>NC_090922.1:1226359664-1227606570 GCF_040938575.1 Ambystoma mexicanum
TTGAGGATGATTTGTCTAGTCTCCTCTCCAACGACATCAAAGACTCCTCACAGCTTCTACTCCTGAGAGACTTTAATTTAGGTTTCAATGACCCTCAGGACAATCACGCCCAAACCACAGCAACTATCCTGGCCGAGCATAGTCTTACCCAACAAGGTCTTGTTCTCACCCACATCAAAGGGAGAACTCTAGACTGGGTTGCTGACCTAAATTGCATGGGTAGACCCCGAGTAGATCATTAGAATATTCAGGCTTCTTGTATATTTGCTTTTTTTTTAAGCCTGAATATTTTACACCATCTGGCAACAAATGCAATTATTAGTTTGTGTTGTCTGTATCATCAGATATGTGGATTTACTATAAAGATAAAATAGTAGCTCAATTGTATGTAATGAGGTCTTTTTCATTTTATGTTCATCTTTCATTTTTCAAAATGTGTTTTGCATTAGTTTTTATTGTAGCAAATTAAATTTATTTGTTGAATTGTCTTAATAAAATTGTGATACAAACTACGTTCTAGATCATTACATTGGGGATGTTTCTCAAGACAATATGGTATATGAATTAATGTACCTTTGATTTTGAAAATGCATAATGTATGTTTTTTAAAAATAAAAAAAATATATATACAACACACACTGATTTAAGAGTGTGGTTGGAGGGATTTGCTCATATAGAGAGTCAGAATACAGTTAATTGGTTGGACTGATATTCTTTCAATTCTTTTTCCTGTTGGGACACATAACTTTTGTTGACCTAAAATGCATGATCACTATCACTAAAATAACCCTGTAACCATGGACTGACCACCACTTAATTGGCTTCTCTTTCTGAATCCAAGGCCAACTCCAACACCAAGGAACTATTTACCATCCTCTGGGAAATGGAGACCCACATCCCACCCACTGACAATGCCCCCAAGGACAAGCAATGGTGCACAAGCATCCAGAATGCCCTCTCCAACAAAATAGCAACCCTCCAATGCCTGCACTTCACTACGTTGCATCCCACCTTACCCTCTGAAATCACTAGCACCGACACTCCCTTCAGATTCTCTAAAATTTTCATTTTTGAAACTGAGAAAGTCCCTGAAGCCTTCAAACTGCCAGGGCGACAGCTGCCCGGCACAAATATCAAGGACACAGCTAGGGACCTAGCGCCGTTCATCTCAAAACTTTAAAAAAAATTAATGCCTCCTTCAAGACCAACACTGTCCCAAATAACCTTAAAGAATCTTGGGTTCTACCACTGCTGAAGAAACAGACCTTAGATCCTTCAATGCCGACGAATTATAGACCTATTACCACGGTCCTCTTCATTTTGAAAATAATTGACAGGGTAACTTATCTTCAAATTCAGAACCACCTTGAAGCTAACCACTTATTAGGCTCCCACCAATCTGGATTTAGACCGCAACACGGCATGGAAACGGTACTAATTGATCTGAAGACCCAAATTGACGAGCTTAAGGATAAAGGTAAAAGAGCTATGCTACTCCTCCTCGACTTATCGGTGGCCTTCGACCTGGTGGATCACGCAATCTTATGCAAACACCTGGCTTCAGCTGCCCATTTCTCAAGTGATGCTATAGCCTGGGTCCAATCCTTCCTAGCTAACCGCACAATGAGAGTCTTCTTCCCATCTGCAGCTGCAGACTCAATCCAAACCACCTGTGGTGTGCCACAGGGATCATGCGTCTCACCAACAATGTATAACATCTTTACCAAGCCCTTATTCGACAAATTGGACAAACTGGGTGTCACCTATACTAATTATGCGGATGATACTCAGATCCTCATACCCCTTCCAGGCAATTTTGACAAAGACACGTCCTTGGTAAACAAGATATACCTCCTCATTCAGGCCTGGATGGCATCACACGGCCTCTGCCTGAATGACAACAAAACTGAGATCTTGATACTCGGTTCTGATGGCAACCCAAAGAAACTTAGCCCCAGCTATGCTGTCTTTAATATTGATAGCAACACAATTAAAGCAGTAACTGAGGTAAAAACATTAGGTTTCTACCTCGACTCCACCCTAACACTAAAAAAACAAGTTAACGTCATGGCGTCTTCGACTGCCTACATCTGCAAACTCATCAGAGCTTGCAGACCCTTCCTATCTAAAGCCAACTGCATTACGCTAGCCAATGCACTAATAATGTCTAAACTAGACTACTGTAACGCCCTATACATTGGAGCCAACTAATACATCTTAGACAAAAAGCAAACATTACAAAATAACGCCTTAAGAGCAGCCCTGAACATACCGAGTAGAGAACACATCTCCAACATTAGAAGAGACCATCACTGACTAAAAATGAGCGACAGGATCCTTCTCAAAACTGTATCTCTCACATTCAAATGCCTGAACAATGCTGCACACCCTTATCTCTCAGAGAGAATGATTAGAAAAACCTCGATCTGACTAACTAGATAATACAACTCACGCTGCTTAAAAATTCCTAGATTTAAACTAACCAATTCTGGTGGAGCCAGCTTCCCACTTAAAGCGGCTCTTTCCTGGAATGCCCTTCCACAAGCCCTCAGATCTGAACAGCCATACCCTAGATTCAGACAAACATGTTAAACTGGCTACGATCAAACGATATTTAACTACCCTACTACCCTACCGCACCTTCGGTGCACCTGAGCATGTATGCTACTCTATGCCTAATGCACTTGCCTGTCCGATGTTGTATGTTATGTTTGTACTGCATTCCCTAATTCATCTACTGTACCTTTATGTATGCACTGTATTCCCTAATGCTTCTACTGTACCTTTCTACATGTTGTAACTAAGCTTCAAGTATCCTTTGTATCTGCTGCGCCCAGCTACCTAAGGGTTTGGTGCGCATTACCAAATAAACAAACAAACAAACAAAGTGTAGCGCCACGCGACAGGGAAATGACTCTTAATAATAACCTTTTTCGACATCAAGGTGTCATGACATCAAGGTGCCAGGCCTTTCTCATTTTACTCTGCCAGTTTGACCATTCCATTCCCTGACCTTCGTTATGAACAACTTTCTCCTTTATAAACAGTCCATTATTGGCCCTGCCACGCTTGCCTCAGGCTTCGAAGTCACAGAATTACCATTCTGGAGTTTCCAGGGGTACTAAGTATGGAGACGCCCAGGCAAATAAGCACCAAAGTTCCAGGATTGCCAGAGCGCACACTTGAGCCCCTATGCATCCAACATTACATTGTGTACCAATTTACGAATTTTCAAATCTGCCTTGGAAAAACAACTCAATTATCAAAACACTTCAGGTCATACCTGACACCTCCTCTTGAAGAACCATGGCCCACCCAACAGGACTGACACACATTCGTGCCATCACAAAATATTCTCCCCACTGAGCATGTCTGCCTCCCTGTGTTTCTAGCATCTACTTCCTGCTTTCCCATACTCTTTTCTCCCCCTCATTCATTTTCATTTAGCCAGCTGACTAAGGTCTGGATACCAGTGGTGGGGGTACAGCACACTGTTAGGTAAGAATGGGTGCAGTCACACTGTGTGAGACTACACAACACTTATCTGCTTGGTATTAGGTAACCCACCTTTTGGTATAGATCTGTACTACACAAGTTGGTAGTGTGACTGAGCAGCCAGGCCTATCTCAAGAGGGGTAAATGTAAACTGTACAAATGAAATCCATCAATACAAGTAACCAAGTAACTCTTACACTCAAGGTTTCAGTAATAAATAGTTATTTATTTAATTAACATCAATTTTAAGTAAGCTTTCTTTAAAAAGGTGATTCGTTGTAACAATGTAAATATACTTTAAAATTAAAGCAAGTTAGTGGATAATCTTTGGGTAGGCTTCATACACAATTCCTACACCCTGAGGTGACTTCCATCACAAGGACAGTAATGGCATTTATATATCACACTAGTATACTTTGGAGATTTTGAGGTTGAAGAAAGGAAAGGTTAGGGAAAGAAAAAGGTTAGACAGTTTCTCAGTACATGTGAGAACAGCTAAATCCGCCAATGAAGTCTAGATAAGCCTTTCCCAGCATAACCGTATACAACAAGCTGCCACCTATGAGGGACACACAGTATCAAAATCAATGGACTAGAAGAGTGCTTCACGGAGCCAGGACAGCCAAAGTCATTTGGGACACAGTCTATGGATATGATGCACTTCTTGGATCAAAGACTTGCACAAAGTTAGAGAGTTTTAGAAAAATCACTTGTAGGGTCACAAGCTGTTAAGCCTGTGAAAAGAGAGTTGAAATCAACTCGAAAAAAGGTAAGCCAATACAATTCCCAAGTGAGAAGAGTGCAGCTAAAGGCAATTAAGGTAAGTACCCCAAGCCTAAACAGTACCTCTGATTTGAAGAAGAGTGGTCCAGCTGGATTCTGTCTTGCTACAGAGGTGCAGACCCTGGTTCCTGAGCCTCAGTCGTGGGGAAAAGAGGGAGGACGTCTGTATGGCTCCTGCGGCAGTGCTCGGGATGTTGTCGGCAGCTACGAGCTCTTTTCTGTTCAGCAGCAGTTTGCGGTTTCAGCGCATAGCAAATAACACAAATGCGCATAACCGTATACAACAAGCTGCCACCTATGAGGGACACACAGTATCAAAATCAATGGACTAGAAGAGTGCTTCACGGAGCCAGGACAGCCAAAGTCATTTGGGACACAGTCTATGGATATGATGCACTTCTTGGATCAAAGACTTGCACAAAGTTAGAGAGTTTTAGAAAAATCACTTGTAGGGTCACAAGCTGTTAAGCCTGTGAAAAGAGAGTTGAAATCAACTCGAAAAAAGGTAAGCCAATACAATTCCCAAGTGAGAAGAGTGCAGCTAAAGGCAATTAAGGTAAGTACCCCAAGCCTAAACAGTACCTCTGATTTGAAGAAGAGTGGTCCAGCTGGATTCTGTCTTGCTACAGAGGTGCAGACCCTGGTTCCTGAGCCTCAGTCGTGGGGAAAAGAGGGAGGACGTCTGTATGGCTCCTGCGGCAGTGCTCGGGATGTTGTCGGCAGCTACGAGCTCTTTTCTGTTCAGCAGCAGTTTGCGGTTTCAGCGCATAGCAAATAACACAAATGCAGATCTCGTTCAATGGTTGGACTCTCTTTGCTCCCTCTGTCCTGCACTCTGGCAAGGGGACTCTGGATCTGGAGGTCCTGCTTCGGGATGGTCGTTAAGAGTATCCTGGAGCTTCAGGTCAGATTCGTTCTTCGACAGACGTTGCACTTGACTACGGACACTCGACCACTGGCATTGGGATTCCGAAGCAACGGAGAGGCACAGCAAGTTGGGGATAGTGATCTAGTGGAGTTTATCTCAGGGTTAGTTGGTCCCACTAACCCAAGGGGAGAAGTCGTTCCGTCCGGTGCTATTCTGTCGAGGTGAAAACAGAGTACAGCACAGCAGCAGGGCTTAACCGGGCAATTCAGGAGGTCCAGGAGGTTGCAGCAAGCTTTGTTCGCTGTTTCTTCGTCGGGTGTTTCTCCCAGTGGTGGACTCCGCCTATAGTCCCAAAACCCACAGCTTGTAAGTAGGTTTCTCCCATTCATGCACAGCCTAGGCTTTTAATCACACAGCAGGGTGGCTGTCCTCCAAGGACAGCCAGCCAGCTAATCAGGACTAGTTGCATTCAGGCATTCCTAGAGACAAAGGAGAGGGGAGTTTCGGAACCCTCCCACACAGACAAACAAAGGGTTCAAATCCATCCCACCGCACAGAGTAAAACCCAAGAAAGACCTCACAAACAGAAAATGGCCAAAAAAGAAGATGGGGCCATTTTGAGAAAATGGTCACCCATGGGTGCTGTACTGCAGCTGAGGGTTCAGCCGGCGGTAGAAAAGCACAATGGTAGGAAAAAGTAAACCACTGCCACCAGCCATTTAAAGTAGTGAGTATAACATGCAAATGTTACATGAGAAATTAGAGTAAGGGGTTACTAGGTAACCTCCCAGCACTCCACATACAATGGTGTGTGCGGGACCTACTAAAAGAAAAGGTAACGTCAATTTCACTTTACTATTCTTGGGAACGGTAGTTCACACAAGAAAAGGTATTTAAACCTGATGAGAAATATAAAGGATTTCTCTGTTTCACTGCACAGAAGGTGCTGTGTGTCACCATACAAAAAGCAGATGCCTATGGAGTTTGTCAGACTCCAAAAACAGTGAAAACACAAAAATCCAAATCAGGTTAAACGCATGAGAGAGTGAGAAAAAGGTCTCACTCACTCGGGAGTTCAAATTAAAAAAGTCCTAAGTCCAGCATAAGAGCTGGGGGTCTCCAAGATGGGAGGATTTATGCACAGAAAAGGAAATTCTCCCTAACACACGCCACTCCACAGACAAGCCTAGGATCTCTGATACTAATACAGCAGTAATACAGCAGTAGTTTAGTGCCACCCCTAATTTTGGTTTTTTGAGTGGTGTGCATGTATCAATGTAAACTATTACATTTTATGGTTAGTTTGTGTTTGTGTGCATTTGTGAGTGAGTGTGTATGTGTGTGTGTGCTCATGCCATGCAGACTGACTGTGTGCAAGAGGTGAGTACTGAATACATGTGTTGGGCATGGGGTGTGTGATAGGAGGGTGTAAGTGTGTGAATGCATTACAGTGTTTCTGTGTAAAGTTTTGAATATGTGTGCACATATGTATGCATTTGCGCGAGTGAGTCTCAGTGCTTGTCTGACTGTGTGTGCATCGTGCTGCCTGACTGTGGTTGCAGAGTGATGAGTCTATGTGTTGGAGAGGTGGGGGCTAGGGGGCTAGGGGGTAAAGGTAATTAAGCATAATATATAGTGACCATTATTGCCATAGGTTGTGAGTGCAGCACGACAAAGGTGATTTACAGTGCCCATTACTAGCACAGTTTGTGGCTGCAACTTCATGAAAGTGACTTCCACTGACCAAAATGGCATAAATTGCCACAGCATCTTCAGGAAAGTGATTAACAATTGTGACCATACTGGCATGGTCTATGGCCACATCTTCATGAAAGTGATTATTAGTTGTGGGGATGCTGAGAGACCTTCCTCTCGAGACCTTCCTCAAACACCCTCCTCCTATATTCTACACTCCGCCTACTCTACCATCATCCTCTACTTCATCTCCCACTTTAGTCACACTAGTACTGAAAAAGTCTCAGCTCTACTGATGGAGGCTAAACCCTCTTTTGCTCCATCAGACCCTCTTACTCCTCAGCTAGTCAAACCTATTGCCCCTTTAGTGGCCACAAACCATGCTGAACTGTTCAACTGGTCCTTAGACTCCACTTGATTTCCCTCTATTTTCAAAACGGCCACATTTGTCCCTGGCCTGGACCTACCTGACATTCACCCTGTATCAATCCTTCTGCGCTAATCTTAAGTGCTAAAAAGGGTTGTGTTCAAGCATCCTACCAATTATTAGATATTCACAACCTTTGAGACCCCCTAAAAGCAGGTTTCAACTCCTGACACTGCAGGGAAACTCCAGGGAAACTGCTCTGATGAATGTCTCCAGCTTCATCACTTCTGCTAAGCACTCCAACCTATCCTCTATCCTAATTCTCCTTGACCTGTTTGCTGCCTTTGAAGATGTCAATCACTCTGATCTCCTTAATACTCTCTTTCATCTTGGGATTCACAATCAAGTTCTTGCCTGGATTTAATCCTACCTGGCACCTTGCCAATTCTGTGTCTCCTGAAGCAACAACACCTCTCAACTCACTCCTCTAACTTTTGGTGTTCCACAAGGCTATGTCTTGGGTCCTCTCTCCTTTACACTCTACAGCTCTGCATTTAGGGCACAATCTTCTCCTTTGGGGTCTCATACAAACTCGTCGTAGATGACACTTAAATCTTCTCTGTTCCTGAACTCTCCTGTAGAGGAGGCCCCAAGCATGACCCGCACTCAAATCGTTAATTTTGAAGTACCAGGAACTTTCACACCGACATATATGACGTATGATGAGCAAATAAACCAGCAGAGAGCCGCAGTGGGGCGTTGTCCAGTACCGATCAAAAGAACAGCACCTGTTGAAGTACCATCGCCTAAGAAAACCTGGACAGTAAGGTATCCATTGAGAAAGCCATATCGACAAATAAAACAAAATGAAGAATGTCAGAGCACAGTCACTGAAGAAGCTAAAAAGATACTGAAGGAAGATGAATGGTGATGTCACAAGAACCCGAACTGACTCACATATAGAAGATATGACGACCTGCGAGTGACAAAAAGAGATGAAACACCATGGATAAAGGACATCATGAACCTAAAGTGAAATAGCGATGTCAAATGTAAGAAGCGTATGCCATGTGCCTGATGAAGATATGCAGCCAGTTTTACATGTGTACATATGCTTGGAACCGTAAGAAAGCTAAGAAAATCATGCAGTTTGCTATGCTTAGTAGTAAGATAGATTGCGGCAAGCGCCACCTATACATATCTACCTAAAAAAGGAGAAGTTTTTAGAGGTATACTTCCACTATGCTCAAAAGCAGAGTCAACCAAAGGTTATTAAAGGTCTCAGGAGAGGACCCCCTCAGCACGTAAATCGAAAACTAAAGACAGAGAGAAACTCAGACGCATGTAAATCGCCAAGGTCGTATTGGCTGAAATAGACAAACAGTAGATACAATTAATGAAGAAAATAACAGAATATCCTGTCCAGAGAGGTCAAGATAAGCTGCAGAAGGCAGGTGGTGGGCAAAGCTAAGTCAAATACATGAATTACATGGAGAATGAGACTATTTCACAGTGTCTGAATCACGTGACCAGCCAAGCGAGAAGAGATTAAGCTTTCACACCTACGCTTGGCCTTGTGTATTTCTAAGATACGTATCTTGTCTCATTTTCTCTGCCTAATGCATGCATAAATTAAACGTTATCAGTTACTGGTTTACCATTCTAGCAATGCCTGATCTTGTACAGGTGTACAGCAGTAGTTCTTGCTATAAAAGCCTTAATTCACAAATTCATGAATGTTATTACAGTTAGTGATGTTGCTAATATTGTGCTGGTTTTTATTAAAGAAAATATGCCATCTCATTGTCTGTGTTCAAACTCGACTCTACACTTCTGAAACGACAGATGAGCTTTGCTTCGTCTTGTCTTAGGAGTAGTTCCTGATAGCCTCCTATGTGACCTAAGGTTGCCTTTTTTAGTCCGATAAATGTAATTTATTTTTTGTCGTTCAGTTGGTGTTGATTATGTCAGTGGTCTGCTAAGGGTAGGTTTCTTTCCTTACTGCCAATTGCAGATAAATGTTCTCTGATCCTGATCTGTAGCTCTCGGATCGTGCTTCCGATGTAGACTCATTTGCAAGTGCATATGATTGCATATATTACACATTTTGACTGACAATTGATTTGTTCTTTTATTTTGATCTGGACACCATTTACATCCTTGCAGGTGTCTGTGCTGGCCATTGCATATTGGCACATGGAGCATGTTCTACATTTTCTAAAGCCTGAATCCGGTTGCTGAAGCCATGTCTGAAGTGTCTCTTCTTTCACTTCCGGTTGTAGTGAGGGGTTCAAGCTGGTTCTAAGGGTTCTGGCTCACCTGTAATTTATAGATGGACGGTCATTGATGAAGTCCCCTATGAGGGCATCCAGCTTGAGCAGATACCAGTTTCTTTTGAGTATCCTTCTGATAAGGTAATTATTATCACAGTATGTGGTGATAAATTTGACTTTGTTGTCGGATGGTAGTCCTTTGTCTTTTTGTGTCAGAGTTTGTACTCTCGGTGTCTGTTGCGCTTTGTTTCGTGCTGTTTGAATGCTTTTATGTGAATATCCTCTGACTGAAAATCGGCTAGACAACATTTCACATTCTGTGTCGAAATGTGTAGAGTCCCCACAGTTTCTTCTTGCTCTAATGAATTCTCCTTTCGGAATGTTCTTAATTACAGGTTGGTAGTGACAACTGGTGGCAAACATTGTTGAATTGACTTCAGTCTCTTTGCAATATGTTTTTGTCTTTAAGTGGTCTCCAGATACATAGATTGTTAAGTCCAAGAAATTGATCTCTGTTGTACTCGAGGTTCCTATGAATTCAATTCCAAGTTTGTTCTCATTGATTTTTTGCCTGAAAGCTTCCAAATCTTGAAGTGTGCCGTTCCATATTAAAAAGACATCATCAATGTAGCGTGTCCATTTGATGACGCTTTTCTTGTATGCTTTAGTTGAGTAAACTAAAAGAAATTCAAACATACCCATTACCATGTTGGCCAAAGCTGGTGTGTATTTTACGCCCATTGCAACACCTTTTTTTTGTTTAAAAAATTGATTGTCAAATAGAAAATTATTATTGTCAAGTGTAGCCATAAGCATTTCTTTGAGCATGCAAAGAAAGGGGAAGTGAGATGCTGATTCTTCTTTGAATATGTAGTCAATCATTTCTAAAGCAAGATCGTGTCTGATAGAAGTGTAGAGGGCTTTCACATCCCATGTCGCAAGGTAGTAATTTGGGTGCCATTGTATTCCTTCTACGATATGGATATGGATATGTTTTGCTTCTGTGGTATCCTTTAGGTATGCTGGAACCGTATGTACCCTTGGTCTTAGTATGTTGTCAATATTTTCCGCTATAGGCTCCGTGGCCCAGCCGATGCCTCTAAGAATGGGCCTCCCTTCTGGAATATCAGTGAATGGTTTGTGCACCTTTGGAAGAAAATAGATTGTGGGTAGTGTTGGTTTTGGGACAGACAGAAATCTTTTTTTCTTCATCCGTGATCAGGCCCTGCAGGTGCCATCCCTCTATTTAGTTATTTAGATCTTTTACAATGTGTTTCTTGGGATTGGTTAGTAGTACCTCATAGCAATTAGGTGTATCAAGATGGTTATGTGCCATTTTGACATAATCTTTCCTGTTCATCACAATTATGATCCCACCCTTGTCAACTTCTTTTATAACTATCTCCTTGTTGCCTTTTAGTATTCGGAGGGCTTGTATTTCCTGTGGTGTAAGGTTGTTGCGTGCGCTCTTCGTCCTTGTTGTTTTCCCCTGTTTTGCATGGGTCTTGTTTAGGTCCTGTGTGACAGCCTTGTAAAATGCATCAAGCATGTTGTCAGGTGGTAGTTGCGGTACAAACTTCGATTTAGGTCTAAGTTCCTCTTGAGTCAGGCTCACCGGTGTGATCCTTAATTCTTGCAAAGTTTGATGAATTTGAAAGTTTTCTGGTTCCTGTAATGATCTAAGAAGGTGTATATTTCCCAGGTCCTTAATGGTGACCTGACTGATGGTAGCTGATTCAGATTGTTTCTTCTGTTTGCCCACTTGTGTCGCAAAGAAGTTTTTAAGTTTCAGCTTTCTAACGAATTTGAAAAGAGCAATATGCACTTCAAAGGGTTCCAGATATGATGTAGGTGCCAATGAATGGCCCATGTTCAGGAGACTTATCTGTTCTTCCGTCAGAGTTGTATCTGACAAATTCATGACTAGGTTGTTTGTTTGGTTTTCTTGGCTGCTTCCCTTGTCCCTGCTTTTGTAAGTCTTCGGTAATCCTCTAAGTATTTCCTTTCCCCTGTGTATGCATTACGCAGTGTATATATTTGCCTATGAATGCCCTTAAAACAGTCTTGAATAGGCGTTTGGCCGTGAAGGCTTGTAGCGTGATTAACAAATAAATGAGTGTGAGATTTTGACTCTGATACAGGGGCTGTACCCACCTTCCCATTATATGCACTAACAATAAGGCCTCCTTAAATTAAGGAAGTAAGAATAGTACTTTCAAGAACACACCTCTTCTATTTCAAATGAGCGTGTTGATGTAAACAGCGGAGGGAAAACTTCATTTCCCAAGATGCACGTGGAGTTACACACATTCAGCATCACGTGACCCATGATCACGTGGACGGCTCACATGAAGAATAATATAAAAAACCAGGCACTCGGCGGCTCGCGTTTCCGAGTCGCGCAGACCGAGGTTGAACACGGCTGAGAGAATAGGAAGCAGCTGAGAGGAATGTGAACAGCTGAGTATTAGACACACAAGTAAGTGAAATAGATCATGTCTGCCCCCCTCTCCCTCCCTATGCGTACCGCACTAAAAGACCAAATTGAGCGGTCCTAATAAGCTCCCGTCTCCTGTTTGTTTACAGGTTGCACAAGGAGCTCCTCCAACAATGAGACCCGTTGAAAACCTCAGGTTGACCAACAACACCAGCCTGATACATAGCAAGAATTAACTTTTACAGGTAACAGAATTTAAAGAGGTATATATATAATTCAGTTTCGACAATGCATGTAAAAGACATAAGCCACCTGACTAGCACCTTGAGGCTAATGATATGTCCCGTGTTTACTATATCACACAGGCCATCACAATCAACTACAATCAACAAGTGACTTCCCCTCTGTCCCTGCTATGCCCACCATATAAAGGTGAGTGATGTGTGTTGTTTGAAACAATATGCTGGATATGCTCTACTACAATGAGCATTTTGAAAAAACGATAAACCTTTGGACTAGTTCTAAGTGGCTTTTTTTACTCATTTTACTTTTAGAAAGAAGAGAAGTATCACATGGGTTAAAGACTACATAAGCCCGATAGATAACTAACTCCCCGTCCTGATGAAGGCCTGGCACCACTAAAGGAGAAAACCCCCGATGGATGTAGTCTATCTCATGCCATAAGGGCCGAAATGCACCGCGTTGAAACGATAATTTTGCAACTTCATCCACTGCCGAGTAGTATCCGTGAGAGGAGATAGGTTAAGAAAAAAACCTCAAAAACATTAATTCTGAAAGTGGTCAGAAATTTGAGTGGTATAGAAAGAATGATACGTGATTTAAGTGGCATCTCACCCACCCAATGTTGTGATACATTTTAAAACTGTATATATACAGGTATATGTCTTGATGCATATGTTATATGTTACACTTGTTCTGTATGTGAAGTGGTGTCTCAAATAGTGGGTCACTTTTTTTTAATACTTTGATGAATAGGAACCTAATGAAGACAGGTTAATAAAAAGTTTGTGTACCCTGCAGGCTCCTATGATTCACATTAGCTCTCTTTTTTGAAAAAGGCCTGTTTTGGTTAAAGAAGTTGTCTTTTGCCCGCAACCTTTGCAGGCTTCAGCTTGGTTTAGAGATTGAGTGATGTATGTCTCTTTGGACACAACACAGGCGTAGGAGGCAGTTTGTGTTCCCCCTTTTTTCTCCTCATAGGCTTAAAACTCTG
Organism: Ambystoma mexicanum; assembly: GCF_040938575.1. Taxonomy (NCBI): domain Eukaryota; kingdom Metazoa; phylum Chordata; class Amphibia; order Caudata; family Ambystomatidae; genus Ambystoma; species Ambystoma mexicanum. Next base: position 1,226,372,817 of record NC_090922.1, read on the forward strand.
ACAACTGCTGGGCCAAAGAAAGTGTTCTTGTCTTTAAAAACTGCACAAGACTAGGTTGCTCTGAGACTACTGTAGTGGTTCTTGTGTGCAGTGTAACATCTTTATTGTGCAAATAACAAAGCGGAAGCACAACAAAAAGGGCACTTTTGTTCATTTTCCAGGGAGTTGCGAACATGACCTATTTGCTTTTTTATATACAACGCCACGTAAAGCTTGTTATTAAAAGGATTTCCAGAGGTGCAAGCTCATTAAGTCTCTTGCCTATGAGTCTGTTTTGGGTCACATTTGCTTCTGTTTCACACATATTCTCTCCAACCTGGCTGGCTGCGGGGATCCACAGGACTGATAGCTGGGTGAATTGGTGCTCACATTTGTTGGCTTTTGACCATAAAGTTCCTAATTTCTGCTCCTCAATTATTATTATTGGGGTATTTCCTGTGTGCGGACCTTGCCACAGGAAGCTGCATCTGGCCCTTCTCTCCCTTCCTAACTTGTTGGGCGCTCATCCACTTCCGTATTTCACACAGTCTAACGAACACATCCTACATAGGGAGCTCAGAGTATATTTTATTACTATAGAAGGCTAAGCTTAGTATACTATACTTTGACAGCCTACTTGCAAGTAATGATACACCACCCTTTCTCACTGTGAACTAAAATAATATTATCCTCTAATGACTTAGACATCCTTGCAGTAACTGAATCTTGACTCCATGATGCAGCAGGCCCTGCCCTTATGCTAGCTATTTCTGAGAACTACCAAATACAGACAGACCCAATGCCAGAGGAGGCGGCCTAGCCATTATAGCTAAAACCAATCTGACAGTAAGACTAACTTCACCACCCCCCACTTAAATCCTGCGAAATACTCTCAGCCAAAATACCTATATCTAGTAACCGTACACTAACCATCTACTTGTTATATTGACCCCCAGGTCCAATCGGCACCTTTGAGGATGATTTGTCTAGTCTCCTCTCCAACGACATCAAAGACTCCTCACAGCTTCTACTCCTGAGAGACTTTAATTTAGGTTTCAATGACCCTCAGGACAATCACGCCCAAACCACAGCAACTATCCTGGCCGAGCATAGTCTTACCCAACAAGGTCTTGTTCTCACCCACATCAAAGGGAGAACTCTAGACTGGGTTGCTGACCTAAATTGCATGGGTAGACCCCGAGTAGATCATTAGAATATTCAGGCTTCTTGTATATTTGCTTTTTTTTTAAGCCTGAATATTTTACACCATCTGGCAACAAATGCAATTATTAGTTTGTGTTGTCTGTATCATCAGATATGTGGATTTACTATAAAGATAAAATAGTAGCTCAATTGTATGTAATGAGGTCTTTTTCATTTTATGTTCATCTTTCATTTTTCAAAATGTGTTTTGCATTAGTTTTTATTGTAGCAAATTAAATTTATTTGTTGAATTGTCTTAATAAAATTGTGATACAAACTACGTTCTAGATCATTACATTGGGGATGTTTCTCAAGACAATATGGTATATGAATTAATGTACCTTTGATTTTGAAAATGCATAATGTATGTTTTTTAAAAATAAAAAAAATATATATACAACACACACTGATTTAAGAGTGTGGTTGGAGGGATTTGCTCATATAGAGAGTCAGAATACAGTTAATTGGTTGGACTGATATTCTTTCAATTCTTTTTCCTGTTGGGACACATAACTTTTGTTGACCTAAAATGCATGATCACTATCACTAAAATAACCCTGTAACCATGGACTGACCACCACTTAATTGGCTTCTCTTTCTGAATCCAAGGCCAACTCCAACACCAAGGAACTATTTACCATCCTCTGGGAAATGGAGACCCACATCCCACCCACTGACAATGCCCCCAAGGACAAGCAATGGTGCACAAGCATCCAGAATGCCCTCTCCAACAAAATAGCAACCCTCCAATGCCTGCACTTCACTACGTTGCATCCCACCTTACCCTCTGAAATCACTAGCACCGACACTCCCTTCAGATTCTCTAAAATTTTCATTTTTGAAACTGAGAAAGTCCCTGAAGCCTTCAAACTGCCAGGGCGACAGCTGCCCGGCACAAATATCAAGGACACAGCTAGGGACCTAGCGCCGTTCATCTCAAAACTTTAAAAAAAATTAATGCCTCCTTCAAGACCAACACTGTCCCAAATAACCTTAAAGAATCTTGGGTTCTACCACTGCTGAAGAAACAGACCTTAGATCCTTCAATGCCGACGAATTATAGACCTATTACCACGGTCCTCTTCATTTTGAAAATAATTGACAGGGTAACTTATCTTCAAATTCAGAACCACCTTGAAGCTAACCACTTATTAGGCTCCCACCAATCTGGATTTAGACCGCAACACGGCATGGAAACGGTACTAATTGATCTGAAGACCCAAATTGACGAGCTTAAGGATAAAGGTAAAAGAGCTATGCTACTCCTCCTCGACTTATCGGTGGCCTTCGACCTGGTGGATCACGCAATCTTATGCAAACACCTGGCTTCAGCTGCCCATTTCTCAAGTGATGCTATAGCCTGGGTCCAATCCTTCCTAGCTAACCGCACAATGAGAGTCTTCTTCCCATCTGCAGCTGCAGACTCAATCCAAACCACCTGTGGTGTGCCACAGGGATCATGCGTCTCACCAACAATGTATAACATCTTTACCAAGCCCTTATTCGACAAATTGGACAAACTGGGTGTCACCTATACTAATTATGCGGATGATACTCAGATCCTCATACCCCTTCCAGGCAATTTTGACAAAGACACGTCCTTGGTAAACAAGATATACCTCCTCATTCAGGCCTGGATGGCATCACACGGCCTCTGCCTGAATGACAACAAAACTGAGATCTTGATACTCGGTTCTGATGGCAACCCAAAGAAACTTAGCCCCAGCTATGCTGTCTTTAATATTGATAGCAACACAATTAAAGCAGTAACTGAGGTAAAAACATTAGGTTTCTACCTCGACTCCACCCTAACACTAAAAAAACAAGTTAACGTCATGGCGTCTTCGACTGCCTACATCTGCAAACTCATCAGAGCTTGCAGACCCTTCCTATCTAAAGCCAACTGCATTACGCTAGCCAATGCACTAATAATGTCTAAACTAGACTACTGTAACGCCCTATACATTGGAGCCAACTAATACATCTTAGACAAAAAGCAAACATTACAAAATAACGCCTTAAGAGCAGCCCTGAACATACCGAGTAGAGAACACATCTCCAACATTAGAAGAGACCATCACTGACTAAAAATGAGCGACAGGATCCTTCTCAAAACTGTATCTCTCACATTCAAATGCCTGAACAATGCTGCACACCCTTATCTCTCAGAGAGAATGATTAGAAAAACCTCGATCTGACTAACTAGATAATACAACTCACGCTGCTTAAAAATTCCTAGATTTAAACTAACCAATTCTGGTGGAGCCAGCTTCCCACTTAAAGCGGCTCTTTCCTGGAATGCCCTTCCACAAGCCCTCAGATCTGAACAGCCATACCCTAGATTCAGACAAACATGTTAAACTGGCTACGATCAAACGATATTTAACTACCCTACTACCCTACCGCACCTTCGGTGCACCTGAGCATGTATGCTACTCTATGCCTAATGCACTTGCCTGTCCGATGTTGTATGTTATGTTTGTACTGCATTCCCTAATTCATCTACTGTACCTTTATGTATGCACTGTATTCCCTAATGCTTCTACTGTACCTTTCTACATGTTGTAACTAAGCTTCAAGTATCCTTTGTATCTGCTGCGCCCAGCTACCTAAGGGTTTGGTGCGCATTACCAAATAAACAAACAAACAAACAAAGTGTAGCGCCACGCGACAGGGAAATGACTCTTAATAATAACCTTTTTCGACATCAAGGTGTCATGACATCAAGGTGCCAGGCCTTTCTCATTTTACTCTGCCAGTTTGACCATTCCATTCCCTGACCTTCGTTATGAACAACTTTCTCCTTTATAAACAGTCCATTATTGGCCCTGCCACGCTTGCCTCAGGCTTCGAAGTCACAGAATTACCATTCTGGAGTTTCCAGGGGTACTAAGTATGGAGACGCCCAGGCAAATAAGCACCAAAGTTCCAGGATTGCCAGAGCGCACACTTGAGCCCCTATGCATCCAACATTACATTGTGTACCAATTTACGAATTTTCAAATCTGCCTTGGAAAAACAACTCAATTATCAAAACACTTCAGGTCATACCTGACACCTCCTCTTGAAGAACCATGGCCCACCCAACAGGACTGACACACATTCGTGCCATCACAAAATATTCTCCCCACTGAGCATGTCTGCCTCCCTGTGTTTCTAGCATCTACTTCCTGCTTTCCCATACTCTTTTCTCCCCCTCATTCATTTTCATTTAGCCAGCTGACTAAGGTCTGGATACCAGTGGTGGGGGTACAGCACACTGTTAGGTAAGAATGGGTGCAGTCACACTGTGTGAGACTACACAACACTTATCTGCTTGGTATTAGGTAACCCACCTTTTGGTATAGATCTGTACTACACAAGTTGGTAGTGTGACTGAGCAGCCAGGCCTATCTCAAGAGGGGTAAATGTAAACTGTACAAATGAAATCCATCAATACAAGTAACCAAGTAACTCTTACACTCAAGGTTTCAGTAATAAATAGTTATTTATTTAATTAACATCAATTTTAAGTAAGCTTTCTTTAAAAAGGTGATTCGTTGTAACAATGTAAATATACTTTAAAATTAAAGCAAGTTAGTGGATAATCTTTGGGTAGGCTTCATACACAATTCCTACACCCTGAGGTGACTTCCATCACAAGGACAGTAATGGCATTTATATATCACACTAGTATACTTTGGAGATTTTGAGGTTGAAGAAAGGAAAGGTTAGGGAAAGAAAAAGGTTAGACAGTTTCTCAGTACATGTGAGAACAGCTAAATCCGCCAATGAAGTCTAGATAAGCCTTTCCCAGCATAACCGTATACAACAAGCTGCCACCTATGAGGGACACACAGTATCAAAATCAATGGACTAGAAGAGTGCTTCACGGAGCCAGGACAGCCAAAGTCATTTGGGACACAGTCTATGGATATGATGCACTTCTTGGATCAAAGACTTGCACAAAGTTAGAGAGTTTTAGAAAAATCACTTGTAGGGTCACAAGCTGTTAAGCCTGTGAAAAGAGAGTTGAAATCAACTCGAAAAAAGGTAAGCCAATACAATTCCCAAGTGAGAAGAGTGCAGCTAAAGGCAATTAAGGTAAGTACCCCAAGCCTAAACAGTACCTCTGATTTGAAGAAGAGTGGTCCAGCTGGATTCTGTCTTGCTACAGAGGTGCAGACCCTGGTTCCTGAGCCTCAGTCGTGGGGAAAAGAGGGAGGACGTCTGTATGGCTCCTGCGGCAGTGCTCGGGATGTTGTCGGCAGCTACGAGCTCTTTTCTGTTCAGCAGCAGTTTGCGGTTTCAGCGCATAGCAAATAACACAAATGCGCATAACCGTATACAAGCTGCCACCTATGAGGGACACACAGTATCAAAATCAATGGACTAGAAGAGTGCTTCACGGAGCCAGGACAGCCAAAGTCATTTGGGACACAGTCTATGGATATGATGCACTTCTTGGATCAAAGACTTGCACAAAGTTAGAGAGTTTTAGAAAAATCACTTGTAGGGTCACAAGCTGTTAAGCCTGTGAAAAGAGAGTTGAAATCAACTCGAAAAAAGGTAAGCCAATACAATTCCCAAGTGAGAAGAGTGCAGCTAAAGGCAATTAAGGTAAGTACCCCAAGCCTAAACAGTACCTCTGATTTGAAGAAGAGTGGTCCAGCTGGATTCTGTCTTGCTACAGAGGTGCAGACCCTGGTTCCTGAGCCTCAGTCGTGGGGAAAAGAGGGAGGACGTCTGTATGGCTCCTGCGGCAGTGCTCGGGATGTTGTCGGCAGCTACGAGCTCTTTTCTGTTCAGCAGCAGTTTGCGGTTTCAGCGCATAGCAAATAACACAAATGCAGATCTCGTTCAATGGTTGGACTCTCTTTGCTCCCTCTGTCCTGCACTCTGGCAAGGGGACTCTGGATCTGGAGGTCCTGCTTCGGGATGGTCGTTAAGAGTCTCCTGGAGCTTCAGGTCAGATTCGTTCTTCGACAGACGTTGCACTTGACTACGGACACTCGACCACTGGCATTGGGATTCCGAAGCAACGGAGAGGCACAGCAAGTTGGGGATAGTGATCTAGTGGAGTTTATCTCAGGGTTAGTTGGTCCCACTAACCCAAGGGGAGAAGTCGTTCCGTCCGGTGCTATTCTGTCGAGGTGAAAACAGAGTACAGCACAGCAGCAGGGCTTAACCGGGCAATTCAGGAGGTCCAGGAGGTTGCAGCAAGCTTTGTTCGCTGTTTCTTCGTCGGGTGTTTCTCCCAGTGGTGGACTCCGCCTATAGTCCCAAAACCCACAGCTTGTAAGTAGGTTTCTCCCATTCATGCACAGCCTAGGCTTTTAATCACACAGCAGGGTGGCTGTCCTCCAAGGACAGCCAGCCAGCTAATCAGGACTAGTTGCATTCAGGCATTCCTAGAGACAAAGGAGAGGGGAGTTTCGGAACCCTCCCACACAGACAAACAAAGGGTTCAAATCCATCCCACCGCACAGAGTAAAACCCAAGAAAGACCTCACAAACAGAAAATGGCCAAAAAAGAAGATGGGGCCATTTTGAGAAAATGGTCACCCATGGGTGCTGTACTGCAGCTGAGGGTTCAGCCGGCGGTAGAAAAGCACAATGGTAGGAAAAAGTAAACCACTGCCACCAGCCATTTAAAGTAGTGAGTATAACATGCAAATGTTACATGAGAAATTAGAGTAAGGGGCTACTAGGTAACCTCCCAGCACTCCACATACAATGGTGTGTGCGGGACCTACTAAAAGAAAAGGTAACGTCAATTTCACTTTACTATTCTTGGGAACGGTAGTTCACACAAGAAAAGGTATTTAAACCTGATGAGAAATATAAAGGATTTCTCTGTTTCACTGCACAGAAGGTGCTGTGTGTCACCATACAAAAAGCAGATGCCTATGGAGTTTGTCAGACTCCAAAAACAGTGAAAACACAAAAATCCAAATCAGGTTAAACGCATGAGAGAGTGAGAAAAAGGTCTCACTCACTCGGGAGTTCAAATTAAAAAAGTCCTAAGTCCAGCATAAGAGCTGGGGGTCTCCAAGATGGGAGGATTTATGCACAGAAAAGGAAATTCTCCCTAACACACGCCACTCCACAGACAAGCCTAGGATCTCTGATACTAATACAGCAGTAATACAGCAGTAGTTTAGTGCCACCCCTAATTTTTGTTTTTTGAGTGGTGTGCATGTATCAATGTAAACTATTACATTTTATGGTTAGTTTGTGTTTGTGTGCATTTGTGAGTGAGTGTGTATGTGTGTGTGTGCTCATGCCATGCAGACTGACTGTGTGCAAGAGGTGAGTACTGAATACATGTGTTGGGCATGGGGTGTGTGATAGGAGGGTGTAAGTGTGTGAATGCATTACAGTGTTTCTGTGTAAAGTTTTGAATATGTGTGCACATATGTATGCATTTGCGCGAGTGAGTCTCAGTGCTTGTCTGACTGTGTGTGCATCGTGCTGCCTGACTGTGGTTGCAGAGTGATGAGTCTATGTGTTGGAGAGGTGGGGGCTAGGGGGCTAGGGGGTAAAGGTAATTAAGCATAATATATAGTGACCATTATTGCCATAGGTTGTGAGTGCAGCACGACAAAGGTGATTTACAGTGCCCATTACTAGCACAGTTTGTGGCTGCAACTTCATGAAAGTGACTTCCACTGACCAAAATGGCATAAATTGCCACAGCATCTTCAGGAAAGTGATTAACAATTGTGACCATACTGGCATGGTCTATGGCCACATCTTCATGAAAGTGATTATTAGTTGTGGGGATGCTGAGAGACCTTCCTCTCGAGACCTTCCTCAAACACCCTCCTCCTATATTCTACACTCCGCCTACTCTACCATCATCCTCTACTTCATCTCCCACTTTAGTCACACTAGTACTGAAAAAGTCTCTACTACTGATGGAGGCTAAACCCTCTTTTGCTCCATCAGACCCTCTTACTCCTCAGCTAGTCAAACCTATTGCCCCTTTAGTGGCCACAAACCATGCTGAACTGTTCAACTGGTCCTTAGACTCCACTTGATTTCCCTCTATTTTCAAAACGGCCACATTTGTCCCTGGCCTGGACCTACCTGACATTCACCCTGTATCAATCCTTCTGCGCTAATCTTAAGTGCTAAAAAGGGTTGTGTTCAAGCATCCTACCAATTATTAGATATTCACAACCTTTGAGACCCCCTAAAAGCAGGTTTCAACTCCTGACACTGCAGGGAAACTCCAGGGAAACTGCTCTGATGAATGTCTCCAGCTTCATCACTTCTGCTAAGCACTCCAACCTATCCTCTATCCTAATTCTCCTTGACCTGTTTGCTGCCTTTGACGATGTCAATCACTCTGATCTCCTTAATACTCTCTTTCATCTTGGGATTCACAATCAAGTTCTTGCCTGGATTTAATCCTACCTGGCACCTTGCCAATTCTGTGTCTCCTGAAGCAACAACACCTCTCAACTCACTCCTCTAACTTTTGGTGTTCCACAAGGCTATGTCTTGGGTCCTCTCTCCTTTACACTCTACAGCTCTGCATTTAGGGCACAATCTTCTCCTTTGGGGTCTCATACAAACTCGTCGTAGATGACACTTAAATCTTCTCTGTTCCTGAACTCTCCTGTAGAGGAGGCCCCAAGCATGACCCGCACTCAAATCGTTAATTTTGAAGTACCAGGAACTTTCACACCGACATATATGACGTATGATGAGCAAATAAACCAGCAGAGAGCCGCAGTGGGGCGTTGTCCAGTACCGATCAAAAGAACAGCACCTGTTGAAGTACCATCGCCTAAGAAAACCTGGACAGTAAGGTATCCATTGAGAAAGCCATATCGACAAATAAAACAAAATGAAGAATGTCAGAGCACAGTCACTGAAGAAGCTAAAAAGATACTGAAGGAAGATGAATGGTGATGTCACAAGAACCCGAACTGACTCACATATAGAAGATATGACGACCTGCGAGTGACAAAAAGAGATGAAACACCATGGATAAAGGACATCATGAACCTAAAGTGAAATAGCGATGTCAAATGTAAGAAGCGTATGCCATGTGCCTGATGAAGATATGCAGCCAGTTTTACATGTGTACATATGCTTGGAACCGTAAGAAAGCTAAGAAAATCATGCAGTTTGCTATGCTTAGTAGTAAGATAGATTGCGGCAAGCGCCACCTATACATATCTACCTAAAAAAGGAGAAGTTTTTAGAGGTATACTTCCACTATGCTCAAAAGCAGAGTCAACCAAAGGTTATTAAAGGTCTCAGGAGAGGACCCCCTCAGCACGTAAATCGAAAACTAAAGACAGAGAGAAACTCAGACGCATGTAAATCGCCAAGGTCGTATTGGCTGAAATAGACAAACAGTAGATACAATTAATGAAGAAAATAACAGAATATCCTGTCCAGAGAGGTCAAGATAAGCTGCAGAAGGCAGGTGGTGGGCAAAGCTAAGTCAAATACATGAATTACATGGAGAATGAGACTATTTCACAGTGTCTGAATCACGTGACCAGCCAAGCGAGAAGAGATTAAGCTTTCACACCTACGCTTGGCCTTGTGTATTTCTAAGATACGTATCTTGTCTCATTTTCTCTGCCTAATGCATGCATAAATTAAACGTTATCAGTTACTGGTTTACCATTCTAGCAATGCCTGATCTTGTACAGGTGTACAGCAGTAGTTCTTGCTATAAAAGCCTTAATTCACAAATTCATGAATGTTATTACAGTTAGTGATGTTGCTAATATTGTGCTGGTTTTTATTAAAGAAAATATGCCATCTCATTGTCTGTGTTCAAACTCGACTCTACACTTCTGAAACGACAGATGAGCTTTGCTTCGTCTTGTCTTAGGAGTAGTTCCTGATAGCCTCCTATGTGACCTAAGGTTGCCTTTTTTAGTCCGATAAATGTAATTTATTTTTTGTCGTTCAGTTGGTGTTGATTATGTCAGTGGTCTGCTAAGGGTAGGTTTCTTTCCTTACTGCCAATTGCAGATAAATGTTCTCTGATCCTGATCTGTAGCTCTCGGATCGTGCTTCCGATGTAGACTCATTTGCAAGTGCATATGATTGCATATATTACACATTTTGACTGACAATTGATTTGTTCTTTTATTTTGATCTGGACACCATTTACATCCTTGCAGGTGTCTGTGCTGGCCATTGCATATTGGCACATGGAGCATGTTCTACATTTTCTAAAGCCTGAATCCGGTTGCTGAAGCCATGTCTGAAGTGTCTCTTCTTTCACTTCCGGTTGTAGTGAGGGGTTCAAGCTGGTTCTAAGGGTTCTGGCTCACCTGTAATTTATAGATGGACGGTCATTGATGAAGTCCCCTATGAGGGCATCCAGCTTGAGCAGATACCAGTTTCTTTTGAGTATCCTTCTGATAAGGTAATTATTATCACAGTATGTGGTGATAAATTTGACTTTGTTGTCGGATGGTAGTCCTTTGTCTTTTTGTGTCAGAGTTTGTACTCTCGGTGTCTGTTGCGCTTTGTTTCGTGCTGTTTGAATGCTTTTATGTGAATATCCTCTGACTGAAAATCGGCTAGACAACATTTCACATTCTGTGTCGAAATGTGTAGAGTCCCCACAGTTTCTTCTTGCTCTAATGAATTCTCCTTTCGGAATGTTCTTAATTACAGGTTGGTAGTGACAACTGGTGGCAAACATTGTTGAATTGACTTCAGTCTCTTTGCAATATGTTTTTGTCTTTAAGTGGTCTCCAGATACATAGATTGTTAAGTCCAAGAAATTGATCTCTGTTGTACTCGAGGTTCCTATGAATTCAATTCCAAGTTTGTTCTCATTGATTTTTTGCCTGAAAGCTTCCAAATCTTGAAGTGTGCCGTTCCATATTAAAAAGACATCATCAATGTAGCGTGTCCATTTGATGACGCTTTTCTTGTATGCTTTAGTTGTGTAAACTAAAAGAAATTCAAACATACCCATTACCATGTTGGCCAAAGCTGGTGTGTATTTTACGCCCATTGCAACACCTTTTTTTTGTTTAAAAAATTGATTGTCAAATAGAAAATTATTATTGTCAAGTGTAGCCATAAGCATTTCTTTGAGCATGCAAAGAAAGGGGAAGTGAGATGCTGATTCTTCTTTGAATATGTAGTCAATCATTTCTAAAGCAAGATCGTGTCTGATAGAAGTGTAGAGGGCTTTCACATCCCATGTCGCAAGGTAGTAATTTGGGTGCCATTGTATTCCTTCTACGATATGGATATGGATATGTTTTGCTTCTGTGGTATCCTTTAGGTATGCTGGAACCGTATGTACCCTTGGTCTTAGTATGTTGTCAATATTTTCCGCTATAGGCTCCGTGGCCCAGCCGATGCCTCTAAGAATGGGCCTCCCTTCTGGAATATCAGTGAATGGTTTGTGCACCTTTGGAAGAAAATAGATTGTGGGTAGTGTTGGTTTTGGGACAGACAGAAATCTTTTTTTCTTCATCCGTGATCAGGCCCTGCAGGTGCCATCCCTCTATTTAGTTATTTAGATCTTTTACAATGTGTTTCTTGGGATTGGTTAGTAGTACCTCATAGCAATTAGGTGTATCAAGATGGTTATGTGCCATTTTGACATAATCTTTCCTGTTCATCACAATTATGATCCCACCCTTGTCAACTTCTTTTATAACTATCTCCTTGTTGCCTTTTAGTATTCGGAGGGCTTGTATTTCCTGTGGTGTAAGGTTGTTGCGTGCGCTCTTCGTCCTTGTTGTTTTCCCCTGTTTTGCATGGGTCTTGTTTAGGTCCTGTGTGACAGCCTTGTAAAATGCATCAAGCATGTTGTCAGGTGGTAGTTGCGGTACAAACTTCGATTTAGGTCTAAGTTCCTCTTGAGTCAGGCTCACCGGTGTGATCCTTAATTCTTGCAAAGTTTGATGAATTTGAAAGTTTTCTGGTTCCTGTAATGATCTAAGAAGGTGTATATTTCCCAGGTCCTTAATGGTGACCTGACTGATGGTAGCTGATTCAGATTGTTTCTTCTGTTTGCCCACTTGTGTCGCAAAGAAGTTTTTAAGTTTCAGCTTTCTAACGAATTTGAAAAGAGCAATATGCACTTCAAAGGGTTCCAGATATGATGTAGGTGCCAATGAATGGCCCATGTTCAGGAGACTTATCTGTTCTTCCGTCAGAGTTGTATCTGACAAATTCATGACTAGGTTGTTTGTTTGGTTTTCTTGGCTGCTTCCCTTGTCCCTGCTTTTGTAAGTCTTCGGTAATCCTCTAAGTATTTCCTTTCCCCTGTGTATGCATTACGCAGTGTATATATTTGCCTATGAATGCCCTTAAAACAGTCTTGAATAGGCGTTTGGCCGTGAAGGCTTGTAGCGTGATTAACAAATAAATGAGTGTGAGATTTTGACTCTGATACAGGGGCTGTACCCACCTTCCCATTATATGCACTAACAATAAGGCCTCCTTAAATTAAGGAAGTAAGAATAGTACTTTCAAGAACACACCTCTTCTATTTCAAATGAGCGTGTTGATGTAAACAGCGGAGGGAAAACTTCATTTCCCAAGATGCACGTGGAGTTACACACATTCAGCATCACGTGACCCATGATCACGTGGACGGCTCACATGAAGAATAATATAAAAAACCAGGCACTCGGCGGCTCGCGTTTCCGAGTCGCGCAGACCGAGGTTGAACACGGCTGAGAGAATAGGAAGCAGCTGAGAGGAATGTGAACAGCCGAGTATTAGACACACGAGTAAGTGAAATAGATCATGTCTGCCCCCCTCTCCCTCCCTATGCGTACCGCACTAAAAGACCAAATTGAGCGGTCCTAATAAGCTCCCATCTCCTGTTTGTATACAGGTTGCATGAGGAGCTCCTCCAACAATGAGACCCGTTGAAAACCTCAGGTTGACCAACAACACCAGCCTCATACATAGCAAGAATTAACTTTTACAGGTAACAGAATTTAAAGAGGTATATGCATAATTCGACAATGCATGTAAAAGACGTAAGCCACCTGACTAGCACCTTGAGGCTAATGATATGTCCCATGTTTACTGTATCACACAGGCCATCACAATCAACTACAATCAACAAGTGACTTCCCCTCTGTCCCTGCTATGCCCACCATATAAAGGTGAGTGATGTGTGTTGTTTGAAACAATATGCTGGATATGCTCTACTACAATGAGCATTTTGAAAAAACGATAAACCTTTGGACTAGTTCTAAGTGGCTTTTTTTACTCATTTTACTTTTAGAAAGAAGAGAAGTATCACATGGGTTAAAGACTACATAAGCCCGATAGATAACTAACTCCCCGTCCTGATGAAGGCCTGGCACCACTAAAGGAGAAAACCCCCGATGGATGCAGTCTATCTCATGCCATAAGGGCCGAAATGCACCGCGTTGAAACGATAATTTTGCAACTTCATCCACTGCCTAGTAGTATCCGTGAGAGGAGATAGGTTAAGAAAAAACCTCAAAAACATTAATTCTGAAAGTGGTCAGAAATTTGAGTGGTATAGAAAGAATGATATGTGATTTAAGTGGCATCTCACCCACCCAATGTTGTGATACATTTTAAAACTGTATATATACAGGCATATGTCTTGATGCATATGTTATATGTTACACTTGTTCTGTATGTGAAGTGGTGTCTCAAATAGTGAGTCACTTTTTTTAAATACTTTGATGAATAGGAACCTAATGAAGACAGGTTAATAAAAACTTTGTGTACCCTGCAGGCTCCTATGATTTACATTAGCTCTCTTTTTTGAAAAAGGCCTGTTTTGGTTAAAGAAGTTGTCTTTTGCCTGCAACCTTTGCAGGCTTCAGCTTGGTTTAGAGATTGAGTGATGTATGTCTCTTTGGACACAACACAGGCGTAGGAGGCAGTTTGTGTTCCCCCTTTTTTCTCCTCATAGGCTTAAAACTCTGACAACTGCTGGGCCAAAGAAAGTGTTCTTGTCTTTAAAAACTCTGCACAAGACTAGGTTGCTCTGAGACTACTGTAGTGGTTCTTGTGTGCAGTGTAACATCTTTATTGTGCAAATAACAAAGCGAAGCACAAAAAAAGGACACTTTTGTTCATTTTTCAGGGAGTTGCGAACATGACCTATTTGCTTTTTTGATATACAACGCCACGTAAAGCTTGTTATTAAAAGGATTTCCAGAGGTGCAAGCTCATTAAGTCTCTTGCCTATGAGTCTGTTTTGGGTCACATTTGCTTCTGTTTCACGCACATTCTCTCCAACCTGGCTGGCTGCGGGGATCCACAGGACTGATAGCTGGGTGAACTGGTGCTCACATTTGTTGGCTTTTGACCATAAAGTTCCTAATTTCTGCTCCTCAATTATTATTATTGGGGTATTTCCTGAGTGCGGACCTTGCCACAGGAAGCTGCATTCAGGAAAGGCATCTGGCCCTTCTCTCCCTTCCTAACTTGTTGGGCGCTCATCCACTTCCATATTTCACACAGTCTAACGAACACATCCTACATAGGGAGCTCAGAGTATATTTTATTACTATAGAAGGCTAAGCTTAGTATACTATACTAAGACATCCTTGCAGTAACTGAATCTTGGCTCCATGATGCAGCAGGCCCTGCCCTTATGCTAGCTATTCCTGAGAACTACCAAATACTTAGAGCAGACAGACCCAATGCCGGAGGAGGCGGCCTAGCCATTTTAGCTAAAACCAATCTGACAGTAAGACTAACTTCACCACCCCCACTTAAATCCTGCGAAATACTCTCAGCCAAAATACCTATATCTAGTAACCGTACACTAACCATCTACTTGTTATATCGACCCCAGGTCCAATGGGCACTTTTGAGGAGGACTTAGCTAGTCTCCTCTCCAACAACATCAAAGACTCCTCACAGCTCCTACTCCTGGGAGACTTTAATTTAGGTTTCAATGACCCTCAGGACAATCACGCCCAAATCACGGCAACTATCCTGGCCGAGCATGGTCTTACCCAAAAAGTAATTGTTCCCACCCACATCAAAGGGAGAACTCTAGACTGGGTTGCCGACCTAAATTGTATGATCACTATCACTAAAATAACCCCACAAACATGGACTGACCACCACTTAATTGGCTTTTCTCCCTCAATAAAGCCTCAAACGCTGAAAATCTTAGATATGATACCCCCCTCCTTCCCACCAGAAGTAAAAAAGACATAACAGCTGACAGATTATTTCCCCACATCCTCCCTTCCCTTAATTCTCTCACCAACAACTCTAATTTACTAGTAGAGACTTTCAACAATACCATGACCAAAGCCCTGGACATCATTGCGCCTGTCAAACTACGTAAAAGTAAACAGAAGGCCCACCTTAATGCCTTGTCCACCCCCCATCTTAAAGAATTAAGACTTCAAAAAAGAAAATTACAAGCCTTATGGCGACACTTCCCTACGGACGAGAACAAAGTCCAGTTAACTAACTTTGCCAACATGTACAAAAAAGAAATAATCTGCACTAAAAGAAACACATTCAATGACAGAATATACAAGTCCAACTCCAATACTAAGGAGCTATTTACCATCCTCTGGGAAATGGAGACTTCCATCCCACCTACTGACAACGTCCCCAAGGACAAGACATGGTACACGAGCATACAAAATGCCCTTTCCAACAAAATAGCAACCCTCCAGACCAAAATAGCCAACAAAAAAGCATCCCACCTTACCCTCTGAAATCACTAGCACCAACACTCCCTTCAGATTCTCTAAAATCTCCATTCTTGAAACGCTGAAAGTCATACTATCTCTGAAGCCTTCAAACTTCCAGGGTGACAGCTGCCCGGCACAAATAATCAAGGACGCAGCTAGGGACCTAGCGCCATTCATCTCAAAACAAATTAATGCCTCCTTCAAGACCAACACTGTCCCAAATAACCTTAAAGAATCTTGGGTTCTACCACTGCTGAAGAAACAGACCTTAGATCCTTCTATCCTGATGAATTATAGACCTATTACCATGGCCCCATTCCTTTTGAAAATAATTGACAGGGTATCTTATCTTCAAATTCAGAACCACTTATTAGGCTCCCGCCAATCCGGATTCAGGCCGCAACACGGCACAGAAACGGCACCAATTGATCTGAAGACCAAATTGACGAGTTTAAGGATAAAGGTAAAGCAGCCATGCTACTCCTCCTCGATTTATCGGCGGCCTTCGACCTGGTGGATCACGGAGTCTTATGCAAACACCTGGCTTCAGCCGCCCATTTCTCAAGTGATGCTATAGCCTGGGTCCAATCCTTCCTAGCTAACCGCACGATGAGAGACTTTTACCCCTCAGCAAAATGTGGTCCAAGCTGCTGTAAAATTTGTTATTAGTTATATTGTAAAAAAAAAATTCTTTATGATTTAGATGTAGAGTGTATCATTAGCGATATCACTGCTGAAATTCTGGCTATATTGAGTTCTGAAAGCAGTCAAAAAGCTCTTATTGTGAAAATTGACATTTTATTGTTGTGAATCTTGTGATACAAAACAGAATGCACAAGCAAATAATAACATAAGTAAGAGAATAGAGAACTAAACAAAATCACATAGTTCAATCTAGTTTGTGAATCAATAGAACAATGAAATATTAGGTCAATACATCATACATAATCACAAAGAAAAGGACAAAAACATGAACACCTAGCTATTGTGCATTTAAACAACAACATAAATTGTTAGAGCACCTACTTGTGGTGTTTTTTTTAAGAAATAGCCACTACTACTAAAATGGCTGACAAAATTTGATTTTGGATTTTTTAACAGGTCTGCCTAAGCCCGATCCAAACCACCTGTGGCGTTCCACAGGGATCATGCGTCTCACCGACAATGTATAACATCTTTACCAAGCCATTATTTGACAAATTGGACAGATTGGGTGTCACCTACACTAACTATGCAGATGATACCCACATCTGTCAGTCTAGAAAAATAGATAACTCTCACGATCAATGGCAATGTATCATATTGGCCGAAGATCAACCGTCTCATGCACTAAACTTCAGAAATACAGACTCATAAGTTTGACCAATGTGCGGCCATTTTGATGTAGCTAGAATCGCCATTTTGTTCTCTAACGTTTGCTCATTGCTTTTTGTTCTAAACTGCTTAGCCGAAAGCTTATTCTTCTTATTCTGTTAATTCTGCTTCACTGTTACATTGTTGTTCAAAGCGAAAGAGCAAGGCCGCGAGGCCGTGAGTTATTTGTTGAAACATAACATAGGCAGCCACAGAGAGGAATGCCCAATGCCCTCCCGCATGTAGCCTTGGAGAAGAGCAACACAGCATTTAATCATTTCACTGATGCCAGCCAGTCTCGTTAATATGGTAGAAAAACTAGAAAGGAACAGTTAAAAGCTTGAATTATGCTTTTCGTACGGCCCCCCTTTCCTAAGCCCAGTAGAGCGTGCTGACTCCCAGGACACGAATAGCAAATAGGAGATAGCAAGGCCTGGAATGCGACTCTTTCCCCGTATGCAGCTTGCTCGCAAGAACAGAAGCACTGTGTTCTGTTCAACAAAGAAATATGTCTCTAGATTTGCAATGTTGCATATTGTTGCTAAAATTGATGTTCAAAGGTTTCATATTCGTTGAAATTGTCAATCATCAGACCCAGTTCAAAGAAACTATACAATGGGCGTTGTTAAACATGTCATGACTGATTGTAAGATGTCCAGTTTGTATATATGTAACTTATGTATGTTATTTGCTCTCTTGCGTCCCTCGAGGTCTGGAGACACACATCGCGGGGCGTGAGACTGAGTTGGCCAACTGAGGCTATTTGCTTTGCAATAAACCCTAGCTTTTGGGAATACAACCTTGTGTCTGGCGTATCAGTGCGTGTGTGGTGATTTGCCTTCTTTCCACTACGCGAGGGTCCCTTAGGGGCCCCTTCAAGATGGTGCCCGAATACAGACCCTCCCCCACTTGTTCCATCGTGTACGTTGTAAAATAAGAAAGGCGGAGAGAACGGCGAGGACGGGACGATCGAGCCGGGATCAAGAGGTGTTCGGGGCGCCCCTGCGTAAGCGATGAGACTCCTTTGCAGATCTGCACACATCTGATCCCTGATCGACGTGCCCGGCCAGAGAACAAGGAGGCGAGGGTCCCGAAACGAGGCAGAGCCAAGAGACGCAGACACGACGTCATTGATTGCGTCAGTATACAGATGAATTGTGTCTTGGAAGACAAATTGATTTATCAGGCGAGTCGTACCCCGATTCGAAATAGCCCTGATATTGGTTGAGAGTTGACTTTGCAAAATCAAATGCCCAGTGTAAGGTTGATTAGCCGAGGGTAAGATTAAAACATGCCTGGGGTATTGTCCACCCTAGCAGGGTTTTTCCGCTGAGGTAGACAATCTTTGGAAGATGGCCAAGTTGCGCCACCTGGAGGAACGCCAGCGTACGAGATGTATGTGAAATATGGTGTGGGTGTGATAATGTTCTGTGAGATTTGGCATAAGCAAACCAGAAGCCAAGAAGATTTTCAGTGGCCGATCAATGGGAGTTTTGAGATTGAGATAATAGATAGCTTGGAAAAGGTATTGATAAGAAAGAAAGCACGTCCCGCAGCATTTGACATCCTTAGGGACTGGAGAAGGGAAGCTATGCTTTGTTGGAGAAGTAGAGAGAAACTTGCGCGCAGGCATAAATCAAAAACTGAAATAGAGGAAAAGGAGGAGGAGGAGTGGACTGAGAGTCTGAGAAGGACAGGTAGACGCGACCAGTTGAACATAGAAAGAATATATCCACAACGGGAATTGCATATAGCAGATGATTTAATAGAAAAAATGTTGACCGATACAAAGCGGGGTCCAAGAGCAGAAAGTAAAACAAGCACGTCAGGAACCACTGTCCAGCCCACTCCTGTTTCCCAAACCTCCGCGCCCCTCCCAATTGTTAAAATCCTAGCACAGCCGCAGACTGCACACTTAGCACCTCCTATTAGCCAACCAGTACCGCAACAGTCACTTCCCGTTCCTGTTATCCCATCCGCACCTCCCGCCCTAGAAACAGACACAGTCCCGTCCGTCCGACCCTTGGTTGAACTCGAAACTACAGAGGCGAGAGATCGGACTGCACAAAGTGGATGCACAAGAGTGACCCGTAGTGCGATCAGCAAGGAGAGAAAGCGGGAGTTGCAAGTACAAGCAGAGATGTATATAGATGGGAACGATGGGACGGCAGCATTGGATTCGATGTATGACTTCCGAAGAAGCGATGAAAGACAGGTAGTGTAGGAATGCATGGGTGAATATTTAGTGGGAAGATGGAAACAGTTAATTGGGAAATTACCGCCACAACGATTGTTAGATTTAAATGCATTAGTACGTTGTAGAGAAAGAGATGAAGAAATAAGGGAACATGTATATGGACTTTTTGCGCTTAAAAATGAACTTGATAATGAATATGCTGAAATGTTTACCACACCGGGGTATAGGAGCAGGGATATCAGTAGATATAGGAAGGAAGCGGTAGAACCTTACATACAGCGGGGACATTCATCATCATCAATACAGATAGGCGATAAACTAAAAGTATGTGTACGGGAGGCGCTAAGATGGATGTCGGATCTTAGTACTGCTGCAAGGGAAATACATGACATATTTGATGAATATACCATGCCCATGAAAAGAAAAGCACTGCAGGTGATGGCTGAACATTTAATAGACAAAGATATAAAGGACAAGAAGGCCAGCCCCCCCCCCCGAAATAATGGCAATATATAAGAGGGCACTAGAACAAGGGACGGGGGAAACAGCCTTGTCACTTGGCTTGGGGATATTATTGCATATGAGAGAAGGGGGAGGGACAGTGAGTGTGGCATTTCCAATGTGGGAAGTCCCACCTACCTTTGTACCAAAAGTAGAGATTCCTGCCACAGACACCACAGTAGCGCAGGTAACGCCAGCCCATTATACAGCCCAATATGTACATGTCCCCTTCTTCTCCAGACAGGAAGTGAACAACATAAAATAGACGATTTCTGATATAAGAAAGAATCCCGCAGGATTTTATAAAGAAGTAGAGTCCTGCCTGCAATCATCCATGCTTACGATGGGTGACACAGACTTAATATTCCCAGTAATCCTGCCACCAGACATATGGAAGCAAATAAGAAAAGTGGATGATATAACGGCCTATGGTGCCACATGGGTGGATTTAATAGTGGAGGATAGGAATAAAGAGGTAGTGGGAAAGCCGGGGACTAATATGGTAGCATTACCAGCACGAATAATACAGAAATTAAAAGAAATTGTTCCAGAAAAAAGAATCCAATCGGACAAGTTAACTGCCTGTGTGCAGGGCAAGGATGAGTTAGCTGCAGATTATTTTAATAGGTTTCGAGGAAGTATTTACAGACTTTAGCGGGCAGGATGTGAGTTCAGAAGCGGGAAAAAGATTATTTGTTGACAAGTATGTGAGGGGTTAATACTTCCAATTCAAAATCTGATAATGACATCCGAAACTGCGTGGCAAGCAAAAACGTTGGGTGAAGTATTACATATGGCTCAGTATTATGAGAACAGAGTAAATGCAGAGAAAGAAAAAGAGGCAAAGGATAGAGTAAATTTGAAGACAAGAGTGCCACTTCAGCAAGTAGTGGGACA
This sequence comes from Ambystoma mexicanum, assembly GCF_040938575.1. NCBI lineage: Eukaryota > Metazoa > Chordata > Amphibia > Caudata > Ambystomatidae > Ambystoma > Ambystoma mexicanum. Next base: position 1,226,393,595 of record NC_090922.1, read on the forward strand.
CAATAGAGGGAGAGGGAATGCACAAGGAAGGAGTAATTCAAATATGCATGGAGGACCGTTGGGGCAGAATCAGTGTGCATATTGCAAAGAGGAAGGGCACTGGAGAGCGCAATGCCCACATGTGCAAAATAGAAATGGGGGTGGTCAGAGAAGACAGCACCGGGGGCACCCAGGAGCAAATGGACCGAATAGAAATAATATGCAGCAGCACCAAAGTAACCAAGGAGGTCAGAATCAAGCTCATCATCGGAACACTACCAACCAGAATCAGGGCCAGAGTAACCAACAACATGGGAGTACCCAGAATGGGGGAGCTAGAGGAAGGGATGGGAACATTTTTGATACGCAACAAAATGCGTATTACAGTAATAGCAGTGATTACACATCGGACGATGTGTTATTCCCTCAATAGGACAGCCCAAGACAGGGGTCGGAAACCAGTGTCCAATCCCGTGAATCAGAAATGACCCTATGTAGAGATGAGAGTCGGGGATAAAGAGCACCATTTTCTTGTAGATACAGGAGCGCAAAAGTGTTCAATAGATCATCACATGGTTCCAGATATACCACTGTCAGGGCAAAAGAATATTTCTGTAGGGTTCGCAGGTACACCAGTAAGTAACCCAGTGTCCCAATCAGTCCCAGTAAAAATAGGTCCATTCACTGAGCATTGTCCATTTCTCTTAACAGAAAATTGTGGGGAAAACCTCATGGAATTGAATTTATTGAAAAAACTAGATGCAGTCATCCATTGCACTCCTGATGGTGTGTTTTTGACAATTTGGCCACAGAATGCACCGGTGTCTGAATTTTTGTCTAAACCCTTGCCAGGAGAGTTGAGAAAGGTGCCAACCTGTATATGGGCAATGAATGACAATGATGTGGGATGTTTAAAGATAGAGCCAGTAAAGGTGATTTTGAAAGAAGGGGTCACGTTGCCACGTATTCCAGAGTATAAAATTTCAGCTGACGGAGAGAAAGGATTGAAAAGTATTGTTTCAGATTTGGTAAGATTGGGAGTAATTGAGGAAATTACAGGTAGTACACATAACAGCCCCATTCTTCCAGTATATAAGAAAGGAGATAATGAGGTACCCTAGCGTTTCATAATTGATCTGCGCGCGTTAAACAAGGTAGTTTACCCTCAATTTCCCTTAGTGCCAGACGTCACCACCATTTTCACAATGATACCTGCATCAGCAGAATACTTTAGCGTGATTGACTTAAAGAATGCTTTCTTTAGCATTCCAGTGAGCAAGGACAGTAGATATTTGTTCGCGTTCACTTTAGGAGGACGGTCATTCACATTCGCGCGCATTCCACAAGGATACACGGAAAGTCTGAGTATTTACAGCAAGGCATTGAAGGAACAACTAGATATGCTAGAGCTACCAACAGGTTGTGTATTGCTACAATATATAGACGATCTGTTGATCACTGCAGACACAGAGTATTTACAGCAAGGCATTGAAGGAACAACTAGATATGCTAGAGCTACCAACAGGTTGTGTATTGCTACAATATATAGACGATCTGTTGATCACTGCAGACACAGAGAAGATTTGTAAAGAAAGTACCATTTTACTGTTAACACACTTAGCAGTGCATGGCCACAAAGCCAGCTTAAAAAAATTTCAGTTTTGTCGAAAGGAAGTGGCGTATTTGGGTTACTTACTTTCGAAAGAAGGGAGAAGACTAACGCCAGAGCGAATGGAGAGCATTTCTGGTATGCCTATTCCAAAAACACAGAAAGGAGGCATGGCTTCTTATTGCTGGTAGTGGATTGGAAACTTTGCGTTAATTGTGAAACCAATGGTGGCATTGACGAAAAAGGATGCTGTGATGCCTTTGCAGTGGAATAAAGAATGTCAGAGAGCATTTGAATTATTGAAAACTGCATTATGTTCTGCTCCAGTTTTGGGCACACCCAATTATGAGAAGATTTTTAGACTGTTTGTATGCGAAAGTGAAGGGTGTGCATTGGCTGTTTTGACACAGGAACACGGTGGAAGAAATAGGCTATGCGGCTATTTTTCTTCCATGCTGGACCCTGTAGCACGCGCACTGCCATGATGTTTGCGAGCTGTTGCAGCGGCTGCTGCGTCAGTGAGACAAACGGAAGGGATGGTACTGGGGCACCCTTTAATTTTGATGGTGCCACATACCATAGACGTTCTATTAAATAGAACACAGACTCAACACCTCACCTCTGCTAGACTGACTAGATATAAAATCATCTTATTAGCGCCCCATATACAAATTATGAGGTGGAGCGTTTTGAATCCTGCAGAATGAATGCCACTACCCACGGAAGAACTTGGTGACAACGAATCACCTCCCCATGATTCTCTAATGGTTACTGAGGAAGAAACGAAGGGGAGAGTTGATTCAAGTGACACCCCACAGAAAGAGCCAGATGGAGAGTTATTTTGTGACGGCTCCTGTTTTAAATTACCTGATGGCACATCAACTGCCGCCTACGCTATCACTACCCTAACGAGCATTGTAGAAAGCAAAAGAATCCTCTACAATTCGGCACAAGCCGCAGAAATAATAGCCTTGACCAGAGCCTGTGAGATTTCTGAGAATTTGAACGTGAACATATATACTGATAGCCAGTACGCCTTTGGCGTGGTTCATAACTTTGGCCGGCTTTGGGCTGAGAGGGGTTTCTTGACATCACATGGGGCCAGAATTGAACATGGCCCTTTGATTGTACGATTGCTGTCTGCACTCACGTTTCCAAAGCACCTAGCAATAGTGAAATGCGAGGCGCATAAAAAAGTAACATCTAAAGTGGGAGAGGGAAACACATTTGCAGACAGGATTGCGAAACAAACTGCCACTGATTTAAATACCAAAATGATGACAGTACAGTCTGAGGAAGTGCCTTGCATGATAGAAGATGGGATTGCCACTGTAAAAGAAATGCAGGCCGAAGCTACTGCTGAGGAGATTCAATGGTGGGCTGAGGGCTCTGCTGAATTAGATTTGGAGGGTTGTTGGGTGGACAAGAGAACTAAAAACTGGATGTTGCCAAATTCCTATGTAATTGCTATGGTCACAATGGCCCACAGCCCGACCCACATATGTGCCAAGAAGACAATCCAGCATCTAGCTACGGTATGGGAGAATGTAAACATAAAAAAGAATGCAGAGAGGTTGGTCCAGAACTGCATCACGTGCTTACAGCACAATGTAGGAAAGGGAACGGTGACTCCGAAAGGAAGTTTTGGCCCTCCCTCTATGCCTTTTGAGGTAATCCATTTTGATTTCATAGAGATGGAGGGATGCCAAAACTTGAAATATGTCCTAGTGGTAATATGTGCATTCAGCAAATGGGTGGAAGCATATCCTTTAAAAGACTGCACTGAGCACAGCAAAAGTAATGTTAAAGGAATATTTTTCCCGTTTTGGCCTGCCCCGTGTCATATGGTCAGATAACGGTCCACACTTTGTGGGCACAGAAATATTACAGATTTGCGCAGGTCTCCAGATCAATAAGCGATTCCATTGTTCCAGACATGCGAGTTTGGCTGGTCTTGTTGAACATCATAATGGAATCTTAAAATCTAAGATCAGTAAGATATGTGCAGGAAGCAAGTTGAGTTGGGTGGACGCATTACCATTAGCGCTATTGTGCATGCGCACGTCAGTACAGGCAAGGACTGGGCTCTCCCCGTATGAAATTGTCATGGGGAGGCCGGCGAATGTTTGGTGCGCACCTCAGCCTAAGCGGCTTTGCGAAGTTGAGCATCCTGTGCTTAGTACTTATTGTGGACTTTTAATACAGAAACTGCGTTTGATTCATCAGCAGGTGCAGGAGGCTTTACCCGTGAGGTATACTGGTCCGGGGCACGCGCTGGAGCCAGGAGACTGGGTGCTACTTAAAAACTTTGAACGAAAATCATCGTTAGCACCCAGATGGCGTGGCCCCTATCAAGTACTGCTGGCAACACAAATGGCGATTCGAGTAGATGGGAGGAAGGCGTGGATCCATGCCACGCACGCCAAAAAGATCCCATCGCTGCTCAAAGACTTGCCTGACCGAGACGACCAGAAAGAAACATCAGCTCCAGAATCGAAAGAAACTGCTGCCAGTCCCTTACTGCAGAATCTGCCTAATCCTGAAGTGAAGCTTGAAGCAAAACCTGGAAAGATTGCTATAAAGAAGGAAGGGCAAAGAGAGCCCCAACGTCGGCCAGCAGAATCTGCATCACTGCTGGATGACACAAAGCGTGTACCACTTTGGCGCCCACAAGCATCTGCCATTGTGCCACAGCCTGAAACAAATTTGCATCACCACTGCGGCGTTCACAGCCTCCTGTCACTGTGCCGCAGGACTCCGAGTTTGAGTCTGGGAGGGCACTGGCACTATTTATTGACCACACTGTACCAGGAGCTAAACGGTACAATCTGCGGCTTCGAAAGAAGGAGTGATCGAATCTGCATTTCATTTATCTTTTCATGATCGCCTCTGGTTCCCATCACGGATGGAGAAGGAACTGGAGGTCTAGAGGAGAGAAGCGTGGGAGTTGTGCAAATCGGGCAACTCAAGACTCGCGGCTCCTCGGCGCGATCATAAAAAATCCATGTGTCCGGAACCCGAATGAACAAGCGGGGTGCACATGGTACAAAGGCAATTGATAACTGCTCTGGAGTTCTTTTGAGCAACATGCAAATGCATAATGATCTTGCCTAACGAGTAAGCAATCCAGGCTACTAAGAACTGGCAGAATGAAATGTTGACATTTATCGAACTCATTGACATTCGGACGAGTGCCACAAGGAGAGATATTCACGACGACCACCGCGAAAGAAGAAGGACTGTGAGAGAGAGATTGCCAGAAGCAGCTTTAGCCTCCTCCTGCACCGCTGCTGATAACAAATTAGGTATAAAGACTGAACAATTAGAAAAAACACATTGTCGTAAAAACTGTATACTGATCTTAACGATAGTTATGTGTGTTATGAGTATGTTAGCACCAATAATTACAGCGTTGATACTATGGTACGTGGAAGCAACACACCCATTACATTTGCTCTTGCCAGTAATTAACATCTCCACTTCTGAAAGCCTGGTTCATGTAATTACCTACACCTTGTCCCCAATGGAAGAGAGGCACAGAGAAGGATATGGGAATAATACCTTATTGCTCATAATGAACATGACACATGCAATTTTAAAGAAAAATAATTGCTGGGTATGCACCCATTTACCACAGCATACTGGGAAGGGAATATGTTGGTATGTGCAGCCATTTCCATTAAGTTCTGCATGCAGTGCATCACTAAGTGCATTATTTTTTGGGAAATGGAACAAGAGTGATATGGGTCAACGAGATAAGACAAACATGAATGAATTTGAGGAGATAATTATGAGACCTGTAGGTTGTTCTATATTCCATAAAGCACGAATGATGATCCAAAAACCCACGCCTAAACCTGTATGACGAGAAAGATTGTCTCCACCATCCAAGACATTTGTAATCACGTTTTGTGTAAGAACAGAAGAAAATAAAGATGCAATACCCCCTTTCTACACAGTGAATTATAGCCCACAAACTGTCCCTTTCTGCCTAAAAAAGAAGGTTCCTATTCAGTGGGAACGTTTACTAGATGCATGAATATAGCGGTTCTCAAAAGAGAAGTAGAACCAGTGTATGTAAGAGATCCTGTTTATTTTATATGCGGAAAGAAAGCGTATCCTTGGTTACCCAGAAACTGGGGAGGCACATGTTATTTGGGACTACTGTTCCAAGGAGTATTCCTCTTGGAGACAGCAGATGTAGCTAGGTTATCCAGATCTAGGCCGCAAAGAAGTACAGAAGGCGCTTTGATTACAGAAGACTTTGCAAAATCATTCGTACCATTTCTGGCCCAAGCAATAAATTCCTATAACATAAGGTAACTGTCCAGAATATTAGAGAATACAATAAACAGAACAACAGATATACTATACAACATGACGCTAGAAGAAAAGGGAATTAGATTAATGTCGTTGCAAAATAGAATGGCTCTTGATGTAATCCTGATTGATCGTGAGGGAGTTTGCAAAATCGTGGGATCAGCGTGCTGCGTATTCATAAATGACTCTTCCCCTACGATTTTCGAAGCGATAAAAAAGTTACATGTCTTGAGCTCTGAGCTCCATACCATGAATGGGAACTGGGAGTCAGGATCCTGGTTCTGGGAGATATTACGTGCATGGGGATGGAAGTTAATCGCAATACTAGTAGTAGTGTTCGGAATATTTATGACTTGTTGTTGTTGCATACATTGTCTGCCCCTAGTTTGCGCTGAGATAAGTGAAGAGTGTATGCATATGGTAACCCAAAAAAAAACGTATGGCCAAAATCATAAAGATACTCATGAAATGAAAACAATAAAAGAATTCATGGCCATAAATATTGATGGGAATGAAGACGCATATAGCAGCCCACAAGATTCAAGTTCAAGTTCAAATTCAGATACTTCAGACACATCATCAGAGGAGAATGCAATGTATGGATGAGGCGTTTGGCAATCGGCCAAAAGGAGGGTTTGTCAGTCTAGAAAAATAGATACCTCTCAGGATCAATGGCAATGTCTCATATTGGCAGAAGACCAACCATCTCATGCACTAAACATCAGAAATACAGACTCATAAGTTTGACCAATGATGTAGCTAGAATCGCCATTTTGTTCTCTAACGTTTGCTCATTGCTTTTTGTTCTAAACTGCTTAGCCGAAAGCTTAATCTGCTTATTCTGTTCATTCTGCTTCACTGTTACATTGTTGTTCAATGCGAAAGAGCAAGTCCGCGAGGCCAGGAGTTATTCGTTGAAACATAACGTAGGCAGCCACAGAGAGGAATGGCCAATCCCCTCCCGCATGTAGCCTTGGAGAAGAGCAACACGGCATTTAATCATTTCACTGATGCCAGCCAGTCTCGTTAAAATGGTAGAAAAACTAGAAAGGAACTAGTTAAGGCTTGAATTATGCTTTTCTTACGGCCCCCCTTTCCTAAGCCCAGTAGAGCGTGCCGACTCCCAGGACACGAATAGCAAATATGAGATAGCAGGGCCTGGAATGCGACTTTTCCACGGTATGCAGCTTGCTCGCAAGAACATAAGCACTGTGTTCTGTTCAACAAAGAAATATGTCTCTAGATTTGCAATGTTGCATAGTGTTGCTAAAATAGATGTTCAAAGGTGTCATATTCGTCAAAATTGTCAATCATCAGACCCAGTTCAAAGAAACTATACAATGGGCGGTGTTAAACATGTCATGATTATTGTAAGATGTCCAGTTTGTATATATGTAACTGATGTACGTTATTTGCTCTCTTGCATCCCTCGAGGTCTGGAGACACACGTCGCGGGGCGCGAGACCGAGTTGGCCAACTGAGACTATTTGCTTTGCAATAAACCCTAGCTTTTGGGAATACAACCTTGTGTTTGGCGTATCTGTTCGTGTGTGGTGATTTGCCTTGTTTCCACTACGCGAGGGTCCCCTAGGGGCCCCTTCACATCCTCATACCCCTTTCGGGCAATTTTGTCGAAGACATGGCCTTGGTAAACAAGATATTGCTCCTCATTCAGGCCTGGATGGCATCACACAGCCTCTGCCTCAATGACAAAACTGAGATCTTGATTCTGGGTTCTGATGCTAACCTAAAAATAATTTAGCCCAGCTATGCTGCATTTAATATTGACGGGAACACAATTAAAGCAGTAACCGAGGTAAAAAAAATTGGGTTTCTACCTCGACTCAAAAAACAAGTTAACGCCATGGCATCTACGACTGCCTACACCTGCAAACTCAGAGCTTGCAGACCCTTCCTATCTAAAGCCAACTGCATTACACTAGCCAATGCACTAATAATATCTAAACTAGACTTCTGTAACGCCCTATACATAGGAGCCAACAAATACATCTTAGACAAAATGCAAACACTATAAAATAACGCCTTAAGAGCAGCACTGAACATACCGAGTAGAGAACACATCTTCAGCATTAGAAGAGACCATCACTGGGTAAAAATGAGCGACAGGATCCTTCTCAAAACTGTATCTCTCACATTCAAATGCCTGAACAATGCTGCACCCCCTTATCTCTCAGAGAGAATGATTAGAAAAACATCGACCCGACTAACTAGATAATCCAACTCACGCTGCTTAGAAATTCCTAGATTTAAACTAACCAAATCTGGTGGAGCCAGCTTCCCAGTTAAAGCGGCTCTTTCCTGGAATGCCCTTCCACAAGCCCTCAGATCTGAACAGCCATACCCTAGATTCAGACAAAACATGTTAAACTGGCTACGATCAAACAATATTTAACTACCCTACTACCCTACCGCACCTTCGGTGCACCTGACTATTTATGCTACTGCTATACCTAATGCACTTTCCTGTCCGATGATGTATGTTAATGTTTGTACTGCATTCCCTAATTCATCTACTTTACCTTTATGCATGCACTGTATTCCCTAATGCTTCTACTGTACCTTTTTACATGTTGTAACTAAGCTTCAGGTATCCTTTGTATCTGCAGCGCCCAGCTACCTAAGAGTTTGGTGCGCATTACCAAATAAATACACAAATAAACAAACAAAGTGTACGCCACGCGACAGGGAAATGACTCTTAATAATAACCTATTCGACATCAAGGTGCCAGGCCTTTCTAATTTTCCTCTGCCAGTTTGACCGCCCCACTCCATTCCCTGACCTTCATTATGAACAACTTTCTCCTTTCTAAATAGTCCATTATTGGCCCTGCCACTCTTGGCTCAGGCTTGGAAGTTGCAGAATTACCATTCTGGAGTTTCCAGGGGTACAAAATATGGATATGCCCAGTCAAATAAGCCACCAAAGTTCCAGGATTGCCAGAGCGCACACTTGAGCCCTATGCATCCAACATTATATTGTGTACTAACTTACCAATCTTCAAATCTGCCTTGGAACCACAACTCAATTATCAAAACACTTTAGATCATATCTGCCACCTCCTCTTGAAGAACTATGGCCCACCCAACAGGACTGACACGCATACGCGCCATCACAAAATATTCTCCCCACTGAGCATCTCTGCCTCCCTGTGTTTCTAGCATCTACTTCCTGCTTTCCCATCCTCTTTTCTCCCCCTCATTCATTTTCTTTCCGCCAGCCGACTAAGGTCTGGATACCACTGGTGGGGGTACAGCAACTTTTAGGTAAGAATTGGTGCAGTCACACTGTGTGAGACTACACAACACTTGGTATTGGGTAACCCACCTTTTGGTATAGGTCTGTACTACACAAGTTGGTAGTGTGACTGAGCAGCCAGGCCTATATCAAGAGGGGTAAATCTGAGCTGCACAAATGAAATCCGTCGATACAAGTAACCAAGTAACTCAAGGTTTCAGTTATAAATAGTTATGTATTTAATTAACATCAATTTTAAGTAAGCTTTCTTTAAAAAGGTGATTCGTTGTAACTATGTAAATATACTTTAAAATTACTTTTGAGAATCAAAACAAGTTAGTGGATAATCTTTGGGTAGGCTTCATACACAATTCCTACACCCTGAGGTGACTTCCATCACAAGGACAGTAATGGCATTCATATATCACACTAGTATACTTTGTAGATTCTGAGGTTGCAGAAAGGAAAGGTTAGGGAAAGAAAAAGGTTAGGCAGTTTCTCAGTACATGTGAGAACAGCGAAATCCCCCCAATGAAGTCTAGATAAGCCTTTCCCAGCATAACCGTATACAACAAGCTACCACCTATGAGGGACACACAGTATCAAAATCAATGGACTAGAAGAGTGCATTCACAGAGTCAGGACAGCCAAAGTCATTTGGGACACAGTCTATGAATATGATGCTCTTCTTGGATCAAAGTCTTGCACAAAGTTAGAGGGTTTTAGAAAAATCACTTGTAGGGTCACAAGCTGTTAAGCCTATGAGAAGAGAGTTGAAATCAACTGGAAAAAAGGTAAGCCAATGCAATTCTCAAGTGAGAAGAGCACAGCCAAAGGAAATGAAGGTATGTACCCCTAGCCTAAACAGTACCTCTGATTTGAAGAAGCGTGGTACAGCTGGATTCTGTCTTGCCACAGCGGTGCAAACCCTGGTTCCTGAGCCTCAGTCGTGGGGAAAAGAGGGTGGACATCTGTAGGGCTCCTGCGGCAGTACTCGGGAGGTCGTCAGCAGCTACGGGCTCTTTTCGGTTCAGCAGCACTTTGCGGTTTCAGCGCTTTAGCAAACAGCACCAATGCAGATCTCGTACACGGGTTGGACTCTCTTTGCTCCCTCTGTCCTGCACTCTGGCAAGGGGAATCTGGATCTGGAGGTCCTGCTTCGGGATGATCCTTAAGCGTCTCCTAGAACTGCAGGTCAGATTTGTTCCGCGACAGACGTTGCGCTCGATTACGGACACTCGACGCCTGGCCTTGGGCTTTCGAACTAAAATGGAGAGGCAGACCAAGTTGGGGATAGTGATCCAGTGGAGTTCGTCTCGAGGTTAGTTGGTCCCACTAACAAGGGGAGAAGTTGTTCCATAAGGAGCTTCTTTGCCGGGGTGAAAACGGAGTACAGCACAGCAGCAGGGCTTCACCGTGCAATTCAGGAGGTTCAGGAGGTTGCAGCAAGCTTCGTTCACCATTTCTTCGTTGGGTGTTTGCCCCAGTGGTCGACTCTGCCTGTAGTCCTAAAACCCTCACCTTTTAAGCAGGTTTCTCCCATTCATGCACAGCCTAGGCTGTCAATCACACAGCAGGGTGACTGTCCTTCAAGGGCAGCCGGCCAGCCAATCAGGACTAGTTGCATTCAGGCATTCCTAGAGACAAAGGACAGAGGAGTTTCAGGACCCTCTCTCGCAGACACATGGGAGTCAGAGGCGGGCTTCAGGGCAAGACAAACAAAGGGCTCAAATCCATCTCACTGCACAAAGTAAAACCCAGGAAAGACCTCACAAACAGAAAATGGCAAAAAAAGAAGACGGGCCATTTTGCCAAAATGGTCACCCATGGGTGCTGTACTGCAGCTGAGGGTTCAGCCTGCGGTAGAAAAACACAATGGTAGGAAAAAGTAAACCACTGCCACCAGCCATTTACACCAGTGAGTATAATATAAAAAATGTTACATGAGAAAGTAGGATAAGGGGCTACTAGGTAACCTCCCAGCACTCCACATAAGATGGTGTGTGCAGGACCTACTAAGAGAAAAGGTAAGTAAAGGCAAGTTCACTTTACTATTCTTAGGAATGGTAGTTCACACAATAAAAGGTATTTAAACCTGATGAGAAATCTAAAATATTTCTCTGTATCATTGCACTGAAAGTGCTGTGTGTCATCATAAAAAAATCAGATGCCTATAGAGTTTGTCAGACTCCAAAAACAGTAAAAACACAAAAATTGAAATCAGGTAAAACACATGAGAGAGTGAGAAAAAGGTCTCACTCACTCAGGAGTTCAAATTAAAAAGTCCTAAATCTAGCAGAAGAGCTGGGGGTCTCCAAGATTGGAGGAATGTTTGCACAAAAAGGAAAATTCTCCCTAACACGCCACTCCAAAGACAAGCCTAGGAGCTCTGATACTAATACAGCGGTAGTTTAGTGCAGTATAAACACTAATTAATATTACAAGGCAGAATCAGCATTCCCTGTGCCCAACAGCTCACTCTAACCCGAGTGCCGTGCCACCCCTAATTTTGTTTTTGAGTGGTGCATGTTTCAATGTATACTATTACATTTTATGGTTAGTTTGTGATTGTGTGCATTTGTGAGTGAGTGTGCATGTGTGTGTGGGTGTGTGTGTGCCCGCGCCATGCAGACTGACTGTGTGTTGGGCATGGGGTGTGTGATAGGAGGGTGTGAGTGTGTGGATGAATTACAGTGTGTCTGTGTAAAGTTTGAATATGTGTGCGCACATGTATGTGTTTGTGTGAGTGAGTCTGAGTGCTTGTCTGACTGTGTGTGCACCGTGCTGCCTGACTGTGGTTGCAGAGTGATGCGTATATGTGTTGGGGAGGTGGGGCTAGGGGGGAAAGGTAATTAAGCATAATATATAGTGACCATTGCTGCCATAGATTGTGACTGCAGCAGGACAAAGGTGATGTACAGTGCCCATTACTAGCACAATTTGTGGCTGCAACATCATGAAAGTGACTTCGACTGACCAAACTGGCATAGATTGCCAGAGCAGCTTCAGGAAAGTGATTAACAATTGTGACCAGACTGGCATGGTCTGTGGCCACATTTTCATGAAAGTGATTTATAGTTGTGGGGATACTGAGAGACTCTCTCTAGACCTTCCTCAAATGCCCTCCTCCTATATTCTATACTCCGCCTACTCTACCATCATCCTCTACCACTATCTCCCATTTTAGTCACACTAGTACTGAAAAGGTCTCATCTCTACTGATGGAGGCTAAACGCTTGTGTGCTCCATCAGACACTCTTACTCCTCAGCTAGTCAAGGCTATTGCCCCTTTAGTGGCCTCAAACCATGCTGAACTGTTCAATCGGTCCTTAGACTCCACTTGCTTTCCCTCTATTTTCAAAACGGCCACATTTGTCCCTCTCCTAAAAAATCAAGGGGCTGGCCGGGACCTACCGGACAACATTTGCCCTGTCGCTCTCCTTCTGCGCTAATCTTAAGTGCAAGAAAGGGTTGTGTTCAAGCGTATTACCAATTATTAGATATTCACAACCTTTGAGACCCCCTACAAGCAGGTTTCCACTCCTGACACTCCAGGGAAACTGCTCTCATGAATGTCTCCAACTGCATCACTTCTGCTAAGCACTCCAGCCTATCCGCTGCCGTTTGACGATGTCGATCACTCTGATCTCCTTAATACTCTCTTTCATCTTGGGATTCACAATCAAGTTCTTGCCTGGATTTAATCCTACCTGGCATCTTGCCAATTCTCTGTCTCCTGAAGCAACAACACCTCTCAACTCACTCCTCTAACTGTTGGTGTTCCAGAAGGCACTCTCTTGGGTCCTCTCTTCTTTACACTCTACACCTCTGCATTTAGGGCACAATATCCTTCTTTAGAGTCTCGTACAATCTCGTCGTAGATGATACTCACATCTCTGTTCCTGAACTCTCCTCAGATCTCTCTATCAAAATGTCTCTCTGCTATTAAATATTGAATGGCTATGCACTCTCTGTTGTTAAAATCTACCAAAAAAGAGGCGCTCTTCTTCCCTGGAAAATACTCTCTCTCATCTCCTGCCTATCCAGTTCCCACCGGACACTCTGTCCTATGCTTCTTCAGCTAGAAATCTTGCCGTCATCCATGACCCTTCTCACACCTTCTCCAAAACTACAATGGCGGCTCGCCTTAACTGCCTTTATTTAAGGAAAATCAGGTACCACCTTCCTTTGAAAACAGCCAAGCATCACTTAACCACTCTTGCCTTTTCTAAACTAGACTACTGTGCCAGCATCCTCTTTGGTCTACCCAACTATGCTTTCTGCCCTCTTGACAAGACCATTAACTTTGCTACCAGGACTCCCTTTGAACTTCCTCACTTCACACCTACTTCTTCGTACCGTCACGAGGCTGGATGGCTGATGATGCAAAACAAGGATAGATTGGAATGTCTTCTCCTGGTTCACAAATCTACCCACCGTAAGGCACAACTGTATCTATCCTCCTCTATCCAACTCTACAAGCCTTCTTGTAATCTCAACTCTGCCTCCTCAACTACCCTTGTGGCACCTTATCCTCCTTGTTCTTCCTCTTGCTTCTGCTCTTTGTCTCTTCTTGCCCCACTTACATGGAATTCTCTTCCCCAGGACATCAGAGAAATAGCCCACATGGATTTGCCCAAAAGCAAACTAAAAACCTCTGAGTTACAGTCTTAACTTACCTCTCATCTACCTTCTAGCTAACATTTTCCCCTCACCTCTAACCTGCCTCTGCCCCACACTTTCTCTTCCTCCACTTTAGCACTTCACCCATCACAGTCAAATCTATAGCATGGACATGTACTTGCTTCTCCCACCTGTAACACTTACCTGCACGTAAAAGTATCTAATGGGTGTTTTCCTTAATCTATGTATGTCCGCCCATGTATAGTCCCCAGTGACTGTTCCATTTACTCCCCTCTGCAACCTGGTCAGAATGTCCCTCAAATTCCATGCGATTTGGCTGGGGTTCTGACGGGGTATGCACTGAGTTTCCATGTGATTTGGCTGGTGTGCGGACGGGGTAGGCGCTGAGTTTCCACATGATTTGGCTTGGGTACGCGCTGAGTTTCCACGCAATTTGGCTGGGGTTCTGACGGGGTATGCACTGAGTTTCCATGTGATTTGGCTGGGGTGCAGACGGCGTACGCGCTGAGTTCCTATGCGATTTGTCTGGGGTGCGGACGGGTTACGTGCTGAGTTTCCACATAATTTGGCTGGGGTACGCGCTGAGTTTCCAAGCAATTTGACTGGGTGTAGACGGTTTACGCGCTGAGTTCCCATGCGATTTGACTGTGGTGTGGACGGGGTACGTGCTGAGTTCCCGCGTGATTTGGCTGAGGTGCAGACGGGGTACGTGCTGAGCTTCCACACGATTTGGCTCATTTAGCAGCTTGGCCTCTCACATTACATTTCTCTTTCATTAATTAGATTGGGAAATGTTCTCAATTCCGATAGCACAAGTTGAGTGCCATTAACCCATAGCTGCTAAATTATTCAATATGTGCATCACCTTTTTATATTGATCATTTTATCGTGTAAAAACAAGATAAACACTTAACCCTGTGCAAACCAATACTACACAATGTCAGTGCAATTAAAAAAAAGAGAAACCATCATACAATTCGCTAATGACAAAAATACCCCATTATTCGCAGCCATCATTACAGTTATGTTCCTGAAAAGACATCTATTTCGTCATCCATGTTCAGGCCGGATCGACATGCATACCTGTTCATTGGATACTTGCATTAAGACAGAAAGAGGAAATCACAACCTCTCAGTCCACAGTATCTCCATTCCACCGGTTTATGCTTTAGTTAAAAAGTGGGTGTGACACGTCCTTGCCAGTAACTGCTTGGAGTTGGTTTAAGTGGCCCGATGGTACTGCCCAGATGAAGGTTTTTGCCAGGACAGATGTTGATATAAACCACACAGCTGGCGAGACAGTTAATGAAACTTCCAATTCTGATATCCTTGCAATTTAGAAGTGGAATTTCTTTAGCGTTACCGAGTGTGATTGGACATAATTTGCATTTAACACACTAAAAATAAAAATTGTAAAAATGCTAACCACAATTGGTTATTAGTCTAAATTGGTATTGGATGTAGAACGCTTGGACTGAAAATGTTCCGATTCAATGGCTCTCGTCTGAAAGTAATGGCTGGCCTGTCCATGATGTATGCATGTTTGGCTATTATAAAGCACAAAACTGGCTGGGAAGAACCGGAGAACTGTACATAGTAATACCAGCTCTTACATCCGCGTCAACCTTAAGGCAACGCTAGTGTCCTTTAACCAATTGACAGGCATTTTGGGCTAAAAATCCATGTTTTTCTCACAGCAGGATTGGGGCTCATGTGTGGAGTCCTGACTCCATTTCCCACTGCTTTGGGAATTAAGAGACTATCATGGTACACACCAGCTGCCCTGTCTACAGTTTTTACGAGTAAATCCATGGAGTTATCCGTTTTCAAAAAGCATTTTGTGAAATTCTTGAGCTGTTTTACATACTCCATATTGTTGCTGTATGTTAAAGAAAATAGTCTTAGGGTGGCAGTTCTGTTAATTTAAGATAACAACACTTTCTCTTGGTTTACAAAATAAAGTGGTGTATCGCTATGCATCCTCGTTCTCATACACGCCCTTACGCAGTACTAGTGGCTAGGAGCAACATATCTACCTTTCAGCTGGACTAGTGCCTACCTAATGGGACGGCCCTGCGGTTCTAGGCGCTTCCATGTTGCCTTTTTGAACGTGAATGTAGCCCCTGTGTACCATGAAGGAACAGGGCGTCACACAAGGAGTAGCTGGTCATTTATTGCGGATGCAGCCCACAGTAATGTAGATATTTTGGGGTTTATGACCTAATAGCTGTATGGGCTTGGTGAATTTGATGTGCATTAAAATTTTATTCTGATGTTAACCGTGTAGCGTTATTCTTTGCAAGTAATGTAGCATATTCCTATTTGTGGAGCGATGTATTGTGAGTAGATCTGCATTGGGTTCCGGCTTCTGAGTATAGTTGCGTGGTACTGTACTGGCCGCGTTTGCCTACGAAGCCCAGTAAGGTCAGGGATAGGGGCTGCCATTATGACTGTTTTAATGATGTCATGCTTAGGGGCGGGGGTTTAGCTTTTGTGTAACAGATGCCGGTCAACCAGGTGGATTGGTGGAATGATGTGATTATCAGGGAATGGCTGGTCACAGGTGCCTGTGTTTGCGTGCGTTTCTTGGAGGGAGACTGAGGTCATGTCCATTGGAATAGCTTCTGTATTCGTGCCATCTGTGCCCTGCAGCTCCCATTGGCCCCTCTTGGGGTGAGCCTGGCTGCTCAGTCACTCTGCCAACTTGTGTGGTACATGCTTATGCTGATGGTTGGTTTGTTTACTGGCAAGAGTACAGGGCTGGTGCAGTCTCCCTCAGGATACTGCTTTGAATGTTGCCTTACACTGGTGTCAAGCGATGGGGGCCTGTTGTTGTTTTGTCTCATATTTCAGTTCATATTGCTGTACTTGAACCTTCACATGCCTGTGCTGCATCGGTACGGCAATGGTGACATGCCAAATATGGATGGCCACTCACAAGGCACTTGGAGCCCCTACATTCATTTGTTCGTTGGCATGCATGGGTGACTTGTACATTTCACTGGTTGCATTGTGTGACTTCATTGCACCTACGGGGAGTTGTGCAATGTGGGCAGGGAGTGGTGTACAGGCACTCAGTAGGGCCATTTACGGTTGGTTCACGATGCCGTAATTCTCACCATGGCAGAATGGTACTTTCCGCCATGCTTGATGGCGTTAAGTAAATGTCCGCTAGGGTCAGAATTCGCGTACCGTTGCACCATGGTGGTAATTACGGTTTTGCATGGCGCGCGTGCGCGTACTTGGTGCAGTTAGCGTTGGCGTTCACTACGGTGTCGCTAATGGAATCGTACTTTGCGGTGACGGGTCATGATCGCACCGAGCGGTATTCGATGGCGGTATTACATTTCCGCCATCGTTTTTCGATTTCCGCCAGGGTCGTAATGAGGGCCAATGTGACTTCAAAAAGAAACAATTTCTTTTTGAAGTAATAGGGCTCCCCTTAACCCCATGACGGGTGCGTGTGTGAGTGTATGGTGAAAGGGTGCACACTTAAATGTACGGGTGACTGCCTGGGTGTGCCTGCATGGTGAAAGCGTGCACACTTAAATGTATGGGTGGCTGCCTGTATGAGTGTATGGTGAAAGGGTGCACACTTAAATGTACAGGTGGCTGCCTGGGTGTGCATGTATGGTGAAATAGTGCACACTTAAATGTATGGATGGCTGGTTGTGCATGTGTGTATATGGTAAATGGTGTGTGTGCTTGTGTTCAGGGGTGCAACAAAACCTACATTCCAGGGGGGCTAACCCTTCAAATGTTGGGAGAGGCACTAACTTCACAGGCGTTGGGGGAGGGGCAAACCTATTTGTGTGGGGCATCCAATTTCTTTTATGCATTTTAATGAGACTATTCTGGTGCAGCTTCAATGTTACAAGCAGTTAACTCTCTCCTTTAAGGTTTAAAGGTCCCACTTATGGACTGCTGTGAGAATTGAGTGGTCTCCTATTCCCTCTCTACCCTTCCAATCGCTCCCCTGGCATGCAAGTACTAAACCCACATCACGACTCCAACTGGGTAAAAAGTTTGGCATTTGAATGCAGGTACTAACAGTGAAATGCTTTATGTTAGTAATTGCTAGGCTCTTGTTAACAGCAAAACCCAGGTGCCGTTTAACATCTTTGTCCTGTTCTGTCCCGCAACTGCTCTGAAGGTCAGCCAGGTCGTGTCAACATAGCCCAACAGTTCGGGGGGGAGGAGTGCTGAATCCCAGTCAACTCAATGGTGTTGCACCACTACTTGTGTTTAATGCCTTGATTACTTATTGGTAATCTTCATTACTCCTAGGCCCTTCTTCCTCGTCCCACTACTTGTGTATGAGGCACTCTGCCTCATATACAAGTACTGGGATGAGGTACAGGTACATGGAGGTCATGCCTCTCTTAGCTACCTGTAATATTCATTACTCCTAGTCCCACTCTTCCTCATACCCGTAATTACCTATGAGTGAAGAAGCCTCATATGTAAGCTCTGGGACAAGGAAGAGTGACGTGGAGGTAATTCTGGGCCAAGGAGCTGATTTTGGAGGTTGGGGAAGGGGTGGGAGGGAGAGGGGATGTTTGGGGGGGGGGGTGGGATAGTGTGACAAATCATAACAGTTGTCCATGTCAACTCTAAGCAGGCATGATATGTGCTATCAGCGGCTAGAGAGGCATTTTGGTGCAGCCAGTCTAGTCATTCCTCAGTTTGGTATGACTTTTTTTTTATAACTGGGCATTTCTGATAAAGCAGTCCTGTTAAGTGTAATTACCTGGCTAGACTGGTATTTGGGTGCTGCCAGATTAGTCATTTCTTACTGGGGCATTGTATATTTTTGTGGGCATCTGTGATCAAATGATATGATATAAGTAATTTATAACGTGCCTGTACACAAGTGTTTCTAGGCGCGACAAGACATGGGAGGGAAGATAGAGGGAGGACAAGACAAACAATCTTACTAGGCCTTGTGTCATTCAGATTGTGCAGGTGTGAGAACGAGAAGTGAAAGGGGAAAGGGAGGGTGAAGTGCAAGGGAGAGGGGAGGGGAGGGAAAACAGGGCAGCAATTCTCTGAGTAAGTGCAGCCAGGGCAGTGCAGCTCTGGGTAGTGCAAGGAGAACAATGGACTTTATGGTTATAGTTACAGGTCCTGGCAGTGCAGGGGTGACTGATCAAGAAAGAGTCTGGACATAGTGAGACTCTGAGGGTAGCCCAGCAACCAGTCAGTACAGCAGACAGGTAGGTCAGGTAGACCAGGAGGGGAGGGAGAGAGGGAAAGCAGAGGAGAAGAGGAAAGTTTTGAGCTGCTTCCCGATCTTCAGCTGGTCCGGCTCAAGTTTGAGAGTGGCATGGAGGCCATTCCAGAGGGAGGCACCTGCATAGGAAAGGGATGTATCCCCCCCCCCCCACTCTCTGCCACGGGAAGTGTCTAACCCTTAGAGAGTTGGAAGTAGCTGAGCGAAGGGCTTGAGAAGGAAGGTATTTTGGAAGAGAGCGATAGATGTAGTGTGGACACGGGCCCAGAAAACCTTGTGGACAATGTAAAGGGTCTTGAACTTGATCCTTGCAGCAACCGGGAGACAGTGGAGAGATTTCAGGGCTGGAGAGATACGATCCCTGGGCTAGAGGCCAAGGATAAGTCTTGCAGTCCTGTTCTGGATTAGTTGCAGAGGGCAGAGGGCAGAGAGTAGAGGAAGGCAGGTTGAGAAAGAGGCTGTTGCATTAGTCCACCCTAGGGAGAACCAGGGCTATGGAGACAGTGAGCTTCTGGGGGAAAGTGAGAAATGGAAGAGTCCCTTTGAGAAGGAGCAGCTGGTAGTGGGACTTCTTGGCGATGGCGAAGGAAGGCGAAGGAAGAGGGCTCAAGATGGGTGGAGAGAGTGTCGAGAGGGAAAGCAGGGACAGGGGTCCCAATGAGAAGGGTCTCCATCTCACTGGTATTAAGGGAGAGATCAGTGGATGCGCACCAATCCTGAATCGCGGTTAGACAGTCAGGAATGAGAGAGAGAGGAGAGGAGTCTGAGGGGAGCCTGAAGGAAAGCTGAGTGTCATCTGCATAAGAGAAGAAGGTAGAGATCAGGTGGGCCAAAGGGGCCAAGAATAGGTTGAAAAACCAGGGTGAGAGGATGGAGGCCTGGGGAACGCCACAGGTATGGAGAGATGTGGCGGAGAGAAAAGGGACCAAGTTGCACCTGGGAAGGGCAGTCCAAGAGGGAGGAGTTCAGCCACTCAAGGGCCTGATCCATGATGCCCAGGTTCTCATGGACTCGATTAATCAGGATGGCATGGTTGACCGTGTCGAAAGCAGAGGAAATATCAAGGAGGATGAGGACAGAAGGAATGCTGTAATCAAGGTAAGAGAGCAGATCTTCACAGGTGTTGAGGAGAACAGTTTCCATGCCTCTGGCAGCTCTGAAGCCAGACTGATGATCATGGAGATAACCAAGAGATTTAGTGTGGTGAGTAAACTGGAAGATGGACAGTTCTTTCCAACAGTTTGCCCAGGAAAGGGGTGATGGATATTGGGCAATAGTTTGCCAGGCAGGCAGGCAGGAAAGGCAGACAGCTTCCTGAGGAGTGGGTGCACACGGGAGTGCTTAAGGCCAGAGGGGAACATTCCAGTGGTGAAAGAGTGATTACAGAAATCGGCCAAGGCTCGAGGGAGGGTGTCAATATGGTCCTTGATGGTTGGATGTATTGGATATGGTCCCTGTTTGAACAACACTTTCAAAGATCGGACTTGTCTAGAAACCTCATCAGGTATTGTCAGAGAGAAAGAGGAAAAAGGAGGAAGAGAACTAGAGCTGGCCAATGGGGCGCCAAGAGAGGTAGAGGGAGAGGACGAAGAGGAGATGGGGGACTGGATGTCCTGAGTTTTAGCAGAGAAGTGAGAGAACAGAGCCATACAGAGGGCCTGGGAGGGAACAGGAGAGATAAAGACAGCAACAGGATTGACCAGTTACCTACAGATGATTTTAGAGAGTTTGGACGTATTGTTAGAGGCCAGAGAGACGCAGGCTTGAATGTGAGTTCTCTTCTTGATGAGTGTTATTGCTTCGACTGGCATTTTAGTGCAACTAGTCTAGGTATGTCTAAATGTGGCCTGGCATGCTTTACTGTAATGTTATTACACTGGTCTACATTGTGCAGCCAGTTGGACATGTTTTCATTGTGGTATGGCATTTTTAATAGCAAAGCATTAATGTTCCTGTGCACTGTTGGTGACTTGCATGTATTGGATTGGTGTGGTGTTACCCTACAAAACCATTGCAAACACTCTGGCTTTTTAGCCAATTTTTCTCAGAAAGTGTGCTGTATATTGCATTAAAATACATATTTATATCTTTCTCCTAGTGCAGTGTGTCGCATACCCCTTCAACAGCACATTCGTGCATATTGTGCAAGCGTGATAATCTAGGCCAGCCCAGAGTGTGGCGCGACCCGTGATTTGTTGCTGAGTCGGGGTGGGGGGGGCCCTCAGTATGGCTCACAGAGGGGCCCCACATTTTGTGTTAAGCCACTGATTTATAAAATGCCTTTTCCCATTTGTATGGCCTCAACGTGCTTGTGGTGGGAACGGGACTGAAGTCCAAGTGTGGGAAAATTGTTAGACAAGGCTTACGATTTGTGTGTGTGTGTGTGTGCGCATTTGGCCAATATTAGGAATTAGTTGGGCTTGCTAGGCTCCAGTAAGCAACCCAAGAGGTCGGTGATGTGGATGGGTTCAGAGCGTGATCACAACTGTGTGCAAGTGCAAGAGATTAGTTTTGTGACCAGCTAGACCAAATATTGTCGTAGGTTGTTGCTGTACTCTAATGGCAGAGGTGTTGAGGCAAGTGTGGTGTAAAGAGGAGAAAACCGTTATATGTCCAGCTAGACTAAATGCTTCGTAGTTGTAGCTGCATTCTAAAGTGCGTGGATGGAAAGCCGAGCCTGTGGAAGATTTCCACTGAAGTGGTGCATCGCTGCGTACCTTAAGCTCAGATGGAGCTTATATTTGCTCCTGAAGTGTGATCAGATCATCTATGTGAAACGACAAGCTACCCTCATAGGCTATTCTAGGCAATAAAGACAGGCTACTCTCAAAGTCTGCTAGGCGCAAATAGACCGGAAATCTTAGTACATCTTATACGTGTGGCAGACAGGCTACCTTAGGTATACGGATCATAGGATTCCCTATGGGCAATAGACATGCAAATCTTATATTCTTACTATATACTTTCTAAGTTGCATAAAAGGCTACCAACAGACATCTTCTAAGTGCAATATCAGAGCTAACCTTCACAATGTCTACAAGGGCAGTACATACCCTAGCTTCAGAGTTCTTAATGTGCAATTGACTTTGAGGTAGCTGCATGTTTAGGTCATTTGTAAAGGCTGCATTATTACAAGATTGGAACAAGGCATGCTGTTTGAAAAACCTCTTTTATTCATAGTACACAGGTTATCGTCATTGAACTTATGAACCCATTTTATAGGGTTAAAACAATAGTGGAAGAAGTCTATCAATAACTTCCGACATGTGTTATGTTAATTAACCAAGTCCAGATATAACAAGCTTTCATGTTGGAGAGCCATACCTCAGTTTTTGAGCAAATTTAATGCGGGCAGAATTGGATGTGGCCTAATCGGACATTTAGCGTCATTGTGATTAGAAAACCATTTATACTGCGCGCTGTCACCACCTGAGTGTTTCCCTGGTGGATCTGAAAAGCAAGAGGGTGGGGTAAGTTAGTAGGACTGAGCGGTAAAAAGTGCAAGAGAGCTGTGATGTGCTGTTGGCAGCTTCAGTTCGGTTAAAACAATTTGCTGAGCTAAGGTGTGATTTTTCAGTCAGTAGTTGTCATGTGCTGTTGTGGGAGGCTACGTCTGGTATGTTTCGTTATTTCGGTGTAGTGTAGTGCATGAGGTTTGTTGTGCTGTATAGGTATGGTTGTGTTTTGTTTAGAGTTCGAGAGGTGTGGGCAGAGGGATGAGTTTTTTAGTGAGTTGCTTAGTGGTGGCACTTCATCGTACCGCCTCCGCTTTGGCCATCTGTGGCATATGTCTCTGCCAGTGTCGTGCATTGTGGTGTGCTGGGAGAGGTCTCCCTCCTATATTCTGTGCAGAGTTGTGGGTTGTCAGCAGGGGGGTTTTGGTGGTGATGCCTCCTCTGCCGCCCCTTCAATGTTCAGACTAATGGATGTCTACACTACTTTGTCCCCTGGCATATCCCTGTGCAGCCACCATCTCTTCCCTGGACCCCTTGAGGGTGGGTGTCTCTTCCCTGTGCCTTTGAGCTCCCTGGGCCATGTGGTTTATAAGTTTGGTCGCCACTCTTTCACTTTTAACTATAATGCCCGTCTGTGGTTCAACCTAAGACATACCCATCTCTCTGCCTAGCCTCTGGTAGGGCCCTTCATGGGAACAGGTGCAGGCCGGTCTCCCTCCCACTCAGAAGTCTCTCCACTTCCCTGCATTTTGTTGTGGTTCGGTCTGGTCCTCTGTCTTGCCATGTGTGTGTTCATTACGAGGGTTCTGGGTGTTGCTCACTCGTTTTCATCCGGTTCTGAGTTGAAGAGCCAGGTTTTTGGGGGTTTTCTGAATTTTAGATGGTCCTTCATGTTTTGTATTTCTCTCGGGAGATAGTTCCACATTTTTATGGCTAGGCAAGAGAATCCTGATCCACCTCGTTTTTTCTGTGTGTATGGGTTGGGTTCCAGGCGGATGTGGTTGCTGGATCCGAATGTTCTGGTTGGCTGATAAATGGTGATTTTCTTTTGTACGAATTTTGCTCCTTGGCAATGGATTGCTCTGTGTGTTATGTATATTGTTTGAATGTGACTCGTTTTTTGACTGGCAGCCAATGTAGCATATTTAGCAGTGGAGTGATGTGGTCCCTGTGTGAGATTTTGAGAAGAAGTGTGGCCGCTACATTCTGTATAAGTTACAGTTACTTCAGTAGATAATCTGGCATTCCAAGTTATAGGATTTTGGCGTAGTCTATCCTGGACATGATAAGTGAGATGATGGTCAGTGCTTTGTGCATGAAGGAGAGCAATGGTAGAATCTTTTTGATCGTGTGCAGGTGGAAGAAGCATTTCTTGATTATTGCGTTTACTTGTGGTGGTTCTAGGGTAAGTTCGTTGTCCATTAGGATTCCAAGGTTTATAACTATTTTGGATGGTGTGGGTGCTGTTCCTAGTTCTGTGGGCTATGGGATGTATTGGTCGTTTCCCTGGTTTTTTGATATAATCATGATTTCTGTCTTTCCTGGGATGATTTTGAGGCTTTTTGTGTTCATCCATTCATAGAGCTCTTTGAGACAGTCTACTAGCGTGGCGTTCTCCTCTTGTATATCTTCGATTTCGTAGACGATTTGGGTGTCATCTGCATAGTTGTAGTAGGTGAGGCCATGCCTTTTGATGAGGTTGATTAGTGGAGTCATGTAGCTGTTGAAGAGTGGGGATAGGGAGGCACCTTGTGGTGCTCAACAGGTGGTGTCCTGTGGCATGGATTTGAATGGTTTTATCCATACTGTTTCTGTTCTTTTTCAGATAGGAAGGATTTCATCCAGAGCAGCGCTGTGTCTGTGATCCCTATTTCTTCCAGTCTCTTGATGAGGATGTTTTGGTTGACTGTGTTGAACGCTGCAGAGAGGTCTAGTAGTATCCGTGCTGAGTTTGTGTTGGAATCTGCGTTGGTCTTTAGGTCATCCCAGATGGAGAGAAATGCTGTCTCTGTCTCCCTCATGGGTCTGTAGCCGACTTAAGCCTCATCCAATAGTTGGCGGTTTTCTACATGTTCCATTGTCTGTTCGTAGACACAGGTCTCTAGGAGCTTTGCCAGTTAGGAAATGTTTGATATCCGTCTGTAGTTAGAGAGGTCTTCCACATCACCCGTAGTATTCTTGAGGGTTGGTTTGATGTACACAGATTTGAAAGCCTGTGGTACTCCCATTGAAAGTGATTGGTTAAGGAGGTTTCTGTGGTATTCCAAAGGTGTGCCCTGTGTAAGGATTGATTTTATAGATGTCTGTTGGGCAGGGTCCATTGGGGAGCCTGCTTTGTTTCTAAGTTTCACCAGCTTGACAAATCTCTCTCCTGATATTTGGGTGAAGCTTTGCAGCTTGCTCTGTAATTCCAGGGTAGGTTGGGCTTGGTGCAAGTCTGGTTGACGGGTCTGCTTTGCATGATCCGATGTATGTCAGTATTTTTATTTTCATAGCGGTTTGTTGCATAATTTTTGCGAAAGTATCGGTGTGTTGTTGCACCCAGGTGGGTTTCTCATCTCATTTATGATGTTGAATAGTTCTTTCTGGGTGTTGGTGGCTTATGTGATTCGGTTGTCGTAGTATTTCTTTTTGCCTTTGAGAATATCCTTTGTGTATGCTCGGATTTGCTTTTGATAGTTTATTCTTTTTGCCTGGTCTTAGTTTTTCCTACATTCTAGTTCAAGTCTCCAGTTTGTTTTTTTCATTGCATTGAGGTGGGGTGTAAACCATGCTTTCTTTTGTGATGGGATGAATGTTTTTTCCGGGCAGATACTGTCCATTGTTTCAGTGATCCATTTCTGGATTAGGTCAGCCGTTTAGGTCGGTTCCGTCCAGGTTTGTGGTTGGCGGTTTCAAGGATTCCGGATATTCTTGTAAGTTACTATTTCTTATTGTATTCCAGTTTCTTTTCCAGATCGCAGAGAGCTTTTGGGGCTGTTTAGGTGCTTTGGCTGGTAGTTGGATCACAAATGGTATGATGAGATGGCCGATCCTTTGTATGTGTATTGGTGGCACAGTTGAGATTATATTTTTGTTGCCGAAGATTTCATCGATTGTGTGTCCTTTAACCATCTGGCGTAGTTTCATTGTCTCGAGTTGTTTGATTAGTAATTTTTGTGAGTTTGCGTTCTCTTCTTCAAACCATATGTTGAAATGTCTGAGGATTATCACGTGATTGAGTTTGATAGGCAGGTTTGTGATGGCTTCTATGAAGGTGTCTACGAAGGTATTGCCGTAGGTCGGTGGTCTATAGAGAAGTATGAATTTGCGGTTTGTTTTTGAGTTCGCTGTCAGGTGAAGGACGAGGGATTAGCAGTTTCTGATGTTCAGCGGGTCATCTGCTTTTATTTTCAGGTGTTCTTTGTGGGCTATTGCAAGTCCTCCTCCTCTTTTCCTTTTCTCTTTACCTGTGTGCATTTTAAGTTGTCGGTTAGACAGCTGTGTAGCGTGACTTTTTAGTTGTCATCTAACCAGGTTTCTGTGACAAATAAGATGTCTATTCCACCCTTATAGATTAGATTGTAGATCTCTATAGCATGTCTGGACATTGATCATGCGTTTGTTAGATTGCAGCATATTTTTTTAACAGTGCCTTGTTTTGTTATTGGTTTCGTTTTATGGTGGTCTTGTTTGCGGGCTTCCTTGCTGCTCTCAGGATGTGAGGTGTACTCAGTAGGGTCTGCTTCATCATTGAGTAGATCTGCTAGTTTTCGCATAGGGTTCCTGACTCTGGTTCCTCTTCTGTATCTCCTTGGTGTTGGTGTGCAAGAGTTTTGGTGATATATGCAGTGAGGGTGTTGTTTTCCTTCTTGTTCCTTGTGGATGTGATTTGGTTGTTGTAGTATTTCTTTTTGCCTTTGAGAATATCCTTTGTGCATGCTCGGATTTGTTTTTGATAGTTTATTCTTTTTGCCTGGTCTTAGTTTTTCCTACATTCTAGTTCAAGTCTCCAGTTTGTTTTTTTCATTGCATTGAGGTGGGGTGTAAACCATGCTTTCTTTTGTAATGGGATGAAGGTTTTTTCTGGGGAGATGCTGTCTATTGTTTCGGTGATCCATTTCTGGATTAGGTCATCCGTTTAGGTCGGTTCCGTCCAGGTTTGCGGTTGGCGGTTTCAAGGATTCCGGTTGTTCTTGTAAGTTACTATTTTTATTGTATTTCAGTTTCTTTTCCAGATCGCAGAGAGCTTTTGCAGCTGTTTAGGTGCTTTGGCTGGTAGTTGGATCACGAATGGTATGATGAGGTGGCTGATACTTTGTATTTGTATTGGTGGCACAGTTGAGATAATTTTTTTGTTGTCGAAGATTGCATCGATTGTGTGTCCTTTAACCATCTGGCGTAGTTTCATTGTCTCAAGTTGTTTGATTAGTGATTCTTGTGAGTTTGAGTTCTCTTCTTCAAACCATATGTTGAAATGTCTGAGGATTATCACGTGATCGAGTTTGATAGCCAGGTTTGTGATGGCTTCTATGACGGTGTCTACGAAAGTATTGCCGTAGGTCGGTGGTCTATAGAGAAGTATGAATTTGCAGTTTGTTTTTGAGTTCGCTGCCAGGTGAAGGATGAGGGATTAGCAGTTTCTGATGTTCAGCGGGTCATCTGCTTTCATTTTCAGGTGTTCTTTGTGGGCTATTGCAAGGCCTCCTCCTCTTTTCCTTTTCTGTTTATCTGTGTGCATTTTAAGTTGTCGGTTAGACAGCTGTGTAGCGTGACTTTTTAGTTTTCATCTAACCAGGTTTCTGTGACAAATAAGATGTCTATTCCACCCTTATAGATTAGATTGTAGATCTCTATAGCATGTCTGGACATTGATCATGCGTTTGTTAGATTGCAGCATATTTTTTTAACAGTGCCTTGTTTTGTTATTGGTTTCGTCTTATGGTGGTCTTGTTGGCGGGCTTCCTTGTTGCTCTCAGGATGTGAGGTGTATTCAGAAGGGTCTGCTTCATCATTGAGTAGATCTGCTAGTTTTCGTATAGAGTTCCTGACTTCTGGTTCCTCTTCTGTATCCCCTTACTGTTGATGTGCTACAGTTTTGGTGATATATGCAGTGAGGGCGTTGTTTTCCTTCTTGTTCCTTGTGGATGTTTCGTGTCTTTTCCTGTGCAGTCCTGGTATCTGAATGGAGCGTCTAGCATTGTTGGTGGTTGTGAATTGTTCTGGTGGGTGGTCGTCGTGAGGTATTGTATTGGGTAAAAAAAAATGTTCCCTTATTTTGGAGTTTGTTCTATTTTCTGTCACGCTCATGGGTGTGTGATCCATTGTCAGGACTGTTGGCGTGTAGCCATGGTGTGGTTCCATTTGATTTGTTCTTTCTACTGGTTTTCTCTTGCATCTTCCCGTTCTGTGTTGTGGCATATTGTGGTCCTTTGGAGTCTACTAGTTTAAGGAGTTTTCATTATTGTGTTTTGCTCGCAGGGCCCCTTGCCCGCCGGCAACACTTTCCTGAGTTTTGTTAGGGCTGTAGTTGTTTCTTTCTTTGTGGTTTTTGTTGAACCTGTGGTTGTAGACGAGGTGCCGTGGTCGAGGGGTTCTTATGGTCTAGTAGCTAGCAGATCGTTTAGGGAGGGGATTTGAGGCAGAGGTGGATGGTGCTTCCTGGGTGTCCTTATCCTTTGGGCTAACTATCCCTATAGCATGAGTATTGTGGTGGTGGTGAAACATGTAAGGTTGCAGTCCCTTAGTATGCAGCAACTTAGTTCTGGTGTTGTTTCATTTGGAGCAGAGCTGCAGAGCTAGAGTGCAGCTGGACCCAGCAGAGGTGGTGGAGCACCTGGAGCTGGGAGCACGGTGCTGGATGAAGAGGAGGATGTCTAGATTTCTGGATAGATGAAAGAACTCCTAAACCTCAAATAAAATAGCAAATGCAAAACACCTAGATTCGAGTTTCCTGGATAGAGGGAGAAAAGTCTACATTTCAAAGCATTCAGTCATTCCAGATTTTAATAAGATGGATACATTTTTTGTTTAGTTAAGAGTCAGGGTCTGATAGTTGCCTCATAGCTTCAAATGTACAATCCGAACTGTTCACGATAACTAGATTTCCGCTCTTGTCTATTTCTGTAATATTAATTGTAGTGTAATTTTTCAGATTGTACAAGATAGCGGATTCATTTAGGTTAGATTGTAGATCAATATGGCACGATCTCATGATACACAAGTGAAAGTATGTAGGTCACTGTCTTGATAGAAAACATCCATCACATTGTCATGATGAGGGTTGGGTATGAATCTAGATTTATTGGACACGTTGCTACATGTGGCAACATTTGTTTTAATGTACAAAAGGATATGTGCTTGTCATAGCAACATCTTCCTCTTTCGGTAAGTTCATTAGTACATGAGTAACCGCTAGCCATCATCAGACATTTGACTGTGGCATCTATCTGGTTTCAAGTATCTATTGAGTGGAAACACATATTTATTTACTTGCAACGAAACTTAAAAGGTCAATATATAACTCAATCTGAGCTAAGTTTTTTTACAGGAGAGAAAGAGTGCGTTATTCAGTGCACTACTTGAATGCAAAGTTAGTAGGTGGTTTGAGACGTGATATTTAACATCTCCTCCTGCCTGGATGTGGAACCAGATTCTCAATCAATCTCTACCCCGCAGTTCTCCCTTTGACATTGTTTCGGATAGTGGCGCTTATCAAACCAGTTTTTAGCTTTTAGAACTTCTCTCTTTCTGCTCTCTTTGGTCAGTGGTTTCTACAGGTGATGTGCTTTACAGCTTTCTTGGTAAAGGCAGAATAGTTCCCCGGTTTGCACTTTCTTTTAAAAAGGATTTTAGTGCTCACTGTTTATCATGATTTTACAAGATAAAATAATGAATAAAAAATGGAGATGTGCATATCTAATCATTTAGAAGCTCACCGATTAAGTGTAGGCAACTTGAGTGTATGGGTTTTGAGTATTGTTGTCAGGCCAAAGAATGGTTTTCAGACTAGTCGTTGAACAAATGTAGCCATTCACTGTAACATCAAAAGGTAGATTCGACCTTTTTTGCATTCTTTGCATTTTCATGATAGCTTTTTTCACACTGTCCTTAGAGCTTGCTGATGCAAGGTGCCTTTTGTTCAGGCATGGAGGCCACTGAACCATGGGTAAAAGGGATATGATAGGTTATTTATAACGCGCTTAATACCCAGAGGTTTCTAAGCGCGGACCTGGTGATCGAACCTGTGGTGCTCCGTGTAGTCTTGCTTCTAAGGCGAGCACGTTGCCCCTGAGCTATCCTCCCCAGACAAGCTGAAACACAGGCCAGCTACTTTTAAACTTGCTAACCAGCTTTTAGTTGTCAAACATACACAATTTACATGCATATCAGTGATAGTACTATTTTAAAACAATTTTTATTGTAGTTAATCTTCTGGTCTAGCTTCCTTGACCCAAAGATGTGCTTAAGAGTGAAATACGTGTGGAATTATGGACGGAGTTTAAAGCAATGGGTTCTTGGATGCCAGCGCATCACTCCATTATTCCACAAGCCTGTTTCTAGATTATTGTGAGGCGAGGCGAGAAGAGGCTCTTAGGAATTTGCTGCCATAGTAGCATTTGGTATTGTCCACATTTGAAACCTGGCAGCGCGCAGACCTGCTCTCACTCTTCCTGTGCCTATGTTACATTTTATTTCCCGCAACTCTGCCAATCTGTTTAAAAACACCAATTTAACTGTTTCCACAGCCGACAGAGACACGGGATAACATTCACGTGATCAATGAGAGACTGTTGTATAAAAATAATGTTCTTACATAGTGCTTCATACTGGATTCCTCTCGCTTCTAAGTGTTGTAGTAACAGATGGTCTGACCATCCCATTCAAAAGAATAGTTATTGGCTTTAGAAGGATGAGCGATTAATTCAGTGCTGCTGTGGCAGGGACGTCATTGGGGGCTGGCCAGGGGTCGCAGCTATGACCCCTGAGGTCTCCCTTGCTACCCCTAAAAAAAAGAAAACACTTTTTTTAAAAAAAATGTAAGCTCCTGGGCTGTGGCCAGCGCCATGTGCCTCTTTGTTTCTAGAATGGCTGGGTTTCATGTTTAGGATTCTTAAAAAAAAAACACTTTGAGCATTGACCCTAAATAAGAAAGAAAAGGAATTACAAATAACACAATTTCTCTTTCTGGAATTCTATACAATAATTGCTAGACTTTTATTTCCGGCACACTTCAGGGGGTGAGTCACCGATTTCGTCCGTTTTTAAACACCTCAACTCAGCCTTTCATCCTTCTGAGGTAGATAAATGAGTACCAAACAGATTGGGTGATATTTGTTCTATTTAAAGCGCTTAAGCGTAAGTGCTTTATAATAACACGTCATTATCATTTGGCCTTGGACGTCTGCTTGCATTCACAGTAATTTGGTAATATGGGCCAATACACAGTGATGTTAACGATACATATGGTGATCCATTCTTGTATGAAATATATATCACATTATAGTGATATCGTACCCATGTTTCGTAGTGTGCTTAAGAACAATACTATGTGATGCCCCTTCCTGTTTTGTGAAGGAGTGAAAGGTCGTGTTCCATCGCTTCCCGTGATGTCACATCGGGGATGGGTCAAATTACATCACTTCTTGTGTTGTCTTTAGAGATCAAGGGTCATGTTCCGCTACCCGTGGCCTTTTGGTGAAATGACGTTCCTGGCTGTGGGATTACATTTTTGCGAAGTACTGTCTGGATAAAGATGAGAGGCAAGTGCTTTACTCTTGAGCTCTTGAGCTATCTACATATAGGGGAATAGACCTTTCACAGTGAGGTGGGACCGGGGGGAGGGGGCTACGCTTTAGGACGTCTCATTGAAAGTAGAGGGACTCAGCGTAGATGACTTTCCCAGGGGCGGGGGGGCGGCTGCCGCACCAAGCGTACATGGCACCCCTTCTCATCTCTTCTATAATTTTTTTCTCAACTTTTCTATTGTTCTTTCGCACTTTTCGGCCTCCCTTCATCTCGCCTTGCTCCCTTAACATCTATCTACCATTCTTCAGTTTGGGTACTCTGTCTCCTCTCCTATCGCAACTCTATTACAGCATCACTTGTCTCACTCGCTGGCTACCGTTCCATTCCTCCTTAAATTTCATTTTCTGTGCTTAGTCTTTAAATCTCTTTATGGTCTAGCTCCTGACTATTTTACTGCACTTGTGTCTTTCTACACTCCCTCTCAGTCTCTTCGTTCTTCCTCCCTCTTCAGGTTGAACGTCTGCCCCCCCTCATTGGGCCCAGTCCCTCTTTCAGTCCTTTCAGCTTCTTGCTCTTCTTCATTGGAACACTCTCCTCCTTTCCCTCTGCTCTATCTCTGTTTACTCTCTCTTTGGTGTCTCTTTGAAAAATCACCTTCTTCCTGATTATTGGCTACCAGAATTGTTGTTCGACCAAGATAACTGATCACTATTGTTGTACCGGCTAAATTTAACTTGGTGCAGCGCTTTGGATTAAGGCGCTATATAAAATACAATAAAAATACAAACAAACAAAACATCTTCCTGGTACACCATCTATTCATAAGACCAGTAATACAACCCTTGATCCCTGTGAAGAGAGCCCTGGCAGAGTAATGGGACTGCATGGAAGACACAGTCATTTTCAGTTACGTATTGCCATTGAGCATGGGCTTGGCATGACTAAACATTAGCATTGCAAGTGTCAAGATTGGAGGGCAGTGCTTTTTCCCTGTATCAGGGGTTCTCCATGAGCACGTAGTCAATAGGACATCAAAAGTAATCCAAAAAGGAGCGTACACCAGCCAAAAAGTAACGCTGTTTTTTACAGCTGGATAAGTACAAATCAAATATCACAGTGGAACTGGTTGATAGGAGCTGACAACACCGCCCACTGCGGTCGAACATTTTATACAATTAGAGGTTATTTGCACAGCGGGAAACAGCTGCAATTAATGTTTCAAGAAATCAGACATCCTAAATGGCTAATTGGCGGGACTAGGTCAGACCCCCGTAGCTAAACGTATGTTAATCAACAATGATTGGAGCAAACACTCTTACCCCTTCTGCCCATCATCTCCTCTGTGGCACCATATTTCTTCCCACTCCACACCAACAATTACTTGTTTGTTTGTACTACGCAATTGCGCTGACCTCCGGGACTTTATTATTCTGCCATTGACCAGCACACATAGAAAAACACAAGACATCCTAAGCTTGTGGGAAGAGAGACATTCACACGACATCAGACCAATGAGGTGCCTCGCGAACATCAGCAAGAGCACAATACCCTTGTTACATTTCAGGGACTCCAAAACTCGTCTTTCGATTAGGTCCTTCCCGTATCAACCCCTCATCCCACAATTTGAAACCACTGACCACCAAGTGGCTGTGCCTCCAGAACATGTTTTTATGCATTTAATTTTCCCCAGTCCCAGAGAGCACCCATGAGCCTTTCTCTCTGACCTTGTATGTATCTACTGGCTCCTGTTCCCAGCGACTACTGTCTCCTGGGAACAGTCAGCTGGCATCGTTCCTCCTGCACTCCATCTGCCCACCATGCAGGGCCTGTCATTGTTGATCCCACGTTATTTTACTTACCTGTGGCTCTCACCTCATAATGGTGGCTAGGTAGTTTCCCCAGTCATCTCGTTCTCATACCTCACACTTAAAAAGCTCTCTCATGTCCCATCTTGAGCACCCCTTGTCCCTGGACTACTTGAGCTGTATGTGTGCTTTTAGACACCTTTATGATAGTGGTCAATGATATCCTGTCCCACCTATGAGTGCCCTGTCCCGCTCTCATTCCTGCAGCTGTTAGGTACGCCCCCCTTGGCAGTGCTGAATCAGCACCTTCACTGCATTCCCCTCCTTCGATTGATCTATTGATCAACACTCTTTTGCCCAACAATTCTTTGCTTACCGTTTTGGGCATCCAAAACCTTGTTACCCTGTCCATGTTCCCTCCTTCTTCATATCCATCCAAGGTAGATCCTGTTATCATGCAGTCCCGCCCATCATTGGAACATGTTACCCATAATGCATTATACTCCTCTGCATTTGGTGGTGGCACTGCAAAGAGCATCTGCTCTAGTTCTTTACCATCATTCAATCCAGGATGTTGGGCCTTTTTTTTCATATGTTCCCCTAGCCTCTTTTCCCCCATAAGTAGCAGACATTATATAACAAATAATTTTCCCGCTGCTATTACAGTTTTTTAGGATCAACTGTCCTGCACATAAGGTGATGAGCATCAAGACCAGCACGGGGACAGTCACCTTGAACATCGCGGCCAGCCACTTGGGCACCCATGGAAATAGTGCGTCCAGCCAACTGTCCGATGTGGTATTGTGTGTTTCTTTGGCCATCTTCTCGTGAAGTGTACATATTTTGTTGATGGCCTCAGTCAATGTCCCATTGACGGAATTGTTGGCAGGTATTTCCGTACAGCAGCTGCTGCCTATCTTGTAGCAGATGTTGCCATCCATGGCAGTGAACATGTCCAAGACAAACTTATTTTGGAGTACTAACAGACACAGGGCACACAGTTCTTCTCGAACTGCCTCTTCTTTTTACTGAACCTTTTCTCTTCTCTGTAACTAGCACCTAGATGCCCATGGGATTAGCGCGCTGTCATTAATGCAATAATAAATAAACCCTTTTTCAGTTGCATTTGCTAGCTGTAGAACTTCATATTTGGTTATTTTGAACACTTGACATTAATGGCTGCTTGCACCCGAGGGAGCAGTAGCAAGGCAAAGAAGACTGACGCTTTGCTGAACAATCTAAAGTGATGTGGAATGGCGTTCAGACTTTGTGATGATTCTTCCAATAAATAGTTGCTATTCCTCTTCCTCCTGCTCATGGTGTTCTCCTGTCTTTCTGGTGCCATTGGCACTTACCCTCTTCCTTTGCTGTAATACAGAATGGTCGTTAAAGGGTACTCAGTCTGCTCGAGGCATGACCAATGCAGAACTATCGACTTTAACTAGGGAGCTCACCCCTCCCCAGCCCGGAGACAGCTGGGCACATGCTTTTTATCCGCAGGCCATTAGTGGTCCATCATCGCCGCTGTCCCACTCTGCAGTGCAGTAATGCTCATCATCTTTCACAGCCAGCATTTACCCACACTACTATCAAACCCGTGGCCATGAACACAAAGAGAATCATGCAAGAGGCTTTATGTGGACTGGTTGATGTCTCTTATCTATCCAAGTTAAATCATGTTTATAGTTATTCCACACTGCTCAAGAACTGTCATTTATCTTTCTTGCCACATCCTCCTCAAATTCCCACCAGTCCCTCTGGATGACACTGCACCATACCACCTTCTCATTTACCATTGTGAAACACCAAACACTGTATTCTTATCAGGGGTCTGGTGTGGCACCATGGGATATTGTGTCCCATCAAATGTCTACAGTATATCCTGTTGTGGGTCGTGAAGAACTGCTCTCCCCTCCTTGTCCCACGTGTTACATATTACAGTATTATGTGCTTAGTGGCTTCATTTGTGGACATGCTCTAATTACAGCGAATACCTCTTCCCCTTCACCTATCCAATGAACTGCTACCGTTCTCCCCTGAAACAATCCACAAGTCTTAAATAGAAATCCTCTTTACTTGCGACCTCCTGGGGCAGAAACAGCCTGGGTTTCCCTGTCATGTGTGGGATTAGGGAACATACTTAGCAGGTGCAATTAACCCTCTCTCACCCCACATGTTTCATTCACCTCATACCACATGTTCCCAGATACCGTGTCCTGTCCAACGATCGCCTGATAAAATATGCCTGCGTTAAATACACTTCTTTTCGTTTGCATACTCATTACATTTACGCTAAGCATTTCGCCAGACTGTTTATGCAATAGAAACCATAGAAGAAAAAGAAACAGCATAAAAATTGAAAACAATCCTACCCCTATGCATATTTTCTTACATTCCCCACACCTACTGTATACCCATTGTACTCCTCTTCTATGGGCCTCCTGTAAAGTCTTCTAGCAGAAAAAGGTGTTAGCGAAAGCTGCGTTATAATCCCCGTCAAGTTGTTCCACTCTCTTCCTCTCCAGATGCAAACGTCCGACATGTGGATCCATGCTCTTCTATCTTTCACTTTCACTGCTGTGGGAGTCAAAAATACTACTTCATGGGGCCTGGTGAATCTAGGTTCACGCCATTTCCACAAGGAAATTCGGACAAACACATTTTGTCCAGGATAGAGGGGCATCGCTTCTGGCATGCATCCTCATTGTGTGCACTTGGGGGCATTCTTTCATAAACAAGCCGGCTGGTCAATCGCTGGACCTGGTGAGACAAGTATTCTAATGTTTTAGTGAGCTCAGTCAAATATGCATTGAATTCTTCCCCCAGAACCTGTGCTGTTGTGAGGCACATGCATCCTCCTGCCAGTAAGAATTTCATGCAGAGTCAAATGATGATCCGTGCCAGGTGAGTTATGTAATGCGAAAAGCGCTAATGGGAGGCAATAAAACCAATTTGTGCACAAAGATGTGGTTAGCTTTGCTAAGCGTTCCTTAAGCAGGCCATTTAGTCTCTCAACCACGCCATTCACTTTATCCCAGGAGGGTTGTAACATCCTTAAATAGGTCCTTCGCAAAGTGCTGCTCATTGTCTGACCTTAGTTCATTACATAATCAACATCTTGAAAACATCTCCCGCACCAAGAATTTAGTTGCCGACGTTGCGTCAATATGAGCACAGGGTTGCGCCTCAAGGCAACGAGAAAAAAGACATCTGTCTTGCATATCGGCATAGTCAGAATGCAAGTGCTGGAAGAGCCCTTCCGGTTGTGGTAATGTTCCTTGTATTGTTTTCAATGCATGACCTGCCAAACATTTTTGACACACCACAGAATTCCCCATAAACTCTGCTACTGGGTCATGGATTTTTGGGGCAAACCAACCCTCATTTATTTTTTCCTGCCACATGCTCCTTAGACACATGGGTGGGATAATGGAGCTGCTCCAATGCCACAGCGAACACTTTCCTAGGCATCACCAGTTTCTCTGTGCTATTATACCTCTACACCAGGTCTGTTGGAGACAGTGAGCACCCTCTCTGTACCCAAAAATGCTTCTCTTCTTGGGAGGGCTTCCCTCTGTAAGTCAATTATGTGTACAATGGGTATTGTGTAGAAATTATCTGAGTTTTCTTGTGTTTTATTCCTTTTCTCCCCTGCAAGAATCATTGGCACCTTTCCCTCCACACCTGGGTACGACATAGTTGTCATTTCCGGTAGAAAGGCTGGCTCTTTTGCTGCTTTGTCAGCCAGGTCGTTCCGCTGAGTGATGAAGTCCTGCAGCACACTTTATTATTTCAGTTTTAATGCTTCAATTAGTTCATTCAATAACTCAGCATGATGTACTGGGGACCCGTCGCTCCTACTGAACCCTCTCTGCTCCCAATGGGACAAACCTGAATGTATGGAGGGGACATAACATAAGCAGAGTCCGAGAAGATACTGTCCACATGCCCTTCTGTCATTTTTAGCGCATTTATCTCATTTGGGAGGCAATTCTGAAATTCCCCATCCCTATAGTACACTACTGCAGCACCAGTGTGTCTTCATCATGTGCTTGGGTCTATGCTCGAGGACTCGTCAATGAAAACCATATCTTCTCTGCCTATTTCCTCTTCCTTTACAGGAATGTTCCCTTCCATTCTGTCCATGTATGCTGCACAATCATGCATATATTCCTCTGGCATGGCTGGTTTCACTATGAATGTAGCTGGGTTCACTATATAACACCCAACAACCTCAATGGCTGGGTTTGTCAGTATAATCTCATAATCGGAGGCCTTCTGTGTGGTCATAGTAGATTTAGATTTCTCTAATATGGCAAAAATAGAGTGCAACATACAACACAACTGGTCACCCCATGGTGATTGTTGCTGGCTTTTCTATGGCAAATGTTGCAGCCGCAAGCGCCTGCTTACACTGAAGTGTTCCTGCATCACTGGGTCTAAGAGACCGCTGTAGTAAGCCAGAGGCGTGTGCCCCTGCAGATTCTTCTGCAAGAGGACTGCCGTCATTACTGAAACATCTGAATGAGAGAACAGGTTGAATTATTCTTTGTAGTTGGGGGTTGCCAACAGTGGCTCATGGTCCAATGCCTCCTTGAGTTTCGGCAACATTCTTGTTAATTTCTGCAGTCCATTTTATGTGTTTATTTCTCTTTCTGCACCCATGCCCTACAATAATTGCACAATCCCAGAAATTGCTGCATCTCTTTTACTGTGCAAGGAGGTGGGGTCCTGAGTATTGCCTCTACTCTTTGTGGTGTTATCGTCCATCCTTCTGTATTTATAATTTGTCCCAGGTATACCACCTCTTTTTGGCAATACTTTAACATGTCTTTGTCCACCTTGTCTCCTTTGTCAGCCAGTAATCCTGACAAAGTAAAAAGGTGCATCCCCATTTGTGTTAGCTGTGGCACTAGTTTCTGTAATACTCTTAAGGGGCAGGGAATTTATAGCTGGACCACTATTTCCCCCTCCTCCCCATCAGAAAATAACAGTTTGTCTGTCACACCTGTTATAGTTAGTG
The DNA here is from genome assembly GCF_040938575.1 of Ambystoma mexicanum. Classification (NCBI taxonomy): domain Eukaryota; kingdom Metazoa; phylum Chordata; class Amphibia; order Caudata; family Ambystomatidae; genus Ambystoma; species Ambystoma mexicanum. The sequence continues at coordinate 1,226,431,646 of NC_090922.1, forward strand.
TTGGGTAAATACAGAATATTGTACACCATTCTATGTCCTCCTCACCTGTTCCACATAGTATCACCATGTCTTTTCTAGTGATCACTTCTTAAAGCTGCAGCAGTACGTGTTTGCCCAGGGCAATTTCCTCATGGCACTGAGGCCGGAACAAAAAGTCTGATACTAGTCGAAATGTCTTCCCTGGCACCCATCCCAGTAATATCTGGACACCATATAAAAATAGATGTATGTGGGCTGCGCCATGGGCACATATGGCTTGGAGGATGTTGGCCACTCTGTGGGAATACACGCCTGGTGTTGAGCACACCATGTCTTTTTATGTAAATGAAATTGTTGCATTTAGCTTGCTCAGTAAGTCCCTCCCCAGGATTTTTATATTGGAATCACTTGAGTACAATAAAATAAAGGAGCTACAAAGTGTTGCATCCTGATCATGACAGGTAGATCGTTTGTTACTGGAACCATGACAATTGCCCCAGAGAAGCCCTGCGTGTCCATTACTTAGTTTGAAAGTGGGAATCCACCCTCCTTTATGCACGACTAGGTGGCTCCCCCATCTATCAAGAACGAGAACTCTGTCTTATTTCACTGCTACCTTTGGTTCCTCTTTGTGGTCTTCAGTTACTGCTAGGACTGGACACACACACACATTGCCTGTGGGCTCTCCTATTGTGATGTTATGTTTGATATGAACGGGAACAGATTCCCTCCCAGAACACTTACTCCAGTGTAGTGAGGTACCACATTATGTCCCAAAACATGGTGTTCTCTAGTGCTTGTGCTGTTGCTGGCAGTATGCTTGGAGGCATCCCCTGTACTCCAACCTGTCCTGCCGATGTTTGGGGCTTCCCCTGTGGGGGCTGCAGTTGTCCCTGCTGTGTATATACTTGTTGGGGCGGAGGCTGCAGCTACTGGAATTGCTGTGGCTGTATTTGCTGCATGATCGGGCCCTGCTGTTGTGCCTGTTTGATATGCTTGCGTTTGTTGCCCAAAGGGGCAGGTATGTGCCTAAGTACCCTGGTTCCAGCATATGAAACATGGTCTGAGCAACCAGAAGCCTGCACTTCTACATCCTCCCTCTCCCCCCCGTTGTGAGTACCCTCTTCCTTGTGGATAATATCCCATGGGAGGGTACATCCCCTCCTTGTGTATAGCCCCCCTGTGGGTGCCCCCCCCTTGTGGAAAAATTGCAGCAGCCCATATCCCCTGTGCTGGGACACATTTCCAATTGGGAACCCTCGCTGTTGGCTGTTTCCACTGCAGCAGCAAAGCAGTATCAACGGAACATGACCAGTAGGTTTTACCGCAAGAGAAGGCTACATCATCCCACGAGTTACTTGGGATATACACCAGAGGGTTACTTGCTGGTCAAATGCAAAACCCGGACTACAAAACCATCTCTAGGAAAACAACAATATTTTCTATCCGCAGCTAAGAGGACAAATTTAGCAGAGCTATACATACTGACACCACTAACTGTAAGAACTCAATACATCATACACACCATTTCTTCATTTGTAGGTCCCCATATACTATATTTGTAAGGGGACATATACAAAAGAAGAATTTTCCCAAAACTGGATGACAAGAGGAGTACGAGCCAATTCAGATAGACAATGTTGATTGTCTTTTGAGAATCTGTTAAAGACCCTCATTGATGGACAACTGAAAGTGGAGGATTGGCAGTACAAAATCCTAGAAAAGTTGGAAAACACGTTATCCACTTACACAGGCCAGCCCCATGTTCCCTCATCCATTCTACAAGTTCACCACAGAATAAGTTACCAATGTTCTACTTATTAACTAGTGTGAAAGCCTGTGTAATCTTATACATTCGTTTTTCATTCACACAGTAGGATCAGTATATCTTTATCCTAAGGCAACAGCTCCCTCTAGCAGTGACCAATGTTCCTTCTAATTATTTTTCTCTATGTGTGGAAGTGGCTGTCTTTCGTGCGCACATTAGTTTCCATGTGCGCAAGTGACTGTGGATAAGACATTTTGTAAGCATGCGTAGATAGTGCTTAAGTGTTAAGCGCTGTATAAATAAAGTAAAATGCAAATAGTGAGCTATCATCTCTGATGAACGTTTGGAGGGGAATTTCCCCCTCCCCAAACTCTGCAAATATTTTCAAATCAGTGTAAAGTTTACATCTTACTGCACTTTTTTCTCCAAAGAAATAGGGTAAAACATTGTTTTAGATGTGAATATAAAAAGTTCATCACCCAGTCCACGATTTCAATATCTGCCACAGTACTGAGTAAAAGTACTCTTATGCATATAAAAATGTTTATGCACAATGCAGAGTGTGTTCTATTACATTGGAATAGAAACACTTGTGTATTATAAAAAGATCTTATCACAAGTGATGTGGCTGGCAACAAATCCACACATGAAACAATCGTAGCTAAAAGGAGTGTACCAGAAAACCTGCCAATAAGAGCCCATGCCTCTTATAATGTTTCTCAGGATAATGGCATCAGAATAACTACTCCAAAGATTCTGATAATCAAAATGCCTGTGCCACTGCTTAACATCAACAGTACATTGTCCTGTGAACAGAGCAGTGACAACACTTATTCAAAACCAGCTCTACAGATAAGAGGCATACATACCACCCAGTTGTACTCCCTAGAAAACAGGAAAATGTGTGTAACAAAAAAAGGGTGTACAAATAAGCCCAACAAAAAATGTGAAACTATGATCAAATCAGAGTCTACCCCTGATTCTACCCACAATGTTTCAGTGATATTTATGAATCCGTGACCAGCACAGCTTTACCATAAAAAGAAGCCCTGATAACATTACTGCCAATCTCAAGAAGAATTCTAAGGGGAAAGAACAACTTTTAATGAGCCTTTTGGCAGAGCAAATTGCTTTTTTATTCCCTAAAAGATCATTTGATTCCAAGGCGGTACATTCGGATCAGATCCCTGCTTGCAATATAGGATGTGACATAACCAAGCACATAATACTGCCTATGAGGTTTTTTGTCACCCTGCCTAGCCCCATCCTAGATGAAATTCAGTAAGAGCCTTACTGAGGCTTTTTATGGAGCCCCTTTTAAGTTAAGCACCAATGCTCAGAGGTATAACAGATGTAGTTCCGTCTACTGTAACCAGGGACACCCTTTCTACAATACACTTATCAGTTAAACAAGATGCATGAGGTGGCTAGAGCACTAAGCACAGAAAACATTTTGAAAACCCCTCAGCAGCTGAGCATGGAGAGATACAGCAGGTGCAGTTTGCTACACTGTTTTTACAGTTTACTATGATTGAATACAAATAAACAACACATTTCCTTTGCAGTATTGCACTGCCCAAATATCTCACTTGGTTGCTGATCTGTTTTTCACCCCCAGGAGTGTTCACTTGTGCCTCCCACCCTCACTCCTGGATCCTGTGCTGGCCTCCAATACAAGTCGAAATAGCTCTGTACAAAGTGAAGGAATGTCATAGTAAAACACACACAGGGGTATTTGCATACCCACAATACTTTTCAAACAAAAACTACTTAAGGCCTCATTGTGATACTATGGGCAGTTTAGGAAAATGCCATGAACATGCATACACACAATTATTTTGCAGTGCAAATCAGATGGTTTGCAACCTCCCCTAATATTGTTGCGTAGGATTGTACACGTGCTCAGTGAGCATTTGTTAAGGTCTATTCCCAATGGACGTCTGAAAACCTGGAAAGGATGCATGTTGTGTGAAAAGCAATGCAGCTATTTGAATAGTCCATACCCATAATCCCTTGTAGATCAAGTAGTTGCTATTGCAATATTGCACTCCACTTAAAGGGCAAGATTAGCAATGCTAAAGTAGAAGAGGCTGTGCATGATATTTTCCTACTGTGATGAATCCTTTATGTCAACACTTGTCCTTGAGGGGGAGCCCCTTCCCATGAGGCAGGAAGGTGAGTCTGCTACCTGATAGTGCCCCTGGGGTTGTTACTCAGCGGGAGGATATTATTGGGAGAGAATCCCCCTCTAGGGACAAGGGAGACACGTTTTTAATAACAATCACCCACCACCCTATACTCCTTCCCATCTTGTAAATCCCAGTCCTATACCAATCCAACCCATGCATTTATGTAGGTGCAGAGACTTGACTTCTACTGAGATGAGGAAGAATATGGACTACACAAGGGAAAGTAATAATAGAAGTACTGGGACAATGAGGAGAAACAGAAGCATAAGGGTTCAAAGGCCAAAGACAGTGAAAAGGGACTTAGTATATTATGCCAACCAGGCAATATAAACATTGATGAAGGACTCCATGAGGAGAGCCAGCCAACCAGCAGGAGAAGCAGTGCAGTCTGGGAAGTTCGATGTAAAGATGCCAATGGAGCCGCGAGCAACCCGCTGCCCAAGTCAGGAGGCTGGCGAGTGGAACCCTAGTTCTGGTGGACTGGAACCACTCTGAAGCAGATCTGAAGGCTGAAGAGCAAATGTGGGACCTGAAGTGGATGGACCAGGTGTCCAGAGAATAAACACCATGCCCGCCAAGAATATCCTGCAGCAGAGCCATGCAGTATCACCCAGAGCAGAGAAGAGCAGCGCAAAATAAGACCCGCTGCCCTGCAGAGATCCGGTGAAGAACTCCTGGGAAACAGGTAAAGAGAGAGAAAGGAAGTCTGGATGGGGACTGGGTATGAGAGCCATAGTCAAGAGTGAAAAAGAGTGCATCAGGAATTAAATTCCTCAGCACAGTGGTTGGTCGCAGGTCACTATGGAAAATGCGAGTGAGAAAGGATGCATCAGGAATCAGTTTCCTCAGCACAGGGGTTGGTCGCAGACCACTCCAAAGTAAATAGTGAAAGAGTGTTCATTGGAAGTTGTTTTCTTTGTGGCGGTACCTGGCAGGAGAGTGAACCAGGTCTCCCAAAAACAAGCCATAAAGATGTACAGGTCTGGGACCCACATTCACAAGATTAGGCTACAAACCCCTTCTCGCATTGCAGTACATCTGGCGAAAGAAGAGAAACCAGGGTTAGTGACCCTTACCACATTTGGGTGTTTGCTTGTTAAGAAAGGCCAGGGTAATGGAGTCATTCCCCCCTGGTGTTGTGAACTGGGAAAGTAAAACTAAAAAGGGGCAGGAGAAGGGAGTCATTCTCCCAGAAAACCAACCCAAAGGAGTATCAAACCAGGAATCTACGGAAAGGGAGTAATTCCCCCCCAGGATATATAGTAACAAACTTTGTGGCGCAGAGTGTTGGAAGATCTGCATCCTTTTTTGTTTGTGAAGTGCTGCAATCAGAGGAAGGGTGCCATTCCCCCTACTGCAGAACTTTCAGCCAGAACTGTGCCACCTAGTCCAGGAGAATGGGAGCCATTCTCCTGGACCAAGAAGGTTGGTACAACTGTTTAGTTGAGTTACAAATGTAAGGGACAGAGATAGGGACATTTTGACACAGGACAATAAGACAACTTGACAGACTCATTACACTTTAGTTGAGTTATGGAAACCCCTGATAGATATAGGGAAAGGCAGGTTTTCCCTTTATTTTCATTTAAAATAGAGGGCAAATTAACATTGGAAGCATCGCTTCAATGCGCCTGTGTAACATATGTACAAAGAATAGGAATCATGGTATGAGTTTACACATCCAAGTAGCCTGCTTACTTACAGTCATTAACCAATGTTTGAGCTGACAGTTAGTTCACATAGTGCGGGTGACGCTTTTACTAAGGCACCATTGGCTATGGATATTCTGGTGCTTGAATGTTAATCATATTACAACCAACATAATACTACTGATTCTCATGAATTTGTAGTTCTTGAGAAGATGGGAAATTTCTGTGTGCGCTGCTAAAACTCTTCTGAGCGGCACCCAGAGGGAAGATGGGCAAGCGCCCATGCGCACAGTTTAGAGGGAACATTGGCAGTGACAACAGGCTAAGCGGGCAGTCTCTATTGCACATGACTACTTTGGACATACATACATCTTGCCTTTTATTATTTAGGATTTTGAGAGGGTAACCGAGACCGCCAAATGGCTACAAGATCGAAGAGCAGGTACATATCAACTGCTCAATTGAGATGTGGCTATATCTTTTGAAAATATTAAGAAGGAATTTTAGTCCTCTAAGGCACTCAACAATTGCCCACCTCTTTGCATGGCCCCCTACTGACCTCAGCTGAATTTTCCCTCCCTGAACCTCTCCCACTACCCTCTTTCACTCTTTTGTACGTGTGATACCTTTTCTTATCTGAGCGCATCTTTCCTTGTAGATGCAGGAATCTCGCGAGATTCCCCTGGTATTCCCCTGATAATCTGAACACTTAAAAACTGTAACTGGCACCCCAGACCACCTCCAATTTAACATGGTATGTTAATTTCCTGTCCCACCTCTAGCCTGATGCGATGCACCCTTTTCCCCCCTTCAAATAGCTTTTTGAGGACTTTTTGTTTTCGCATTACCCTGGTAATCGCTCACATTGAGCAAAAAAGAAAAAAGGCAGATTTCATTTCTGAAAAGCCTCTCTGATGCAAAGCAGCATGGGGGATATAGCCATTGTTTTGCAAGCAGCACCCCCTTTGTCAAATATTTTAAAAAACTACTGGACGGGTTAACCCCTATCCTGTCCGGAAAATTAAGTTGTTTCTTATTTGGTACAAACCCGTCCAGCAGTTTTTGCGCTTGGACTTTTTCTCTATGGAAAAATGAATGTGAGTAAGTAGAAAACAGTGCTTCTTTGCTTAATTAACTTTTTCATTTTTTAATGAACCTTTCCCAAAATATCCAGTCTGGGGGCAGGGACGGTGACAAACTTGTCATCCAAATCCGTCATGCAAGTCAAAAGTTATAAGCAATAGAATTTTCGGATTTCCTGACTTAAGGCCATCACTGTAACTATAGGGCAGCAACGGTCAATATATATATATATATATATATATAAATAAATATATATATATATATATATATATTATTTTTCAGGGAAAAAACTTTTGTTGCAGGGATGTTAAGGGTAAAATTTTATGCAAAAAGCCCCCTGAAATTCGGCAGGCAATTCAGTCAAAGCCACCTGAACTTGCCACCCCCTGTTGCGCAGCATATGAAATCAGAGATGACATCACTGATGCCTGTTGACATCACTATTTACATCATATATGTGTAAGGTACTCATGGCGGCAACAGTAAAGACAGACAAGTGATCACAGTTCAAGGGTGTTTATTAAACTGTATGCAGGTTGGAAAAACGCCTAATCTAAACCAAAATCTAAGATGGAAGCATGCATCGACCATCAAATGAAAATAGGCTGTCATTGTGACGTTGTGTCAAATAAAAGGGCATATACAAAGAAACCTATTGCCAAACCTTACAACTAATACAAAAAGGGTGTGGGATGGTTTTCAAGAAAAGAAAGAAGTGTTCACAAATAATATGCCAGGATGCGGTAGCTTGGATCTCCCTTCCCCATGTTTTGAGTACGGGGTACGATGGGATCTTGGAGCACAGTACACACTCGAGCTTTCCCAGTACGAGTTGACAGTTCCACTTGCAACTATCAGGACCGTCGTTGGCCAAGTCTCGTTCCTCTTGAAAGTATCTTGCCTATGAGGGCCTATCGTATTCAATACCAAAACAAAAGTTCCTTCAAAACAATGAAAGTTTGTTTCCTACTTTTACTTTGGGTGAGGATTGTTCAGCCCTGGGTCCCCCTCTTCTGGGCACTGACCTCTCTTTAATTTCAGCCTCCCTCCTCTGGGCTCACTATGGCTTTCCCTTTGCTCACAAATCTTAATATCTTTTTAAACAGTTCCAGTGGACATCCCTCGGCCGGGTTCACCTTTGTCAACACACTGTTTCTTGGGACTTTAGATTTGCACCCTTCTCATCAGCATAATTTCACTTCACATTCATAATAATAATAATTAATAATAATTCTTTAATGTGATGTAGTAAGAAAATAAATTCAAACTTTACACATATGTCAAAATCAAAAAGTTATACATATAAAACAATCATACCTAAGAGTAAAAACTCATATGATCATCAAGCATTAGTCACTAAAATAACCTCTAAAACAAAATACACAATCTGCATTCGAAGAAACTAACTAACTTCCGTCTTTACTGATATTTTTCAACTACATTCACTAAATTAGCCAATGAGCCTACGCCACTTTATACTAATTGGTAGTGGGGTATTCATAATTGTTTGCATGATTCACTTCCCTTGCTTTCTCATGTTCGTAGATCAAAGGCTTTTGACTGTACAGGGATTTTGCTTGACCTCCTGTATGACCACTTTGACCTAACTTGGCAGCTCTCCTATGGCCTTCTGGTTTCTGTAGTTTTACTCAGATGGGGATCAACCAGAGTTTCCTTGGAGCAGCACCCACGTGGTGCCGGTCCCCCTCTACAGATGGTCTCATCTTTACACTTTTACAATTCTTTGAATTTTCTCACTTTACCAGTTTGCGACTTTCATTCACCACAGCCCGGTTCTTATCGGCTCTCCCCTCGACTCACCGGCTGTGATGAACCGCTTGGCTTTCTTCTTCCCTGGAGTCAAAGCTGGTACCACGGTAGCAGGAGTTTCCCTCGCTCCCACTTATCAGTATTGACACGCTCTGTGTAACGTTGACATATGTTGCAGCACACTGGGCTATTGTCCTTGTTCTTACAATTCCCTCTGCGGAGGTCTCGCGGGTCTGCGTCAGAAAGGGCAAGGTCGTGTCTCTCCTTGTCAGCCTCTCGATATTTACCGCCTTCCTCCTCCTCTTGAACTGCCAGGCCTGGATAGCTGTCTCATAATGTGGGCTGCCTTGCTCAGACTGTGCTCTCTTGCTCCACCTTTTATCCCTGTGGGGAAGGGAAAGGGCCATCAGGTGTGTGTGATTCTGATCAATTGTCTGACTTTGCCTGACCTTTGTATTGGGACATGTCAGGTAAACGGCTCTGGTGTTAGTCCGTTCTCTGGTGTGTCATGTGAAAGTGTTTGTGTCGGAAAAGGGGGAGGGCAGTGGTTTTAAATGTCCTACATGGTAGGATGGGGAAAAGGTGTTGAAAGAAGGGGCATACTGCGTCTTACCCATCAGTGGGCCCACTCCCACAACACCCCCCATCCAGGTGATCCTCTCTCACTGGTCCACCTCCAAGAACTGGATCCAATAGCGATGGCCGTGTCCTGGCCATCTGGATAGCAGACCCCGCAGACTACCGAGGGAGACACCTTCAGGCATTACATCATCCATGGCATCAGACATATCATCATATATGACTTTGCTAATGAAACTTTTGCAATATCAATTAAATGTTGACATTGTAGGGCTATTTCATTGCACATAAAATACATGTACATATTATCAAGGTACATTAATTTCTACTGTAATTATAGTGCACATTTTATTCAGCTGTAATTTCTTTAAATGAAGTATATGCTCCACAGCTTGAAGTGTGTACAAAACTGAATATATAAAAAAATAGAACAGTATTTAAAGATTCTTCTCCTTTTGCAGTTTATGTATTTTGCTTTAATATTAAGTTATAATTAATTTAGAAAAGACAAACTGAAAATAATACAAATGTAATTGCATGTTTACAAGAAAAAACGGAATTTGTGAACTTAATTTCTTTTGTATATATATATATTACACAGCCACAGTAGTGGCTGTGTAGTTATGGTTAAGTTGCTGTTTCCATAGGAAGAACACTTTATGGGTGGCTTATAACTTCGCTCTCCCTGGACGAATTCTCACCAAACTTTGCAAAAAAAAGTATATGGCCCACTCTGAATTTCTTTGCAAAGTTTGGTGAGGTTTGGTCCAGGGGGGGCAAAGTTATAGGGGGGTCCCAAAAATTTGCTCACGCCTACAGCCCAAACCGCTGGACGGATTTACACCAAATTTGCGGCAGGGGCGGTAGCTTGGTCCCGAAAGCGTGCTTTTGTTGATTTGGTGTAAATCCATCTAGTAGTTTTCTTTAAATGACCAAACGTAAGGCAAAAAAATAAGTGATATTTAAGTCCGCTCTGCGGACACACTTCCCTGTTCGCTCCGTGGACAGGGTCCTGATTGGCTCGACGATCCGTGTCATGTCCGCGGACATTTGACGTGCTCGCTGATTGGGTGGTAAAGAGCGTGGAGTGCGTCAGATTTTCTGGGAACGCCCGCCATCTTGTATCCGCAGACATCCACGGACAGCGCAGTGAAAAATGGTGGAGAAATACAATTTTGGCAAGTGTGTTGGCGTGTAAGACTGTTTGGGGAGGGTGGGGGAGTAAGAGATGGGTCAAATTTTCTATTTATTTAGGTGGAAGGCAACCTGTTGTGTTTGCTGTGTCTGCGGACAACCGCATTGTCCTTAATGTCCGTAGCTAATGAAAATGGGGTGTCCTAAGGACACTATACCTGTCCGTACTGTCCGCAGGCAAGCTGGTACTGTTCTAAGAACACATCAAGTGTCCAGGATGTCCGTAAGTATGCAAAATGGGGGTGTCGGGAGGACACTATGCCTGTCCGTATTGTTCGTAGACAAGGTGAAACTGTTCTAAGAACACACGCGGTGTACTGGGATGTTCTTAAATAAATGAAATGGGGTGTCCTGAGGACACTATGACTGTCTGTATTGTTCGTAGTCAAGATGAAACTGTTCTAAGAACGTACACAGTTTCCGGGATGTCCGTAATCAGGTAAAATATGAGTGTTCTAAGGACACGATTCTACCCGTGCTGTCCGCAGGCAAGTTGAAACTATTCTAAGAACATTCACAGTGTCCGCGAACATAAAAAGTGCCCATATGGCATAGTTAAAATGTTGGATTCTATGGGTGTGATCGATGGGTGTGATATGCTGCAGTGATTGTAGCCAAGGCTTAGAGTCTTGGGTGCATGGCCGAAGGCCATTCACCCAGGACCAAATTTATAAGCACCAAAGTTATAAGTCACTATGGTTGTGATATGCTGCGGTGGTTGTGGCCAGGGCCTTGAATCTTGGGTGCATGGTGCACCCAAGACCGAAGTTATATGCACTGTTTGCTTCAATGGTTGTGTTATGGAGCAGTATTTATGAGTTGTACTTATTATAATATACTTACTGTTTGGTTTGGTAACTGGAGTACATATATTCATTGTCAATTTCTGTGATAAAAGAAAAGATCATGTTAGTATTGGTAGTTTGTAAGGACTTTTAACATTTAATAATAGACATTTTTTATTCATTTCGACCCTCATATTTAGTAGATTACAAACCAGTGTACTGTGCAATTTTCTCAGTTTCTGTGTTCGTTGCTAAAATCATTGGGTCTGTGGGAAAAAAACATCCATGTCGGATTAAAAAAAAAAACTTTTTGTTATGCTACAGTCTATTTGTTTGTTTGTTTTCAGTGTTCACTTGTTGTTTCTGGCTAATGTTCTATCTGTTGGTTTGTTGCAGATTTTTGGAACAGTTAGATACCTATTGGCATATTCTAACTGTTTATATCTTGTTATAATTTATTGGTATTCATTTATCTGTTTGGTTGTTATAGATACTTGGGGCTATTCGATACCTGTTGGCGTATTCTAACAGTTTATAGTTTTTTAATTAAAGTTTTGTTAATGTTTAAGTACAGATTAGTTATTCAATTTTGGTTTTAAGAAGATTAAATAAGCGTTTGTAAGATTTGCTGGTAATCTCTGCTTTAGAGTAATGGTACTATCATTACATTCGAACCATCCACATTTCTTTTTTATATATTCAGTGTAGTGACCTGCATTGGTTGTGGCTCCTGCGTGGTAGATTATACCTATTGTTGTGAGGTTGTCTTACCAAGTGATACTTGACCATGTGTGAATCCAGTGAGCTTGCAGTTGTTTTTGGTACCATCTGCATTGTAACGTAGAAGCATTAATATTACGTATTTAGTCTGTGTTTGTATTAGTAAGGTGGAGCGATTATCCAAATTGCAGGTAGTTCATAATCTACCATGGTTTGCATTTTGTAGAAGTTGCTGAAATGGAACGGATTCACAATTAGGTATGGATACATACACGAAGCGCTCGTTAGGGATTTGTTCCTGTGTCACAATGTTGCAGAGAGTGCATGTATGTTTCCACATGTATGAAATCTGGAAGATTTCATTTATAGGTATGTTTTTGTTTTCCAGTACTTGTAGTGAGTACATTAGAAATTCTTGTGGATCTTCTTGTGAGTTTATAGTGAATTATTTCACCATTCTAGCACAGTAGTCCAATTCTTGTCTTATTCCATGAACACTATATGTGTTGTCAGGATTGTTTGTTGCGTTTCTATGAAGTAGTAACATTTGCAAACACAACTGGTCTGTACTGTGTAAGTAAATGTTGTCAACAATTGGTGGCAATTAAAATAGAATATTCATTGCTACATTTGCGTAGCAACTTACACCAGCTATATTTGAAAATTTAAATGGACCAGATAGGTCTGTGTCCAAGTCATTTTTTTGGAATGTGTGTTGCTTCTTTAAAAAAGTACCCGAGTTACTTTGAGTAATAGGTTCTTCTTTGGTTGTTGTAATTGATGAAGTATTAGCTTCCTTTCCTCTCTTTCGAGGATTTGCAGTGACATCCTGGTGCATTTCTGTTTGAATTAGTTTTCTTTTACAACGTTTTCCTTTTTGTGGAACAGGAAATGTTTTGAGATGGGGGGTGTATAGTGAACGTAGTCTATTGCATTCTAAAATGCAAGGAATATCAGCGTTTACTTTACTTGCATCAAAGTTGTTTAGAAATAGACCATCAAGTGTACGTAAGCGTGATAGTGCTATGTAGCTCATGCCTTCTTTAAAGACTGTGTTAACAATATCTATCAATGCTTTGTCTAGAGTAAGACCTTGTGATTTATGAATGGTGGCTGCGTATGCTAGAGTTAGAGAAAATTGTTCTCTGCGTACATACATGTCTTTGAAGAGAAGGAATCGAGCTGTTGAGCGTCCTATCCTTTTTACTTCTGAAAGTTTGTCAAAGCGAATATTGACAAACTGAATGTTGTTGTCACGTGGGTATGTTTAAAAGCCAACAACTGCACCCAGTGCTCCATTAACTAGTCCTTGCCTCACGTTAAGGTTACGTTTAAGCATTACTCTACAGTTTAAGGATCATTTTAATATTTTCTCCAAACCAGCTGTGTTGGAGATAGAATTTTCTAAGGTATTTAGTCTTGTTGTGGCTTGTTTACACATGGGTAGTGTCATTCCATGTACGTCCAGTTTGTCTGTGGAGCAAGTTTCAATTATTGGTTGCATTTCTTTTTTCAACATTGTTTCATTGAATTTGGAACAGCTTGCAAGAGTTGGCATTAAGGACATACAATTGATATTTGTGTGTGCAAATTGTTCCATAACATCAGTAGCACATGAGTTATGGCCATAAAGTGCATGGATGTGCCGGGTATTTAATATTGCTTGTGCTTCTTGAGATAGTACACCAACTCTAATACTTTTTAAAATGTTGGCATAGGTGAGGTCGGCAGACTGTCGCATGTTTTCTGTTAATTCTCTTTATTGGAAATGTTGCCAAAGGTTGACATTTCCTATGCTGCCAACAGTTTTACGGCAGAGTTTGTGTCCTAAGTTTTTTAAAATAGGTTTACCTTTCACTGGTGTCAATTGTAGAAGATCTCCGAAAACAATAATGTGTTTTCCTCCAAAGAGCTCTTCGTAGTTTGTTTTAAGTACTTCTTGTAATCTAAGGTGAATCAAAGCCAACATTAGGTTGGAGACCATGCTCACTTCACCTATTAGTAGCATTTTCATTTGTTTTAACACTCTATGTAGTTCCATTGCAGCTTCTGTAGAAAGTTTGTAATAGTCTAATTTGTTTTGGTGTTCTACTGGCAGGAGTAGTAATCGGTGTAAAGTGACACCGCCTATGTTGTAGGCAGCTAAACCTGTGGGGGCAGTGACAACAGCTGACAGTTTGTTGTTTGTCAATTGTTGAAGGAACTTACTGATGATTTTGATTAAGAATGATTTGCCTGAACCAGCTTCACCACAGACGTACAGTAGTATAGGTTTGTAATTTTGGCAGGTGCATTCTTTATTTTCATGTTGTACACCATGCGCAATTTCTTTTGTTACTTCCTGAAAAATGCTACGCTGCTCATTGTTTAGTTTTGATTGTAGTATAGTTGTCTTCTTTATCTTCATGCTGACACATGGTGTTTTCTACTTCTGTCATAGCTAGTTCTGCCTCATTTGCTATTAGTGGCTGTCCCAGTGGTTCTTGGCTTCCTGTTACAGAATGTTGCCTACTGTCAGGAGTGTCCTTATCTAGTTGAGCCTGGAGTTCTTCTTCGTGTTGCTGTTCATTGTGCAACATTGTTTTGTAGTGTGTAAAGTTTACATCAGTTATAGTGCTTTCATTTGCTTTGAAAGCTTCTTCTTAGGAGTCATAGTTATCTAGTATTTCTTCTTCTTTTCTCCATGGTTTAAAGAGTTGTAGCAGGGACATGTAATATAGTTCTTTATGTTGAGGAGTCTTTAATGACAATTTGATATGATTAATTAAACTTTGTTTGGTAAGTTTTACTAAACTGCCTTCATCATTTGTCACTCTGTATCTACCTTTTTTTTTATCGGGTTTTATATTATTTTTGTATGTGAAGTTTTGGGCTATGTGGTATAGACACATGGTTTCTAAAGTGGTACTTCTGTTTGGGTAGTATGTGTCTAGTAAATTGTTTTTCAAAATGTCTTGGCAGTTGGGATCATTTTTTGGCTATTGTTTCTATGTCGTTGTATGATTTGAGAACTCTTTTTCTAGATTTAGCAGGACCAAGACTTATCCATACTATATTTTCAGATTTTCCACACAAACCAGTACCGGTTAAATGATCTGCTGCTTCATAGGAGCCACATTCTCTATGGGAGAGCATTTTTATGCCCAAGCTGTACAAATTCTGAGACAGTGTTTTGTCTGATGACAGGTCATTCCAGAGGTGTTGAAGCTCTGTTTTTCTGCTTTGGTTAAGTATGCTGTAACATATCATGCAACTGCAGTGGAATTGTCTGCAATGTACTGCACATCTATGTTTGCATTCCATAATAGGGCAATGATTGCATTGTAATCATTGATATATTTTGCTTCTTCTGTTCTTATTATGTAATATGTATTTTTAGGTGATTTACCTTTAACACTATGTCTAACTGAAGACATGAAGTTGTTCACTTCACCTGTTTCTGTAACCGGTCTGGGGAAACCAAAGCGGCATTTGGTGCAGTATTTCCCTTTGTTTTTGTATTTGCAATGACAATATTTGTCACATTTGTGTCTTTGAAATTGTACAATTTGTGCATGAAGATCACTATTTGTTGCTTTCGATGGTATTTCACAAGTGACATATTTTTCGATAAACTAACACAGTGGCATCATTGACTTGATCAAATTTAGGAGCATCTTTAATCCATAAAAGCATGTGGATATGTGGTGCTCCTCTGGCTTGGTATTCTTTTCTCCTAAAGAAGTGTTGCACTTCTCCGAGGGGAGGAACAGTTTTATTACAAATAAAGTGTAGCATAGCAATGAAGCGATGATGAAAATATCTTGAAACATTAACAGGATCTAGAGAACAAAGTTCTCCAGGTGTTAATATATCTATGTTTGTTTTGTTTTTGTTTGATATGCGTAGGAAATAATCTAAATCTTTCCATGCATATTCTGCACAACTTAATGTAACAAACCAAGCGGGTGGGCCAAGGTTTCTTATCACACAGCGTACATCTCAATGACGTCGAAACCAGTACTCTTTAGTACCACGCATGTTTTCTAATAGATTTGTAACACTTGATTTTAAAACCTCATCTTTTTCTTGCACTTTTTGTAGTAATTGCATAGCTGACATATTTTGAAAGTGAGTTCCTGATTTTAATGTGTGTGCAACTCCGTAACGTAGAGTTGCTAGTTCACTTTCAAAGAGTAGGTGGAATATGTATTCCACATTTTGTCTAAATCTGGAATCTTCAGAATACATCCGTAACGAGCGGTATTCTGATGCCGCTCGTTACGGATGTATAGGTCTATCATCGTACCTTCCTCCTTTGCCAGTAGGAAAGAGTAGAGGAAAAGCACGTGCTTCTATACTTTTTTCCATATGCTTATTGGTGCCCCTTTGGTTTGTCGCATTTTGTAAGTTTCTAGTGCATCATCTATGCTCTCATTTGAGTGCAATGGATGAATTGCATAATGGTCCAAAAGAGTGGATACTGCAGCAGGATCCAGAAGTTCAAATTGACCAGTTTCTGATGACTCTTGAATTATTTCTGTTGTTTCTCTTAAGCTTTCTTCAATATTTATTTCTTTGTAGTATTCATTTTTGGCTTTCAGATAATGCAAGGCTTGTCTAACGTTATGTAAGTCCACGAGTTGTTGCCAATTTCTTTTGTTGGTACACCATTTACTAAGATAATTAAAGAATGTTCTATTGGACGTTGCACTCCTAGAGTGTGCACATTTTCTGTCAGATCTAATGACAAATAAACTACTTTGCCACGAATGCCTTTCACCAATTCAGAGGGAGGTAATTTTGCTGTTTTTGGTTTAAGGCGTATTATTGCTTGAAAGGGGTGTACTGTTTGAATTATGATGCTCTCATACAAATGGAGTTGTTGCAAATTATTTGTGATAGCCCGTGAAGGAGGTTGGTTGTTGTCAAGTTTTGTAGTGCAGTAACTGCAACATATTAGGGTTTCCCTTATTTCGTATCTGTTTTCTGCTAAAAGGTAGAGAGCTAATTCAAACCATTTGGAATCTTCATTGTCTTCTATTTTGTATGTTACATCTATAGTTTTTCTGTTACTTTTATAAAAAGATCTGCGACAACACACACACATGGTTTGGTACTTCAGCAGATGTACTTTTACATTTTAGTATTTCTTTTTTGTATGTGTGTAGTAGAAGTTTGCCATGCGTAGAATTGTTGCTAGTGTGTTGTAAAGCTATTGCATTTTTTAAGTGGCTTTCACTTCCAAAATATTTTTTCTGGATATAGTCGATTTCTTCGAGTAGGTCTTTGGCTGTACCATGTAGAACAATGTTATTTAAATTGGCTAGTGCTAAAGCAGGACTTTTAGCATAGTACAGTTTATAGACTAGATTTCTTATAGTTGGTTGATGTGTTGATATCATTTTGATATGACGGAAAGTGGTTTTGCAAATAGGTCCTGAAATGTAGGCTAATGAATGTCCTTGTAGTCCTGTGTATTTGCGCACTGGACAGGTATCCATATTTTGCAGCAGTTTCATTTTGATTTTGTCTTTGCCTTTCACATATTGATTGAAGAATTGGCATAAAGATTTCAAAGATTTTTTGGGAATGTTACACATTGACGTGCATGGCCATTTGTATACTGGACGTTCTGATTCAGTCGAATGGAGAGGTAATTCTGAGTTTTCTGGGGATATTTTTGTAAGCAGTATTTCTTGTTCCATTATGGTATTATTAACTTTTTCATAACCTCGTCCACTGCTATGTATGGCAATTGTATTTGTTTGCTTTTGTTTGTATGTTTCTTCATTAAAATATGGTTCAGTGCTTTTGGTGTGACTCCAGTCACCTCCACAGATATTTAAGAAGTTATTTTTGTTGACATTTCGTTTATTGAGAAGTTTTTTTGTAATTTAGTAATTAGTTTTGTTAGTGGTTTGATTCTGTTTAACACTAAAATAAATAACTTTCTTTTGAGAAGGATTGCACTGTCCATCAAAGCTTCGAAGATTAATTTTCTACGGTAGGTTTTAAGATTTGTGCATGATTTTTCTCCTGTTTTTATAAGATTCTGAAGGACTTTGTGGTGGAACATTTTTGCTAAAATACTTTTTTTGATATGCTTACTTGCTACTATATCAAGATTTACAGGAGCAGTTTTAGCAGTAATGGTAGCTGAATTCTTGTTAATGGTTTTCTGTTTTGTTTTACATTTTGATAGAGGAGGCAAAGTTTCTGTACTTGAAGCTTGTTTTGTTCCGCTAAATGACTGTATTAGCTGTTTTGTTTGAACTTTTTGTACAAATTGTGCTAGAGATGGATGCTTATTTTTGACACTTCTATTTTCATTTGCTCTACTTCTGCGTTGCTTTCTATGGACTTGCTTTTTGGTAGGCATTCTTTGGGGTATGTTGAAAAAAAAGGTATGGGTTGGGCTGTTCTGCAATGTATGTGTGCTGTGTGCATGAGTATCCGAGTATGATGGTAAAGATGTATGTGATGGTGTGTGATTGTACATTGGGCAACTACAACTAGTTGGGATGGCTATTCTTGTATTTGTGTGTTACTATACTGGGGTTCAGATGACAGTAGAAAGTAAGCTAGTGGTGAGGAGAAGCACAAATAGTAAATGTAATGGTATAGAATTAAAACAGTTCTTTGTTCTACAATACTAACATTCTAGAGGCTGAGTTATGTCATTTGTGTGGCGAAAAACTGGGATTTGTGCGTCATTCTGCCTGCAAATCCCTGTTTAACAAATGGGTATTTGTGGGCAGAATGGTGCACAATCTCTGTTTTTTGGTGCAGAAATACCATGCATGAACCCCACAGTGTGTTTAATTAACAGTAAAAATATTATGGTGGTGTGGAACTTACTTTTTTGTGTGGAATGAGCAGGTTTCTTCTGAGTTGTTGTTTGTACTTCAGATTCTGCTGCTGCTGCTTTTCAGGAGAGTGGTCTTCACTGCAATTGTAAAGGAAAGAAGTTAGTAATTTTGTGTGTTTATAGCACTGATGTTAATTTAGACATTGATTTTTATGTTTTTGAAGAAGTATTCTTGTTTGATATCTGAACATAGTGTGTGCATGCAATTTCATTTGACTATGTGCAGTCTTTATATTTTACTTTAAATATGTTAGTTCAACATGCTTTGCAAATGTATGTGTAAAAACAAATTAAATAGGTAGTGACAGTTGATTATAGCAGATGGGAAAAATTACAGTAACTTTATTTTATAGGTTATACAGGTTAAAAGGCAGTTAATCTGTTTATATGCATTTATAAGAATTGTACATGTACTGTATAGAAAATATGCATACCTGTAGTTTGTGTCCATGCATGTGGATATGCATGCAGCTCCAAGTAGAAATCTTGGAGACTTGTACAGTAGTTTTTGTAGTAGGTGCTTTCCAATGATATGAGACTTGTACTCAGAGTGATCAACAGTACATTTGAAGTGCTGAACTCTGATGATGGAGTTAGATGTAGAGGTCTTGGATGCGATTGGTGGATGGTTGTGTGACTGCTTAGCTGTATCCAATGAAGGAATGGCACAGAGAGTGAAGTGGAAATGGTAGAAGGGCTGTCCATGTTCCGATATGTCCGCAGACATGCCAGTAGTCCACGGACATTGCGTGTTACATACAGGGATTTTGGGGTGGGGAGGCATGCAAATGAGTATGGGCAGAGCAAGGGATTGGACAGTAAAGTTTACTGGGTGTGTTGTGTAAGGAGAGAGTTTGTCAGAAAGTCTTTTTCCTGAGAGAGGAACAGATAGCTATGGCTGTGTGTTTCAGAAAACAGATTATCTGGATTTTGGGAGACTCGTGGATACATTGGTTGAAGGTGCATGCAGAAAGCTGTGGAGTAGCTGTAGATCTTGGATTCCCACATGTGTAAGTGCACTGGCATGGAGTGCGTGGAATGAAGTGGCTGGACTTGGTACCTCTCTGTGCTACTTTGGTGACAGAGCATCATCCAGACATAATGATAATTCATTGTGGAGGGAACAGTTTAGGACATGTGTCTGGAATTTCTTTGCAATTTGCAATGAAAGAAGCACTTGGGAAGGTCGTGGACATGTTTCCAAATTGTCAAGTAATTCTTTCTCGGATTGCGCAGAGACAAATGTGGCTGCGTTCTTTTTCATTTGGTCCACAAATGGAGAAAGCGAGGCGCAATGTCAATAAGGCTGTTTGTGCCTTTCTAAGAGATGTTGGCATGTTCTCTTTTCACAATGAAAATATGATGTTTTGTAGCATGGATAGATTCCATTTTACTTATGCTGGTAATCAGATTTTTCTGAGAAATTTAGAAAATGCATTGCGAACTTTTTTGGAATAAAAGCCATCCATTTTGCAGTATGTGTTGACTATTTCAAGTTTTTCAAACACACAAAAACACCACCAAAAGGCTCTTTTCAGAGCCACCACTTCCTCCCAGAGAAAAGGGCAATGGTTTTGATAGGGCAGCACCCTTAAATTTTAGATGTTCGCGAACTGTCCGCAGACTTCTAAAAAATGCACAGGGCCTGCTCCATTTATTTGCCACTTCTATTTTTAAACTGTGAAAGGCGGCTCTGAAAAGAGCCTTTTTTTAGTTTTGTTGTTTTATATTTTTTTGGTTTTTTACACACAACACACTAGGAGAAGAGGGGAAAGGAGGGTAAGGGGGGGACACCAACCACGGGGAATAGAAATGGCGGGTGGAGAGAGGAAGATGTAGGGTGGGCCTTACTTAGATAGTGGGCAGGTCTTCTCGTGCTCTGAGACCGAAGTCTCGAAAGCACTACGAAGTCTCTCCCCCCTGCAGAGTACTGCAACGCAGTACATACACAAAACTTACCCTCGAAAGGTAAGGGTCATCAGCATTGTGAATGGCCTGTGAGGCAGCTGGAGGGATGCGCTCTCCCACAGGAGTTTCCCTGGGGTGTGGCCTTTTATAGGGGTGCTGGTGCGCACTTCGCGGACACCCGTGCTGTCCGCGGAGAGATCGAACACCCCAAAAAGTCTCAAAAAGTCTCAAAAAGTTTTTAGAAAGTCAGGGTCATTGTCGGGGACATGTGCTATGGTGATTTATTATTATAAAATACTGTGGATTGCCCGAAAAGGTACTTTGAAAATGTTCGGGGTCCCGGACAGTGTCCACAATCAGAACACACGCTCAGCGTGGGCGCGGTCACATGATGGCGTCGCGAACATGACCGCGAAGGGGACTGGTGTCCGCAGGACACCAAATGCACGGGAACAGTTTTGCGCATGCGCCTTGGTGTTCTACGGACAGTGTTCGGGTCCTCAGACTAATTAAAAGTGCGACACAAGTGTGACGGACAGCTACAGACAGGCGCGATGTTCGTAGGATTTATGGGTGTGGTGCGCATGTGCGTCGGTAGTCTACTGACAGTGTTCGGGTCCTGAATCTAATTAAAAGTACGACACAAGTGAAACGAACAGTTACGGACAGGCGGTTGTTCTTAGAACAGTTCCAACTTGCCTACAAACAGTACGGACAGGTATAATGTCCTTAGGACACCCCCATTTTGTTTATTTACGAATATCCCAGGACACTGCGTGTGTTCTTAGAACTGTTTCAACTTGCCTATGAACAGTACGGACAGGCATAGTGTCCTCAGGACAACCCCATTTTGGTTAATTACTGACATCCCGGACACCCGCGTTGTCCACAGACACTAAAACTGACTTTTGTTAAAAAAAAAAGGCACAAAGGACTAAATTAAACACACACATAAAATTTATTTTTCATTTATATATATATATATATATATATATATATATATATATATATATATATATATATGTACAATTTATGAAATAGAAGGGGAAGCAGAAACTGACACAAACAAAAGGGAATTGGGGTTTTCAAGAGGATTGACAGGAGGAGATGAAGGGATGGAAGTCTCATGAAAACATTTTTGTATGTGGGGAGGGTTTGGGGATAATTGACTGGGATATGGAGAGGGGGGACAGGTACATGTGGGACAATGGTATCTATTTTTTTCTTTTATATGGTCCTCCACAAAATCTTTCAAAAGGTGGAAATTTGTCATGAGCTTGTTCATTTTTTCTTCCATGCGCTGGAGAGTCTTTTCTACAGTATCTTGTTGTGCACTGTTTTCAATGTTTGTATGGTCTGTTAAAATATATATATAAATTATATATATATATAAGTGCACATAAAGTAATGCTTATTAATTTGGTTATATAGAAAAGTGTCTACCATTAGTTTCACTATCTTCAGACATTTCCCCATGTGGGAAATTCTCCTTGAGCCATTCTAAAGTACTTGACATTTCTGTGAGGAAAAAAAACATATATATATTACTTTTATTGTATCTAATACAGAAATTTTAGAAATATATAAGAAAAAAGAAGTTTACTTACTAGATTCTGGTAAATTGTCTTCTCACTGTTCTGTAGATCTGCTGTTGCTCCTAGTTGTGCAGTTTCTGTGAGGTAATTATGTTACAAGCATATCTTTCTTGTTTTGGTATATTCTATTTTAGTACATATGGTATGTAAATGGATGGTTAATGTGTTAGATATATAGGTTTTACTTCTTATGTATTACTACATATAATGTGTTTGTGTGCTGGTTTTTCAGCTTGTGCAGTGTTCATATGGCATGATATAATAATTTAAGATACCCCTGAGTTTTTGGGTAGTGTTGCTGTTGTCCGCGTCCGTCCGCGGACATTCGCACAGTTCACGGACATCTAAATCAATAGCTGGGGGTTCAGTATGTTCTATGTTACATGTATATAAAGTCTGGGACGTTATGGTTAAGTTGCGCTACTAAAAACCTATCAATGCACATGTGATGTCATCAGTGATGTCATCAATGACATTTGCGATGTCATCTTTGATGTCCTTGGTGTTAGTGTTAGCAGTGCACGGTGGGGCGAGTTATGGTTGCCTAGCTTACCATAACTGGCGAATTTCAGGGGGTTTTCGGTTTTACTTTGAACCATAACGTCCCTTTAACAACATTTTTTTTACTGAATTTGATAGGTTTTTAGCAACGCAACTTAACCATAACGTTCCTTTAGCAAAGTTTTTTTTACTGAATATATATATATATTTCAAAAGGAAGTCTTTGTTGAAAGCACAACAAATGGAATGTACTCCTGAGAACAGTCGAAAAAGTGCTAATGTCCTTTTAGCAAAAAAGGGGAAAACATCACTTCCAAGCCAGGTAGCACAGAATTTCTTTATTAGTAAATGTGCGTCATCAAAAGGGGAAACCTGGAGAAAACAACGTGTTTCGCGGTATACTAACCGCTTCATCACGTAGGTTTAAATGAACACAGATGATGGACTACATTTAATGCCGTGGCAGCTCTATGATAATATGTAGAGAGTGTCTCCATATCTCTAACAGCTCATCCTGGGTATAAACAGTCAGCCATCTTACAACATTGTGAATCACATGAATGCTAATGCATACAGCAAGCGTTAGTCTCCTTAAAATTGGAATGCATTTCTAAAATGGACTGCCGCAGAACATTTTAGCGGAGGTGTGACTGTCACAGTTGAAAGTGAAACAACACTCAAAAACATACACATCATAATAATATGTATCAACAGTATCTACTAAAGCAAAATTGCTAAAGTTAAGTATTCTGTCACATCGATAGCAGGAATGTGCATGCTTGCAGGTATAGTCACTAGTGGAAATAATGCCCTGCCTCCATGTGTGGTGCGGCAGAACCAATATAGTCATATTATAATACCTGATTTATGTATGAGAAAGCTTTAAAAGAACATCACAGGGATATTTCCCATTGCAGAACAGTGTAAATACGCAAAAAGCAGCAATAGCAAAAAGTGTGTAGAAATAATTTTCCAAACAGCAAAAATAAAGTGCATAGTGCTCTCCGTCCATGCATGCTACTCCTAAAGTAAACAACTAATCAGCTCAATGTCCATGTGAAATGGTGGTTAAACCCCACAACGTTAGATGGAAGGGAATATATCCCTTTAAATTATGTCTCACAGAACATTTGAGTGCATGCATGGGCTGCTAAAAATCCGAAAAAAGAGGGCTGCCTCTCCCTAAAGTGCATAGTATGTGCAAATATTGCTCTCCTCTAAAGTGCATAGTACATAGAATATTCCTTTTTGTAAAGTGCCTAGTGCAGAGGTTCTTGCATGTTGACAACTAGCATACACTCATACATTGAAATAAAAAAGAATATAATACAATTTTAAAATTCCTGTATGTGACACTCTACATAGATAACACTAGCTACGGCAAGCTAAACATGAACCAACAAGTCCAAAAGTCTCTGTGTTCAATGGACTTCTTACAATCAGTCACAAACCCTAGCCAGGCTTTCGTAATACAATAAAGTTAAATATATAAATACTACTAAAAACCTGTGAAATTCACTAAAGAAAACCTTTGTTAACGGGACGTTATGGTTCGAAGTAAAACCGAAAAACCCCTGAAATTCACCAGTTATGGTAAGCTAAGCAACCAAAATGTCCGCCTGTTTGACCTGTCCGTAATCAATAAAATATGGATGTTCTAAGGACAATACACCTACCCGTACCATTCGCAACCAAGAAGGAACTGTTCTTAGAACACACCAGCTGTCCAAGATGTCCGTAAATCTACAGAATGGGGGCGTCCTAAGGACATTATACCTCTTCGTACTGTTCACAACCAAGATGAAACTGTTCTTAGAACACACCAGATGTCTGGGATGTCTGTAAATGAACAAAATCGGTGTTCGTCCGCAGCCAAGATGGAACTGTCCGTAGAACAGGCGCAGTGGGCGGCATGTCCGTAGTCAAACAAAATGGAGGTGTCCCAAGGACACTGTACCTGGCCGTACAGTCAGCAGAACATCTATGCACATGCGCACCACACCCATAAGTCTTGCGAACATTGCGCCTGTCCGTAACTCTCCGTCTCACTTGTGTCGCACTTTTAATTAGTTTCAGGACCCAAACACTGTCCGTAGAACACCCGCGCGCATGCGCACGACCGTTACTGTGCATTTGGTGTCCTGCGGGCACCCATTTCCTTCGTGGATGTGTTCACAACGTCATCATGTGACCGCACCCACGCTGAGCGTGTGTCCTAATTTGCGCACTTTGTCCGCTTCCTCAATATTTCAAAAGAACTTATGCAGACATGGCAAATTATTTTACAATACAAAATCACCATTTCACATGCCCCATACAAGGGCCCTAGCTTTCAACATATTGTTTAGAACTTTTTCAACGCTTTTGAGTGATCGATATGGTCATGAGGCGCACCCCTACACCCCTATAAAAGGCCACACCCCAAGCTCATCTTCATTGTATTTCTGGCTATAGCAGATTGAGTTTTGCTGCCTTTAGTGCTGTAGCGAAGATTATCTGACCAACCCCAATGGCATCCATGGCTGCTGTTGCTACATCAGCCTCAGCACAACCCCCAAACCCTCCACTGCCACCACCTCCCCAAGGGCCTGCAGAGGGAAATACGCGTGACGATGTAGAGAGCGAGGAAGAGGATGAAGAGAATGAGGTGGAGGAACTCCCTACTACCAGCACTCGCTGGGTGTGGCGGTTGTTTACCATTTTTGGTAATGTACCAAAAGCACGTGCGAACCTGATCACCTGTAAACAGTGCAACTTGGTGCTGAGTCGTGGGAGACCTGGCGTGTGCAGCTTTGGTACGACAACCATAAAGCGACACCTAACTTCGTTCCACGGTGCGGACATTCGCAAGGTGGTACCATGTAAAGAACGTAGTAGGTTGAGTTCTGCTGCAGCATCCTCCGTGTCCGATCCTCTCACCACAAGAGACACTCCTGTGGGAGAGCACATCCCTCCAGCTGCCTCACAGGCCATTCGCAATGCTGTTGACCCTTACCTTTCGAAGGTCACAATATTGTGTATGTACTGCGACGCAGTACTCTACAGGGGGGAGAGTCTTCGAAGTGCTTTCGAGACCACGGTCACGGAGCGCCTGAAGAACTGCTACCTACCTAAATAAGGCCCACCCTATATCTTTCTCTCTCCACCTGCCCTTTCTTATCCCCGTGGTTGGTGTCCCTTCCTTACCCTCCTTTACCCTCCTCTCCTAGTGTGTCATGTGTAAAATCAAAAAAATATAAAACAAAAATTACAAAAAAGGCTCTTTTCAGAGCCACCTTTTTCAGTTTCACAATGGAACTATCAATTGAACGGTGTAGGCCCCTGCACATTTTTCAAAAAGTCTGCAAACAGTCGTAGGACGCACAAAGAATTTAGGGTGCAACCATAGCAAAACCAATGCACTTTTCTCTGGGAGTAAGTGGTGGCTCTGAAAAGAGCCTTTTGGCAGTGTTTTGTGTGTTTGTAAAACATGGATTCATCAAAATGTAATGCAAAATAGGTGAATATGAATCCAAGAAAGGTTGCAATGCATTTTGTACATTTCGAAGAAAAATGTGATTGCCAGCATTTGTAAAATGGACTCCATCTCTGCGAAAAATGAATGTGCTACGAAACAAAATGTTTTCATTGTGGAAAGAGGACATGCCAACATCTCTTAGAAAG
The DNA here is from genome assembly GCF_040938575.1 of Ambystoma mexicanum. Taxonomy (NCBI): domain Eukaryota; kingdom Metazoa; phylum Chordata; class Amphibia; order Caudata; family Ambystomatidae; genus Ambystoma; species Ambystoma mexicanum. Next base: position 1,226,457,879 of record NC_090922.1, read on the forward strand.
GCATAAACAGCCTTATTGACATTGCACCTCACTTTCTCCATTTGTGGACCAAATAAAGCAGAATGGAGCCACATTTGTCTTTGGGCAATATGGGAAAAAATTACTTGGCAATTTGGAAACATGTCCATGACCTTTGCAAGTCCTTCCTTCATTGCAAATTGCAAAGAAATTCCAGAGACATGCCCTGAACTGTTCCTCCACAATGAATGATAATTATATCAGGGTGACGCTCTTCTGTAAAGTAGCACAGAGAGGTACCAAGTCCAGCCACTTCATTCGACGCACTGCATACCAGTGCACTTCCACATGAGAAAATCCAACATCTGCAGATATACTGCAACGTTCTGCATGCACCTTCAACCAATGTATCCATGAGTCTCCCAAAATCCAGATAATCTGTTTGAGCACACAGAGCCATAGCTGTCTGTTCTCCTCTCAGGAAAAAGAAGTTCTCACTAAATCTCTCCATTCAGAACATACCCACTGAACTTTACTGACCAATCCCTAGCTTCGCTCATTCTCATTTGCATGCGTCTCCACCCCAGAATCCCCGTTGGTAATACGTGCTACCTGCAGACTACCGCCATGTCCGCGGACATGTAGAGGATCTGAGCGGGACGACTGTACATTTAAATAGTATTCCCCTTTTCCCCTTTAAGGTGGGCTCTGAAAAGAGCCATTTTATTTTGCAGATGCGGGACAGGCACCTGCTATTTTGTATTTTTTTGATTTTTTTTCTTCTTACTTTACTCCTACAATCATCACAGAACCTTCTCCAAAGCAAGCCTTACATTCCAAAAGAGCATGGCATTTCCAAAAAAGAAGATAAAGAAACACCATCTGCTTCAAAATAAGCCGCATTACTGAAAACAATGTTCTCGTGGCTGCAGAAACACATACCAGCTCTTAACATGAAAGCACGCATGCCGCGATTGATGGCACACCTACCAATACTATTATCAGGAAAAAAAAAACAGAACTGTTGTCACATTTTCCTCTAGGGAGTAAGCCAGAAACAATTACTTTCGCAGTTGGAAAGATGTTAATGACTGCTTGAACCAACTGTTCCAAATCTCCCAACAAAGTAGGTGAACTCACGTAGCCCAAATGGTAAGCACCATAGTGCAAAACCACCACATGGGGACTGGTCATCCTACGCATATCCCTGCAAACTTGGAGAATTGCAGCTACATTGCAATCAGTCGCAGCACTCCACACCACCTCTGACATCGAAATTGTTTGCCACATGCCTACATTCGGAATAGTGCTGTAAACCATGGACAAAAATATCTCTGAGCACCAACACCCTGACTGTCTCCACCTCTGCCATCTTCACTACACACACTCTCTTTCTACACAAATCAACAATGTCAACATCTGATTGGCTGATGCCTACAGTGCCCTTTCCATGCTGGATTTGCTGTAGAACCCCGTATGTGGCACGCCCTACCCGCGGACAAGCGTGGTGTCCGTGCGGCATGTAGCTCTTAGCCAGTCCTTCTACCCTTTCTACATCACTCGCGAATCCATTCCCTCATTGGACAAAGCTAAGCAGTCACACAACCATCCACCAATCACATCCAAGACCTCTACATCTAACTCTGTCATCAGAGTTCCGCACATCAAATGTACTGTTGATCACTCTGAATACAAGTCGCATATCATTGCAAAGCACCTACTTCAAAAACTACTGTGCAAGTGTCGCGGATTTCTACTTACAGCTCCATGCATACCCACATGCATGATTACAAAGTACAGATATGCAACTCTTATGATTCCATTTAAACAAATGAATGCCACTAAATCTGCATAGCCATTACATACCAAAGCTCCCGCTTTAAGTGCAACACTTCAGATTTTTCATTGAGGAATCCCACTACTTCTTACTATCTCCCGCACAACCTATACATACGTACCAACCCTCCCGATTTATGTGCAAAACTCGATTTTCCATTAAAAAATGTCACAATTTTTTACTGTCTTCCTGCCTAAATTAATGCTACTTCCAATGCGATCGTATGTGAAAAATAAACGTTCCCGATTGCTGTGTTGACATCTCCCTCTCAGGTGGTCCCAATTTTTCGCATTCCTACTTATAATAGGAAAGTATTCAAATTTTTCCCATCTACTATAATGACCTACCAAGCTTAAAAATGAACGTGTACATTAACTTTGCTGCTTTAAACACACACAATTACTAACTTCTTCCTTTTACAATTGCAGTGAAGACTACTCTCCTGAAAATCAACAGCATCTACACTGCAAACAACATATCCGAAGAAACCTGGTCATTCCACAAAAAAAAATAAAAAAAAATACTACCTTTATATTTTTACTGTTCCTCAAAGAGACTGTGTGGGTTATTTATGTAATTTGCGCACCAGAAAAAAACCCATCGATTTCTGAACCATTCTGCCCACAAATCCCCATTTATTAAACAAAGAATAACAGGCAGAATGGCACACAAATCCCTGTGTTTTTGGAACACAAATAACATACACAAGCCTTAGAATGTTAGTACTACAAAACAAATAGCTGTTTTAATTTTATACCATTACGTTTACTATTAATGCTTCTCCTCACCACTAGCTCACTTTCTACTCTCATCTGAAGCACAGTGTAGTAATATACAAACAGAAAAATAGCCTTCCCAACTCATTGTAACTGCCCAATGCACATTCACACACCACCACAAACATCTTCCCCATCAAACTCATACACGCATGCACACAGCACACATACATTGTAAAACAGACCAACCCATGCCTTCTTTTTTTTCAACAGACCCCAAAGAATACCTACCGAAAAGCAGGTCCGTAGAAAGGAACGCAGAAATAGAGCAAATGAAAATAAAAGTGTCCTAAGTAAGCATCCATTTCTAGCAGAGTTTGTACAGAACGTTGAAACAAAACAGCTAATACAGTCATTTAGTGAAACAAAGGAAGCTTCAATTACAGAAACTTTGCCTCCTCTATCAAAATGTGGCACGAAACAGAAAATGCTTTACAAGAATTCGGTTACCACTACTGCTAACAATGCTCCTATAAATCCTGATATACTAGCAAGAACCCATTGTAAAAAAAGTATTTTAGCAAAAATGTTCCGCCACAGAGTCCTTCAGAATCTAATAAGAAGAGGAGCAAAATCATCCTCAACCCTTAAAACCTACCGTAGAAAATTAATCCTACAAGCTTTCGTAGACAGTGCAATCCTTCTCAAAAGGAAGTCATTTATTTTAGTGTTAAATAGGATGAAACCACTAACAAAACTAAGTACTAAACTAGAAAAGAAACCTCTCAATAAACGTAATGTCAACAAAAATAACTTCTTAAATATTTGTGGAGGTGAATGGAGTCACACAACGACCACAGAACCATATTTTAATGAAGAAGCATACAAACAAAATCAAACAAACAATTGCCATCCATAGCAGTGGACGAGGATATGAAAAAATCAATAATACCATCATGGACCAAGAAACACTGCTTACAAAAGTATCCCCAGAAAACTCAGAATTAACTCTCCATTCGACTGAACCAGACCGTCCAGTATACAAATGGCCATGCACGTCAAATTGTAACATTCCTAACAAATCTTTCAAATCTTTACGCCAGTTGATCAATCAGTATGTGAAAGGTAAAGACAAAATGAAAATGAAAGTGCTGCAAAATATGGATACCTGTCCAGTGCGCAAATACACAGGACTACAAGGACATTCATTAGCCTGCATTTCAGGACCTTTTTGCAAAAGCACCTTCCATGATATCAAAATATCAACACATCATCCAAATGTAAGAAATCTAGTGTATAAACTGTACTATGCTAAAAGTCCAGCTTTAGAATTAGCCAATTTAAATAACACTCTTCTGCATGGTACACCCAAATACCTACAAGAAGAAATCAACCGTATCCAGAGAAAATATTTTGGAAGTGAAAGCCACTTACAAAATGCAATAGTTTTAGAACAGACTAGCAACAATTCTGCACATAGCAACCTTCTACTACACACATACAAAAAAGAAATACTAATATTTAAAAGTACATCCGCTGAAGTACCAAACCATGTGTGTGTGTGTTGCCGCAGAACTTTTTACAAAAGTAACACAAAAACTATAGATGTAACATACAAAATAGAAGACAATGAAGATGTCAAATGGTTTGAATTAGCTCTACCTTTTAGCAGAAAACAAATACGAAATAAGTGAACCCCTAATATGTTGCAGTTACTGCACTACAAAACTTGACAACAACCAAACTCCTTCACGTGCTAGAACGTCTAATTTGGAATTATTTCCACTACCAAAACCCCTGCAACAATTCAATTTGTATGAGAGCATCATAATTCAAACAGTTTACCCATTTCAAGCAATAATACGCCTTCAACCAAAAACAGCAAAATTACCTCCCTCTGAATTGGTGAAAGGCATTTGTGGCAAAGTAGTTTATTTGCCATTAGATCTGACAGAAAATGTGCACACTCTAGGAGTGCAACGTCCAATAGAGCATTCTTTAATTGTCTTAGTAAATTGTGTACCAACAAAACACAAAAGAAATTGGCAACAACTCGTGGACTTACATAAAGTTAGACAAGCCTTGCAATATCTAAAAGACAATAATGAATACTACAAAGAAATAAATATTGAAGAAAGCTTAAGGGAAACAACAGAAATAATTCAAGAGTCATCAGAAACTGGTCAATTTGAACTTCTGGATCCTGCTGCAGTATCCATTGCACAATACATCCATTGCACTCTAATGAGAGCATAGATGATGCACCAGAAACTTACCAAGTGCGACAAACCAAAGGGTCACCAATGAGCATATGGGAAAAAAGTATCGAAGCATGTGCTTTTCCACTGCTATTTCCTACTGGCAAAGGAGGAAGATACGATGATAGACCCACTCAGATAACCAGTATTTGCAGGTAAACCTTTGGGGGTTTTGATAGCCCACCCACTTCTAGAACCAATCACGTGGAGATGCGACCTTTACCTCACACGGACGCATGTGTAAGATAGATCTTAGCGCACCGGTTCTTAATATCAACTTTAACTTTGCCAGACAAAACAACATTCTGTTCTCAAGCACACACGGTTTGTTATTTCTGTACAAACTAAGCTCTTTTTGACTGTGGGCTCTCTAGGACCACAAGCACTATTTGAGTATGTGTGTAACATTTGTGCACCCACCACAGCAAGGATACTGACCCTTGCTCTCACTTTTAACAGTCAGTCAGTCACGGGCAGCGCCCGAACCCTCACTGACTCAGCACTTTCAGGTGACACAGGGCCATTCCGGCTCACGGTCACCATTATCACAGCCTGATGACTAACAATAATGCTAGATGCATTATGCATTAACTATAGATAATAGCTGAATTGTGTTACCACGAATGTCAAATTACTCTAAACTCCTGTTCTTTGTCTCCTTTCTACACCCACCCCTCCGTCCTTTCCTCCCTCTCAGTTGGGATTTATCCCAGTAATTCTCTACACTTAAACTTTTCCAATGATCAAGAGGAACATCAATGGGTAAGAAACAAATCTTTACCTTCATTGTGCAATCTGCCCAATATTGGTTTCAAGTATTGCCATTTACTAACTTTCATTTCATGTGCAATTTTATTTTCTCTACCCAATCATCCTTACCACATCCCCCACCCCATTTCTCTGTCTTTTTACTTTGCATACGAAAATCTTCATGCATATGGTTGATACATTGATATCAAATTCTGATTTGTAAACCACATTGTTTCATTTTTAATTTTGAATTCTTTACTTTGCATACGAAACAAACTATCATGCATATGGTTGATACATTGACACCAATTTTCTGATTTGTTATCCACTTTGTTACATCCTTATTTTCTTTTATTGGCTGTTTATTTTACTGTACATTCTTTGATGATGAGTCTGCTTATTATTTCATGTCCAATTGAATGTGCGCCTTATCATTTTCACTTGTACTTTTCTTTCAACAATTGGTCCGTTTTTTCGCACTAAGATATGCCCAGATTTCAGAAAGGCACCTTGCCGAAACACTTGTCATCTTGAAGGGCCACCAAATTAAAATTACCTATCACCAAATAATTCCGGATCCAGCTTAATTTTTTCTGGCGCAATAATAGGGTGTGCTCACAGCTTTTTTTCTTCTGATATATACAAACGTTTTAAGGATAGAGGGGCACTTCCATGTCTATGTTGAATATTTTGAAAACTACTGGATGGATTAACACCAAACAAATCAAGGAAATGTAGAGAAGCACAGCACACCTCTTACAAGCAGAACAAGGTTTATTCTCATAAAAACCAAGTATGCGATAGCAAAGAACTCTGCTGCCATGGAGCACTCTGGCAAAATTAGTACAAGCATTGCTTTTTAAAGGTGAAAAGTGTCACAGTTACAGTACATTGCATAAGGTACAAATCCACATAGCTGGTTGGTGCGACCCTATACATAGGCAGCCTGCTCCATATGGGATGCCAGGTCATTGGTCCCAGCTCCTCCTGTCAGTCTTCTTCGACATGGGGTTCTTCTTAGTACGTCATCAGGCCCACAACTCCTAATTAGCAAATCAAAATTACAAATCATAGCATGCCCTATCTGTTGGCACAATGTGCACCTGCTACTGCAGACATAGGTGCAGAGGCTACTTTCGAGGTCACACTATCTTATAAACCCCAGCACGATCCCAGACGAACAAACGTCGTTCCAGTTATTCCCACTCCGTACTTAAATGTGTTACTTTCCCTCCCTAGCACCTCGCAGCACAAATCACAGGGGCCTAGGGTATTCTGCTATGATCTCTCCGATAGATTGACAACAGCTTTATGGTCGGTGGTCTGGGACTGACCTGTACTCTAAAATGTGGGGTCTTTGGACAGGGGCATCTGGACACTCTAACTTAGAAGTTGGGCTGGGGTAGGTCAGAGTCTCGTGCCCTCCTTCTTGTGGGATAGCTGCTCGCAGGGAGCTCACAGCCCCCTCATGGCCTTGTAGGGCGCATTCCTTCTGAGTTACATGTGCTTTTAGTATGACACAGTGAGAGGTTTATGAATCCCAGTGGATTTTGGCCTTCCCCACTGCGTACGTATATATATATATATATATATATACACACACACACACATACACACACACACACACACACACACACATACACACACACACACACACACAAACCCCCCCCCGCCCCACCCCCCACACCCCCCCCACCTCCCCCACTATGTTTGGTGCTTGGGCCTACTGCCCTGGCTATAGCGCAATGCCAGGCCTTGATTTCAAGATGGCTGCTGGTCTCCTAATATGGCGTTTCATTTTGTAGTACAATCTACTCTCAGTTACATAATAATCTACTACAGTGCAGCTTCTATTGACACCACTCGCCCAATGTAACCTTCCCGAGCCCCTACAACGCACTATTAGGCCTCTGCTGCATTCTGAACCTCTTGGGGGCCTGGGACGATCGGCCCGCTTCCCAACAGAAATTAAGTCAATGCTTTGTGACCAAATTATTTCTTATTTGGTCCTAACCTGGCCAGCGGTTTTCATGCTACGGCTGTTAAAAAACTGCACTTTTTCTCTATGGGAAAATCAATGTGAGTAGTATGAAAACAGCGTTTTAATGTTTTCTTAATAAATTTAAAACATTTTAACAAATTGTTCCCCAAATGCCCAGTTTGTGGGGGTCCTTGAAAAACCTTCGGTTTAGAAAATTTCATCCAAATTCATCTAGCCAAACAAAAGTTATTAACCTCCCTCAATCGCTCGGCTGCAAAGCACTAAGACCGATATCAAGGTTTTAAGATACAGTGGGCACCCCATTCTCTGTCAAATATTTAAAAAACACTAGATGGATTTACCTCAAACCAGTCAAAGAAATTAAGTTAAGGCTTTGTACCCAAATTGTTCCTTATTTGGCCCAAATGTGCCAATCGGTTTCCACGTTAGGGCTGTTCAAAAACTGCACTTTTTCTCTATCGGAAAATGAATGTGAGTAGGCTGAAAACAGCGTTTTAATGTTTTTTTAATAACCTTTTTATTTTCTAACGAATTGTTCCCAAAATGTCCAGTTTATTGGGGCTCTTTACACACTTTTTCTTTGGAAAATGTCATCCAAATCCACTCCGCAAGTCAAAGGTTATGAGCCTCTCTCTGCCTCTCTGCTGTTAAAAGCACCAAGGCTGATATAAAGGTTTAAGGAGCAGCAACCCCCCTTCTCAGTGGAATGTTTAGAAAACTACTGGATGGATTTAGCTCAAACCAGTCAGGGAATGTAAGTCCATGCTTTGGGTCCAGGTTCTTTCTTATTTGGTTCAAATGTGCCCTAGCAATTTACACGCTACGGCTGTTCAAAAACTGCACTTTTTCTCTTTTGGAAAATGAATAGGCTGAAAACTGTGAGGAGCAATGGGGGCTTTGACAAACTTTATGTTTTGAGAATTTCATTCAAATCCATTATTAGCAATAGGATTTTGTGAGAAAATGGCTGCTTTTCGTTTCTGAAATGCCTCCCAGCCTGTCTGCTGCAAAGGCAACCCCTTCTCCGTAAAATATTCTTTTTAAAAATGGTTGCCATAAGCCCATACCCTAAAAGGATTGTGAGTCAACGCTACATAAGCAAGTTGTTTCGGACCTGATCCAATTCCATCCAGCGGTTTTCGCTGTGCGGTCCGGTAAAAATGTACCTTTTTTTGTCTATGAGAAAATGGAAGGGAACTAGGCCAAAAGTGTTTTTTGTTGTTTTCTTAATAACTTTATTGTTTAATGAATTGCTCCCAAAATGTCCAGTTTGTGGGAGGGGGAGGTGTGAGGGGTGAGCAGCTACTGTCAGCCAAATTCAGCAAACGGGTGCATATGCAAAGCTGCCAAAGGGTTGCAGACTATAGACATGAGAGTAAAGAGAAAGGATGGTGCAGAGAACATTCTGGCAAAGGCCCCAGCTTGTCAATGCCCGCCCCCCGCACCTCACCTCTGCTCTCCCACCACCTTCCCCCATGTAGAAGACAAGAACAGAGTATAGTAAAAGAGAGTAATAGACAGATGGTCAGTATGAGAAAAGAACAGCTGTCCTTGCGAAGGGAATTCGCAAGGGCAGCCTTTTTGTAACCACCCTTTAGATCCTGAAACAAGAGAAGCAACTGGGCAGAATTCTGCCATTCTGCCTACTGAGCCATATAACAGAATGGAACAAAGAGGAGGACACTGCTGAAAGTCAGAAGAGAAAGGAAGAGGAGGCCCACCAGACAAGCACTCAAACCCATAGTGAGAGGTGGGAAAAAAGCTGGAACGCGAGAGAAGGAACCTGAAGACGCAAAGGAGTACATGTGAACAAAAGGATTATCGTTAAGGCCCGAATCGCCTTGGTAGAAGGAAGTGTAATTCCATAGTGTGGATAAACACTGCATGCTTGAAACCCGAGTAATACTTTCGAAATTTAAGTGAACTGAGAACATTTATTTTGATGGACATCCGTCTAAAGCACAAAAAAAAAGAACTGATGAAGTATTGGTAGAGCGATACATTGCATTGAGGCAAATTGAGCTTTAAGGTCCAAAAAATATCCCAGAAATAATTAAATAAATGATATAATGATTGCAGAGATATTCAGCCTTAATACCCAGATGTAAGAAACATTGCTTGCTGGGAAACTGAGTCTTAATGTACAGAATAAACTGAGAAATCATTAATTGATCTGCAGCCTGCTGGGAACCCAAGTCATATTCCCCAGTGCCAATTGGGAACATATTTTCGGGATTGACACATGGCCTACTTGGAAGCTGAGTCTTAACTCCAGGAACAACCCCAGAAAGCATTCACTAATCCATACACTGCTTTCTGGGAAACTGGCTAGGCTCCCAGAGCAAGCTGAGAAAGCCTTTCTTTATTTAAATGTTGCATTCTGGAACACCAAGTCTTAAAACCACAGAGAAAATTGGGCACACAGCTATTGGTGGAAATACTGCATGTTGGGAAACTAAATTTAAAAAACTTTTAGAGAAAGTTGAGAAAGTAGCTGTTGAATGACAAACTACATGCCGGGAAACTGAGTGCTAATTCATTCTATTGGGTTACTCAATTGAGGTATAGTGTCCGACCATCAGAGAGACTTGGTCTATAGGCTGTATGATGAATTTAGGAAACCCATCTTTCTCAAACACCCAAGACACGAAACACTTGTGAAAATACAGGCTACTCACTGACAACCAAACCCCTAAAATGAAGACTAACCCCAACAATCATTTTTGCAGCCGTCACATAACTAATCGCCTGGTAAAGAAGGAGCACAAGAGGTACGAGTGTTGAGATTGAAATTTAAAAAAGAAAATGTTTTTCTGGTTTAATCTTCCAAAATGTCCGTAGAAAGGTTGTTGGTCCAGTCTACTAGGTTGTCAACTTCCTTTTCCCATATCTCCTCATTATGGCTTCTGCTGGACTCGGACTGTGTTGCCAATGCCTGTGATATTGGTTTGCATTCACCTGTGGTGCGACATGAAAAATGCAAAAGCACAATTGTTAAGAAGGTTAAAACCACATCATTTGTATTTAGTTTATTTGTATTGCGTACCTGGCCCGGAGGCATCTGGGTGTATTTCTATATGTATAAGGTTACAGACACATAATACAAGGTGGTGAGAGCCACCATGAATACAGAGTAATATTTACAGGTATACAGGAGTAAGACAGGAATAATATACAATACCAACTGGATATAAACGGGTTAACAAGTACAGGGATGAATTGCAGAGTAAATGTGTAGACTATACAAGAGTTACAATATAATACAGATGTTATACATGAAATACGGAGGTGGTGCATATTCACAGGTATAGGTCATATTGCAAATGAACAAGTTAGGGCCGATAATAGGCACATAGTGTGAGGAGGAATTAGATGCGTGTGAGGGCATAGTTCTGTGCAGAGACAGGTTTTGGCTTTACTCTTGAAAGAGTGATAGGACGGTTCAGCTCTGAGTGGTTTAGGAAGTGGGTTTCATAATTTAGCCGTGAGGACTGGGAAGCTAGACCCACCTGCTTTTTGCAGCTTAAATCTAGGCGTGGATAAGATGTTGGCTTGTGCCTATCTCAAAGGGCGGGAGGAGGTGTGGGGGGGAGAAGTGATTAGCTATGTAAGCAGGAGCCAAGTTGGACTGGCACTTATGGGTGAGAGCAAGGGTTTTGAGAGATATTCTGTGAACGACTGGGAGCCAGTGTAAACTACGCCTGGTGTCAGAGAAGTGGAGTTTCCTAGGGATGTTAAGAGCCGCCCTGATGGCATTGTTCTGCGTTACCTGTAGTTTGTTAATGTTTCTTTGACTAGTCCCTAGGTAGAGGGTGTTGCAGTAGTCGATTTTAGCCATGATGAGAGTTCTGGTCAGGATAATGCAGTTGGCAGCCCTGAGGAAGGGTCTGCATGCAGTAATAAGTTTGCATGTATATGCAGAAGCCGAAGCCACTGCATTGGTTTGTCTTTTGAGGGATAAGGTTGAATCAAGATAAATCCCTAAGGTTTTGGTATCATTGGATACCTTTATTGTATTGCCGTCAATGATAAATGATTTGAAGGAGGGGTCCAGTTTATCGAGTCTGGGGAAAGAGCCTAAAATGAGTAACTCAGTTTTTTCATTTTTTAGGCAGAGCCCGTGATGTGCCATCCAAGCCTGGATAACTAGATAAACATCGTTAAGGGCTTTCGAGTCAGTCACGTAGTCACCAGTGATAGGTATCTGGGTGTCATCAGCATGATTAGTTTATGTGACACCCAGATAATCGCGAATATCAAAGAGTGGCTTTGTGTAGACATTATACAATTTTGGTGAAACAAAGGACTGGTGAAGGATCCGCTGATGCAGAGGGGGAGAAGACACGCATAGTTCTGCTAGCCAGAAAGGATCTGATCCAGGAGGTAGCTTCATCAGAAAAATGGGCCGCAGTTTTGAGGTGGTGGCAGTGAATTTGGTGGTTGACCAAATCAAATGTTGCCGATAAGTCTAGCAGAAGTAGAAGGGCCATCTTACCCTTGTCATTGAGGTCTTCGATTTGTGATTTTAAGTCTATGAGGGTTGTTTCTGTTCCATGCCTCGGTCGGAATCCAGATTGTTGGAGGCCAAGAAGTTTATTGGATTCTAGATAATCCTGGATTTGTAAGTAAGTAGCACGGTCCAAGACTTTCAGTAAAAAGGGTACAGTGGGAATAGGTCTGTAATTGGATGGGTTGCTAGGATCTAAGGTATGTTTTTTGATGAGCGAGATGACCCACGCATCCTTGAGGTTGTCGGGAACAGTGCTAGATTTGAAGGAGGCATTGATAGAAGGGGCCAGGTCGTGCATTTCATATAAATAGTAATAATCATTCATTGCATATAAATAGTTTCCTTTAAGAACAACTAGCTGTAAGCCTTCAGGTCAATACAACTGTCTATTACTGTTCCCATTATAAATGCTGAAGGCCCTCCATGTTTAGGCCTCAGGTACCAAAGCCACACCATATCTTCTAGATACTCACACAATGCTTCAATAGTGAATGGGAGGTATTTACATAGTCGAGGGTTACCCTGGGAACCTTGTGTGGTTGGGTCTCTCGTGCCCAGATTTGGAGACACCAGGTCTCTGGGCCTTTTCTCTTCATACTTTGAAACACTTGGACTTACTCTACGAGTGTGGAGGAATAAGGCATAACGCTTAGGCAAGAGTCAAAGGTTAATGTGCTAGCCTACCGAGTTCCATCTCAGGGGTAAAAAAGAAAATACATGTACAAAAAAGGTGATCTGCCATGTATATCTTGTATCTTATGTCTTGTATCAGCTACATGCTACTAAATTTCATCTGGAGTGCGGTCAACATTTGAAGCAAATGGAAGCTAGCTAACGGGATCCCATGGCCATCACTGTGTATTTAAAATGTCAACTGGCAGGGACCATATTGTATTCCTTTAGGCACAACAGGAAAGCCTGACTCCTCATCCTAAAGACACCAGAACCTTGAGGATGAGAGTGAATATTATTGATTATCCATTGTTATTACAGGAAAACCCAAAGTTGGGGAATATTTTACAAATAAGTAACCTTTTCTCCTCTAAAGCCGAATGCTCCAGCCACCTTAAAGGAATAGACGTAGGCACAATTCTGTCCGGAGGGATGTGAGATGATTATACACTTACAATGTTTCCTATAAAACATCAGTCTCAAAAGCAACAGAGATTTCAGGAAGTATGAACTGATCTCAAAGTAGCTGCTTTGCAAGTTTGAATGTGTTGGATATAAATAAAGAATGCTGCTTTGGAATCATTCCCATATGAGGTGCTATTGCTCTGGACTGCTGTGCACTGAACTTGGTGATTAACAAATGCATCTGCCCCATCTCATTGCAGCAGGTTTTTCCCCGGTAATTGTTTAAGCATTTCTATTTTTGGGGGCAAGACCCCATAACCCCACCAACACCTCCCCCACACCCCACTACCCCTGAAATAATTTTTTAATTATTCTCGAACCTGTCTCACCAAGACATGCCACAAAAACACAGGGAAATGGCTGCTTCAACAAATGAGGTGAAACAGTCCCGATGAGGTGGGGCAGGTTGGTAACAAATAGTGTGTAAATAGTTTCTTCTTAGATATACAAAATGTAAATAATTTTTGACACCCCGTTTAGGGATGGAATATTGGAAGCAAACATTGTAAATGTCTGTGTGTTGCTGTCTTCAGTACCTGTACTCTCTCCACTTAGTAATGTAAAGTGTCTGGGGTATGAATGGTTTACTTAAATGGAACACAGGGCGTAGAAAGGTAACCAAACCAGTGGTGTCGTATTGACAAGATCATTACAAAGTCTTCTTGTTAAAGTTATTGCTACAATGAAAGTTAATGTCTAATAAAAATGTTGTTATATCGTGGGTTCTCTTTTTTTGCACTCTATATCCAGTGTCCTTCAGTATTTGATATGTCTCTTCTTAGATTTCATAACGCTCTGAATCCGACCATTGAGATGGCATGTTTTGATGGTTGGTTAATGAACGTTTACCGGTAGTACCATTTGGTAAGATAAGTGCGAGCAATCAATACCTTATGTGTGATGAGCACCAGGTGCACAGCATGGTTAATCGTTTTTCTCTTTTGGGTGTAAGCCACAAGGTATTAATGGCATGCATAGGACTTCTGACCACAAACACGCTTTTAACTATACCAGGAGTGAGGGTCGGGCGATTATTCACTGTGATACCAGTTGGACCATAGGCACCATCATAAGTTGAGTCTTGATAGGAATCCTTTGGCCTTTTTGCTGAAAGGACATGTAGCTCATCAATGTCATTTAATTGTAGTATGTTAACTTGTATGTTCGGATTCAATATAACAATATTATCTATAATTTTGTATTCTTGTTTCTCTTTTCTCTCTCATGTATGTCTCCTTATCTGGTAAATGATCTGTATTGTCAATGCATTGGTTTGGATTGACAGATCTTTTTCGTTTGGTTATGTGACACTTCACGTTATTTTGTTATTTTTTTTGCGACAAACTGCTTAACTTATTTTCTTTTCTGTAAATGACTTTGCTTATGTAACAGCGCTGATGAAGATCTTTACTGGTTGAAATACGTGTTGGCCATGTTGTCAGACATAATAAATATGAGTACAGGAACACACCTCTAGAGAAATCTCAAATCCGAGTCTTCCTTTGTGCAGGTTGATGGCATCAGATTTTAGTGATGTTGTATATGAGCAATTTCCATTCTTAATTGGTTAGAGTGCTTCATCTCACATTGTTGATTGTGGTCCTAGGGCCGGTACCGTGCCAAGTCTCAGACCAATTGCAGCACACCGTCTCTATCTAGTGAGTAGTGTAACCAGGGCCCTATTTTACAAAGAAGGTGTAGGTTTGTTCAATGATTTCTAAGAAATGTCTTACTGGAGCTATCTCCAACATGGATTCATTCAATACTAAATGTATATCATGTAACAGTGAACATAAGATCCTTTTGATTGTTTGGCCTTAATTCTTACTAGAACATCTGCTAAACAAAGTTGAAGCACAATTTTAAACATAGCCTCATCGTTTGGATATGTGAAAACTATTATTCTCCATGCAACTGAGAATTGAACCTCCAGGCTACTTGATGTCTGGACATCTACCTCCACACAGCCCAAGAAAGACTTGTGTATCCTCAGGTGTGTTGGATTCCGGCTTTCATAATTTTCATAGCAGGTCACTTGACCACGTTGATCCGCCTTTCCAATATATTTAGTAGTGTCCAAAGAGTGTTGTGAACATCCTCTATCATTTAATTCTTGACGCTGTTGGAGAGCACACCAATGAACACAATCAGTATTTTGGGGCTTAAAATATCACAGGTTCTCCTGGCACGTTTAACATCTCTTCTAATACTTAATACTGGATCATAATTGGCAATGAATTTAATGATGGAGTGGAAATGTGCACAGTTTGCACTGGTCTTACATTATTCTTGTGGCCCTGGAACACTATGCCAGACATTGCTATAGTCAACATAACGGGGACAATTCTTTCATTCATCTTCCTCCAGTTATGAGCCACTTTCTGGAGGTGTTTCTTCGAATCCTCTGTCAATGTCCCTGTGTATATAATATTGGGTATTCCCCCTCATTTACTTTTCTTATAAAACCTCTTCTACGCTTACCTCTTCTACATTCACTAAGCCATTTCATGTATTTACTTGTTTTTACTTTTACTTCGTCTGCATCTTCACATTGTCAAGGTGGCAATGGATATGGAAAGGTTAGGTTTATTTATTTATTTGCATTTGTAAAGCGCACAGCAGCCCTTGGGCATCGTGCGCTGTAACGTATATTAGCTTAGAACAACATCAGGACATGTACACTTACTTACATAGGCATACAGCAGAGTAGACATACATTTCAGTTGTGGTCTAGGCATACCTAACCCCACTGGATGGGTGCAGAGGGGACTCTTTATCTGGGGTGTGTCTGGGTATGTTGTTAGTGGAATAGTTGTTTTTTCCACATCTTGCGGTAGGCTGAGCGTGAGGTCTCTTTCCTTAGAGTAGGTGGTAGTGCGTTCCAGTTTCTTGGTGCAATGACTGCAAAGCTAGCGCCTCCAGCTTTAGCTCTTTTGAAGGTTGGGATGGCGAGCAGGTTGCAGTGTTGGGTGCGTTTGGGTCTTTCTGATGTGGCGCGGTGAATGGTTTCTGAGAGGTAGGGGGGTGCTGTGTTTGCTAAGCAAGCGTGTGCATCGGAAAGGGATTTGAATAGGATGCGCTCTTTGACTGGGAGCCAGTGGGCATCTGTCCAGGCTTGGGAGATGTGTTCCCTTTTAGGTATGCCGAGGACTGCCCTAAGGGCGTGGTTTTGAATGGTTTGGAGTTTAAGTTCTTGGCTTTAGTGCCTAAGAAGAGGGCATTGCAGTAGTCCATCTATCCCCTACTGTGGCTCTGGCTATGGACAGGCAGTTTTGTGGTGAGAGGTACGGTTTGACGGTATTTATGATTTTTGTGGTTAGAGCTGCCGAGGAGGAAATGGCGCTAACTTGTCAACATGGATAGGGTTGAGTCTATGTGGACTCGTAGTGTTTGGCTGTTTCAGCTGCGGCGATGGGAGTGCTGTCTATGATGAAGGAGAAGTATTTGATGTCCAGTTTGTTGAGTGTTTGTTTGGTGCCTACTATGAGTATTTCAGTCTTGTCTCCACTGAGAAAAAGGCCATTGGGCACCATGCAGGCCTGGATGATGGCATAGATCTTGGTGCATTTGGCAGAGTCCTGTTCGTAGGGTTGGAAAACAAAAGAGTTTACAGAGGGATGTGCATGTTAGAAGAAGTGAAAGACAGAAGAAGTAACGTTGTGAAGAGGTAAAAGTGAAACTGAATGTATGGCAAAGTGAATTCAGAAGAAGTAAAGACAGACACACTAACATCGATTATCATGCAGCACTAGAGGTGGAGGACTGACTTGTCATGAACATCGATTCTTGATAATTGGTGGTCTTAATTATGCAGCCTGCTCACCCAACCTGAGAAAGATGTTCCTTTATTTGTAAAGGTCCAATAAGCCTGCTGACAGACACGGTCTAATGTTGGGGAGTGGCAGAGCCATGCACGCTGAAGTTTAACACCAACGTTGGTCAGCTTCTCATAATAGTTGTCAGTAGGATATTCCTATATAGCTAGAGTTACTTCTGCAAAAATTGTGTTGTCACCTACCACTGATGATGAACATTCAACCTTAACAGATTGAAGGCCACTGAAGTCTTCAGATTTTGCTGATTCTGGACCTTCAGCCATTACAAAGAGTGGTATTAACATATTTCCATTTATCTCAGTGTATGATGGCTGCTGCACTAGCTTTTTCAGAATCAGCATTACTAACAGTAGTGTACATATCTGAGAGGCCCAGGGCTGCACCACTTCACTCATAGCTGAATCACAATAAGCTGTACTAAAAGCACTTACAATGTAGTGAGTCAGGATAAACCCGCCAATCAATAGGGCACTTTTCTTTCTGCTTCAATGCTCTTACACCCACAATGTAAAAAGCTTTTTGCACGTTGTTTCAAAATGGTATTCCAAACGATTAGTTTATTTGGTTTAATTTGCAAAGCTTGCACAATTCTTGTCCGAATTCAGCTTTATTCATATATTATAGGACGACTGGTTTAAACATCACTGCAACAACCTGCACACGTTTCGATCAATCAAGATCATCTTCAGGTGGCTATGTGTGATAAGCAAAAACACAAAACAAATCTCACTCGTTAAGGAACAATTCTCCTACATGCATGCCATTCTTCATTTTAAAATAAATGCATGAACTGTTGGACAAACTTGTATTGAAGTGTCCTTATGCCACAACCCAACCAGTACCCATTATATGCAATCCTATATCGTGTGTCTCCAATATCATGCAACTTAGCCTCCATATCAGACCACCATGCAGTGTAAATCACCTGCGTGACTAAAATTCCTCTTGCAGTGCAAAATTCAGACTAGGTTAAGGTCTGTAAGTGTGGCAAACACTACGCTCCATCAAAGCACTGAATATCTAACAGTGGCGTCACGCATCAAAATCACTTTCCAAAGTGAATGTAGTATATCACACATCTGCGCACCTTCTGTGCGCCCATTTAACCAACCCCTCATTTTATGTGAGGCTTACCTGACATCTCCAAACCCTAGCGTGTCTCGAGCCATGCCGAGGTTGTGAATGTGCGGCCATTTGCGCACTGCTGAAATAGAAATTGGACTTACGAATCTACATTGTATGTCGTGTGAAAACACGGCCACCATCTTGAGAGTTCAACGTTCATGCCGTGATTCTGATTAAGCATTATGAAACTCAGACTACAATCTAACAAATCAAGTGAATGGTCTACAGATATCTCAACCAATGTGCATAAAATATCTCACCACCACAATCTAACGGGTGGACCTCCTCCAAGTGCCTTCCTGAATTACTTCTTACACGTCTCTAGCTGTTGACAAGTTCCCAACTATGCTGTTAAAGTACAAACACTGACTCTCTGCTCCTATAGATTCACTAGAAGTATTTCAAAACGCAAGTTAAAACCACAAATGAATAATAAAGAACTAAAGAAATGTAGAAATGGAATTAAATACAAGCAACGTGACCGAAGAAACGATGTGAATCACGAAAACCGTTACGTTTTAATCAAAGTGTGATGCAACATAGTCAACAAAAATCCCAAATTATTAAAAGCTTCCTAATGATCATTCCTTGTTAATGCCTGCCCTGACCATTTGAGAAGCAAAAGGATCGATAGGAGCGCGAGAAGGGGTGACACTGTGTAGGATGGGTGCTAATTCAATAGGAGAGGTAGGGGAGAAGTAGTTAACAGGACAAGAGGTAGGGGGGAGGTGGTTGACAGAAGGAAGATTGGGACAGAGAGAGAGGAGGGCTGTGAGAGTCACGAATTTTAGAGAATTTAGAGGAAAAATAGTAAACAAAGCAATTAGTAGAACGGGAGGAGGCGATGGATGTTGGCTTGAGAGGTGTGAGCACAGGTTAGACTGTAGATAAAAGTTTGCAAGGATGATTGCGAAGGGAAGAGATTAGGCTTGTGAATTAGGCGGTTGTCAGAGGTTAGGGCAGCAAAGGATTTGTGTAGGGTAGGTGTCCGTAATTTGCGTCAGCGTCACAGTTCACAGTGAATGTTTGTTTTGAGGGTCTGAATTTCAGAGATGATCTTAGGCAGAGGACGGGGATGTGAAGGTGTGAATGTGCGAGCAGGATAGTGGGTTGCATGTCTTAAAATCGCAGCATAAATGGCAGTGAATACAAAATATCGCAGCAAAAATGCAGTGTTTTTTTGTGCCATAATCATGTAAAGGACACAGGGACACCCCCGCAACCTCTGGACCCATTATACCATTTAAGAGTGGCGGGGGACACCCCCACAACCACCGCTCCCCTTAAATGGTATAACGGGGTACACTTTACCGGGTCAAACCACAGCATTTTTGCCAGCGATTTGTTTTACCGGCAACATTTTTGCCGCGATTTTATTACCTGATACCGGATAGTGTTGGTCAAATGGAGTAATAGTGCGTAGTGAAATGATGAGTCATAAATAGAAGAAAGAGACAGGTGAGCAGTCCTCCCATCGTCAAAATATGGGGCAAGAGAATCCTGCTTAAATGTCCCCTTACATATATCGAAGAGGGCAGATGAAGAGTAAAAGGTGGAGGGACCAAGATGTTGAAGTGAACAATGGAGTGATCAGAGGGAGAGGGGTCAATAAAGAGGCCAAAAGAGGAAGTTGAATTAGAAAGCAGGACAGGTTTAAGAGGCCCGCACCAGAGTGGTTGTGGAGGGATTAGAGGAAGGGTTTTGAAAAGAGGGAGTTAAGTTCAAGACAGATGTCAACAGAGGCCTTTGGATGGTGAAAATTCGCTAGCATGACAATTTACTTTAGTTACTTGAAGATTGGGGATCGCCATCTTGACAGAGTTGTTTTGAGTAGGGGACAGTCAACATCAGAAGGTGAGGGAGATTTGTCTGCAAGAGGAGGAGGGTCACCATTTGGAGAGGAAGTTGTTTGGAGAAGGAGGGAGCTATTAGGTGAGAGGATTGATACAAAAAGGAGGTGGAGGTACGTCAGCCAGAGGCTGAGACACATTTGGAAGGTCATTAGGAGGATCATGGATACCATCTGGAGAATGAGTGTTTAAGGAGACTGGAGCAAAAAAGAGTTAAGGCAAAGGGGATACTTGACAATACTTGACTTTTTTCCTTGGGGTAACTCAACCTTAGGTGACCCAGCAAAGGGCAAACAGCTAACGGCCAACCTTCAGCCTTTCCACAAGCCCTTTTGCCTCCCTGTCTTTAGGATATTGCTTTTGTGTGTCCTGCTACTTGCTTGGGAATTCCAATTACATGTTTGCTCAGGCCTGCCCTCACCATGCGCTGCCCTTACTATCTCTTCCTTTCTCTTCTACTTCTTTCTTCATTCTCCTCTGCTCAAAACCATTTCAACTCTCATTCTATACCTATCATCTCATTTCCTTGACACTACGCCTCTACTCACTCACCTACTCTCTCTATTCACTAAACCTCCAACTCTAAATTTCATCACACTTCCTCTTCTTGGATCTCCCTCCAGCGCCTCTCTACTTCACAGACTCAACATCATTCACTTTATATTGCTCTTTAGGATCTGCGTGTAACTAGACTTCCTTTATCTCAGAATGCCTTCTTTCCCATTCTCCCTCTCTTAACCTTATTACGCATACAGAAACCTGCATTTCTCCCTCAAACACTGCAACCCTTGCTGCCTTTCACAACCCTGTCTACACCTTCACTGACTGTCCCCGCCCAACTGGTAGGGGTGCTGGTATAGGACTGTTTGTATCTTATAAACTTCCTATCTCTCCTAAACCCTTTCTCCTGCTATTTTCCTCTTTTCTGAATATAGTATTTCCACAAGCATTGCTTCCTATGACATCCATATTATATCTCTCTATCGGCCACGTGGTGCTGCTGGTCAATTTATTTACCACCTCCCCATCATCACCTCATTGTCACTGGTGACTTTAACCTCCCCTCTCTCTGTAATCCTCTACCACTGACTCAAGCTTTCTTCTCCTTAACCACTTGATCTCTTCTGCCCACTCTCTGCCCGCCCAGTCAAATGGTAACTCCCTTGACCTTTTCCTGATCTCCTCTCAACAGTCCACCTCTAGTATCTCCACTGCTCCTTCTCCCTCTGATCATTCCATCGTCTTTGCCTCAATCTACACTCCTACTTCAACCCCTTTCTCTCTCTCCCATCTACCACTTAAATTACCAAGTGCAAGTTTCTCTCCTCCAAGTTCCCTATCTACCTCTCTGAGCTACACCACTCTCTCCTCCAATGTAAAATTCACTGTTCCATCCACTAATGAAGCCTGTATTAATGTTAACGCTGCTCCTAACGCTCCCTTCTCCTCTCACTTCCCTCTAACCACATTACCTCCTAAACCCTCCCCTCCACGACCTTGGATTACACTGACTATTTGCACCCTGCAAACAATGAGGAAAAACCTTTGCACTTGGAAAAGATCTAGACACTCCTCTGGATCTCCAACTCTACCTGACTGCTCTTCAAAACTACTCCTCTGCTCTTGACTCCGCCAAACTTGACTTCTATCTTTCACTCATTTCCTCTCAATACTCTCAAACTTGGCACCTCCAAAAATCTCTCAACTCAATTTTCTCATATCCGAAATCCTCCTTCATCTGCTTTACTCTTTTCTGCTAATGGTCAGCTCTCTACTTTGCTCAGAAAATTTCCAACTTTCAAAATACCCTCCCAAAGTATCTTCTATTCCCTTATCTGCTCACTTTTCGCCACCACCTCTACCCTCCTGCGACAATCTCTTCCTTTGCCACCACTAACTGTGATGAGATTCTTGACCTTCTCCTCTGGGCTAACCCTTCATGTGCCCCGATCAACCTTCTATCCTCACACCTAGTGAAACACATAGCTCCCAGTGTAACTCCATATCTTGCTTCCCTCTTCAAGTCCTCTATTGACAGTACCATTTTTCCATCATCATACAAGCTACTGTCATCCCTAGCCTTAAGAAAACTGGCCTAAATCCTAACTGTCCTGCTAACTTTTGTGCTTGCTCTCTTCTACCCCACTATTACAAAATCCTATAGCGTGTAGTTTTCAATTGACTCACTGAGTTCCTTGACACACACAACCTTTGACATCCTCTTCAATATGGTTTTCCAACTTCTGCACTCTGAGTCTGTCCTCCTCAATGTCAGAAACTACATCTCTTCCGCCCGTCTTGCTAACCGTTTTTCTTATCTTATTAGTTACAACCTCTCTGCTGCCTTTGATAACGTCAACCATTCTGAAGTTCCATCCTAGGCATTAGGGACAAGGCTCTTGCTTGGTTTGCTTCATATCCCCGCCCCCCCAGACACTTCCAGGTGTCCTGGAACAGTCTTACCTCCCAATTCAACTCCCTTACTGTTGGTGTTCCCCAATGGTCAGTCCTGGGTCCACTTTGCTTCCCTCTCTATAGCTCTGCTCTTGGCACCTTGATCTCCTCCTATCAACTCTTCTGTATTGACATGCAGATCTTCTTCTCCGTTCCCTCCTTATCAGATGAGCTATTGTGAAAACTGTGTCTCTGCGCCATCAAACACTGGATGGCACCTCACTCACTCATGCTCAACTCCACCAAGACTGATTTTCTCTACTTTCAATCCAAACAGGCTATCTCTTCTATTCTTGACTCCTGCCTAACTTCTGCTCACAAGGTTGTGCCATGTTCAACCCATCTCAACTTCTCGCTCTGCATCTCCAAATATGCCGCTGCGGCCAGACTTAATCTCCTCACCATCATTAAAATAAGACATCTTCTTCCCTTCAACACTAAGAACTGTGAGGAACCAGGAATGAGACATTGGCACAGAGGACTCATAGTGGTTGCTATACACTTTGATTTAAATAATAAAAGTGTTGGCAAAAGCCTATCTGTCCCTACTCTAGGAGGTATTTCCCTACTGCAACCGAAAGTAAGCGTCTGTCCTTTGTCAAGATGTCCAAAGCAAAAATGTCCTGTGTCTGAAATCCCATCCTAGCCCTCGCATTCTAGAAACTAACTCAAGGGTTGAAGGATATGTCTTTGGTCTTGAAGGTGCACAAAATGTTCACGTTCAACAGTAAGGTATAACTCCAACCAACGTAGATAATGTTCACAGTTCCAGAAAATGACTCTGTTACCCAGGTTTCTTCACAGCAAAACAAAAGTTTAAGGAAATAACCTCTTAGTAACCCAAACAAATAACTTCCTCTTCTTGGTGTCACAATTCACTCTAGGAGAAATAAATCCCTTCCCCTAGGCTTTTTTATGCCATTCAGTATTTCTCAAATCCCAAAGGCATGGATCTCCCCTTGGCATTCTCCTTTAAAAAGAAACACAACTTGAGTTTGGGTCTCAGACTCGCAAGACACCTGCCATCCTCTCCTGCCAGGTTATTTTCCTCATTCGATGGATTTCACACATCCTAAGGTCATGGATCTTCCTTAGGATTCTCCTTTTATAATTTGCAGTTCTCTTCACGTACTTGACTTTGCCTGGTATGTTCTCCTGCCAGGACTTCCTTATTCAGTTCAAATTATAAGGGTCTCAGACTCACACAACCTACGTGTTTATTAGTTCATGGTATACCTTCCACTCGTAAAAAAAAATGTTCACCCTCTGAATCAACTCCTTTATGGCTTCCCAGGATGTGCAGTATCCACCTTTAAGTGCCCTGGTGTTCCATCCACTCCCGTTGGGCTCAGTGTTTTGCTAGGGTTGCTTCGACATCGTCTGTGCTGCTTGCTACTGCTGCTGTTTGCCAACAGACTGGTGGAGTGCCTCTCTCCTGCTTCGCCTCTTGTCAGGTTAGTGTCCTCTGACAGCCTTGCGGTGGCTCTGGCTCCACATTGCCTGACCTCGGGTTCTCTGGCATACTGGCAACAACGGTTTCAGCAGTCCCCTTCATTCAGGCAGCACTTCCCTGGCTTTGTGTTTCACCGTCTGGTCTCGCCTGCAGCAGAGCTCTCTCCGGGCCTTCTCTTCACTTGACAGGAGCCACTTGCTCCTGTAGACTTCGCTATCCCTTCCTTCAGCTGCCAGGGTTTAAATGTACCAGCAATGCAAGCTTCTTTCCAATGACTATAGAGCAGCATTGGCTTCCGTGTGCTAGTGATCCTTATTACTCCATTCCTCTTCTTTGTCTCAGTATTTTCAAAGGATTCAAATACATGGGTTTGAAAATCAGTTCTTGTCATTCTTTTAATTACAGGATTTTGAAAGATGCCATCAGCAAGTCTTGTGGGTGGCTGAAGGGAATTATTACAATAGGCCATCAAGGCATGAGGAACAGAGGGGACATCCCTAAAAGGAAAAGGGAAATACTGTGTCTCTCTTGATGCCTGCCTCCCTCCCGAGGGTCACTTCCCCCTATGTGATCCTCCCTCATGTAGCAACCACCCCTCATATAGCCAGCCCCAGGGTCAAGATCAGGTAGCGGCTGCTGTACCCTGGCCACATGAGGAGAGGATATCTGCAGGAAGGAGTAATGACATCATCAGTTTCATCACAGAACCAGATCTCTTCTTTAGTACTATCTTGATCTGACTACTAAGCCAGTCTGCTCAATGGCCTTCCCAACTATGCTTTCTTACCTCTTGTAAAAAGTCCCCAACTTTACTGTCGGTACTGTGAGAAACCAGAGGGTGTCTTAACCACTAGTCTCTGGGGATCTCTCTCTCAGGTGGCCAGGGCACGGCCATCGCCTTTGGATCCAGACCTTGGGGGTGGACCAGTGCGGATGTGAGGGGTCTTCGGGGAGTAGGGGTAAGGCAGCCAATGGTGAGACTCAGTATTCCCCCTATTTTGTTTATCCAACCCATCCTATTTTTTAGGATTCACCAAGGTCCCTACTCCACCCCCCCCCCTTTTTACACAAACACTGGGCCGAGGAAAAGGGTGACTGAGAGTAACAACATTAACTTTAACACATCATACTGGACATGTCCCGCTAATCAGGTCAGGCAAAGTCAGACACGTGACACTAAGTGCAAAAACCTGATACCAATTAGCTGTACTCGCATGAATAAAAGGCAGAACTCAAAGACACACTCAAAACAAGGTGGAACACCAGTATGAGCGGAACTTCCGGGACAAATGCAAACCTACTGCAGCAGAGCAACGGACCAAGCCGCGAGAGCAGCGGGTCGAAAACCCCAAGAGTTCCCTACCTGAGGTCGTTGCCTCTGACAGGCCATGGAAAACACGTGGAGAAGGCCAGATCCCACAAGTGAAGACTGCATTGTGTTTCAAGGATGCCAGCGACCCCTCCTGTCGAACGGCAGAGTTGGGGAGGCGAGGCTAAGCCTGTGGTATCAACCTTGACTTGTGAATTGGATATCGCAAAACTAAGAAAGAGACACACACAACCGGTGAGTTGGCAAGCGACCTGAGAGATCGGTGTGTGTCAAAGTTTGAAGTAGCAACATTATATCACAAGTGAAGGTTGCACGCGGGTGGATGAGACATGAGGAAAGGCAGACCTGTGAATGAACTTTGAAGTAAAAGACAGCTGCAAAATCAGTGATACTAAGTAACGGAGTGGTCCGGTGAAAGGAAGTAGCCCAATCGAAAGTCTCTGTGAAAGGTTCATTTTTTGAAGCGAATGAACTGCAAAAGTGAATTCAAGATATTATACTCATAGAGAAGGGGAAAGTGAAAGTTAAACTGTAAACTTTGAGTTGAAGTGGTCCTGCAGTGGTTTGTAAAGAAAACCATGCACATTCTAAAGTCTTTGACATCCGAAAGTGGTCCAAGTCTGACAGAGGGAGACTGAGTATGATAAGCTTGGGGAAGGGAGCCCCCTTGCAAGTTTGTGTTGAATTTTGTCATGGGAGGTCTGAGCCTGACGTAGAGGGGACATTTGTGAACTTTTTGGTTGAAATTTTATTTTTCAAAGTCAGAAAAAGAGACAGAAAAAGAGACTTTAATGTGGAAGGTCAGGTGGGCCTAAATACACGTTTTTTAATGGTTAATTGTGTTGGAAACCAAGCCAGAGTGTGTCATCCTGCCTACAGGGATTGCCTTACTCTGTGAGATCTAACATGGGGAGGAGAGCTGGTTCAACCACATTTATTCATTTGAACACTGATTTTTTCCTTTCGCACACATTTATCCTTTTTACACTTTTTGTAGAAGAGATAGGGCAGGCATTAGGTTTTGTTAGCATAGGCCATTTTGATTTGACGGACTCCACTAGGACTGCGTTATTTATTATTTGATGGTTGAGACTACTCCCATCTTAGTTATAGGGCAAAGTAGGATTTTCTACAACCCCAACAATTCCAATAAAGATTTTACAAATTGTACCCATTGTGTCAGTTTCATACTTGTAATAACATGCCTCCCCTACAGTACACTCTTCAACCTTCCCTGCTTCACCTCAATTTCCCCAGTCTGTTGTCAGGTAGGTTGGTTATCTACGAGACTCATTCTCATCTTCAAAACTATACACAGACATGCCCCACCACACCTATCGGTCCATCTCATTCCCTACTCTCTTCTCCTCACTCCCTACAATCATCCTCAGCTCACCTCTTTGCCACCACTCTTGCCCATTGCTTTCCCTCTCATTTACACTCTGTTCTTCTCAACGCTCCCTGGAACGCTCTTACTCTCGCTCTCTGCGCTACTCCCACTCTATTTCCATTTAAATCCAGCTGTCCTTCTTTCTGAAGAACCACTTGCATAGCACTCCTACCTCTCTAAAACAACCCCACTGCACTTTTCCCGCACCCATTCATCTTAAAACACAACACTTCCTCCACTATCCCGTTCGTATGTTATGTTCTACTGTCCTTGTCTAGGGTTTATGTTTCTACCTCCCCTGCATCATGTGGTCTTATATCCACATTCTCTCACCCATTGTTATAGACACTGGTCCTCCGCTCTGTAATTCAATGTTAAATTGTTTTGTATGCTTTTGGTGTGAAAAAATGGATTATGTTCCATATAATTTTCATTAAATGAATAACTACAAATAAAAAAGAAAATAAAAAAAGAACAATAGAGGTTGGAGTAGGATAAAAGCACTATCATCTGTGGCGAAGGAGAGAGAGAGAAGATAGAGGTGGCAGATGCAGCTGCTATACCCGAGAAGTTGGGAGCTGAACAAGTACCCCTACTGGTCAGAGAGACAAGGGAGGTTCCAGAAGCCTGGGAAAAATTTAGAGGAGGCGGTAGTGGATTATGCAATCTCACCGTTGTATGATATAGGTAATTGGGAAAGGAGAGTTCTGGGGACCATGACACTTAAACAGGGAGGTGGTCATGTGACAAAATACTCCCCAAATTCCTCTGCAAGAACCCTTGGAAAGAAAACCTATTTACCATTACCTCAAACCTCTGAAAGAGACTTTTTACCATTTGCGAGTCCCAGACGTTTTGTCCCCAGAGGACTTGTGGGACCTCAGATTGAGCAGACGAGGGCTTGGGAACCCCCCACAACCTTCAACCCAAAGACAAGGAAAACAGGATGAGCCCAAACTCGTTTTAAGAGACTTTTCTTTGCTACCTTTGCCTGCATGGAGACTGTTTTGGAAAAGACTTCTAAGTTTTCGTTTTACCAAATCATTCCCCTTTCCACAAGTATATTCATTTTCCTGCTATGGGGTGTGGGGAGAACTAGAAATACAGATTTAGTTCTTCCAAGTGCGACACCTTCCAGTTACATTCCCTCCCAACATTCACCACTACCTCAATCATCATGGTGGCTACCTTGATTGCCCGGATTTACCACCAATTGAGACCACATATGAACTCGAGTGGTCTACAGAAGACTATACTCTGTACTGCCTGAAGAAACTGTACAATGTGGGATAAGACGTGTTGAGAAATAGAGGGCTACGAAATTTGATATATTATTTGCACCATATGCACATGTCTAAATACATTTAACAGGCGAACTGGAATACCTATGACATACACAATAACTGAATGCAAACAGTCTACTCTTGTTTTGAAGAAACATACAAATATGTTTTGAACAGACTTTTCAATTTCTTCAATATCAAGAGCGTTTGCAGTAATGCTATATATTATTATTATTAGGGTATTTCGAGAGCGCTGATTTAGCTTTGAAAAGCCACACAATGCTTTACAATCAAAGGGGAAAGAAACTGGCGAGGGGAGCAGGGAACATGGGAGTGGGGAGCTAACAACAAGGGAGGAGGAAGGTGGGCAATCTGACCTACTTAGATTACTGTCGCCTATTCCTTCATATCACTTAAACATTGTTAAGGCCTGCGTGGCTCTCGTGTAATGAATGAATAAATTCAGAGTACATTAATATATTATTTAATAGGTTAGGTAAAAGGGGATTCTATTGCAGTGTGTTACAATATCAGCAATAATATACTTTAAGAAATGCAAACAATGTCTTCAATAATTTTAAATACAGTATTTACCCTCACATTAAAATATGTCTAACTGGAGACAACAGCAAACAAAATAAAAAGGTTTGAAAAAACATTTAAAATGTAACAGAGAAAATACTTTTGGCTCTTGCTGACAATGGGAAATCAGAAAACCTTTCCTAGGCACCATTAGGTAAATGACATAGGGACCTAGTCTGCTTCAAATAAATGAGTTAAAAGTCTACATACTATAGATAACGGTCTGGGTCAGGCAGAACTCGTTTAGAGTTCAATTATGAAGAAATTAAATACTGCTAAAAGAGTACATTTGTTGTGGGATACGTAGTTAGAATGGACGTAAAAGCTATCATTACTGTTAAAAGGGATATTCTATATTCCTTTGTAGAATAGAAAGAAACACATCACTGAAACAGTGTACTGAAAAGTAACAGCTGAGAACTGGTAGAATGGATTGAATGTCTTGAGACAATAAGGCATATTGTGTCAACTGAAACTGAAAACATGACATTACCTTAGAACAATATATTCCAGTTGTCAGTCCACCAAGAGATGTGCTGCTTCTAGTTCTGGCTTGCTGCTTATGAAACTCAGCAACCATTGCCTGCTAGTATGCTGGTGTGACTGTGATGGTGAAATTGGACATTGATTGGCTAGTAGGAGAATAACCTTGGTAACGCACATTCTCAGGCTCTCAATGTAGAACATGTGTGGTGACAATAATAAAGTGACAATGTTAGACGCACCAGTAGGGGGGCATCACCAGTTTACTTTTGGCTGAATGTTCTGCTGCAGTTACAGAACACTGCAAAAAATAAATGTGGAGTGCTACGATCATTTGCTTGGTGAGCAGAGCATGAGCAGTTGCTGGGTAACCAATGCCTTGATCATTTGCTGGGTGACATACTTGGCCACCCCTCCTGGGCCCTAGGGAGGACCCCAATGCAGCTGCATTAGGTTCACCAATAGCAGATACGCACAGGTGTCAATGGTAATGGGACAGAAGAAAAGCTTCAAGAATGTTCCTTAATGCTGGGGTGTCTAGGCCGCTGACAGGATGGAGACAAAATCCATCAGGGAGACTGGTGGGTGGAGAAAGCCTTTGCGTGCAGGAGGGAGTACTATTGCATTACTTTGGTATGCACTTCTTGTGAAGGCATCATGAAGCAGACCCAGACAACAGGTTCAAGTTGGGTTCTTAAAACGTTTATCAACTTAAAATGCAGGATGGAGTAAGTCCTAACTTGCGCTATGCTTAGGTGGGATTTCCCTACCTAAAGAAAACTAAGGATAGTTGGTGTCAGGAAGTCCAAAGCAAACCATTGTCTGTGTCCAAAACCTATACTTGCCCTCACAACTAACTGTATACAATCTGTTGGAATGTCAGCATCAAAATGAGTAGTGTTTAAAATAAAGTTCAGAGCTTGCAGCTCTTGGCTTGTAATCAGCTTCCTGTTCCCCAAGTTCAGGGGTTCCCTTCCCCAAGAGTTCAAATCTTCCAGCTTTTTAAAACACCAAAGTTCTTAAGATAGTGGGACTGTTCAGATAGATAGTTCAGTTTCTCGACTTCAAAATCACACAAGAGGTTGTTGTAAAAAACATGCTTCTTTATGGGTGCTTTCTGTGGCCTTTCCATACAAGGGTGCACTCAGCCTAGGCACAGTTGTCTGACCACATGGTTCACCCATTACTGACACCCCTTTCTTGGCTGTTTTTTCATCAACCCTAGGCCACTGCTTCAGCTTGCCATTGATGCTCGATTTATTCACTTGTGTCTCCCTCACTTGACACTGTACCTTGGGCTTGGTTGGCCACCATACACTTGTTACACTTTCTTAGATTCTGCTGGTCCTTGCCAATGCATATCCCCTTATAACAGAGTTTCTTGAAATCTCCTGGCTATTGCAAATGCTTGTTTTCTCATGTAGTGCAGCTCTTTTGAAGTTCTTGGTATCAACTAGATTTACAAACTTTCTTTCACTCCGCTCAATATTCAAGAGTGCCCAAAACTTGCTTTCACTTCATTCAGTATTCAAATAACTGCTTGCTTCTGTTCAAATCAATGTTCATTGTCTGCTTTGCATATTGCCAGCCAGTGTTTCCCCTTCTTGGATGGCTGTTCTGTGTGGTCTTGTGCCACCACAAGTTCTCTCCTTCCCGTGTGGCACCTTGCCTGTTTTTCCAGCTGCTCTCCGTGGCACTGCTCACCCCACAATGCTCTTCCTGCAGCTTCCTATCATGACTGCTTCACTCGGTCATGCTGGTCTCCCTCTCATCGTCTGCCACCGGCATCCAGCTTCCATCAGCTTTGCTTCCCACTGCATAACCTCTGCATCATCCAACGGGTCTCGAGCACTATGCTTGCCACACTGCTGATCCGGAGTGGACTGCCTGCACCCAGCAGTCTGTAGCCAGGCTTCCACAGCTGCCTCCATTTCCACAATGATTCCGGCTTTTAAAGTACCCGCCATCACGATTAGTCTAAAAAGGACTAGACCATTCACTGTTGCAACGGTAGTCCTGCATTACTCTTGCTGTCCTCTGCTTCTCATTACTCAGCTGAGGTCGGTATGTGTGTGCATTAATAAAATGAGGATGTGTTGCTCTAGTTGTTCTGTTCCTCACTCCATTAGTGTACTGGTGTTTCTTGGTGAATAGCAGGGAAAGGGATAAATACAGCCTATAAATGCTTGAGAGATAGAGGGTTTGTGGTGTAAAGGAAATGGGGGATACCATGTCTCACCTAAGGACGTTCTCTCCCCAAGTCTCCTCCACTCAGGTGATCACCCCTCACATATCCACTCCTAGGGTCAAGATCCAAGCGCAAGGGCTTTTCCCTGGTCACCTGACCTGAGAGGAGAATACAGAGGGAAAAGAAGTGAGGATACGCTCAGGTTCCTCAAACCCTATTATGTCAATACATTGTGTAAAAAACACAAATTATGTTCCCCCTTTTTTAATAGTGCTTTATAGTTCAAATATGGGGTTGAACTGAACTAGTCAGGAGGCTGAAAACCGGAAAAAGTTAAAGACATAGAAGGAGGCAAGTTAACGAAACACATAAAGGTCATGATTTGCACTGTTTTCATTTCAAGGCTTTCAATTAATGAAAATGATTGAAACTACAAGAATATAATTTACAATTGCCGGTCAAGTGGCACAGTGAGTAGATCGCTTGCTTTGACATCTGTGCAGAGCCTGCTGACGCAGGTTCGAATCCCGGCAGGGCCAAACTCAGGCTTTCATCCTTCCGAGGTCGATAAATGAGCACCACACACTGGGGGTAATAATAAGCAGCGCTCAGATACCTGAGGGTTTGTAGCGCTATATAAATGCGAAATTATTATTATTATTACTACAATACTATGAATTGGTAATGTAACTGCAACCAATTCAAGCACCATTGTATATATATATTACCTGGATGATTATGTGCCAGATATTGCTGTCTCATTTCATTCATTCTTTCCAGCTTTTCATTCACTTTTTCCTTTGTCCTTTGTGGTTTTGTAAATACTCGACGAATAACAACCCTGGATCTATAAGAACAATGAATACTTTAGATAAACAATGTACATATTTATTTTCATGCACATTCAGATTAGAGTTTAGATCTGTTTCATCAAACGTTTCTTGAATGTAGCCAGCAACAAATGTGTTAATACTCACTTCCACTTTTGTGGGACATTTATTGTGCGTCATAAAATGTTCCAACTAGTTTTCATCAGTGTATTGCGTAATGGTATTGTGATAGCCTGTTCGAATGGCTGGATAGGTGTTGTGAAGAAAGGAAAGAAGGGGCTAAGAGTACTAGATTCACACTGAATATTTGCCTCACATTCCATCCCAATTGGTTGGGAGAGATTTTTAAAAAATGACAGGCTAGGGCAAGATGAAATCTTATGCACAATAACACCAGCTATATCATGGTCATTCATCAATGGACCAAACAAGCCTAGGTTGAGCTTTAAGGAGTATTATTCATGTTCTTGAAAAGTTACTAAACCAATAAGTGTGGGGTTAGGAGACAAATTCAAATTAAATCCCTTTCTTGTGGGCTGTCTGTTTCTTTCTGAAATTCAAAAGAATTCCCTCCAACATCAAAACCTAAACAAAGAAAATGAAGCATAAAATAAATATGTTCAAGCTACATTACTAATAACAGACTAGATCCCCCTCCCCACCTTTTCTCCGAGCCTTCCCCTTTTCCCCCTCCACCCCTCTTGAAACTCCACTCGTTCTATGGTGCATGATATGTCTGTAAAAGTCTCTGTTCCGAGAGACACCTCCGTTTTTCAACCTTACCCTTGTTGGCTCACCTCCGGGGTCCCGCCACCGCATCTCCTTCCTCTCTTTCAAATTCAGCGACCCCTTGGATGAATCTACTCAGTTGTCCTTGTCCATTCCCCATTTTAGCAGACAGGCCGACCACCCAGAATGGTATTCCGCCACTCTATCATTCACCACCGCCATAAGCCTTTCCATTACCATCATGTTTTGCACCTTCCCTTCCCACACAGTGCTTCCCTTTTCCACCATTGGGCTATAGACAACCTCCCCGCTCTTAACATGGCATCCCACATCTTGAATTCATCTATTGTGAAATCTTCATTTGAAATTTGCAGCCCCCTAGATTGGGGGCCAACTGAGAAGCAACAGTTCTAATAAGGTGTAGCCACCTTATTTTCCTTTTTCTCAGGTCTAACCCTATCCCTGTTACTTCTTCCATCTAACTCAAAACCACCTTCCAATAGATTTTCACTTTGGGACACCACCACCAAATAATATGCCAAGGATCCCCGAAGTCCACACCCCCTCGAGCATGAAGGGGATACTCCCCGGAACATTTCAGACAATTTCACTGGGTCTCTATGCCAACCCATTAGCATTTTGAAATTATGAACAGACCTCCCTGGAAGACCACTCTGTATATTTGCGACTATCCCTCCTCAGAGATCTCCTCCCCCCACCCCGCAGCTCCTCCCAGTACCTCTGGAAAGTTTGTAGGATGGTTCCTTTCATTGTCTTGTACAATTTGGACAAGATACCCTTCCACGATACCTACTGGCTCAGGGTCTTTTCCACTGGTGTCAATTCTCTTGACCCTGCTGTCCCCCACTTTGGATCTGTCAAAATCCCTTTTATCTGAGGGTAAGAAAATATTGAGATTGAGTCCCCTCCTAGCATCTCAGCAACTCACGCACATTATCACACTCCTTGAAGTTCCCCCCTCATAAAGTTGTCCCACCCTTTCCAGGCCTAAGTCTGACCACCTATGAGAATGCTTGAAACCCTGATTCCCCAGTTCAAATGGTGGCCCACATAGTGAGCACATCGGCGAGGGCCATGTTGTATACCCCCTTGAGCCGATTGAGTCTCTCCAGACCGACCAAAAAACTCCCAACGTTGGGTGGGACCTCAGTCGTTCCGGGATTAGTCTTGGCGGGGCCCATAAATAGTCTCGGACCTTCAATGGATGCGCTGTAAGGTCCTCTAGATAGATCCAGTATGTCCTCAGTTCCTCCCTCATATGTTCCGCCATCACTCTTGTTTGTGCTGCTTGATAGTACCTGCGAAGGGAAGGGTGAGTGTTGCCAGTTTCACTATTGGGGTCTGATTCCCCCAGATGAACCTATGAAGCGCCCCTGTGATTTCCTGAAAAAACTTGTCTGGGAGACGTTGCGGGATTGCTGTAAACAGATATAGTAGCCTGGGTAATACATTCATTTTTATCGAGGTCATCCTCCCGTACCATGTCAATATCAGTGAGCCCCATCACTTTATATCCGCCTTTAGCTGCATGTGGAAGGAGGCGTAATTACCCGTTCCCAAGTCCCCCAAATCCCTTGTCACCAGTATGGCCAGATATCAAATGCTTTGTTGGTTGACCCTCATGCCCAGGAAACTCCTTTTCTCATCTAGGAGCGGACTCCTTGGCAATAATGGCAGGATGGCAGATTTCTCCACAATAATCTTGAGCCCCGAGAGGCGACCTGTATGCCTCAATCTGTGTCATTAATGCTGGAAGGTAAACCTGAACATTGGTGATGTAAACCAGGACATCTTCTGCGAACAATGAGATGTTGCACTCCAGATCTCCCCCCTCTATACCCCTGATCTGGTCATTCACCCGTATTGCAATTGCTAACGACCCCATTGCTAGAGCATATAGCAGAGGGGACAGGGGGCATCCCTGCCTAGTGCCTCTCGTGAGTTCAAAGGACTCCGTAAGCCCCCCATTTATCCGCATCCTTGCCCTAGGCCTATTGTACAGTTCTTTCACCCATTTCAAGAAGTTCGCTCCCAACCCCATCTTCGCCAGCACCTTCACCATGAAGGGCCATTTGACCCTATCAAAGGCCTTTTCTAAGTCAATGTAACTAGGCATGCATCCACCTCTGCTGTTTGAGCCCTGTGGATCAGGTTAATGGTCTGACCGTTGCCTCCCCTTAATGAAAACCACCTGATCCCTGTGTACCAAGAACGGCATACTCCCTTCTAGTCTTGTGCCCAGGACCTTTGCTAGAATTTTCACATCACCATTGAGGAGGAAAATTGGCCTGTAGGAGGAGCACTTGGTTTGATCCTTCCCTTCCTTCGGGATCGCCACAATGACCAAGGCTAGACATGGAGCCAACAAGGATGTATATAGTTTATTAAATCTTATGGTAAATCCACACTCCCCCGGGGCAGATCCTGCTTTCATTCCCGCTATAGGCTTAACCACTTCCTCTGCAGATATGGGGCTATCTAGGCTTTCTGGTGCCTCATTCGGGAGTCCTGGGATCAGAGGTTTCTTCAGAAACTTTTTGATTTGGGTCTCCTCCCATTCTGAAGAGTACAGGGTTCTATAGTATTCCGCAAACTCATCCCCAATACTCTGGGTATCGCATAGGTCTCTACCCTCCTATGTTAATATAACCCCGATGGTCCTTCGCTATTTCTCTTCCGTAGTCTCCACGCCAATATCTTATCTGCCCGATCACCCTTCTCATGGTACTTCTGTTTCAAGAACATGAGTTTTCTCTCCCTTTCCTGCCTAAGTAAGGCTTTCAGTTAGGACTTATATTTTCTAAGCTCTTTGGCCTTGGCGTGCGAGATGTATTGTAACGCTCACCTGACTCCCACGGAGGCGCTGGCCTGGTTCGCGCTGCTGTGACCTCTTCTAAGGTGATGCGCAGGTTTCGGAAGACGGACTGGACCGGACCCCCAAATCTGGCTTGTCTGGCTCGCAGAAGTATCCTTCTGTAGGCGAAAATAGGGGATTAACTGTCTGCGGGGTAATGCAATCAGCCTCCCACTTTCCCCTCTCACCCTCCTCGAAACCCTTCTGTGATTCCTCGTAGCGTCTCACCTTAGGGTCTGGAAGGACGAGCTCTCCATCCTGCTTCTGATGCAGGGGCGCGTTGGTATCCAGTTACTTCACTGGATTTTCGGATTGATGAGAACCAAACTTGCTTGGCTTCCAGGTAAGTTTTTTGATAGAAGGTTCCCTTTGTGTCCATGCATTAATGTACTAATGCTAGTGTCTTTTTCCCCATAGGGGCCGGGGTACGGAATGCCGGGGAACAGGCACCGACCCGAGATGAGAGGTGAAATCTTTGTAGAAATCAGGTAAGTCTTTAATGAGCGTTTTTTTGGTAATGTCATTTCATTCGCTCATTAATGCTGATGTCTCTTTTTCCCCTTAGGGGCCGGGTTCCGGAAATGCCAGGATGCGGCACAGACCCGAAATGAAGAGGGAATGAATCAACAGGTAAGTCTTAACATGGAGATTTAGCTTTCCTTATTCCCTTCTCTCTCTCACCTTTTGTTCTGGTCTTTTTCTCCCTAGGCTCTGGGGCGTGACTGCGAATCCGGATGATTGCTCCTGAACATGGAGGCGCCCTGTTAAGGTGAGTGGAATGCGGCGCTGCAGCGATCGACGCGATGAGCTTTTAAATAAAAGTCTTCCTTTTCAGGATTGTCAGCGAGATGTCTCCGGGATGCGGATTTAGCAGGTAAGGACTTTTCCTTCTTCTGTTCTCTTCTTCTCTTCCTTTGCAGGTGATCCAGGATGCTGGCAGGCGTGGCAGAAGTCAGGATGCAGGAGCAGACACGGTGAGCGTCCAGCTGCTAGATGCAGAACAACGCAAAGCACGTGTGGCTGTTCGGGTGGGGTTTAAATAGCCTTGGAAGAAGTTCCAGGTATGTATCCTTCCCCGACCACGCCCAGATGGTAAATTAGTCCCACAGGTAAAGTAGTTCCTTTCAGGCCTCAAGGAGGCCGGGATCCTGCAGCATGGTCTGCATCAGGTAAGTGCACCCAAGCACTTCCATAATGAGCCTGGCGCCTGTGGCGCCAGGACTGATGTCTTTTATGAGCCTGGTGCCATAGGCGCCAGGACACTGTCCAAAGGGCCCTTATATGGGGTTGCTGGTTCCTTCCTTGGGGACTGGATGTCCGCTTTCGGGGACGCAGGGCTTAAACCGGCTCCCCGGGAGCGGGCATCATGACATGTATTGACCCAGGGTGCCTCCCGTTCATATCCCCCCTATCTTCCGCGGGAGCTGATCCTCCTCCTCCTCCCTATCTCTCTTCTTCTCAGAGCCTATTCTGATCAATGTTCCTCTTATGATCGCCTTGAAGCCGTCCCAGGCAGATTGGATTCCCACCTCCCCGTGCCATTCAATAAAAAGTATTCCTTGATCCCCCTTAGCAATTCCTGTTGTACCATTTTATCCGTAAGCAGGAAGTCATTACATCTCCAATTCCCCCGTGTTGCCTTTCGAGCCCCAGTTTCAAGTGAAATTGTGACGATATCGTGGTCTCACCATGGAATAAGCGTTACTAGGGACTTCTGCGCCTTATCCCTCAAAGTTTTGTCCACTAGGATCAGGTCTATTGGCGAAAACGAGTCGTGGGCAGCGGAATAATAGGTGAAAGGTCGATCCCCCTCAGGAACTGGACGTAGGGAGTCGTACAATCCCAGTACCTCATGGACCCCTTGAAAATGCTCCGATTCTAACGTGTTGGGTTTACACATTAGTTTGCTGCCCGTTCCCTTGCGATCCCTCTCAGGATCCAGCACCATATTAAAATCCCCACCCACCACCAGTTGGCCTTCAGTAAATTGGATTATTTTATCCCGTACTTTCTCCCAGAATTCGCATTGCTGCACATTTGGGGCATATTTCGATCGTATTGTGAACTTCACCCCCTGCAGAAGTCCCTTAGCAAACACATACCTCCCGTTGGGATCCGTCAATGCTGCCTCCATTGTAGAGCTCAGCTTGGTCGAAACCAATAGTGCCAATCCCCCCACTACTTTTTTGCATCTGATGCCGTGATCATGTCACCAACCTCCCAGGAGTGTAGCCTAGGTTTTCCTCCCTTTTTCCAATGTGTTTCTTGTAGACACATCCAACCGAGCTTGGACCTCATAAACTCCCGTAGAACCAGCCGATCCGTAAATCACCTTGACCAGCCCTACCCTTCTATTCCCCTCTCTCCTGAGACCAGAACACCTTTGGAACCCTTTAAACTGGGTCCCAACTCTGCACCCATGATTAAGAAAAGTATCAACTTGAACCCCATCTCCTGCCCATCCCCCTTAGCCCCCCTCTCTCCCACCTCCCTCGGCATCCAACCCCGTCTGAAACCATCTGCCCTGACGAGCTAGAATCACCAGAGGATTACCCCCACATCTTCACTCAGCCCATCTTGCTCAATCTCCCATTTCGAGCCCCCACAGTATGTCTCATTCTTCTTTCAAAGTAACTCCCCCATTCCCCCTTGTAAGCACTTCACCATACTGCCCGCCCGACCCTAAATCATGAGGGGCCTGCTTGGAGTGAACACAGCCTTCTATATTTTCTGGAGCCTGGGACTTTATGTCTGTTGGGGCCCTTTACACGCCACTGCCTGTCTCCAGGTGCTTTATCTTCTCTGACCTGTTTCGGGCCGGCTCCTTCCAGCAGCTCTTTTGTGAGCCTCCTTAGTCATGAGTTTGTAGTTGTAGCCTACTACTTCAAATGACAGAGAAGGGGAACCCCTAGTGGTATCTCACCCCATTCTCAGTCAGACACTTCGTGAGGGGAGCGCACAATCGCCTCTTCACCAGGGTGAGTTGAGTGCCGACAGGTCTTGATATATTGCCACTTGAGCATTGTCTAGGGCCATGGATTTCGTCCCCCTTGCCCTCTCCAGAATTTTGTGTTTGTCCAGGTAGTTATGAAAACCGTGCAAGTACCGAGTGCAGGCCACTCCCTGTTGCGGCCGCTCTATGGACCCTTTCCAGTTTGGGCTCATCCATATTTTCATCCCCAAACAGGGTTTTCACCAGCTCATGTAAGGTTCTCTGCAGGCCCCCTTCCGTTTCACCATCTTTTTTCGGGATCCCAAAGAATCTCAGGTTGTTCCTTCTTTCCCTGTTTTCAAAATCATCCATCTTTAGTGCCACCTCGCCCTCCCTCCTCTCCAGTTCCGCAATCCTCATATCCATCTGGGTTGCCAGGTTGTTGAGGGACGCCTGATTATGTACCACCACCTGTAGTCTCTCGTCAATGCTATTGATTCTTACATTTCTTCTGTCCACTTTCCCGCCAATGTCTGCCCTCATCCCTCTAATCTCCTCCAGGAGGGAGGCAATATCTTTCTTTGTGGATATGGAGTCGCTCCCTGCCTCCGACATAGTGGTGCTGGGTTTTTTATTTTCCTCTGCTGGCTGCTGATATTCAAAATGCTCTAACTTCGCCCTGCAGTCCATGGGCCTACCCGGCATCCTAGGGGAGTGTGGGGGGTCTCGTCACTCAGTCTACTTCCTCTTGGGGCGATACCCCGATTGCTGTTGGGACTGTGTTCCTCTAACCCAGATGGGTAAAATTCTGTCCCTTGCCTTCTTTACCGTCTTTGCACTTGCTCTAGATGAGGTCACTGGCTGCTCACTTGACGAGGGGACGCTAGTGCCATGACGCTCCCTCTTTCCCTCCTCTCCTGCGGTCAGGGGTGTTTGTGGCTCAGTCCTCAGATCTCCCCTTAAGCTAGGGTTCCCGGCTGATGGGCCCCCAACAGGACGGGCACAAACCCCAGGGAGAGTCCTGGGGGCCCTCACCCTGACCTGGTCTGATCGGCCTCACACCTGCCCCTGCAGGGGTCTAAAGGGGGGGATGGCCACTCTCCAGTCCAGTTCTCTTCCCTCGGGGTGGCCACTTCCTCCCGACCCCGCGTTGAGGGTATTTCACGGCTGGCTGTGGTCGAGCTGAAAGTCTTCTTAGAGGCGGGCACACGCCCCAATGCAAGACCAGAGACCCTCGCCTTTGCCTGTACCTCCTGGGTGGTGTGGACTCCGTCGATCCCTTCCTTCTGACCTAGGCTTGAATGGGTACCCTACACTCCGCCTCCTTCACCTCCTCTGCCTTTCTCTGTGATTTTGTCCTGAGGGGGTAAGCAAGTCTCCCTCACCGCCTGGGCGAGGCACCAGCTGCTGATAACCACTGTCTCCCCTTCGGTTTGCTTGTCCTCTCTGGGGGTTTAAGACAACCCTCGCAGCTAGCTCTGGGACAGTGTTCTCTCCAGTTGTCCCCATGTACGCTGCGCCTCTGTGGGGGCTCACCTGGACCTGCTGGCTATCTTCTTCCCCACTCAGCACTACCTTCCGGCAGCCAGCACTATGGGCTTCTCCTGTGGCCTGTGCACTAAAGGCCCCCTTGGGGCAGATAGGGGGAGGTGGCATCCTTGAATGATGTCCTGCTCTTATTCACCCCCTTCTGTGCCCCCCGGTGTATCCTCCTAATTGCCACCACTACTGGCAGGCCTCCCGATCCCACA
Organism: Ambystoma mexicanum; assembly: GCF_040938575.1. Classification (NCBI taxonomy): domain Eukaryota; kingdom Metazoa; phylum Chordata; class Amphibia; order Caudata; family Ambystomatidae; genus Ambystoma; species Ambystoma mexicanum. The sequence continues at coordinate 1,226,498,138 of NC_090922.1, forward strand.
CTGAGGCTGTGAGGGGGGCAGAGGGGTCTGCGCACCACTCTAGGCTCTGTGTCTCCCTCTGCTGCTGTTCTTTGACGTTTCCGTCCTGTTCCAATGCATTGGAATAGGACCTGCTCCTGCGTTAGGACCCCCTGTGGGTGCCCCCTCCCTCAGGCAGACCAGCACACTGGAAAGCGCTGGCCGCCCGACAACAGTTGGGAGGGGAGGAGGGGGCCTAATAACCTCCACCGCAGCCCATGGCTTGCTCCTCCCTCGGGCGGATGCGGCCTTCACTACACCCGCTCCTTAGGAGGTGGTGGGCCAGAGCTCCCACTCCCGACGCGCCCCTCCTCCTTCTGTCCGCAGGAGACACCGTCAATGACCGGCTCAACGCGCGCCAAAGCACAGGTGACTCAAGCTTTGGAGCCTGCCTTACTATCCAGTCCGATCAAAGCCAGATCCTTCATTATGAGCTCGGCACGCCCTTTGGTCATCAGTCTCGGCGTGTGGAGCCCTCAGTTTTCACCCACAGCTGCACCTTCACCTAATCAACCTGGGGGTGAGGTATTTTGGAGGTGGTCCCCCCACTAAGTAGGGGTTATTTCCACTTCGGATGGGCCTGAAGCGGGAGGACTACGCAGCTGGTGTTTCCATCAGCGCACCCCCTAGTTGTTTTAACATCATTTAATACACTCTGAGTGGTTTATAGGATATATTTTTAAGGGAAGGTTTTAAAGGAAGTAATGGTTTTCTCTTAGGTTTATCCAAACTACCAAAAGTAGTTGCATTATCTCCCTGTTCCCTATGTACAGCATGTTCATATTTACAAAAAGGGATCTCATACTTTTTACCTTGTGCAAGCCCGCCAAGGGAGGCCCTCCTGTGGTAACATGACATTAAATACTCAGGTATTAGGAGACCCACAGCCTCAGAAAAGGATAAATATTGCGGCTCGCCTGGCAGAGTCACCACATTCAGTTGGTGGCCTTCTCCACCCATGTGATCTACCAATCTAATAACACCCCCAGGGTTTCCCTGGCAACATGGAGGAGACTTTAGGCTAGGATTCTGTGATGACTCCACAAGAGGCATCTCTAACCAACTTGCTCAAACTCCAACAATAAACTTCTCCAAATGCCTACACTAATATCTCCTCACAATGGTTTTATATACCCCAGTGTTTCCACCCCTTGGGCCGTCCTTTTGACACATTTTTGCATCTTTGCAGGCGAATTTAGGTTGGTTTGTGATTGGGCTGCTCGTAATTTTGATTGTGTTTCAGGTGTACAGGATTTACTGTTTGTTCTCGGGGCAAGGCTCTAAAAGCCTGGTCCACCAGCTTGGAATTCTAGTGTCCCTCTGGATTGCTGGTGTGTACGCTTGGGCTCCTGGAGCAGAGACGTGGCTTTCCCTGCCTTCGCTGTAGAAGTGGAGTGCTCTTGTATCCTGGTGAGCATTTGTTTGCATGCTATGTTTGCCATGTGCCACAGATGGCTCAAGTGTTCTTATTTGGTTTTTCAGGGCCCTGGGTCCATTCCCTCACTCATCTACAAAGCACCAATCTACCCTATCCCAGCCATCCCTATTCCCCAGCTAAGTATACACAGAATATTGATCCCTCCTGTCTCAGTTATGACTTATGCTACAGTGGATTACCTAAAGGCTATAGGCCTTAATTTTCTAATACCCCTCAGGGACTTACTACACTCACCCTACAATAGCTATTGGTTTGCTTTCTAAAAAAGGGATAATGAGTAGTGCCTCTCAGACACTCCCTCTGACCTCACCGGAACAACCAACAACTTTCTGATTCCTTGGCCTGCTTTTAACACCCTCCTTATCCTCCGGTTGTTATGCTGGTCCTTGCCAATAGCGGTTGTACAGTGTCCCCGTTCGGTTGTCCATGATTAAACCCAGAGGGAGAAAAAAATGAAACTTATTTTACCAAAAATAACTTTCGGTTTTGTCTCCCCAGGACATTTCTTGCAACCCGCTCCCACCAACCCCCTTGCTTACGTTCTGGCAGCACACATGGAAGTGTGCCAGCGCCTCTGCCATCCCTCTGAGACAGCGGTTCCCCTGACACACTTGGATGGGAACTGGCGCTGCAGGGTCTTTTCATTCTTCTTTTTTTTTTACTTTGCCTGTCCCCACTTTCCTTTTTATGGAAGTGGGGGACACGCCCGCAACCCCTGAAGTCCTGGAATGTTGATCAAGGGGAGCGGGGAACAACCGCACAGCCCCTGCTCCCCTTGATAAAGATTTTGGGGATTACGTTATTTTTCCACTGCCGTATTCGGCATTTTCTTCCATTCATTATTTTTCCTTAAGTTTTATAGGGATTCCTCACAGTTCATGTGTTGGGGGTCTATTATGTCCGTCCCAAAGGTAAGGCCAGTCCTTGGTTGGGAGTTTATTGTATGACCCAGATGGTCTAGGGGAGCTTCCCGAGTCTCCTTATCAGGCGAGTGTGGCTTCGGTAACCACCATTTAGGAGTTCTGGCTTGTAAATCTGTTGCATCCCCTCCTGTGGTGCTGTCTGTACTGCTCGCCTAGAATTTCTGATAGGGAAGCCGGGTCTCTGTCTCTCTTTCTGTCAGCCATCTCCTGACCAGAGTGTTCAGAAGACTTTGTGTGGGGCGCTGAGGGTTCTCTTTCTTGTGAATGCTCTTCTACTGGATCTGTTTCTCTAGAATGAAAGGGGAAACTAGCCAGCATTTGGAGTCATTGGCATGGCGTGATGGAAATGGGTAATGAACTTAAGCGGAGACATGGGAAGGAGACAGAAATTGCTGCATTCCCAACTGTCACTGTCCCCCTCTGGGGCAGGACTGGCTCTGGATTCCGCCCTGGAAGGCGTCCCACTCCAGAATGACATCGGTTTGCATACCCTTTTGACAAGGCAAGGGTACTGACTTTGTCACAAGCAGTAGCAGCATCTTTCAGCTTAATGTGCTCACAATCATTCAGTGAGGGGGAGCTTAACACCCAATGTCTGACTGCTACTAACTCCCGGGTACCCCTGGTGTGTAGTCTTTTTTCCCTCCCAAGCCCTCTTGTTTAATGTGAAAGTAGAATTTTGGTTGTGCATGTGTCTGTTCCCTGGCCAATGGTTGGGACTAAGGGGGATTACTAGGATATCCTCCCCATACAACCTCTGTGTCCATCATTCAGAGCCCCCTTCTTCACCCAAGTAGATGTCCCCAACATAAGGTAGGGGACTTCATCACTTATCTTCCCCACCCGCTTCCAACAATTGCCTTTCTGAGTAGATAAAGTATGGATGGCAGATTTTTCAAGGAGGCTCATGTCCTTTAATGTTGATAAAATCCTATTGCCATTCCCTAACCCATGTATGAGGTCCCAGCCAACTAACCAAATCTTTACTCCAGTTTGTAGACTATTCTACTAATTATTCTCTAAACCAGGTGTCAAAGTTAGGTAGGTCTTTCCCCAGAATTAGCTCTCCTAGCAGTCCTGGGAGGGCAGTCAATGCGGTCTTGCATGGTTTACTGTTAACAGTGAATTATCGTCAGGCATTAGCATGTGCATCTCTAGCCCTGTCTGGGCAGTTGAGGGAGACCAGTATATGCCAATTCACCTGTTCTGTGACTTGCAACGGACTGTGTTTGCCAACTTCCAGGAACCAGGAGGGTCATCACTTCTTGTCCCTCTTTCTTGATCTGGAGTAATAGCTTCTGCTTGGACCCTCTTGGGCTAGTATCTCAGTTCCTTAAAATATTTCAAAGTTCTATTCCAGATTGAGGCACGAATCTTGGTTGGACCCTTCTGTTTCCTTCAGAACACAATAGCTTGTGTTGTTGGGTTGTGTAGGGGTAATGGGCATATATCAAGGAGCTATATGGCCGTATTACCTGCAGGCATAAAACTTGACCATAAGTAGCTCAGCTGCAATAGGTTTTGATTTCTTCGTTTCCCCTAGGATAGGTGGCTTGCAGAAAGGATTGTGTGCTGATCAACTTTACGGGTAACGTCCGGAGGGATCAGAGGTCTGGTAGCACGGCCCGACTCCTTTTTACTTGCCATCTGTCCTGGTCATTTTATTGGTGGATCTGGGTTCGTTTGTCTCCGTTGTTGGGGCCTCCACACCTCAGTGGTGGTTTGGATGGCTAGTTCCAACATTGGTTTATGCAGCTGCTGAACAAGTGACTGGAAGGCAAGGAGTTGAGGAAAGGTTTCATAATTAGTCGTTCTTTCTCTTAATCCATTTCAAATTTTACCAGCTATTTTTCAATGAAGAATCTGATTATTTATGACATCTGTGGAGGCCAAAGGGATCCTGAGCCAGTAAAGAAAACATCTCGTAATTGCTGATGTTGGTATTCTTTGTTTTACTCAGGTTGTGCAGAATGATGTCTCTTAAGGTGCCTGATTCTGTTTGTTGATCAGCGTTCAAGATTTGGTTGGTATCTTAGAGCTCCCTTGTCAAGAGAGGAAATACATAATGGGGCCAGCTGTTGTTCTCCCATTGTGCTCCCTAATTGGGTAAAGGTCAAACGTAGCCTCAAACAATTCTGCCTTTCCACCTGTGATGGAAACCTTTCCAAATACGGTAGAACCGTTCCTCGTTTGAAGCGTTCGTCTGAACCTTGTGCTGTGGTCTTGTATGGAATGGTTTCGTTTTAAAATAAAAGTGTAGGAAGAAGTTTAAACTTGCCCTTTAGTGCACTGCACTGAACATTCCCTTAAACAAAAGGTGTGTTTGTTTGGTGGGTTGGATTGTGCATGCAAGGGTGTGTGGCGATGGGGTTTCTGGGGAGTGGGTGCAGGCCAGCAGGGAACATAGTTCCACAACTTCTTTTCGTAGACTTCTACCACTGCACGACACAAACTATTAGTTTAATGGCAGCCAGTATATCACTAAACAGACATTCAATATAGCATAAAACATCATTTGAATCACCATGCCTTGCGGGCAGATGAATTTTCTGGCCCCTTGTAGCCTATGCCGATTGCCATAAACATAGTTTGGAAAGGCCGATATGTGAAATAATCGCTGTAAAAAAACATCAAGGCTAACTTGATTTTTATTAAAACGCATTGAACACTTTTCCCCACATATCAAGCAAACTCCAGTCCTAAAATATTGGGGAAATGTGTTGGATAGCGCCTTATAAAAATATCGAGTCACTGTTGAGGTTTTTCCCCCAGCAATGATATCACTGGGTACGGTTTGGAAACCCGAGCTACATTTCGTTTTTCCGCCTTTGTGAACATGCTGATGCGAATGTTAAAGCGGAAGTTTCACAGGAGACATACTTAGGCCCAGGAGATGGCCTTTCTCATACACTTACATTTCATGTGGGCCCGTTTCATCGTTCTTTTTCTTCTTCAGTTCAGAAGAGTCCCTCTGGAATGTTGGATCTTTCAACACTGTTAAGAAGTATTAAAACCCATATAAATATTTTTCTGAGGAAAACCTCAAGAAATCTGTATGTCATTGATGTGCAGGCAAACTCCCAAAAGGCATAACAGTTTCTTCACCTGCACTGGTACGGAGGTGACAGCTAAACCAGTCCTGATTTTGTTGTGAGCAATTCTTCTGTTTTAGATTTAAATATGCCTCGACTCCCGACTCTGTTAAAAACCACAATCTATACATTTAGCAAGCTTAACACAAGCCCTTCTGTGAAAGCTATAGTTGAAGGCATCCCTACAAATAAGCGACATACCAAATACTTATTGCCATAAAACAGGCAAATAGTCCCAACATAAAAATAAACTAGAGAGTAAAAGGACTCCCAACAAATAATAGGAAACGATGGACACGGAGGTAGTTGCCTCCTGCTTCCAGCCACACAGCTACAGGGATAGGCTTTGATCAGTGGTACCAACAGAGCTGTATCACAGCAAGGAGCTCTGATATTATTGCCACTTGGTCAGAAGAGGAAATTTAAGTTCAAAGGTAAAATAGCATCTTTTAATTTGCATGAACTATAAGGTGAAACGAAGTTTGAACCTTAGTTGTAAAACATTCACACAAAAACATTTACCTACAACTGCAAAAAATAATTACAAATATAGAATTGAATACACCAAATTCAAAATCTTACCTAGTATCTTGTGTGTAGGACTGCATATACACACACATTTATTTATAAATATTTGTACAATTATTTGTTTTTGTACTTGTCCGTGTAGTAATTGTATGTATTTATGGGTCTGTTAGCGCCTTGAAACTGTTTCTTCGAGTGATAAGTTTGCATGCTTAATAAAGATTTTTACAACTAAAGCACACACAAACATACACGTTTTACCTACCTTGTGGGGACTATAGGCCTCATTACGAGTTTGCCAGTGTAGGAGAAATTTGGAGGTAATTCTGTTACCTTCATTTTTACCGCAGCGCCAAACTACCACCAAAAACCCCATGAAATGGGGACTGACACCACCAAATCGCCACTTGTGATCCAGCGGTATTACTGCTGGTGGTAATAGCGCTGGACCAAGTGGCAGTAACGGTAATACCGTTTGTGGCATCTCGTGGTAGTACCACTGAGATACTATCAAACTTGCAATGAGGCCCTATGTGTGTAAACCTGCCTTGTGGGGACTAACCTTTCCCAATGTTTTAAAAATATACTAATAACAGAAATATGTTCAGACAACTCAGAATATAGGATCCAGCTTCAAATTTGCAAAAATGCCCTTTTTCTTTTAATCGCGTCTACTGTACCATCACACACACACACCATCATGCTCAAACTTGCTCTTTCTCTGCATACTTAACATATCCTGAATGATAGCATGATCAAAAGAGTAATGTATTACTGGCCTCACTGACTGCCTGAATCATTCAGGGGCAACACGTTGGTCTTGGAAGCAAGCGCAACACAGGTTCGAATCCGATCCCGCGCTTAGAAACCACTTGTTGGTATTAAGCGCGTTATTAAAGAAAAAAGAACAATTATTACAAATGTTAATTTTGCAGGGCAAGTGCAAAGTCTCCTTTGATATAGGTAAACATTTTAGAAACCATTTGAAAGTCCATGACAAGTATTCAGTGAGTCATCCTTCAGCTGGTCATCATCGCTGCCAGCCCTTCTCCTCTTCTGTCAGCTAACCCCTTTACCATTAGCAATGACTCAAGTGAGAGCAGGGAGTGGGCCTGATTCCAAAGAGCCATCACTGGAAGGAACATAGCTTTCTAGAAAAGAGCCAATACTTCAAGTAACTGTGGATCATTAAGTGCCATGATGAAACAAGCTGGCACACACGTTGCAGGAGTTAAGAAGTGTGTTTATTCTATTATGAATATAAGAGTAGAAGGTTGTGACTGTGGTCATCAGATGCCAGGTTACAACTGACTTCCTTGGAACCCTCTCACCTTCCAGCCTTCAACCCATGACATTCCAGGTGGAACCCAGCAAGAACATTCTATGATGCTTGGGCACCAGATTCAATAGCTATACACTACATAACACACCTCCTCTCCTTTAACAGATAAAACATGATGGTGCAGGGACAAGGAGGGAGGAAGAGACAGGACAAGGAAGGGGAAGCAGGGAAACATAAGAGAAGATCAGGGCAGGGGTAAAATGCACATCTGTGCTAAAATCACTGGTGAACAACAAAGAAATGAACAGTTAGAAAGAACAGCATCAAAACAGGGTCGGAAGGAACAGCATCAAAACAGGATGAATTAATTGACTTTTGCAACTATCCTCTTGTTCCAGATGTCCCCACCTGCCAGACGGACAGTGCACCCATAATCTTTCTCAACCATTCTTTGGCCTGAAAATCTGGATTCACATTCCTCCCCTTGCTGTGAAGTTTGAGTTTAACTCAATCACCAGCACTCAACTCTGTACACTTGCTCACGTGTTTGGCGTTGCACCTCAGCCCGAAGCCTCACCACACTCCCTCATCCGGTGACTAATATTTATTTATTGTTTGCTTGTTGGGTGCTTATACAATAAGAATATACTGTTTCAAAGCGCCCACAGGGCAGGGAGGGTGGGAAATACAATTACAAAAGAATATTAAGAGCAGAGGGGGAAAGAAGGGGAGGGATGAATCTACTATGCCTTATGAGTATTCAGAACGTGCCAGTGCAAAAACAAAAGAAGGAAGTGGGGATACGTGCTGGGGACACCAAGCTCGAGGGTGAGACACGGACGAAGTGCTAGGAATGAACTCCGAGTGCAACACGGCCTGGGCCACGGCAGGTATAAGTATGAGTCTCCAGGAGAGAGAGTGTGCAGATGCAAAGTGCTGTGGAAGACAGGAGCTGGGGAACATTGGTGTGGGAGGTCAATCCCCTGATGATGCATAAGTGCCAAGGACACCAATACAGCACCTGTGAGATTAGTAGAGGAGGGAAGGAGGAGGAAAAGAGGAAAGGTTTAAGGAGCTTCTGGAATTTGAGAAGATCCTGCCCAAGATGCAGGGAGAGGGGGAGGCGATTCCAAAGGAGGGAGCCTGCAGAAGAAAGAGAGCAACCCCCTCTGTTGAGCAAAACGCTTTAGACACAAGGAGTTGGTGCCAGAGGCGTGAAGTGGTCTAGAGGGAGAATATTTAAAGAGATAGAGTTGAAGATAGTGTGGTTCCCTGGCCCAGACAGCCTTGTGGATGATGCAGAGGGATTTGAATTTCATCCGTGCAGCAACCGGGAGCCAGTGAAGACTTTTTAGTGCAGGAGAGATGCGGTCCCTGGGCTTAAGCCCAAGAATAAGTCTCACTGCCCTATTCTGGAACAGTTGAAGGGGTCAAAGAGTGGAAGAAGGCAGCATCAGGAGGAGGCTGTTAAAGTAGTCAAGTCTTGAGAGAACCAGGGATTGAGTAACATTGAGCCTCTGAGGGAAAGTGACAAAAGGTAGAATTCCTCTGAGAAGGAAGAGCTGATAGTTGGACTTCTTGGCAATGTCCAGAGTGTGAGGGAGGAAGGAGAGAGAGGAGTCGAAGATTACTCCAAGGTTTCTGTCTTCAGTTGAAGCTGTGGGGGGGGCCCAAAGAGGAGGGCCAGAGTGAGGGAAAGAAGGAGGGAGCAGGGGTCCCAATGGGAAGGATCTGAGTTTTGCAGGCGTGGAGGCAGAGATCATTAGAGGTGCACCAAGACTGGATGGCAGATAGGCAGTCATAGTTGATGGAGGGTGACAGAGGGTCAGCAGGGAGTCTGAAAAGGAGCTCTGTGTCGCCTGTGTAACACTGGAAGTTGGAGGAGGAGAAGGTGGAGATGAGAAGTGCAAGGAGGCCAAGGAAGAGCCAGGGAGAGAGTATAGACCCTGGGGGACACCACAGGAGGAGATGGAAGTAGGGGAGGAGAAGGGGCCCAAGATGACTTGGGAAAAGCGGTTAGTGAGAAAAGAGGACAGCCATACCAGTGCCCGTTCTGAGATACCAAGTCCATCATGGAGCCTTTATATGAGGATGGAGGGGTTAACTGTGTCAAATGCAGATGAGAGCTCAAGAAGGATGAGGACAGCTGGGGAATTGGAGTCCAGTGATGTGAGCAGTTCTTCAGGAGTGTGAACAGACTCATAAACTGCAACATTGTAGCCTTTCCTGAGGTTGGAGCCGCATGTCTGTTCATTGTTTTCATTGCTGGAAGGAGGTTCCCAGCTTGAAATACTCTGTGCCTAACCGGAGTGAGGCAGAGTGCAGGTAGAGTGTTCTTGTGTCCTGTGGGGCTGTGAAGGCTTACATTGCAACATCTCCGGAGTGTGGGGAGTGTTGCCAGTGTTGACTGGGAGGACAGGGAGGATTGGGACTATACGAACAGTGATCCCAAGGTGCAGGCACCCATGTCTTCCTCGTTGGATTGAAGGTGCTTTTTCATGATGCCTCGCACGAGACTGCACATTTTTATTTATTTATGCATTTAGTTTATATTCAATCAAGAACAAACTTTTGCACATAAACACAAATTAAAATAGCGTTACCTGCTACATGTGGAGAAAAAAAAGATTAATTAAAACAAGTAATTAAAAAACACCATTATATGTCAAATAAAATAACGATTCTATGTTCGCTGCCTCCATTAGCAATATGGTGACTTCTTTTATAGATTGTCGATTCATATCTGATCAATCGCCATTTGCCATATATAGTAGGCAGCAGCGTTATGTACTACTGATTCTGCCCCTATCAGGTCCGACCAAAATTGGTCCCTGCTTATGCTCTCTATGGATGTACCACGTCCTCCATATACTTTGATGTATAGAGGTTTCAGTACAGTGCATGCAGTCAATAAATGTCGAATTGTTTCCACTTCTGTATTGCAGTGTCTACACATTATATCTTCGACTTCATGGGCAGCCCTATTCCACTTGTTCGTATATTCTTTAGTTCCCAATATATTGAGTCTTAATTGCAGTGTAAATCTTCTAAGCGACAGATTGGACAATTTTATTAGGTAGGTTTTGGGTTTGCCCATCTTGAAACTGCAAATGAAAATGTAGGTGAGTGAAAACCTGACAAAATTCAACAAATTTCCAAAACAGTTGTCCCCACATTATTTACTACCAGATGGGAGTTCCCATCAATCTTTGAAAAGACTGATGAAAGATGCTAAGAATTGGCTGCAGGACTCAACTGTTGGGATTGAATGCAGCGGTCTTAGTAATGCTTTGAAAGCAAAAAGTTAAATAGCATAGAGATCGATATCTCTGGATACACCCCTGCCCTCTGATCAAGCAAACTATTACTACAACCAATGCTAATTCTGAGGATCCATGTCTTCAACTTAATCTGACAAACGCGGAGATCCTGCAGAGTGAACTTGTGTCTTCCTTGAAGGTTACAAACATCGAATCAGAGTATGTCACCACCAAATATGAAATTAGAGCAAGGGTCGGCAGCTGTATCGAGAGACTGTTTGAACTCGGTGGACGTTACATGTACATAGACGGGTGAGAGAGAACACTACGGAAGGTGTAAAGGATAACCCAAATGATCCCCTGTCATTGGGAAAAGTTTTGTCAGTGGCCGTTGAAACAGTCTCCCAACGTGATGTGTTGGATTCTACCTCAACCTTGATGGATCTTAACAGCCCAGATACTACTCAATCACAGCGTCCGCACTTATTTTCTACAGGCATTGAACCACTGAATGAAAGAGTTATAAACACTCCAACCCCTGCATCGCTTCAGTGAATGGCATCTCATTATGCTGCTGAAATAGACTCCAGAGGACGATGGCTCAATAGATGCATCAAATCCTACTATCGACCCACAACGTCTTATTTCTTTTTCAATGGAGAAGGGGGCTCTGGTCTATTGAATAACAGCCCTTTGGATCAATTTATCAAGATCCCCAGAGAAAATTCAGCTTTTTTACCTAACCAGCCAGTAGATTTAAAATCGGAAGCAGACTCCTCCGCATCTGACCTGCACTTAAGATGATGGCCAGAATCGCAGTCTCATTGAATCATTTTTTTAAACTTTATGAGACGATCAACGAGAATGTGAAGGATCAAGCAACATTACTGGCGCTGATCCACTCAAAAATGTTTACATTGAATCCTTTATCACTTGACTACAATCCCAAGTAGACCAAGAGGTGGAATGCTCAAAGACGATTCAATATAAAATGCAGGATGTGCTGAATCTTGAGCGAGCAGACAAGAAATACCTTTTGAGTGCAGTTTTGGACCTGCTGCAATTGAAACCACAGTTCCAAAACAAAAAGAGACGTCTACCTTCTAACCAAGGTTCAGTTTCTGAGTGTAACGCAGAGGATAATTCTTCTGATAAACTAACTTATGGAAATAGCTTACATATTGACAAAAGAGCCGAACAGCCACTGTTGTGGATAATATTGAAGAGGATCTCATTGTCTGCTTGGGAGAGGTAGCTCTGAAACAGAGTAGTGGGCTCCCAGCTTTGACCAAACTTGACCTAGTGTCTAAAGAAGCTGCTAGTGTGAAACATCAATCAACTGGCACAATATCGGAAACAACTTCTTGCTGGTCAGCTAATGCTGACCCATCACAGTTTCCAATCTTTCAACAAAGGAAGAAGAGGAAACTTGCGAGAAAGACAATTGAAACCAAGCCTCAGAAACAAAAATTGAAGATGTGGGGTACATTACCCACCCAGCAGAATTCCCCTCCATCACCAATCTGCACTTCAGAAGTTACCAGCAATATGGCTGCCCTGGCACTGTTGAGCACTATCACATTGCCTTAAAAACTGTGTTTTGCAGTCACCAAAATAATGGCTGTGCTGTCTTTGCCAAGCACCTATGGGGCAAGATGAAACAGGAAACACACAGAGAAAGGCTGCCGGTGTGTTTCCTTATGCGCACCAAAGAAGATAATTGAAAAGCAGCTCTGCTTTGCTGCCAGCTCAGAATTTCCCAATGAAAAAGGAAATATTTTATATTTAAAATGATGCCGCCCTGATGCTCTTTTTCATCTGGTCAACAATATCCAGTAAGACCCAGCTATGCCCAGCCATATTCAAGTTGTGCCCCAGCTAAAGATAGCATTTCTCACTGAATGACAGGCTGTGTCAGGCAAAAATCTGTGAAATCACAAACAACTTTACTCCCAGCTATCCCAGATAAACTCTTTCAAAGAAACCCTATATCTCTGTGCATATGTCAGTTTCAAGGGATCTTTATTTTGACAGGTGGTTGTGCATTGGAAACATGAATGGGGCTTCGGAAAGATCCAGAAAATAAATGTAACAAGCCCGCATTTGAAAGTGACATCCCAGCAGAATTCACCACGTGTAAAAAGGGTTGCTTTTGCAAAAAAGAAAAATTTCTGTTTTAAAAGTGTAATGTTGAATAGGACCCTGTCCTTGCCTAGAAATGTAATTTTGTTTGAAATCTAATATAATGTTTTATTCCAATAGCCTTGCTTTTGGCTCAGGGAAAAAAAAATAATAATCAAATGCATTTGCTGTACTGGGGAACCAGCAAAACAGGTTTTTAGGCCTTTGGCTTCAAAGGACATTTGCTTTCTGGGAACAGAATTTACTGTCCCACCAAAGGGGCAGCCCCTTGGAAACTCTCAATGGACTAAGGGGGGAGAATGTAACACGCTTGTCAGATTTTGTGTCTGGGCTTCAGCCTGTTACAATAGAGTTCCAGGACACTTAGGTGTGAAATTGCAAATAGCACCTCTGCACAATTTCAACTGGGGGGGCTTGAAAGCCAGCTCCAGAACAGCCTTTAAGCTATGCCTTTATTTGGGACACAATGCTGGCCATCTGGCTCAAAGGACTATTTTAATTAATAAACTTTAAGACTGTTATTTCTGCTATTGGACAACGCAGTAATGCAAAAGTTTCAGAGTGTAAATGCTCTTTTTGTGGCTTTAAATTAAGACGTGGGAGCCTTCACTAGCATATTGGGGATGGACATGGCAGAAAATGTAATATTCTGAGGAAAGTGTATATAGTGCCACTTTGAAATTCAATACTAACATGCCTTATGATAATATGTACACATGTATAAAGTTATAGAATTTTAGACAAAATATTTGTCACTGAAAATGACGAAAATGTATTAGATTGACGAAACAAACTCTTACAAACGTGCGAGTTGGACTGCCTTGCTCTGTGTGAAATATGTAATCTGCCTATTTAAGTTTCAAAAGTGCCACAACTGTAAAAAGTGCATGTTTGTGCCATAACTAGTTTTAGCAAAAGCAACTGTGGGATGATCCTATGCATTGTAAAGCACCCATCATGAATCTGATGTCATGCCCTTGAAACCCAACCGGCTGACAGCAAGGCGGTAACAATCAGCCCTGACCAATCCAGTTGTTAGAGGCATGCCCAGCATAAGCATGCCCCACCGTATAATCCTGTGATGTCATCTGCCTTATAAAAAGGGGGCGCTCACAGAGACAAAGGAGACACTCTTCTGAATTTTCCAGTTCCTGAGTATCCAGATATTCCATATGCATTCTGCCAGACTCCAGATTCCTGATTCCACTGCCAGGCCAAAGCATAGCTAACCCTATCCAGGTAGGGCCATTGATCCAGAAAAAGAAACCCCACTGAAATCCCACTAACACGGGGATAAGGGGGAAAAGCCGTGGTACCCTTTTCTGAGAGTATCCTGTGACCAGACCAGCTTTTTGCCCTAATACCTGCATGCCGCTGTGCCGTGACCAGACAGGCCCAGCTGTTTTCTACTAGGAGAGCACCATAGTGACTAGTGACCAGATATTGCCTTGAGTCCAGAAACCTGGTTGGCTGTCCCAAATTCCAAACTCCAGCGCCGATTGTGGGTATCTCCCCATCCCATAACAACACATAGAATACCCTATCTTGATACATTGTCTTGGTTACACCCTCTAAGTAATCCCATCCATACCCTGATAATTTGTTTGAATGTGGATGTGAGTAAGGATGGGTGAGATGTGATCACTGGTTTTGATATATGTGTTTTTCTAGACGTGATATGTGTATCTTGAAAATTGGTTTTTAATATATGAAATGTCAATGTGTTATATGTGGTTTTTTCTACAAATGGATGCTTTACAATTAATTTTGAGTAATAAATGCAATAAATGAACTTCAAACATATACACTGTGATTTGTCTACAATATATGCCCTTTGAGTAGGGCTATCCTTTTGGAAATGATGTTTGTCAGTGTTTCTACGCATGAATTGTCTCATAAATGAATGGAGGGGGTGCACTTATCCACAGATAATTGCAGTTTTGTATGGGCTGTGCCGTGACCAGACAGGCCCATCTGTTTTCTGCTAGGAGAGCCCCGCAGTGACCAGATATTGCCTTGAGTCCAGAAACCTTGTTGGCTGTCCCAAATTCCAAACTCCAGTGCTAATTGTGAGTATCTCCCCATCCCATAACAACACATAGCCTACCCTATTTTGATACCTTGTCTTGGTTACACCCTCTAAGTAATCCCATCCATACTCTGACAATTTGTTTAAGATGGTATGAATTCTCTGTGCATCCTGTCCTTGATTTTCTAGTGTTAGCGCAATTCTTCCACTGATTTCTGTCATTTGTAAAGTCCTTAGTTATATTTGGAGTAAATTCATTAATTTCCACATAACGAGACACACGGCACGGCGTGAAGGGGGTTAAGACCGCCGCTTAACCTGTTTCATGGGCAGCGCTATCTCCTTGATAATCTAGTTTAAGTCAAACTTGTCCTTTCTTTCCAAACCGATTTTCTCTGTTAACTGCTTTTATTTTCCCAAAACCGAATCTCTTTCACATTGAAAATCTCGTCCAGTTATTCAGCTAGAGTCACTCTTTCACTTCTGTATTATCCCTATTATGTGCATCTATCACCCAGCCTAAAAACCGCATTCCGATTCTGTCAATTTCACACGTTTTTTCCAAAACCGTGTTGATATTTAAAACTGTAAAAAGCAGAAAATGCAACTTTCCAACGTGTAATTTTGGCTGCACTGTGTTCTTACTTTCAAGTAGATTTCTGAACTGTATGCCCTTTGTTCATACCAGGCCTTATAGTTGCTAGTGTTTTTACATCGCTGATACTGTTAGAAATCATATTTACCCCATTTATGTAACTGCACATATAAATTAATTATTTAGCAATTCCCAGTGTCATTTATGCAATTGCAAAGATTTTCAAACCCGATTTTGCTTCCCATTTCTTGAGGGGAGGTCGGATTTTGCTGCCTAGTATCTCTGACTCCTTGCTGCTCTGTTCTATCCACTCAAAATTCGATAAATGGGGGTTTGAGGGAGCATCGCAGGGGGAAATCTTAACTCAGGTGCTATCTACCCAAACAGTAAAAATGCTCCTATTCATCTGTGCTTTGGATGTGTTGTAGTAGAAGGTCAACCAAGTGTATTTCATCAGTTTACATTGTAATTATCACCCCATTGGCGATTGCCTCCCAATATTAAAATTGTGTGTTTTTCTTTGAATTTAAAATAAATAAATATTGCATTACCACCCACCGGCCTGGTTCATGGTCCATTGTGACCCAGGGTATTTGTAAAAGGGGGTGTGAGACGGTTTAGGTGCCAGCTCAATCTGAATTCTAGGAAATAAAGAAAAAGTAATCTAATTGAGCGCTACATCATGGGCTACGGGCAAGAGTCTTGGTCTGGTGTGTGACGCCCGATTAGAATCCTTAACAAAGTAAACCTCCTTTTTGAAGTCTCAGAGCCCTCCAATTTGTAGCCCTCCTCCTAATTGCCAGGAACCAGCTCAGTAAAAACACAAAGAGAGAGTTCAATAACAGAGTTCATATAGAGGATATCGATGAGGAGTGTTTAAACTGCTGAACATATTCATTAGAAGCAGAGGAGATGCCGTCAAATAAGATGACCACTACACCAGATTCTACTTTACCGCCAAAACACAATTGTCCTTTGCTCCTTGATTTGTAAAACTTGCATCAGCGACCATTGATATGTGCCTAATTTCACCAACCATGGCACTATTATGGCACTTAATGAGAGGACCTCTCAAAGTTCATCTGATGGCGATTCTCCCTTTCGAACAATGGGCGAGGGGCATATGGATATTTTAAACAAAAATGGCCCCTTGCCAAAGATGATGACGAAAGATGTCGAAGGCCACTCAATGGGTCGCAGACAGACCGAACAAAGGGTGAATGAGGGTTGGCTAAGGGGGCCTCAATCCTCCAATATCTGTAGACATCTGGATAGAGGAATTCAGAGTAAGGCTCACAATTCCAACCTATGCAAGGTAACCCTTGAGCATTTGTTTCCGGCGAGTGATGGTTTCATCCCAAATCGAAATAATGCCCTAAATCTCTATCACAATATTCTGTTGCTGCATTTCCTTCAATCTGATGACATCTTGATAGTTGAATTTCCAAAGGAGCATGTAACTGATCAGGTGATCCTTCACCTCAGTTCATAAGGTGTTAACGCCTCCTTGTTAGAAATGGCTCATTTGCTGCTTCCTATGGGGTTTGAATGTTGTGATTTTGCACAGCTAATAACGTCTAAACGCAATCCATCTTCTCCTAGGAGATTTAATGTGCCACCAAATAGAAGCAATTTTTCCTGGGAACCATCGTTCTCCCGTAAGAACTTTGACAAAATAAGAATCTGTACATCTGATGAGGTCCTAGATTCAGAGTCAAAAGCGATAGAAAGAAGACTGACTGGCCCGCTAAGGATTACTTTTTGTATGAAGGATAACCTTAAGCACACAATTGTAAATGGCAAGCAAAGAATTGAATGAGAACCATATTAAGGACAAGTTGGAGCATGAACTTAATTCACATTCTAATTAGCAACGAGATTCATATAGGCGGATTGCTTTTTGGAACAATAGAGGCCATGCCCATCTTTCAAAAGACCAACATCTCCAATCTGGTCCGATAGATTTGATCTGTCTACAGGAAACCTGGTTACAAGACAGACCAAGTTTGGATGGTTATATGACTTTTTGTACACCAGCGTATGGAGGGGAGTGTGGCTGCCTGGCGGCAAGTCTTCTCATTTTCATCAAACTTGGCTCTGGATTATCAATTGAATCTTGCGACAGCCCAGATCCTTTCATCCAAATTATTTGTTTGAAAGAAACCAAGGACTCAGAATTCTGACGCTTTTTGATTCTTAATCTCTATTGGAATCTGATCCCCATCTCTACGATGAACTTCCTGAATGAGGTATCTACACTATTAGAAAAACGGACATGGCGATATAAACCACATTACATAATGGTCGGAGGTGATTTGAACTGCCCTAGTATCAAAAACGAAAATGGCTCACTCTTGGGCACTAGAGTTCTCCCTTCACGAAGCGACATTAGAGCCCTGAGTTGGCTCAACCAAATGAAGACACGCGGCCTTCACATTTTGAATGGCCAAACCAAGGGGAATTGTCCTTCCAAAACAATGTGGTCTAATGGCAAAACAGCTAGTTATTTAGACTACGTATTTGTTTCCTCTTTGTTACTGTCGGAAACTTCATCCTTCGAAGTTGTTCAGAAAACAGCCAGCGATCATTCGTTATTAAAATTTAGCTGGAAGAGGTGGTATACTCCTGTACATCGGCCATAACTGATGTTCCTTGAACTTAATCAAGGTATGAACAAGCTGAGTATGAAACGACAGGACATTAAGCCCTTTTCTAAGAAGTCTTTGAGAATGTTGGTGCAGGAGGAAGACGTGAACTACGTCCCACATCTCCTTGAATTTAAAGTCAAAATGAAAAAAACAGACCGGATTGAAACAACTTATCAGCATATGTTTGATGGAAAACGTAAGACGTAAAAAAAACAAATGCGGATAGACATTAAAGAGATAAATCGAGGGCCAGTTGTCAACAGAATAACCTTGATAAGAAATGCTCCAGAAGGACGCCAAATCCATGTTATTAGCTTTAGCTAAAAAAGATGGCGGAGCTACATGGCAAGTGCAAAATGGAGCGATGGGGAGGCAACCAACTCGCCTCCTAAATGCTGTGACAGAAAAGATCTGGTCAGAATTCTACCAACAACTATTTAAACAGAAGGACATTACATCTGACATGACACTCCGTAACTCAACCAAGGGATGGTAATTTCAATTAGACCTTCTGGATATAGAATTAATGATTAAAAAGGCTAACAACTCCAGAGCGCCTGGCCCAGATGGGAACTCTAACTTTATGATCAAGAAAGACCCCAAATTGTGGATTACAATGATTTTTGAATTATTTAAGCAGATTATGCGAAGGAGGACGATTCCTGATTCATGGAAATCTGCCATTATAGTTCCCATATACAAGCGTGGCAACAGAGCAGACGCAGCCAATTATCGTCCTATCGCTTTGCTGGATTCAACGGGTAAGCTATTTGCAGGTCTCCTGTTGAAAGAACTTGGATCAAGACCACAAACAGGGAGGACCCATTTCAAACAGATTTTCTTAAGGGAGTCAGCACTGATTTAAATCTTTTCCTGATAAACATAATGAAAGTAAAAGCTGTTAAAAAGAAGACAAAATCCTATGTAGCTATTAAAGACCTCCACAAGGTGTACAACTGTGTCGACCGACAATTGCTCTGGGCAAAGATGAAAAGTGGAACTGCCCAGGAGATTTGCTTGACGCTATATAGTCCTTGTATGAAAGAACTAGTGTGCAGATTTGACTCAGCGGTTAGGGTCTCCTGACAAGACCGATATTGACATTTGGAGGCCTTAAACAGGACTGCCCTCTAGACCAATATTATTTGGTTTATTCATCTCTGACATAAAGGAGGCACTGGACACAGTAACAGCCTTCCCACCGAAAATAAGTTACCATCCTGTTAAGAGACTCCTATAAGCAGACGATCTGGTCTCAATTGACCAGACACTGATCGGCTTACAACGCAGCCTGGATGCTCTTCAACAAACATTAACTCTAATGGTCTGATGATGAATTCAACAAAGACTTCTATCATGGGACTGGGTTTTTGCAACCTAAAAACTAATAGGTTTTATTGGTATCTAAATAAACAATCATTGGTAGAATTCTGCCCAGTGATATATCTAGGGGCTTTGATTGACAATAGCAAGATGGATATGCCTCGACAGAAAACCCTGAAGTCAAAGTTAACCACTTTGATTGCACAGGGAGTGCTAACCACAGAAGGTATGGCACATTTTCGATATTTCCATTGTTATCCTTCTACAAAGCAAAAGTTAATTTGGTTCTAACTTATGGGGCAGAAGGTTTTCTATTTACTCCTCCATAAAGATGGCAGACACTAGAGGGAAAGTTCTGGAGAAAGATACTGAAGCTACCTAACCTGATATCAACAGCACTTATTTGTTTCGAATTGGGCTTGATTTCCATGCAAGCTAGAACTCTACCGTAAATGCCTGCTGCCCCGATCGGGCTAAGCTATTTCTAATTTTGAAAGCAGCATTACGGACGTCGAAAGACAATCTATTAGAGGAATGGAGAATAAACTGATCAATCCATCTGCCGCCTTGATGTAACAAAGAAAGAGCTAATCCACAACCAGCAAGGGTAAAAAGGAAGATCTGGCAAGAAGATTGGATTACAAAATAACGAACGCTTTACACAGCAAACAAAAGACCTGGGGAAAACTCCCAAAGTACCTGATAAAATGTCCAAACAGTTGGTACAGGGTCAGTTTCTACGCTCCAGAATGAATTTGTATCCAACGGCACAGATCCAGAAAATCTATGGCCAGATTCTTTCAAAAGATTGCTGATTTTGCAATAAAGAAGCAGAGGAGGAATCCTTGAGGCACATAACGTTATTTGCCACAGCCTGACAAATTTAAGAACGAAATATTTTCGGTAAGATCATTGAGGAAAGACATTTGGAGGCAGCTGACTTATTATGGCTTTTTTTTTTACAACGAGGTGAATTCTTTTCAGCTGCATTTGCCTTGATCATATTTTTGAAGGAAGTATTTGCAGAGGAGGTAAAGAACCCTTGAAACAAGATGATAATGGAGGGTCCGATGAACTTGAGATAAGGAAGAGATGGCAAACATGAAATGAAGATTAAAAGTTTGATGGAAGGCTAATGGTTTTGTTTATGATCTGCTTTGATAAAAGGTTTGTAATTAACAGACTATCAATAAATAAAAATAAAAAATAAATGCCAAGAGGTTGCATAAGCATAAAACAAAAACTGCAGGAACAAAGCCCTCCTTGTATTAGAGACCATGGGGGAGGGAACTGTAACCTGCATTGCCTATATACAGAAGGCATTACAAGAATAATACAGAGACAGCAAAGGAGCAACCTTACTTTTATGTAATACCAATTTGGGAAAGGTTGTAACCCACTACGTAAAGAGTCAAGAGACTATAATGAGAAGCAGTTCCTGTTCAAACCTCCTCACTTAGGAGCCTGGTGTGGAGAGATTTGGAACAGCATTACTGCAGAATACAATTGTAGCAGTAAGAGTTTTATCCTGGCAGGTGAGTATACCAGTAAAGAAGATGATTTAAAGTGATAAAAGCCGCATTGGAAAGGAAGTGTTAATTCCATCACCTTGTCTTGATGAACTGCTGCATTTCAGAAAGTGATTTTTGAGCTATCATGACTAAAGTGTTTTCTTTTGAAAAAGAAGTATGATGTGCTAACAATTGCTTGGCCTTTGAGAAGAGAACATTTGTCCTGGTTTATGAACTTGTGTTTTGGGGAAAATACTTTTGTTTTGCCAAGCAGGCGATTGTGGAAACTTTACAGTTGATTTGATTTAAGAAAAAGCATTTGGAAGAGAGATATTCACGTTGCCAAGTGGAAGGAAATATTGAATGGAAAAGACCTTTTATGCTACGCTGAATGGAACTTTGTTATTGCACAGAACTTTCTTGAATCCGAACTTTGCTCAAGGTATTCCTGAATTGATTCAGGGAAAGCGAGTCCAACCCTGGTCACAAGGAGTAATTTCTAAAGCTTTTGAGTTTGAATTTATATGTTATTTTGTAGAACTTAATACAACCAAACAATGTTGTTGTGTATATTAGTGTGAGGTCAGATACTTTATGGACACTAAGTCATCTTTCTTTAGCCTTAGTTTGTTAGGCAGGGTCTTTCTTGTTAGGTTAGGGAACAATAGGAATTTGTCTCACCCTTTTTTATTTAATAGAATGGCAACCTGTGAAAAAACGATACCTTTGTGCCTGTCTCGCATTTCTGACCCTCGCATATGGTGTCAGAGGTGGGATCAGATTCAGCTGACACAAACTGTGGATCCTACCTGAGTATGGTAGACACAAACCCCATATATATAGGATCAGAAGAACACTAGCATGGACATACACCCTCCCTAGATAGGTCATATGTTCAATCACAAGACTATAGCACTGCCACATCTACAACAAGGGTAGAAATAACCTCAGGCTCTGTTGTCACCCGGAAGATGGGAACATCGAGATAAGTTTATAGAAATTGTTGGCCTTTTCATGTTAATGTAGGTATGGATTTTCAGAAACTATTGGGCCAGGCCAGTGCCCCTGTTAGGAAACCTGTAGAGAGAAATATCTATCATCTTTTTTGTCCTCAAGATGATGTAATCCCAGGAAAGGACAAAACACTAATCTGGCTACAGTTACGGATAGAGTTTTCTGAAACATATTCATCTACATTATGCCATTGCAAGAGACATGGTTGAAAATATTTCCTCATATTTCTTGTGGAAAGGAATAAAAACGCATGTTCCTGAACACTTCACCAGACCCTTGTGAACTCCATAGGGTTGATAGAGTAGTAAGATTGATATATGATGTTGCTTGGGAGACATGGAGCAATGATAGACCTAGGAATTATGTAAATGACAACCAATCAGACATGTATTACCCCTTGTATAGTAAAGGAAGCCAATTGTAAATTCCTTGACAAAAAGGAGGGTGAATCCACTAATTTGTTGACATGTTTTGAACAGATCTGGATAGAGTCTATACATTTTGCCCATCAGAAAACAGCTAATCTGGACTTTGAACCATCTTTGAACTCCGCTAGATTTGAGAACTACTCGAAAAATAACTTTCCGGCTGGAGAGGTTAAAGAGACAGTTTGTCAGGTACTTAAAAACATCTTTCAAGGAGGGTAATCCTCTTGGTATGGTGAACTCACTAGAGGGAACATATCAAGAATCCCTAGAGTCAAACCATAGACTTAGAACTTTGATCATACTGGGCAGCCTCATCCTACTCTATAAACAAGGCCCAATTACAGCTGGGTTACAGTGTATCTGACCACTTCCTCCTCAACCCTCTGCTGACTCTTTTGACCCCTTTCCTGCCAACTGCACACCTATCCACTACACTATCTCTATTACTGCCTCACCTTTCACAAAAACAGAAATCAAACCAGACCAGGACCAAGTCAAGTCCTCCCTGCTATTTCTCTCTCCTCAACTTGCCTGCCTTTGTGGAGTCCAATGGACTGGCTAGCAGCTACCACTGTTTACAAATAGCAGACTACTAGTGTATTTACCCCTCTCAACCCTGGCTTCAAGAATGGATTTCTCCAGCTACCAAACACTTGAAGATAACCATGCAACTCCACCTTCACCATTTCTCTTACTCCTCCCAATAGAAGAACTATATCCTTGCCCTCAATCATGCACTCAACTCTGCAAAATCTTGGTACTATAATGACCTTACAATCTATCTGCAATCCAAACCAGACACCTGGCATGACCCTTCAAACCATGCATCTCACCCCCTAAAACATGTTCTCTATCTGCCTTTCTCTGCTGACGATTTTGCCTCCTACTTCTCCTCCAAGATCACAGAAAAATGAGACACTGTGTTCACCCGCTTATCGCTAACTCTCCCTCCATCCTACAGCCAGCATGCTCTCTCCTCACTATCCCACTTCCCTCCAACCTTCCACACTAAACTTCCAGAGCTGCACTCCCCAATAACTTTACTCACCCATGTCTCTGACTTTTTAGCCAATGTTTACAACTCGGCCATACTCACTCTGCTTGATCTATCTGCAGACTTTGAAACTGTTGACCATTCCTCCCTCCAACTGCCCCTCTCATCCCTTCGCTTTAAGGAAATTGAATCGAAGTGGGTGGGCTCTTAACTCTTTGAACACTACTTTTCCATTACATCACATGGAACTCCAATATCTCCTCCACCCAGCCCTGCAAGTAGTAGCCTCCCAAGGTTCCGTCCTGAGCCCATTCATCTTAATTCTATACACTTCCTCCCTCGCAATACTCCTTGCCTCCTTTACCACTACCCTCTCGGAGTCCTACACTCTTTTTCTCAATTAACATTGCTGCACTTCACACACATGCTTCTCCTTGAGCACACAGACACACAGATACACGCGCACACATGCATACACATATATATTACAAGAACCGTGGTGCAGCAAAAGGTGGCAGTAAATTGGCAGTAATTATGTTACTGAAACTTTACTGCCACATTACCACACCACTGTGCTATGAGTTTTGGCAGTAAGATGGAGGAGACAAAACACAGGTGGTAAATCAACTACCTTACTACCAAAATTCATCGGATTTTCCATGCACAATTACAGCTCACAGTAAACCCACCAAAATATCCCATGGAACCCTGGCACTCAGTATACTGTGGTAAATCTACGTGACTGAGTGGCGGTAACAGTAATCCATTTTGGCAGCCAACCTCATAATTATTTTATTTTATTTTATTTGTATTTATTAACATCGCGCCGGAGCCCGCAGGCATCAGGGCGCGAACACAAAGACAAAGGACAAACATACAAGACGGGAGTGGAAGAGAGGTGTAAACTTGCTGGTAGGGTGGTCGGGGCTTTTATTTAAAAAGTAGCGTTTTCAGTTTCTTCTTGAAGGTGAAGAAGTTGGATTCTAATCTTAGTGAGGGCGGGAGTTCATTCCACTTTGATGCCGCTCTGACTGGAAACGATCGTCCCAATCCATTCGCTTTCTTGACGCTTATGGTTTTCACCAGTCCATGGGCTTTAGATCTCAGAAATCGGCCTGGCTCATATGGGGTTATTTGCTCTTTCAAGTATATTGGAGCAGAGCCATAGAGGTAATGATGTACAATAGAAACTGCTTTGAAGGTAATACGGTCGTCCACGACTAACCAGTGGATCGACTTCTTGTCTTCAGTGATGTGATCCCTCCTAGCTTTCATTCTAATGGCTCTCACTGCATTATTCTGAATGGTCTGGCATTGGGCTGTACAGTCTTTAATTGCCCAGAGTAATAGTGCATTTCAATAATCTAGCCTCGAGAGGATTGTAGCTCTAGCGATAGACGTACAATTCTTCTCATTTAGAACAGGTCTTATGTGCTTAAGTAGTGTTTGGTGGTACCGGCAAGTTTTTTATTTTATTTTTTAGGTGTGCTACGTGGGCATCAGCCCCAAGGGATGGCTCCAAATAGACCCCTAAGGTTTTAAACTTGTTTGAGACCGGAATGTTTGAGTTTTTTATGCTAAACGAGGCATAGTCAGAGTTGAGTTTGGTCCTGGCCTGGGGAGAGGCGAATATCATGAGCTCTGTTTTGCTACCATTTAAGCAAAGCCAATTTGTTTTCATCCAGGCTTCAATTACATTATAGATGTTTGCAATCCTAATGCTATATAAACTATGGCACCCACTTAGTTCAACTATCAGCTGGGTGTCATCGGCAAAGTTGGTGAACAGCACCCCTAGGTTAAGAAGTGTGCAAAGACAGCGAAGGTTCAGATTAAATAATAGGGGGAATAAGCTTGCCGCCTGGGGTACACCACAGTTTATACATATGGGCTTAGAAAACTTGTCTCCCCAGTGTATTTTGGAGCTTTGTTCCATGAGAAAGGAGGATACCCAGTCTATGGCCTCTTAAGAATAGTTTCCTGATTTTTTTAGTGCCTCTTGAAGTTTCTGGTGGTCAAGCAGATAAAAAGCTGCTGATAAATATAAGAGTATCAGCATACCAGCCTTAACCTTATCCAAGTTATTTAGCATTCTGGTCTGGAGGTCGAGCAGCGCAGTCCCAGTGCTGTGCGAACTTCAAAAACCAGATTGCTGAGAGTAAAGCAGGTTGTTTTTATATACAAAAGCCTGAGGTTGTTTAGTGGCTGCCTTGTCTAAGATCTTTAGTAACAGGTTGCAATGTGTTATTGGGCAAAGGTTGGTTGGGTCCTGTTGGTGGAATGCTGGTTTTTTAACTAGTGGGGTAACAGTGACCACTTTGATTACTGCTGGAACATTTTTATCTCTAAATGAGGCATTAACCATTCTGCAAAAAAATGGAGTGAACATATCTCATACAATACATGTAATAAATAAATAAATAAATGAATAAATACATAAATAAATCTATATTTCCCAGAGTAATTTTCTGGGGCAGGATGTTCTCTGAACAGGATGTCTGTCTGACAGAGGAGAGAATCTTCTTCATATCCTCCAAGGAGAGTGGGTTGAACTTACATTTTTCCTCACTTAAGATGATGGGGCCTAGTTCTTTCAGAGAAGACTGTGCTTGGGTAGACACCTGACATAGGTCTATAGCCTCACAAACCTTTTGAATTTTCTTATGGAATGCGAGTTGGACACTTTCACAGTCGTCCTGTGAGGGTTTAAAGGGAGGTTATAGGGATGATGGTTTTCCACTGATTTCAAGATCTGAAAGAGCTTACCCATGGAGTTGGAAGCTGCAGAGATTTGATCATTAAAGACGTTTTCCTTTGTTTCTATCGATTTTGCTTTATATTGCCTCTCTAGTTCCTTCCATTTTTGTTTGTTGTCCTCTGTTGGATCTTTTAACCACTTTCCTTTTAATTTCCTTTTTTCAATTTATTGGTTTCCTCATTGAACCATTTTTGATGGTTTACATTGGATCTAACCTGTCTTTGCTTCATAGGGGCGAGTAAATCAATACGTTTTTGAAATTGACTGGTGTACATTTCTACAATCTCCTCACAAGAATCATCATCTGAGGTCGAAGTCATGGTGTTGGTAATAGTTTAAGTTAAAATGACGGGTGTGAGGTTTTTAAAGTTTCTACTGAGGACATTTTTGGGTATATTGTCCAATTTCTTGGTGGTGTTTTTTGGTTTTTTTAACTCAAATAATGATGCCCACTACACCTTTGCCTTGTACATTTTCTGTTTTTCACATCCACCCAAACATATCTTGATCTCCTCACACTGCACCAGCACTCTGCCCCACCTGCCCAGGTCCTCATATCCAGGTATTGAGTATCACAGCCAGGGTTGCATATCAGTGAAAGGGCATTCTGTTGGGGTGGTTTATCAGTAGGGTAGTAGCATCCACAAACAGAAGTGCATCCATAACAAGAATGTGGTAACAAGAGTTGCATATTCACAAACCTTTTCCCTTTACCCTTGCCTAAAAGCCCTTAATTTTAAAAGAGGCCATCTCTGTACTGTCTGTAATCCCCACCTGGTGTTGCTGCTGTTTCCCACCTGCAGATGTTAACGGCTCACTGTAATGGTGGCGGGAGCAATGCTATACCTGATACTGCCCTGCATGTGCACGCCATTTTATGTTCATGCATCATGCTTGTGACTGTGTGTGGGTGTATTCATATTGCATGCCCTATGTATATTTACTTTGTTTAAACAGCATTTGTGTGTACAACTGCGTGGGTGAGTACATATGCCTGATCTGTACACACTGCATCTGATCAGTATGCATGCTGCTTGCACTCTGTGTTCTTGGTATGGGTGATATATGTACATTTTATGAATGATCTATGCGGCCTGTGCGCGGGACATGTGTACTTTCTAATGGGGGATCTGTGTTGGTGCTTTGTATGAATGATCTGTGTTTTTGTGTGTGTGTTTTTGCATTCTGTTTAGGTTCTGCAGATCCAGGGAAAGATATGGGGACCTAATTTGTAAACAGTTTAGCTGAAATCTACACCCCTACATTGTAAATCAGGAAACAATGTATAAACACTTGTAATACGTGGAAAACAGGTAAATGTCCTCCAACATTTGGTTGGTTGAAAAATAATATGTCATACAGTATACACGCACCGCTTCACTATGCCCTTATTGAAAGGGATGTACGTTGAAACATCGAATGGAGACATTTTCGCAGTATTTTGTTGTAAAAATGCGATGGGAGACCGCACAGCCCCCATGTGCCCACCAACTTAACTATTTCCCTTACCCCACCCTCATATTTTTTAAAGCTGCGATAATTTCTCCATTCAATGTTTTCTTTGCGACTGTTTATGCGGGTACCATTGAAAGGAATGTGCCAACATTCCTAACACTTTTCACATTATTAAAGTCATCAGTAAGGCAATGGATGTTATTTCTTAAATAACCAGTTATCCATAGAATGGAATTTAGTGGTACCTTTAACAGTTTCTTCATATTGAAGTACATGGCTGAAATGCTGAATAATATGAAAAACTGTGCTACATTTACGGACTGCCCGACCTGCCTGACCTTATTAAGCACCCACATGGTTTTGAGAACCAGCATCCATGTTTCTTCAGAGAGGCAGAAAACGTCAAGGAGAATTCTGCTGAAAAAGAATTCTTAAAATGTATGACACTGTCGCGCGGACACTAGTTCATGTTCTCTCATGAGCACTGAGCATGCAACTGTACGAAGAAGGGCAGCCCTACAGCCATAATTACTGCCATGATACAGCAAGACTTCGGGGTGCCATGACTGGTTGGCGAGAATTGGGAAAGACCAGAATGCTGTGTGTCCGTGGGGTTGATCCCTGCTCAGGACATTGGCGTGTGCAGTGCTGTCAACCAAAGTGACACGTCACGTGTGAAGGAGAGGCTTGTTCTCAGATGTAAAGCGAAATTGGTATCAAGTGGGTATCAATTAACAGGCTGTGAATCATTATTATGCAAGGTGGAGCGCGGCGCCGCAGCCGGAGACTGTGACAGGGGAGCAAGAGTGGAACTGCACAGGAAAAATATGGGGCTGGAAACAATGCTTCAAGAGTGGAGGAGGCTCTATGGGAACGGCCAATGGTTACGTGCAATTGACTAAATTGTATGAATCTCATTATGTAAAACCTTAAAAAACCATCAAGAAATCTTTGCTCAGAAGCCATATTTTTGAGATGGGGATAATATGTCAGTTTTCCTGTCTGTTTCTCTACAAATGTATAGGAAAGAAAGCTGCCCCTGCTGATGCTGCCCCATGTATTGTGTGTGCATTGTATTGATGGTTTTCACAAGTGGTGCCATGACTTGGGTTCTTCATGCCCAGCTGAGAGGGTAACAAGAGTACTGGGGTGCTGTCTCTCGAATTCCTGTGAACACAAAGGATAGGCAAGAGCTTAACTGAAATCTCCAACGGGGTATCGAGGGAGGACACTCTGTGAAGCTGGTCTCTCTTCTTGGGCTTCTTTAAAATGGCAAGCAGCAAGGCAGGCCCATTCAAATGGGGGTGGAAAAAAGGGAGGGTAAGTTAGATAAAGGAACAGATACAAAATATAAAATAATGATACAAAATACAACACAATTGTAACTAAGGCCAAATAAATGGGCAATTTTTTAAAAATCTCAAAGGAATGAGAAAGCTGAACTGGGATGTAGGGTCAATATAAAACTGAGGAGCCTATAGTGTGAAATCATGTATGAGGTTTGTCCTAATGTCCCCGTCATGGGCCGCATCAGATTTAAGCTTTTTGTAGCATGAGTGAGAAGACCCTTCATTACTGGACAGGGGTACAACAGGATATTTTATCTTTACGCATAAACGGCCGGTTTCGTGCAAGTATTTGGAGGCATGGAGCTCCACAGGTGTAAGCAATTTCCTTTGAATGATCGTTTTGATTTGGCTCAGCTCAGCTTCTAAATTTACAAGGAGCGCTCACGTAAAAAATAGAACCTTTTTTGTAGTTTTTACCAAAGCATGGACACATGCAATTAACTAAAAAATCAGTGATAGCTGTGTGATGCCATAAAAGGCACAGCTATGGGTAAATATGTAAAGAACTGCACTCTAGATTTGCAGATCACTCCCACCTCTTTTTTCAGAAAAGTATTATTTGGTATCTTTCTGTTAATCGTTCCAGAATTCCACTGACAGACGATATGACACAAGCGCCCTTTTGGCACCTGCAGGATAATGGAATCAGACATTTGCAGATGCCTTTGTTCATGATAATGGTAACATTTTGACCTCTAGATTTGTTTTTACAATGTTCTTGTAAGTCTATCAAATAACCTCTGTTAGTCAGTGTAATGTTATGATTTTGGAGTTGCAGGTAAAGTCTGATGCATGAGCGGCCCAGCTCTGTATGTAGACTGTATGCCTTATGTTCTATTCGGGGCAGGTCAACTGAGCCGTCCATCTTTCTAAAATCAGTAACATGAGTGACAGTCTGTTGGGGAAGAGGTGTCCAACTAGCTGAGATGACGTTTGCGATGCATAAAGAACTGGGTTCTAATCTTGGCTCCTTCATTTTAAAGTATTGTAGCTTCCTGGGAAAAACACTTCATCTCACTGTGGCTCAGCTGGTACAAGTTGTTCTGTTTCCATCTTTGAAAACATGTCTACAGTCTGTGTGCTTCATCAGTACAATTATTATTAAGTATTCTTCAATTAGGTATAGACTTTAACTTGCCCAAACTAATATTCACATGCAAGCATTCATGTAACCATTTATCATTTCGTGTGGCGTAACAAATATTTTATGCCCAGGTTTACAGGCCGCCATTTGTTAAAGAAGGATCTCCTATGTTGCTTGTGCAACAATTTCTTCTCATGCCAGCTATCCTTTTGTGGTTGACGTGCCCCTCACAGTTGGCTCACAAATACCTCCTAGAACATGTGATCCGTTGTGTTTCCCACTCTGTTTTCCTTCCTTAAAAAACAGGACACCTGTATTTAAAAACCGAGCCTGACACTCTAAAATGTACACAGTTCCATGTGTTTATGCACGCAGCACCTTAGGGTAGGAACACTGAGAAAGTGAAAGAAGCATGGTGTGTGTGGGTGTGACCGATACTGGTTGAGAACAAAAAGCAGAATGGCAGGCACACTCAGGAAAGGATATCTCAGAAGCAGGCGGCAATAGGAAAAATGTGCCTGAGGAATAGGGAGAATGTATGTGGAAGAGGGACCTGGGTGCAGAGCAGGAAGTGAGTGTAAGAAAAACCAGAAGAGTATCTGTGAGGAGAAAGGCTAGTGTATGCCTGGTAGTAGTTGCTGAAGCACTTCTGGTAGTGTATCTGAAGCCCATAGGAGTGATGTTCCTGTCAACCATGGTCGACTCTCATGGCTAACATAAAAATAATCCTTGCACTGGACCCTAGGTCACTGGAGCCCCTTCAACGATTCCATTTTTATTTGTTATTGTTTAAAGCGCGTACCTAGCTCGAGAGCAGCAGAGTGCTGTACTACAGAGTGTGGGCAGTATGATGGGTCTGTAATTAAATCCGGACACAAAGTTGTCATGTTTTTGGTTTAAGAAATGTATTAATAATAAGTTGGGAAAATGCCTCTCTGACCCCATTCTAAAGAGTAACTTCCCTACCTTAAACCAAAAACTAAGGATATGTCTGTGTCAGGATGTCAATAACTGAAAAGCCGCCCTTGTGTCCAAAATGCCCTCACACTACAAATAAAATAACAAAATGTGCAAGGAAATGTCTTCAACTGGATATTGGCAGAAAAGTGTTCCCAACTCAAAAAAGGAATAGATTCAACAAAAATGTTCTCCAAGGTGGAACCCCTTGGATCCAGTGGGTGGACCCCTTCCCCATGTTTCTTAAGTCGGATAGCAGTTGTCTTTTGCTAACAGTTCCTTTGTGTCTCTCCAAGGTTCCTGTTTTGGCAACAAGTTCTCTAACAGCCTTTCCTTAACACAAAGTTCTCCTTGATTTAGAAAACACTGTCTTTCTTTAATATTTTTGGAAGCTTTGTAAATTGCCTGGTATACTCCCTTGCCAGGACTCTATGCAATTCCAGCTGCCTGGTGTACTCTCCTGCCAGGTCTTCACTTGTGATTTTTACTTGCCTGGTGTACGATGTGATTCAGTTGCCTTGTTTCTTTCCCTTGCCAGGACTTCATACGTTTCAATTGCCTAGTGTCTTGCCTTGCCAGGACTTCGCATACATTTCACAGTTTATCTGTATCACCAATACTATATGTATTGCCCTTGGCTTGGTATGTATGTGTGGGGTAAGGTTTGTTCACATGTCTCCCCACACTTGCATTTCATGCATCCATAGCTCATTTGGGGATTGTTCTTTGCCTTGTCTGCAATCAAACAATCTTCTTGTAGTTTTAACAATAGTATCACATTCAAATTGTTGTTGCCGCAGTTGATGGAACGCCCTTGGGTCCCCACAGGATCTGGGTAGATTCACTGGCTTTCTCCAGCGTCTCCGGTCCAGTTTGCGTGTCTGCGGCGTGATGCTTTCACACTGGAGTGTGCAGTCGTCCTTCTGGCTTCCTTCGTGGCTCCACGGTCACAAGGCTGCTTCCCTTCAGGTCCCAGAATGCAGAACGCTGCCTCTTCGAGCTGCCAAGCACCCACAACCTATAGCGGCTGTCAGCATTTCCACAACCTTCTGTTTCTCGCTCAGTGTTTTTACTTCTTTCTTGATGGACTTCTCTAAACTGCCACACCAGTATGTGATTTCCACATTCGAGAACCTCTGCAAAGGAGCCAAAGTATTCTCCTGTTCTGCCCTCCTCAGTAGTGTGAGTGGCCTGTTTAAATGACCCGCGCACAGGTGATTTTGTAAAACAACTAGACTGCATGTTGTGCTTCAAGCTCGTTACCTCAATTACCTTTCAGCGCCCCAATGCCTACGGGTTGTATTTGCACTTTATAAATTAAATAAATACCGTGTACAAACTTCTACATCCTCCTCGTCTCAGTACTTGGGTGATTCTGGGAGTTGAAGTCCATAGGTGGTATTGGATACATGGTGTTTAAATAGTTCTTCTCAGTGACTTTACATAAAGATACCTTAGAAGCAAAAAGTGTTGTGTTGGATCTTTGTGTGTTTAGGTCAAAGATGGGTGTTTGAACAGAAAAATGTGAAGAGGTTTATTTACTTCCTCTACAGGGGGGGGGGGGTGGGAAGCAGCTGACTATAGGCCCTTAAGGTCTTGGGCATTAGAGGTTCTTCCTCATGGAAAAAAGGTCTTGGTTATGTGAGGAACCTGAGAGCATCCTCACTTCTTTTCCCTCTTTGAATTATTCAGTTATTGAGCTTGAGGCCCTGGCAATCAAGTGGGCCATACTTAATCTAAAATATTACCAATTGGGTCGCAAATTCAGACTTGTTACAGATCATTCTTCTTTACTAGGGATCAGCCAGCGCAAAGAAACCAACCCTAAAGTTATGTGATGGCTCCTGGACCACTGGTTGCATCGAATTGCATGTAACTTCCTTGTGTGCTTTGCTGACATAGTGTGAGAAAGTGTATTTTACTTAATGCGCAGTTTGACTGCAATTTCGATTACTTTCCTACTCGTGCTGTCTGGGCAGTGAAACTACACTTCCCAGCAGCCTTGTAGTTTGTGACTGCTTCATTAGCTCAAACCCGGCGCGAACGCGCCGGCGCGAATCGGGGCAAACCGGTCTGTGACGGTCTGGCCAGACTACATAGTCCACTTGAGTCAACTCCTACTCAGGAACCACCTTTTTAATGTCGCCGTGTTCTTGCCGTTTTTGGTAATTTTAAAAGTCATTTAAAAGTCATTTTAAAGTTGCTTTGAGATTCATTGGTGCTATCCTCATTTGACTCGAATTGCAACCAAAGCATATAGCAAACTTAGCATATAGTAAATTGCATGTAACTTCCTTGTGTGCTTTGCTGACATAGTGTGAGAAAGTGTATTTTACTTAATGCGTAGTTTGTGACTGCTTCATTAGCTCAAACCCGGCGCGAACGCGCCAGCGCGAATCGGGGCAAGCCGGTCTGTGCCGGTCCGTGGCCGGACGTGTTGGCGTTGGCAGAGTCAGGTTTGGCCTCCCTTCATTTTCTGTCCGATAGAATATCCCTCTGGCTTTTAGAGCACTTTGGAGTTTCGTGTTTATGTAAGGTCAGACTACGCAATGGCAGCATTAAAAGTAGCAAGCGAAGTTGGGCTTCATGAATGCAATAGAGCAACAAGTAAGGAGGTGGGGGGAATTACTGACACTGATTTAACACGAGAGTGTGTGGAGAAGTTTGCTGAACTCAAGATTGGTTTACTTAGCACACGCTCCTTACCTAAACATGCCTCTAATATTAAAGAGATGATTATCTCCAATAATTTCGACATTGTCTGTATAACCGAAACCTGGCTTAAGGACCCAGTGGGGCCTACTTGCGAACAGGCTATCCCTAACGACTACACTATTTATTTTGAAAACAGGGTGCAGGGTAGAGGAGGTGGGGTGGCAATCAATGCCAAAAACAGTCTCAAACTTTTCAAAGTGACATTAGGACTCAGTGGGTGCGAAACATTGCATCTTAAACTAGTGTTTTCACCCAACAACTGCTTAAACCTAATAGCAATTTACAGACCACCTGCGTTGGTTTCAGAGTTCTCGTCGGAACTCTGCTCTTACTTAAACACCCTGAGTACTGCTAATGCATCCACAGTTGTTATGGGCGACGTGAATTTTTGGCGAGGCAATAAGAAGGATAAGGGTGCCATTGCCTTGGAAAAAGCTCTGAATAACTTGGATTTTACCATTCTTAACAAGGAACCTACTACTCCGCAGGGCAACCAGTTAGACTGGTTGTGCGGTCACAACATATCATTACTAAACTGCAGAACATCCCCTTGCATTTGGAGTGATCACCACATGATATCAGCTAACTTAAAACTACCAGACTATGTATATATACCAAACCCCCACATCAAAGTAGCCAAGAGAGATTTCAAAAATTTGAATGTGCTACTCCTTAAAGCCTGCACGGATAAAATAGCGGGTTCTTTTCAGGATCAGAATTCCTGCATTATCCTTCTGGATAAATATAATAAGCATCTCACTGAATTAGTGGAGGCAGAAGCTCCGCTTACCTCGAAATTAATTAGGAAAAATAACAACAGCCAAAAATGGTTTACTCCAGAGCTTCATTCTTTGAAGAGGGAAAAACGGACCTTAGAAAGGAAATGGATTTCAGACAAAGCCGCGGAGAGCAAAATTATCTGGAAAAAAAGGACAAGGAATATAGAGATAAGATTAAATCAGCAAAGGCCGACTTTTTCAATTGTGAAATTGAGCTTGCAGAAAACAAGACAAGCAAGCTTTTTGATATTCTGAAGAATATTGAAAAGCCTGACTCTCTCACCCCTCCATTTACGCCATCTGAGGAGGATTGTAATATGGTTTTAAATGCCTTCAAAGCAAAAACAGAAAAAGCAAGACAGAATATTATCAAAGCTAGATCCTCTGCTAATCTAGACACCTGCCCTTTAGTAACAGATAATTCTGCCAGAGAGCAGTCTTTTAAATTTAGCTCCATCTCAGAGTCAGAGATGTTAGAGGTACTGAATAACATGAAGCCAACCACTTGTGCAGAAAATATCCTGCCTCCAAACATCATTCTACAACATAAAGACATCTTCGCTCCTATTCTACAGAGAATAGTGAACTCATATTTTCAAGAGGGCGTAGTGCCTAGAGATCTTAAGAAAGTTACTATTACCCCTCAAGTTAAAAAAAGCAGGTCTGGATCCCAAAGACCCTGGGAATCTCCGTCCAATAACTAATTCGAACTGTGTTCTTAAGTTATTGGACAAGGTAGCTACACAACAACTGCAGCAGTTTGTTGAGAATGAGGAGATCCTGCATCAACAACAATCTGGATTTAGAGCATCCCATAGTACGGAAACTGCAATGCTGGACCTGCAGAACCAGATGCTCAGCTTAATGGATAAAAGCAAGTTGGGAGTACTTATGCTTTTGGATCTAAGTGCCGCATTCGATCTGGTGGATCATCGCCTTCTTATCAAGGCGCTTAGAGAGAATGTGGGTTGCTCGGAAGGAGCCATCGATTGGCTCTTGTCTTTCCTCTCGGATTGCCAAGCAAGAGTACATTGGGGAAGTAGTTTTTCCGATCCGTATGACATCTTATTCGGAGTCCCACAAGGGGCCAGTCTGTCCCCCATGTTGTTTAACATATACATGCGCACATTGTGCAGTCTACTGGTGAATGCGGGGGTGTCGTTTACTAATTACGCAGACGACACCCAACTCATTCTGGAACTGGGTGGCAGCCACTATGATTCAGACAGTGAAATAATAGCCAGGGTTTATAAGATAATCGACGATTGGATGGAGACAAACTGGATGTGTCTGAACGACTCTAAAACCGAGCTGATGCTGTTTGGATCAAGTCATCAGCTAGCGAACTTGGGGGCTGAGTATAAATCGTTTAAAATCAAGAATGCCACTATCCAGGTGGTCCAGAAAGTGAAGACCCTGGGAATAATGGTCAACTCACAGGTGGATACTCATGCCCAGGCTAGCTACCTACAAAAAAATACGGCATATTACTTAAGGCTCATGAAAGCCATTAGGCCGTTTCTTAATGAGGGTAATATGGCCACCGTAGCCAGGGCCATTATACTATCAAAGCTTGACTATGGCAATGCCCTGTTATTAGGGGCCTCCTCTAAGGATGTTTCTAGTTGTCAGGTGCTTCAGAACAACGCGGTTAGGCTGGTAAAAAATCTGAAGAAAAGAGATCATGTTACTGCAGAGAGAATAGCCTTGCATTGGCTCAGAGTGGAGGAGCGTATTAAATTCAAAGCTCTCTGCCTGGTGCATAAATGCCTGTACGGCTCTGCTCCTGAGTATCTGAAAAAGGGCTTAGTGCTTCATACCCCCAGTAGGAATCTTCGTTCAAAGGGTAAATGTCTGTTGATCGTCCTCAAGTTTAAATTGAAATCTGGGCTGGGCAGTTCCTTTTTGGTGCAGGCCCCCAGCTTGTGGAACAGTGTTCCAGAAACACTCAGAACCGTTACCAACCTTACTGTTTTTAGGAAAGGGTTTCAGATGATGAACTGGGATACGGGGGATTATGACCACCTCATGGCTTAGCGCAGACGTTCCTATTGTATTGTTTTGTTTTTCGTTGTTTGCCTAAGCGCCCTGATGCCCACGGGCTATCGGCGCTATACAAAAAATAAATACATACATACATACATACATTAGCCATATTGTTTCAGAGAAGAACACCGGAAGGGTTAAGATCAGGGCAATGCCACCTTTCTCTCCCTGTTTCCCTGTGAAACGTCTAGGTCCAACCTGCAAAGGGGGAAGGGTATGTGAGGAACCTGAGGGCGTCCTCACTTCTCATCCCCCTGGGTCCTCCTCTCATGTAGCCAGGGAAAGGCCATTGATTTTGATCCAGACCCTGTAGGTGGATATACAAGGGAGGATCACCTGGGTGGAGGGAATTTGGGGAGTGGGAAGAGGACATCCTTAGTTGAGACATGGGATACCCCTTTCTCTTTTTGCAATGAAACCTCTATTCAAAAAACCTTTGCAGGCTGTCAGCCCTTTGCCTTTTCGGCCCTCCAAACTGTCCCTCAGAAACACCACCTTAGTACTGGGAAAAGGAAGAGACCAACTAGGAGGACACATCCTCATTTGACAGATACACACACATATCAGAGACCAACCAGAATTATACATGCTCCTTTTATTAAATCAGTCAGTTCCAAACACCACTCTGGTACTGAGATGAAGAAGAAGGCTATGGAGGCATACTGGCGAACAACCAAGCATGTTCGTCTAATGGAGTTCTCTATAGTCAGGCAATTGAACTCAATGACCCACACCTGGGGTCACTTAACACACCTGATGGATATAAAAAATGCCCGTCACATTGACAGAGAAATGGCCTGGAGAGAAGGCAGCTGGAGATCAAGGTGTTGGGCAGGAGAAAGACACCGGGGCTGTAATCGGCAGTGAGAGGGTCTGGAGGTCCTGTTATTCTCCTGAACGGGACCGCGAAGCAGGATCTGCAGAACT
This sequence comes from Ambystoma mexicanum, assembly GCF_040938575.1. Taxonomy (NCBI): domain Eukaryota; kingdom Metazoa; phylum Chordata; class Amphibia; order Caudata; family Ambystomatidae; genus Ambystoma; species Ambystoma mexicanum. The sequence goes on from NC_090922.1 coordinate 1,226,535,430, forward strand.
CCCCTTTACACCAACCGCTGCTGCGGGAGAGCAAACAGTGCTCTCTGTGGATGCTGTGAGGGAGAAGCAGAGTTCGGGGAAGCTGGAAAGCTGAAGGGGCATTGAGAAGCCCGTCACAAAGGTGGGCAAGCAGAGGGAAGCTGCTGTGTGTGACCAGTGAGTGTAAAGAATGGAAACACTCATACTGTGGCGCTCTGGTAACTTAAAACAAAGTCCTTTTTGAGTGCAGAGAGTTTGCAGAATTTGAGGAGATCCGGCTCAAGATGGAGAGGAAGGGGGAGGCTGTTCCAGTGGGAGCCAGCCGACGAAAGGGATCGGCGACCCACTCGTTGCTTAGAGAAGCGCTTGACAAGCAGAGAGTTGGAGCCAGAGGATCGGAGGGATCTGGAGCGAGTGTGTTTGGTGAGAGCAAGTTGCAATAACAGGGTCCCAGGCCCCAGACAGTCTTGTGGATAATGCAGAGGGATTTGAATTTGGTCATTGCAGCGATCGGGAGCCAGTGGAGAGATTTTAGGGCTGGAGAGATAGTCCCTGGGCTTGAGACCAAGGATAGGTCTTGCAGTCCTATTCTGGATTAGCTAGAGGAGGCCGGAGAGAGGAGTATGGTAAATTAAGGAAGAGGCTATTAAAATAGTCCAGTCTAGAGAGTACCACAGCTCTAGAGAAATTGATCTTTTGGGAAAAGTGAGTAAAGGGAGGATACCCCTGAGGAGGTGGAATTGGAAATGGGCCTTCTTGGCAAGGTGCAGGATGTGAGGCAGGAAAGAGAGAGAGGAGTCAAAGAAGACTCCAAGGTTTCTGGCTTCAGAGGAAGGAGAGGGTGATAGCCCATAGAGGGGGGCCAGAGTGAAGGTAGGAAAGAAGGAACAGGAGTCCCAATAGGAAGGATCTCAGTGTTTCTGGCATTGAGACAGATTGTTAGAGGCGTACGAAGACTGGATAGCAGACAGGCAGTCGGGAATGGCATAGGCAGTAGGAAGAGATTCATGGGGAGGTTTGAAAAAGAGTTGGGTGTCATCTGCATATCACTAGAAGTGCAAGGAGAAAGTGGAGATACGCTGAGCAAACGGGCGAGATAGATGTTAAAGGGCCAGAGCAAAAGGTTAGTGCCCTTTTCGAACACCACAGGTGGAGAGACAGGTGGGAGAGGAGAAAGAGCCCATGATAACCTGTGAGGGACGGTCAGTGAGGAAGGATGTCAGCCAGTCCAGTGCCCACTCCAAAATACCCAGGGTATCATGGAGATGGAGTGGTTGACTGTATCAAAAGCAGAGGAGAGATCAAGTAGAATGATAACAGCAGGTGAGTTAGAGTCAACAGATGCAAGCAGTTCTTCACAGGTGTTGAGGAGAGCAGTTTCCGTGCCTCTGGATGCTCGGAATCCAGATTGATTGTCATGTAGGCAACCAACAAGCTCAGTATGCTGGGTTAGTTGGGGGAAGACTAACATCTTCAGAAGTTTCCAAAGGAAGGGAGTGATAAAGATGGGGCAGTAGTTGGCCAGATATGAGGGAAGAGGGGGAAAGACCTGGAAGAAAGAGAATCATTACAGAAATCAGCAAGTTCAGGGGTAAGGGAGCCGATGTAGTCCTAACAGTTCTGGAAGATCAGGGGAAGACCATACCTTGATGGAGCGGACAACTCTAGGGACCTCGTCCAATGTGATGGGAGAGAAGGAGGAGAGAGTGGGTGAGGGAGGAAGAAAGAGTACCCATGACGTTCTGAGTTTATGCAGTGAAGTGGGTGGCTAGTGCAGTGCAGAGGGCCTGGGAGGGACGAGGCGAAGTGGAGACTGCAGAAGGATGCTCTAGTTCTTTGCAGATTTTAAAGAGTTCAGCCGTGTTGTTGGATGCTCCAGTGATGCAAGCCTGGATGTGGGCCCTGAATGGAGAGACAATATTTCCTTTGTCGAAGGCGACAGGCCAGTTTGCCAGAGGATGAGCTCGAGGTATGCCACTTGCGTTTTAGGGCTGCAAGAGCAGAATCGTACCAAGTGTTATGCATGGTAGCAGGTTTCAGGCAGATTGTCATGACAGGGTCAAGAATGTCAAGGGTGTTCGTAATGGTGAGATGGAGGTTGTTGAGAGCAGAGTCAGAAGTAGACTCAGCAGCGGGAGAAGAGGGAGGATGAAGGCGGAAGCGAAGGCAGCAACAGACACTTGTTTCATCAGATGGATGTCTGCAAACGAGGCTGGCAGAGCAGCGGTAGGTGCGGTCAGAGGGCCGAGAGGACCCAGGTGGGAGGAGAGTAGGGAGTGGTCTGACAAGGAGACTGGGTGTACAGAGGAGCGGAGAGCAAAATATCAGTGTTAATGAAGCCATCACGAGTGTGTCCAGCTGAGTGGGTGGGACCAGAGGGGAGAATAGAGAGGGAGAGAGAGGTGCAGAGGTCACAGAACAGAGTGGAGGCCGTGATTGAGGAGTCAGGGTGAATGTTGAAGTCACCAGGAGGAGGAGTTTAGAGGTAGATGTCAGGAGAGAGGAGAAGAAATCGACCTATTCTGAGAGGAACAGGGAGATAGGGCCAGGCGGCCTGTAGATCGTGTCAATAGTCAGAGAGGAGGCAGGAGAGATGCCAAGCTTGCAGACCAGGCATTCGAAGGAGGGGTAGGGCTGGGTGTTGGGGCGAGCAGTACTCTCTGTGGATACCGCAAGGGAGAGGCCAAGTTTGGGGAAGCCGGAAAGCTGAAGGATCATTGAGAAGCCCGTTGCAAACACACCAAGCAGAGGGAAGCTGCCGTGTGCGACCAGTGATTGTAAAGCATGGAAACACTCATGCCTGGGGCACTCTGTTAACGTAAAACGAAGTCCTTTTTGAATGCGGAGTAAATAAAGTAATTGCAAGTACTTATGAATGCTGAAACAAGCACTTTTGAATGTCACAGGAATTGAAAGCTATTTCAAGTACTTATGAATGCCAAAACAAGTACTTTGTGAATACCGAGTGAACTGAAAGTTATTGGGGGTCATTCCGAGTGAGGCGGTAAGGGTTTAACGGCGTTGGTAATGGTGCCGGAGCCGACAACTTTGCTATTCCACGTTGTACTTTGCTATTCCACGTTGTATTCTCTCTGTTCACATTGAGTACACCGCCTCATTACGAGTCTGCTCGTGGGAACCCGCTAAGGACGCCTGGTTTCACCAGGTGCCCTTAGCGGGTCCCGCAAGCAGACCTGGGTGCTAACAACAGGCCCGTTATTAAAGGAATGGTTCGGTCAGAAATATTATTGTCCCTATGGTTCGGCCATGTGGTTTTAACCATAATTCGATCAATCGTACAAACATTTCCCATGCACCTTACCCGAGTTTTCGTCTGTTGAACACAAGCAAAATCAGGCAGCAGGGCGCGGCCATCTTGGGATAATCTTATCACTTGCCGCATCGCCGTGGGTGACCTGCGTTTGCGGCACTAAATCATATCCCCCGCCCGAGCCTGACATCACCAAATCATTTATATTCCCCCCCTCTCTCCGTGATGTTGCTGGGCAGCATGGCCAAACGTGCCCAGTCGTCACCTACGCGACTAGACGCGGAACCCGGAAAACAACACACATCATCTCACAGCACGGCGTGTCACAATTAGGAATATGAAACTGTACTTTAAGAGGAGACAACAAGACTGTACAATTGGTAAAGTACATTTATTTCACATTAAATGTTTCGATAACAATCGGCGTGTGACCTAATCAATTAAAATAGAACTTCTTTTCTTTGCTCTCATTTAATAAATCTGCAAATGTTTATCGTGAGTCACGCGCTGTTCCTTTTGGGTACACAGGGTGTTCGTTTTGGGTAATCAAAGCACTTCGGTCACACAGTGAATTCCAAGGCTGGTGCTTCAATTTGGCACTAGAGCATCGTAAAGTTTATGTTGCTCCTAGCCGCTGGTACCGCGTACGTACAGATTGGACCTTGTCTGTCGTCCCAAAATACGGTCAAGTAGATCCAGCCATTGACATGTAGCTGCAGCTGGCGGTTGAAGAAGCCATTGGTCGGGGTCTGGAATAGATGACAATCGCAGAACGGCACGATGTACCTGTTTGCAAAAGATAAAAATCGAAAAGTATCTCAATAGCCGATCTTTATTACAATTATTAATTTCCTTTATTAGCGCAGAGGTGACACAATGTGAACCGAGAGAATACAACGTGGAATAGCAAAGTACTCTGCTATTTGCTTCCGCGGATAGTGCGAATGAGAATGTTGAGCACTAACCGTAATGCGTAAACTCGGGTAAGAATTTGAGGTGCAAAAACAATGTAATGATTTATTAGCGTAGAGCCAGGGAGAAACGAGTGGTGGTCTACATGCGTCTCAATGCTGGCCTGCCCTTGTTGCCAGAGGCGTGGCCAGGATTGTCTAACAAGTGGGGCCTGAAGCTAATGTAGTTGGGCCCACCACAGTGACATTAACATCTGTAAATTCCTACACAGTGCAGCTGAGTGAACGTCTAGAAACTTTGGGTGGACCTTGCCCCTCAGGCCCTACCCTGTCTACGCCTGTGCCTGTTGCCCGGTAGATAGAAGTACTAGCACTTCATTGCAATATGCCAAACAGAACGAACAAGTAAAATGTCACCCATCAGTAACGGTCAGCTATTCGTTTTTCGATTAGTTCTGTTATGAAATCGTCTAAAGAGAAACTTACATTATATTCACAATTTCCATTCTCTAGGCGTAATGCAGAATCCTCAGTTCGTGTCAACGTTTTCTCAAAAACTTAACTCATATGTAACTAGGTACAGTTTTGGAATGGGCAACCTTATCATATCATACGTTATTACACCCCCCTCAATTCAATCCCTTTCGGAATGGTCCCTGCCTCTCAAGGTCAAAAAAGAATAGAACCTTATACTGTGCGAGGGACGCGTGGGGCCTCACAGCTCCCAAGCCGAAATTCAAAGCTGGTGACCTTCACTCAAAATGAACGTACGTTCTTGCTTTGCAACATCCTGTGTCAACGCATCCATGAGAAAATGAATTTTGAAACACAGGCTCAGGAAATAGGGGTCCGCTCGCTGTTCGTGGCGCTGCTCAGCTGTAGGTGAAATTTGCCAATAGGGCCACCTCTGCTTATCTCATGGCCTCCTGTTTTGTGGCCTAGGTCTAATCCCTTTTGTAGATCAAGCAGTTATTCAGCTTTTTGCGGAACTTTATTGCAAGTCAACTGCCAAAACCCAAATATTCTTACACACTGTTACCCATTGTTCATTAACACGAAAAATGAAGGTCCCACAGTATCTCAACTAAACTGTGAAATGTGAAAGCAAATCGTAATAATTGTAATATATTTTTAAGAAAAGGACAGAGTATAGATTTCAAAAGACAAAATGCATACTTTATTTATACAGATTATAGAAACATTTTTTGCAAAAATAAAAACAGACAGCCATCATTTCAACCGGGATTTGAACGATTTTACAAGCTCTGCTTTGGGATGACATTGGACGCTGGCAATGTTTTGTGGCAATGCATGTGTGCTCTGAACAGATTTGTGCGCGATTCCATGACTATGCATCTCGACGACATTAACAATGAGATCTTTCACAAAATCGAATTCCATTTCATCATATACTGGCTTGACCACCCATTTTTTGCTTTTTTTTGTAAAGGCCATATTGTAGCGAAGCATCCCTAAATTTCCAGCTGTTCTAGATTGTTCACGGCCCACATTCTCGTTATGCACTAATACTGCTAGTAAAGTCCTACATTTCATCCCCTGGATGCCAAAATGCAATCTCTTTGGCCTGTACTTTAGGCACATATTGTGGAACACCTCAAAATCTCCTGTATGACAGAATTCTGTGAGTCCCTTCAGATCTCTTGATAGAGTTTTATCAAACACAATCTTCTCAAGGGCTTTGTGTGGAGTTGAAGATGGTATCAACCACTTCTTCTTCCGTGCCTGCTCTGGGGATAAAGGGCCATGTTCACATTGGTGCAAATGTTGGTTTTCTGTCCAGTGGTGAATGTTGGAACAGTGGTGCATCAGTGAGCGCCATTTTTCCAGTACAATTTCCACAGACCCATCACATGTTTTGGAGCTCCACCAAAGATGGTTGCTGAAAGACTGGGACCATTGCAAAATACTTTCAAAACCTTTTTTTTTCCCTGCAGCCGAGATTTTTTTATTAATGGATTTGGCAACATGCCATACATCAAACTGATGTTTAATATTTGGATATGCTCTCTCATTGTCTTGGCTATTGAAACGTGTCAGTCCGTGGCAATGAGTTCGATTTGCATTCCCCTCGATTGTAGATCTTCCAGTGATTTTATAAAACCAAGTTTCTCCATGGCCACCGAGGATTTACATTGGGACACCTGCACGACCACCGAACTCACAATTTTCTTACTTTTCATGTCCTGAAGATGGTAGGTGCAGTACTTAGCAGAAAATCTGCGGCTGTCACGCGGTCCATGGCCAGCTAGCCTGAACCGTTTGTCGGGGAATGTACTTTCAATAGCCAATTGTTCAATTTCCAAGCATCACTGATGGCAGGGAATAGATAATCACGTTGGTATTTGTAGTATTGTGTTTTGGAAATGAAATGGAGTCCCACAAACTGAAAGAAACTGGATAACTTCATGAAACTAGAGCCACTGAAAAGTAAAGCTGCTGCACACAGTAAATTGCCAGCTGGCAGTTTCCCCAGCATCGGTTGAGCGGACCATGAACATGCTTTATGCGACTTTTCACAGGTGGCATGTATTTTCAGGTTACTGCCTTGTGTTAGACAAGTCACGCTCACCAATGGCTTTCCACATACTTCCCCTCCCACTGAATGCACACATTTCACCATCTTTATAATCTCCATCAAGCTGCTGTCGAATACTATGTATTTGGCCTCTTTTATAATACTGTCAACCGGCAACATTGTTGTTTCGGACTGACCCGTGGTGGACATATCAGCAAAACAGAACATACTATAGTCGATATCTTTGTCTGTTTCGTCGATCAATAGTGTTGATGCTTCAGTTTCTGTCATTTCAACATCTGTTACTTGACGATGGATAGGAGAAAACATCAATGTGGACTGTTTTTTTAGGGGCATTTTTTTGGCGGGTGTCGATTGTGTCAAGTGCTCATCGAGTAATGTAAAACTATCTTCTATAAATTCAATTGCACCTTCCTCTGGCGGAGCGGGCGCATTGTAGCAATGGTCCAAGAACACTTTGCTGGAATCGCCGGTCTTATTAAATTCATTTTCTGGCCATTGGACATAGGCATCTCGAGTGTGAACACGACGCGCCTCAATGAATAGTTCCTCCATGGTGAAAACAGTTTGGCAAGCAGCATCTGTCATTGGTATCGCTGTCTGTGTCTGCATAGTCTGTGCTCGATTGGGCAACTACAGGACAGATAGGAGAAGGGATGTTCAGTGTAAATCCAACATACAGTGTTGTTCAAATGACAAAAAAAAAAGCATATAATGAAGGCCTTGGCACAAAACTTTTGCCAACAATAGAAAGTGTTTATAACTAACCTTATTTTTATTTCTTTTCTTTGAAACCTTCTTTACTCTAACATCAGCAAACTGGCGGACCGACTCTTTTACACGTTCCTCCGGTTCAATATACGGATCTTGTATACATCCCTACAAAAAATAGTATCCATTTAAAATAAGTCATTGGCATTACACATCTAATTAGACTGACTTTCTTTTATTCGATAGTACTGTCAGTGCGCATACCTCTGGCTCCGGTGCAACTGTATGGTCTGGTTCGGAAACACCCACAATTAATAATGTAATTGTAGAGGACGCTGCAGCATCTCCCTGAAACACAGTACTTGCATTAGTAAGGTTGAAAAGATTGGAAACGGGACAAAGATGACAAAGGTACATATCAACAGTAAAGTGGCAAAGAAACATTGTGCAATGCAATGATACGTTGCGAAAATATGATCCGATTATCTCGTCCTATTGAGCTATGATGACCCATACACCTGACACCGGATCTACTACGATGGGTGTTCTGATTGTACTGGACGCTTCAGCATCTCCCTGAAACACAGTACTTTCATTAGTGATGTCGAAAAGATTGGAAACGGGACAAAGACGACAAAGGTACATCAACAGTAAAGTGGCAGAGAAACATTGTGCAATGCAATGCTACGTTGCGAAAACATGATCGGATTATCTCGTCCTATTGAGCTATGAAGACCCATACCTCTGACACCGGATCTACTATGAGGGGTGTTCGTATTGTAGTGGACACTTCAACATCTCCCTGAAACACAGTACTTTTATTAGTGATGTCGAAAAGATTGGAAACGGGACACACAATTTTGAAAGACCACATAGGTACTTATCAACAGTAAAGTGGTAAAGAAACATTGTGTAATGCAATTATACGTTGCAAAAATATGATCACATTATCTAGAATTCCGTACATAAAACCAGTCTGGAACAGAATAGCTAGGTAAGATTACCTGATACGCGCTCGAAGTGGTTGATGACTCCATGTAAGACATGGATGTTGAATCTTGTTCCTTCATATTTGGTGGATAGTCATGGAGTGGTAAAGGGAAAGTATTATTCGATTTAGAAATTCCAACATTACAAAATGGCATGTAAGGACACTGAATAAGACATAATGACTTATTGAAACGCATAATATAGCATAGTTATCCATCCCCATAAATAATTTTTCTAAGTGGGTTCTACAAAACAAGGACTGATGTTTAGCAAAAAAGTCATTATTTCAACAGCTATTCAGTCACATAAATATTGAAAGTACTATAAGTGGCATTTACACCGAAAATACAGGCGTGAAGCTAAATCAGGAAGCATGACTCACCTGTGGCGGCATTTTCACGAGCAAAGTCGGAATAGCGTTTGGGAGCCATTTCCAAGTTGTTCTTGGTTGATTCCTCTTTGTGTACAAGGATGTGGCGTACATATCCGGTGAGAAGTGCAGGCTGCAGATGCGGTATCGATGACCCCTCTTGCCCTCCAAGACTTGGTTGACTCTACTTTCAAGGTCTTCCAGTGGATATCCGCAATGTCTGACCCATTCTCTTATTCGATCAACAGTCTTAGGGAACACAAGGCATTGTAATGCCTTCGGATTTGTTATGGGTCTTCGAAGGGCAACGGAAAATAGAACATGCAGGCATTGTTGTAAATTCTGCAAAATAAAGGTCAACATTATTAGAAAATTATTTTGCATAAGCATGTGCGAAAGAATGAATTGGACCATACATTGTTTGTTGCACGCTTTCTTTTGGGCACCACAGTAAAACCAGTGCAGCGTGTGCGGCTGTATTATAGGATATATTTCACAAACGATTCATTGATGTGTTGAAAATCAGAACATGTTACTCGTCCCTTGAATGTTCTATCATGCACGAAAATGAAACATGCTTATACTATAGGCACGGTCCGCGAAGGATGCAATACGATGCGAATTGACATTGATAAAAATTGATATACCAATAACATAACAAAAGAAACTCAAGTCAATAGCAATGATACAAATTAACATAGCACTACGGAGTTAGATACTTCGGAATAGATATAAATTTACAAATGAAGGAGACATGATTAGGATACATGTCCTTACCTTGACCAACAAACAGTTGGATTCAGCAAGCAGAGTCATTAGTGGCAGGAGAACAGGGAGATGTTCCCAGGTAGCACACTGACGAGTTCACTCAAAGCGGTCACAGAGTAGCACGTTCACGAGTTGACTTGCAGTGCTCAAGGATGTTCGCATGGTAAATATCCAGTGGTTTATAAAGAATAACAAAAAGGGGTGTGTTTGTGAATGAATGACGTGAATATGTTGTTTGGCACCTTGGCCGTTTGTGCCCCTGACAGCCCCCGATGGCAGCGCACATCCACTGGTGCGAACTGCCTTTGATAGTCGGGGGCGGGATGGATGGCCCGGGAGGCATGCAGACAAGGCACCGGAAGAATGCTGAATGGAGACACACTTATGTGGATTACAGGGGCCCGGTCTGCTTCGAGGGAGGCCTGCCTGGAGACACGGGGTCTGAGGAGGCCATGTGAGCAATGGCCCCTTGGCGTGGGATAACTTTTGAAGTGTACATGTTGTTTGGCACCTTGACCGTTTGCGCCCCTGACAGCCCCCCATGGCAGCGCACATCCACTGGTGCGAACTGCCTTTGATAGTGGGGGGTGGGATGGATGGACCGGGAGGCTTGCTGACAAGGCACCGGAACACTGCTGAATGGAGACACACTTATGTGGATTGCAGGGGCGCGGTCTGCTTCGGGGGAGGCCTTCCTGCCTGGAGACACGGGGTCTGAGGAGGCCATGTGAGCAATGGCCCCTGGGTGTGGGATACCTTTTGAAGTGTACATGTTGATTGGCACCTTGACCGTTTGCGCCCCTGACAGCCCCCCATGGCAGCGCACATCCACTGGTGCAAACTGCCTTTGATAGTGGGGGGTGGGATGGATGGGCCGGGAGGCGTGCAGACAAGGCACCGGAACACTGCTGAATGGAAACACACTTGATTCACTTAAAAACTGAAACCACCATTGATAAAAAAATATGTTGTGCTTTATTTGGTTTCTTATTTTGATGGCACAAAAATACTACACATTGTAAAGGTCTGGTTGCAGCTTGGCGAGGCAAAATCCCCTGTACTGACCACGGTCGCTGGGGAAAGTTTGTCTCATGGCGCCAACGACACAGGCGGGTATTCGTCGAACGCGGTGTCCAAGCCTCCCATGTAGCCACCATGTGTACGAACAATAGGCCACCAGCTGGTACCACCTATAAAAGAGAAAGATACAATCTGTTTTTAAATGACCAAGATAAGTGTATTAAGCCTTGGTTGTCAATGACAATTCTTGTATACAATGGCATTTTTGCTAGGACAAATGCTAACTAGACACTGCACGACTTTTATGTGACTATTACTAGAGAATTGCAAGACTAAACAGATATGACAATGATATCTTGAAGTTACGAGAATATAGGGGACAACAGTAAAATAGTAGTGGCCTAACTGACATCACAACCAGACTACACTTACTTGTTACTTGGATTACGAGGGCTAACTGTTGCGCGAAGTTCGTGCATAAGCACCATCAAAATCCTCAACACGGACCGTGTGAGACAGACTGCCGTGAAGTCTGGCAGCTCGGTAACGCATTGCGGCTGTGGATCGCCTTGCGATATGTAGGACAAGCATCCCAAGTTTTATCTGCAGCAGCAGTTCTCCACCTCGGTTGGCATTAGCATGCGCCGATTGCATGTACACCAGGTGGAAACGGCGTCCATGCGACATGCCCAGGCTCTTCATCTGTTGAAACGTCCGCCCAAATGTTGTCCAAATCCCCATCGTCTACAGAGCTTGCTCTTTCCAGTAATTCCTCCACGGAATACTCAGGCTCGTACAGGTAGGGCATTATTGTTGCCATTGTGTGGTAAAGAAATGAAAATAATTTATAGCGGTCGTACTGGTATCTGTTCACACGGGCTACAAGCAACGAAGGTAGCTGACCAGAGCATAGAAACGAGTCACAGAATACTCAAAGAAATACAGCAGGAGGAATGGAAAAGAAAATCTGCTGTTGTGTGTTGTGAAATGGTCTGTTTATACTTGTCGAGGAAAGAGGCTTCATGCCATTACCATGGCGACACGTCATTAACTGAGGCGCAGAGAATGTTGACACGAGATGTGCTTTGGCATTGTGAAATGGGCAGTACGCGTCTAGTGATGTCAGGCTCAGGGGTGGGGGATAGGATTTAGTGCCGCAAACGCAGGTCACCCAGGGCGATGCGGCAAGTGATAAGATAAGATTATCACAAAATGGCCGTGCCCTGCTGCCTGATTTTGCTTGTGTTCAACAGCCGAAAACTCGGGTAAGATGCATAGGAAATGTTTGTACGGTCGATCGAATTATGATTAAAAGCACATGCCCGACCCATAGGGACAATAATATTTTTTGACCGAACCATCCCTTTAACTGGCCCGTTGTTCGCACCCTCCCCATTCCCATTGAGCCCTATGGGGGCTCGAATGGGAATGGGGAATGGTTCCTCGTATGAAGAATTACCGGGCCCTTACCGGGCCCCCCAAGGTCGGAATGGCCCGGTAATTCCTCATTCGAGGAACCCGGACCCGGTACACGGTAAGGGGGTAGCCATGCCGCTAATAGCGGCATGGCTACCTCCTACCTTGTAATAACCCCTCTTGAAAGCACTTTTGAATGCCGCACAGAGTAAAAAGCTAGATGTAGACTTGTGAATGGAGTGAAAGCAAAGTAGAACGATGTGGCAGATACCACTGAATGTATTGTATGAAACAAGTATTGGCAAAGTTAAGAGAATATCAACAAGGGTATGAAAATGAGAAACCAAGTATTGGACCAAAAGCTAAGAGGGGCCCAGGATTTGCAGGCTAAGAGGAAACCTGTGTTGGCAAAATCAAGAGGAATACAGAGAAGTGTGACAACGTGCATGATGGCTGAGCAAGTCACGGTACAGTGTCTGGGGAGCGTGACACTGGGGGAATCAACTAACCATCACTGTCAAATGGAAGCAGTGGCTAATTGTTGATTAAAGCAGTAAGAATGGGTATCAGTTGCGTGACCTGTATTGGGTGGACCGTGTGCTTCGACAACTGCGCATAGACCGAGTGCATGGAAAAGAAAAGCCAATAAAAGCATGCATAAAGTAGCTTGTGTTTTGCAACAGCCTTCTATGTGAATTTGAAGTCAAGAAACAGAACTGCCTAAGTGAACTGGTACAAAGCATTGATAGTAAAGGAACTGTGCAGTGTCCCAAGGAACTGTGTTGTTTTGAAAGCTAGAAGATGTGAGCTCTTGGGGCAGAGAACTCTGATATTTTGTGAACTGTTTTGAACTTAGGTAGCTGATTATAAAGTGAGAGCTAGAAGAAGCTTTGAATTTTCTTTTGAACACTATTCTTTTTGTATACCGTTAGTTATGAGGGCAAGTATAGGTTTTGGACACAGACAGACATTTGATTTGGAGACAAAGACTATCCTTAGTTTTCTCTAGGTACGGAAATCCCACATTAGCATAGAGCAAATTAGGCCTTACTCCATCATGCATTTTAAGTTAAATAAAACCTTTGAGCACACATTTGAATCTGTTGTCTGTGTCTACTCTATGATGCCTTCACAGTTCCCCCTCATGGGAAAGGGGGAGCTACCATGCCTCGCCCATTCAAGTCATGACATCTCCCCGGTAGTTGTCTCCTAACATGTGATCCTCCCTCATAAAGTTGCCCCCAGAGTCAGGATCAGGTAGCAGCTGCCATCCCCTGGCCAGATGGAAGGAGGTGACTTCCGGGAAATCGGTGTTGACTTCATTGAATTCATCCCAGTAGCCAGTATTTGGGCTGTCATCTTTTAACAGTAGCACAGTACTGTGAGGTCTGTGCATCAGTATGTGTGTCCATTGAAATTAGTCCTTGGTCAGGTGTTCTTGAAAGAGCCATGTTTTGAGAGATTTGCAAAATTGGAGAATTGTAGGGGAATTAAGAGCCGACACCGGAATCGAGTTCCAGAGGGTGGATGCATGACAAGAGAAGGATCGTATGGGGGTCCTCTCTGTGCGGATAAGTTGTGATTCAAGCCGGTTCGTTCATTTTCTGCGCAAGGAGCGTGTGCCACCAGATATTTGGAGCTAAGCCAACAGGTACGCTGGTGTGCTACTCATGACTGCTTTGTAGATGAAACATGCAGTCTTGAACAGTATCCTGGCTTGGAGTGGAAACCAATGTAGTTCACATTGAATGGGAGTAATTAGGTCAAATTTCTGTGCGGCTGTAATAAGACATGCTGCAGCGTGGTGGATTGCTTTAAGGGGAGCCAAGTGAGCAGCTGGGACCCCAGTCAGGAGAGCATTTCCCCCCATTGATGTGCAAGACCACAAGGGCCTGCATTACAGTTTGGAAGTCCTGCGGGAGCGGGAAAGGGTAGAGATTCTGAGCCAGGCTATTTGAGCCTTCTTGGCTTGGTGTTTATGGAAGGACAGTGTGAGTCAGGCAATGTATCAAGAGAGACAAAGATTCAAAGGTGTTCGTTTTTAAAACCTTTATTTAACAAGGTTCCTGGGTTAGTGTAATGCCTGACTGGCCCTAACTCTAAAGGGAAAGTTCCCTTGACTGATGCAGTGATTTCAAATACCTTCAGTGTCTTTGAGTTCCTTGGGGTTCCCTACCCCAAGCTTCAACTTATTCAAGTTCCATACACCACAAAAGAAATGTAACAGTTCATTTTGAAGCTTTTCGGGGTTCCCTTCCCAATGCTTCAATCCTTTCAACACTATAAAGAAACCAAATACATCTCTAACATGGTTTGGCCTCTTCGGGTTACCGTCCCCAAGCTTGGGGCCCATCCAGCTTTCAAACAAAGTCAATTTTATCAGGATGTACTTTGCCTTCTTCAATAGGCTTGGCAGGGTTCCCTTCCCCTAGCTAAGGCCTCTTTCCAGCTTTCAACACCAAACAAAATATATCACAATTCCTTTTAGGCTTTTCAGGGTGCCCTTCCCCCAGTGTATTCCTCTTTATTTCCAAAATGAGTATTCAGCCTTTGGTAGGCCTCTCAGGGATCCCTTCCTCAAGCTCAGGCCCCTCTAGTTCCAGACACAAGTTCAACTGGTCAGGATGTACTGACCATACTGTACAGTATGTTACATCCTTACATACTGTTTTCTTACATACTATCCTCTCATGGGGTTAAATCAGAGGCTTTCGAAAACGCCAAGCTCTTTCCTTTTCCTAAGGGCAACAACTCTGATCATTTGCCCCTCTCTTTACCTCTTACTCATGCTTTCCTTTGTACTTTTTATCTTAAGGTGCTTTCTGCACCACTTTCATGTATTCCTTTCCCTTTGCCGTGCACACTTGCACTGTCGGTTATTCCTTTCACTTTGTTGTACACACTTGCATGCTCACCTCCTTCGGTCATGAACCCAATGTACTGTCTTTTTCCTATCGTGCCTCTTGCACGCTTCTTTCACTCTTCCGTGCACACCTGCACTTGTTTTCTTCTTTCCGAGTTGCCTGCACCCTTTCCTTTTTCTCTGGACTTCACTTTTACTTCTGCGCCGCTAAGGTACCTTTTCTTCCTTCTGTGCGCATTTTCCTTCTTTCTTACTCGGTTTCTTAAAACTATCCTTCTTGCTTTCCTCTCCGTGCCACTTTACATATTGTCTTTTTCCTCCCTGACCCTCTCCAACCACCCGCACGCTCAAGAGTTTCACTCTCCCTCTCATGCAAAACTCACTGGATAGCGTAGTGCTGGCAAGCGGTCTCTCTGGGGTGCTTTGGGTCGAGGTCAGGGTCGCAACACCTGCCTCTCAGACACCCTTGGGCCAGGCACACGGTCCAAGGGAACACGCAATTGCACGGACACCGCCAGCAGGGTCCCAGCTGCCTTGCTCTGGCTTTCAGGGGGCATGGCTCCCCAGCCACGCTGCAGCCCCTCTCAAGTACCGGGACAGCATCACAGCATGCCGCTCTCCTCCGTATCCTTCTGCCTGCAGCTCCAGCTTCGTGGCTTTTCTGGTCCAGTATGCCCCCCCCATCTCGCTCATCCATCTGTGCAAGACCACACCTTTTATGGTGAAAAACCGAGTCAAGTGGAGTCCGGTGTGAATGGTCACTATTAAACCCCTAACCCTGCCTGACTATTAGTGGGCCAATTTGAGTTCTTTCTCAGGTAGTTTTCTCTTATTTTCCTCATGTTATTCCAATTGGTAATCCTTACTGATCTTAGTTGCCTCCTCCTCGTCTCAATACTTGTTGGAAATGGGGAAGGGCAGATGGGGTGAGATGGGAATTGACATTCACAGGCTATCTTATTACAAGATGATTGTTAAAAGGATAGGCAGTGAGCCCCTGGCCCTAGTTTGGTCGACAAAAGGTGATTCTCTTTGTATTAAATGACTCCCTATGTACCCACCCGGACATGCGAGCATGGGCCTTAATAACACTTCATATGATCTGTACTGGGGAAAGACAAGGAAGCATTGGAATTGAGATTATGTCTTTGTCTTACCTTGCTTTCTCCATTCCCTCAGGTTGCTCTGGGGTAATCGGTTGGTCTCTCCCTTGGGTTAGGGATAATGGGAACTGCATAACCCATAAAGGCTTCTGGGACATCTTACCCTATTGTCCCGTTGGAACACTGTGGGCCTGATTCACAGAAGCGTTTTATAATGGTGCAATCCCAAAGGAAAACACTCTGTGAATCAGGCCCTTAGTCTCTCCTAGGGTATTCTCCTGAGGGCAACCCCGGACTCCCCTACCCAGGTGATCCTCCCTCGCTCGTCCACTCCCAGCGTTGGGAACCGAAAGCAAGGGCCCTCCCCTGGCCACCTCAATAGGGGATTCTCTGTATCTACATGGGAGAATATCCCTAGGTTTCTCACAACAGGCTGCTGTCAAAGGTGAAGTCTATGGATTTAGCTAAGTCAGAGTTGAGGATCAAATCCTTCTATGCGCACATCATTGAGCCACTGTTGGACAAGTTTTTTTTTAGCGGGCGTACCGATGCGGATGAATTCAGTCTTGGGTGGGTTTAGTTTGAGGTAGGCAGTCGACATCCACGACTGGATGATGACTAGGTAATCGTGGAGACAAATTAATTTCTGCACGCCATTTACTCTCATGTACAACCGAATATCGTCTGCGTAATGGTGGATGGCTATTTTGTTATCTTTGAGGAGAGTGCCCAAAAGCTCCATGCAAAGGTTAAAATGGATTGGTGATAGGATGGAGCCTTGGGGGACTACGGAAGAGACCTGGAGTCGGTTAGAATGCAACAAGTTCATTTGAACATCCTGGTGTATGCCTTAGAGGTAGGCGGTAAACCAATTCAGGACAGTGCCAGAGAATCCCATCCTGTCACCAAGGAGGGAGAGAAGGATGCGGTGGTCAACAGTGTTGAATGCAGCCAAGAGGACAAGGAGGCATGAGTCGCCCTTATCTATGATTTGTAGGGCATCATCCACTACCTGGATGGTGGCTGTCTCGATGTTACATTTGGGGCAGAACCCTAACCGATAGTAATTTAGGAGGTGGAATCATTCGATTCTGGCAAGTAGTTGTGTAGCAACTACTTTCTCCAAGATTTTGCCAATAAACAGGAGGTTCTTAATGGGCCGATAGTTGGCTAGGTTGTCTCGATCTAGGGTTGGTTTTTTAAAAAAAGGTCGTATGACCATTTTTGAGGTTGTCCAGGAATGATCCTTCTGCGAGGGAGGCATTAATGATGCCAAGGAGCGCATTGAGCGCCGGGCTGGTCAATTCTTTAATGATGGAGACCGGAATCATATCATCAGACTAAGAAGTAGGTTCTAGGGAGGCAATCACTTTTAGGAGATCCGGGGGGAAGAGAGGAGAGAATTCGGTCCAGAGGAGCATTGTGCGTGCTGGGGCGCAGGGAATGCTAATGCTGTGAGAGTTTGATTCGATGTAGTTGCTGGAATCTCAGGGTTTGGCACAATAATTTACTACTTCAAAGAGTGCTTTGCTCCTGATGGAGGCTGCCCCAATGGTGGTGGAGGATTAAGCAGCTTTGGTCTCGGTAATCAGAATCCTATGGTTTGCGCTGACAGATTTGAGGTTGGTGAGGTCTCTCGAGTTATGGTTTTTGCACCAATGTTTCTCTAGGGCTCTGATTGAGCGTTTGTTGGAGGCTAGCTAGGGGGTGTACCATGGAGCGGATTGTTTGGTCTTTGGCCAATAGGATTTTCGGGGGCATGAGTGTCCATCAGTTTATAGAAGAGTTGCTGAATAATTCCAGGTGGCCAATGGCCTTTCCTGTGGTGGGGAAGTCTGCAAAGTTTGCTTCTAGCTCATTAACTGGGAAGGTTTTGAATGAGCGGCGTTGAGTGAGTGGGTATTTAGCCTGACATTTGTGAGCCACACTCAAGTGGGTGACTGATAATGGGATGGTGGGGTGATCAGACCAGTCAATTGGGATAGACACTGCACAGGTGATGCAGGGGGATGATGTGAAGACTAAGGGCCTCATTACGACCCTGGCGCTAATGGGTTAACGGCGCCGTAAAAGGCTGCGGCGCCGTTAACCCATTAGCGCCTGATTACGAGGTCCCTTTGCGGGACCAGACCTTAACGGCTGCTCTACACCAGCCGTTAAAGTAGGAACCCGCAAAGGGACCTTGGTGCTAAGTACGGTACCGCAATTTGCGGTACCGTACTTGGCGCCTTCCCCATTCCCATTGAGCCCTATGGGGCAAAAATGGGAATGGGGAAGGGCCATGGAGGAAGGGGGAATTACTGCCCTGCCAACCTTGTAATGGGGTGGTAATTCCCCCTTTCTCCATGGCGGAGTCGGTAAGTTACCGGCATGGACCAAGGTGCTATTAGCACCATGGTTTTCCGCCTGGGTCGTAATGAGGCCCTAAGCCTAGAGTGTTGCCTATGTTGTCCGTGGGGCAGAGCACAATTTGCTTAATATTGGCCGACTCGCCATAAAATGTAGAATTCGAAAATGTATGGATTCATGCAGTTATCTGAAAGATTAGGGTATCTGCCATGTTAGTTGATTTTCAGAACACAAAATGTAAATCCCACCTGTCATTTTGGTATGACAAATCTTTCTCCTCCCTCAGCCTCTCTAACCCACACCTCTCAACTCCTGGTCTTAATAGCATGCGGTGGGAGTAGTGGTTGTAGGTGAAGGGAGAGTGCTCACCAAACCTCATTGAGGGAAATATGATATGTAGGAGTGTCATTAGCCCTATAAGAGGTCAATTTTGCATCAGAACAGGGCTTTTCCACTTTATTCCTGGGGGTAGTCTACTGCTGGACTCATATGAGGAATAACTAGCAGAGAGGCCTCAATCCTTGCATTGGAGACAGTGACAGGGAAATCGAGAAGCTAGCTGGGACCCCATCAGAGGAACCAGAGGAAGTCTAGGTGCAGGAGAAAATCCTTGACTGAAGCCCTTGACCAGATCTGTGCGGTCCTCGGAGGAGCCCTGCTATTTTTCCCCGGATGCCCCATTTTCAAGGCCGACCATGTAAGTAGATTAATCTAAATGCCATCAAAAGTGTGAGGGGTAAACTGCCAGCCTTAATCTCCATCTCACATAGCGGGTAGGGGGGTGGTAGGTACTGGGAAGACTCTCGGTACATTTTATTGAGTCTAATTCAAATTAATTCCATTATAGAAAATCCCCCTATTCATTTAAAATGAATTGTGTTGGGAACAGTCTGCCTTAATACTTTCCATTAAATTGTGGGGGGTGGGAAGTTGTGTAGATCCATAGCGCATTGAATTGAAGTTAAATCAATTAATTCCCATACAGAAAATCACGGGATGAGTGTTGTTAGAGTTCGAAACTAACAAAGTTCATGCCCAGTGTGTTAGAGCTGCTATATACAATAAAGACTTGGGTGACTGTCCTCCTGAAACCCCTGACTCCTGTCCAGAAGGGGTGGACCTGAATCCCAAAAGATGTAATCCCAAAACGGTACCTTTCAAGTGAATGGGGTAAAACAAAATTTCCCATTTATTCCCTTGCATCCCAAACTAGAATTACCAAGCATTGCATCTCAATTGTATTTGTGTTGCAAAATAAAATTTCCCATTTATTCCTGTGCATCCAAAACCAGAATCCAAAAGCACTGCATGTCTATTGAATGTGTGTTGAAAAATGATTTCCCCCTTCGAGTTCCTTTTCCAAACCTTGCTTTTCAAATAAAACCCCAAAACGATTTTCTAATTGAGTTACTTTTCCCAACCATGCCTGCCTAAAAAGCGATTTTGCCATTTGAGTTCCTTTTCCAAACATTGCCTTTCTAAAAATAAAGCAAATATGATTTTCACCTTGAGTTTCTTTCTCAAACATTGCCTTTCTAAAAATAAAGCCAAAACGATGTTCCCATTGACTTTCTTTCTCAAGCATTTCCTTTCTCAAAATGAAGCCAAAACGATTTTTCCATTGTATTGTGAATGTATTCTATTGGTTAATATGCAATTAAATCTGATTTAAGATGTGGCTGCATATTTCAAAATTCTACCTGTGTTGTTTTAATAACGGAAAATAATTTGGAGTGATATGGTGTAGTGCCACAGTATTGGTGGTTGAGGTTTTGGTTGCTATTCCATTTTGTCAAACCTTAAATAAATATATATATTCTTAGTAGTCACCGGCCTGGTTATTAGCTCATTGGTGGCATAGAGAGTGTTTGTTGGGGTGGTGCGAGACGGGTTGGAGGCCTCACTAAAGTTGAATCTGCTTTGGGTGTGCGCCACCTTGCTTGGGGGGAAAAGGAACTCCCTGAGTTGAGTGACTACCTAATAAACCGCGACAAGTATAATGCACCATTTTAACCCATTATGCAAAAAGAAATTCAAGGGGGAGAACCACTTCGAACAGCCATTTGTTGGTTCGAGCTCCCTCGCTACACTCGGTTGTGCCAAACATTTATGCCCAAATAAAAAAAAATCCCCAGCTGCCACTGTATTTTGGAATATGTAAATAACAAGGTTCTCCTTATAATGAAGGCATTTTAATTGTAAACTCTGTTAAACTGCAACAGTTTTAGCATACATTAGAAATCATGTAAAAGTGAACCGTTACTCTATGTGAAAGTGAAAGCATTGCTTTACATTACAGCTTTCACTTTGGTGCGTTAAATTTGATGTTGCCTGTCAAATTGAAGGGGTAGTGAAAGAAATCTTGCTGGGAAAGGGCACTGCTGTTTCTTGAATGCAGCGCAATGCTGTCTGTTTGCATCTCTGCTTCTGAATTCAGAATGTTTGGAACACAGTTAATAGCAGTAGTTATTATGGCATTCTGAGAATTCTGTTGGTGTTTTCACGGGGATGTCCAACTCCGGCCTCGAGGGCCAGAAACATGTTGGATTTTCAGGATGCCACAGATTATTATTCATGAGAAATCTGCATACGATGATTCTAAAGGTATGAAAATTGTTTTTCATGAAGATTAATGATGGATATCCTGAAAACCTGTCTGGATTTCGGCCTTCGGGGCATGGAGTTGGACAACCCTGGTCTAAGAGAAGGTTGATAATGACCTTCATTTGCTAATATTAGGGAATAGCAACACAAACCTCTTGATGCCTAAAAGTGTACACTACAAAATATCCACTTTATGACACTAAGCACTCACATGAATTCTTCAGATCGCCTCTTGCTTGTGATGTCGCGATTTCGGACCAGGTTTTGTGGTAATCGTCAAATGATATGCTCTTTATCTTCCTGTAAATATAAAACGTCTTATGCATAAAGTAAACATTAATTTCACTGGAAAGGAAGACGGCTTTAGAATTCACATGCACATTGTTTAAGTACTTTCTAAATCTGTCACTCTTAGGTACCAGTGCACTTATTAATATGTTTTTAGAGCAGTAAATACACAAAGTACAGAATTTAAGAAAAACAAGTTTGACTAGCAGGCTGATTATTGAAAAAAGTGAATTTCTGAATAGACCTATTTCTTGGGTGGATCACAAGATGTTAGATCAAGATGATATGTCATGGAACGTTCATGGAATTAACAAGACTGAGCTCCTTGGAGTTAAATGAAAAATATTTTGACGATAAAGTGGAAAGAAATATTGCTGATTACGTGCCAATTAACAACAGCCAAGGTTTAGCAAATAGCATGGCAGGCCCTACAGGCATAGTTGAGGGTAATCGTGAGTGACGTGGCCTTGATGAACATATAAAAGGAAACCAAAATCCATCAAAAAAAAAAAAGAGTTTAGATTATTAGAGAAGACATATGCAAAATAGTCCAATGAAGCAGAGATACGACAGAAGATGGTAAAATGCAAGTATGAGATTAACCAACATCACAAGTAAAAGGTTAAGAAGAGCAGAAGATGGGGGGCGCTGTTGCGCACAACCAATATGGCTGACTGAGAGGAGAGCTCCGGCTCCACCATTAATCCTCAACCGAATATATCCTGTCAGAACCGTCCTACAAAACTGTAAGATGAGAATTCCTGAAACGAAAGACCTGCAGAACAAACAGTGGGAAAATCGTGCCTGTGCGTCCGAGGAGACCCGCGATATCTGCCTGGAGGTGCCTGAGCGGATTGAGGGCGCCGTCGCGGCTGCCCACAGGCTCCACGGCGTATCCACAGCGGGCCGGTGGGCCGCTGGGAGGAGCAGGTCGCAGTGGGGGAGGGGCGAAACAACGATCCTGCACCGTATTGCCCGCAAACGAAGGAGGTGAACTGGAGCGCCGGGGGCCGCAGACGAGCAGCAACAACACCCGTGGCTGCTGCCACCGGAGGTTGGCATCCACGACCACTGCCGCCTGCTACATTTGGCCGCGGTAAACCGGAGTCGGCGGAGCGGCTTCGGGAACATCACGCTGCTCTCGCGGTCGCGCGCGCTTGGTGCCGCGGCGGCTGCTGGCGGGCCGTCCCCTGCTACCCGGATCGAGAGGGAGGACACAGGAGAACAGAACAGAGATAAGCGGGGGGGGGGCTTTGGCACCCCCCCAAATCAAGTAAGTGAGGTGGGACGGAAAGGCCCCCCCCCTAACGAAAAACTACCTATGTTACACAAAACCCTCAGGGAGAAGCAGGGGGGAAATGCGATGCCATAGATCTGCAATTGAGTCGCATTTAATTGAACATAGCGCCCAATACACATCATATGAGGAAGGCCAGGATTGCGGGCATAAAGTGGCTGGGGCCTAAAACGAGCACTGCAAAGGGGTCGCAGTAAGCCAACCCCCCCCAGCACTAAGTGGGTTTCGCCCAATAAGTCACCAGTTCAATCTACTTGGAGAAGTGACGAATACAGTATTAAAACCCGGCTGTATACAGACAGAACTTGGCGTCTCCTGTTTGACGGCAACCCATTTATCCTGGAGTGGAGCGGAAGGAGCACTCCGCTGGGGGCCATACACGGGTGATATATGTGAACAAACTTTTGGGATCAGCTCAGTGAAGACCCTGGCCCTGTGAAAGGCACACAAAGACATCCGAACACTAGGGGGACGGAAGGTGCGCGGCAGGCCAATGCTTCCACACTGCCTGCCCTTTTGCCCATTTAGGAACAACTTTCTACGTGAAAGTTTATACTACGTGGGAGGACACAGTCCACTCAGGGGCCGTACACCATATTACATGGGACGCACCGAGAAGAAGGGAACGGGGGGGAAAGACCGGTCCGATGGATTCCTTTGCCAGTTCCCAGCCACACAGGACCGCCGAGGAGGCACCACAGGAACACGACAAAGAAGGGGAAGATCCCTTGGACCGCCTGGCGACGCTGGTCCAAAATGGCTTCATGGCAGTCAACGTCAAACTTGATGATATAGTCACAACAATCGGGTCCCTTAAAGCCTGAGTGGAAAAAGAGTGCGCGCATCACAGAAGTGGAGAGCAGGATAAGCACCAACGAAGACACACTATCACAAAATGGCCGCGACATAGCCCGCCTCCAGACAGAGCTACAAAAAACTCATAATAAGTGTGAAGATTTAGAATCAAGATCGCAGAGAAATAATATCCGGATTGTTGGAGTTGCGGAAACATTTGGCAAAGGCGACATGGAGAGGCAAGTAGAAACCTTGTTGAGAAACATTCTGGGAACAGACTCCTTCTCTGATCATTTTCTTGTGGAAAGGGCTCACTGCACGTTGGCACCACTACCGAAACCGGGGGCACCCCCCCCGCACCATAATAGCACGTCTCCTTAATTACAGAGATAGGGATATGATACTCAAACTGTCCAGGGAGAAAGGTACTTTACTCTTTGAACATAATAGAATCCACATATATCCGGACTTCTCCGCTGGCATACAGGCACAGAGGCGGTCCTATGAACTAGTTAAGAAACAACTACGAATACGTAATGTACCATATGCCCTTATCTTCCCAGCGAAATTGAGAATCCAACATGGTGGGAGAGCCCATTTCTTTGAACACCCCACAGAAGCTATGACATACATTGAGGCCTCAATTCCCTTACCTCCCTCCCAGAGATCGAGTGGTTGACCCGAATGCCAGACCACGTCTGGGGGATGAGGCACCAGATTCGGCTGACTAATCGGGATACATCCTCAAGCCCTGACTGGGGGAAAGAATTGGGAAAGGACGATGGAACTCCCTATTGGTGGCGGGTGCCGACTCCCGACCGCCTAGGGAAAAGACAACCTTGAAATATAGACGGACTGAACGAAAATCCCATAGTGAACTGAGCCGAGAGCCTCCGTCAGGACAAGCCAGGTGCATGCAACAGGAGTCCCTCAGGAAAGCTCCACAAGTTTAAAGAGATGTATGTTACAGGGCAGCATTGTCAAGTTGGGGAAGATGATGTGGGTGGGGGGCTGAAACAATGTGGGAATTTTAGCTTAATTGGGCAGGGTGGGGAAAGGGGAAGGGCGTTTAGGGATCAGGACTCAGTTGAAGGAGTCCTTCAAATTACAAAAAGTGGTGACATTGCAACATATGATATTCTCCTAAGCAACAGTAAGTCAAGAAGCAAAAAATGGATGTACAGATATGGATAACCCTGCTGGAACGGCCGAGGGCTTAGATTGAAACTACTAACATGGAATGTACATGGGCTGAACAACCGAGCAAAGTTGAATAAGGTGGGGGCCTATGTCAATCGACATCATCCCCAGATTGTTATGTTACAAGAGACCCACGCACTCCAGAAGGTTAACGCTGAATTCTTGAAAGGGTGGGGTAAACATAGATACTGTACAGAATACTCCTCACAGGCACGTGGAGTACTTGTCCTGATTCACCCATTCGTTGGGTTTCAATTGGGGAGAAGTAAAATAGACCTGCTGGGTCGATACGTTATAGTGTGGGGAAGCATTGCAGGGGAAGAATTGATACTGGTAAACACGTATGGTCCGAATATGGACGACCCTGATTTCTATACGAATGTAATGCAAGAGATTGGTTTATGTGGATGCGAGCAAATACTGTGGGGAGGGCCTTCAATACCATACTAGACACTACCCTAGATTGATCCACCTCCACACACAGGAATCCCACGAAAACAGCTGACACTGTGCAACAAATCATGTTGCAATTGTTGCTGGTAGATGCCTGGAGAACACTACACCCCCACAAAAGACAGTATTCCTTTTACTGCTCTGTACATGACACCGAATCCCGTATTCATTACTGGCTGGTATCAGCGTCTCTTATGCACCACATCAACAGTAGTGACATATTTCCCCGTACCCTGTCGGATCACTCCCCCATCTTGTTAGACTTGACACTAGGTGACCTTAGACCTCCAGTCAAGAGATGGAGAATGCCTCCCGACATCCTTAAGGACCCTGCGGTGGCAGAGGAATTACACACTGAGGTCAAATTGTTCCTTGAAACCAATAAGGACTCAGTAAATAGCTCAGCGATTTTGTGGGAGACGTTTAAGGCTTGGGTGAGGGGTATCCTGATCTCCAAATCCACAGGACTGTTGAGGGCAGTAAGGGGGGGAACTGATTGAGGTGGAGAAAGGACTAGGGAAATTAGAGCAACAATATACATCCATGCATGAAGACAGCACCCTTGCAGACATCAATAACAACTTACAAGAATTCAGTAAACTAGCTGCCAGGGAATTGTTGTATATGGCTACCAGCTAGGGCGCGCCGGTATGGTGAGGGGAACAAGGCGGGGCGCACCCTAGCTAACCTACTAAAAGCTGAAAGATGCCACACTCTGATTTCCAGCATAATAGCGAAAGACGGCACAGTAACAACAAATGAAGAGGATATAAATAGAGAATTTTCCCTTTTTTATGCAGAACTATATGCCAACCAAGACCTGAAAACTCCCAATGATATCAGGGAATATTTAGATAATATTACACTCCCCAAAATGTTAGCACAAAACAAGCTACAGTTAGACCAGCCCCTTACTGTTGAAGAAATAAAGGAGGCGATTAAATCACTAGCCAACGGAAAGGCCCCCGGCTCAGACGGTCTGGGGATTGAATTATATAAGGAACTTAGTGAGGAACTTGCCCCGATATTATTGTCTGTATGGGAAGAGGCCCTAGAGGTAGGGACACTTCCAACGTCCATGAGAGAAGCAATTATTACAGTACTCCCTAAACCCAGGCGACCCCCAAATGAGATGTCCTCGTACCGACCCCTGTCCCTTATAAACTGTGACGCTAAAGTATTTGCAAAGATTCTGGCCACCAGACTCCTGCCTCACATGCCAATATTGATACACCCGGACCAATGCGGATTTATCCCCACTAGATCGACGGCACTCAATCTGTGTAGGCTATTTGGGGTCATGGCCCAGATCAAACCGGAGGCACAGTCAGTGGCTGTGTCTCTGGATGCTGAAAAAGCATTTGATTCCGTGTCGTGGGCGTATCTATTCATGGTGCTTGAGAAATTTGGGCTGGGCCCATACTTCCTGAAATGTGTCAAGGTACTATGCACTAACCTGGGAGCTAGGGTATTGACTAACCGCACCATGTCAGAATGGTTTGAGCTGGGGAGGGGTACGAGGCAGGGTTGCCCGTTCTCCCCCATATTATTTGCCCTGACAGTGGAACCGGCTGCGGCAGCAATTAGAGAACATCAGGGACAGAGGGGCATATGGATGGCAGGCCTGACCCAATCGATCTCCCTGTATGCAGATGATGCACTGATAAACATCCGGGAGCCGGACATACATCTGGGTCCAGCTATGGAGGCAATGCACAAATTCACAGAATAGTCGGGATATAAAACTAACCGTTCTAAATCTGAAACTTTTCCTTTGACCCCGGCTACTAGATGTCCAAACAACACACACGGCCTGCAGTGGTCCCCGGACAAGATAAGATACCTGGGGGTTATTGTCTCGAGATACAGAACATCCCCACTTTTGAATAACCACGAATCTCTACTGAATACTATTGCTACCAAACTCTGCCTCTGGGCTAAACTTCCTATTTCACTTATTGGTCGGGTAGCTATACTAAAAATGGTAATTCTTCCTAAACTACTGTACATATTTACTAATATTCCGATCTGGCCTGGCAGGCGGTTCTTTGACACTCTTAGATCTATAGCGGTGGAATTTGTCTGGTGTGGGGGGGCTGCCAGGATGAAATGGGAAAAAACGGTGGAGCCATATAGCAAAGGAGGCATAGCAGCTCCGGATTTTGAACTATATTATCTAGTTGCACAGGCCCAGTTCGTTAAACACTGGTATGATGAGAGGGACACCTCACCCCACATCTACCTAGAAAAACATGCTGCACGCCCGACTGATATAAGGTCGGTCATCTTTGAAAGAAAACACAGGGATGAATGCCCATTCGATACAGTTAGCACAACAGCTCAGGCATGGTTCAAACTTTACCGTAGGCTTGGGGTGGAGACACCTTACTATGCTGAGGCCCCGTTCTGGAACTTCCCCGGCAGAGCACTCACATATGATCCAGATATACAACACAAATGGGACCCGGAGGAGGAATTTAAAATCAGAGACATATTCCCCAATGGTAAATTCATAACGTTAGAGGAATTTAAAACATGGATGGGAAATGACCAATTGATGGTATTGCAATATTATAGAATGAGAATGGCTTTTAAGGCCAGGTGGCCAATGTTCCCAGATGAACCCCCACTGCACCCATGCCTGATGACCCTATCCACCCGGTCGGGAACAAGTGTCTCGGGGCTATATGCGGCTGTGCAGGCTAACACTCCAACGGTAAATGTAATAAAGGCCTCCTGGGAGGCAGATCTGGTTGAAAATATAAATGATAGAACCTGGGTGAGGTACTGTGAACTGACCAAGAAGGTATCCATGAATGCGGGCCTCAGACTGATCCAATTTAAGATGTTGAACAAACTGCACTATACCCCCAAAAAAGTAGCGATGTTTACAAATAACAGTCCCGGTAGGTGTCAGAAATGTGGGGCAGAGCAAGCTGATTCGATACACATGTATTGGAGCTGTCCTCATGTGCATGTATTCTGGGGCAAGGTAGCAAACATTTTGGAGGAAGCAACTCAGATACCGGCAGACCTCACACCACAAAAATATTTGTTTGGGGATATTGGTAAACAGTCGGAGGTAACGAGAAGGCTCTTCAATATTGCATGCGTAGTAGCAAAAAAGTGCATTCTGCAAAAATGGAAGAGTGCACAGGCACCGCAAGTGAGCCACTTCCTTAAGGAATTGGTGTATGTCAATGAATGTGAAGAACATTATGTAATGTCACTCCCAAATTCATGTAAACCGAAGGACATATGGGCCCCGTTTAGAGTATATCTATGCGAAGCAGATTCAGCCAGTAACAGCCCGGCAGGACCCAGTGAAGCATCCAATAAGTAATACTGTTTATTCTGTTGTATAACTGAACTGAATGTTGCTGTTCTAGAGATATGTGATGTTGTTGCAATGTTATGTACCGAGAGCATTAAACAAAGTTTTTTTTTTAAAAAGAAGAGCAGAAGACAGATATCAAGCCATGTCAGTGTTGGAGCTGACAACTTGCATCTAAGCACCTGCGGATCGTCTGCATCTAGGAAATGGCGGCACGGTCCATCACCTTGTCTCATGGTTTTGGTGGCATATTCTGCACTGCCAGCACTCTATGGTGCTTATCACTTTCTGTTTTCTTACTCTACTCAATACCATGACCCCAAAATCAGTAATCAGGAAAATAATGCTACGCTGACAACAGTAACTTGTATAAGTGAAATCGGGGATGCATAGGAAGTCCTGAGAATGGGTCCCTAAACTCAAGGACTGTGAAAGGAAGTGAAACGGGAGGAGTAAAAACTGTGTGTGTTGGACATGCATACCTTCCCATTCCTTACAGCTTTATCTTCTAGATCAAAGGTAGCCAACCTGCCACCCTCCAGATGGTTTGGTCTACAACTCCCATCAGCCCGAGTCAGCATACTCAGTTGTGAGGTATCATTGGATTTGTAGACCGCACCCTCGGGAGGGTGATGTATTGGCTATCCCTCATCCAAATGGTTACATTTATTTAGTTTTTGCTCTGTTTGTCGATGTTGTCTTCTCGCTAAAGATACCTCACAGATGATCTAATTATTAGATCGTAGATTGTAACATTCATTTTAATGCTAGTTTTGGGAGCAATGATTGCCAAAGGGAGAGCTATGTTTGCTACTCTGGCAGTTAGTAAGGCATTGGCGATGCAGGTGGAGGGGACACAGATAAAGAAAGATGAACTGGATTGATGGGTATACAGGGAGCAGATGTCTGTTGAGGATAGCTAGGTTCTTGCAGTCAAAGAAAAACATGGCCGCAGGGTTTCTTATTGTGATGCAAATGGTTTGCTATTTATTCCCAAATGGTCAAAACCCTCCCTATTATTTTCAAACTTTAAGGTTTTGGAGCTTTTAATCTAGGCACTTGAGCACATCATTATCCCCTTATCCACATATTTCCCCCTTCTGAAGAGTTAAAGGTCAGACACTAGGCACACCTTCAAAATTGCTGAGAGGCGAACTGCTTTCGGGGAGGCAGGGTGAAATGAGTGGTTGATACCCAATACAATTCTGATCTTCAATCCAGGTTTAAGTAGATGTGCTACTTATAACAAACATAACATTTAAATATGTCAATGGTACACTTCTAGAGTTATACAGTATGGATTATGTTCAAACATGAGTGCCTCTCATATTATGTGGCTGCCGCCACCCAGGTCCGAGCCCAGATTTTGTGATGGAACAATATATGGCTTAGTGATCAGATTAGAAGCGTTCCTCAAGTAGCAGTTTTGAGATGCAAGTTATGAGAGGGTATTACATATGAAATATTATTGGCAGAGTGAGTGGTGGCTCTAGTATGCTGCACTAAATCACAATCTACGATTGACATATGCATCCCACTCTTATATTATTCGCATCGACCATCAAAGATTAAAGTTCTGTACTATGGGGGCTTTATTAGACCCTTACTGATAGTTTACATAGTATTGTGCACATTCTGCTATCAAAAGGCAGACAATGATTAGAGTTGGGTCTAGTGTGCTGTATAAGAGGCCCTGGTCTCAAGGACAATCATTTTCCATCAGAAACGGGGGCCTCTTGGCAAACTCAAAGACCTTGAACTGGATAACCCAGCCCTTTAAGATGAGTAGCAATTACCATGGAGATGGACGGGGATGCAGATTTTTATTCATACATCAATAATCAAAACGACTCAGGCAGTTGGCAAAAGGAAGACTGTTTTAATATCAATTATCTAAAACAGAGAGCATAACGAACATCAACAAATTCGCTTGATCCGCTTACTCAATGAATTTAAGAAAAAACTGAGATCTAATACACAAAACCCGTCATCAATGACGTTGACCTGTGTCATTACCAACATCATCCCATGTGGCAAACTACAAAAACCTACGAGTAGGGGTGATTGGCTCTGAGTGAACATCTAAGTATATGATGATCATACTAGTCTAAGAATGTGTGAATATGTGATGGGTTACTTATCAGGTGGTGCAACTAAGCCCTCCCCTAAAAATGACCACTATGAACGTCACTAAATAAACTATGTTCCTTTGGTTTACACAACTATAGGACCCCTAATTACGCGGTCCTCTACAACTGGTTGGTACTCTAACCTACGTCAGTACTTTTCCATCTACATATAGCAGCATGCAGGCTGGCCATCCAGGTGCTGGTGAGCTCGCTTTAACTATTGCTTCCCACCAATTAGCATATCAATCCATCATCACCTCAGTGGTCTACTGTTAATTAGGCTTTGAAGCTGCGCCTCGAGAGTGTTCTTAGCTCTGAGAAATTCAGAGAGTGAAGGCATGCTCTGCCCTCGTGCGTAGGTGTGACCATCTCGTTCATCCAACTTAATGCTTCCATGTGACTAGAGACCATGGAATCAAGCTTCTAGTGCACTTTAATTAGGGGTGTACCGAACTTCAGCTTTGAGTAAGTATTCGGCAGAATTCTGGCTGAAAAAAAGCTATTCGGATCCGACCGAATAGTTTCTTGCTATTCGACTCTTGCCGAATACCTTGACATTCTCATTTGAACACAATGCAAAAAAGGTGCTCATCTTTTATACTAATCCTGCAACAACACAGGAACATCTTTTCTTTTGGCGAATGTTTATATGCAATGTGCACTTTTTTCAGTTCAGTTCTGAAAGAAATGTGCATAGATATTTTCAGTTCCTGTCATGTCACTTCCCATTGCATACGTCATAGTACCCCCTTTTCTTTTTGCTTAAGGACTTGAGACCTGACTTAAACATTATCTGATATTTTATCAGGAATTATAAGTTGCATATTTTTGTGTATTGCAGAGAAAGAGTGGCGAGGATAAGTGAAAAGTGAGCAGCATTTGTTTCTGTGGAGTGAATAGTTGTGAGATGGAGTTCACGCATTTCAGATTTCCTCTTGACTTGTATAAAATGTCAGCTCCTGCAGGACACATTTCTATGTGAGCTGCAAAGAAATTTCGAAACTCGACCGCATCGACTTTGTAACTGGATAGAGAATGCAATGCATCTGATTCACAAAGGAAGTCCTTTTGTATTTGTGAAAACTCCTACTTTAATTGGCACTGAATATGCAACGATCTTCTGTACATTTGGTCCCTTCATTTTGGTTAAATCTGCTTTATTTCTGGCTTTTATACTTAAATAAAGATGCTACATTAATTACAAAGAAGCGAAATAAAAGTAAAGAATGCATTTAAAATGGTGCTTTATTTGTTTTTTTAATAAGTGTGTTTTGTGAAGTTTGGAAGATGATTTATTAAATAAAGCAACTATTCAGCTTCGACCGAATAGTTGACAAACCATTCGGTATTCGGCCGAATACTAAATATGCTATTCGGTACAGCCCTACTTTTAATACTATTTTCTAATAGACCTCTGACGTCTTCCTTGTTTTGTTCATGCCTTCTGAATAGGAGTTCTGTTATTTCACACGATTTGTATCCAATGTCAGTATACTACAATTTGATAAGACCTTGCCTTCTTTGGCTCGTCCAGCCTCGTCTGCTGAGATTCACTTTATAATTTCATTTTAACTGCAACACACTGGAAATGAGGCTTTCTCTGCCTTCTTGCTAAAGTCCAGCACTTTTATAATGTAGTGGAAACATCCACCCTTTACTTGTGTGTGTATATATGTGTGTATATATATATATATATATATATATATATATATATATATATATATATATATATATATATATATATATATATATATATATATATATATATATATATATATATATATATATATCTTTGTCTGCTTGCGTTTCTTTTGCATCTGTACACGTATAACATAGCTTAATATCTTCATCTGTTCTGTGGCATAAGCTTCTTCACCTTGAACCCAAGATGTCACTTATCCTTGATACTCTCTTGATGCCTTATAGAATATCTGCATTCTCTGAGTTCTGCATATCTTCTAGGTAGGTCAGCTCAGCTCTGAGTGACGTTTACTTGGCGATGGTTGGTGACTTGGTGAGTTGGTGACATTACCATTCGTCTTGACCCTTCATTTGCTCTGCTTCTTCAGGAATCTCATTTAAACAACCATCATATTTCCTCATATGCACGTATGGTTTCCTCAATGGGAATCTTGCCTCTAGGATTCCTTTTTGCATTGGTCGTTTCAACTGCTCCGTGTATGTCACATACTCTGGTTTCCAACATACAGGCAATACGGGCCGAACGGTTGAGGTGGGGGTAACTTGGCTCCTCCTCTACAACCTCAATGATGTGGAGTTTACGAAAAGCAATATTGAAGACGCAGAAAGTCAGATTCAGACCCATGAAAGCTACAAGAGAATAAATACATATGTGCACAACACTGCAGCTACACTTGGTCTAATATTTTAAACAACCTAAGGCAGCTTGAAAACAGTTGGATGCGGTCCCTTAGCAGTTCACAACTTCTTACTCGGAACGAGGTTGAACGTGTTAGAAATCTGTCTCCATAGGCATTGCTACACAACCACAAGTAATGGTGGAGCCGTTGGGAATGCAATGATGGTGCACGCAATTTGATTGTTATGAACTTGAGAATCCACATATATGGGAAGAAAGTGAAAAGGAGCAGAGGGTACTGTTCTTGTCCACTTGTTCCATGTGTCATTCAGCCCACTGGGGCATGCCACATTATATTAAAGCAGCTCTTTTGTAAATCCCCTGAAGAAGTTCCTAAAAAACATTTTGAGGGAATTATAAGGAATGAAACATTTTGGGTTTAATAATAACCACATGATTGAGTTGAGGGAGAAGGAAGCGAAAAGTAAGCAGGTGGCGGCAAATTAAGTAGAAAAGGGGTTTGGTGGTGGACAGAGGCACAGCGATCACTTACCTTACACCCGGCGAGTGAAGATGGTGGCCTCCTACTCTGAGGAGGCTTGGAGCAGGGGCTTTGCTGTGTGGTAAAGCCCCCCTTCTGAGCCTCCTCTTTGGCTGGGAGGACTAAGCCATGCCCTCGCCAGGTACTAATAAACATTACAAGTCTACAAAGTGGTAATGCAAACATGTTTATGTTGATCCCCCTCTTTGAGTGAAAATATTGTTGCCAGACTCTTGCAAATGCCAAAACTACTTATATTTTCTATTAAAATCACTGTACTTCCTTTATAAAAAGCTTCATGCCACCTTCCACACCCCAACTAGATGGACCAGCCACACAGTATTGAAGACGAGTGATCTTGTCATATTCGAAAGACAAGCAAACATATGAAACGTGAAATGGCAATCAAGATTATTTTATTCTCATATATGAATGTTAAGAAAGATGAGCATTTCAAAGGAATCAAACACATGCAACTATGTGGCATAATTCACAGAGAGGAGGCAAAGTATGTTCTTTGTTTCGACAATTGAGGAAAGCAGCCCATGGTACCAACATTTTCTTGCCATCCATAAGGATATCTTGATTTTTTAAATTTTCTGAACAACTGGGTGGTCTTAGCCTGTGAATGCGGTGGTTACAAAAAGATAAATGAAGGTTTGTCTTCCAAACAACGAGGTCCACCATTGCCTTGTATGCATTCAGCTAGAACTGGGGTCTGTAATATGCTACTGGTCAGATGTTTTGGACTGCGAGTCCTATGATCCCATGCCACTGACTTCGCTGTCAGGGGGTGATCAAAAATGTAATTTGAAAAATCTGGAGAGCAGCCACCTATTTTTGGATTACTTCAAGACATTGAATCAAAAAGGGTCAAGTGGCTTGTTACCTTTATATAGAATTGTATTGACTAGTAAAGGGAGAGGCAATATTGAACTTTGCTGGTGGGCCAACAGAAGAGAGGGCTCCAGATTTCCATTAGAAGCATAAACGTTTGATGTGGTGGAAGAGGAATGGGGTGGATACGTCAAAATGTTAACATAGTACTGTTTGTAAAAGGTACAGTGAACTAAAACATGTGGCTGCGGACTCTGAGTGGGCATATTCCCACGTAACAGGTCATCATGCCGTGTACTTTCTTGCAGAGGGGCGCCCTGGCCTCCTTTTATATACCACTGTTTTTATAAAGCCCTGGTGGGAAAGGGCTGGTGGCACTGTTCTGCTGTTCATTGATACGAACTACTGCTCGGAATTACTTTGGATTACTTTGAACTGCCTTCTAGTGTTCTGCCGTGTTGGAGCAGAGCGGATCCTTTAATACAGAAAGAAACACTGCAAACAGCTGACAGGCGTCAGCTCGTCACATCACCGACGTCACTAACGTGCCCTGTGAAGAAGGGTGCACTGCTGCCCTTGCGGCGTAAAGCCCTGGAGGGAAAGGGCTGGTGGCGCTGTTCTGCTGTTCGGCGGACACAGAGTAAGCTTTGTCCTGCAGCACAACCTATGTGGCCACAGCCCGTGGAAGTTGAAGATCTTGACATGGAAGACAGAAGAAGCGTCTGGAGCGGCTGCCAAAGAAGAGCAGACGGAGAGGCGGTGTCTATCAACGCTAAAGTCCCATCACCCATGATAGTTCCAACGGGAAAGATCGAGCGTGGGAAGAAAGAAGGCAAGAGCGGCCCCACCTACAATCAAGGGGAGACGGAAACAACGGAGGGCGGACTAACAGGGGAGATACTGCTGTGACAGCAATTCTGCAAGTCGCTCCTCAATCTCCTTCGAGCTGCCGACAGGAGTCGAAACACATGGCCCCCCAGATGATAGGGTGGTCAGTAGACTTGCTATAAAATACTCCACAGATGTCTATAAACAGTATAGGGAAGACCTGATAACTCCCCCTGAGAAGACCAGAACTTATGTGGAATGGGAGAGAGGCGGAACAGACGAGGGAGCTGGGATAAAGGGCACCCTACTAGCTCAACAACCAACAGAAACGAAAAGCCCACCAGAATCAGGGGCACCAAACCTCACACAAAGAGAAGAAAAGTCAGAACTCCACAGAACAACCTAAAAGGTTAGGTACTTCAAAACTGCTCCTTGAGCCCCCAAAACAAAAGGCGAAAGGGTCAGGGGAAACGACACCTACGAGAGCTAAAACCCAAAAGAAAAAAGATCACGTTGGGAGTGAGCCTCCCCTAAGTGGGCCACAACATAGAAGAAAAAGTACAAAGAAATTCCATGCTCACAATTGTCCACGTTTAAAGTTGACGAAAGGGAACCTCACTTATTTACTGAGCAGCAACAATCAGTGTTATCCACAATGCTGAAAAGCTTTTTTGCATTAAAATCAATGGGCGAGAGACCAGTGGCTGTAACGCTCACCTGGCTCCCACGGAGGCGCTGGTCTGGTCTGGGTTGCTGTGGCCTCTTCAAGCGTGATGCGCAGAATTCGGACCACCGATTGAACAGGACCCCCAAATCTTGCTTGTCTGGCCCGTAGGAGTATCCTTCTGCAGATGAGAAAGGGGATAACTGTCTGCTGAACAATGTGCTTGCTCCCCCCTTCCCCCCTCCGTTCTTCTCTGACTTCCTCCAAAACCCCCGGTTTAAGCTCACCTTATGGTTTGGAAGGATGAACTCTCCATCCTGCTTCTGGTGCAGGGGCGCACGATCGTCCAGTTACTTCACTGGTTTTCAGAATGGCGCTGGCAAATCCACTTGACTTTACTGAGCAATACGCCGTAAGTATGAAGATGCAAAAGTTCAAGTGTGAGCCTCCTTTTATGTTGTCTTTTTCTGTCCTTTATTTCAGCTGCAGAACAAAGCCGATGCGTTGAGGGGTTAAATTGCCGGGGTAAAATCAGGTGAGTTAGTATAATTCCTCTGTAATGTCTTTTGTCCTTTTCCCATAGGGGCCGGGGTGCTGGCGCCGACCCGAGATGTGGAATGGTTCACCAAGAATCGCTGGTAAGTAATATGGCTGAAAATTCGGCTTTCCTCTTGTGTTCCCTTGCTCTCCTTTTGTCTCTTCTTCTCTCCCTTAGGTGCTGTGCAGAGATGTGGCAACCGGCACTGAGAGCCGCGATGGAGCCGGGTGGCGTCTCGGGAACAGGTGAGTGAAGCGCGGCGCTGCAGCGAGCAACGCAGTGCTTTTAAATGAAAGTCTTCCTTCAGGAATGCTGGCGTGAAGATTCCGGATGCAGGTAAGAAGGTTGAAATAGTTCTTGGTTTTCACCTTTCTCTTCTCTTATTCCCTTGCAGGTGTTCCAGGTTCGAGGCGGGCGTGGCTGGAGTCCAGGTGCAGGAGCAGACACGGTGAGCGTTCAGCTGCTGGGATGCAGAACAACGCGAAGCACGTGCGGCTGTCCGGGCGTGGCTTAAATAGCCTTGGAAGAAGTTCCAGGTGAGTATTCTTCCACAGCCCCACCCAAGTAACAAAATAGTTCCTTCAGAAAAATAGTCCCTCCTAAGCCTCATTTGGCTTGGTTCTTCATGCAGCATGGTCTGCATCAGGTGAGTGTGCAGCATGGTCTGCTTCAGGTAAGTGCACCAAACACTTCCCCTTATGAGCCTGGCGCCTATGGCGCCAGGACTGATGTCCAACATGAGCCTGGCGCCAACGGCGCCAGGACAGAGTCCAAAGAGCCCCTATAAAGGGCGGCTGGGCTTTTACCCGGGGGCGTGATGCCTGCTCCCGGGGGTGCTGGGCCTGGCCTGGTGCTCCGGGGGTAGGCATCATGACAGTGGCGGAAGAACTGACAGATGCGGAACTATTGGCAGGTTCCGAATCCTGCTTCATGCCAACTGGTGAAACCCAAGTAGATTTAACACAAGGCCCTCTTGTAGGCAGTCCCCGAAAACAACCAGAGGAACAACGGATATCAGGTATCAACGTGCAGGAAGATATGTTTCAAAAACCCAGCCAACTGACACCGGATCTTATTAAGACAAATAAAGCTGGATTAGGTCTGAAGGCAGGAAAAGAATAGGGAAAGCGAAGCGGCCCATGAAGAACCCAAACTAGAATCAGCACTGGCGGCCCAAGACAAAAGCGGCAATGGTATACAACCGCTTGGAATTATACCACTAAAATAAGACCCTCAACAAAGGACACCTCTGGAGACCGGTATCGAAAAGTTAGAAGTTCCCAAAATGGAATCGCAAAAATCAGCATACGAGGAAAAAAAAGAGAGAAAAAAAAAACATATTCGAACTAACCCTCCAGCATGGGCTGATTTGGAGTTGAGCCCTCCTAGGCGACGACTAAGCAAAATAGCAACTCCTGCTCCCCAAGATACACCATCAAAAAAAGCGGAGTTGATGTCCATTATGTCCACAGTCACAATTGCGCTAGTGCCCTTCTGCAAATTGTATGAGGCGATGCACGTAGCCTTGAAGGACAACACATCAATAATGTCATCTATGCATACAAAACAAGCACACATTGAGGGACACATCGAAGCTAAAAAGCAGGAGAACAAGGGACCCATGAAACAAACACAATCAACAACCTCAACACAAACAGTAGTTCAAGACTTTTTGAAACATAGTTCCAAAGCAGCTAACTCAGTGAACACTCAAATGGATTTTACGACTCACATTGAAACCAACAGGGAGGTCGACAGCAAGCAAGAAGAGAGACATCTAGACTCACCGCCTAAAGAGAAGATCAAGCCAAAAAAGAAAGTAAGGGTGAATGGAGCTATTGTTGAAGACACCGGGCCCTTGATAACAATTGAAGTCCTACCTCAGCAAAACTTGCTAGGTAAGTCAGGACAAACAATAAGGAAGGAAGTATGGCATCGTTTGGGATATTTGTGGAAAAATAAGCAAACCTTACAGAAGGAGGTGAGTCTATTCAGTGGAAATAAACTCACTACTAAGGCAGGAAAGTCCTGGAACAAGACCAAGGAAACTGCAAATCCCCTGGTGGAACTCCGCAAGGAAGCAAACTCAAAAATCCAGAAGGGAAATATAATGCAAAAAGGATGCCCCACGCCAACGCTCTCGAAACTGGACACTCGCACAAACAGTGGGGAGGACATTGATCAAATGCTGGACCTAATGGAACTAATTCTTTACTCGATTGAGGAGTCAGAATCAGAGCTAATTCCTGCCCAAGCAGTAAAAAGGAAAACAGATTCAATACAGGATGATCTAAAGACTTTGGAACCAAAAAGAAGAAATGGATAAGGGAAGCAAGGGAAACTTGACCAGTAAAAAGGATTCAGCGCCACTCTGCTAATCTTCTGAGAAACAGAAAGGAAGAGATCCCACAGAGAAGATCATCTCAAGAAAACGGGAAAAATAACGACAAAAGCCAAAGACTAAAAACAAGAAGAAGTTACATCAGGAGTTACAAGAGAAGAAGCGAATCAGCTGGGAGTCCCCCTCAAGCAATCAAAAGGCAGAGTCAAAACCACAAGCGAAACCTTAAAAGAGTGAACACCAAAGAGAGGGCATCGACATCGTTTAGTAATGGTAGAAAGGAAAAGGTGCCTAATATTTCACAACAATACAATGTTTTCAGACTAGAAGCCCTTCCAGAACGGAAAATGAAGTTCTGAACCGAAGGAAGGTATTACAACTGTGCGAACAGATCATAAAACTGAAAAACTTATCTTCAAGGGACATCAGGATTGTTGAACCTAGGGTTGAGGATCACAAAGAATGCACCCATTTGCGTATCGAAACAACTACCGTAAGAAGTCGCTTCAGAGACTCAATAAGAGCCTTCAAAAGGATGGGCTATGATCTTGAGGAGCTTTCGGAACGTAAGAGTAATTCTCTGAGAAAGCAAAGCATGGGAGAAAGATACAAGCCTAGTCAAGATCAACAGGAAAGCTCTAGAACACCAAAAGTGGAGAAGACAGATTACAGAACCCACACTTGGACGCTAGGATCAAGCCGGAGGGGGTCACTGAAGACCTATGAACCTCATCTTACACATGAAAGGTCCCACAGAAGCACATCACTAACAACCATGGTAGTAGTAAACACAAGAAGAGAAGAGAGAGACTCCTACAAGGCCCTGAACTGGGAAGAAACAACAAAAACAACTATATGGTAAATAAAAAGCAGGAGACCCCGAGAAACGATCAAAACCCAGGGGGAAAAGGCAATGACCAACAATTACATCCAAAATAAAACAAAATACCTGGACCTCAAGAGTACAAAAAAACTGCAAATTTTTTCAGCCATTAACTTCAAAAGGAACAAAACCGAGCCAGGGAACGTCGGAAGCCCGGAAGAGACCAAGAAAAAAATATGTTGTGCTCCTGGAATACCCAGGGTTTCGGACACTTGGCAACAACCTCGGACGTCAACTTAGGCAACTTTGACATTGTGTGTCCTGGTTAACCACAAAACCCTGCCTAGACTGATTCGACCTGACACTATCCCCAGCTTTAAAGGGGGCCTTTGGGAGGCCTATCTCAGGGCTCCTTACTGCAATCAGAGCAGGAACCGGTCTAACACTGGAATCCACCCGCAGAGCCACAGAATTGATACAAGCGGTTCTGGTGTCGTGGAGCGGACTAAAAGGTCACGAAAAAACAGAACTTATTTGAAACGTTTCTAGTAATTAACACCTACTGGAACCCGGCTAGAACTGAAGATGAAAAATACCTATAGGCAATAGAGGATACCCTTGAAGAAGCAAACACAAAATATAAAATTGACTATATTATAATCACAGGAGATTTGAACGCAGTATGCTTCAAGGAGGGCGGAAAAAAAAAGGTGTAACCCAGTCGAGGAACCCCTTCATATGAAAGGGGCCGGAAATGGAACCGTCTAATGAACGCCTATGATTTGCACAACCTCCACAAAATAAAAAACAAGCAAATATCATCAGTTCCGAGGTGGGAAGGAACAGGAGGGGGTCTCATGCTAGACCATACGTGTGCATCAAAAAATCTTCTTGACTTAATAGTTGACTTTGAGGTAGTGAGAGCATCAAATAGCGATCACAACCAACTTATCACCACTTGGAACTGCACGGGAAGGTCCGGAGAATGTATGCCTAGCAATTTGGAACCCTGCAATAGGAACTCACGATTGAGGCTGAAAGAGAAACAAATAGTCTCCCTGACTACTGAACACCAACAAGTTAAAGAAAAATGGGGAGAAAGTGGCATGGAAGTATTCGAATAACGCCCCAAAAACCTCAGGTAAAGGACCTACAAAACCAAAGGCTCACGTCTACAAAAAACTACTAGTAGAAAAAAGGCGTTTGGTTAGATAAAGCAAGATGGTGGCTAAAAAATTAAAATCCATCTCAAATAACAAAAGCAATTAAGCTGGAAAAGAATACAAAACATGGATACGGCAGGAGAGAGCGAACCGACGTGGAAGAAATGTTACGCACCTTGAGTAACAAAAACTTCAGGGCTTTCTGGACACTGATTGAGCCAAACAGTAAGGAATCAACTACACTTGACAATAATGTGCCGGAGAAAGCCTGGAACACCCACTTCAGGGTACTATATAAAGCACCAGAAAACAAAGGTCTCGAGAGAAAAACATCTGCCAAAGTTAGATGGAAGATCGCTTGGGATAAGAAAACCATAGAAGAGAAGATAAAAAAGCTAAATAACTCACAAGCAACGGGACCTGATGCGATAACGTACTACCATCTAAAACAACATCTGGAAGCCTGGGCAGTCCTGATAAGTGAGGTGTTCCAGAACTGCGTTGACTGCACAGATATTCCACTAACATGGAAAAAAGCTAGCGTCGTACCGATCTTCAAAAAGGGCGACAAGACTGACCCAAAGCAGTACTGCCCAATAGCCCTTTTGGACACAATCGGTAAGATTTTCGGCTCTTTAGCACTGGAAGTGTAGAGGAGGTCCCAAATATAACCTGCACTCCAGTCGTCCATTTTGGAGTACCAGGAACGTTCACACCAAAATATGTGACATATGATGAGCAAATAAACCAGCAGAGAGCCGCAATGGGGCTCTGCTCAGTGCCTATCAGAAGAACAATGCCTATTGAATTACCGATACCCAGAAAACCATGGGCAGTAAGGTATTCATTGGAAACCGTACCAGCAAATGAAACGAAATGAAGATTGCCTCAGTACTGTCCCGTAAGAAACCAAAAAGGTCTTAATGGAAGACAAATGGTGACATCACAGCTAAGGAAACAGTGCGGCTTGCTATGCTAAGTAGAAGAGTAGTGCGGCAAGCACCATTATACATAAATCTACCTCAAACAAAGTACTTTATTATAAGTATATTTCCACTTTGCAAACGAAGCAGAATCAACCCAGGTTACTAAAGGCCAAATGAGCAGAGATTCATATTTAGCAAAACAAGAAGAGACGGCTCAATCGAAACTAGGCAGAAGCATCGCGTGCCAGGGAAGCCAAGGTCATACCAATAGACGAGGCGAACAGTAGCTACATTTATTTGAAACTAAGAACAGAATATCCTGCCTCTGAAAGGTCGAGATAAGAAGACATAAGCAGGTGGCGGGGCTAAATAAGAATCAAATACATAAATTGAGAGAAACAAGACAAATTCACGGTGTGGGAAGCACGTGACCAGCCGAGCAAGAAGCAGCAAGGGTTCACACCTACGCTTGGCACCGGACCAGGCAGAGATAACAGAACTTTTCCAGAGAGAAGATGCAGTTTCGAGGCCAACCACAGTGAACTAATTGACACATGGCTACTAAAGTGATGATTGATTTTAACCATAATCGGAGGAAGGCCGGGTAACTAAGGGGCACCCCGTACCTGGCTGACCATTCTGCATGCTGCTAAGCGAAGTGGAAAGGTATGCATGGGGTTGGTGCCAACCCAATCAAAATGGACCAAATAATCTAGGATCCTATAGTTAGTAGAACCAATTAGACGTACTTTTAGTGACGTCTACAGTAGTCATTTTTGAAGGATGGGCTTAGACGCCCACCTGTCAATGTTTACCCAATCCCCTCACTCAATTACCATATACAGATATAGTACCTATAGTAAAGTTACCTTTTCCTAACCAATAGAATTGCATGTTAACTTTTGAGTGTTACACGTCAATTATGAGTTTTGAGTATAAATGTTACAACTTGTATGAAGTTCATTGGAGTTGAAGCGAGAAGGAGGATATCCATAGCTCCCCGCTTTTTGTACTTGTCATTAAACGGACTCCCTTTGCCAAACCATTGAGTTGTCCTTATTGATTGGTGTTGGAGTAATAAATCTGCACCCCATCCATCTCAAGGGTGCAGCTATCTTGCCTTAAAGTACTTCTGAGCAAATCTCAGCTCTATGGGCCGGCCGAGGGTCTCGGAGTGCAGAGGCTTTTCAAGAATGGACGCTCGCCTCAGAAAATTACGACCTACTACAAGGGGGGTTTCGTTCGGGGCCTAGGAACCTCAGTGAATATCTTG
The DNA here is from genome assembly GCF_040938575.1 of Ambystoma mexicanum. NCBI lineage: Eukaryota > Metazoa > Chordata > Amphibia > Caudata > Ambystomatidae > Ambystoma > Ambystoma mexicanum. The sequence goes on from NC_090922.1 coordinate 1,226,578,092, forward strand.
CTAATGAGCGTCCTAAAGGAAAGGGCCTGGGAAGGAAACACATGGATATGCTTAATTTTCGTGGATTTAGTTCAAGCTTTTGACAGGGTAAACAGGGACACCCTGTGGAAGAAACAAACAACGGAGCTGTCCAAGCTCAATTCTTCAACCTATCCAGGCCCTATATTCACAGACCTTCATGAAAGTCAGATTAAACAAAGCTGGCCTCCTATCAGAGAAGATCAAAACAGCTTGAGGAGTCAAACAAGGATGCCCGCTAGAGCCAGCTCTATAAAACTCTTATATTGCTGATTATAGCGAGTTTCAATATTCACTACGATCTTTTCCCCCGTCACTGGGAAACATGAAAATCCTGAGAACTCTTTACGCGGACGCCATTATACTGTTAGACCAAACACCCATCGGATTACTAAAATAGATGGACAATCTGAAGGTCTATTTGAGCGAGAACAATCTAGAACTCAACGAAACTAAAACCAAGGTAATGTTGTTCGGTAAAAAGGGGCTAGGAAAAAAGATTCTCAAACTGTTTACGGAGGGCAAACGACTGGAGAATGTGACTAGATTTAAATATCTGGGGATCATATTGAGCAATAGCCGTCCAGAGACACCAATGCAAGAACATCTAAGAATCAAGATGAGATCTCTTAATAGTTCCGACGAAAATCATGAACAGAAAGTTTGGTCGATTTTCACTCATGCCAGCTCTGAAATTCTTCAGAGCAAAAGTGACTCCAAGCATGGTCTATGGAGCTAAAGCAATGCCATCACTCCCTGACTCCATATGGTCCAGGCTAGAGGGCCTCTATTGGCGTGAAGTATTGAGTCTGTCTCAGTCAACTTCAATGGTACTGATTCGAAGAGAATTGAGCTCATCATCTCTGAAAGTAATTGTCGAAAGAAACGGTTTGATGTTATATCGAAAGCTATTACAACCCAACTCAAACCGAATGTTGGAGATAATTAACAGAGCTATGATGCACGGTGAAAGCCATAACCTGACAGCTTGGAGACTAAAGAACAGGAGTCTATTGGAAAAAGTTGGCAGTTCGGAGGAGGAACTAATATCCAACCCAGTGAAAGTAAACAAGCAAATACTAGAAATGGATTGGATAGAAACTCTGAAAGCATCGGAGAAGATTGTTTTGACAAAGGACTTTCCATTCAACCCTAAAAGACTAAACGAGATCTCACATATCTCATGAAACTCCCGAACAAAGAACTAAGAACACGTTTCTTGAGATTTAGATTGAATCTATTCAGCACAAACAAAATGTTAACGATCAGGAAGCAGGCGGACTCAAACAACTGCCGCTTCTGCACCCAAGACAGGTTGAGATGAGACTACACCCCCTCTTATCATGTACAGGTCTTGTGAAATAAAGATCGAGATGGTTAGGCCACCTGTCCAGAGTCTTACACGTTTATGATGAACAGGAGTGGTGGTTTCATCTAACAAGTGGAGAAAAGACTAATTGGGTAAACGCAGTAGTAGGGTTTATTAAAGCGATTGGCTTGGACGTGCAGAAGAGCAAAAAGGAACCTGAGGGGAATTGAACTAGCTTTGTCAACGAAAAATTTGAAAGAGAAAAGAAAGTAGTGGATTACATACCTAACGAACCACTCAGCTGATGAACTTGAGAATCGATTTGAAGTGTTTACTACAGCGTATTCGCTTTAGTAAACATTTTCTAAACACAAATAAATCAAAGAAAAACGAAATAAAAAAGAAATAAATATACCACTGTTTGTGTACGAGTGCTGCGAGAACCCATTCAGGTTGGGTGAGGGTGGAAAAAACAAGCTACTAGTTTGACAGCAATGCTTGGATCCGATTTCACACAGCTGAATTCACATGAGACCCATTAGCTCAGGTGTTTGATTATATAGAAAACTGTGCACGGATCAAGAAGTCTATAATAAGTGCTTCTGCCTCATCGAATGCCCACCACTATTCCTCGAAACCCATCCATTCGGATTCCAGCCCACTCCTGGGGCTAAAGCCTTACCTCTTAGAGGCTGATGCTGGGGTGTGTCTAGATGTATTGGGTACAACATGGCCTGTGCATTAAGCCCCTTGCTTTTTTCAGGCCTATAACCTGGGCCGTGGGCCGCTAACGACTGGTGAAGTCCTTGGTTATTATTGCTTACGTCGTGAAGGTATATTCTGCGTGCTGCTCTCTAGAGTAGATGGCCAAAGTCCATTGACTTCCCCACAGAATTAAGACATGGAAAATGCGGCGAGGCATGTTAGATTTTAGAACATCGGCTACTTGAAATCATCTAGTGCACAGACCCCATATGCATGTTTTCATTGACAGCACGATTTAGCTTACATTTTTCAAAGCAAAAGCTCAAAACAATGGAATTATTTAGACAAGGTGTTATGGTAAATGTGCCTTTGATAAAGTAGCAGGATAAAGTGAGAAAAAAAAAATCAATATTAATGTGTTCATTTCTCACATAATACCAGGGTCATCTTGTCCATAATGGCCGATCCACCAGAAAAAATCGTGGAGAAGCTGCGCCAGCCCAGTGGAAGCACAGTGTGCTCCATCAGCTGCTTTCATGTTGGCAAACATATTGTCAGAGCTCTCCTGTCCTTCGTGTGAGAAATGGCATGAAGCTGTTCTACAATCACTGCAGGGAACTGTAGGGTTTACTCCAGAGCAGAGGGAATAACCACACGGAGACAAAGAACGTTCTAACCTTTTATTGTTCGCCTCAGCAACTGCCTGAATGCGGGATAACTAATACGCATGCGCGAACCTCGCACATCCCCATTGGCTGGCACCTTTTGTGAGGGAGCTTGGACACTCTGTTAACTGTGACCTTGCAAGGACACGACTTCGCCCCTCTTGGGGCAAACAAAGAGTCACTCACAGTTTTATGTCCTCACATCTCTTCAATGAGACGTACAGGCCTTCGAATACACCTGGTGGACCTGATCGATGTTCTTCCTGCTGGTCTCTTGGCTCATCTTCTTCCTCTTTCATCAACCCTTCATGTGTCACAGCAGCTCCTTCCTCCCCTTGACCTCCTCAACCTTCTTTGTATAGTGTGAATTAAGAGATGTTCCAAGTAACCACTCTCCTGGGGGAGCGAGCAGTAATCATTGTTCCATTCACATGCGATATCGTCAGGTGTTCTGAATCGAACTTTGAGTCTGTCTTTCTAGCTTGTCATCTGCATATGAGCAGCCTGTCACCTATTTGCAGGTCAGAGCTTTCTGCTTGCCTTCTGTTATCAGCGTACTCCTTCATCTCTTGCTTCCTGGGGCATCTACATCTCTCGTCTGCTTCACATTGTCGCTCACTTAATTTGCTAAATGAGGCAGCCTGGTCCTTGTTTTCCTACCAAAAAGTAGTTCTGAGGGACATTTCCCTGTTGTGCCATGCGGTGTGTTTCTATAGTCCCTCACCATGATGCACACAGCCTGATTGAGCAACATTTTGATGGAGAACTCTTTTCAAGCTGCCCATGAATCGCTCCACCATGCCAATGGCCTGCGGACGTAGCGAAGTAATTCTTCTGTGATGTATTCCCATGTCCTTTGTGAGAAACCTGAAGGTGTCTCACCTGCTAGTCCCCAGAGATGTGTCATCCAGGTGGCCAGGACACAGCCATCGCTATTGGATCCAGTTCCTGGGGGTGGACCAGTGTGGGAGGATCACCTGGATGGGAGGGGTATTCTAACCTCTTTTCCCCATCCTACCCCATAGGATACTTTGGAGAACTACCCCTCCCCCTTTTCCGACACAAACACTTTCCTACACCGCGGAAGACAACGGACTAACACCAGGGCCGTTTCCCCGACATGTCCCAACACCAGGGTCAGCAGAGTCAGGCAATTGACAATAACTACGCACACCTGATGGCCCTTTCCAATCCCCTGAGGGATAAAAGGCGGAGCAGGAGAGCACACATTGAGCAAGGCTGAATGCATGAGGAAAACGCTACACTGTACGGCAGTTCAAACAAGGAGAAAGGCAGCGAGACCTGGAGGGAACTGCCCTTGCCCTTTTCAACTCAGACCCACAAAGCCTTCAAAAGGGAAATCTTAAGACCGGGAAGTCCAGCTGGCATGTGGTGTGACACGTGTCAATGGCACACAATGCTGCCCCGTGCTGATAGCCAAAGTGGGAGGAAGCGCTTGCCGCTGTGGTGCCGTACTTGACTCACAAGACAAGAAAACACTGACAGTTCAGCACAGCCAGTGAGTTGAAGAAGATGGATAGTAAACCCGAACTGTGCTGGGCCGAAGGTTGCAGGAGGTGACTTTGTTGAACAAAGAACTTGTGTAAATTAACATTAAGGAAACGCCAGTAAGAGATTCAGAAGCAGAGTGGTCAGACGTCCTGGGGCAGTCATTCGAAGGACTCAAACTGAAGCCTTTTTTTGGTTGTGTTTTTGTTTTATTGAAACTACGAAAGCCTAGAGGCCTTAAGAGAGGCCGGAGAGAAGTGTCAAAGAGGTCCTAAGAGGGTTGAGCAAAACCCCTCATACACTCGTCTTTGACATATGGGAAAAAGACGAATGAACTGTGAAACTGGCAACCATGAACATGTTCTTATACTGGCATTTATTGCACGTAAAGGCATCATGAAAATGTATTGGAAAATACTGTCACTGTTGGTGAATTGCATCTATTGCATTTTTGGATTGGAGTTACCCTACAAAGCCAATTGCAAACTGGCTGGTAATTTTTCACTCTGCTGTATAATGCACCATTTTAAACCATTATTCAAAAAAATCCGAAATCCCCACGATGGTTTGTGCTCGTATTGATCTGCCATATTGGTGGGAGATCTATTTAAGACCCACCAATTAAAAAAAATCACCAGCCGCTACTGCATCATGACGTTTTAACACACAGCCAAAATTGCTACAAGGTCACATGAATCTACTGATGCAGTTATTATTAATCAAGCCGATCCACGTTTACGCCACTAGAGGGCGCTATCATCCCATGAATAATCATTGAACCAATCATATTATAATGAAACCCCATAACCTATTGTCTATAAACAGAAACACAAACCACGTGAGTCGAAGTGTCTTTATTAATAATTTTTACCCTATGTGTTCTGAAATACACTCCAATGAGGAATACATAAAGAGACGGTGCCAGGCTCTGGAAGTAGGAAAACAACCTTTAGATAAACAAAGCAGAAATGCTTCTAAGAAGCCAGTTCGCTGAGAGATTATCAACTACAGAACTGAGGGCTTCTGTTTTTTCAAGAAAGATTTAGATACAACGCACCTACCTTATGGATGACATTTTGAAGCCTGGCTAGAGGTTAAGCGACCTTCGCCCTATTTTAAGAGCTTTTGCTATTGAAAGAATTGAGCCAGAGAAGCGTTTCTGGAATTCAACGTTCTCAGAGTTTCTATCGGTCTCTGAAAGGGCCGGGCCGCACCACTACACGCGTTCGTTCCCGCCGCGCTGCTCGTCGTGGGCTGCTTATAGCACAGCAGGGTTCACTAGTGGTTTACTATAGGTGCGTTTGGCGAGAGAGTACAACGCCAGTTTAAGATAAATGGGGAGTCAAAACAAATACACTCGAAAAGTACACATCTTTGAGAACAACATTTAATGACTCTGGAAACATTAAGCAAGTAATACAATGCCACTAGGAAAGTGGCATGCACACATTCTACGTCATAAAGACTAAAGTACAAGTCATAAACCCACCCGGCCAATAGGGCAGAAAAACCTTGGTCTCCTTCCTGTACCCCAGCCCAAGAAAAAACGAACAGGGACGGAGGGTCCACAGTAATGCCCCATGAATAAGAAACTGATGGTGTCATTATGCCCCCAGCAATACCTACCAACCAGAATGAGGATGACACACCCTACTGTACAATACAAAAACACGCACTGGCAATGCCAACAGTTTTGGTCTTTGAGTAGGCATGGGAAATGATTCTGCCAGGCACTGCCATAGTGGTATTAACTGGCCATCAATGGTTGTGGCTGCAAAATGGTGCAAGTACCTGGCCACATAATAGCATTGCCTGGAAAATGTATGCCAAAACTGTTGGCTTTGCAAATGCTTGTTTTAAACTGGCCTTCAATTAAAGACACGCATAGTGCTTATACATTTAGTGGTTTAAGGCAGCCCTGGTAGGCATTTTTATCACACCAGTAGACACTTTAAGTCATTAACTCTCGGAAGACAGCTTTGAAAAAACACTGGTAGGCACTTTGAGCAGAACATTTGATGGCGAAGCTAGATAAAGCAAGCTCAGTGATATCCTAGGAAGATGTGTTTTGGGTGGAGAGGGGCAGGAAGTAGGTGGGAATAGCCATAGGGATTAGCATGTCCAAAGGCAGTTATTTGGTGGCTAAGTAACCAAACAACACCTACAAGCTTGGTGTCCCTCTCATATGCCATTCCTCCCTCACTGTACTCTAATGCAATAGTTTTGGTTTATAGTTGGTGGTTTAGCGCCACCTAATAACCACAACTAAAGAGCAGACATCTGTGGAAACACCTCAGTTAAAGCAAGCGGAAACTAGGATTCAAAGCTCTTCAAACTTATTGAAAATAATCAACAATGCATGAATAGCTGTGGAAGACGCCCACATATAAGATGCAGCACCCCCACACCTCCATGGAACCCCCACACCTCCATGGAAACAAGAGAGGCCCAGTAAGTCCTAACACCATCTGAACTTGCTATCAAACAAACAAAACAAAAAGCAGATTCAGAGACCACAAGCGGTTGACAGACATACAACCAGATTCATGAACAATCTGACTTGGGTCTTGTAGAGAATAAAAAATATATATATTATTAATGTGCAACAGTCAAATAAAAATATACTATTCACATATAATATCACACATGTAAGCAAACTCATATCAACATTAATAAATATAAAACTTCATTAATCTCTACCTAACCAGTCCTCTGAACACATATCTCTTTTCATTATAGAATTCCAAAAAACGAATTCATCCACCAAATTCATATTTCTAAACTCAAAGCCGTTTCATGTCCAGAGGACAACTTATACCAAAACTCCTCCGTTTCCAACCATTTCGACATTATTCACAAAGCGTCCAAGCAGCATAATTCTTCTTGTTAGTGTTCCTGGAGAGTTTATCAGAATATGATATATTGTCTGTTCCGTTCGCCCATCACACAAAGTGCATCCACTTGAAATCTTGAATCTTTTTGGCGCACTGCTAATGGTTGCCTAGTTGGTAATCGATTCATTCCGAATCTCCAAAAGTCGCCTCTTCTATTAGCATTGGGAAATGTTCTTAGATTGGCAAAGTTCCGGCAAAGCACCCCTGGGTTTATCTCGGATCGAAAAGACCTTATGTATCTTATAATTATGTACAGCATCAATTGTCTTAATCCAATTCACTCTATATAAGGCTCTTTTAATACCAATTGGATTTACTGCCAAATCTTTCAGGGTTTTATCTCATTAAGTTAAGATTCCCGACACTACCAGGCTCTAAGATAGGTAGGTACTCGAGGCATCCTGCAACATAGAATAGACATTTTCATATACAGTGCCAGCAGAAGGAACCTCAATGGATCTATATAACTGAACCAGTTTCCATTCCAAATAAACACTCAATGAGCTCGTTCCAAGTTCGTAACGAAGGGAAGCCATGGGGAGTGACTGCAGGAGATTCAGAACGCTTTTCCATATGCTGCCCACGAGTTTTACCCAGTTCAACTGCCAAGCCTGTAATTTTATGTCCATTACATCAAGTAGTGGCAGAATTACTTTCCTCTTATAGAATTTAATAAAGGGAAATATCAGTATCTTCTCATCAGGCTTTTCATTTGGCAGATCATCTGGTCAATTTTCCCTGCAAGTCTATTCTCAACTAGTGCTATTTTAGGATGCGAATTAAGCATAAATCGCAAGTACTGGTTTTATAAATTCTTTTCCAATTTCTCCCCATTTAGAAACCATTTTGTACATATTGTTTTTTTTCAACGGATTGCTAAATCACACTACGCTTGACTTTGTGGCTGTAATAAGATAATTCTTATCAACATAGATCTCCAATCCCAACAATAGGTGTTGAAGGCTTTGTGGAGTGTGGTCCAGACGTGGGATGTCGTCCGTGTATGCAATCCAACTCACCTTATGCATACCGAGCCTAGGGCTAGCCAAAACCAGGCCTTCTAGAGCATTATTCAGGTCTGTGAAATAGAGGTTGAAGAGGCAGGGGGCGACAATGCACCCCTGCCTCACCCCCTTCCTTTTGTATTCATTTTGATAAATGTCCTTCCCCATCCAGCCGGACCTGAATATATGAATTCTTATGCAGATGCATTTTTAATGAGAGGAGACGTGGAGGAATGCCCCAATCTACCAATTTACGCCATAGGCAACCTCTATTATCTGTATCAAAAGTCTTCGATAGATCTACTGAGGCAACATATAGAGGTGGATTATCTTTTGACCAGGCCTTCCGCTGCTCATTAGCTGGCCGTACCGCCTACCTGCACTTAAAAATGTCAAATGTTCATTGTCCTTAATCAATGTATGCCCACTTATATATTGTCCATGGTGTGTGTTCCATTTACTCCCCTCCAGAACCTGGTCAAAATGTCTCTCAAACGAACCCCATTGTAAGAAGCTCAACGCTTCATCATATCTGATTTCTTATCTATTGTGCGTTCTTTTGTGATCAAAAGTGCATTGTTCCTTCTGTATATAAATACATTAATAATAATCGTTTTTTCCTATGTCAGAAATGTGCACGTATGCATGTTTGTACTCGGCAAACCTACCTATTTACTAAAATATGTAATGCCAATGTAGTGATGGCTGCCCTGGGAATTAGTAGGTTTTGGAAAACATTGGAGCTAGCTTCATCATTTATCTATGTCTCGAATTAAACAAATTACATTTTATTTTTTCTCAATAGATGGTACCTTCTTCATTTCTTTATTTATAAATGCGAATAACATCGCACTGTCCAGTGAGAGTCAACTGCATCGGGGCGCAGATGGAATAAATAGAACAGTGCCATGGGAATGCTCAACTGCGTGCTGTGTGTACACCTGGTGGATGCACAGCCGATGGGGAACAAGAGTGTATGAAATGAACCCTCCATCAAATGCACGTTCCATCCACCAAGAACTGCCAGGTTCTCCTGGCTTTTTGCCGGTTTAAGAGTGTCCAAGAAATCTACACCATGCACTCAATAATACTACATTTTGAAAGGTTCAGAGGTTTCTTCTGTTTTCATAAGTGAATGTTAAAGGCATACTCTAGTAAAAAATGTTATTGTCCCTATGGGTCGGCCATGTTTTTTTAAGGCTAAGTGGCTCGATTTTAGAAAACTTTCCTATGGACCTTACCCGAGTTTTCGTCCATTAAACGCACGCGAAAACAAGCACCTGGGAGCCGCCATTTTCTGATAATCCTATCTTTTCCCCGATCGCCCTGGCTCACCTGCTTTTGCGGCACTAAATCAATTCTCCCGCCCCTGAGCCTGTCATCAGCAGACTCATACCGCCCATTTCCCAACGCCAAAGCACGTCTCGTGTCAACATTCGCTTCGCTTCAGCTAATGACGTGTTGCCATGGAAATGGCAGGACGCCTCTTTCCTCAATAAGTATAAACAGACCGTTTCACAACACACAGCAGCAGATTTTCGATTCCATTCCTCTCTCTGTGTTACTTTGAGTATTCTGTGACTCGTTTCAGTGCTCTGGTCAGCTACCTTCGCCCCTTGTAGCCCGTGTGAACACCTGTACCATCTCGGTAAATAATTTTACTCTGTTTACCATACAATGGCTACAATAATGCCCTACATGTACGAGCCTGAGTATACCGAGGAGGAACTACTGGAAAGGGAAGCACGTGAAAACGATGGGGATTCGGATGGCAGTTGGGAGGACGATTCAACAGATGAAGAGCCTGGGCCTAGTCGCATGGACGGCGTCTCCACCTGGTGCACATGCAATCGGTGCGAGCTAATGCCAACCGAGGACGAGAACTGCTGCTGCCAAGAAAACTCGGGATGCTTGGCCTACATTTCGGAAGGCGAGCCACGACCGCAATGCATCACCGAGCTGCCAGACTTCAGGGCAGCCTGCCTCACACGGGCCGTGTTGAGAATCTTGATGGTGCTTATGCACGAACTTCGAGCAACTGTTCGTCCTCGTAATCCGAGTAACGAGTAAGTATACTCTGCTTGTCATGCCACTCCTATTTCATGTTCTTCTACTATATCCAAAATTACATCTACATATCATTGTAACGCATGTAAGGCGTTGAATAGTGTGCATTGTCTAGATAGCATTTGTCCGTGTAAAATGCCATTAGTTACAAGAATTGTCATTGACAACAAACGTTTATTAAACTTATCTGGGTCATTTAAAAACAGTTTGTTTCATTCCTTTTCACAGGTGGTACAGGCTGGTGGCCTATCGTTCCTATACATGGTGGCTTCACGGGAGGCTTGGACACCGCGTTCGAAGAGTGATACCCGCCTGTGCCGTTCGTGCCATTAGAGAAACGTTCCCGAGTGACAGCGGTCAGTACAGGGGATTTTCTCTCGCTGTGCTGCAACCTGACCTGTATAATCTTTAAAGTCTTGTATTTTTGTGTCATGAAAATAAGATACAAAATAAAACACCACATTTATTTTAACAACGTTTGTCTCGATTTTTTAAATGAATCACATATATCTATACTATGAATTACCATTGGATTATACAGACTTTCGGGTCTTGGGCCACTATAATACACTGGTTGAAGTGTGGGTCTGTGCTCACAAGAATCTGCGGTATGTGGCATTTGTTATTGATAAGCAACGATATACTATCATTCATATAAAGGCGATATACTGTATATTGATATAAAGGCGGTTCGCGCCGGTGGATGCTCGCTGGCATGGGGGGGGCTGTCCGGGGCGCGAAAGGCCAAGGTGCCAAACTACATGTACACTTCAAAAGGTGTCCCACGCCAAGGGGCCATCGGTCACATGGCCTCCTCAGACCCCGTGTCTCCAGCCAGGCCTCCCCTTGAAGCAGGCCGCCCCCCTGCAATCCACATAAGTGTGTCTCCATTCAGCAGTCTTCCTGTGCCTTATCTGCACGCCCCAGGGCCATCCATCCCACCCCCCTGTATCAAAGGCGGTTCGCGCTGGTGGATGCTCGCTGGCATGGGGGGGGCTGTCCGGGGCGCGAAAGGCCAAGGTGCCAAACTACATGTACACTTCAAAAGGTGTCCCACGCCAAGGGGCCATCGGTCACATGGCCTCCCCAGACCCCGTGTCTCCAGCCAGGCCTCCCCTTGAAGCAGGCCGCCCCCCTGCAATCCACATAAGTGTGTCTCCATTCAGCAGTCTTCCTGTGCCTTATCTGCACGCCCCAGGCCCATCCATCCCACCCCCCTGTATCAAAGGCGGTTCGCGCTGGTGGATGCTCGCTGGCATGGGGGGGCTGTCCGGGCCGCGAAAGGCCAAGGTGCCAAACAACATGTACACTTCAAAAGGTGTCCCACGCCAAGGGGCCATCGGTCACATGGCCTCCTCAGACCCCGTGTCTCCAGCCAGGCCTCCCCTTGAAGCAGGCCGCCCCCCTGCAATCCACATAAGTGTGTCTCCATTCAGCAGTCTTCCTGTGCCTTATCTGCACGCCCCAGGGCCATCCATCCCACCCCCCTGTATCAAAGGCGGTTCGCGCTGGTGGATGCTCGCTGGCATGGGGGGGGCTGTCCGGGGCGCGAAAGGCCAAGGTGCCAAACTACATGTACACTTCAAAAGGTGTCCCACGCCAAGGGGCCATCGGTCACATGGCCTCCCCAGACCCCGTGTCTCCAGCCAGGCCTCCCCTTGAAGCAGGCCGCCCCCCTGCAATCCACATAAGTGTGTCTCCATTCAGCAGTCTTCCTGTGCCTTATCTGCACGCCCCAGGCCCATCCATCCCACCCCCCTGTATCAAAGGCGGTTCGCGCTGGTGGATGCTCGCTGGCATGGGGGGGCTGTCCGGGCCGCGAAAGGCCAAGGTGCCAAACAACATGTACACTTCAAAAGGTGTCCCACGCCAAGGGGCCATCGGTCACATGGCCTCCCCAGACCCCGTGTCTCCAGCCAGGCCTCCCCTTGAAGCAGGCCGCCCCCCTAAGACCACAACATACATACGTCATTCATTCACAAACACACCCCTGTTCCAAATACTTTATAAACCACTTGATATGTCTCATGAGAACATCTGTGTGCTTTGCAAGTCAACTCCTGAACGTGTTACCTGGCAACCACCGAGATCTACGCTAATCTGGTCGTCGTCGTGCTATCCGTGAACTTCTCTGACCGCTTAGAGCAAACCCATCAGTGTGCTACCTGTGGCCACCCACCTATTCTCCTGCAACATACTGCTCTGCTTGCTGAATCCGACTGTTTGTTGGTCAAGGTAAGGCCATGTATCCTAGTCATATTTCGCAGATTTTTAAATTTCTATCTATTTGCGAGTAGAGTACACAATAGTGCTATGTTCATTGGTCTCATTGCTATTGACTAGAGTTTCCATTGCTATGCTATCAATAGATCTATTTATTTTCATCTGTGTCTATTGTCATCGAATTGCATCCTTCCGGGATCCAGTCTATGATGTAAGCATGTTTCCTTCTCGTGCAATACAGAACATCCAAGGGATGAGTCACATGTTCAGATTTTAGTCACATCATTTATACATTTCTGCAATTTATGCAAATACTAAGCTGCACATAATGAACTGGTACAGTTCCTGCGACCAAAACAAACCTTGCATTGATCATTGTATGATTCATTTACTTTTGTATCAAATCTTTATTCTTGAAGATTGTATAATAATTTCGATATTTACTTTTCAGATTTATCAACAATGCCTGCCTGTTCGATTAGCGGTTGCCCTTCGAAGACCCATGCGAAATCTGAAGGAACTACAATGCATGTATTCCCGAAAACTGTCGATCGAATAAGAGAATGGGTCAGACATTGCGGATATCCACTGGATGAGCTGGAAAGTAGAGTCCAACAAGTCTTTGAGGACAAGAGGGGCGATCGATACCGCATCTGCAGCCGGCACTTTTCCTTGGACATGTACACAACTTCTTGGGTAACAAAGAAGAATAAACGGCGAACTACACGGAAATTGCTCGAAAACGCTATTCCCACTCTATTCGTCCACATTCCGCCACCGGTGAGTCAAGTGTCCGGATTTAGCTTTCGGCCTTGCGATAGTGTGTAGCCGAATGGATTAATTGATATTGTAGGTGTTCTATCCCTTGTAATTATTTCGATATTGATATGAGTGTATAGTTTTTTGAATAATGACATTTATCAATATATTCTTTTTCGATTTCATAACCCACAAACGCAATGTATATATATATGGGGACAGGGAACTGTGCTGTATTGAGCATTTTTCAAGTATTCTGTCGGCTTACATGGCTATTTTCAATATTGGCATTTCATTATCAATCATTAATTGACCTTTACAACTTCTTGACTATCCCTTGAATCTGAAGCAAGAACATTCTACATCCTTGACGTGGTCGCAGTTATCAACCACTTCTAGCGCGTATCAGGTAATCTTATTAGGCTAATCCGCTACATACTTGTTTTATGCATGTCAAGTAATAGTTTTATTCTATCGTGTAATTATTTTACCGAATGTTTGGTTACTGCTTTCCAATTGATATACACCTTAGTTATCGTCCACTGGTGTTTGTTTTCAGTTATAATTAGTGTTATCCATACTAATGCAAGTACTGTCTTTCAGGGAGATGCTGAAGCGTCCGCCACATCTACAACATTTCTAGATGTTTTTCAACATCAGGAGGTATGGATACTGACAGCTCCATCGAGCATCATCATCAGAGCTGGAATTCTTGTCGTTTGATTGTTCTACACAATGTTTCATTCGTGGTTAGCCGTTGATATGTACCTGTGCTGTCGACCCCAGGTGTATGTTAGTTTTCACAATTGTAATCCTCACTAATGCAAGTACTATGTTTCAGGCAGTCGATGGAGCGTCAACACCTACACTTGATGCAGAGCCTGACATTCAAGTATACGAATCGGCGCAACAGCTTTCGGAAGTGCGCACTACATTTGCAACATCCATAGATATTCTTCAGCAGCACGAGGTATGGATACTGACAGCTCCATCATGCGTGATCATATAACGTAATTCCATTTGCTATACTTTCTTCCCTATAAACGCAAGTGCTGTGTTTCAGGGAGACGACGGAGCTTCCACCCCAATCACAACATCTCATTTAGATGATGCAGATGTAAAGGAATCGTTGAAATAAGTCGATGAAATGTGATCATATTTGGATTTTCCTTGATTCTTTTGGACAATGCATCTTTCGCGGTTATCTCTTTATATGTACCTGTGCGTTCGACCCCAAGTGTGTGTTATGTTTCCAATATTGAAAACCATACTAATCCAAGTACTGTGTTTCAGGGAGACGATGGAGCTTCCACCCCAATCACAACATCTCATTTAGATGATGCAGATGTAAAGGAATCGTTGAAATAAGTCGATGAAATGTGATCATATTTGGATTTTCCTTGATTCTTTTGGACAATGCATCTTTCGCGGTTATCTCTTTATATGTACCTGTGCGTTCGACCCCAAGTGTGTGTTATGTTTCCAATATTGAAAACCATACTAATCCAAGTACTGTGTTTCAGGGAGACGACGGAGCTTCCACCCAAATCACAACATCTCATTTAGATGATGCAGATGTAAAGGAATCGTTGAAATAAGTCGATGAAATGTGATCATATTTGGATTTTCCTTGATTCTTTTGGACAATGCATCTTTCGCGGTCATCTCTTTATATGTACCTGTGCGTTCGACCCCAAGTGTGTGTTATGTTTCCAATATTGAAAACCATACTAATCCAAGTACTGTGTTTCAAGGAGACGACGGAGCTTCCACCACAATCACAACATCTCATTGAGATGATGCAGATGTAAAGGAATCGTTGAAATAAGTCGATGAAATGTGATCATATTTGGATTTTCCTTGATTCTTTTGGACAATGCATCATTTGCAGTTATCTCTTTATATGTACCTGTGCCGTCGACCCCAAGTGTGTGTTATGTTTCCAATATTGAAAAGCATACTAATGCAAGTATTGTGTTTCAGGGAGATGCGGATGCCTCCTCTCCAATACAACCATTCATGGCTGTCCATGCAGAGCCAGAGGTATGGATACTGACAGTTCCATCGAAATAGATCATCACTGGTCGAATACTTGTCGTTTGATTGTTGCACACAATGTTTAAATCGTATTTGGCTATTGAGATGTACCTGTGTGTTCGTCCTCACGTGTTTTATGCTAACAATATTTTGATACATAGTAATGAAAGTACTATGTTTCAGGGAGACGATGGAGCCTCATTCCTTGCTGTCTATGCGGATACAGAAAATATACTCGTTGCAGCGCAAGAGGAAGGGAGGACATGCGGAAACGAATCGGAGCTACAGCGTGCAGATGTTGAAGGTCGAGTCAAAAAAGTTGCAAAGAAAAAAAAACAAAAAAAGGTTAGTTACAAACAGTTAATAACTTTAAAAAAAAATTTGTGGTGGGGACTATTTTATGTTTTTTTCTAGTCAATTCTACTACACTCCATCTTGTGTTTAAACTGAACATCCCTTTTCCAATCTCTCCTCCAGTTACCCGTGGGCATCAGAACTATACACACACAGACATTGAAGCGAATGAGAGATGTGGCTTGCCAGACCATGTACACTATGGAGGAACTATTAATTGAGGCGAGGCATGTTCAGGCTCGAGATGCTCATGTCCAATGGCCAGAACATGAATTAACTGTGTTTGGAGACTACAGCAAAGTTGCATTGGACCATAGCTACTGTGCGACCGGACCACTACAAGAAGATGTTATTGAATGTATTGGAGATAGCTCTGAAGTAGTTGCAGATCAATTTACACAATCTACACCAGCCAAAAAATTGCCACCAAAAAACATGTCGACATTGTTGTGTTCTCCCATCAATGTTGAATTAGCAGATGTTGAAATGAGAGAGAATGAACCAGCCGCAGCATCCATAGACGCAACAATACTTGATAGCAGCGATATTACTTTCCAATGTGTTGACATCTCCACAGCGTCAAAAGCTGAAACAACGTTGACGCAGGATGACAGTCTAATGAAAGAGAGCAAATACATTGTATTCGACAGTTGCTTGATGGAAATTATAAGTATGCTGAAATGTGTGCATTCCGTTAGAGGGAAAGTATGTGGGAAGCCATTGATTAATGTGACTCGTAAAATGAAAGGCACTAACGTCAAAATAAAAGCCGCCTGTAGATTAAATCATAGGTTCTCATGGTCTGCACAACCAATGCTGGGGAAACTGCCAGCAGGCAATCTACTGTGTGCAGCTGCATCACTTTTTAGTGGCTCCAGTTTTAGAAAGTTAGAGGCTTTTTTTCAGTTTGTGGGACTCCATTTCATTTCTAGTGCGCTGTACTACACATACCAACGTGATTATCTGTTTCCGGCCATTAGTGATGCTTGGAGAATTGAACAATTGTCTCTAGCAAGTACATTCGAAGGCAAACGATTCAGGCTAGCCGGCGATGGACAGTGCGATAGCCCTGGGTTTTCTGCCAAGTACTGCACCTACCACTTTCAGGACATGGATAGTAAGAAAATTGTGAGTTCGGAGGTCGTGCAGGTAACACAATGTACATCCTCAGTGGCCATGGAGAAACTAGGATTTATAAAATCAGTGGAACATCTACAATCGAGGGGGATGGACATCGAGCTCATAGCCACGGATAGACACGTTTCAATTGCCAAGACAATGAGAGAGCAGTTCCCACATATTAAACATTAATTTGACGTATGGCATCTTGCTAAATCAATCAATAAGAAAATCTCGGCTGCAGGAAAAAAAAAAGGTTTTGAAAGTATTTTGCAGTGGTCACATTCTATCACCAACAATCTTTGGTGGAGCTCAAAAACTTGCGAGGGGTCAGTGGAAATACTACTTGAAAAATGGCGGTCACTGATGCACCACTGTACCAACGTTCACCGCTGGACAGCAAATGAACATTTCCACCAATGTGAACATGGCCCTTTGTCCCCAGAGGAGGCACGGAAGAAGAAGTGGTTGATTCCATCATCACCGACACACAAAGCCATTGAGAAGATTGTTTTCGACAAAACTCTATCAAGAGATTTGAGAGGACTGACAGAATTCTGTCACACAGGAGATTTGGAGGTGTTCCACAATATGTGCCTAAAGTACAGGCCAAAACGCTTGCATTTTAGCTTTCGGGGCATGAAACATCGCACTCTACTAGCCGTCTTGGCCCATAACAGCAATGTCGGACGTGAACAATCTAGGACTAGGGGCAAAGTAAGGATGCCTCGCTACACCAAGGTGTTTTCAAAACGAAGTAAGCAATGGGTGATCAAACCAGTCTATGATGAAATGCAGTTCGACTTTGTGAAAGGCCTTATTGTTGCTGTGTTAGAGAAGCACAGATATGGAATTTTGGACGTTTCTGTACAGAGCAGTGATCCATTGCCACCAAACATTGCGACTGTGCCATGCCCACCCGATGCACAGCTGATTGTAAAGTACAAATCGCGGTTTAAATAATTGCAATAGGATTGTATTTTTGTAAATAAATGTTATTGTACAGTGTACCAGTAAACCGAACCCCCAACTTCACCATCATGGGTGGCGAAGAAGCTGGGTGTCATCTTTGAATTCTCTCTATTCACCTCACATATGTGTATGTATATATTTTTCTCATGTCTCATCTCATGTAAATGTAAATGCTGCGCACTGTTAACGGAGGGGAGGCTTGCGTATTGCAAAAAATAAAACAAACAAACAAACAATAAATCTCACTTTTAACTCAACTCCTGTGGTACTTTATACTTTCCCTGACCTTCTGCAAAAAATTAAATGTTTCAATTTAGGCTGCAAAGCTCGCAGACAACGGGGACAAAATTGGGGCACTTAGAACGCGCCAGCCAAGCAGGCCGTGGCATTTGGGAGAGAAGCCAGTTCGCATTTGCACATTGAGGCGCACTACATAGACGGATTCTAAACTTCAAGTTCTCACAGATGCCTATACTACGTGATGTTGCAAATAAAGAATGCGAAGGACAGTGCACAGATGAGGCCCACAAGTCGCACTGGAAGTATAAGGGTCTATTGTTTTTTGACCTTGAGACAGGGACCATGCAGAAAGAACTACATTTGAAGGGAGTGCGCAATAACGTAAGAGACGATAAGGCAGAAAATTCAGAAACTAGACCGAGTTTCAGTTTTAGGTCAGTATACGAAAAATCATTGTCAAGAGCATGGTCCGTTTTACAGACTGCATTACGAAGAGACACAATGGAAATTTCAAATATAATGTAAGTAAATCTTTACACGCTTTTATACCGGAATGAAGATTTAGTGAATGGATGCATGAATAAATGAATGAATGATGACTGTAAAAGATGTTAAAACTGTTCGTAGTGGGCACATGGGCATGCAGGTTCACTGGTGTCACCGATCTCGCTCCTTGGCCCAGCCACTTTTCCCTGCACTACGGGACTGTCTCTGTATCCTTCAGCCCCTTGTCCCGGCATTTACCTTGCACTTGCGACCAGCTGGCCCTATTATTTAATTTGTATTCAACTATCCTTGTACAGCCCATCCCCATGCGCGATCAGAAAAAAACACCTGGCCTAGTAGGATCGTTGTCTGTCTGCCCTTGTTCCCCACCTGCCTCGTCACGCCTAGAAACACTTGAGTATACGCGCGTTACAAATGCCATATCATATATCATATCATTCCTCATGCATGTAGAGTGTCGTTTATCATTGTGTGTTGCCCTAGATTTATCTCGTTACTTTTCGCATTTATGTTAGAGAAGAACATACTCCATTGAACTACCCTTGCAAGCAAATAGTTTCTGATCGGCCGTAATAAATGAAATGAGTAATATTAATGAAGTTCGGCTAGTGAGACTAATTATCATTTATTTGTTTTCTTAACAGGTATTTGATCCCGTTCTGCAACTGCCACCTGTTTGAGACACCGGCGGACGGATTCTTCAGCAGACACCTGCAGCTTCGTGTCAACAACTGGAGCACTATCACCATATTATGGGACGATCGCCAAGGGCCCACATGCCCTTACGCTGTACTAGTGGCTAGAAGTAACATAACCAACTTTAGGCTGGACTAGTGCCTAGTTGATGGAACAGCCTTGCGGTTCACCCTGCTTCCAAAGTGATTCTTTTTACGAAAATGAACACCCTGTGTGCCATAATGGAACAGCGCGTGACCCAAGATGAAACGGAACAGTTATTGCGGATACAGATAAAAGAAAATAAATGTCTTCCGGAGTTCATATGAATATTCTCTAAACATTTGATGCCAAATAAATGTACTTTACCAAATGTACCGTGCTGCTGTTTCATTGTAAAGTACAGTTTCATATTCCGAATTGTGGCGCGCTGTGTTGTGAGTTGATCTGTGTTGGTTTCCGGGTTCTGTGTGGAGTCGCGCAGAAGACGACTGGGCGCGTTTGCCTACGCAGCACAGTAACGTCACGGGGAGAGGCGGGAAATATGAATGTTTTGATAATGTCAGGCTCAGGGGCGGGGGAATTGATTTAGTGCCGTAAAAGCAGGTGAGCCAGGGCGATCGGGGAAAAGATAGGATTATCAGAAAATGGCGGCTCCCAGGTGCTTGTTTTCGCGTGCGTTTAATGGACGAAAACTCGGGTAAGGTCCATAGGAAAGTTTTCTAAAATCGAGCCACTTAGCCTTAAAAAAACATGGCCGACCCATAGGGACAATAACATTTTTTACTAGAGTATGCCTTTAATGTCTCAATGCTCATCATTTATATATTTCTGTTAAAATGTGAAAAGTATAGCTGTAGGGTCTTGTTATTCATCAACTTTTCTCCACTCTTTTGAAATCGCACCCGATGATAAAAGTCCAAAGAAAGAATGTTGATGGATGTTGACACTGTTTTCTGGTGGCTTATGCCGGAATTTGAGCTACCATGATGGATAATGGATACCTTTTGTCAAAACTACCAACTGCACTAACTTATAAGTGTGCCACTGTAGCCAAATGTTCCGGCACTTTTGCTGCTGCCCTTCTACTCCATTAGCCAGTCAAAGACTCTATTTATGTGTGCTCAGCAGGTTGCAGTTTTAAATATGAGCAAGACTGACTCAACCTTTCAACTTTACATGGTTGATAAAATGAGTACCGATTTCTATGGTGTAAGTCACAATTTATAAGCAGTATTTGAGACCTGCTAATGGGCATATCCAAGCTATGGGACTTCTCACAAAGCAAGGCTGGGTTCAGCAGCTTTTCTGTGTTGGTGAACAACTGCTGCAGAGTTCAAACGCTGCTACAGTTCTGCCTCTAGGCAGGCTGTGGGGACGGTAAAGGGGCAGTTGGGAGTGGGTGACAGCACAGCAGGTATTATTTCTGCCCTTTGCAGTTGGGGGTGGAGGGTGCGGTTGGAACAGAGTGGGTGGGAGCACACAGGCATTTGTTTCATATAGGGGGTGAGAAATGTACAAGCCAGAGAGTGGAGGGTAGGAGGATTCCGTGTCATCTATTAGACATTTCTATGGAGAGGAAGGGGTGTTGTGGACATTTTTATGTAAATTATGGTTTCTTCATGCATCCCCTCTGCGCCCATTGCAATTGCGTTCCATGTGACTTGATAAATAGGTGTCGGCAGGTTTTATACTGCAGAGTAAAAAGTATAAAACACATAGCTGGCAATTGACCCTCAATTCACAAGCCGAGCCACCAAAGGCCATCTATAAGCATGCAATGCATAGTCAGCAATTGATGACAGCACCCCACTTATTAAAAGTTACTACCCCCTCTAAAGTTCTGCATCAGACAGGGCATTTTTAAAATGAACAATGGAGAAAGCTCAGGGGAGCCCTGGAACTTCAGTGCACACAGAGGCTTGGTAATGAAACAACAACAGCGCAGGGGAAGCACTTCCACCTAAGTGGTCATTCTCGCTTTTCTACTGCTTGTTGTGGGGGCCAGCTGTTGTCATCAAGCCAGACCCCGTGGGTGTTATGGGACACCAGCATCCTGTAGGCCGAGTGCCTCAAGGGGATGCCAGAGAACACCCAGTCTTAGTTGGGGGGCTGGGCGGAACCCTCTCAGCACATGTGGACCCTTGCCACCTTGCTGGCGAGAGGGGCCCATGGCAATCTGGCCTGCAGGCCCGTGCTCTCACGGGGTGGGCGTGCAGGCCTGAACGAGAAACGGACTCAGTCGTTCTTTTTTGGGAGTCTGTAGCCGTTCTATTGCGCATGCCTGTCCATCTTAAAAGGGTCATACACAAGGGATGGACACATCACATTAAAAGGGCAACACATATGGGAGGGTCACAACACCACACTCATCCTTTTTCATAACAAACTGTTGCTGAACCATAAATGATTCTCTCCCCTCTCGTTACAGAACAACAACACGTATACCACTGGGGAATTGCAGGCTAGACAACTATTAGGATATGCCGCTGGTATACACCTAGGGTCTCAGGTAGTTGCAGACACAAGACACATATCAACACACTCTAAATATAATCAGCAGATTACAGCCGTGGTTGGGGAACCGCCGGTGGAATGTTGGCAGTTCTACCACCTCCCACAAGACCCTTTATTAACCTGGGGTGAGGGGGACCTCCACCATTGAATGACGCCATTGCTAGCTGCTGGCACCATTTTGAGCATACATACAAACTACGGAAGCACAGCTTTACAAACATTTAACTGGGACCAATATAAGCACACAATATACATGCAGGCTCACAGCATCTAAACACATATTCACTGGGTCTTCACCATGCACTTGCAGAATTGGAGGAGACCAGTTACTTTGTTTCAGTGTCCGTTCTGGATAGTCATTACCACGGGTCCAGGTCTGTTGATGGTACAGTTCATAAACCGGCAAAGCTGCACCTGTGGGTACCAGGGACCATATCAGCTTAGTCCCATGATGTTAGGGCAGGCAGCGAGCTGCAGGTAGCAGAGCGTCTAGGCTGTGCCACATGATGTTGGCGGGGCATGGGGTGATAGCATGTTACGCACCCATCTTTTCCTTGGCCACGCACCCACAGGCAGGAGTGTCACTTTACTGCAGTGGCACGGTAGTGCGCACAAGCACTCTTGCCAGAGCTGCAACCCTCACCTGCCCGTCGCGCTTCTTCACCCGTCACGCCTCTTCTTGATATGATATGATATGGCATTTATAACGCGCCTATACACAAGTGTTTCAAGGCGCGACAAGGCAAGGGAGGGGGAACAGAGGGAAGACAGAGAAAACGATCTTACTAGGCCTGGTGTCGTTGAGATCGTGCAAATGTGGGGGAAGGAGGAAGTGGAAGAGTGCGGGGGCAAGGGGAGGGGACAGTGCAGTACATGGGATCGACAATAAAAATAAATAGAATAAATAAAAGCAATAAATAAAAGTGTGGCCAGCTGGTGGCAAGTGCAAGGGTAAGTGCAGGCATTGGGTGTCTAGTGCTGGTAGGGGACTGTAGGGATACAGAAAACAGTCCCCAAGTGCGGGGGTTGCTAGGGAGGAAGTGCAGGTGTGCAACTGGTGAGGAGGGGACCTGGGCCTGAGATCAGATGGTGACCAGGTAACCAGTGCAATTTCAGTTTCAGCTAGGAGTTCAGCAGGGGAGGAGGAGAGAAAGCAGAAGCAAAGAGGAAGGTTTTGAGGTGCTTCTGGAACCGGAAGTGGTTCTCCTCAAGTTTCAGGGAGGCTGTTCCAGAGGGAGGCACCAGCCAAAGAAACAGATCTACCACACACCTGTTGCTTGGAGAAGCGACTGACCCTGAGGGAGTTGGAGGCAGATGAGTGAAGAGCTTGAGAAGCAAGATATTTAGAGGAAGAGAGAGTTGAAGGTATTGAGGCCCCAGGCCCCAGAAAGCCTGGTCAGAGAATGCAGAGGGTTTTGAACTTGATCCTAACAACCGCTGGGAGCAAGTGCAGAGATTTCAGTCCTGGAGAGATACGATCTCTGGGCTTGAGGCCAAGGACAAGTCTCTCAGTCCTGTTCTGGATGAGATGCAGAGGGCGGAGAGTAGATGCAGGCAGATTTAAAAAGAGGCTGTTGCTGTAGTCCAGCCTAGAGAGAATCAGAGCTCTGAAGACAGTAAGCGTCTGGGGGAAGGAGAGGAAAGGAAGAATACCTCTGAGGAGGTGCAGCTGGTAGTGTGACTTCTTAGAGACGTCAGATATGTCAGGAGAGAAGGAGAGTGTGGAGTCAAAGATGACCCCATGGTTTTTAGCGTCGCAGGTGGCAGCAGGGAGAGGGCCAAGAAAGGCCGGCCAGAGAGTGACAGGAAATGAGGGAGCAGGTGTGCCGATGAGGAGAATCTCAGTCTTGCTGGCATTAAGGCAGAGCTCATTGGCGGCACACCCGGGTCACCTTGGTTGCAGGTGGCAGGGCTGCATGACGCTGGTTGGCCAGACACAGGTGACAGGGTGTCTGAGCCATTCCTTTTCCTCCCCCAGGCAGGAGTCACTGCTGCTGATGGAGCAGCAGTCTTAGCCAGTCCTCCTTCCAGGCAGGACAGTTGGGAAGGTGACGTCCCAGCTCGGGGTGGCAGGAGTCGCATCTGCAGCCACATCGGCCTGGGCCATGGATAGTGGGCCCGGTCGGGCGACACTCATGGCAGGGTGTCAGCGCCACTTGCAGGGCAGGTAGTGTGACACTAGTGGCAGGGCGTTAGGGCCACTCACTGCTTCAGTCTCTCCCCCAGGCAGGAGTGTGGGCAGGAAGCTGCCAGTAGTATAGAGTGCACATCTCTGGCAGGGTGTTAGGGCCAGTTCCTTCTCTTCATGGCTGGGACACTTGCTGTTAGTTCATACTTGTGGAGGTGGGGTGGCAGGTATCACCTCCAATGGACTGTGCACAAAACAATGCAGGGACTAAAGATCGGAGCTAGCTGTCTTCCTTAACTGGCCTAGTAATTTCCCTGGGTCTGCAGAAAAGGAGCCAGTCGGACACACTGGAGAGTACTTGAATGAGGAGCACAGTATACGGTTGAGGCGTGGGCCTGCAAGTTCAAACTCAATTACTTATTATTCATAGAATAAATCATCACGATTGATACACGAATTTCATAAAAATAATTACATATTGAATGATGATTTATTCTATTTACAGCCTGGACTATATATATCCCTTTTGATTACACTTGACCCCCACCACAGATATCCACAGGTGTACCCCTTATTCGTTAATAGATTTCTATCTCAAGCACTATTATAAGTTCTATGTGCTGTAAAAAATTATACTCGAGGGAAGTAAGCCCTTTAAAGGGAATGAGTAAGGAGCATGTCCCTTAATCTGCTGCCCTCCAAATTCATATCTTGCTTCTCCGCACCCAAAACCATCTTATTACAAATAAAAACTCTGATAATAGTTTAAAAAATGACAAGCAAGTGTCATATTACTTTCATATGTAAAGTTTTGGAGGGGGGGCACATGATGGTGGGCAGCAGGGTATCCCTACATATTATCCCCAACAAAAATATTGCCGTATATATGGTCGTGTGGAACGCCATAGGCAATATTTTTGGGTGGGATAATTTGTGGGAGCGGGGGCATCACCCGCACATTTAAAAATAATGCAGGGGTTGTGGGGGTGTCCCCCACAGGGTCCATGCCTCAATATCGCAGCAAAAATATGGCAATATTTTTGTATCGTGATATTTTTACGGGGCTATTAACACATGGAAACGGCAGCAGGAGTAGTGGAATGTGCCACAAAATAGCTGTGCAGATGACTCTCTAACACCTCAAAATCTCCCCTTCAGGAACACAGCACTTTTTTGAAACAAAGTGAAAATGTTTCACATGCTAAGGCTTCCATTGGCCGTTCTCGCCCTTGATGTCAGGTGATGGTAAATATCTTAGTAATCAAACTGATGATGCCCCAGTGGGTTCTTTCAGCTATACTGTAGAGTATGCAGCTGCAGTTTGACCAATGTAGCAATTTCAGTCTTATGTTGATGTGGCAATTCTTTGTAAATGTGTTCATATCTTAATTCTAAGGATCATCAAGGAATATATTCCAGCAGGGCATGCAGTGGTGCCTGAACACCCTTCAGTGTGTGGGTGCTGGCCATTACAGAAACCTCACTAGAATAACGTGCTTTGTGAACAATTCTGGTGTTATTGAATGATCGTGTGTAGCAAATGTCTTGTGAGGATAGCTCAGAGGCAATGCAGGCAACGCGCTCGCCTTGGAAGCAAGACGACTTGGAGCAACACAGTGTAAGCCTGTGGTTTCAGAGGAGGGGCTCAATTCGGACAATGTACAGAGCGAACGCCAATTAACCATAGGCATGCAGACTGCGGGAGAAGAGGACGCGGAAAACACTTGGTGGGGTGAAAACATATCCATAAGTGACTACCCACTAACAAAAACCGAGAGACCTGGAAAGAACTACGGTGGCGACCGCAGTTCCTCAACGTGCAGAAAGACGCCAGCCGCTGTGCTTTGAAAACAGCAGACTGTCTATGTCGGACCCTGATGGGGAAAACAAACGGACATCAATGATACGTGGCCAGATCAGCAAAGGTGACCGCGTTCACCCCTTTGGAAGTAAGACTCCGGTTGCAGGGTTTGAATTAGAACATAGCAATTTCCCGCTCTCAGCCCCCACACGGGAAGTGAAGGGACGTTCAGGCAGCAGGCAAACAAAAGGGGGTGGGTTGACAGAACGGGATACCGCGCACACAAGATTGGAAAAATAAAGCGATATGTAAAACCTTCTGTAACCATACTTTGTCAAAGGAACACGCAAAACCATGAACATCGCACAATGTTTAAAAACACGTGCCATAAAGCAACAAGCCCACCGAAGGTTATAACATCAGAAGGCAGTTCCAGCGAGTTCCCCATGAATAATCCATTATGGCGGCCGGCATTCGAAAAGAAAGGGGGCGCGGCTTGGCAGGGCTTATTAAGGTTTCACAGCATTGGGAGCCCTGATTGGACTAGAGATCTCCTGCCCCTATTTAAAACGAACAGTAACAAAGGACTAATGTAGATTTCTCCTTTCTGTTTCAGAACAGAGACGGAGGAGCAGAAGAAGGATCAGAATTCCGTTGGGCATACGAGGATTAAACTCAGATACCTGCCTTATATTAGGAGGCCAATAGGACCAAACCAACTCTGATTTTTCGTTTGATGGAGAAGTGAGATCCGGCTATTTTTTTTTGTTTGTATTTTTTTTTCTTCTCTCATTTTGGTTCAGTCAATAAAGACCATCTTTAATTTGGAAGAACCCAGTGTCCAGCGTGTTCCATCACAATATTTTGGTGGCAGCGGTGGGATTTGCAGAACGCCATGGAGGCCATCATTAAAGCCCTAACGGATGGACAGCAAAAGCTACAACAGCTAATGCAAGTCCAGTCACATCAGGCACATACTGAATGGCAGGCCCTACAGCAGGCTTTACAGTTACAGGCAGGCACGCACGATGCTATCAAACAAATCACGGAAAATATGGCTGCTACAAGGGGTGCAAGCATGGCCCCAACCAATGTCCTACAGAGATTTCAGCAAGGAGAAGATCTAGGATACTTCTTCACGAATTCTGAATGAAGGGCAAGAAATTCCCAATGGCCAGTGGAAAAATGGGGCCACTTCATTGCTCACTTGTTGACAGGCCCAATGCAAGGGGCTTATCAGGCGTCCAATCCAGCAGGCAACGCATCTTACGCACACATTAAGAAAACCATCCTTGAAAGGATGGGCATGGATGAAGAAGCCTACAGAACCAGGCTACGGGAAACCAGACTACGTAATGATGAAACACCAAGACGGCTATACTATAGAATCCACGATCTAAGTGACAAGTGGCTAAGACCAGCATCGGGGTTGGTACAAGAGATCATGGACAAAATTAAACTCGAACAGTTTGTTGAGGCCCTGCCAGCAGCAATGCAAAGATGGGTTAAAAAACATCACCGACCCACGTTGGCTGAAGCCTTCCAGAAAGCAGGGCCCTCTCGTCCAGTTGCCCTAGAACCAACCAAGCTGATGCCAAAGGGAGCAGGGCCCGCTGAGGCCAAAATAAAACGTCCGGAAGCAAAGGGACCCAGATGGCCCACGATCAATCGACAGCCACAATGCTTTGATTGTGGGGAATGGGGGAATATAGCCCGGTTTTGCCCTAGGAAACCAAAACCTGAACCAATGGAGATAGGATGGGCCCATCCAAGAGAGTTCCGAAGAAGAAAAGAGCCATATCTGGTGGAAGTCAGGGTGGATGGAAAACCACGTCAAGGTCTTCTCGATTCCGGAAGTGAACAGACCGCCATAAGACCAGAAGTAAGTGGAGTTGTAGGGGTTGGGAACAGTCCAATTCCTATTAAATGTGTGCATGGGGACACAAAGGCCTACCCATCCAAAGAGGTAGACATAGAAATAAATGGGGTTCATTCGAGAATGAGGGTCGCCATAATGCCATATTTACCAACGCCAGTTGTGGTTGGTACTGTTCTACCTTCTTTTGGGGAGTGTGTTAAGGAGAATGACTGGCTCAAAGCTGCACCCTACTCACAAGCTGATATTGAATCACCCCTTAAGAAACCTATAAAGAAAAAACAGGAGAGAAGTGAGAGACGTAAAAAATCAATGGGCGGTACTCAGCAAATGCATGGGACTGATAGATTGGCTACCGGAAGATCGGCAGAAAAGCTTCCGGAACGAACAATTAACAAATCCAACATTAAGAAATGCCAGAGAGCATCCAGCATACGTACCGGATACCTGTGCTTCAGGGTCAAGAGGGGATTAGTATACTGCGTAACAGTAGACCCACAACAAAGAGAAACCGAACAGTTGCTAAGTTACAGAGACATTGTGTTAAGGTTGGCTCATGATGATGTGGTTGGGGGGCATCTTGGAAAAGAAAAAACCCAAGAGAAACTGTTAAAGTGTTTTTGTTTGGCCAGGAGTGTATAGAGAAGTGGGCAAGTACTGTGATGAATGCCCAGTTTGCCAGAAGAACAGTCTGTACAAACCGCCAAAAGCCCCATTGCATACCATGCCACTTATAAATGAACGCTTTTCTAGAATTGGCATGGATCTGGTGGGGCCACTGGAACCTAAAAGCCATGGACACCAATACATACTTGTGATAGTGGACTATGCCACCAGATACCCGGAGGCTTTCCCAATGAGGGTTAGAAGTTCCACACAAGTATGTAACCTACTGGTTCCATTTTTTGCCAGGGTGGGATTACCTACACAGATTGTGACTGACGAGGGACGTAATTATGTGTCAGTAGTAATGCACAAAGTATGCCAACAATTACGCATTAAACAAATACGTACCTCGATTTATCACCCACAGACTGATGGGCTGGTCGAGCGATGCAATAAAAATTAAATTGATGCTGAAATGGTCACTGCAC
Organism: Ambystoma mexicanum; assembly: GCF_040938575.1. NCBI lineage: Eukaryota > Metazoa > Chordata > Amphibia > Caudata > Ambystomatidae > Ambystoma > Ambystoma mexicanum. The sequence goes on from NC_090922.1 coordinate 1,226,606,565, forward strand.
CAACGGGTAAAAATTGGGATTGAGTATTACCATGGGTCTTAATGGTGTTAAGAGACACTCCACAGTCTTCCACAGGGTTTTCACCCTTTGAGTTGTTGTTCGGACATAGACCCAAAACAATACTTGACATAGCAAGAACTGAATGGGAAGAACAAGAAGAAGAAACACACCTCACGGAATATGTATCAGAACGGAAAACAGATCTTACTGAACTGAGGGAACTGGCCCGAGAAAACCTGGGAAGAGCACAATCGTCTCAAGAGAGATACTATAATAGGAACACCAGGGCACAGTCCTTTCAAGTAGGAGATAAAGTGTTTGTTTTGTTGCCCACCTCTCAGAACAAGATGCTGGTTCAATGGCGAGGACCTTACAAAATATCAGCGGTTCTAGGCCCAGTGAGCTATCTAGTGGAGCAACCGGATAGAAAGGAAAAAAACACAAAATGACCATATTAATCTCCTGAAGGAATGGAGTGAACCCGATAAGGGTCTACAAAGCATAAACATTTTTCAGATGGAAGAATCAGCTTTCACAGCGGTAAAGCGGGGGGCACAGTTAAGCCCTAACGAAATAGCAGATCTGAAGATACATCTCCAACCAATGGAGAATGTATTTTCTTTCTTCCCTGGAAAGACAAATCTGGTTGAACACGAGATACACACAGATCCTAATCAAATTGTAAGGATAAGACCATACAGACTGCCGGAGTCAAAAAGGGCTACCATTCAAAGTGAGGTAGAAGAAATGCTACGCCTGGGAGTGATTGAACCATCGACTTGTCACTGGTCAACACCTATAGTGTTGGTGCCCAAACCAGATGGCTCCACTAGGTTTTGTATGGATTATCGAAAGTTAAACGCCATCTCTACATATCAAGCCTATCCAATGCCACAAATAGATGAACTATTAGAACAACTGGGTACAGCACAATACATTAGCACGATCGACTTAACAAAAGGTTATTGGCAGATTCCGTTAAGACAGGAAGACAAGCTGAAAACTGCTTTTTCAACACCATCTGGCCTTTACCAATTTACCGTGCTACCTTTCGTCTTACACGGGGCACCAGCAACTTTCCAGGCATTGATGAACAAAGTGTTAGCCCCACACGGACAGTACAGCTCAGCGTATTTAGATGATATAATCGTGTTCAGCCGGAATTGGGATGAACACATAAGCCACCTGAAAAAAGTGATTTCAGCGCTAGATGAAGCCGGGCTACACATCAACCCAAAGAATACTATACTGGCGGCAAAAGAGACAAAGTATTTCGGTTATATGGTGGGTGGTGGAGTGATAAAACCGCAAGTGGACAAAGTAGAGACAATCATGCGGTTGTCCATGTCAATTAACCGAAAACAGATACGGGCATTTTTAGGTTTTATCGGGTATTACCGAAGATTCATACCCATGTTCTCCAGCCTTGCCAGCCCACTAACAGAGGCACTGAAATCTTCCTATAAAGGTAATCTCTTACAAGACGCTTCTGCCCTGATGGCCTTCGAAACCTTAAAAAAACACATCTCAGCCCTTCCGTTTCTTTGATATTCGGATTTTGAAAAACAATTCTTTGTAGAGGCAGATGTCTCCGGTACTGGATTGGGTGCAGTTCTGTCTGAAGGCACGGACAAAGACCTACACCGAGTGGCTTTCATAAGTCGTAAATATATGCCACATGAGATGTCATACTCAACCTTGGAAAAAGTGTGTCTGGCCATAAAAAAAATTATTTATTGGGACGAGCCTTCACGGTTTTTTTCTGACCACACTCCTCTACAATGGTTGGCGGTGCATAAAGACTCAACCCAGAGAGTCTTGAGGTGGTTTCTTACTCTACAGGAGTTCTGCTTCGTCACCATACATAAACCAGCGTCATTTCAGGTTATTCCTGATTACCTGTCGAAGAGCTTAGATCGGCCCGATCGGCTCGATTCCTCTGGGGGGGGGGGTAAGCTTGTGGTTTCAGAGGAGGGGCTCAATGCAGACAACGAACAGAGCGAACGCCAATTAACCGTAGGCATGCAGACTGGGGGAGAAGAGGACGCGGAAACACTTGTGGGGTAAAAACATATCCATAAGTGACTACCCACTAACAGAAACCGAGAGACCTGGAAAGAACGACAGTGGCGACCGCAGTTCCTCAACGTGTAGAAAGACGCCAGCCGATGTGCTTTCCATTGAAAACAGCAGACTGTCTATGTCGGACCCTGATGGGGAAACAAACGGACATCAATGATACGTCGCCAGATCAGCGAAGATGACCACGTTCACCACTTTGGAAGTAAGACTCCGGTGGCAGGGTTTGAATTAGAACATAGCAACTTCCCGCTCTCAGCCCCCGCTGCGGGAAGTGAAGGGACGTTCACGCAGCAGGCAAACAAAAGGGGGTGGGGTTTGACAGAACGGGATACCGCGCACACAAGATTAAAAAAAATAAAGCCATATGTAAAACCTTCTGTAACCATGCTTTGTCTACGGAACATGTGAAACCATGAACATCAAACAATGTTTAAAAACACGTACCATAAAGCTAACAAGCTCACCGAAGGTTATAACATCAGAAGGCTGTTCCAGCGAGTTCCCCATGAATAATCCATTATGGCGGCCGGCATTCGAAAATAAAGGGGGTGGGGTTTGGGGGGCTTATTAAGGTTTCACAGCATTGCGAGCCCTGATTGGACTAGAGATCTCCTGCCCCTATTTAAAGTGACACAGTAACAAAGGACTAATGGAGATTTCTCCTTTCTGTTTCAGAACAGAGACGGAGGAGCAGAAGAAGGATCAGAATTCCGTCGGGCATACGAGGATTAAACACAGATATCTGCCTTATATTAGGAGGCCAATAGGACCAAACCAACTCTGATTTTTTGTTTGATGGAGAAGTGAGATCCGGCTATTTTTTTTGTTTGTATTTTTTTTTCTTCTCTCATTTTGGTTCAGTCAATAAAGACTATCTTTAATTTGGAAGAACCCAGTGTCCAGCGTGTTCCATCACACACAGGTTCGATCCCCGGTTTGCGCTTAGAAACCTCTGGGTATTAAGCGCATTATAAATAAACAATTATAAATAAATGAGCAATCCCAATCATCAGGAACATGTTTGTGGTGATTTCCATTTAAGACTTTTTGAAACATATTGGAGGCCCGTGGCACATTCAATACACATTTCCACTAACATAGACGGGGGGCCAGAAGCTTGGTGCTTGTGCTTTCCAGGTGCCATGTTCCCTGTGGAAATACTCTCTTTGTGCTGAAACCCCACCAATAGCAAAAGGGCAGTCGATTATGGGTCCTCATTATCAAAGAGTCAACTGTTCATATCTTTACACACATCTTACAGTAGTCCGTTTTAAGCTCAAATAAGAACCTTATGAATGAATTTATGATTTAAGAGGTTAACGCACTACCGTGAAGGTATTAGTCTTCTATAGCTCCAAGCCAGTCTTGTATTCTCATCTGATTGTTTTTGTGCACAGCTGTAACTTCAGATGTACTGGGATATAAACAAAAGTGAGACTGATTACCCGTCTTTACGCTACCTTGCCACTATAAAGATGCTTGCGCATTAGGCAAATGTGGATATGGTAACCCGTATTCCACACAGGAGATGCGGTAGAGTACACACTGGTTACCATATCCACATTTGCCTAATGCGCAAGCATCTTTCTAGTGGCAAGGTAGCGTAGAGAGGGGTAATCAGTCTCACTTTTGTTTATATCCTTGTTGATCCTAGTTCCCTCCGAGCACTTGATCCCCCATTAACAAAAAAGTGGGAACTTACCTGATTGAGGTAAAACTTTAGATGTACTTACACTAGCAGAGTGTGATAGAGCGGATTGAGATAGATCAGGCAATACACGGTTTGACTTGAACTATATCTTTTTATTTAACTTCTTTAACTTAACAATAACAACGTTAAGCGGTCTGCTGGTAACCTTTGACCCTATTCTTTGTCAGGCCGACTGCCTCCACACTCTTAAGACTGTTGTCTAACGAACTGGTCAGAGATACGAGTCCTTTAAGCCAAGCTTGGCCTGTCCTTGTCGAATAAAGCTGACCGTAATGGGCTTGGACCTCTTGCAAACTTCTCTGTGTCTTTAAAGTGGCTTGCCCAGGGGAATGTCAAGCGAGGGGATAATGGCTGATTGCAGTACAGTTTAATGTCTTTTGATTCTTTTCCCCTCCTACAAGAATGAAGGTCTTTCTCTATTTCCTCTTATGAACTCCCTCTATCTCTTTCTCTTGACCTTTAAACACTCTTTCTTGCTTTCATTTAGGCCCACTTGGTAAAAGAAACGTCTCACCTCGTTCGTTTCTCACAGCTTCTTTGTGTTCGTGTCTCAGGTGAATCGCTCTCTCTGATCGGCTCTCCGTGTCAGCTGGCTCACTGGATACACTTCCCGTGACGTGCTGCGCTGGCCTGGTGTTCCGTTGCGGTTCCCAGACGGCGGGCTTCTCCCTTCAAGCCAGGCCCCGCCCCCGCAACGGTGGGGGCCGGAGCAGCACTCCGCGGCCTCTCGCAGCTGATCTGTCAGCTCCGGCTGGATCGCAACGGTGGGGGCCGGAGCAGCGCTCTGCCGCTCCTCACAGCTGGTCTGACAGCACCAGCCGTGCGACGACTACAGCCTTCGGCCAGGGAGAGCTAGGCCAACGCTACGCACAGTCTTGCAGCTGCTCAGACAGCCCCTTCCGCCGACACCGTCTCACATATTCTTCAGCTGTTCGGAAGAGTCTTTCGGTCGTTGCTGGGCCGTTATTTGCTTCCTGGCCTCCACACCCGATTCACCTCTCTGTCTCTCGTTTTAATTCGGCTCCAGCTTAAATAAAGTACAACTTCACGAGATGCTCAACAGGAGCATATCTCGTCTAAACTCTTCGAGAATTGCTAATAAGCCCACTCATAAATTGTCCCCTCTTCGGGGGGGAAGTCTTTCCTCCTCGCTCTTCTCCATACTCTACAAACAACAACAACAAAAACCAGAAGTCCAGTATTAAAGTAAAGCACCACACTTTTCTCTCAGTAGAGCACTTGCTTGTCTGTCAGCAGGAAGGCCCTCCCTCCAAGACCATCTATGACATCATCCCTGCAGTGCACTCCTCCTGGAAGGACATGGGTTTAATGGCTCTTCACTATTTAATTGACCCTGATGTGGCTTAGCTCCCTCTGACTCATCACACAGAGACAATCCAAACGGAAAAATGAAGAGCAAATATATTGCTGTACCGAAAGAGGCATCAAAACTCTTCATGACACAATGATCGCTGAAATCGATCTGAACTCGTCTAGACAGGCTCCGTGTCAGGTCTGGAGCACTGGCAATTGAGTTGTATGTACAGCGACGTTCAACAGCAACGTTCAAAGAGCTCCGGAACACGTAGTTTTCATAATAAGGATTTGTATACCAGAAGTACAAGTGAGCATTTGAAATACAGGAAAGGCCCCATGGACATGTAGTTCCCGTAATCAGAAACCGATATGGAAACCAGAACTGCACGTACAAGTGAGGGTTTGAAATTTTGCAGAAGGTTGTCATATCTCAACTGCAGGATCATGTGAAAAAGTTTCAAGTTCTTGAAATATGCTGATGAAGGCGCCTGACCGTGCTGATCATGCTGGACCTTTCAGGAGCTTTTGACACTGTAGATCATAATAACCGATCGTCTAGGCAAACAGTCTGCAACCTTAGGCTCTCCATATGTTTTGGACTGTCACTCCCAACAGTTCTCCCCAGCATAGTCAATAGTGAGGGATCATGGGAGTCATAGCCAAAAACATCTGGAGAGAAGCAGGTTGTAGATCTCATTTGTCTGAAGCTGCATGTTTATCTCAGCAGGTACTGGAGTGGTTTTGATCCTTTTTGAAGGAACATACCCAACAGGTTATTTTTGGAAGTTGCCTCCCCAAACTGATCGTGTTTTGTGTGGGTTTCTTCAGGGCTCATCTCGATCTCTCTTGCTTTTTAACATTTATATTCAGCCGCTTATGTCTAATTCTTCTAATGTTTCCTTTTAGAAGCATTCATATGCAGTTGGCACCAAGATTTATTTGCGTGTTAATAAATCTACTGATTCTCTTCAGAATATTGTTAAATGCATTTTGGTAGTCAAACATTGGATGATGCTTAACAATTTGCAATTGAACCAATCAAAAACGGAGATAATTCTATTTGGCCCTACCCATATGCTCAATGATCCATCATGGTTGCTATCTCCTCCCTCTTTATTTGAATTAGCAACTTCTTTTGCTCACCAACTAAAGAAACATGGCTGCTACTGGCAGTCCAAATTGGCAGGTAAATCTTCAGTTGGAAATATAATTAAGTCTATTTTTCATAGGCTGAGATTATTATGTTTTGCTCTTCATTATCTTCCTGCTATCAATCACTCAACTGTGGCTGGGCATTACTTAATTCAAAACTAGTTTAAGCTAATGCCATTTTCACTGTTATTCCACTGTGGCAACCCTCTCGCCTAAAGGCTGCACAAAATGCTGTGGTTAGGCATATCTTTCAGGTACCAATGTCTTCTTCGATTTCCCAACTTCTGAGAACTATTTATTGGTTGCCAGTCAAACAGAGGATCGAGTTTAAAGTACCTGGCTTAATCTTCAAATGCATACATGGTCTGGCACCATGACACCTGTCTGATAGAAGTCAATTCCGTCAGCCAACTTGCGCAGTACAGCCACACATCAATACTTGCTGGCTGCTCCTATATCCTGCTCTGCTTATAGTGAAGGCAGGCGTTTCTCTGTCCTGGGCCCTCACCTTTGGAACTCTCTCCCTATTAGCCTGAGAAGAATGGATTCCTTACTTCTATTGTGGAAAACTCTCAAAAGCCACTTCTTTAAATAACTTCGCTGCCTTTCTTCTTCACACTGTTCACCTTTTGATGAAATCTGCACCCAGGTGCAGTTTTTCTGCCCATTCCTTGTGCAATGCAAATGAATCAAATCAAATGGATGTACCACTGAACTATGATTGTGTAATAACAGCAACTTTGTTCATAGGAAACATTTGAACAATAGCAGAGGTAAATATTATATAGTCTCATGGGAAAATATGGCCACCAATATTAGTGTCATGTTATAAAAAAAAATACCAATTCTGATACAGGAAAAGATTGCCATCAGAAAAATAGTGTGTTAAGTAAAGATATTGCTGCATAGAAGTTCTATGTAAAGAAAGGGTGCAGCTAGGGAATCAGTGCCATGGAACGATGCACACCGAATATGGTGCAAAGGAATATGGCCTTCGAATATTGAGCATTGGATAAAAGGAATCATCAGAAAAGTGGGCTGATCAAATGGATACAAACAGGATATTTTAAATGTATGAATCAATATTCTCATATTTGAATAACTCTCTTATGCCTGCCACTACAGAAACCTTAAGGATGTCTGTGAATTCAGAATTTCATTAAAATTCTGAATACGGCACAGGTCAATACAAGAAAACATAAGAGAAAGATATGTTTCAGTCCAATTTGATCAGAACTCTTGAGGGGAGGGCTAACCCGCAGTTAAATAAATACCCTTCTATGACAAAAATACATTGTGCCAACCAATGCAAAGAGGAATAACTTCAGGGATGTGAGTATGTGAAGGCAACATATTGCATGCTCCATTCATTCAGAAATTGCTGTGTCAAATGATGATGCATGGGTGGAGTCTGTTGAGTATTTAAAGTATTTATATAGTGTTAAATGTTTAGGAGGTTGGGAGAGTATTTTTGGAAAGCAGCAGGAAGGAAGAGAGCCTGTCCAACTGACTGGAGTTCCACTATGATGTAGCTGATGGAAATCCTCTATAAGAGGACCTTGTCCAAAGGAAACTCAATGCAGGACCCTTTCCCAAGACAGAACCAGATTTGCAAGAGAGGGTTTTGGGAAGAGGGGAACAGAAAGAAATAAGAGCTTACCTGATGGGGTTGACTGGAGCTGTTGTTGTCCCGACCTGTTCTGGGTTGTTACAAGACGGAACAAAATGGGGTATAAAAGCCCCAGCGCACTTATATACAGGTTCCAGGAATTAATTAAATTCCAGATAGCAACTGAAAGTAATTTTGGAGAAGCCCGTTTACAAGCTACATCAGTTAATGGGGCCTGTTAATTGAACTTTGTGGGAGTTTATCTAAAATAGAATGAATATATAATTGTGAAGGCTTTTCATTATTGAACTTACCTGTTTCTTGACGGCTACAAAGTGAAACAGTACCTCCGGGCCTTGCTGAACTATGCTGACCACAATCCTTAGAGGAGGTGACTGTTGGGCCGTGGAGCCCTTTGAGCTGATCTCCTCTCCTATAACAGTAACAGCAAGCGCTGAATCAGTGCTTCAACAACATGAGAGCGCCAAGTGCGCCTCGCGAGAAGTGTGCATAGCCGTCATCCATCGATCAGGCGATTAGGCTGCATGTTCCACCGGAATTGAGCGGCTCCATGAAGGTGGTGAAACGCTGGACGATGGAGTGAAAACTGCTATAGGCCATCCTGCAAGTACGCTCTCAGGCAAGCCAGAGGGTATGTTCCCAAAGTTATTAAAGCACCGGTAACCGCACTAGCCAAGAATATTACTACTGCCTCTACTGCCAAAAATCAAACTATTTTTCATCAAGAAAGGGCCGACCACTTCCCTTTTAGCACCCATCATTAGCACCAAGATGCCCTGTCTGGACAGTAAATTGACACATTAAATTTTCCAATCCATCTGTCCCCCTGATGAAAGCCAACCAGTAATCAATTTACCCAATGACTTGTAAATGGTTACTGGAAATATTACAGGCCTGGAAGGAATCTTATCTTTCAATATCTGGACCAGTAACGTCATACATTACGCTGTTCAAAATCAAGTATTCCCAGAACGGGCAGGGGGGCATGGCCAAATGCCCACAAGATGGCCGTGTAAATCGGGATCTCCTCATACCCACTACTCTTAATCTAACTTTACGGTGGTCCACAGTCCTGTCATTATTTCAAATATATTTACTTTAACTCTGTGCTACCTGGTTGACATGAGCATGTGTTTCTTTCACTCTCCTACATGCTTCCTAGCGGTATGCCTCCGTGAACATGTGCTGCTCTTCAGAGAGCCGCTCTTGCAGCCCGATGTGGGATTAATCACCTGAGGTAACCGACAGTGCTATCACACTGCTGGCTTTCATCTACTGATCTTTCTCGCAGCCATTGATTGCTTTGGCAACTCTTTGATCTGTTGAACTGCAACACGCTCATGAACAGATGGGATGCCATCAGCAGCTAACTCAAACACTTTGGTAATTATTTTGTTTCTGTCAGCAATTAAATACCAACGCTGTGGCCACTGTGTGCTATATAGCGGTCGCTGGTCATTTATCAAGCACATTAACTTGAAAGGATCTTGTCCTGTTTTCTGTCATCATTATCGGAGTGCAGTACATGACTAAACAAATTCGGACTTTGACACAGGATGAATCCATGCTTATTGGTATGCTCTGTCACACAACTGATGACCAGCATTTGACATTCCCTTGTTTGCTAACTCGGTGGATTGGCAAAACATGTTTGAATTCACACTAACATTATTAAATTAATTAAGATCGTATATGCCTCATCATCCTCTCATATTTACATCAATGAGAACTTAAGCTCGTCCTTCCCAATTCTTAGAAGCACTAGACAAGGATGCCGTTGGAACGGGGGCTTAATGTCGTTAGCACCCCAGGTTACCAAAGCGGTAACCCAGGGTGCAAGAAAAACCCAGTAAATACTGTGTTAATATGGCCACCATGGAAAGGGTAGGCGGGACTCCGTACAGAGTCCCTTTTCCCTTTCCATGGTGGCCGGAGAAGCTAGGAAGCTGCTGCGGCAGACTGTGCTGCCGCAACTCACAGTTAAGTGGGGTTGGAGAGGGATGTTGGAAAAGGTAAAAAAAATAAATAAAGGGATGGAGGGCGGGGGGGGGTAGATGTTGGCCGGGGAAACCAGCCATCAGGCGGCTTCAAACGCGGGCTGAGATTTTAGGTTCAGCCTGCGTTTCTAGCCACTTGATTGGCTGGTTGCCACATGCCAGGTGCTAACTGTAATTAGCACCCGTCGAGGGAAAATGAGCTTCTAAAAAGCCAGCTTGTTGGCCCACGCTTCACGCCACTCCCTTGCAACACCCTATCATCGGGGCTTGCAGACACAAAGCGCTGGCTGCCTGTGAGCTTCAGATCTCTGCTACATGGGACACTCACTGAGGAAATTGTGCAGCCTCCGCTGCCCCCTCCTGGAAGCTGGTCCTGGATTCTCTTTCCGTTTCTAAGGTTCCGCTTGCTCCGTCCCCGAGTCGGGCTGGAAGGCCACTGTGGCTGGAGTCTGTGGGCCACTGGTGGCGCTGCCCTTGTGCCAGCCGGGTGTGCTGGTGGTCTCCTGCAGCGGTTGGCTGTGCTGCTATTCTGCTGCTCCAGGGCACAGATTACACTGAATTGCCTGCATCCACCAATGATCCTGCACGGAGGTAAGTGGCAGGACGGTAGCGGGACTCTCAGCAACCCTACTACAGCCCATACTGGGATGCGGTGTCCGCCCCCTCATTACGCCCCTATCCTTGACCCTGGGTGCTTTGGAAGTCCTGGCTGCTTGCTCCTGAGCCACTGTCCCACGGGACACACGCTATGAAAATTGTGCAGCCCTGCTACCCCCTCCTGGAGGCTGGTTCTGGATTATCTTGCCGCTGCACTGACTCCACCTGATCCGCCCCTGGGTCGGGCAGCCCGGCCGCTGTGACTGGAGTCTGTGGGCCGCTGGTGGCGCTGCCCTTGTGCCAGCCGGGTGTGCTGGTGGTCTCCTGCAGCGGTTGGCTGCGCTGCTATTCTGCTGCTCCAGGGCACAGATTACACTGAATTGCCTGCATCCACCAGTGATCCTGCACGGAGGTAAGTGGCTGGACGGTAGCGGGACTCTCTCCAACCCTACTACAACCCATACTGGGATGCGGTGTCCGCCCCGTCATTACGCCCCTATCCTTGACCCTGGGTGCTTTGGAAGTCCTGGCTGCCTGCTCCTGAGCCACTGTCCCACGGGACACACGCTATGAAAATTGTGCAGCCCTGCTACCCCCTCCTGGAGGCTGGTTCTGGATTATCTTGCCGCTGCACTGACTCCACCTGATCCGCCCCTGGGTCGGGCCGCCCGGCCGCTGTGACTGGAGCCTGCGTGCCGCTGGTGGAACTGTCCTTGTGCCAGGAAGTGTGTGCAGGCGGTCTCCTGCAGCGGCGAGCTATGCTGCCATTCCACTGCCCCAGGGCGCAGATTACGATGAGATGCCTACATCCACCTATGGTCTTGCGCTGCTGTAAGCAACTGGGTGGCAGCAGGACACTCTCCACCCCCACTATAATCCATACTGGGACGTCGCACACGCCTCGCATTGCACCCATCTTCCCTGTCCTTTGGGTGCTTCGGGAGTCCTTGCTGCCTGTTTCGTGTCCACCGGCTGTGGTCCACGACATAGAGAGCCCTAGACACTAATCCCTGGGCCTATACCCTAATCCCTGCAACTGTATAATACTCCTGCATTCTGTAGCACTGCTGTTGGGCTCACTGAACATTGGAGTGAGTGGCGCTGACAGTGCTCCACAACCCACATTCTCCTCCCCATTTCTCCACCACACTTCATCAGTTGTACTGCAAGATCAAAATGACTAAGGGAGCAGGGAAGAAACAGAGCTCAATTAACATGTATGCCAAGCTACACCCAAGACTGTGGAGGGGCGGACAGCACTGCAGGTGGCATACCTGATCGGGGAGAACCCAGTGAACTCCATCACATGATGGAGTACATGCGAGAATGGTTCACTGCCATACACCCTAAGTTGGATGACAAGAATGGTACAATTAGCTAAAAAAAACGGGATGGAGAAAACCGAAGCCCGCATTACGGAGGTGAAGACTAGAGTGGGAACGACTGAGGATGAGGTCCTGACCCTCAGAGCTGATGTCACCTCGCTCTCGAAACAAGTGCAGGAAGAATTATGATCTGGAATCCCGATCACGACACAACAACCTGTGAATAATAAGCATACCGGAGGATAACATTGATAGATCAATGGAAGATTTTGCGGAACGTTCTCTATTTACCTTACTGGATGCCCCCAAACTATCACTGCAATTCGCAATAGAGTGTGCTCACTGTGCGCTCGCCGAAGCTCCTCCCCACCCGATAATAGCCCACATGATAAATTACCATGACAGAGACATGCTACTACGAGCTGCAAGGGCCAAGGGTGAACTACTTCTGGGCTCCAGCAGAATTCACTTGTTTCCCAATTTTTCGATTGCAGTGCAGCAAGTCCTTCCTGGCCACAAAGAAGAGACTCCATGATCTTAATGTGAAGTACACCATGTTGTATCCGGCCAAAATAAGAATTGAACATGGCAACAGGGTGTACTTCTTCACTATACCCGAGGAGGCAATGAAGTTCCTGGATGACCATTTCCCTGGGTGAACCTTGACTGTATGGTTACATTGCCTAGAAGTCCTTGCTAATTGATCCTTGGTGTGACACTAACAGTAAGCGGAATGTACCTATGTGCTAACACTGTGATTTTCATGACAAGACTGTTGTAATTCTTTATCTTGATACTGTTTACAATGATATATGCACACATAACTAGTTTCGAAGATGTAACGTTATGGCTGTGTTGATGACGGGCTGTGGATGGCACACAGCCCCACCATGCAAAGTTGCAAGCACTGTTGGGTTGTTGGGTGTAGGATATTCATTTCTCCGATTGGGAGAGGGGTGGGGAGGGGGCCGAGAGTTGTTGAGTGGTTACACAAAAAGTGCATTTAAGTTTCTGTTGATAGTATGCAGCAATGTTTGGCAACAGCCCTACTGCAATGCATAATGTTTGCCCGATGTGGGTTTAGGATCTATGCTATAAATTGGCCCGATGGTGGTTGAGGCAATGCGATTCATGAGCTGGAATGTGCAAGGATTCAAGAGAAAAACGCCCTTGGTATGCATAGCTTGCACATGTCACAGCCTTGTACTTCCCCATTTTTGGATTCTCTTTCCACATTTAAGGTATACATACTCCTTAGCACAACATACTTTGCACTCTGCATATTCCTCCCGTCAGTGGGAAAAAATGTACCTCGAAAGGTTGTTTGGGGTTCTATGTGATTTCTGCAAATTCTTTTCATCGAAGTAGAAATCATTGAATTCTTTTTTCTACTGGAAGATTTTGCTGCAAATATATGCATGAGGAGACCCCCCCCCTGGAACCTCCCTAATTCCCCTACATTAATTATTCACCTAAACCCACCCCGACATAGATTTGCAGCATAATCTGTTGAAGAAAAATGCTGTGACTGCTACCTCGATGAAATCTATTGCAATAAATACTCCCTATCCTGTTTGGCACTCTTCCCCAAACAACTTAGCTCTTTTGGTTGCACAGCCGAGATCAACTGATGCATTCCTGGAGTGCAGCTGACTTTGTCAAAGATCAGGAGTTTGATCGAGTCAACTGTAGAAAGTTGCTTGGCAGTCTCTGACTCCAAGCCTTCTCGTGCCTAGAAGAAGCAGGCATGCACGAGCAGCACATGGCTCGCCTGTGCCCTGATGCTTCTGCACTGGCAGGCTATTGTCCTGCCGCTGGCCTGAGCAGACTGGTTAGGCAGTCCATGTCTGCTTCTCGATCTATCCTGCTTGCTTAATGATTTGGTTCATTTGAGTATTCTGCAGGGATAAAAAGGCACTACACTTCGTGTCCTCTATCAAAGCAGAGGGCAAGAGAGAATCACTGATGCAATTCCCAGCTCTCAACTATGCATGTAGAAAGGTAAAATCATGTGAAACTCTTAGAAGTATAGCTTTAAAAGGGCTGCAGCTTTGGCTCCACTAACAAATTAATCAGGATAGTCTACCTTCCCATTCATAATCTGTACCCTCTATCTGCATCCCCTTTCTACAGATCGTTCCAACTGTACCCCTAAAATTCCATCCATCTATTTTAATGCATATTAAATCACCCGATGTGACATAGTCCCTTGCCTAACGTTGGGGATTGACAGTGAGGTAGTCAGACTACCCTCACTGAATTCCTGCGCTATGGCAATGGGCATTTAGGGTATTTTGTGAGGTTTCCTAACTTGCCATAAAACATTGGGATCATTTGCTGAAACCAAAAGTAGGACTTAGGGCTGCACCAGGTACACCATGTCTCTACCTTATGTATACTGGATTGCTAGGTAATTACCCAGCACAGTATTACCAACTTACTTGTAAAATGAGGTATTCATAACATGGGGAATCGGCTTGCAATTATACTCGCTCTATCTGGGGCCTGTTCGAGAGGGATTCAGGTTCTGACAGAATGCTGGACATGTAACATCTTTATCACAGAAATATACTCACAATGAACAGCCACACACGTTGCTTTTTAAAAACGTGCCCTTCGACATTTAGCTATATTTTCTCAAAATATAGACAATGCACAAATGCAGTTTAAAAAGAGTCATTAGAAATACAGAGAAAAAGAACATTTAGCAGGAAACAAAGTCAATTCATATTTCACGTGTTGTCACCTGCATTCAAAATAGCTCAATAAAAGCAAAAGTATTCTGAAATCCTATTTTCTTAAAGCTTCCCACAGGCAGGCGAACCCAGAATTACCTATGGAACTTTGACCTACTTTCAATGCTTTCGCCAGCTTGCAACTGGCTCTCCACATGCAACACTCACCCCACTACATTCTGTTACACACAAACACGATGTAATGTCCTTACTTTGTTAATTGTATGCTTACCAAAACACCTGAAGGATCTGTGCTTGCAGAGCCAGCGAAGGAAAGGCTCTGACTCTCCATTTTAAAGAATAATACACCAACATTTCAAAGCACCAGGAGAGATTGTATACTTGCACAGTTCGAAGATGTCCCACAGTTTCACTGGAACAACTATGAATTGATTTGTCAGGACACCGCACAAACAGGAAAGTAAACAAACCCCAACCTCCTAGACTCACCAGCATTATGGGGATTAATATTATCATGTATACAGGCAAAGGTAGTGTCCCCTTCCTATCAAAGGATTTGTAACTACAAATGTACATGCAGAGAAAGAAATGAACCTAGACTGACACTGTCAATGCAGTAGACATTCAAGGAGCAGGGAAGGAGACTGCCACGCCTGTTCCTGTCCTTACAGAAATCCAAAGTGGCGACAGGCTGTTAAACCTCAGGCCAGCTCCCTCTAACACCACATGATCACCAGAATATGGCACAATTTCAGAATATCACCATCCTCAAGGCACAGGAGTCCCGAGTATCCTTAAGCATGGCTCACAAGAGTAGCAATTGGGCAGCATCAAATAAAGGACATAAAACGAAATGTCAGCATTGATACAAACACATAACATGTAAGCTGTTAAGAAATTACCACATGCAGACTCACTTGCCAGGCAAGCCCGAACCTCATTAACACGTTTGTGATCCTGTATAATCGGGTATGTATTAATTCATACAAAAAATATGCTCACTGTTCCTGGTCTAACCACAACAATTGTGAAGACAACGAATTATGTTCCATACGTTTGTTTTACTGCAATGGATTGAAAATGACGCGACTGAATCAGATAAAACCAAGACTTGTTCTAAATTCCATTTGTCATGTTGGAAAGGTGAAATGACCTTCAGATTTAGGCATGTTACCTATTCTCTTTTGCTTCAACACCACCTGTGCCCCGTTCTGTGCCCCAGATCTTAAATTGTGGGTACACTCTCTGTTTAGCCTGTGCTTGCCTACATGGTTTTATTTGCACTTGTCATTGTACTTCCTCTGAACCTTCTTGGGAATATGCTCCTTTCTTCACAATTCAGGAGGGAGGAGAGCAGGTTGCCCCCACAGCCAGTGAGATTAAGGAGGATCTGACAGACCATTTTAGTCCAGGGAAGATCTTGGAGGTGGAGGGAGGAACTAGACTGTCCAACCTCACCAGGGGATAGAGGGGGTATGCCAGTGGCAGTGAGCAGAAGTGACCCAAGAGTCCAGGACGCCATGACAGGCAGGTGGTCAGGCACAGCCATCCACCCTCATCCAGTCTCCATCCAAGCTCTGGGAGACTGCCTGGAGTCTGAAGAGATTGGCTGATGCTCTTCCACAACTGGAAGGAGCCAAGAGCTGTGATGCACAGCAACAAGGGTTCAGAACCCCAAAAAACCTGCAGCCCGAAAACAAAGATCTGGGTTCCTAACCAAACATTGGACTAGGGCCAGGATAGGCTCAAGCAAAGGAATTTGGGTCGAGTTCTGCACACCATGTCATTTTGGGACTTGGGATTTGGGGACACATGCATATATACTTGAGTGCGGAGGACCAAGGCAGTGCTGCAAGTGATTTAGAGGCATGGATATAGGGGAGGCAGATCAGGACTGTCAATGTCTCACTCTTCATATGGCCTGCCTCGTAGGGCTTTACCTTCGCCGCTCCATGCTCTGGGTCAGAGCAGACTTCACACTCTTCACCTCCTGGACCTGCTGCCTGACTCATGCATTCCGGGAGGACTTTCAGAAAGGGTGGGCTGGTAGGGGTCATGGCCAGGCTGCCTGGTTTCAAAGTCAACCCCGTCAGGTGGGCCAGACTGCATGGTCCACCTTCAGCCTGGGCAGCCCAACACACACTGCCCGGACCCTTTGATATTGCTGGGCCCATCGACACCTGCCATGGCCTCGTTGCCAGCTGAGCTGCCCTTGCCATGCAGCTCGGCCCTACAGTTTACTCTCTGGGGGGCTCCCCACACACAGCCCTTTGTCCCTCTTCAATTGTCTTTTAACTGTATTTTTTTTTTTAAATCGTCTTTGGATTCTTTCTCTCCCCTGCCAAGCCCTTCTTGGGCTGGGGAGGTCTGTCCTTTTGTTCTCTTTTTATTTATTTATTTCTTAAATATTCCATGCAGCCCCCGGTGGGCTGGATTAATCCATTGTACAAAACACACACACACACACACACAAACACACACTGACACTACATTTAATAAAGTATATTTTATTCAAATACCCTGGTGTCCGTGTCTTTATTTATAGGTTTTCCCTTAGAGGGAAAGCATTCAATTCTTACTAGCCGGCCCCTTTAAGGGCTACTGGTTACACATATCAAACTACCAGCCCATCCATCCATCCATCCATCCATCCATCCATCCATCCATCCATCCATCTAGTTACCCATTCAACTATGAGCTCATACGTTTATCCACTCATCTATCCGCACACTAGCTCCCAAACCCACTGAGACAAAGTCCAATTTTGGAGCTGGGCGATGGGGCTGAGGTGACCTTGGGGGCTGGTATCCGTCACCCAGTCTATGAGGCAGCCCCTAGAGGCAGTACATGGAGGATCCCCATTTCATCATCAGGCTTATGTCCGAAGTCCTCTCAGGAACCTTGATGACCCTTGGCCATCTGGTACTGACAGGCCTGAGAAGGACGCGCATGGTTTCCTGAGAGATAGTTTGCTCTATAGTCATGGGAAAGTATACAGAGGTGTCAAACCAAAGGTTAGATGGAAATTGACAAGTCTGCATTAATAGGTAGCCTCACGAGCATTTGTTGCCTCCCACTATACTCCAGGAGGCTAGAAAGTAGATTACAGGCACTTCTTTCCAGGTGAGCACCTCAGCATCACAGGGAAACTCCATGCCAGTAAGAAACCCCTTATATGTGTCATGCAGGATTTAGTACTCGCCTTAAAGCAGTCCCCATTCTAGATTAGAAAGCACTCACTGGCAAAAATGTCACTGACGCAAAACGGAACAAACTTGGTATTAATAATACAGTAACTGACACCTGTAACAAAAGGTAGAGGTTACATGCTGCTGACCCGCTCAAACGGGAGTCTGAAGCGTACAGGACACTTATTGAAAATGGGCTTCACAGAAGACATTTAGCAACAATTATTAAAGAACACCTGTGCAAACTTGGAGATGCGGAGTTAGCCCACACCGATCAAGGAAATCCCTTCAGTACCCACCAGAAACTACTTTAGAAACTACAGAGTGATTTTGACCATTTCACTGAAGAATGCAAAGCCACGATTGTTGTTCTCATAAACATAATGTGGCTCGTGGAGCTGCCAATGAGTCCACCCGCCAAACAGTAGCGGAAGGGGAGTTTGTAGTTCCTTGGGAAGCGAGCCAACCAGAGTTTGCTCCTCATGTACACTCAGGTGAAGCTGTTCAAATGGTTCCATGAACTTCTGTGGGTAGTCCTGCTACAGTATAAAGTGAAGTGTGTAACTAAGAGCTGTGAGGAGCAGTGAGGAGTTGGAAGCTTGAGAAGGTGCAGTGAGAAGGAAAGGTGCAAACAGGAGGTGGAAGAGGTGCAGAGAAGCAGAACAGAGAGGGGGTGAAGTAGACTAGAAAGAGTAAGAGGAGAGGAGGTGAAGGCGGTACACAGGAGCAGAATGGAGGATGAGGGGAGAAGAACAAAAAAAAGGAAGGATCGGAAAGTAAGAGGTTAAAGAGAAACTGTTAGGAGGAAGTAGGGAGGACATCCGAAAGCGTGAAAGAGAGAGGAGCGAAGGGGAAGGAGTTCAAGTGGAGCCAAAAAGAGAAGGGGGAAAACAGAGTGAGAAAAAGAAAAGGAATGGAGAAGGGGAAAAGGGTGAGTAGGAAGGCAGTTAAAGGGGAGAGAGGAGGAGCAGCAAGGAGAGGAGGGAGAAAGAACTCGTGGAACATGGGGAAGGAGAAGAACGCAAGAGAAGGATGATAAAGCAGCAGATCAGAATGTGGCAAAAAGTTGATGAGAGAAGAAAGCAGCAGGAGGGGGAAAGGTGGTGAAGCCGAGGGAGGAGAAAAGGGTAAGTGGTAAGTGAGAGAGTGGTAAACAGAGAGAGAGAGATAGCGACCTGGCCAAGACATGGACGCTTGGAGAGATTCCCAGAGACTCCTACCCTGGTGGAGGAGCAGTATCCATGGAGGCCAGACAGCCTGGCAAGGAGTTAACCGAACAATCCCAGGGCTCAATGTGATTTTGTGAAAGCTGTCAAAGTGTCTCACACATGGCTCATGTGTAGACGACCCAAGGGGTCATGGTGACAGTTTGCCTCAGAATAAGTGTGACATCATGACAGCTTCTATGCAGGCCAAGTAAGCAACCTCAATAGCCAACAAAGCAGTTTGGGGAGCTTAGATCCCAAAGATTGAGTGACTCCAAGTCCACCAGGAAGTAAGAGTCTAAGGGAAAGTAGTGTGATGAATGCTATGGAGTCGTCACTAATCCCCAGCCAAGATCTCCTCCCGTGAGGCCAGGGAATGTCAGCCACTACCTGATCCTGACCCTGGAGGCGGTATTATGAGGGAGGAACACATAGGAGGAGGAAGCTGTCGGGGTAACGTGGTGACCCCATTAGCAGAGACATGGTATTCTTCCCTTCTCATAGGTGAAGACCCTATAATTCCTAAATTCCTGATAGCTTGTTTTCACATTACAAATCCCTCTCATTGTAAGACCCCAAACCTCTTCCTTCAAAACAATCTGAGCAGAATTCCATTCATACCTCATATATACATAATACTCACTTAACATCTCCTGTCTCTGATATCTTTAATTAAAAAAAAAATATTCAAAACAATATAACTTTAAATGGTCTAAAATTCACATGGACTCCAACTCCCATGAAGCCTCAAGTACTGAGACAAGGAAGAGGTAGGAGTTAATGTGGACTGAAGGAAACATCAAGCTAAACGTGCAGACTAGTTGTCACAATAGAAATCAGCTGCGTGGGACATTTAAACATGGTGAACACCTTCAATTAGGAAGTGGAGAAGAGAGATGCAGAGCGAGCGTTGTGGGAAGCAGAACCGAAGGCAGAAGCAAATGCACAGAGGCGGACTGTGCTGAGAGAGACAGACGCTTCCAAGCAACCGCTTTTGAACATATGGGAGAAGTGCAATGGATGACTTGGAAGGAACGCTGAAAGGCCGGCAGCAGCAGCAAGGCTGTTGGGGAAGTGGTCTTGTTTAACAGCAACAATTCTACCGGCAAATGAATGTAGAGCCGGTGGGGAAACTGAATGAGGGTCTGCAAAAGAGGGGAAGCCTTCACAGAGTTAAAACTTTGCTGCAGCAATGTGCCATGGTTCGGAAACGCTATCCAACACCGGTGAGTCTGCCCACAGGTGTTGGGGACCATGGGGCATGCTGACGGCATATGAACAATTGAAAACCTGTTTTGAATATCGACTAAGTAATATAAAAAGACAGAATTTACACAAATCCTCGTATATGAGAAGTCAATATGGGGAAAGTTGGAGTAAATATTATTACCAGCAGATGAACATTAATGAAGAAGTTGGAAGGCTAATGCTGCACAAGTCTCCACATATGAGAGGTCAATTTGGGGAAAATGGGAACAAGTATTGCCACAAGCAGATGAATTCTATCGAAGAAGTTAACAGACAGAACTTGAACAAGTCTCCCTTTATGAGATGTCAATTTTGGGGAAGTTGGAATAATTAGCCAGTGAAGTATAAAGAGTGAAGGAGTACAAATGTGTTATACTGAAAGAGAACACTGTAGGAAGTCCTGGTGAAAGACGCACATCGACCAGTGATCTTTTGGGAGAAAGATACCTGGCAGAGGAGTATACCAGGGGATCTACAAAACGGGATTCGTGGCAGGGGAGTATATCAGGAAGCCATCCTAAAGACAGTGGGCCTCATTACGAGTGTGGCAGTCCAGAAAAAAGGGTGCCGGTAAACTTCCCTGCACCATTGTTTCCGGAACGCCACACTACGAGTCTGTCTGCAGAGACAGTTGCGCCCGGCAGTTCTGACCCTGCTGGGTGCAACGGCCTCTGCAGGCAGACTTGTCACGGAATCACTGGCACGGTCAGTGACGGTGCTTCCGAGTTTCCATTCCTATGGCGTCCTGTGGGATGCCACAGTATGGCGACTTGCAAAATCTGCCACCTGACTTCTCACTCCTCCGGGACTTGTAATCTGCTTTATATTATTCTTGAGGAATCCAAGTTTGAAGATACTCTTTTACGATCCTTTAGAAAGGGTTATGTAAAAGAGACTCTTGAGGAATCATTGTTAGGGAAAGACGTTTGCCATCCTTAAAATGTGGCTGTGTAAAAGTGACACTTTGGCTATTCTTCAAAAGACTTTGCCAACCTTAAGCAAGTGTTATGCAGAAGAGACATTTCTGCTATTCTTAAAGCATCATTATTTGAAAAAGACACTTTTGCTATTCTGCCTCAAATAGTCCAGGGGAAGGGAACCACCGACTGGATTCAAGGATTGTTTGTTGAATTTTCATATTTGATTTTCATACACTTTTTGCTAAATCAAAATCAGTTATCCTACACCTCTGACTGTTCCTTTCTAGTGTGAGGGTCAGATAAGTTTTGGACACAAGGACAGTTTGCATGGTTTAACGAGACACAGACTGATCTTTAATTTTAGTTTCCTGGGAAGGGAAACTCTTTAGGATAGGGACAGAAAGGCCTTCATCCAACCCCATTCTTTTAATAAAAAGGTCTGATGTTGAAAACATTACAACTGTGTTTCCACCTCTCATTTCTGCCCCTTCACAGTACGGAGGAATGAGGAACATGGTACTGTAAGAAGACTGGCTGGTTTATATTTGATTGCACTCCTATTTGTCTTCTGTTGTAATAAAAATCCTCGATTTGTGGAAATGGCTGTGTGTTACTTTCATTTTCCACCTTGCACTGCATATGACTGTATATTGACTGCACTGTTTATGCTAGCTGTTTATTTCTGTCAAGTGCTTGCATGTTCCCCTGTGGGTATATTTGGTCCGGTATTTAACTATTGCATTACCAAGGCTTCATTGTACTTGGTTCCAACCTTGCCTGATCACTATATTTTGTACCTTCATAATCCGTATAGTTGCCTGTTTCTGGCACACTGGGCATTGCTCACATGGGAACTTTACTCCCAGACAACCAGCCTACACAGTAACAAAGGAATCACCTTCCTCACAAAGGCCTGGCAACTCCCCTGTCGGAAAACCTGTTCATCAGCCTCCTTGAGCCAGAAACCAGCCCCAGTGCAATCTGCTGCCTAGGACTGAATCTTTACTCCCCTTCCCCGAGACCCTCCTCCACTACCCAATGACAGTTGCTATGCCCTTTTACACGCTGTCAATCCACTTGTGTCCATCGTAGGTGGGGGGCGAGCTCTGGAAAGCCACTTGTCCCAAACCATGTAATGATCCCTTTCTGGGAACCTCCTCCATTCCCCAGTCCTGCAATTAATCTCACCTTGGGGACAAACTGCCTTGCACGCTCAAACAGAATCTAGCTTCCCTTATTGTGGGAATGGGTAGGGGTGGGCTATAGAAGTCCTCTGCCTTGTAATTACCTGAAAATGTGTGTCCAGCCCTGCATCCCATCTCCCCTAGAAACCAAACAAAACGTGTTCTGGCAACAAACAAACCAGTTGCCTGGTCTCCACTTCCCTAGAGACCACACACAAAATGTATACTCTGGCAACCACATGTGTTCCTGGGTAGGAGCCTTATATAAGACCTGTGGTGAAGAGACCATGGCTCTCTTTCTTTTTGGCTGCTGGCAGTGTGGTGTCCTGAACATGTGGGTTGGAGGCAGAGGCTAGAGAGGCCCTTTGACCTTGTAGCAGGTACCCTTCCCCTGGTGTGGCCTTATCCTTCTCCCCGGGTTCCCTTCCTCCCAAATCTGCTCTAGTTTTCCACCAGTGTGTATCCAGGCCTCTCTGCCCCACCACCTGCCTCTCTGTCCCTCTCTGCCTCTCTGTCCCCCTGTGTCTCTGTGCCAGTCCCCCTCTCCCTGACTCTCAGTATCTGTCTCCCTCTGCCTGCCTGCGTGTCTCTTTCTGTGCCTTTCTACACCTGCCTCTATCTCTATTTTTCCCCCCTCACCATCTCTATCAGCCTCCTACTCCAACTCCCTCTCCATCCCTTCCCCTTCCTCCCTTGGTGTCCCCCCTGCATCCACGGGTACTCCCCATGCCCCAGGTTCCATGCCAGTGTGTGTGCCTAGCTAGTCCAATGTGTCTAATGTATCCTGCTGGCAATGGGTTTACTCCTCTTCCTGTAATAAATCTGTTCCTGTTTTCTACAAAGACTTTGGTGTTTCATTGCTTTCCCACTTTTTAGTGCAGCCTGCCTGTTATTGCAAGAGCGGGGACGAGTCTGTCTGCGAACACAACACACACACACACACACACACCACTGGGTCTGTTGACTTCTTGGTTCAAAACTCCATCACGGTTTCCCCCATTTTGGCCTGCCTCCTGCTTCCAGCGTTTTCTGGACCTGTGGCTCGGATCCAGAACCATGTATAGGTCCCTGATCAGCTGAAGAGCACCTTAGCGTCTGCACCCTCTCTGATTAAACTCACCCCTGTTCTGCAGCCTGCACTCCTCTTCTCTGTCCATTTTCTGCCTTTGGCAACAACCCTTTCTAGCCACGTGGATTCTACCTTTCCCCTTTTCCCGCAATCTATGGACCAAGGCCTACCAGTCTCAGAGAATAAGCAAACCTGTCCTCCAAGCTGCCTGTTGTGCCAGTGTGGATAGCTGCCTGTATGCCAGAGCAAGTAGTAAGGTATGAACTGCCACATCAGTCACGCGCACTGACATTGTCAGCTTGTAGCTTGAGTGGAGGGCTCGGAGTGTGGTGGTACCACTGAGGGTAGGTCAGTGTACCCAACCAGTCAAACCGGGTCCCAGTCCCAGGGTGGCAAGGTGCCGGCTCGTTGCCACTGTCAGAGGAGGACCTGAACACCCACACAACAGCACACAATTGTACTGGTAAATTATAGGGTGTAACTTTTCCAGATAATCTACCCAACTAGTTGTATCATCCAGTTCTAAACCCCTAATTTTTTATCCAGTGTTCGGTTTTAACCCTGAAAGTTCCTCAGGTGAGGGGACCTACCCCATAACAAACTCACCTTCTAGGCCCATACTGGAGGGTGAACAAGGCTAGCTGTGGCTCATTGCTCACCTTAGAGACTGGTCCACCAAGAGCCTCGTTTTAGAGCACACTACATATTGCTTAATTCAGTTTACTAGTGTGCCTCAATCTGGGTACAAAGAGTGGTGTGGTGGCATCTTAATAGTAAATCCTTCTGTAGATACCTTTGTGGAGTGTGCCCCTACATCCCTCAGTTGGCCTGTATGGTTGGCTGGAGCCCTCACCCAGGGGTGAGGTGGTATCTTTATGGTAAGTCCACCCGTAGATACCTCTCTGGAGTATACACTTGGCACCCTTAATTTTGCTTGTCTGGGCGGCTAGAGCCCTCACCACACCAAAGCGCCCAATTCATTTTACTAGTACTAGAGCCACCTAGTCTGTATCTTAGACACTCACTAGGAGTGAACAAGGCTGGTAGAGGGCCCAACCTCATCCACTTACCTATTTCTTTAGGTATTAGCCTAATTGATCATTTATAATCGATCAAACGGTACATTTGACCAAATTCGGCCAGTACCATTCGATCGATTATAAAACATACTGAAAATGTTCCCCATGTTCTGTGTTTTTGGCGTTAGGGGTTGCTGGGGTGTCCCTGTGCCCTCAACATGGGTGGCGGGGGACCGAAGGAAAAAAAAAGTAAAAAGAGGAAAAAAGGACCATGTGGCATCGGATCTGACCCGGGTTAGAGGGACAGATCTGATGGTCTTTCGGGGCCCCGGAGGCGAGCAAGAAGGTAAGTAGGGTAGAGGGGGCAGGGGTTGGTGCATTTTGGTTGAATGTAAACAGAGATTGGGGTTGTTTCTTCATCTGGTAATTGTTTGAATGTGAGCAGATCATTTAAAGCAGCTTGCCGCAAACAGTTATCAGATGAACAAACAAACCCAAAACTTTTTTTATTGTGTCCATATCCAGGTCGTGAGAGACATGTATTTCTTTAGGACCACACGGGTGGGCCTCTAGAGATCGTCTTTGTCTGGAATTATTTTGTGCGGAGAGCCAGACCTGCCCGTCTGCCTGCATGAATCCGAGTAGTTTTTTAGGGATGCCTGGGAAGGTACTTACCACTCCTTTTGGAAGTGAACCAGTAGCTTGGCATTACTGTGCCCCCTGTCCTGCAACAGTTTAGCATCCAACCGCATCCCTAGTTGAGCGCCTGTGAGTGTGCATTTGTGAGTGCCTGTGAGCGATTGTGAGTGTGCTAGAGTAACTCTGGTTGACAGACTTGGATAGTAGGGAATCAGTGGTGCTGACCTACACCATGTAAGGATTTAGTATTGGTCAAGACATCTTAGTTTCAGTACAACATCCTTTTCCCTGCCAGAATGGGAAACTCTGCAAGCCAGGGAGTGATTCTTTCCCCTGATTCCCCTGGGGCACTCATAGCTACAGCGCATTGCCCAGACATTATCAGATGGATGCCAGTATTTCATAAACAGACAAAGCGTCAAAACATACTGGTCTGACCCCTAGAAAGCTCCTTTGATGAGACTCACCTAGCAGCGGTGCATGAGCTTCTTAAAAGGGAAAAAGGGAAGTCAGCAGTTAGGCAGTGGGAGGCCTACACGTTGTGGTCCCAGTAAAGTGCGTCAGTGGTAAAGAAGTGGACCTAGAGAAAAAGCTAGAACAGCATAATCTAGAGAAGATGAAAAATTACCCCAGTTCTAGGTGTGACTCCCGCCTGTTCCCACTGTTAGCCCCAATAACCCTGTCGGCCCCAGAGGATGTTCTAGATTTTTCTGCGCTTGCTCCTCCACCCAGCTATCCCTTCCCATTGCCTGGCCCATGTGTCAGTGGCCCCTGTTGCCTCAGCCACTGTACTGTCTGACCCTGGTGCACCTGCGCCTCCTGTAGTATCATCGGTCCCGGAGCACCCTGTGCTAGCCAGCCAGGTCATAGCTACCAGGTCTACACACCAGCTCCCTGATTCCCCGGTCCTTGCATCATCACTAGTGCCAACCTCTAAACAGGCGCTAGCCCATCAGAGGTTAAAGGCTCTTATGTCAGATCCCTTCCACCCCCCTGCATAGAGACTAGGAGGACCAGAGCAACCATCAATATGGGTGGAACATTGAGCAGTACCACAAGAGGGCAGGGGATCTAGGTTATCTAAACATTTCCGGTCCCAAGCCCTGACTTTCCTCGAAGCAAGGGAGGCCGATCTCATTAACTACCTGTTTGACAAGGCCAGGGATTCTGATAACGACTCTTCCTCTGCCTCAGAAGAGGAAGAGAAGGGGAGGTTGCACCCTTGAGGACTGTAGCTGCCCTCAGGCATTCACATTAGCCACAGTCCACAAGACGTGAACCCAGCAGAGATACGCAGCCTAAAGCGCCAGTTCCCAAGCCCTCAGGAATTTGTAGTGTTCCTGAGGGATGCAATAGCCACCTATGCCCCTTCTCTGGCTGACATGTGGCAGTTACTGAGAACACGCACGTCCTCTGACCAGTTGGCCACCATTATGACCAAGGCTAACTGGACTATAGCAATGAACCTTCGAAATCTGCCTGAGAAGACAGAAGGTGATAGAGTGACTCCAGCTAATCCTGCCCTGTCTCAGAAGTTAGAAGAAATTGTCAAGGCAACAGCAGAACTCTAACCTACAGTCAACGATTTTGAAAGGATCAAATCAAGCAAGCAGCATAAAAACGAGGATGTGACATTGTATTGAGAGGGTAAAACACATCTTCCATCAATACTCTGGGATGGATGACCCTGTTAAGACAGGTAGGCCCCTGGTAGTCACTGAGATTGTAAGGGGTCTTCTGCCAAAGGCAAGTGCAGACATCAAGCAGATGTGTTTGGGGTGGAACAGCATGTCCTATTCCAGCATCTTGGCACAAGCCAGGCACTACTGCAGCCAGCATAGGAAGGAGCAGGAGGACACTAAAGAGAAAATAAGGCAGCTGAAGTTTGCCACTATGCAAATGCAGGCTGATGCAGCCGCTACTGCTGCTCTGCCTGAATCTCCAGACCTGGATGAGACTGTACGCTATGGGGGACAGCATGGATTTAGCAGGGGAGAAAGAGGAAGAGGTGGAACCACTTACCACTCCCAGATGGCCCCTCTGAGCCCCCAGTACTGGGGATATCAGAACCCCCAGTACATCTCAGTTGGGCCCCCTTGTGCATCACGACCAGTGCACCAATAGTAAGGAATGGGGCCATTGGAACTACAGCTGTCCTCAGCGGATCCAGCATGAGCAGAACCAAGCCACACTCCCCGTCTGCTCTGGCTTAATCACAGCTTTCTGAACTATACCCCCACATGGTCCCTTTCAGCTCCCCGCTCAGCCTAGATACCCAAATCAGAATGCTGGTTCTGACCCAGCACCCGAGCCTGGACAACCGCAGTCCAGAACCCAGACCAATGATTCCCATCCCCCAGCCTGATCAAGAAGCACTAGCATTGGGTTTGCAGCACTGGCTCCACTTCCAAACCACCGCTGTTTGCTTTACACCAGGGACCAGTTGGTGCATTGCTGATTAACAGTAGATCCACCGCGGATGAATACATTGGAAGAATGTGCCACGGCAACCTGCCTTGGGTCCTTTCCCGTGCAGGTCTTGTGCCGTGTGTGATAAATGCATTTCGAGCCAGAATTCTGGGTTAAACACGTGACCTGGACATTAAAATCACACACAAATTGCAACACCGCCAAAGTGGTATATATCATCGAATGTCCTTGCCCCAAAGTCTATGTAGGCATGACTACCAGGCGAGTGTCTGCTAGAATTGGGGAACACAGATCACAAATCAGAACAGGTACACCAGTGCCATTACTTCAGCACTACCAGTCTTTGAAGCACAGATAACAAGACCTTCAATGGATGGTTATTGACAGGGTTATTCCTGATGCCCGGGGGTTCAGTAGATAGAACAGGCTGTTTCAACTGGAGCAAAAATTCATTATTTTGCGGCTGAAATTGCATGAAGATGGACTCAATGACGAGATTACGTGGTGTGCACATATGTAAGTCCAAGCACTGGCAGCGTGGAGTTAGTGAGAGATACATTAGGGCAGGACATTGAAGATTTTTCCAACAAGTTGCCCACCGGTGCTGTAGGTCTACCCTGACAGTACATCACACTGACAAGTGTAGGAATTTAGAACCAAACCTGGTCGTTTTCCTTTTAACATCCATGACCTGGCCACTGCCTTTTTCTTTACAGAATGTATTTAGCTTTTTTAAAAAATGTTATTTGGCGTTTTTGGGAGCATGCATTTAGGGCTGGTTGGCGAACGAATCGAGTGTTCCCAAAGGCTTTTTGCTTGGTTTCTGTGACTAGGGGTAAAATCAGTACACACAAGGGCAGGCACCACACGAATCAACAAGGGATAGCCGTGACAGAGTCACATGACTCAGCCATGTCAATGTGAACTTTGAGACACATGACTTCAACAGGAAACGCATAGAAGCCGCTGCTCAGAAGGGCTGGTGCCTCCACTGCTCCGCCTTGAAGCGGCTACTGGAACCTGAAGCCTTTCCAAATTAAGGTAGGGAGAGGCCAGGGAAACCCATCACACGTGCATGTTTCGGGTGCCAGCCTGTAAAGGGTTCTCCGTAGGATAAGGAATAAACACGCTGAGACAGTAGGTGTTATTTTGTTTCAGAAACAACTTTTATTTATTGTTACTTTTGTTTCTTTTCTCTTAGAAAAAAGGATACGGTTTCTTCTCTTCAAGCTCCTTGGACTGGAGCTTCTGTTCGTGCAATGCACTTGGACCAAACTCAGGTAAGTCTCTGTAACCTTTCTCAGTGTTTATTAATTCTCTCCTTTACTTTTATTCTGACTATAGTCCAATTATTTCAGTTTGTTAACATAGTCTCTTGCACTCCGCCTGTTTAATTCTTTTTATATATATTCTTCACTGTAATCCACATCTCTTCAGTTCGTTCAAAACATATACCTTCACTCTGAATGGTTTTTTCCCAAACTGTTAATAGTCTTTGCTTTTCTCTTCCTCCATGGCTTTCTGTACTTAATATTAATTGTTCTCACATTC
The DNA here is from genome assembly GCF_040938575.1 of Ambystoma mexicanum. Lineage (NCBI taxonomy): Eukaryota > Metazoa > Chordata > Amphibia > Caudata > Ambystomatidae > Ambystoma > Ambystoma mexicanum. Next base: position 1,226,635,525 of record NC_090922.1, read on the forward strand.
TTTGATATGTTGGTGGTTGCTATAATAATTGACAACCTCTTGTACCCTTTCTATAGTTCATGCGAAGAGGACGTTCTTAACGGTATCATTCACTAGCTCAGTCTCTTCAGGATAACCGTTTGCCTTTACAGAGTTCGTAATAAACAAGGTCTGTTTTATATTTCGAGTCGCCGCTCATTCTAATGACCTCTGACTTCCACGTACCTTCTATTACTTGCTTTTCCTCTTCTGAGCTTCTAGGTGTTTACGGTTTCGCCGTAGTCTTGTCAACACAACTGTCATTGCAGCTCAGCAGTGCCACCTGGACTCCGCCTCTCTCTCTCTCACTTTCCGACGTAGAGCTGCCTTGGCTTCCGCGTTTCACCAGCTGCCGTGAATTTGTTCTCCTCGACCAAACAGCTGAAAGTTACACGCCCCCTCACAGAGAGACGTCGTATCAAGCGCGTCTCTACCTCTAACGAAACTGTCAACATAGCTCTCCGGATCAGGGAACTGACAGTATTAAACGTCTATTTATACAGCGATTACAACGATCGCATAACTCCGAACGATTACTTCATGTAAGCGCAACGGCGCAACTTGACTTCTTGTTTATAACTTAAGTAATCTTCTTCCTTACAACGGTCTAGTAAGCCCACTCATAACCGTCGTTTTGCATTCCCTCTCCTTCAGTCTCCTAGCAACAAAACCCACCGGAAAAGAAAAGTTGTTGTCAAAAAAATGCACCCGTAATTGAAAGACAGATTCTGATTGGGCAATAACTCTGTCAATCCTTCCTGTCAGCCTGGCTAATAGAATTAACCCTTCACCTAGCGGATCAGCCGAATATTGACAGAGCCAAATTGCACACCAAACGTGTGTTCTTCCTACAGTAGATTTATCACACAGCCCCATTTATATTCCATTATCTAAGATAGCAGCGGCCACTTTGACAACGCTGGTGGATTTGAACGCATGGGTTTCTTTTTTACTTTCCTAATGAACTACTAAGTACATTAGTAATGGTGATTTGAAGTCAGCCAGCGTGAAAAATCAGTCCTTCTTTAACCTCTTGCCACTGCGGGATCTGGTGTGATGTCCTTTTGGACTGGAGTCCACTAAATGCATCTAATTTAGGTAACATTTTTGTCCATCATTGGATGACAATTGGAGTTTCTATGGGTTGTTTTCCTTTTTCCTTTCCCTTCCTTGTTGCAATTCATTCTGACCAATTGTGTGCTTGGAAATGGCTTATTTGGGCTTTTTCTATCCTTTTTTATCCCTTTTTGGCTAGAGACAATCCATGAAGTGAGCTGGGGACCCACACCATGCTTGTGAAGAGTGGCTGTGATAAATATCGATCTCAAATACTCCATTAACATGGAGAATGAAAATATCGTCTCCTTTTTGGACGAACAGTTAAAACAGTTTTTTGATCTACCGTCAATTGTCGGACAGCCCATCCCGGCAGCGGCAGTTGCCACACCACCAAATACTAACGACCTTGATCTTCTTACACAAAAAAAGAAAAAATTGATCTGTACGGAATCGCACGGTCAGCTAATGGTTGAGTACCTCAAGGCGGGAGTAATCCAAGAGGGCCTGCAGATCAGGAACATCCCTAGAGTTTTCCTGGACAATCCAAAATTTATGGCAGATTTCAGTGGTGCCGGGAACAAATGCTCCCGGTATTGGGTCATCCTGGTGATTTCAGTAGCAGAACAAGAAGCTAAAAAGCAAAAAGAAGAACTTGCCACTTTGGACAAAAAGATCCAAGAGGAATCGATAATACCAGATATTAAGATCCTATTGGAAAAAATAGAGGAGGATATGGGTAAATTTAAAACATTCACACTAGATAGAAAGTTGTGGAAATTGAAAAAAGATGTCCAAAATTATAAGTAGGAAATCACCTGCCCATACCTCGTACCCGGCTTTTTCACCCAGAGTAACATGGCCCAAGCAAATAGGGAAGGCCAAAACAAACGACCTTTTAGAAAGTTTGTGACTTTGTCGAATTCATCGAATAGTAGCGATGGAGGCTCATCAACTGGCCCACAGAACAATCAAGGTGGTGCACCATCTAGGGGCCGCCCTTTTCAGAATCGGGGCCAACGGGGGAGGCCGCGCCAGCAAGGGTACCACGGAATGCGAACACGCCAGTGGCAACCACCGCCACAGACATGCTGATGCCTATATTTAATCTGAGCACCCATAATTTGACTGCTGCTGAAACACAAGTTTTAAGTAAAGGGCTTACTTTGGTACCAGCCAGCAAGGCTGATCTTTTCAAAACTGAGACCAAAATGAGAAACTCTTTTCGTATAATTAGGCTGAAATATTTTTTCAGAGACTCTCAAGATCAACCAGCCAAGGTGAAACCTCCCTCACGGTTCATTCCAACATCATCAATGGTATCAGCAGAAATCATGAGTTTTGAGAATAGAGTTTTGCGTGAGATGAGAACATTCATAAAAACTAAGAACAACTAAAAAGACAATCTCACTAAGGCAGAAAGGCAAGCCATGAAGGACCTGTCAGACAATACACTTTTTGTAATAAAACCAGCAGATAAAGGCGGTGGAGTGGTTCTGTGGGGAACTGAATCCTATAATGTGGAAATTAAGAAACAACTAAACAACCTAGTGTATTACAAACCCCTCACGGGAGATCCTACATCTAGGATTCTCGAAGAGATTAAAAGCCTCATGACTTATGCTGAACTACAAGGTTGGATCGACAGTGATGAAAAAGCATTTTTGATCCAACACGATCCTGTCACTCCAGCTCTATATTGTTTACCGAAAATGCATAAGAATTCAACCTGCCCACCAGGTAGGCCAATTGTGGCCGCGATTGGTTCTATTTTAGAACCCCTTTCTATTTACACTGACTTCTTCCTACGGCCAGTTGTTATGAGTATGCGTTCATATATTCAAGATACGACGCATATGATCCACATCCTGGAAGGTATTGAGATAACATCTGAAGATATTTTTGTGACACTTGATGTGGAGGCCTTATACACAGTATTCCACAGATGAAGTGCATTAACATCATGCACACTTTTTCAGAAAAAAGACAAGATAAAACTGTTCCTTCTGATTTTATCACAGAGTGTGTTAAATTGGCTTTGACCAACAACTACTTCATTGTAGATGGCACCTACTATTCACAACAACATGGCACCAGTATGGGCTCGACCTTCGCCCCAGATCTGGCGAATCTTTTTATGGACGACCTAGAGTGTCGTTCAGTTTATGCAGAGAACAACCCATTCAAACATTTGATGAAAACATGGCATAGATACATTGATGACGTCTTTATGCTATGGTCAGGAAACACACAAGAGCTAGAACAATTTTTTCAATGGATTAACCAACAAGAACCATGTATCAACTTCACTATGTCATCTAGTGCTGACAAAATTGCCTTCCTAGACTTAGAGATCTATAAGGGAGAGAAGAGCACAGTGGGCACCACTCTTTTTAGAAAACCCACTGATATGAATTCACTCTTGTTGTTCAACAGTTACCATCCGGCAAGTATGCGTGAAAACTTGCCTTTTGGCCAATTCTTACGCAACAGGAGAAATTGCACCCGAAGAGAAGATTTCGATACAAACTAACAGGAGTTGTCATCAAGATTGAAAGCACGAGGCTATCCTTCACATATAATACGTAGGTCTTTTAAGAGATCCAGGAATACGAACAGACAAGAGTGCTCGAAAAAACAGGTGCGGACCAAGGAAGAAAAAATCACCTGTGTGTCAACTTTTTCACCGATCAGTAATGCACTGCGACGCAGTATACTGAAAAACTGGGGGATGACAAACACAGAAGATTTCACATTAGGGAAACCCCGTTTTGCGTTCAAACGCATGACGAACTTACGGGATGAACTGGTCCACACTTACAAAGCCATAGATCCAACAGTCATTTCCACGCAGTCAACTTTGTGGAATACACAACCGGTGATGGGCCATTACGAGTGCGGAAAATGTTCAGTGTGTATACTTACATCAAATACCAAAGAAATTGAATTGAAAGGTAGGAAGTGGACATTGAAACATTTTTCTAATTGCAACACAAAATGGCCGATTTATGTTATAAATTGTCCGTGCTGTTTGTTGTACATCGGGAAGACCATGAGACCCGTACAGCAACGGATCTGTGAACACAGATCCTGCGTCAAGAACAGTGTCCCCGATATACCATTAGTGGCACACTTTATTTCAGCAAAACATACGCATGAAGACATCCACTGGACTATTATTCAGACAATCAGCCCCCATCCAAGAGGGGGAGACAGAGATTCAAAGTTAAGAAAAATCGAACAAAAACTGATTTTTGACTTAGATACGGTCAAGAACGGTTTGAACATCGTAATAGAATGGGGATTATTTTGTCAAGGATGGCACTCTATTAAGAGCGGCACAGGACACCCAGAAAGGGTTTGGGTGGTTGTGCCAAATAAAGTGGACAGATAGGAACACACACAGCGGAAAGGAAAGGGAGTGAAGAGTAGGCAAGAGTAACAAGGGAAAGGATACAGAATGAATACCCTCTTGGGGTGTATGCAGATATAGGAAAAGAGTATTCCACGAACCTTGGAAATACTCTAGCCTTCTGCACAGTTTGCTATAACAGAGGCCCACGCTATTTGCTCATGACTTGGAACAGCAGCTATGGGTGTCTGTGATGTAGAAACGAGACAAGGGAAGGGGCAGAGGTTGACTGATGGGAACCAGCAGACAAGCTCTGTACAAAAGGGTCTACAAACAGTACAAGAGAAGATACAACAGACAAATCCAGGAAAGGAGATGATAGCAAACTAGCAGAAGGATATGAAGGGAAAGTCGAGTAACAGGATAGGATGGCAGAGGACAGAAGGGTAGGTAGAGAGGTCAGAGGAGCAGGAAGGCAATGAGTAAGCCCACAGGAGTGGGACTGTAAGGTAGAAATCCCAGAGGAAAAGGGCTTAGGGCAACAGAGTAAAGCAGACTGCACAGCAAGGATCCCAGAAGGGCTGGGCAGTAAGGAGTGAACCCTGAGGGGCAGGGCCGCTGAACATAGAAGGTTGCAGAGGACTGTAGAGGGCTGCTAGGCCGAGGACCCAGCGGGAAAAAGGTAGGGGGTAGGCAGCGGAGCGTGATAAGCTGCAAGTAGGAAGCCCAGAGGACAAGGGCTGTAGGCAGCCGGAGAGAGGCAGGCTGTAGAGCAGGGAGCCCAGAGGACAAGGGCTAAGGCAGTCGGAGTGAGGAAGGCTGCAGAGCAGGGAGCCCAGAAGACAAGGGCTGAGGCTGGAAAGCAGCAGAGCGTGATAAGCTGCAATGTGGAGAGCCCGGCAGGGCAAGGGCGGAGGCTGGAAGGCAGCAGAACGTGATCGGCTGCAATGTGGAGAGCCCGGCAGGGCAAGGGCGAAGGCTGGAAGGCAGCAGAGCGTGATCCGCTGCAATGTGGAGAGCCCGGCAGGGCAAGGGCGAAGGCTGGAAGGCAGCAGAGCGTGATCCGCTGCAATGTGGAGAGCCCGGCAGGGCAAGGGCGGAGACTGGAAGGCAGCAGAGCGTGATCAGCTGCAGTGTGGAGAGCCCAGAGGAGCAGGGCTGAGAGGCAGGGAGCCTGGAAGGCTATGGCTGGAGGCAGCAGGGTGGAGCAAGCAACAAGGCAGGGATCCCAAAAGGCTAGGGCTGTAGGCAGCGGGGTGTAACAAGCTGCAAGGCAGGGTCCAAGCAGGAGTGAGGGTAAACAGCATACAAGGATCCGAAGACAGACGTGAAAGGTGGAGGAAGGACTCTCAATGCAAGAGGCTGAGCCACTGCAGACAGCAGCCTAATATACTGCCTAGCCCAGCACAGAGGCAGGCTAATTGGTAGCACCTGGCTAAGCGCACCTGCAGGCAATCGGCCACCTCCCTTTCTGTTCCTAGGCTGGTGGAGCAGGGCAAGTCCCTAGGGCTTCTGGGGGGTGTAGTTCCTTTGATGACAAATAGGAACAGCCAGGAATCGATGTTTGTAGCCAGGTGCATTGTGGTATACGTAGTTTGTTGGAGTCTGTTGTTAATAAATGATAAGCAAATAGTCCATATAGAGCGTAAATGGATGCGCCCATGGTGCAAGCATGACAGTATGCCCCTCTCCAGGCCCCTCTCCAGGCTCCCTGAAGACCGACCTAGAGGAAGAATGTCTGTCACATCGTACCAGAGTCTTAATCCGAAAAAGCACATCATCAAGCACCAGAAACGGGTTACAAGGTGAGAGTCTTGAATGACGGAGGCAGTACCAATGTTCTGAACTTTAGATGTTGAAGTCAGAAAAGACGAAGTCCTTGGATCACAAACGCCAACTGTGTGTGCATGAAGAGAGGAACTGCGAAAAACTGCTGCAGGCTCCATGATAGATTTTACTTTGACGGGCAACAGTATGATGCTGGAAAGTGGAGCCATAGGTACAGCAGAGCTGGTAGCTTTAGGAAGGATTTCCAAGACATCCGGAGCCGCAATGACAACGTTAGGGTTAGCCGCAGAGAGTTCAGGAGTAACAGTGGCGGTTTCCCCAGGATTAGTAGACAGTTCAGAGGTTACAGCAGCGGTGAGATCTTGAATGGCTGTAGAGAGTATCGATACTATCGCGACTGGGTCTGTGGGTGCCATGAGAGAGTCAGCGGGCTGGAACGCACCTGAGACTGGTAGAGTAGAGTCTGACAGTCTTAGTGCTATAGATACACCAGCAGGAACAACTGGAGCAATAGCCTTAACAGGAAAACCCTTCGCTGACTTTGCAACAGTTTGCATGGCGGGTGTAGGATCAGGAAGAGAAGGTGCTGCGGGATCAGGTTGTGTAGCAGAGGATTCTGCTGCAGCGAGCACAGCTGCAAAGGAAGTAGAAATCTGGGCATCGGAAGCATCAGAATTAGCAGTAGCTTCAGGAATCACAGTAGCTATAGCAACCTCAAGATTTGCAGCAGGGACTTCAGGAGTCTCAAATGTGACAGGGAGTTTAAGAACCACCGCAGCAGGAAGATCATGAATTGCAGTTGGAGGTTCGGGTGCTGTAGCAGCTACAGACAGTTCAGGTGTTGCAACTACTGGTAGATCGGGTACCACAACCACTGGCGATTCAAGGGGTATCGAAGAAACGGAAGATGTTAATTGCTCGAGAGTGTTGTCTGATAGCACCGCCACACTTGGGCATGCCCCGCTTGCCACTTCAGTATGCTCGGTGTGAACTGCGCCAGTCTCTTCAGCTGCCATTGTCATTTCAGAAGAAGTTGTAAGTGTGAGTACTGGACGAAAGGCAAGGGTGAGGGTGGAACCATCCTTGTTTTGTGGTGTAATGGCTGTGTGCGTGATTTGACCCACCGGAGGAGTTAATTCTTTTCTGTCAGTACAACAACCTGAGTTTCTGCGACTGGAAGGTGAAAGAGCTGCGTCAATCTCTAGAAGGGATACATATGCTATATGTAGGTCTTCCATCTGCTTGGTAAAAGTCTGTATACTTTTCTGTATGGCAATTCCAGGCCTTATCATGTCGATCTCAAAAGATAAGATGTCAGGTGTTGGACATAGTGTCAGAAGGTCTGGTGACTTGTGTCCCTTCATAAGATTCTTATGATACAAATAAACAAAGTCATCATAGAGGTCTTCGGTCTTTCTTTTAAGTTGTAGGAGTTGTTTGTGTAGCAGGTAAGTATCATTAGTTTGATCTAAAGCTTCAGAAGCTGGTGTGGCAGAAAATTTGGTTGTAGCAATGGGAAGACTGACCTTAGGGTTATTGTGGTTAGTAGATACTGTGGAAGTATTAAGACAACCGATGGTTAGTATAGGTCTTTTGTACCCAGAACCAGATGCACAAACCTCAGGATAATGACTGCCTTGTCCTGACGAATAAGGGTTTCCAGCATTCTGGGGAGCTTGCCAAGCTGATCTTGCGCATATCACACTGGCAACAGCGTATTCTGGTTTAGATTCTCTCACAATGAGTGATATGTCCTTAGCTGTTGCGGTGTTAGTAGGCTTGTCAGAAGACGCAGGAGAGTTTTCCACTGTTTGGTCTAACAAGATCTGTAAGAATTCATTATCTTGCTGTAGCTCTGCAACAGATGAGGACTGCGGATCATAGTCGCAAATGTCATAATAATTGTACATGGAAGAAGGGTCAGCTAGCCAGTGAGTATAGTACCGTGCTTGTAAATCTTTGTTTACTAAGGCGAGACTGTCCTTTAGACTAAGTTTCTTGTTTGCTGTCCTTAGGGAAACCATAGGTTTATGCAAAGGTTTCTTAACTCGAAAGGAAAGCATCTTTGGTCTGTGTGTGCCCTTCCGGCCAATGGAATAAGACATTTTTAGCTCTTGCATTCTGTCAAGGATGGCACTCTATTAAGAGCGGCACAGGACACCCAGAAAGGGTTTGGGTGGTTGTGCCAAATAAAGTGGACAGATAGGAACACACACAGCGGAAAGGAAAGGGAGCGAAGAGTAGGCAAGAGAAACAAGGGAAAGGATACAGAATGAATACCCTCTTGGGGTGTATGCAGATATAGGAAAAGAGTATTCCACGAACCTTGGAAATACTCTAGCCTTCTGCACAGTTTGCTATAACAGAGGCCCACACTATTTGCTCATGACTTGGAACAGCAGCTATGGGTGTCTGTGATATAGAAACGAGACAAGGGAAGGGGCAGAGGTTGACTGATGGGAACCAGCAGACAAGCTCTGTACAAAAGGGTCTACAAACAGTACAAGAGAAGATACAACAGACAAATCCAGGAAAGGAGATGATAGCAAACTAGCAGAAGGATATGAAGTCGAGTAACAGGATAGGATGGCAGAGGACAGAAGGGTAGGTAGAGAGGTCAGAGGAGCAGGAAGGCAATGAGTAAGCCCACAGGAGTGGGACTGTAAGGTAGAAATCCCAGAGGAAAAGGGCTTAGGGCAACAGAGTAAAGCAGACTGCACAGCAAGGATTCCAGAAGGGCCGGGCAGTAAGGAGTGAACCCTGAGGGGCAAGGCCGCTGAACATAGAAGGTTGCAGAGGACTGTAGAGGGCTGCTAGGCCGAGGACCCAGCGGGAAAAAGGTAGGGGGTAGGCAGCGGAGCGTGATAAGCTCCAAGTAGGAAGCCCAGAGGACAAGGGCTGTAGGCAGCCGGAGAGAGGCAGGCTGTAGAGCAGGGAGCCCAGAGGACAAGGGCTAAGGCAGCCGGAGTGAGGAAGGCTGCAGAGCAGGGAGCCCAGAAGACAAGGGCTGAGGCTGGAAAGCAGCAGAGAGTGATAAGCTGCAATGTGGAGAGCCCGGCAGGGCAAGGGCGGAGGCTGGAAGGCAGCAGAACGTGATCGGCTGCAATGTGGAGAGCCCGGCAGGGCAAGGGCGAAGGCCGGAAGGCAGCAGAGCGTGATCCGCTGCAATGTGGAGAGCCCAGCAGGGCAAGGGCGAAGGCTGGAAGGCAGCAGAGCGTGATCCGCTGCAATGTGGAAAGCCCGGCAGCGCAAGGGCGGAGACTGGAAGGCAGCAGAGCGTGATCAGCTGCAGTGTGGAGAGCCCAGAGGAGCAGGGCTGAGAGGCAGGGAGCCTGGAAGGCTATGGCTGGAGGCAGCAGGGTGGAGCAAGCAACAAGGCAGGGAGCCCAAAAGGCTAGGGCTGTAGGCAGCGGGGTGTAACAAGCTGCAAGGCAGGGTCCAAGCAGGAGTGAGGGTAAACAGCATACAAGGATCCGAAGACAGACGCGAAAGGTGGAGGAAGGCTCTCAATGCAAGAGGCTGAGCCACTGCAGACAGCAGCCTTATATACTGCCTAGCCCAGCACAGAGGCAGGCTAATTGGTAGCACCTGACTAAGCGCACCTGCAGGCAATCGGCCACCTCCCTTTCTGTTCCTAGGCTGGTGGAAGCAGGGCAAGTCCCTAGGGCTTCTGGGGGGTGTAGTTCCTTTGATGACAAATAGGAACAGCCAGGAATCGATGTTTGTAGCCAGGTGCATTGTGGTATACGTAGTTTGTTGGAGTCTGTTAATAAATGATAAGCAAATAGTCCATATAGAGCGTAAATGGATGCGCCCATGGCGCAAGCATGACATATTTATACATTGACATCAAGTTCCTTGATGATGATTGATTGGGTGCCTCGGCATTGGCATTTGTTGTGCCTGGGATACTTGTCATTCTTATTTTGGGATTGGAGTATCTCTTTTTGTGGATGAAGACGATTAACGCCCGGTTTGCACATAGTCATCTGCAACATAAATATCTGCCTTTTTATTATACATTTAACATCTAGGAAAAATGAGGTTCGTTATTGGGTGCCTTGGTATTGGCATTTGTTGTGCCTGGGATACTTGTCATTCCTATTTTCGGTTTGGAGTATCTCGTTGTGTGGACGAAGACGATTACCACTCGGGTTGCACACAGTCATCTGCAACACACACATCCCTTTTCATTATACATTCAACATCTAGGAGAAATGAGGTTCGTTAGGCATAATACAGTGAGTCCAGTTGAGAACTACACAGCCCATGACCACCAGGGCTTTTTTAGTTGTCCTTTATATCATGCCTCGCGGTCACGAGACGAGAAAACTTCGTGACGCGATTGCATATTTACGTTCTCTTCGCGGTCAGGTGGTTTATTGGGATACGCGACCGCCTGTCTCAATAGAGAAGCCGTGTTAAGGAAACGAACGTGGGCGTCTTGCACTCCATTAATAAGGTAATGCCTGGGGCTGATGTTGCTAACTAGAGGGCTGTATCATGGGTAGCAAGCAACACTGATGGTATATTTTCTTGTTTAGAGGCTTGCTGTGCTTTGAAGATTACGAGCAGAAATCCCTACGGGAGACGCAGTGTCGAAATAACGAGCTATTCAAATAAGTTACAAATAAGTTGTTTGAGTCTTTTCTCAATTGGCGGTAAGCATTAGAAGAGACAGTGATAGCTTTAAAGAGGCTGACATTCTGTTCAGTTACTGAGAACCGCTCTTTTTTGTGATTAGCTAGTAGGTAGACCGTGGCATGTCAGCAATACATGGTCGTATAGTACAAGTGATTGAAGGAAGTCATTAAGAAAACAGAGTGAAGGCTTTGTACGCAACATCCAAACGCATTTGGAAGTGAGTGAAAATGCGATAAAATTAAATGATTAAGTAGCAATGATAACTTACAGATGACATGTGAAATGTTTCTTTTGATATGTAAAATTTATGAGACTTGCATAGAAATTGCATGTGACACTGACATGCACATGATAATGAATTCAGAGAGGAAGTACAAAACTCAAATTTTGGGGTTGTTTGTGGCCCAGATCCAGATGTGATCAGGGCTTCAGTAAAAGTTATCCCACAGGCCAAAAATTAGGAGATTATGTATGTAATAGCTCTGTCTTGTTACACATTATATGATACCACACATGATATCTGATATAGATGTCTGCTTTTTTTTTTAAAATTCTTTTTAGATTTAAATTTGGGAGAGCAAGGGTGCCGCCGGTATGCAACACGTTTCAAACATGCCTACGTGGGAAAGAAACAGTGTCCTGAAGACAGAACCTATGAAGAAATACAAAGGACATTTATTTGATTGTATTCTTGTTTAAAGAAAGCATAGACTCTAGAAACACATGTTTAGGGTTGGCACATCTTTGTCTCTTCCAAAGAAGAGGAGAACAGTGTAATAAGAACGCACAACTAAGGTGTGTCCACATATTATGCCCCATTGTACACACCTTATGGGTGTTCAGATGCATACTCAATGAAATGGTGGGAAAAAAATGTATTTTTTTGTATAAACCATTAGGGTTTCTTTTTTTGTATGTATTACTTGAGCTGTATAGCTTTTTAATGACTGTGATAGACATTAAAATATGTGTTATTTTTTTAAAAGTCTTGTGTGTCTACCTATATATTGAATGGGTAGCATGTATGCGTAGTGGGCAGATGCTACAGACAAACCCATAGCCTGAAAGGGAGGAAGCTGTTTTTGTGGGATTGTGTTTGTTGTTACAGTATTTAGTCCTCACCACACGGCCCCTAAAAAGAGGACCACGTAGATCGGTTTAAGCTAATGTGATAAATACCGATACAGTTTAGAAAAAAAGTCAGAAAAAGAACACATCATTTAACTATGTTCCTCATATATATTTTTCAATTACTGTGCTAGAATGTGTCACTTGTAGAGCAGCTTGTTTCAATTTATGTTTATGTGTTTTTATTTTTGATAGGAGTTCTACACCCATCCAATGTGTGCATTATTCTTTTTTTCTGCCCTGAGGACGGCTCAGCCGTTTGCAATATGGTTGGCTGTTCAAGCGAAGACTCATGTTGGCATTTTTGTTCTGTCAAAATACACTTCCTTCTAGGTTACGGATTAAACTGGATCTTCTACTTTAGAAACATGTTCCAAGTGCTGGGTCAACACACAAGTGTGGCCTAAGGTGTATTTTCTTTGAGGTTTTGATTGTTTGCTCCCCCTTTTGTTCTGTACATAATTTGTTTCAGCCTGTTTATCTAGTGCACAGGCATTGATTGGCGGTAGGACTCTTTCTTTTCTCTGATTCATTTGGTCCTTTTGGGCTGGGTATTGTTTGACTGTATTGTGCAGCTTATGCTTCTATTTCACAAGAATGTGCATGTTGTGTCTATGGTTGATTTTCAGTATGCGTTCTTCAATACATTTGATATTATATTTGGATTACTGTTAAGAAAATAAAGATATTTTCAAAAACCTTTTTTCTTAGAGTATTACAAAAAGTGTTTGTGCACTATCTGGCCTGTCCCGATTCTTTTTGTTTTCTCATCCCCCAGCCAGCAGTCAGAACATCCAGGGTGCCTCATCTGGCACCACGTTGCAACCCTGAACCCAGCAGCCAGGCCAGAGTCCATTTCAGTTCCCTCAAGCCTGACAGGAACTGGACCCAGATTATGCACCCCAGCACCCCAACTCCTAGCCCTAACTATCCCCTTCCCATCCAGTGGCCCCCACGTGACAGCCCAGGTAGGTAGTAAGCACACCAGGATGCTGGTGGACACAGGAGCCACCTTCAGCACACTGAGACTGGGAGAGTTCTCGGATACCCCAGTGTCTGGTCAGACGGTCACATCTGTAGGGGAAGAGGTCCTCCCCTCTAAGGTGCCAGTCACTTTCAACACTCAGGTTCATCTGGGTCCCCTTACTGGCACCCAGACTTTCATATTTAGCACGTCCTCCCCAGAAAACCTGCTGGGGATGGATTTCCTGGGAAAGATTGGCACAGTGATCTTTTGGAAAAAAGGTCAAGGTGCTCTCTAACCCCAGACAATCCTGATGAGTTTTTCATGGAGATCTGCAAAACCAGAGCCCAAACAGAGGGATTCAGAAATCTCTACCCTATCTTCTCTGTTACGGTTCTGATGAAGGTGGATGAGCAGAAGCTAGCAGCAGTGCCAGACACCCAGAGGGCCACCCAGAGCAAGGAAGTAGGACTGATCAAATCTGATCAGCCCCTGCATGTTCAGGTGATACCTGGGCCCTCCTTGCCTCAGAATCCCCAGTATCCTATGAAGCCAGACGTTGAAAGGGGGCTGGTTCCTGTCATGAATGCCTCGTTAATACAGGACATCCTGGCTGTGGTACGATCCTGCCAACACCGCCATCATGGCAGTGCAAAAGCCCAATTCTAACACCCATCGCCTAGTTCAGAACCTCAGACCCATTAAACTTATAGTGATTGATTGATCGATTGTTTATTTATATAGCGCCTATACACAATGTGTTTCAAAGCGCTTCAAGGAGGGAGGGGAACATAGGAAAATACAGTTACATTCAGTTAAAGTCCTTGAAACAATACAGAATGTGAAAAATAACTATCATACTAGGCCTGTCGACATTTCGGCTGAGCCCCTGACAGCTGTCATCCCAAATCCTGCCACTCTCTTAGCTGCCATCCCTGTGACTGCTTCCCACTTCAGTGTCATTGATCTTTGCAGTGCCTTCTTCAGTGTTCCTCTGCATCCAGACTCCTGGCATCTGTTTGCCTTTTCCTTTAAGGGTGTCCAGATGATTTGGAAAAGAATGCCAATGGGGTATATCCATACCCCTACAGTGATCTCCCAAATTCTCCACCAGAACCTCTCAAGAGATAGCGCTGCCCGGCTCTAGCAAGCTTTTGATCTACTGGGATGATCTGCTGATCCGCTCTACAACAGAGGAACTGTACACTCTTGACAGTTCACATGCTCACTAAGCTGTCTAGCGGAGGCCACAATGCATCAAAGGGGAAGGTGCAGTTCTGCAAAACAGAGGTGAAGTATATGGGGCATTTCATCGGTAAGGGGTGCAGGTCCCTGGATCTGGAGAAGGCTATCTCTGCCCTACATCCACCAGTGACTCAGAGCGACCTGCGCTACTTCTTGTGTATAGTAGGATACTGCCAATAGTGGATCTGTGATTATGACATCTTAGTAAGACCACTGCAGGAGGCAATCCTGTTGAATAAGGTAGATCCTGTGTCTTGGACCCCTGAGCAAAGGGAAGCCTTTGTACGAGTCAAAGCAGCCCTGTGCAGTGCACCTGCATTGGGCTTGCCTGACTTCGACAAACACGTCATCCTTTACTGTCATGAGAGGAAAGGAATAGCTCCAGGGGTACTGCTTCAAGATCATTGTGGTGCTGTCATGATGCCTACCCCCGGAGCACCAGGACAGGCCCAGCACCCCCGGGAGCAGGCATCATGCCCTCGGGTAAAAGCCCAGCGGCCCCTAATAGGGGCTCTTTGGACTTTGTTCATGTTGGACATCAGTCCTAGCGCCATAGGCGCCAGGCTCATAAAAGAGGGTGTTTGGTGCACTTACCTGACGCAGACCATGCTGCATGAAGCCTCAAGCCAAATGAGGCTTAGAAGGGACAATTTTCTCAAAGGAACTATTTCACTTGGGTGGGGACCGTGGAAGAATACTTACCTGGAACCTCTTCCAAGGCTATTTAAACCACGCCCGGACTGCCACACGTGCTTCGCGTTGCTCTGCATCTAGCAGCTGAACGCTCACCATGCCTGCTCCTGCATCTTGCCTTCAGCCACGCCCGCCTCGAATTTGGGATACCTGAAAGGAAGGAAGGGAAGAGAAAAGGTGAAAACCAAGAACTTAATCTAATTTCTTACCCGTCTCCGTAATCATCACGCCAGCGATCCTGAAGATAGACATTCTTTAAAAGCATTGCGCTACTTGTAGTAGCGCCACGCATCACTCACCTGCCTCGTGGGCTCCTCACTATCCACCGGGACCTTCTGGGCATTCCGCCACATCTCTGCACCTGCAGGGGAGAAGAAGAGACAAAAGGTGAGCAGGAGGAACAAATGAGGAAAGCCTGATTTTCCGTCACAAGACTTACCTGGCCATATTTGACGGAACCACTCCTCATTTCGGGTCGGCGCCACTTCTTGGCCTGGTACCGCACCCCCGCCCCTAAGGGGAAAAAAGAAAGACATTACTAGAGGGATTCAAAGGCATTTAAAGGGATCATTTTATCACAAACCCACCTGAGTTTATCTCCGGCAATATCCCTCGAAGCATCACTTCCACTCTGCACCTGAAAATAAGGACAGATCGCAGGTTAAGAAAAGCAAACAAAGAGAAGACTCTACTCTGGAACTTTTTAAACTGCATACTTACGGCTTTTCGCCTTCCGAAACCAGTGAAGTAACTGGTCAAATACGCGCCCCTGCACCAGAAGCAGGATGGAGAGCTCATCCATTCAAACATTAAGGTGAGCCTTGATTGGGGATTTCGGAGGTGGTCAAAGAAGAGCAAAGGGGAGGTGGGAAGCAATCACAATACTCTGCAGTCAGTTAATCCCCTTTCTCCACCTACAGAAAGATTTTTCTATGGGCCAGACAAGCCAGACTTGGGGGTCCAGTTCAGTCGGTGTTTCGAATCCTGCGCATCACGCTTGAAGAGATCACAGCAATCCAGACCAGGTCAGCACCTCCATGGGAGCCAGGTGAGCGTTACAGGTGCACTGCTTCCTCTGGACTACTACAGAACTCTGCTTGACCCTGTAACTGCTGCCCTATCTTACTGTTTGCGCGTTATAGGGAGCTCTGTGTCCCTGGTTCAGAAGAGCAAACATATTGTCCTGGACAGTGAGCTTGTTGTTAGGGTACCCTACTCCGTGAACGCTCTCTTGACACATAGCACGACCCAACAACTTTCTCTAGCATGCAAACTGAGATCCTCAACAGTAACAACATCACTGTAGAGAGTGCTCCCAATTTCAACATTGCCTTCCTAGTGCTAGCGTGTGATGAGTACCTCGAGGAGCATGACTGCCTCCAGGTAATAACATCAGCAGGTACCGTCCACCCTGACCTGTCCGTCACTCCAATCCCTGATGCCCATACACTATTTTTGGATGTGTCCGCCCAATGGAGACTGTCTGATGGGGCCCTCATATCCGGTTATGCCATTGTGTCCTGAGATGAAGTGAACACCACCTTCAATATCCTGGAAGCGAGCACATATCTCCCCCTTGTTCTTCCCAAGTGACAGAGCTTGTGGCCCACACCAGAGCCTGCACACTGATATAAAAAAAATGAGTTTAATATCTTGACTGCCAGTAGGTATGCACTAGGTGTGGGCCTAGGTTTTGGCATCATCTGGCGGGAAAGGAGATATCTCACATCAGCTGGGCCCCGACTCAGGAATGCTTCCCATGGTGCTGCCCTTTTAGATGCTTTGCTCCTACCTGGCAAGATTTCAATAATGCACTGTAAAACAACAGACCGGAACATCCTGGCAGGCAACAGGTAACAACTTGGCAGACCAGACAGCTAAAGAGGCTACGCAAAGCACTCCTGAGGGGAGAGAAGAGACAGCTCTCATACTCCCCAATTTGCCAGTACAAGATCCTGTTTCAGAACTGACAACATTGCTACACAAACTGCACCCTAGGGACACAAGAGCTACAGAAACGTAGAAGGATAGGGTACATCCAGGATTAATCAGGACTGTGGCAATGCCCGGAAGACAAACCAGTGGCACCAAGTTTTTCCGCGGAATAACAGATTCGCATGGCACACAACACTGCTCATTTGAGTAGCGATGCCATCACTAGCTACATAAGGAGTACCTGGTTTGCTCCTGCACTAGGAGAGAGAGAGAAACGCTTTGTTCAGCAGTGTCACATCTGCCAGCTTCATAAAATTGGTAAGTCAGTGAAGGTTGCCACTGGCTCTGCCCACCAGCCCCCTGTTGGGCCCTGGTATAAGATCCACATGGATTTCATAACACTGCCACCCGTGGGTAAATACTGGTATGTTCTTGTCATCGTTGACATGTTCAGTGAATATATTGAGGCCTTCCCATGTATCTGGGATGATGCTATAACAGTGGCATGAAGATTAATTAGGGAAATGTGTTCAAGGTGGGGAGTGGCCTCTGTTCTTTCTAATGACAGAGGACCACATTTTGCCAACCAAGTGATGACTTACAAGCATGAGGCCCTAGGGACTAACCAAAAGATGCATGTACCATACAGACCACTAAGCTCAGGGAAGATTGAAAGGAGGAATGGGGATTTCAAAAACAAGATGGCAAAGGTGTGCGCACAGACAGGACTAAGCGGATCAGACACATTGCCCCTTGCCTTTGCCCGTCCGTTTTGCTGGACTTTATCCATTTGAGCTCCTGATGGCAATGTCAATGCCCCTGCTGGCTGCAGCTCCTCCTTCTGTGAGCAGGTTGCCTTTGGCACTGACTGATGATTCAGTTCTGGCTTATTTCAAACACCTTACTTCTGTCATGAGACATGGAAAGGACCATTTACTGTCATTATGACCACAGACAGCGCCTTGAAGCTGCAAGGTGTAAAGTCCTGGGCTCACCCCACTCCTGAAGTAGAACCACCAGTGATGCCTACTACAAATGGCCCAGGAATTAACCCTGGACCATAAGCTATGCATTTAGTAAAACTCTACCCTCAACCACACTCTGAAGAATTGACGGCATGGGATCAGTGCATCTCCTCTCCCTGGGGAAGTGACCCTTGATCAAAAGACAGCACAGCCTGACCAGCAATATTTGTTTACATTTTCTCTTGGAAGTGTGATTTTATTTGTATTTTTTAAACAAAAATGTCCTTTTTGATTCACTGTTTTTGGAATTCAGTTTTGTATTCTGGTCTCTTGAATTGTGTGATTTTGTTGGACAACATTTTGTATTTTTTGACCTTTTCTTTAATTTAGAAATTTTAATTTTAGTATTTCGTTTACATTGCATTTTCATTTTGTTTGGATTTTTCTTTAATTTTAATATTTTAAACTTTTATATTTCATATTACATTTGAAATTATAATTAGTTATTTTAGGATTTTAATTGTGAAACTTTCGTTTTGTCGTTTTATCTCTTTGAAAGCAGATATACATTTTCTATAGTTTATGTCAACATTTGTCAATTGGAAAATGTGGAGTATTATAGGTTTGCAGTTTAACCTGCGTTTTTGTAATGTCCCCTAGTATCTCAATGTGACCACCATACAGGTACGGTGTATCAAGAGCACATATATTTAAGAGTATTTATTTTAGTTTCTGTTCCAACGAACAAGCCTTGCCTTTCATCTTTCATTATTGCACTATGCCATTGTCCCGCCTTTATATTTGATTTCTTTCAATCCTGCTCTCTTGTGAGATCTCTGCTTTCCCCTGAAACTAGTGAACTCTTCATCTGCCCCCCGAGGACTTAAAGGACAGAGAGACTCTGACTCATCTACACACGCTCTGTACTAACCAGGTGTTCATGCTCCTTGTGGGTCCCCAAAGCCAACCAGTAATGTCTATTGATCACACTTGCTCTGCTCCTCTCTCCTGCACAAGCAGACTAGCAAGAGAACTCTTTCCTCCAGTCCTGTCATTTGGCAGTGCTCAAAATCAATCAAACCAACTGCTGGGTCTGTGCCCATATGCCTCCCCATCAGGGGGCAGAATTCCTGCTCCAAGCCGTACCTGCCGGTGTCTCTGAACTGTTCCTCCACCATCCTGAGAAGCCCAGTGCACACCTGTAAAAAGTGTCTCTAACGGTGTTGTACAAGGCCACCTTCCTTTTGTGCTTCAAGTGGGTAGGTGAAGAAGAGACAACGATGTGGGCACCACCACCAGATGCAAATCAACAGTACTCTGTTTGTACGAGTGCCCCCTGGTTGTGAAGAAACTGGCCCAATCTAACATTGACTGTCTTGACAATCCAGCTAACCAATCCTCTCCCTGTGAAAATGCCCCAACACATTTTTCAACAATAAAGCACTGCCTCCTACCTTACATTGCCTGCCGGGTATGGCAGCTACTCTTGCTTGAGTGCCAGCCAACAGACACATGGTTGGCACCTGATGACCTCTTCTGGATCTGTGGCAGCAAAGCCTGCAAGCAGCTGCCTCAACTATGAAGTGGCATCTGTGCCCTAGGACATGTGGTGCCTGCCATCAGGGTCACCAAAAAAAGGCCTCCCTGCAAGATCTTAAATGTATGTGATGTCCAACAAGGCCATGACATAGTGAACACCTACACTCCTCTAATGGACACATAGCTGTATGGCGCCACATTACTACCACAGATGGGTGTAATGAGAATAGGGTGGGCTGTCGGTTGCAAGAAATTCTGGAGGTGGTGGCGAATGAGACTGCTGTGTCACTGGAGACATTAGCCGCAGATAAGAGGGAGTTGAGAAAGCTGGCTCTCCAAATTCGTATGGCCTCGACATGATATTGGCTTCCCATGGCAGAGTGTGTGCACTTGTTGGGTCAGAGTGTTGTGCATTTGTCCCAGTCTCCTCTGATGAAATCTGTGACCATGCTGCTCACATCAACTCCCTTTGGGGCCAACCTGAAAGATACATCCAAAGACTTTCTAGAAGGAATAAAAGACTGGTTCAGCTCCTTCAGGGGAAAACTGCTTTCATATATCCTGTATGCTGTTCGGGGGTTGCTTGCACTAATCGTCATCTGCAGACTACTCTGGTGCCTCATATCAAACAGTTGTCAAACCCCTGGACCCTACTTGACCATGGCTCATATCCCCCTCACATCCTGGAATCCAGACTCCCTAAACAAGAACATTACAGACTCTCCAGTACTGAGGTGACACGCTGGTCCCCAGCCCAGTTGTTGTGTCCCCTTTTGGGACCAGAGGGGGGGCTGTGGAAATGGCTGTGTGTGACTTTCATGTTTCCCAAATCTATTTTCCACTTTGCACTGCATATGACTGTATATTCACTGCAATGTTTATGCTAGCTGTTTATTTCTGACGAGTGCTTGCATGTTCTCCTGTGTGTATATTTTGTCCTGTATTTAACTATTGCATTAACAAGGCTTCATTGTGCTTGGTTCCAACATTGCCTGATCACTATATTTTGTACTTTGATAATCCCTAAAGTTGCTTGTTTCTGGCACACTGGACACCGGGGACTCCACTCCCAGGCAACCACCCTACAGCCAGTAACAAAGGGATCACATTCCTCCCAAAGGCCTGGCCAACTCCTCTGTTGGAAAACCTGTTCAGCATCCTCCTCGAGGTAGAAACCAGCCCCAGTGTAATCTGCCACCTAGGGCCGAATCTTTACTCCTCTTCTCCCAGACTCTCCTCCACTACCGAGTGACAGCTGGTCTTCCCTTTTACACCCTGTCAGTCCACTTGTTGTGCCCATCATAGGTGGGGGGGGGGCTAGCTCTGGAAAGCCACTTGTGCCACTCCATGTAATTATCCCTTTCTGGGAGCCTCCTCTATTCCCCAGTCCTGCAACTAATCTCACCATGGGGCTAAACTGCCCTGCACTCTCACACAGAATGTAGCTTCCCTTATTGTGGGAATGGTGGGGGTGGGCTCTAGAAATCCCTCACCTTGTATTACTTGCAAATGTGTGTCCAGCTCTGCATCCCATCTCCCCATGAAACTAAACAAAACATGTCCTGGCAACAAACAAATCAGTTGCCTGGTCTCCCCTTCCCTGGAGACCACACAAAAAAACTATCAGCCTCCTACTCCAACTCAACTCCCTCTCCAACCCTTCCCTTCCCTTCCCTTCCCTTCCTCCCTTGGTGTCTGCCTCCAAAACCCCGCTCCACATCAATGGTACTCCCCAGGCCCCAGGTTTAATGCTAGTGTGTGTGCAAGTCCAGTGTGTGTAATATATCCTGCTAGCAATGAGTTTACTCCTCTTCCTTTAATAAATATGTTCCTGGTTTCTACAAACACTTTGGTGCTTTCATTGTGTGCCCACTTATCAGTGCAGCCTACCTGTTATCGCCAGAGTGGTGACCCAGTCCGTCTGCGCACACAACACAACCCCACTGGGTCCGTTAACCCTTTGGTCCAAAACTATGGACCTGTCTGGGTTGTCCCTCATGGCCTGGCCTCCCACTTCCACAGATTCAAAGGACATAACTTGTAGTTGTCTGTTGAACATTTGGCCATGACACCACACACTCGCCCATCCATCCATCCAAACCCACACAGCCACTCACTTACCACAGGAAGTGACATCCTAGATACAAAACTAAACTTGGAAATTGATCAAATAAACATCAATGAATACAAAATACTATTTTAGTTACCAGAAATATTTTAACCCGGGTACTGCATTTATATGTCATAGTTAGTGTCAAGATATTCCAGGGGTACACACAGCAGAAGCAGCATAGATCAGGGTCAATGCCATAAGCCTGTACAATCAGATATGGCATGTCATTTTTGTCAAATACCAGCTATAGCCCCAAACACCTGAAATTCTCATGAAATCCTAAATGGAGCCCTGCATTCTTAGATGCTCTCTCAATATGCCTTAATATGCTGAATGTAGTCCCCGATATGATGATACTTAAACATTATGCCAGGCATAGCCACACATGCCAGGTACAGCCATATTATGCAAGATAGTTTGACATGTCTATAAAATGACATCATATGCCAGGTGTAGTCTCAAATACTTAGGACAGAAATGTTATGTCAGTATAGACGCCATGTTTAGTGTGCAGCCTAACATGACGATGTGCTGTCATATGTCAGGTGTAACCCCAGATGTGAGATGAATGCCATCAAACACAAGCTAAAGTCTCCTATGTTTGGTACAGTCATCATAAATAACATCCTCATATGTTCAGGTTCTGCGTTCATATGCTAATAGCTGCAAATTCCACAGCCCTGACATATAATGGCAGTTAGTAATTCACATACACATTGTAGTCATATGTAAGCCATTACCTTACCTGCCCAATTGCTGTTATCTCTCAAATGACACAGTAAGTCTATTGTGACAAATCCTTTGATGTCGTCCCTTCTCCCCTGATGGGAGCCCCTTCCCGTGAGGACAGGGATGTGAGGCTGGTACCCGATAGTCCTCCTGGGTGTGGTACTCAGCGGGTGGATCTCATGGAGAGGGATCCCCCCTGTGGGACTAGGGATGACTATCTGGTGAGAACACAGTATTCCACACCCCAAAACACCTTCCCAAATGTCCCCCTACCCTGTTGTCCCACGTAACTGTCAGGTTCAAATGGAGCAAAATACGGGGATGAGGAAGAACCTAACAGAACTCAGGGAGATTACGGAGATAGGTACTGGGACATGAAGGAGGTGCAGAGCCATGAACAGCACTTCTGACAATCACAATGAGCCTTCTAGTGGTTAGAGAATGCTCATTGGAGAAACCGCAGTAGAAATAGAAGGAAGACTTCTGAAGAAGGAGTTGAGCCCTCCCTGGAGGAACCGAAGATTTAAAATTGGCAAGAAGGAAGAGGAACCGAAGAATATTTTTGAGTCCCTGCCCAGGAGTCGGAAGCATTCCCAGTCAGTCCATGCTGGAAGCACAGAGCAAAGCACACCAAAAGCAGGCTTGCGCCTGGGAGAGGATGCTCAGCCTTCAGGGCAGGACACACTGCGTGCCGCCGCAGAACCCGCAGAGGGGAGAGCATAGACCGGGATACAAGAGTCACCAAAGGGGCATCCCTTTTCAGTCTGCAATTGGCAGTCAGGCCAGAGTGCTGGAGAAACGGAAACCAGGTGGGAGTAAGCCACCCAACCGTGCAGATGTAGAGAAAGCCTCTAGCTGCCCAGCTTTCATCACTGCAGAGCCACCGCAGCAAGCGAGGAAACCGTGAGGGAGAGAGAACACAGGAGACTGAACAGCGCAGCAGGAGCACTCTGTGCGGGCAGAGAAGACCTAGTAATTAATTCGGAGGTACCAGGGTTGTAGGGGGAAGCCAGAAGGGCATGGGAAGCCCAAGAACCAGGGTTTGGGACCCATTTACAAATACAGAGACAGCCTTAAGTAAATGGAACCAAGAGGATACCCGGCAGGAAAGTGAACCAGGTATATCAGCAGCAACCTGTGAGGAATCAAGAAGGGTCTGGGACACACCACCAAGGGAGAAGGAGATCACAGACCCTCTCCTTCATCACAGTAGCTGGCAGGCAAGTAAGCCAGGTCTGCCTGAGCAAGAGATGAGAAACATTCAGGCCTGGGACCCTCAGCCAAAGACTGCAAACCATAGAGGGAAGCCAGGGGAAAGGAGTCACTGGTATTGCTGAACTGTGCCAATAGATGAGAAAGACCAGGGGAAGGGAATCATTCCCCATGGCGTTGCAAAGCATGAGAAAGGCCAGGGGAAGAGAGTCATTCTCATGGCATTGTGAAATGCATTGAAAAGCCTGAGAAAGGCCAGCGGAAGGGAGTCATTGTTACAAACTGCACTGAAAAGCTGGAGAAGGTACCAGGGAGAAGAGTCGATCCCCGGCCTTCATGAGCTGTGGCGAAGAGTCTAAAAGAGACCAAGGGAAGGAAGCCATACTCCTTGGTGTTGTGTACCGAAAAGCTAAGCGAGGTCAGGGGAAGGGAGCCATACCCCTTGACTGTGTCTCGTGGAGCAAAGCCAAAGAAGGTCCAGGGAAGGGAGTATTTCCCTGGGCACTGCAGAAGCAAAAAGGCCAAGACACCTGGAGAAGGGAGGACCTGGAGAAGGGAGGAAAATCAAACAAAAAAGAGCAATCTGATCAAGAACCCCTCACCTCCCATCCCACCACGCAATATTCCTAACTGTCCACTGTTCTCCTTCTCACCTGTCATGGCTCTAGAAGTCGAAAACATTATTAAAATGCTCAAACCCTCAAAATGCCAAGGAGACCTCTGCCCAGCCACGGTCATGCAGGAAGGTGCTGAAGAACTATCCCCGTTCATATCAGCATAAGTCAACTCCTCTTTTGACACCAACACAGTACCCAACAACCTCAAGGAAGCTTGGGTCTTGCCCCTCCTAAAAAAAAAAAAATACCTCGACCCTAACATCCCCACAAACTACAGGCCCATTACCACAGTTCCCTACATACTCAAAATCCTTGACAGAGTAGCCTACCTCCAGATCCAGAAACACCTGCAGGATCACAACCTGCTAGGCCTCATACAATCTAGCTTCAGGCCCAGACACGGAATGGAAACAGCCCTCCTGGATCTCAAAATCCAAATGGATGAGGCTAAGGACAACAGTAAGCTTGCCATGCTCTTGCTGTCATCAGTGTTCGACCTCGTTGACCATCAAATCCTCACTGACCACCTCTCTACAGCAGCTGCCTTCTCCAGCAACGCTTCTGCCTGGATACAATCTTTCCTGTCCAACCGCACCACCAGGGTCTTTGCCCCCTCAGCCTCTGCGGATCCGATCCCCCATCCACTGCGGCATACCACAAGGCTCGTGCATCTCCCCAACACTCTACAACATCTTCACTAAGCTCCTCTTCGACTGCCTTGACCACTTGGGTGTCACATATACCAACTAGGCTGATGACACCCAGGTTCTCATTGCTCTCACGGGGAGCTATGAAGTAGACTGTGAAAGAAACAACAAGATCCACCTGGAAATCCAGGCGTGGATGGCAGAACCCTGCCTTTGCCTCAACAACGATAAAACTGAGCTCCTAATCGTCAGATCCCAAAATTGCCTGAATAAACTAGATCCCCACTTTGCATCCATCAACATCGATGGTAACACAATCAAAGTAGCCAAAGAGATTAAAACTTTAGGTGTCTACCTAGACTCCACTCTGTTCCTCAAGAAGCAGGTAAATGCAACTGCCTCCTCTACGGCTTACACCAACAAACATATCAACGCATGCAAACAATTCCTGTCGCCCAGCAGCTGTATCACACTAGCTAGAGCTCTAGTGTTATCCAAGATAGACTACTGCAACACCCTCTACCTAGGCACCTCCAAAGGGAACCTCAACAAACTACAGGTCCTTCAAAACAACGCTCTTAGAGCCATACTAAGCATATCGAGATCCATGCACATATCCAGCTTCAGCAGAATGCCCATTGGCTCCACATTAGGGACAGAATAGCCCTACATACCCTGGTCATGACACACAAGTGCCTCTCCAACACTAACCACAAATACCTAGCTGCTAAATTCAACCTCCACCAATCCGCCAGACCTACCAGAAGCATCTACCCTCACTGCCTTACCGTGCCCAGGTTCCATCTGAAAAGAGCCAGAGGTGTTTGTTTCCCAGTGTTAGCCGCCAAACACTGGTACGCCCTCCCCCTCAGCCTAAGGACGGAATCCACCTTCTGGACATTCAGAGCAAAAGTTAAAAACTGGCTCCTAGGGAATCTCCCGTCCTGCACAGTATCCAACACTGCCAGGGCATAGCGCAAAATCGCTCACACTTAAACACCAACTGTAACTCTTGGTCCCTCAGCACTTATTCCTACATGTTATTGCATGCACCCCATGTTAATGCACCTCTGTAATTCCCAGCATGTAATTCTACTGTATCCTGTAGTATTTCCCACCTGGAACTTTTGTAACCTATGTAATATCATCTGCAACCTATGTAACCTTTGTAATATCACATCTGCGCTGTCATGCAATTCTTGTCTGTACAATCTATAACCTCTGTATAAGCTCAAGCGCCCAGTTACCCCAGGGTCCGGTGCACATTACAAATAAAGAAACTAAACTAAACGAAACTAAACCCAATAGTAAGTGGAATTCACTATGGGCAAGGAATGATGTTTGAGTAGGAACTTTTACCTTTTTGATTTAAAGTGATAACTTTACAACACTGCGAGCTTGGCCTTTGTTTTGCATCCCTGAAAGGAATCGAGATCTGGAGAACGGAGTAATTCTTGTAATGTTCCCACCTACAGTTGGAACTATAGACCATTGTCCAGAGGAAGGGAGTCATTATTAGTTACAATTGTGAGGGATAGAAGTAGGCATTTTGACACGACGGTGGACTCTTGATTTACTTGGATATTCTGACAGTATCCCTAGTTCCTTAGTTGAAGCAGGGAAACCGTTCTCAGAGTTAGGGAGGGATAGGCTTCCTATTTATTTTATTTAAAAAAGTGTGTGCCAGTCTCCTCCTTTTGAACCCTTACAATATTTGATGCCAGATTCTGCCTTTTGTACCTTGTATAGTTACCATATATAGGTTAGAGCCTCATTTGTCTAGATGATGCCATTTTCTGCTAAGGGCAGCCTCAACTGGTTCAGAAATGGTACCCAATGAAAGATCTCTCACGCTTTACTGACCTAGCAAGCGAACATAATGTATAGCGATAAAGTGTAAAGTTATATCGAAAGATTTTTGGAAAAATCTTAAAAATAATATGGTCAATCAAATGCATCACTCCTGACCAAGGCTCTGTTGAAGCTAGACAGTGATGCAACTAGACTGAAACTTCAAATGCTAGAGGATGCACTCTCTTCAAAGATGTTTGTGGGTGGGGCAAAGTTACTTGCACGTGGCCCTCTTCCCGTTTTCCCCAGATTGTCTGGAGAAATTAGTGTCAGATTAGCAGCAAATGGTGCATTAAAGAAAACATTGGGCCCATGACAATGCCCCAACATGAACAGATTTAAAGACAAAATGCACATTTGTATCAGTACCGGCCTGCATGGTAATGTTGCAGTTGTGATGCGATGTGTTTGTGTCTTTGTCAGTTGCTAGTCCATGGCTCACCTCTAGCTGCATTGTACCATAGCCACATGGAAGCCTGAGCGGCGCTATGGTTGGAGTGTCTGGAGGTGTCCATGAGCAGTCAGAAGGGAGGCACCAGGTAATTGACTACACCTTCTGTACCCAGAATTTGTGCTCTGACATAGCATTATCTGACAGAGCATGACATAGCCCAACATCCCATAATATAGCATAACTGAGAAAGAACACAAGGCCAATGTCCTTCCCGATATACGCAAAGAACTCCACTTGACACTGGAGAAATGTGCACTTTTGCCTATTCAAGGTAAGACCCTTGTGTCCGAGGCATTGTAGTACCACAGCAAGTCGACTGACATGCTCCCTCTCTGATGTGCTGCCAATCTCTGCAACAGTGGCTCCACTTGATCCTGAAATACACTGAATGGAAAGTGTGTGAAGCTCTGGTCCTAGCAGTAGTGTAACTCAGTAGGGTGTCTTTCAGATCGGCATCACATAAAAGGTTACAGGTGTAGAGTCTTTATTATGTGACACCCTGGTGTGAAACGCACTATTGAAAGGAAGTGGATGGTTGTCCCCCTACGTGTATAAGTGAGCCTCTGGGTGCACCAGTCGTGGCTGTGGCGTGAGACGCATAGACTGATGGACCAAGGCCACAGTGTCTCGGAGTGCACATCATGGTTGGTGCCGTTTGCATTTGTGGTCTTTGCAAAGGGCTGAAATGAAAAACATTTCTTACACATCATCTTCACCTTACTGAGCGCTGGCATCAGTGGGGTGCTACTTCTGCGAGTGCGGCCGCTTCGGTATGATGCAGATGTGTTGGGTTTTGAGGTTTACCAGATTTCCCTGAAGATTTGTGCGATATCGTTAGGCTTCGCAACAGCAGTCACTAGTGTGGCTTGCCTGCAGAAGTCCTTGAGCGTCAGGCACGGAGCCATCACATGGTCCACTCCTTTGGTCTTGCTGGCATAGTGTGAGATCCACTTTTCCCTCATGTGCAGAATCTCTGAACTGACTGTTTTCTGATGGTGTATCGATTTGAAAGCGTCTTCCCGTAGGACGCCAGAGTGGTGACTAGCTCATGAGAGCGACCAAGTTGTAGGAAGTGATGGAGGGGGATCCCTGGCTCTCTCATGATTCAATAACGCAGCAGACTTGAGGAACACCTTTGGAAGAGCTGTTCCTGGATTGCCTCTTCTTCATTGACAAAAGTACATTACATGGTCGATTGCCTGAGACGAGCATAGAATGTGTCCAGAGGTTCCAGTGGACCTTGGCTCACGTGGCAGAGTTAAAACCTGTTTATAACCAACGTTGATGAGGGGAGTAAAATAGCCCTGGAGGGCTTTTATTGTAGCGGGATATAAACGGTTTCCCCATTGGCAGGGTCTTGTGGCACTTATGGGCTGTTCTTTATGCAAAGAAAAGCAGTATGAAGCGTTTGGTCGCATACTCTGTCTCCTTGGTGGCCACGTAAAACATGTCCAACCTCCTCGCCTATAGCTTCCACCAAGTGCCTTGAGCAGCAGGAATATCTGGTACTCCTGCATGGGGACCCCTTGAAACAGAGCTGGGGGCCACTGCGCTGGTGCTCAAGGTTGGCCCGCCACAACAGGACCACTCCTGCTGGGATGGATAACAGAAGAGGAAGGTGACACAGCATCATCCTCATCCTGACGGTCACTTTCCATGGTGACTGTTGGCCCCAAAGGGTGGAGGAAAGGGGCATGGCAGACAATCTCACCTTCTCACGGATCCACAGTGGCAACAGTCACAGTGAGCCGCTGCTAATATAGAGCCCATTGAGATTCAGCAGCTGTCTTGTTCAGAGACCATCACTCTGGATGAGAGGAGTACAGCAGCAGCTGCAAGTATGGGCCACACAAGCCCCCCCCCAGGGTGGTGGAGTGCATGCCACAAGCATCGTGATGCCTCAGGGGTGTGGCGAGAAGCCAAAGTAAGAAAGCCAGGTCCTTGGTCACCATGCCAGCATATAGTGTAGACCTGTGCAGCCACCATGGAAAGGCAGTGATGCACGACATTGGCTGAATCATGGATATGTTATTGTACGACAGTCAGAAAAAGCAATCTTTGATAACAGGTTGTATAATAACATGACAGGGGGGCAGCCCCACGTTCTGAAAGATCATGATGAAGGTACTCGGTTGGTCTTATTCACTCAACACAGCTCCCTTTTTGACAGCTGGAGACTGCTGCCCGCTTCTGCTTCGTGAAAGGGTCTGTGACATCTGCACCAAGTGGTAGAGCCCACCCCACTGAAATTAAAACCAGGACATTTGTCCCCGGGCATTTTGGTGAAGAGAGAGCAAAAGATGGGAACTGCGGCGTCTGACGCTTCCAGGTATGGAAAGTGCATTCTTTTCCTTTGCTTTAGTGGTTTTATTGGCCGACTATCAAGTCTCTGGTGTAAAATGTCTGAACCACTTCTTTACCCACAGCTCCTATCCCAGGTTGTATTGCACCCCCGAGACATAATAGCTCTGCCACGTCTAGATCTGTTCATTTGTTAGCTGCATCTATCAATAATCTAATTTCAGTCCCCTATATTCCTCTGCATTATGCAAGTCACCACTTTTGTCCACAATTAGAGAGTAGTGGGAGGTTGGGAGATGAAGAAGTTGAAGAGGGGGTTGGCGATTAGAGGGGGAGAAGGAGATGGCAGAAAAGTATTAGGAGGTTATCAAACAGCAGTAGTATATATTTACCAACCTCCTTCCAAACCTCTTCTGACACGACCTTCATCCCTCTAACCTCCAACCTCCTCTCCAACGTTCTGCTTTGTCTGAACATCCTCCTACTCTTCAAACCTCTACTCCTCCCCCCCATGCTCCTCTTTCGTTCCAGGCTACTCCTCCACTCCAATTCCCTTCAGACACTCTTCAGCAGTTTCATCTCCAAACACCCAACAGATCAGACTCGGAGTCTGGGTTTACATAAACGTTCAACTTCTACTAGGTTCCTTGTGAGGATGTATGCCTGCGATGGAAAAATGGTGATGGACTGCAATTGACTGGGGTCAATAGACCCACCTGATCCCATTAATAGACTGGACAGTTTAACTAAGTCTTTATATGGCTGGTCAGTCATCTTGGATTTCATGTATGTCTTAGCCGTGGTCTGCATGGAGCCACAGGAGCTTTCGTATGATACTTTAATGAGTCCAGTATTTGGAATTGCTGAGAAGTGATGGGAGTCATTTAATATTTTCCACATTCCCCATGTTCACTCTGCCCACCGAACAAGTGCTGCTGGGCTTGTCAGAGCAGCCCGCTGTCTTATGAAGACTTACTCCACAGGCAGTCTGGAAATGTTCTCAGAACTTCTGATACCCCTGTGAGCAAGCGAGCAAGGTTGTGCAAGAATTTGCAAATGGCTACTGCAGTAAGGGACAGTGATTCCTCATGTGCAGGGACGTCGTTTAGTGGTCGCTAGGGGTCGTAACTGCGACCCCTCAGATATCCATTGCTATCACTGTGGTCTGCCTTGCTACCTCTAAACAAAAAAAAGAAAAAAACTTTTTTTTAATGCAAGGTCCTGGGCTGTGGCCAACGCCATGTAGCACTTTGCTTCTGGAGTGGCTGGCTTTCTTGTTCAGGCCTCTTAAAAAAATAAAATATAAAAAAGGAACAAGGGGTGCCACAAGTCTAACACTTTCAGCAGTGACCCTAAATAAGAAAGAAAAGGAATACCAAATAATTTGTCTTTCTGGAATTCTATACAATAACTGCTAGACTCATTAAGGGTTTATTTCAGGCACACTTCAGGGGGTGAGTGACTGATTGTGTCTGTTCTTTAACACCTCAACTCAGCCTTTTATATTTCTTAGGTCAATAAATGAGTACCAATACAGGTTGGGTGATGTTGTATGTATATTTGTTCTATATAAAGCGCTTATGAGTAAGTGCTATATAATAACACATAATTATCATTTGGCCATGGACATCTGTTTGCATTCACAGTAATTTGATAATATGGGCCTATACACACTGATCTTAACGATACATATGGCGATCCATTCTTGTTTGAAATGTATATCACATTATAGTGATTTTATAACCACATTTTTCATAGTGTACTTAGGAACAATGCTGTGTTATGCCACCTCCTGTTTTGTCAAAGGGTGAAAGGTCGTGTTTCATCGCTTCCTGTGATATCACTTCGGGGTGGGTTCAAATGACACTTCCTGTGATGTCATTAGAGGTCAAGGGTCATGTGATGTCACTTCCGCTACCCCTGTCATTTTGGTGAAAAGACAACCCTGCTCATGTGGTGTACTCTATGTTTTTCAAGAACAGTTCAGTTGCCCGACTTCTTAAAGGACAGTGTCACTAGAATGATGCTTCATGAAAGCGAGGGGTTGCTTGGTACTACGATCTCAGGGCTGCTGGTAATGGTTGGGCCGAGGACGTTTCTGGAGCCAGGGTTCCTCTTTAACGTATCTTAAAAGACCAGCATGTGGCACTAGGGTCTCAGGGCTGCTGCAAATGGGTGGGTTGCTGACATTTCTGAAGCCAGGGTGCCTATTTGATGTACCTTAAAAAGCAAGTGCCATTGATAACTCTTTGTGACACTCCACTGCCCTTTGGAAGGGTGTAAGTGGATGTGTGCAGAGCATCCTCCCGATATCACCCTGGGGTTGATCATACTCTGGTTT
The DNA here is from genome assembly GCF_040938575.1 of Ambystoma mexicanum. Taxonomy (NCBI): domain Eukaryota; kingdom Metazoa; phylum Chordata; class Amphibia; order Caudata; family Ambystomatidae; genus Ambystoma; species Ambystoma mexicanum. The sequence continues at coordinate 1,226,667,117 of NC_090922.1, forward strand.
GGGGAGCTATGTGGACCTGTTGGTCACCCAACTATAGGTCCCTATATCAGGCGGAGGACTTGATCACATATTTCATCTTCCTATATGGGTTTAGTTGGTCCTGTGATGGCTTGGTTATCTTCCTTTTCAATAGATCGTAAAAAATATGTGCAGGTGGGCTCTTCCAGGTTGAATACCCTGCACACACAACGCAGTGTCTCTCAGGGTTAAATCTTGTCTCATGCTACTTGCCATCTACAAGGGAGATCTAGTGCCAGGTGGGGTTACACCATACATCAGTATGATGATAACACACAACTCAAAGTGTCACCCTCTGCAGATACCCACCACCTGAACTAAAACATAACCTTACTAATTTGCTCATTTAGAATTTGACATATCATCTGTTGAAGTGTGACTGCTACTGCCCCCGAATCAGTGTTCCTATTGAGTGGTAAAAGACATTCATATGGTGGTGTCAGGCACAGAAAATCAGTCTTTCACCATGTTTGCATGCCTAACACAGCATCATGGTGTGAATTTGTTGTGATCGCCACTGCGCCCACGTGTACACATGTGGTGATCATTAATGGCAGCATCTATGGAAAACCATGGAAATTGCAGATCCCTCTGGATCCTACCTGCTCCTTCAAGCACACTATTTTATTTATTTATGGATTTTCCAGGGAAAGCAACGCATTTGTGGATATAAGACCAGATGATGTAGGGAGGTAGAAACATTAATCAGGGACGAGGACAGTAGAGCCTGATATAGGAATGGGATAGTGGAAGAAGTGCTAAGTGTAGGATGATGGGGTGAGGGATATGTGCTGTGGGGCTGTTGTAGAGAGGTAGGGGGAGATGTGGTGGCATAGAATGCTATGAAAGTGGATCTTCAGAAAGGAGGAGAGGTAGGAGTTTGGATTAAAATAGTGACAGAGTTGGAGTAGTGCAGTGATGCAGAATAAAAGCATTCCATAGTTAGGGGGTGAGGAGAGGGAGAAAGCGGAAATGAGAGGGAGCGCAAGGGACACAAGAGGTGGCAAGGCGGTGAGCCAAGGATGACCATTGGGAGCAAAGTAGAGAGTAGGAAATGAAACCATACAATCGGTAGGGTGAGGGCAGGTCTGAAGATTATGATGATGATAACGAGTGTATACTTTGCCTTCTGGCTCATAGGTAACTAGCCTAACGGCTGGGGAGGTGGAGGTGAAAAGGGGAAGGTTGAAGAGTGTACCAACAGCAAAGTTGAGGACTTAGTTGAGAGGTGAAAAAGCATAGTTGGGAAGGCCACAAAGGAGACTGGCACAATAGTCATTTGAGAGAGTACTAATGAGGAGATTAGTTGCTTACCAGTCTTGAAGGGGAGATGTCTTATTTTTCTGATGTTGAGGAGATTAAGTCTGGCTGCAGTGGCAGATTTGGAGAAGAAGAGCGAGAAGTTGTGAGGTTTGTCGAAGACGAGGTTGCAAGCAGAAGCAGAGTAAGGAAGTTGGTCAGGAGAGATAAATAGAAGAGGGGGAGAGCAAAGGATGGCCTGTTTGGATGGGAAGTAGAGAACATCAGTCTTAGTGGATTTGAGCATGAGCGAGTGAGATGCCATCCAATATTTGATGGCAGAAAGTTAGGAATATTTGACCGTAGCTCATCAGATAAGGAGGGAAAGGACCGGGCAAACCCTGCAGATAGTCCTGCCTTTCTGCCCTCATCAAAACTGTTATACAGGCAGAGTTACTGGTGAATTCCCTGCATGGAGCGGGAAACAACATGAGGCTGATTTCCTGCCTCAAGTCCTGGCCCGTGCAGCAAATCCCTACCAAAATGTATGAGATGCAGAAAAACGTACAGATTGTGAACCTCCAGAATACAGAACCTCCAAAGGTTTTCTGTATTCAGGCCTTGCAGACTGTGAGACTTACATTTTGTTTGCTTCCTTCATATTTTTCTTCTTGTTTTTATGATTGGTTGTCTCCACTTTATGGCTGCAGTATTCCATAATTTCACCAACCCAGGTGTTCTGTACAACACCCCTTGGATTTATGTTGGACTCCAGTATACATTTCAATTCTCATACCTCCTGTCTCTCTAAATATTGTATCCTTCAGTTAGCTCTTCTTAGAAAGATAAATAACGTTATCCCTTCTTCAGATGCCTTTATAGTAGTTCAAACCGTGGTACTCTCAAAACCATATCGGAAACAGCATTTTTGATGGGCTTTAAATCTTCCTCTCTGGCACAACTGAAGATGGTACTTCATCCTGCTGCCCAGTTGATCTCTGGTGTGCCAAAATTTGAACACATCACCCCGATCTTATTTCATTTCACAGACTTCTTATTCATTGTGTACTAGATATTTTGAATTACCTATAAATCTATTGTTTTGGGCCTACTTCCATATCTGGCCACCGAGTTAGACATTTCCGGTGGTTTGCGACACATCAAAAGTGCTGACTAACTGCACTTAAGCATCCCTAGATTTTGACATGCTCTCTTTTCTGCTCAAGCATTTTCTGTGGCTGCTTCACAAGCCTGTAAAATGCTGTCCAGCACCACATTACATTTAAAGGTTAGGGTGCACGTCTCCACTCACCATCACATCCTGGTTTCTCTGATCTTGGCTTGTCCGGACCCTGTGTCTATTTCTATTCATTCACTATCTACAGCACCTCACATCCGTGATACCCCTACTATAAATAAATACGTCTGTGTAGTGACTCAATGCCTCTTCAAGCTATGCCTGTGCTATGCCCAAATCACACATACAAAAGATGGGTAGTTGGTTATGTTGTTACCTATTTGAGTATTTCAATTACTTATATATCAGCAACATTACCTAGAGAATAGCTTCTGAGTACTGTAGATGAATATTAGTAAACAGGGTAGGAAAAAGTCTCCTCCCTGGACCACGCGTGTGGGTGGGTGAGGAGCTGGGACCTACAACCCACAATGTGATGTGCCCCCTCCAACAACAATGTGCTAAATTGAGAGGAGCTTGCCACATGGTGCTGCCATGGTGGAGCTTGCCACATGGTGCTTAATGGGCTTGCGACAAATGGGTCGCAAGCCCATTAAGATTGGGGTTCAGAAGTAGCAACCCCCACCTACCTGGGCAACATGATCTAACAGGTTCATGGGCAGTCAATAGCAATTGTGAGTGAGAGAAGACTTAATCCCAGGCAGGAGAAACAAGCAGAGCCCACCGGTGCAGTGGAGAAAGCAAGAAGCAGGCAGGCTCTGTACAGGCTTTGCCAGCCAGCACGCAGACATCTGTGTGTGCTTCAGTGCAAAGGCCTCTCAAACAGAATTCCAAGATGACTGACTGGCCCCTTGTAGGCTGGGTCAAGCTGATGAGTAGTCCATTGATTGTCGATCCCTAACAAATTTTTGCATAGACAGAATTTACCAAAACCAACATGGGCAGTAATAACAATGAATTACAAACCTCTAATGCAGACCTGGATCAGTGGCAGGGGTTAACATCCCTTAGAAGCGTGCAGTCTCAGCGTGATGTGGTGGGTGTATGAAGTAGTGGAGCAGCAAGGTGTGACGAGGTGGAGGAGCAGAGAGCACTAAAGGTCCAAGAGGTGGTGCATGTGCAGAGAGAGATGAAGGTGCAAAAGAAGGTGGAGGTGCAGAGAGAGCATACACAACCAAGATCTTTTTTTCTGAGTTAAATGTGGTTGTTCTAAAAGATAGCTCTGGTGGCACCTGATAATGCGCCACATCTCATAATGCAAGGTAGCATGATTGGATATAGATTAACTTGTGCCACATTGGCATCCTCTTGGCACTAGGTTCTGAAAACTGACTGTTAGTGGGAGTAGAGGGAAGGGGAGTTAAACATCCTGATGTGTTGATGAATGAGGCAGTACCCACTGTCTGTGTTCTAGCGAGATTCTAGGTGTAGTAGGCACATGGGTTATGTGTTGCCATACATGTTCCCTTATGCTCTGTAGCATACTAATAATACCTAGTCTTACCAATGTTAATCCTAAATTACTTCATCCTACAAGCGTGGAAAAGTGGAGGAAAGAAACCTGGAGAGTTGATATAGTGCTTCCAAAAGGTTAGGTGTCTTCAGTTGGTAGATCTGAATAGCAGTTGATACGTTTATGGAGACCACTTTTTTGGAACTAGAGACATGAGTCAGATAATATGCTTAATGATGCTAAGGCAGCAAACGTTTTATTTTGTACAGCCACACGAATATCTAAATAGTCTTATGGGACAAATTGTAAGAAAAAGGCTTAGGGCCTGATTCATGGAAGTGTTTTATAATGGTGAAATCCCATAGAAAAACGTTCCATGAATCAGGCCCTTAGTTTCACAGAAAGAAGTTTGTCAAGGAGGCAATAAAATAACCAACACTGACGATGAATGTAATGAGCAGCTGCAGCACACCCATTTACCAGTAGCGTGTGGCTCCTGCCACGTATGAAAGGTAAGGTTTGCGTCTGCAAGTTGGCAATGAGACTGACATGGTCATGTACAGACTTTAGTTTTAAGATCAACATGCTTTCGTGCGTCTGGAAAGAACAAGTATTGGGATTGCAAGGGGTTTAGAGAGAGACGTGTTCACAGGGAAGGGCATTTGTAGGGCAAGTGGCAGATAGCATTGAGGAGAAAAGAGGTCAGATTTACTTTCAACAGGTTACATCACAGATAACATGGGTATTTTATTCTGGCAGCGAAACCTTTATACCATTTTTTTCTAGGCAAGAACAACTTCTTTGAAAGCAATATGGCTGGCAGTTACTGATGCAGTTATTTTTGACAGTGCATTCAGGGAGAACTTGATTTGTATTTTGTATTTGACATTTATAGAGCGCTTTGCTCCAAAGCGCTGTACAGAAAATACCTTAGAGTACGATAAAATGCACATTGATTACTTTACAAACGTTTTTGTGGAGAGATTTAAGACTGAAGAAGATAGTTCCTCAGGGAGGAAAGTTATGAAGAATAAGAAGTAACAGAACAAACAGAGAGTGGGAGAGAATTCCTGCGCAGTGGGGTAAGAAGAGAGAAGGAACAGAATCGAGATTGGGAACAGCATAGATGAGCTACAGATAAGAATTGAGATTGAGAATGAAGAGAATGACCAGGAAAATAAAACAATACCCAAGACGACAAATACAGTGGAAATTAAATTTGAGACGAGTGTCGGAATTGAAACAATATTATGCCTCCTGTCGCAGCAATTGTATGTGCATTGGCCTACGCCAAGTTGTCTAAAACATCATATGCGAACAAACTCCGCGGCAAGGTCTTGACCTTAGATAAAGTAATGTAAGTCGCCATCTTGGATTAAGCCGCCATTTTAGGTTCTCTTGTAAGATGGAAGTCACCCTGAACATCAAAATGGAGGCCGAATGACATTCTGAGTAAGATTCTGGCCGTTGTGACCTCCGTACACACGAATAATTAATATGCCTGCAGGCCACTTGTCGGGGTCGCGAACTGAGACCTTGTCCTATTGCTGACCTATGTGTAAATGTACAACTATATCAGTGAAACTAATCAAAATGCATAAATTATAGGATTGACCTGGCTAGGAACCCATAGGCCCGATCCCTAGAATGGTTAACCCGCAAGAGGGTTGGCCAAGGGCTGGACAAATCATATAAAAGACCCAAGTATTCCAATGTACGGTCTCTCTTACTAATGCATCGAACCTTCGTTGAAGTTCGTTACGTTACTCTGCGAGCCGAATAGCTATCCGTTTGTCAATTGACTTTGTTAACTGTTGTAGCTTTTAAATAAAGCACTTGTATGTTCTTTGTAACCTGTGTTGGTGTGTTTCTTTTTTTGGGCTTCCTGGCCTCATATTATTTTTCTGTTTCCACATTGAGAAATAGAGTCACAAGGAGATATCTGATACAGGAGGTGAATGGAAGCATTGAAAACATACTTACGTGGGGCCAAGTGAGAGAGAGAAAGACCAAAGAGAATAGTGGAACAGTAGAAGAGGCAGGAGAAAATAAGAGAAGAAATAAGGAGTTTAGTAGCACCAAAAGTCAGAAAAGAATGAGCTTTTTGAATATTAAAAAGACGAAAATGACCAGAACGAGAGATAGTAGAAATGTGATAAGAAAAGGATAGATCAGAGTGAAGATAGAGACCGAAATTAAGAGCAGTGCCAGAAAGAGATGACAAAGAAGGAGGCAAAAATACAGAGGAGGGTGAGATGGGGGGGTCGGTAGGGGAATAGTGGTGGCAGGGAAGAACGGAACTTCGGTTTGAACGAGGCCAGGACAAGAAAATTATCAGACATCCAAGACTTGATTGCAGGCAGACAGGAAGTAAAATTATCATGAATAGCAGATGAGAAGGAAGAGAAGGAGAGAAAAAGTTGTGTATCATCATCATAATAGTGAAGCGAGATACCAAAGGTAGAGATAATCGCAGCAAAGGGAGAGGTGTAGAGAGTAAATAGAAAGGGTCGGTGAAAAGAACTTTGGGGGACACCATGAAGAAGAGGTACAGTATCAGAGGAGGAACCAGACCAAGAAACAGAATAAGTGTGTTTAGAGAGATGAGAACAGAACCAGGCAACAACAGAGTTGGCAAAACCAAATGAAAAAAGACGAGATAAAAGTAGAATATTATCAACAGTATCAAATGCAGCAGACAGATCCAAAAGTATAAGAAGAATGTTTAGTGTAGCGGGCCGAGAGCAAGGAGTCACATACAGTTTCAGTTTAATGGCAGGGATGAAAGCCAGGCTGGAAAGAAGGAATAATAGAGTTATCAATGACAAAAGTAGAAACCTGAGACCAAACTAGTCATTCAAGTGGTTTAGAAAGGCAAGGAAGAATTCTAGAACTGTTAGCTCCAGGGATGGCAGCTTAACTGCTGTGCTCCGGTGCCTGAACTATTTCCCTGAAAAATATGCTATATTATCCTGGAAATGTCAACTCCTACTACTCCAGATGCTAAAAGACAAAAAGGTGGAGAGAAAGAAGATAATGGAGAGAGCAGAGAGGATAAACTCTTTGATATGCTGAGCAAAATGACATTGGATATTGGTGAGATAAAGGCAGCTCTTTTGAAGTCAGAAGAAAAATGTACCACAGTTGTCAGAAGAGTGGATTCAGTGGAAGAACATTTGAATGTGGTGGATGAAAAGACTTTAAAACTGATGGACCAAATCAGAGAATTGAAAGTGGCTAATGAGAAGATTACCTTGAAGCTGTCAGCACAAGAACATTTTTCACGGAGGAATAATCTTCGTTTTGCTGGCTTTCCAGAAAATGCTGAAAGAGGTAATGCCATTGACTTTCGGAATAAGAACTTGCCTAAATTGCTGAATATAGATGTGGCTATTTCTTTGGAAATAGAGAGAGCTCATCAGTCTCTTGGACCTAAACCAGCCCTGGGAGAGAGGCCAAGACATATTATTGTCAAATTCCTGAGATTCCGTGTGAAGGAGTTAGTGTTGAGGAAAGCTCGGAAGCTGAAAGATCTTGCCTGGGGAGGCAATAAAATAATGGTGTTTGCAGACTTGAGTAAAGATGTGATGGAAAAGAGGAAAGCTTTTATTGGGGCTAAAATTAAAGCCTGGGAAAAAAATCTGAAATACTACATGATTTATCCTGCAATTTTGAGGGTAGTAGTAGAAGGTCGCTTACATTCTTTTACTGAGTGCAAATTGGCAGAGACTTTTCTGACGGATTTAGATCTGGACCCAATGGAAGGTACATCATCAGGTTTGGAGCCCAATGCCAGGCTGAGGAAGAAAAGGGAAAGACCTGATTCACATCAAACTGTGGTCCCGTGTAGTTGCTCTGTTGAACGTTTTTCTGTTTTTTTAATGATTTCAATAATTTTTAACGTTTGCAATGGTTTTTTGCATTGGAGAAAATGGCTGCCGCATATTCATCGTTAATCACAATGGAACTGGAATGTTTATGTTTCTTGAAGATATGCCATGATTGCCCTGAACTTTCCGTGTTATTGGTATGGAGGAAAGCACCTTGTGGATTGGTCACGTTACGTGGAATGTAACGGAGAAGATGCAGCCTTCGCGTTCATTCCCGGCTGGCCACACCCCCTTTATTTGCCATGAGCGATCAAGCAGTACAACTGAAGCGGAATACGTGGCTGTCAGTCTGTGAGCCTACACATTCTTTGATGAGCTCAATTTCAGATGACGGTGGTCAATACGGCATTCAATGCTTCAACGAGTCCGCTGTTTCTGATCGAGCGTAAGGTGTTGCTGCCCCCGTCTGCTCCTTTGGGATTTCTACAATGTGGACATGGGTAAGCAATGCTGCTGTCATAGATCATATTGTGCCCGGGGTTATGCTCCACAGGCCTCCCCATTCGCTTTACCCTACCCCCCTAATGAACTGGAAAGAGGAACCCGGAGCGGAGAAATGCCATTGGACATGGAGACGTCCTCTCAGTCCGGGGAGGTGTGTGGAAGAGTTTTAATGAGGCGTGGGGGAGGTGGGCCCTGACTGCTAGCAGCGCACAATATCCAGTGGGCCAATCACCTGGTGCCTTGCACTCGTTATGGCAGCCCTGTGTGGCCTTGGAGCACCCATCGCGAGCGATGCTCTGGAGACAGTGCGGCCTGACCTCATTCCAGTCTGCGGCCCACACACGTACGGTTTCCCTGCTATCCTACCTTGCACGTTACTTCATACTGCTTTGGCTGCGTTCATAAGCACTGTTATTTTCAATTTATTTCTCTGTGGTCTCTGGGGCCCCAAGCCTCCTGTTATTGATTACTGAGCGAACTGCCTCCTCCAACATTACGTTTTTGTTGACAGTGCTAAGTTTCACTGCAAGTAGGATGTGAAGTGACTGTCCGGGACTTTGTAGGAGTACCAGCATTCTAACGGGAGCGGAATTGAAAACTACCTTATGTCTCTTTGTATGATTGTAGCGATTTGAGCCCCACACTGTGCTTGCATGCATGCCCCTTCTCTGTGAGGAACCCCCTAATGCTACGCCTCTGCTGTTTGTCTTTTATGCGCTTGTCAGTGGTCATACTGTAGAAGATGATGTACATATTGCTTTGGGGGGGGGATTGATGTTAAGTATTATGGGGGTTGGAGGATCGTTCTGGCTGCTTGCAAAGTCATCCCCTCTTGTCTTTATTAACCACCACTGCATGGTTTCCTTCGTGCAAATCTATATTAATATTATATTCCCCGTCCTGTGGGCTTAGAACAAGAGGGCTCGGAAATTCTGTGAGCCTACACCGTCCTTTGCAATATTTAAATGCGCCTATGTCGGTGCATGACGCTGTCTGTAGGCATTACACTGATGTGTATCTTTAAGGAGAGGAGGTTGTTTACACCTCATGCATGTCCATGGTCTAGTGGTGTGGGGGGTCTATGCAAAAAGATCTTGAAAGTGATTGAAGTCTAATTGGTCTAGGGGATCAAGGTTCATTTAAAGGAAACCAAAAACTTGTGGAATACTGCTTCTAATGATTGCGGGAGGATCTTGGCCGATTTTCCATGCTGTCTTGATGATGGCTTTGTGGTACCATCTGCTGTTTTTCTTCGATACCCCTATCCTTCCCCTTTATAAACTTTCCGCATTAAGGTTCAAATGGCATTTGTATGGGGTAATTTGAAGTTCTGTTTTTTTAAACCTGGCGCTGCTGTGGATTGCTGTTTTTTTTTTTTAAGCCTTGCAGGGGGATGGGGTAGTGCGTAGTTAGCCCTATTTGTGAATGTTATGTGTTGGATGCTTCATATGTACTGCGGACCTATTTGGGGGAACCGGTCTTTCTATCTTTATGCATTGATAGTTTTCATTGTTATATGACGTGACCTCCTTGGTCACATATTGGAGGGTGGATGGATTTGTGAGATAATATTTCAAAGGAGTATTGCATATTAGTGGTTTGAATGGTGAGGGCCTTGGGGTTAGTGGGCTAAGGAGTGGTATATATTGTTCACGTTCAGGAAGGTGAGGGTTTGTGGTTGCGCAATAGAACAATAGAACTTTTATATTTAATAGTTACTTTTAGATAGTTGTGATGTGAGTTGTACGATTGAGTTTGGTGTGAAACATTGCAATTTGAGTTTGCTCCATTAGTATACATTTCTTTGGCATTGCCATAGAGAGTTAGTAGAGGGGAGAGGGTTAACATGAATGCATTTTACAGTTTAATAGGATAGGGATGATACTATTTGTTATACTTAAAATGTTTGGGCATAGAGTTTTGTTTCTGGTGGTTATAGTTCAGAATGTTGTATCTGTTGTATATATTTATGCTTATTTTAAGTCGGATGTTTATCGGACTGGGAACATGGTGAAAAATGTGTGTTTTCTGTTTGTTTGTTTGTATATGTGTCTTTGTCTTTTGTTATTGTGTCTCTCCTTTCCTTACTTGTTACTTTTCAATTTTTGGGGCCCGGCCTTTGACCTTGATAAATACTGCATGCATTGTAATAACCTGAATAGAGAGTTATGGTTGCATTGACTTTTGTTTCGTGGCATGTTAAGGGAATTGGTAATGCTGTGAAGAGACGCAAGGTATTGGGAAGATTATGGAGGAGTAGAGCTGATGTGATTTTCCTTCAAGAAACTCATTTAGATGAACAAACTGAAAAATACTTGACCAATTCCAAATACTCTAGGGTTGTCTCGAATTGCTATGATTCTAGATCTAGAGGGGTGAGTATATTGTTTAGGAAAGGCCTACTGATTAAGATTGAAAAGACAGTTGCAGATGAGGATGGTAGAATCCTATTGCTTGACATACTCTATGATGGAAAAAAATGGACGATTGGTACTGTATATGCACTGTGCTCACCAGCTATATCTTTTCGGTCAATTGGGCCTTTTGCTGGATGGTATGGAGGGTGAATCATTTGTGTTAGGAGGTGACTTTAATTTAGTGATGAACAGTAGGTTGGATCGTAAATCTGAATGTAGGTATTACAATGAGAAGATTAGTGAGGAGTTGAAGGCGTTTGTGTTTAAATACAAACTTATTGATATATGGAGGGAACTTTGCGATGAGGAAAAATTCTCCTTTTATTCACCTGTCCTTGACTCATACTCAAGGATTGATTATTTCTTTATTAGTGATACCTTGGGTAGTCAGACTGTGTCCACGAATACACTAGAAAGGGGTATCTCTGATCATGCTTTATTGGATCTGCAGTTAATATTCGACAATGTGGGTGCTAAATCAAGGAGATGGAGAATGCAAGCTAACACACTAAAGGATAATTTGGTTACAGAGGACTTGGATACATTCATTGGACATTACTTTGAGGGAAATTTAGGTTCGGCTGGTATTAGGTCTGTCTGGGATTGTTTTAAGACAGTCTTAAGGGGTGAACTGATAAGTAGGTTTGCCCATGCAAAGAAGAATAATCAGGCAGTGATTAATAATCTGGAGGCGGAGATTAGAGATTTACAGAGGATTTGTGCTAATGATGTTTCAGGTCGTAATAAGCTAAAATTGCATAAATTAGAAAAGGAATTGAGGACTCATATACAAAACCTGGCTGGTAAAAGTATGTTTTATTCGAAACAGAAGTTTTGGGAATCTGGTGATCGGAATGGTAAACTATTGGCTTATAAGCTTAGGGGGTTGGTGACTGATACCTGCGTTTCTTCTATTCAAACTGATGGTGGCATCACTTTACATAGAAATAGGGACATCTATGACTGTTTCAAGGATTTTTATGAAAAACTGTATAGGGAGGACAGTGATCCTACTGTTGATAGATTGGAAGCATTTTTTTGAGAAAATCTCACTCTCTAAATTGACTCTAGAGAAGCACACTTTGCTTGTCTCTGCAATTGAGGTTGCAGAAGTTAGTACGGCCATATCACAAATGAAAGACGGAAAATCGCCGGGTCAAGATGGTATAGTATCGGAATTTTATAAAAAATGTGATGTTCAATTGGCACCTATTTTGTGCGACCTTTATAACGATTTTATAGCATCGGGAATGATGTGTGATTCTATGTGAGAAGCTTTGATTGTTGTGATCCCGAAACCTAATAAGGATCATACTAAGTGTGGAAATTACAGACCTATTTCAATGTTGAATGTAGATCTTAAAATTTTAGTAAAAATTTGGCCCAAAAGGTTAAGGTTATGTGTGGGTGATCTGATTGATGGGTCTCAGGTGGGTTTCATTCCAAGGGGGTATGGCTATGACAATATCAGAACTGTGTTGAATGTGGTTGGTGAGCGTTTTGGTAAAGACTCAAATGAAGTTATAGGGTTTTTTGATGCTGAAAAAGCCTTTGATAAGGTTAACTGGAAGTTTCTGGAATGCACAAGGCTGTCTGTTGTCACCTTTTTTGTTTGATGTGGCGTTAGAACCACTTGCTACTTATATTAGACAATGTGAGATTATAAAAGGAATAATGGTTGGGAAAGTTGAGGTTAAAGTTTTATCGTATGCCGACGATATGCTTCTTATGTTGTCAAATCCTGAAGTGTGTGGTGATGCAATAAAATCGATGTTTCGGGAAGTGGGTGAATTATCAGGGCATAAAGTGAATTGGGATAAAACTTAAGTCTTTCCATTGTCTAGCCAATGCGCTTGTAATGTTTTGCGTTCGTGGAATTATAAGTGGTCACCTGGGGGGGGTTACATATTTAGGGATTCATATTATTGGTGATTTGAGAAAGTTGCTGCAATTAATTTGGACTTGGTAACCACAGATATGTCATTATTAATTAGGAGATGGGAGAGATTGAAATTGAATCTGTGGACCAAGATTAATGCGATTAAAATGGTCCTCTTACCAATGATCTTATATGTTCTCCAGTCCATCCCGTTAATGTTATATAAAAAACAGTTATTAAAAATTGAGAAACTTTTTTCTTCTTTTTTGTGGGGTCCTGGAAAAAGACCTTGTGTTCCAAAGTACATGCTGGTGCAAAAAGTTGAGGATGGGGGATTTGGATTCCCTGATTTAATAAAATACTACAAAGCTTTTTTTACTTAAAAAGAGTTCATATTACTTTAGAGAATGGAATGCAAATGAACCGATTTGGTTGCGCATGGAAAGGGAAATTTGTGCTCCATTTGACCTACGGAACTTATACAGTATGGATAAATTACCCAGTAAGAGACTGAAGTTAATTCCGATAGTGGTAACTAGACAGGTGATCGGGGCATGGTTTAGAGATAATGGACTAAGTTATGGTTTCAGTTCTGATGCTTCTTTATGGCATAACGAAGCATTGCATTCCAGATTGATAATACATTTTGAATTGGATTAGTTGGATAAATAAAGGTATTCTGAGACTGGCGGATGTGATGGATGGGGACCGGTTGTTGAGTTTTGTGGAGTTACAGTAGAGGTGCAGTTTGAGGCAGAGTGAAAGGAATAGATACTTGACTTTAGTGACTATGGTAAACAGTAGGATGGAAATGATGGATGGTTCTATTGGCAAAAAAACTGAGACTAGTAAATTGTTAGAGGGTCCGGAATACAGTGTACGTACTTATATGCAATTCATGCCTATTAATGAGAAATTCCAAGTTGCACGGTCTAGATTGAGAGAAATTTGGTTGGATGATGTTCAGGAGGTAATCTCTGAAGTAGACTGGAAACGTATTCTGAAGGTTAATTTGGATTTGGGACCTGATATGGGTTTACGTTTAATTCGTCAAAAAGTTGTTGGGAAGTTGTATTGGACGCCAGTTAAGATGTTTAAATTGGGGCTACAGCCTAACGATCTTTGTTGGTGTTGTAATGTTGACAGGGGTACTTTGTTGCATTTACTGTGGGATTGCCCGAGAGTGCAGGCGTTTTGGACGGCGGTCATTGATAGGATAGAGTTGATTTTTGATATTGTTTTGCGGAGATCGGCAGTTAATATAAGTGATTAAGTTAATACTCAGGATTTGGAAATCAAGGAAAAAACCTAATGTTGATCAATGGTTGACGGAATTGAATATTTTGACACAATATGATAGGGTTTCATTTCGTAATAAGGATAAGGAAGAGGATTGCAAGAAGCTATGGGGTCCATTTATGGCGCTTTATGATTGATGTGAAGATTGGGTTGCTTTGATAGCTATGGTGCTTGTGGTAAGGTGAGTGGCGTCCCCCCGTTTGTTTTTCTTTTTTTCTTTCTCTCTTTTGTGGTGCCTTTTGTGGATTCCTGTTACTTTGTTGACTGTGTTTCACTAGGGTTGGTCATTTATTGGTCTGAACTATTTGTGATGCTTTTGTTATTCTGTACATATCATTCTTTCTGATTATTGTGAGACATTGTTGTTGATATTTATGTTTTTGTGAAAATTAATACATTGTTTTTGAAAAAAAAAGAAAGGCAAGGAAGAAGAGAGATGGGATGGAAATTAGAGGGTAGAGAAGGGTTAAGTAATGGTTTCTTCATAATAGGAAGAATGGAAGCATGCTTAAAGTGAAAGGGAAAAGTAGAAGTAAAAGGAGAGATATTAAGAAGAGTGGTAAGGTAGGAGACAAGAGAAGGATAAACTTCAGGTATTACAAGAGGGAATAGGATCGGACGGGGAAGCAGTATGATGAGAGCGAGCTATAAGAGAAGAGTTATCAGAAACACTGTGAACTTCGGTCTTTCTGCAGCTGGTCTATCTGGTCAAATCTTGTTGTGGTTTACTGCTTTCCTGACTCACCGCTCTCAGTCAGTCTCTCGACCTCCTTTTCGCTCCAAACCTGTATTCTTGTAGTGCGGAGTCCCCCAGGGATCCGCTCTATCACCAATACTACTCAATATTTATATCAGGCCTCTTCTTCTTCTGATCTCATCTCATGGGTTCCGCTATTATTCCTATGCTGATGATACACAGATTCTGGTCCGCTTGGATCGCAATCGACCCGATATGGTGGCTCGGCTAAGGAGGTGCCTTGAGGATCTGGGATCTTGGATGGCGGCCAATTGGCTAAAGATGAATGGCAATAAAACTGAGGTCCTTGTTGTTGGTACTAATTCCCCTCTCTCGTTCTGGACAACCGACTTCTGTCCTGCATCACTTGGCCCTTTTCTTCTGCCAACCCCCTCAGTTATGAATCTGGGGGTAAAAATTAATTGCTCTCTCTCTATGGATGAGCAGGAGGCAGCGGTATGTATTGCTGGTCACTATAAACTGCGCGTTCTCGGGAAAGTTCTTCCCTTTATTCCGGCCAAATTTCAAGCTTCAGTGGTGGCCGTTATTGTTTTGAGCACAGTGGACTATTGTAACTCATTGTACCTGACCCAGCCACGCTTTCTCGCCAATCGTCTTAAACTTCTTCAGAATGCTGTGGCCAGGGCTATCCTCCATCCCCCTTTTGGGGCTCACATGTCTCCTCTGCTGAAAAAGCTCCACTGGTTGGCTGTTGAGAAGCAGATCTTCTTTAAGTCCATGTCCATCGTGCTTTTTATGAACTAGGGGCAGAATATCTACAAGCGACATTTTCACGCTATGTTCCATCTCGCTGCCTCCGCTCTCAGTCAGCCCTAGTGGTTTCTGTTCGCCGTGACAGACTTTCCCTTATGGGCGGGCGTGCTTTTTCAGTGGTTGCAGCCATGACCTGTAATGCCCTCCCTTTTCCTCTCTGTGCCACGGCTGACCATCCTATGTTTCGCCGCTCTCTGAAAACCTTTCTGTTTTGAATGCTCCGATAAAACTGCTACTTACTTGCTGCCAGCGCCATGATGCCTTGGGGCGTATGTGCGCTTGACAAGTGCTTTTAACGTAAAATAACATAACAGTTAGTGATGGGGCAAATGAGGAGATGGCCGAGGTGGGAGATGGGAGTGTCGAAGAAAAGGAGAACGGAACAATAGCAGCACGAAGAGAAGCAACTTTAGAGGAAAAATAAGTTGCAAAATCAGAGGCGCCAAGAGTAGAGTGAAGCAAATGATCATGGGTGGCAGGTGTAAGAAAATGAGAAACAGACTGAAATAATTGCCTACTGTGTGCAGACGGAGTATGTAAGAGATCTGAATATAGGCACGTTTAGCTAAAAGAGGATGATAGGATGAGAAAGACAGTCAAGTTCAGATTGGAATTTGCACCAACGATGCTCAAGACAACGAAGAACTCGCTGCATTGTGCAGAGATGAGAAGGAAGCCACGGTTGAGGAGGTTTTCGAGAAGGAGAGAAAGAAGAAACATGATAGAGAAAATCACGAGAAGAAGAAAGAAGACACTGCATGGTCCACAGAGCAAGCAGAGAATGCATTTGTGGATGCTGTGACAGGTTGAAGTGTGGTACTTCTTGCAGACGACTGCTGCCAATAACATCGAGAAGAGAATGATTACTTTTGGCAATGAATTCTGGCCGTCCCTTCTGGCATTCATTCATAGCTCGCAACATAGTTGCCTCAGCAATTACATTTATGAAGAATGGTAACGTTTTGCAATTCTGACAGCTACAGTAGGCGCTGCATACAGCAGATGCTTTGGATGATAAAACAAATAGGTTTGGCAGACAGGGCAATTGCTTCCAACACGAAAACAAATATCTAGCCAATTATGTCTACCAAACACATCTAGTAAAACAATATTCTGTAAATTATTTGTGAGAGAGAGCAATCATTTTTGGCATTTACACCCGGGAGTTATAAACGATACTGCCAGTAACTGTTGGTGGGAAAACAGCAGTCACCACGTCTGGTGACTTATTCATGGTGTGCATGAAATAAACCTGGCACACACTTCTGGCGGTTGCAAATTGTAGTTATTTCTGGCTGTATTCTTGGCAGATGTAGCCAAACGTTTAATTTGGAGGCGTTTATAGGGAGTTGCTTTAGGTAGTGAAACTATATCAAAGCAGGCATTGCATTGAAGTAAAGATTGCATCTAGCATGACTGTCAAGATCAGCTCTGCATTTACCAGTGCAGTTGAGCTGTTGAGCTGCTACTACTCATTGCTGATCTGAATGGAAAGGTTGCAGCGAATTATGGCAGAATACGTCAGATTGGGAAGAAACTAATATAGATCAAATGGAGGAAACACTTTCCAAATAAAGAAATAAAACATCACATTATTTAAATTAGTCCTAAAATAACTGACAATTTTAAGACCACTATCAAAATTGATAAAGCAATGTATAGAAGAGATAAAAAAAACAGGATGACTACTCTCACCTACATTAACATTTTCCGTGTACCCGAGTTGTGGTCTATTTTTCAGAATTTTTCTGTCATTTCTTCAGAAAGTTTATTTAAGTAATAAACCCTTAGAAGGCGGGGGTAATATTGGCTCAGGTAATGCCTTGCGGCCTAAGTTACTTAACGTGAGGCCCAGGGCATTACCGGTCCTTGTAATGCCCTTGCCATCCAGAGGTGTATTGCTATAAGCAGCCCGCCATGTTTTCCTAGGTGCTTATAGTATTTTATTTTAATTGAGAAACAACGTTGCGGTCTTCTCAGTGGCCGTTATCGACAAGGAAGACGGGAATGTAGTCCTTTAATCCTTTCTCCCTTTCCATCGTGGCAAGCTCCATAGCCAGACACCAGTGAGGGATGAAGCAGTTGCAGGTAAATGGGGCAGGAGTAGGGCTGTGGGTGGAAAAAAATTTGGGGGTGGTTGTAATGGGTCACATGTTGACTTACCTTTTGCCGTACAGGAAAGATGGCGACCTCCCTCTTCTGAGGAGGTTCGGAATGCAGTCAATGACATGAGATAAAGCCTGCATTCCAAACTTCCTGATTGGCTGGGAGGACCCTCTGCCACACCTGTCAGGTGGCAATATTGATGCAAATGTTATAAAACATGTAAAGCCAGAGGATAGCGAAATCTCCTAACTTTGTGATATACACCTCGTTCGTTTGAAGGAAAATACATCTAACATGTATCCCTAAAATGCATAATATATATGTGTTTGAAAAACCTATCGAATATGTGCGACTTTAGTATTTAAAACAGCATACATGTATTAGTACTGAGTATGTGCAAAAGTTATGAGTGATTACTTTTGCATTTTTGAATTGTGAACATGTTATAAAAAAATGGTACACTACTTTGAATTACATTTGTTTGATTGTTTGTGGGTGTATAAAGAATATAGAATTATAAATTCATTAACATTTTCAATTGAAATAATCTAACCCCAAAAATATAGTTATTTATACATACACGTTTAAAACCCATATTTTTGGAAAGCTGTAAAATGAAATGTTTTTGTATGCTAACGTATGGCAAGTATTGAAGGAAATGCTCAGTACATCTAAGGATACATCCATCATCAAAGATGAGATCCGCATGAGATATTCGGGAGATGCCTAATGTTCTCTCACACCAAATAAGATGGTATTTGCAAAATACAGCGGGCCTAATTACGAGTTGGGTGGTATTCCAGCGGTAAATCGGACAGAATACTGCCCAATTTAATTACCGTCGGATTACAAGTTGCAGTGACGGTCCACAGGACTATATGGGTGTTTTTTTGGCTGAATGAACGCAGCGGTAATTACAGTGCGATAATTCCAACGATTTTGTAGATTTTGTAGCGGAGAGTCGGAGGATTCACCTCAAGCATGATCAGCATGATGCGGAGCAGGAACATTGCCGGTAATTCTGTTACCACCAATTTGTCTGCCATACTTGCAATGAGGCCAAGAGCCTTCCTTCCAGATAAATATAATGACAAGTGCCTGATCAAATCGTTTTACACAATACGAACACGTATTGGCAAAACACATAGTTTAAGTGTTTTGAATGGTATAAATGTCAGTTTTGCCAGTCATCGCCATCTGTGACTATGTCACGTGTTCTTTGTTCTATTATGAGTCCCTTGGAGGCAGTACATGGTGGATCCCCACTGGTCCCTTAGTCCTACCTGGAGCGATTTCAAGGGCCCACAACTCTCAAATTCAGCAAAGAATGCTCACTCGCCCAAGTAGAAATATGTTGTATGAGTTCAGCAATGGTCTCAAAGTCACAAGGACCGATATGGAGCGTGCCAGAGCTGAATATAGCTTTCACGCACCGCCTGGGGTCAGACCTGGTGTTAAACGGCCCGCCAGCCCGAGCTGCGGTAGGCCCGAGCAAAGCCTCCCTGTTGTCTCCCCATGCTAAAAAAAAGGAAAATAAAGCACCACCTGGGGAAGGGCCATGGGTGGCTGGAGCAGCGGGCGGGGATTGTGCATTCTCGCCCACTGTTCCAGCCACCCAACTGACTGAGCGCCCTTCCCCGGGTGCGAATAGAAAATACATAGCAGGCCCAGAAAATATCTGAGTGAGAATTCGCAAACCATCAAAGGCGCAGGGAACAGAGTAATACACCTACAAACAGGAGCCCGACCTGCAGTTTCTGGGACTTGCCATGGCACTGCTTTCTTATCCAAACATGGTGGACAGGCAGGGCTGTTGCTAAGTCTGGAAAGATCCAGGGCTATGCTAATGTCGGACTGTTGGGACTCGGGGCTAGCTAGCCATCTGGTTGTAGCCTCTGAGCTTCTATCAGGGGCTACAACCAAAAGACTGGTCTTTTTGCTGGCTAAAGCCCTGTGAGCCCCCTAACTCCCCCCCCCCGCGCCCCTTAGAAACACCTCTGCAGACATGCTTATTGTAATCTCTGAACACGTGGGTCATGGTACAAGCCGATCACAAGTAGAGAAAAAGCACAACAACTGAAAAGAAGTTCAACTGAGAGCCAAACACATGGGGAGATTTTGAACCCGTTATTGGATGACCTGTAACAAATAAGGTTATTATTGGGAAAAACGACCCCCCCCCCAATCAAAACACACATGGGAAAAGTAGTACCTGCGTAAAAAGCGGCAAAAGCTTTGTGAATTTGTGGGTGTCAGGAAGAACTTCCAGAAAGAGTTGTATTAATTAAATTAATCTTTTATTACATGCTAATATCTAAGCGCGGGACCGGGATTTGAACCTGTGTGGCTCAGCTTGTCTTGCGAAAAATCCGGTATGACAGTGAGTGGAAGCAGTGGAAGCAATAGAAGAGAAAGAGAACCTGTTTTGACCAAGCCAAAGAGTCCAACTAGCTAAAGGGAGGCGGACGGAAGAGGAGATGGCTGTGCCAACTGAGCCGTACCACATAACAGGCCAAGTTAGAGGGAATGGCTGGACCATAGAACCTGCTAGGAACCTGTGCACAAAACCTGGCTGGAGTCATGCCCTAAGAAGAGCAGTTAAGCATAAGCTAGATGGGAGCTGTAGCCCAGATCCTGGTGGCAACAGCAAGGTCTCCAGCCCAACTAAAACATCTTGCAACACTTGAGTACCCACATGGCAGGGAGAAAATCCTCCCAAGTCGTATCCAGGTAGGAAAGGCAGCCCCTACTCGGAGGCACAGAGAAGAACTCCAAGAGCAAGAGAGGAAGTAATTTGACTTACCTCAGGAACTCACTGGCAAGAGGGGCTTGCACCAGTAGCAGACTTGAGCGAACTGCATCATCTAAAGGATAAACACCAAAACAAAGACACAAAGGACCAAAGGAACACAAAGGAACATAACAAAAGTGCACTGGGACACTTCAAAATCCCTGTGCGTGGCTTGGACGCCCAGGTGATTGCAAATAGACTTCACTCAGAACCTCAAGCCCTTTAGAATAGTCCATCACTAAACTTGCTTTATCCCTCACACTGTTACCTTAGTACCTTCCTTTTTTAGTGGCTTCCTTACAAATCAAACATTTCTTCCACCTTTCTCCATATCAAAATAAGGTCCTTGAAACATCCTCCACTGTTTTGCATGCCCTGTGATATCTATCATTTGAAAGATATTACCACCATATCACCAGGTACTAGCATCATTTACCAGATATTTCTGTATGCCACGGTACCCATGCCATTTGCCTGCAAATGAAATTATACTCACATCATGTGCCAGGTTTTGCCATCACATCCACAAATGCTCGCACCATAGTCCATGTCTTGCCATGAAATGCCCAGACACCTTCATTTGGCGGGCATCTGTGATATATGACAAGCACTGCCATCATATGACCTGGCACACTGTAAATGCTGGAGGAGGTATCTGTATTTCAGACCTCTATATGGCAGGGCAAAGGCACAGAACACCCCCGCAAAGGTTCTCTATTATGGTAGAATGGAAGAGAAACCAAGACTTAAGCTCTCAAGAGGCGATGCAGGCAGGTTCTTAAGTACAGTGTTCCCCAAAACCCCCACAAAGTAATGTCCACACACTATGTTAGGTGATAACACAGCTTCTTTATATAAAATAGGGTTTGCTACCCAAAATATATATATATATATATGTATATAAATAATAACACTTTGTACTTGGAATACTTATTCAAAGAATGGCAAATATATGCACTCTATGTGGCATCACACAACAATTACATTCAGTAATAGGTGCAATAACTGCAGACAGCTTTGAATAGGCATGTGAATTCTTAAGTGAGGTGTATCAGCATAGAATAGGGAAGAAAGGCAGGTTAGTTGTGAACAGTAACAGGATGCTTTCTTTAGAATAGATATACAATTATTTGTGAAGATCACCCCCACCTGGGCAACCTGAAAGGGAAGGGTTAGGGTGTAGTGTACCTTGTTTTTTAGAGCCCAGTCCAATAATATTCAATGACCTTCTGGTTTCTTTTAACCCCTTAAGTGCCAAGGACGAGGCTGCTCATACTAGGTCCATTAGGATCATTTTTCCTGCCAGTAAAGGTTCTACCACCCCAAAGTACCTGAGGGGCCACAGGAGAACAGGATCCAAGACGAATCTGGGACCCCTGGATGACTCCTGAGGCTAAAAGATGCTCTTCCTCATTACAGTACCTTTGCTGCCTTGGCAGACGAAGTGGCATGGTTTCTCAGTTTCACTCGACAATTCCCTCCGAGGATGTATCGTACCCCCACTTCGAAGAAGGAGCCACTGGGATGCTGAGTCCACAAGAAAAATAAACCAATGTCTTTCTGAATTGCAGCAGTTTTTCTCTTCGCAGTGCTTTCATTTAGTCAACGATTTCTCGGAATGTAGAGGTCCTGTGAAGATGAAACTTGCTGTGGGCTCCTTAAAGGCTTGGCAGATGAGATTAAGACCCGTGCAACCCTTCAATGACTTCTGGCACCGAAGGCTGCCTAGGTCACTTCTGGTGTTGTCTTTCGGAATATTGCGGTTTTCCAACTTTTGGTTCTTTAGTGCTGCAGCTGCAGGACAGACCTCTGAACGGCTTCTGGCAACCTGGACTCGACGGCTGTAGTGGACCACGCACCCTCAACAAGTCTGGACCCTCGGGATGTCTTTGTTAGCTTCTGGTAGTAGGAAACCAACCAACTGACCTTCCTCTGCACTCAGCGACTCTGAACTCTCTCTGGACTCTTTCTGGCGGGAAAAAAGTCAGTGATGGTGGCAAAGATGTCCCTTTAAATTTTCTTAGGCAGTTTGGAACTTTTCCAGCTCTGGGTGTCCAGCAGCACTATGCCAAGGTATCCTCTCTTCTGGGAGGTAGACAGCAACGACTTCCAGTGGTCACAAAATGCCCCTCCGGACTCCAATGCAATTCTTCGACTTGAGAAGTCTGGGCACTCATCTTCAGGACTCAAGAAGACACCTTCTCCAGACGGCAGGCACAAAGGACCGTCTTTTTAGGGCACTTCAGATGAAGAGCAGCAGTTTGCATGACGGTTCCTGATAACTCCGGGAGAGGTCTGCTTAACAGGCCCTCTCTGGATCAGCCCTTGGAATAACATGGCAGCTTTTGCATTACAAAAAGAAATGCAGCAGCAGATGTTTCCTCCAGCTGGGCTTCAAGGAACGGCTTATTCTTGCTTCAGCTTCAACTTCAACTTCAGCTTGGTAAGTGAGAGGTCCCCAGATATACCCAACTGTTCCCCATTCACTCGGGCTGAGCCAGGCTCAGTCAGCCAATCACGCAGAAGGGATTTCATGCAGGCAGGCAGCCAATCAGGCTCACAAGCATTCAGGCCATTCACTCCACCCAGTCACCCATAACAAAGAATGTGACTGGAGTAAGCAACCAGCCCTTCAGCACACTACACCGCATTCATGTCAGTTTCAGTCAGGGATGTCTCAATAATTGTGTCACGCACACAGAAACCAGACAACTGCAACAGAGAATGTGAGTTGACTCCCAACTCCATTCACACAGGTCCCACCGCTAGGGTGTACCCACAACACACAGCCCCTGGGAAGGCTCTAGTCAGTCTGAAAGGAGGCAGCCCCAGAGCCATCTATGGTATTTGCACCCAGCAGCCAGTCAGGAGGAAAGGGAACAAAGACTATATGGTGTTTCCACCCAACAACCACTCAAGAGGCAGGGAACAGACTCAGGGCTTCCACAGACTTTGGGAAACAAGATAACAGGCAATAGAAACCAAGAGGCCACAGTGGCCATCTTACCTTCTATCAGGAATACATTGATTCCTATGGCCAGGCCTGCGTGTTCCAAAATGGAGGACACTCAGAGACATGGCCAAGTCAGCATGTAGCTTCCTCCTGCTCATATCCTGCTCTGCGGGCAACACACAGGTGCCCAAAAAACAAACATAAGGAGCACAAGGGTGTACCTCCACCCACGGGTGCCATAAGGGTACCCTATGGGTGTTGTTCACAAAAGATAAAATGAAGAGCTGCACTGCCAGAGGTCCAGGCTGGACCTGAGTAACAGAAAACATAAGGAAAACACACACAGAGAAGTGGTAGGACAAGGACTAAGAGGCCATGTCTCTCCATAACGAATTTTCAGCATCACACACAGTTTTTATATGATTGGGATTGCAGAATAGACCACATGTTCCCATTGCATTATTTGACAGAAGTCACAAAACCTCATGTGTATGAGTATCAGAGGAAAACTGGGTTACACTGGAGAATCTGTGGAGCAACCATTAGAGTCAGTGTGAGGAGGTATTCCCCAGAGCTCCCTCTTTGGATTATCCAGGGGTACAGTTAAGGTCAAAAATAGTAAGCAGCCCCGTAACAGATGGGGGAAATATGTTTCATGATCGGTGAGAGTACACCACCAGGGAGAAAACCCAGAGAAAATTGTACCCTTGATCCCTTTTGTGTAAGGTGCAGAATCAGTGGTTCTTTTTCGCTTCAAACAGCATATGGCTGTGGGTTCACGAACAGACCAGGAGGGAAGAAGTCGCACACGAGGTGTGCAAGTTCAGAAAAAGAGCAAAGCCTGGAGCCAAACTGATATTTTATGGCAGATGATCAAATAACATGATGGGAATGCTGGCACTGCGCACCAGCACCGACAGCCCGTAAAGAACATCCACAAAAGCAGGAAAGATGCAACAGAATGTTCCAGGGTACAATCTTGATGCCATCCATGATTGGCAGGGTTTTTACAATGCACAACACCTGTAGGAACATACAAACAATGGCCACTCTAACTGGGAGGAGGCAGAAACATTTAGTAAGATTCCATTATTCAGGCCAAAGCTAATCGGGAAACAGATGCACAAATCATATCCAATCACTAGCAGCACCTGATCATGACGGCATGCCTCAGATGGACAAAGAAGGAGAGATGAAGCTGTATTGGCCGAGACAGAGACAGACAAGACAGAGGCAGAGAGGCAGAGAGACAGAGTGTGGTGTGTGGTGTGTGGTGTGTGTGTGTGTGTGTGTACACCAACTAAGCCAGAGATAGGTGGAGACTAGACTAAAGGGACAGGATAAACTAGGAGGCATGATGAGAACCTCAGCCCAAAGACTGGCAGGTGCCAACCCTTGAGGAGAACATACGGAGTGAAGCTAGCTGGGGTCTGTCACAGTTGATGGATCAATTGACACTACAAAACCAGGTTTGAAGGTTCAAAGGTCCTTCATAGAAAAAGGAAACTAAGTGATTAGACTTAAATGAGGTCAACAAAGAGAATTCAACACAAAAGAACATAGTAATAACCTCAAAATGGTTATTTAATATTTGGTCAAACATTCCACCACCCAAAAACCGGTGAAAAATAAAAGAACAATTCACCAAATGCAGTGAAATAGCCGCAACTAAGTGGGTGGGTCCTTCATACTTCCTCCCATTCTATCTTGGGTTCTGCAAATGTCACTCACAGTGTCTGGGTTTACATGTTTCTCTACTTCTTTCTTGAAAGTAGCAGTCAATGATTTTGCTTACATAGATTTCAGGATGTTCAACTTCTCCTCAAAATATAGAGGTACCACCACCCTTGTGTCCAGGGTTTCTGAAATGGGTTCAGTTATCAGATTAATATATCCTTTGCTGAACAGCAGTGGGACCCGAGGGTGTTGATCTTAATCCCTTGACATGCTGTATGAGTGAGACCTCGTTGGGTATGACTTTCCCACCAAGCTAGGAGTCTCCCTAGAGATTTAGGTCTGGCCCAGCCCTCGCTTGTCTTATTTTTCTCTCTGGTCACCGCAACCTCTCAGTTGCTGTATTTATTTTCCACTCTGGCCTTCACAACCTCCCCATATGTAGTTCTCTTCTACCTCCTTTGCGCCTCTATGTTTCGCAATGGTCTGTTCTTGCTCTCCTCCCTTCTAACAAATTATCTGGTCTTCTCTTCCTCCTCTAATTCTCTCTTTGTCTAAGTCTCTCCATTATCTCCTGCTGATGTTCTATCCTCATCATTGGAACTGCTCATTTGCCCCTCTGCCACCTCATCTCCTCCCCTCCTTAGTATCGGTCTCTCCTCCTTTTCACCTTTATCACTTTATCTCCTTCTCTCCGTAATGATGGCTCCCTCTTAACATTGCTCACCTTCACAGCTATATCTCCAACTGTCACCCACTTCTGAATGTGGAATTCCCTTCTTCTGCCAAACTCCACCTATCCTCCTGCTCCTCCTCAGCTACCACTTCTCAAGCACTTTACCTCTTGGTGGTCTGCACACACTGCCCTTCTCCTCTCACCTACACCTCATAACTCACACATGGCTTATTTCTGCTAGCTCTCCTTTACGCTCCATAGACTGCTGAAGGGCTTAAGAAACTTCAGCTGGTTGTAACTCACAAGAGAGCACTGGGATTGGTGCTCCTATTGTAGGACTACATATTTCCCATCTGTGTTTAATTGGCAAGTGGACCCCAGAACGATTTACTTTTAAAATTCTCATCAAGCCTGGATATTGGACGCGTATGGCCTTCAGCTGTGGTTGCTAGCATCCCGTGTTAATTCTTTTGTTGTTCTTTCCCAGTTGGGAAAATGCATGAGTCTTCAGTCTGTGAAGGAATTCACATGCTCTTGATTGGAGTGCTTGCGAGGGGCCATGCAAGTGCTGCTTGCTAATTGAGAGTGTTGTTCAAACCATGTTTATGCATTTTATTCCTGGATTCTACAGATGCCTGCAAGAGTGGGTCCATGGCCCTGCAAAGTCCTACCAGCCCACCTTTGATGTCAGTTTGAAAGGCTATTTTCCAAGCGGACAAGGATCTATAAATCTTCTATACATGTCAGTATATTCCCTCAACTAAGCTTCCTTTTAAATTTAACTTGTGATATTGTTGATCTCTTCTCAAGTGTTCTCCATACTCGCAACTCATTTTTGTATCTCTCCCTCAGCATATAAGCAACATTGACAATAACCATTAAGATTCTCCATTCCATGAATCACTTCGATTTACCACGTCTTAATGCCTCTTGTTGCCAAAGACAACATTGGTGATGCATGGTTGTGGTAAATGTGTGCTAAATATGTATTATTAAGCCTATTATTTGACTATATAAACTCCATGAGAGGTCAGACTGAATGGAGGGAAAAATATATATCACTGATTTGCTTCGATTTTTGCTACAAAAATTTGAAGAGAATCAATGGGGCACATATATTAAAAAAAATATATATGTGCCCAAGTTCAAACACTTGTTTGATCACAAAAAGTTAAATAGTTATACAAATACTGCACATAAATAAACCCTGCAGATAACACATATATGCAGCTGCAAGGTGGTCAAACTATGGCTTACAGTCCCCACTTACATTAAGCTATTTCAGCATTATTAGCTTATTATTAGTTCTGATCTGGGTTCAGCCTGCTGGTCAAAGACATATTTTCACCCTTCCTAGGTGTGCAAATTGAAAATATTCAAACTGGGGAAAAAAACGTAGTAGGTACCACTATAGAATATTACAACTGCAAGTACAGAAACAGCATGCTCCTCACCTTAGTAACACTTATAGATTTAACAATTTCATTCTGGCCCCTCCACACCACACAACACCATCACGGGCCACAGCTAACCCATGATACTGAACATATGCTTTGCTTCTAACTACTACCAATGAGGAGATTATGGGAAACACACGTATTTTGTATTTACACAAGTCTAAGGGGCCCATATGTGAGACCCACATAATCCTTGTGATTGTTCTTGATGAAGGGAAGCCATGGTATGTTGGTATATGGTTGCTATGTGGTATTACGAATTATCCAAAAAGCTTGTGATAAGAAATAATTTGCAGATTAACAGAATCACTAATAGTACGGTGGTATTCATTTTACAAATCACAACATTCCGATTTGCATTCCTTACCTTCGAGGTGAGTGAGAAGAGCCATCATCCAACAATTGAATCCTTTCTACGTTAGCATTTTCTTCAATAACACCGGCTGCAAAAAAACCAAATTTTTATTAGCGAGTTGCTGTTCATGCAGGTCATTGATTCAGAGCTAATGTATCAGAAATAAATACACTTGCTGTCTTCTCACAGTTCCATTTATTTCATGGAGGATTCGCAATTATCTTCAACATTAATCTCGGATGGGAAGAATCTCACTTAAGACCAGTACAGCTATTCACTCACTGACAAACTGAACATGCTATGATTTGAACAAATAATGATGAGATCTACCCATTTATGTGGCACAACATGGATCATGTTTTGTTGATGTCCTCTTAGCTGCCTAATGCCCCACCCCCAGATGTAATCTCTTTTGATCACAGTTAATTCCTCTTACTATTATTATTATTATTCCATTCACTGTTCCTCATTCCATGACCATTAAAACCGGACTCTGAAATGGAGTAAGCATGCTAAATATGACATTGCATTGTAGTATAAATATTACTTCTATACTGCCCAATTGGAATAGTTCTAAAGCTGTTACTATTTCCCTCACTGTCAATTTCTCCAAAAGGCTCTCCTCAGCCACTAAAATACTTGTTCAGCAGAAAAACACGAGCCCTTTGAGCCTTTGATCTTCCATCTTGAATTCGGATCCCCATTGGATACTGTTCATGTATGTCTTACAGAGATGTTGATCCCCAATATTGCCTTAGTCATTAACTCTTCCTTTAAAATGTTTTTGTAGATCTTCTGCATGGCTCTTCAGTCTTGGCCTATATCCCCCTGACTAGTAATTAACCAGATGGACAGTGGCCCCAGCCTTTAGCAGTGTCCACTGTCCCTGTTGCAACAATTAGGCAAAAGGACTGTGGCACATTAGCCATGTCCAATATCCCTCCTACTGATAAAACTTCTCCAGGGCCTACAGTGGTGGCCACTGTCCATATTGCATCATTTAGTTAAAAAAAAAAGACCATGGCCAATGCTAGGGAAAATTCTCAAGAATGTGCCAATTCCCTTCACCTTAGAGACCCCCAGCAACTTTGCTGGATTTTGAGGACTTGATTTTTTTACCTGGAGAGAGTGTGAGCCTTTTTTTCCAACTCTCTCATGTATTTTGATACGTTTTACTCTTGTGTTTTCTTTGGTTATGGCTTTTTAGACAACTCCATAGGCATCATCTTTTCATGTGTGTCACACAGCACCCTCAGTGCAGTGGCACAGGGAAACCTTTACAGGCTTTCCCAAGGTTTAAAAACCTTCTCTGGGATAAACTACCGTTTCCCAGAGTAAGTAAGTAAGTGAAATTGACTTTACTAGTCTTTTTAAATTCCTAGACCCAGCACGCCCGATCTTAGTATAGAGTGCTGGAGGGGTTACCTAGTATGCCCTATGTCTAGAAACTCATTTAACAGTCAAATGCGACCCTTTCCTCTCGAAATGGTTCGTGGCAGTGGTTTTACGACAAACTACCATGATTTTTCCTGACCGCGACCACCGGTAGCGTTAAATCACAGGAGCCATTTTTTTCAAGATGGCATGTGACCCTCCTTTGTTTAAACAGGTCTCGGTCTTCTTTTTTCGCCATTTCTTTTTGGAAAGGTCCTTTTAGAGTTTGTCTATGTGCGCAAAACCAGGTTTGGTTCCTTTGTTCATTTGCCTTTGGCGCGCTTCAGGACTGAAGACCGCCACTGGCGCCCGAGTGCTTGGGTGGGCAGGAAGCGAGGGAGGTGCCCGAAACTCCCTGTGCTTAGTCTCCTAGGAGACCTAAATGCACTCCGGCGTGATTGGCTGGCTGACTGTCCGGCAAGGACAGCCACCCTGCTGGGTAAGCGACAGCTAGGCTGGAATGAATGAAGAGAACTGAATAAAAGGCAAGTCTCTTGGCTTGGAAGACAGAGTGGACCACTAGAACAAAAGAACCAAAGACAAGCTTGAAGAAGACGCTGCTGCAACTCCTGGACAGTTGGTTTGCCCGGTGAAGCCCTGCTGCAGGTCCGAATTGCTAAGTTCATCTCAACAGAGAAGCCCGGCAAGGACAACTTCTCCCTTTGAGTTGATGGGACCAATCAACTCGACACTAAGCCACTTGGATACCATTCTCGGAGCTTGTTGTATTTTCCTCAGAGTGCTGCAGGAAACTGAATAACTAGGGACAGGGACACCAGTTTGTCTGCTTTACAACAGCCACCGGAATCGAAGATTTGCCAGTTGCCAGCTCTGCAACCAGTCGCAGTGCAGGTGTCCCCAGACATCCTCCCTCTAGTCCCCACGACTGAGGCTCAGGAACAGCAAGATTTGCAGGAACTTCCCGGAACAAACGTCTTCAGTTGCACTAACTTCTTCAGTTGTAAGGTACTGTGAAACAAGACAGAGTACTTACCTCTCGCGGTGAAAGTGCTTGAAACTTTCCCAACTTGCAGGCCTAATCAGCTTGTGACCCAACATATGATTCTTTCTTTTACTAACTACTTCTGAGAACTTTGGCAAAGACTTTTCCATTCAACTACCAGAACTGCTTTATCCTCTACACGACTTTAGCCCATTGACTTTGGCCTGACCTATTGCATTGAATTAACTTCTCTGGTGAACACAAAGTATTTGCACTGTCTAAGAGTAACTGTAACCTTCTTTTTATTAAACTATGCCTTTTTGCTCCTACTTCAAAGTACTCTGAATGCCATTTTGCTCCTCCTTCAAAGTTGTTTTCCTCAGTAACGTACAGTATAAAGTACTGAAGTATATTTGTGTGTAATATAGATTGCCTCCTTCTAGTGAATGTTTTATAACCGACAGTGAAATAAATTAATAAGTGTTTTACCAAGAAACCTTGAGTGTAAGAGTTTATTTGAATACTTGTGATTGTTTACTTCTGTGTAACATCAGTACAGCTCACATTCCCCTCTTGAGATAAGCCTGGCTGCTCAGCAACACTACCAAAACTGTGTAGTACAGACTTATACCAAAAGTTGGTTTGCTTACACCTGTAGTCCTAGTTGTGTGTAGTGGTCCCAAAGGGTACAGCTTACAAGCTCGGCCTAACACTGGTGGCAAGTGGTGAGGAAAAATTATAGAGTTTTTACATTGAGAGTTTTGCTTTACCTTTGTTCAAATAGTAACCTTCACAAGGCTAAGCACCACTAGAAAAGCAATTTTGTCATGCCTGATATGGATATCTTCAGACAGGAAGCCCTGATCATTTTAACAGTAGATCAACTGACGGAAATGTGTAATGTGTAAGGTCAGGAATCTCCCTGTTAAAGGAAAGAAAAATGAATTGAAGGATTGTTGAATTTGCAAAGTCTGAGAAGTGGGTCTGTTACATCTACTCCTTCAGCAAATGTGGAAAATGATGATGAGGATGATAATGATTCAGAGTCTAACTCTAATGTTATTGAAGAGTCAGAAGAGTTAGAGGAGTCTCAGGATGTGAGCCCCTCTGCACCTCAACAAGCTCTTGGGCCTCAACCTTTAGCCACAGGGACCCTACCAGGTCTAGTACTGAGTCCAGAATTTGTCTCTCTTGAAAAGATGAGTTAGAGTTCAAAAGGCTCCAAATGCAAACTGAAAGTAAACATCAAGAACTCAAGGGAAATGGAAATACAACATGCTCTTGAAATAAAGAAATAGTCCCTTGAAAATATTTCTATCCCAGAGTCTTCTAGGTGTTGCAGTCCTAAGAGACCTTGTATGCCTAAGGAAGCTGTGAGTAAGTATGAGGTGAGGCTTGATATTATGTATTGGGTGGCTGCTTTTGTGTAAAACTAAGGGATTTAGGGTTTCACAGGGAATCAGTTGATTCCTTGGCTTTTGTCTAGGCTCCCCCAGGTTGCAACTGAAGCTGTAATGGAGGTGGGGTAACTTGAAAGACTGGAATATTAGAGTGTGAAGCTTGCTTTAATAGCTGGATTTGGGAAAACTCCTTACCAGTACCTTATGAGGTTTACGACCCTCAAAAATCATGATGGTACCTCTTGGGCTACCTGGGTGTGTGAATGTTTGAAGAACTCAGATGGTAGGGTAAAGGGTTACAGAGTTAACACTTTTGAAGGAATGAGAAAACTATTTTTGTTAGAATCTATTTTTGATGCCTGCTCTCCTGAGCTTAGACAGAATTTTGCTGACTCTAACGAGATTGATCCCAAGAAACTAGCAAAGGGTGCTGACTAGTGGGTTGCCAACAGGGCTACTCACAAGGATTCAGGGGCAACTCAAAAAAAGGATAAAGGGAAGCAGCAAATGAAAGATGGCAAATAGAATTCTAATACCTCCAATCCAAAAGAGGGCTCCAGACCGAAAAAGGGTAAGGCACAAGGGAAACCAATCAGGCTAGTGACACCTCTGGTGTCAAACCAGAGGGAGGTCAGCAGAAGCCCCCATTTGTCAAAACATTTGGAAAATGTTATGCTTGTGGGTCAACTGACCATGTGAAAGGGGATCCCAGATGCAAGGGTAAACCTTCAGGGGTCCGCACTGCCTTCTTAGCCTTTTCCCCAGAGGGAGAAGTTCATATGGCAAGTGGAAACTTTCAAGTGCTGGCTGAAGACCCCATTGGAGTCTCTGCCAGTGCTGTAGCGTCCCTGGGTCTGTGGGAACAGCATCATTTGGATGTCTATAATTCGATTCCAGATAACACAAAAGAATATTACGAGGACAGTGTACTTGTACATGGTCAGGAGTCCCCTGCCATTAGAGACACTGGTGCCAGCATTACATTGGTGGATGAAAATTTTCGAAACCTGAGGATGTTCTGAAGGCACCCAAAGGCCTCACTAAGCTTGCTGGAGGCCCTGTCCAAATGCTTCCAAGACTACTAGCTCTCATCCAGTGCAACAACATGACTGTCAGAATACCGGTCAGTGTACAAAGTGAGGTGTCTGGGAGAGTCCAGCTGGAGAATGACTTAAAAACCCTTGGAGTTGTATCAGGCACCCCCAGGCCTCCCAGTAAATGGCAACAGGAGCAGACAAAGAAGGCCAGAGAGAGTACCTTAAAAGACTCTCAAGAGGTTGTTACAGGAAAACCTATAACACCCAGTCCACAGGAAATGCCAACTTCCATTTCCCAGAAAGAGACAAAGGGGAAACCCAAGGTCTCAAGGAAAAAAGCAAGATAGCACTCCTGTGCATCCAACAAGGACATCCCCGAGAGGACTGTCCAAAGTCACACCTGTGACTGCTCCACCAGCTGAGGCAGAGTATGAGACACAACCAGGAGAAGTTGAATCAGCTGCTGAAGATTCAGAGCCATAAGAAGACCTTCCCCCGTTGGAGATCTGCATACTAAAGACCATCCTGAGCTGCAGTCTTTACTGACAGAAGGTGGCCCCTTTAGGGCAGACTTCAGCAGAGGTCAAAGAGACTGTCCTACTCTTGAAGAACTTCGGCAACAGGCAGCTTCCCAGCTGGACGGGCAAGATCCAGGGAAGCACAGGTTGTACTGGGAGGATGGCCTCTTCTACTGTGAAGCTACTGAGTCTATCCCAGGGGACTACAGAAGACTTGTAATGCCTCAGGAAATAAGACACCAGTTCCTACAGTTAGTCCATGAGATTCCTTTACCTGGTCACTTAAGTTTTAAGAAGACCAAGGAAAGGATTTCTCTGTATTTCTACTGGCCTAAGTTGGGGTCTGATGTAGATAAATTCTGTAGGAGCTGTCACACTTGTCAGACATCGGCCAAGAATGGAGCCAAGAATGTGGCACCCAGTGGTGGGAGTCCCTTTTGAGAGGGTAGGAATCCACATTGCAATCAAGTTATATTGGTTGTAGCAGACCATGCTACGAGGTATCCTGAAGCCATACCTATGAGGACTGTTACTGCTCAGGCAGTTGCTAAGGCACTACTTGGTATTTTTTACCAGGGTAGGTTTTCCTAAGGAAGTCATCTCTGACAGGGGATCAAACTGTATGTCCCACTACATGCAGGCCATGTGGAAAAACTGTGGAGTGACTAAGTTCTCAACTGCCTACCATCCCCAGACAAATGGGTTGGTAGAGAGGTTTAATAGAACTATGAAGAGCATGATAGGTGCTTTAGAGGAACCCCTTAGAAGAAAGTGGGGCCTTCTACTGCAATGCCTTCTCTTTGCTTATAGAGAAGTTCCTCAGGAGGGAGTTGGATTTAGTCCCTTTGAGCTTCTCTATGGTCAACCAGTTAGAGGTCCATTGGCCCTAATTAAGGAGCGGTTGGAGAGTTCTCCTTCCTCCAAGCCAGTGAGAGTCACCGACTATTTGCTAGGTCTATGGAGGTGAATGACACGTATGATGACAGAAGCATCTGATAACTTGAAAGCAAGTCAGGCTCTCGTGAAGCATTGGCATGACCAGAAGACCAACATGGTTGAGTTTTCTCAAGACCAGCTTGTTCTAGTTATGGTATCTACAAGGCAAAGGGCCTTACAGGACAAATGGATTGGACCCTTCAAGGTTGCGGGAAAACTTGAAGAGGTCAATTATTTGGTGGACTTAGGCAACCCTACGGAGGCCCTAGGGTCTTTTACACCAACCGTCTAAAAGTCTATGTCTCTAGACCAGAAGTGGGAGCTTTGCTTCTAGCCTCAGCTCAGGAGGAGGAGTAGGAGAAGAGTGAACCTCCACCAGACCTCCTCAGGGGAGACGCTTTAGATGGGAAGATAGAAGGAGTTAATCTCTCTTCTAATCTGACACAGGAACAGCAGGAGGAGTGCACATCTCTGTTAAATCAATTTGCCTCTCTGTTTTCAGTATCACCAGGCTTGACCCCTTGGGGCCAGCATGATATTCTCACTGGTGACTGTTTTAAAGTTAAAAGCAGAGGTTACAGGATTTCAGACCATGTAAGAACCCACATAAAGGAAGAGGTCAACACGATGCTTGATCTCGGGGTAATAGAGCTATCTACCAGGCCATGGTCAAGTCCAGTTGTACTAGTGCCAAAGGCCGGATCCAAGGAGTTGAGATTCTGTGTGGACTATAGAGCTCTTAATGCAGTCAACAAGACAGATGCCCATCCTTTAACTAGGGCAGATGAACAGGTGGACAAACTTGGTTCAGCCAAGTACCTCAGTACATTTGACCTTACGTCTGGCTATTGGCAAATAGCTCTGACAAACCATGCCAAGGAGGAAACTGCATTTTCAACCCCAGCAGGCGCAGGCCTCTACCAGTTTAAGGTAATGCATTTTGGACTAAAGAATGTGCCTGCTACATTCCAAAGGCTGGCTAATCAAGTTCTGAATGGGATGGAGGACTTCTGCATGGCCTACTTGGATGACATTGCAGTGTTCAGCCCTACTTGGAAAGAACATGTTGACCACTTAGGATATGTATCGAAGGCTCTTGAGAAGGCCCATTTGACCATAAAGGCAAGTACATGTCAAATTGGTCAGAGCAAAGTGGTCTACCTTGGACATGATGTAGGAGGAGGTAAAATCAGGCCATTGCTATCCTGGTCATGAAGTCAGGGGCACAGGCATGCAGGTGTCGCAAGCACAGGAGACCTGGGTGGACACTGTCCTTGCGCCTTTGGCGCCAGGCTCATGAACAAAAGTAAACAAGAACATCCATTTAACACCAAATAGCTTTTATTATGGACATAGCACATTACCCTTGAACATTCCATCCCTTAAGCAGCCCCAAGTGTATTCTTGGATGTGGCTGCTAATGGATGGCCTTTGCACGTGCTCACTCTCTAGGAGTGGGAGGGTGTGGCTAGCAAGCCGGCTCTAATGGGCGTGCTCAAGATCTCAGCTATATAAGCTGCCCCGATCCTCAAGACAGACGCTTCGCGTTATTCTGCACTTGCAAGCAGCGTAACGCTCACTGTCGCATAAGGTCAGACTTACCTTTGAAGATCCTGCTTCCTGCCAGCATACTTACCAACTGGAGGAAGCTGCTCTTACCTGTACATCTCTTCGGCGAACCAAGTATTCATCTTTACACTTTCCGGAACGCCAAAATCTGAATCTTGGCACCGTAGCACGACATGCTCCATCGTCGACAGCAGCGCCTGCAAGGAAAAACAGAAGACAAGGTTAGACATCGAAAAAACAGTCAGTTTAAGGTTGCGCTTTTCCTCAAACCATCACTTACCTGCTGTCGAACATTGCAGTAGCATCCATCTTCCATCCGGCCGCGTCTCGCGTCTCAAAGTTGCATTAAGGCCACATTTCCATCTAAGGGAAGAAGACAGAAGAGAGACATTATTACGGGCATAAATAGGAGCAACATATAAATATATTAAACGGAACGAACAGCATCACAAGAGCTCAAGAAAGACTTACCAATCATAAGGAGAAGCATAGTCACAGCTGGACTGGACTAATCCTTATCAGGGATCAGTGAAGGAACTAGATCCCATTCGATGCGCTCCTGCCAGAAGTAGCAGGACGGAGAACTTATCTTCCATAATTCATAGGTGAGCTTTATGGGTCGGCGTATGCTCACAGAAACCGTACTTTGGGGTGAAGGGTTTGAAAGGTACAACAATCACAGATTGGTGCACTCACACACTCTTATCTCCACGCAGGAGCAGTATCACCACGTACCACCGCTCACAGCTTTTCTACTGAGGGAGAGGCCTGAAAGGGGTGATTCAAGTACAGGGAGGGCAGCAACCGCGCCCCAACGCCTCCGCAGAGACCAGGTGAGCATACCAATTGCCTAGCAAAGTACAAGCTGTACAAGAATGGGCCACCCTACTACTCAAACCCAAGTGAGAGCCTTCTTAGGTCTCACTGGTTATTATAGGAACTTCATAGAGAACTATGGGTCCATAGCTTCTCCCTTGAATGTGATCTCCTCACCCAAATTTCCCAAAAAGGACAGGTGGAATGAGGAGTGCACTAAAGCATTTGAAGGACTTAAGAAAGGCAGGGAACATCCCACCTGCTTCATCAGCAGGAAGCTGAAGAAACCTGAGACAAGGTGGGCAACCATAGAACATGAGTGTTTTGCCATTGTGTGGTTTAGACCATACTTGTATGGATTTAATTTTGTGTTTCAGACAGACCACCAACCCTTGAGATGGTTAATGCAGATGAAGGGGGAAAATCCTAAATTGTTAAGATGATCAATCAGCCTACAGGGGTTTGATTTTACCACTGAAAACAGGTCAGGGTGTAATCACCAAAATGCTGATGGCCTCTCCAGAATGTATGACTGACTGGACCAAGGAGATTCATCCAGGGTGGATGAAATCCTCCTGTCCCTTAGTGTGGGGGGGGGGACGAGTGTTAGGGAAAATTCTCAAGAATGTGCTAATTCCCTTCACCTTAGAGACCGACAGCAACTTGGCTGGATTTTGAGAACTTGATTTTTTTTACCTGGAGAGAGTGTGAGCCTTTTTTCCCCACTCTCTCATGTATTTTGATGCGTTTTACTCGTGTTTTCTTTGGTTATGGAGTTTTAGACATATCCATAGGCATCATCTTTTCATATGTGTCACACAGCACCCTCAGTGCAGTGGCACAGGGAAACCTTTGCAGGCATTCCCAAGGTTTAAATACCTTCTCTGGGTTAAATTATCGTTTTCCAGAGCAAGTAAAGTGAAATTGACTTTTTTAGTCTTTTTAAATTCCTAGACCCAGCACACCCGATCTTCCTTTATAGTGCCGGAGGGGTTACCTAGTATCCCCTATGTCTACATACTCATGTCGCAGTCAAATGCTACCCTTTCCTCTCGAAATAGCTGGTGGCAGTGGTTTTACAACGAACTACCATGATCTTTCTCGACCGCAAACACGGGTAGTTTTAAATCGCGGGAGCCATGTTTTTCAAGATGGCGTCTGAGCCCACTTTGTTTGAAAAGGTCCCAGTCTTCTTTTTTCACCATTTCATTTTGGAAAGGTCCTTCTAGAGTTTGTCTCTGTGTGCCAAACCAGGTTTGGTTCCTTTGTTCATTCGCCTTTGGTGGGCTTCAGGGCTGAAGACCGCCTTTGGAACCCAAGAGGCTGGAGTGGGCTGGAAGTGAGGGAGGTGCCCGAAACTCCCTGTGCTTAGTCTCGTAGGAGATCCAAATGAACTCTGGTGTGATTAGCTGGCTGGCTGTCTGGCAAGGACAGCCACCCTGCTGGGTAAGTGACAGCTAGGCTGGAATTAATGGGAGAGAACCGACTAAAAGGTGAGTCTCTTGACTTGGAAGACATAGTCGACCACTGGAATGAAAGAACCGAAGACACGCTTGAAGAGGAAGGCTGCTGCAATTCTTGGACTGTTGGTTTGCCCCGTGAAGCCCTGCTGCAGGTCTGAATCGCTAAGTTCATTTCGACAGAGAAGCCTGGCAAGGACGACTTCTCCCTTTGAGTTGGTGGGACCAATCAACTCGACACTAAGCCACCTGGATACCATTCTCTGAGCTGGTTGTATTGTCCTCAGAGTGCTGCAGGAAACCGAATACCAGGGAGAGGGACACCAGTTTGTGTGCTTTACTACAGCTACTGGAATTTAAAATTTGCCAGTTGTCAGCTTTGTGACCACTCCCAGTGTAGTGCAGGAGTCCCCCGGTGTCCTCCCCCCTTGTCCCCATGACTGCGGCTCAGGAACAGCAAGATCTGCCGGAAATGCCCAGAACAGACGACTTCAGCTGCACCTTTTTCTTCATTTGTAAGGTACTGTGAAACAAGACGGATAGTACTTATCTCTCACAGTGAAATTGCTTGACACTTTCCCAACTTGCAGGCCTAATCAGCTTGTGACCCAACATATGATTCTTTCTTTTACAAACTACTTTTGAGAACTTTGGCAAAGACTTTTCCGTCCAACTACCAGAACTGCTTTATCCTCTACAAGACTTTAGCCCATGGACTTTGGCCTGACCTATTGCATTGAATTAACCCAAAGTATTTGCACTGTCTAAGAGTAACTGTAATCTTCTTTTTATTAACCTTTGTCTTTTTGCTCCTACTTCAAAGTACTCTGAATCCTCCCTCAAAGTACTTTAAATGCCTCAGAAACATACAGTATAAAATACTGAAGTATATTTGCGTGTAATATAGATTGCCTCCTTCTAGTGACTGTTTTATAACTGACTGTGAAATAAATGTATAAGTGTTTTACCAAGAAACCTTGAGTGTAAGAGTTTATTTGAATGCTTGTGATTGTAGACCTCTGGGTAACATCATTACAGCTCACATTCCCCTCTTGAGAAGCCTGGCTGCTCAGCAACGCTACCAAAACGGTGTAGTACAGACTTATACTAAAGGTTGGTTTACTTACACCTCCTAGTCCCAGTTGTGTGTAGTGGTCCCAAAGGGTACTGCATACAAGCTTGGCCTAACAGCCCACTAGCCCCGTTACAACAATTAAGCAAAAAGACAGTGGCCCTATGGCCGTGGCCATATCCCACTTACTAAAAAGCAACCAGTTCCCGGCGGCCTGGCCAGTGTCTATGCACCAAGTAGTGAAACAGAGCATCACCCACTGACCAGTGTCCATGGCCAACAGCCATGGCCCATATCTCCCTCACTAGTAATTAACCAGATCACACTCGCCATGGGCTCCCTTTTTCCCCTCTTCATTTCATCAGTAGTTCCCCAGGTAAATTCCTGCAGAAATATGGTCACGTGAACGTCACTTTGTATTACTGGGGTAATAAAGCGTTTGGCAATTACTGCAGTAATCAGATATTTTGACAATTTAAAAGTCTCCCGCATCCCCTATGCCACTCTCCATGTGAATCCCTTGTTCTTAATAGGCTGCCTCTACCTCCACCAGTGTAAATCTTCCCGGACCCTCTTTTATTATCCACTTTCACCCGCCAGTTAGCGTGACACATTTCTTTCATGTGCATCTTGCAACCTTTCTGCACAAATCTTTCAGGAGTATGGCAACACTATCTTGGCAATCCTGCTTTTCTCTTAAGTCACTTACAAATAAAAAAAATACTCAAAACTGTGCTTCCGGGTTGCCCTTAAGGACAATCACTACACCAGTTCTAAGTCCTTGCTTCCTACCCGCAATTGGTTGCCTATCACTCACAGGGAGTTCTTTACAGTTCTCTGCAGTGTTCACCAGTCTCGTTATGGGACTGTGCCTTTCTTCATTAAATATAAACGGTTTCCTTAATTACCTATAAGCACTCTTTGTTCTCATACAGCCTCGCTCCTATTTGGTCCTCACTTCCGTACTCTCGCTGAGGTTCTTGGTTTTGGCTTCAATTCTTTGGAACTCACTTCTTCCCGAAGGTCTGTGCCCATCTTTAGTTTCACCACCGACTGAAAATTGACCTTTTTCCATATTTGATTCCCTACCTCCGAGAGTTCGAACTAATGCCAAGGTGACCAAGCACCAAACCAATTCATTTCAATCCTTCGGTGTAAAGAAACTCTGTTCTTTACATCTGTGTTTTAAAACTATCCCTTTTTCTTTTTTCTTGTGTTTTCTTACTGGTTCTTGCAAATAGCTTACTGGTAAAAAAACAAACAAAAAAAAAACACAAGGCACAGAACAGAGAGAAGTGACTTGGAGGCAAACAGGAAGTACATAACTGTGACCTCATGTGAGCAGATATGCCATAGGAAGGGAGTGTAAAACCAGGCCACTGTTTTCTCCATAAACCTTTGTTCTCGGGTCATGTGATGTTCTTGCTACATTAAGGAAAAATACAATCATGTTTTTTTTTTAACTCTTTCATAAGGTATGTTGTGAGAGATTATATTCCATTTCCAAATTCAACATTTCAGCATTGAGTCTCGTTGCCAGCAAGGGGCATATAAGCAAATGTATTCCAAGAGCTGGAAAGTGCCCCAAGCAAATAATAGGGCATCACTGTGTGACATCACTCAGAAAACAGCAGCCTAAGTGTATATGATGAACATCGAAATGCACTGTTCTTCTTAGTCAGTGGTTTAATAAAAGGATGGGCACCTGATGGGATTTTAAACACCTGGGCATAATTGCCCAAACCTCAGTGGGCAGCCCATGCCCCTTGACTCATCAAAACCAACCAAGCAATTTTTATGAATGTGGTAGACAAATATACATTCAGAATGTAGATAGGAATGTAATTCCAAGTCAAGACAATGTATGGTATGGTAAGTGGTCTTATAAAGTGCCTTCTGCCAATAATGTTGGCCTTGCTACGCATGGCTCTGTAAGAAAGCCGGGAAGAGTGTGTCAGCCAGATGGCGGCAAAGCCGAGTTATTGTAGCCTCTCTGCAGAGCGATGGAGGAAAGACAATAGAGAAGTTGAAGAGGAGGTAGCGGGAGGTGTTGATGGAATCTTGTTGATGGCATACTAGTGCACACTTCCTTTATTGCTGAGGTGACCTTGGATGTCGAGGCTCTTTTTGTCAAAAGCTCCACTGCAATCTGGTCACCAAGCTCTTTAGTAGGGATAGGTTTTGAATTCATGGATGATCTGATACACTTCCATATGCTGTGTTGTGCTGGATGAATGAATCACTGAATTTGGAGTAGTGTTCTTTCTTTGCTTTGATGACGTCAGCCCTGTAAAAGGTTTCACTGTTGATAGGCAAATTCGCTAGTGTGTATTTTTCCTCCAGATTTTAGTTTAGTTTAGTTTGGGGGTGAACTATTTAGCTACTTTCTTTTTTTGAGGATTTTTGAAAAATTTCTTAGGGGCAATTTTGTCCAGTGAGGTAATGATTCAGTCATGAATGGTGAGGATTTTCACATCCAACAAGGTTTAGGCCGTTGTGTTAGTCCATTTTTGGGGATGATAGATTTGGTTGCTTCAAGTCTTTCCAGTGTATTTTTCTTCCAGGGTGTGGTCATTCTCAATGGTTCTTTTGAAGGTTCTGAGAGGCGCACGCAATGTCTCTGTGAATATTGTAAAAGGTATACAAAAGTGTTCTCCCCGGGATAGGTTTTCTGTGAAACAGACAGTGGTTATATTCGTATTACAGAGCATGCCTACCAAAGTGTTTACAGCTATGTTAGTGGAACCCTAAAACATTTGTTTGAGATGTAATGTAGGTTAGCTCCGAGTGGATTTGTGAGAGGGTTGTCTTTTCCTCGAGATTGATGTCAAAATATCTGAGTATAGTTAGTAGTTGGCGATCTACGACTAGGATGGCGGCATCACTGAGTTTGTCTGCAATGTGAGGGCTGCAGGATGGAGGAATGTAAATTAAGAGGAAGCTTAGTGCAGCTGTGAGAGAGATGGAGCAGGTGATCAGAGTGAGTTATTTACAGCCTGGTATGCTGAGGTTAGCAAAGATGCTCTTAAAACCTGATGGGATGCTCTTTTGGATGACTGGGGACTGAGAATTGAAAAGCACGGTTCTGTGATAAAGAATAAGTCCAACTTGTCTGAGAGAATGTCAGAAATGCATGATGATTGTTTGGAGGCACAACATGCATTGATCAGGAGGCATTGTGTGTCTTGTCATTTCGCGGTGGATACAGCTGGTTGGACAAATGTTGTTAGGACTTTCAAGGTTCTTTTTCTCATCTTCCCAGTGCTCTTTGTTAAGGCTTTCATATTCAAAGATGCTTAGCAGGCACTTTTTGGGGTATGGAACATCTATCAGATCCTCATGAGTGGTTGGAGTGGATGGTGAAGGGTATCTAGTGATGAATGGAGTAGCCGGCAATGTTCCTTGTGGGGGGCATCTTATGTTTAACAAGGTGGTGGCTGTCGGGGTAGACCTAGGCCAGCGTGTTGGCTAGTATGAGTTCTGTTTTTCATACCAATGCAATGTTTGTTCATACGGGTGTGGTTCAGGTGGGTGTTTCAGCATATATGTGTAAATGAAGGTTAACAATAGCCTCTTGAGGTGAAGAAGTGGGAATCCTGTAGGGTCTCATGATGACTGATTGGAAGGGGAGCCATGGCTGCACCAATCTCTCTCATTCTCCTTTCTTCTTTTCTGATTTTGCTATCTTTGTGGTTTCTAGGCACGTTGTTGCTGTATTTGAGCACTCTGTAGCTATTGCAGGTCATGTAAAAGGGTAGGGAGAGTTGTGAGGGGGTGAAAAATACCTTCTGATTTACTTTCGGCCTAGGTTTGTGATTGGTTTGTTTGTTTGTTTGTTTGAGGATTTCTCTAAGGTTGGGGATGGTGAGATAACATTCTGGGGGTTATTTGAAGGGGGATTGTCCTGGATTGAGGAAGAGTGTATCCTTCCAGCTGTGTATGGAGTTGAGTAAAGTTGTTATGTATACATATAAACACAATTGGATCAATCTAGCTAACTGTGCGAACCAGGCAAACCGAATTAAATGTAGCTGTGTGATAAATATGTAATTAAGGGAATTGTTGTTCCTTTTCAAAACTAGGCTTTGAATACGTTGAGAAAAAGAAAACATCTTGAGTCATGTGTATTCAGAAAAAATAGAAACAAAAGGCTTTGCAAATAAGGATACCCCAGGGTACCAGTAGCTAATCTTGAATTGGTGTATGCCAAGCGCTGCAAACCAGAAAGTAAAGGGATGAGGTTACTCTTACTGCTATCCCACGACAACCAAACCAAGTGGCTGGCCTAAATCTTCTGGGGTTAAGGCTTAAGTACATGTGCATCATAGAGCAGTTGCTGGATTGGATATCACTACTTTTACTCAGATGTCTAGCATGCCCGCTTGTTTTAATTTCAATAAAGTTGTCAGTGCAAGGACCTTAGGACCCCTTGTGGCTAAAGATATGGTGGTTTGGAAACAAATCTAATCCAATCAATAGGGGAACCTGTCCATAAAGAGCACCTGAGTTGTAATTTTCCTTGACAGCACAGTGTGGTTCACTAGAAAAGAATAAAGCAGCATAAAAGGAGAATAATGTTGAATAAGGAAAATTGATTATTCAACAAAGTCTAAATAGGGGAAAGATGCATGGTGCTGAAGTTTCTTATGGCGTATCTAAGATATCACTGGTGGAGAGACAGACAAAAGGGGAGAAATCCTGTGAGTACTAAGGAAGCAGGAACAAAGAAGGGATCAGTTGACACATGCAGCACACAAAGCCTTCGAAATAGTTGGGATATGAAGATATTGCTGATGGGTAGATTGCCAACCTGAGATCCTTCATGACTCATAGGTTTTTGAATGGATCAATTAGAGGCAAACATCTGTTTAATTTAGAGAAGAGATCTCCTAATGGAAAGGCACCTTTTAGTAATATCCCCACTTTGGATTTACTATCATCTGCAAGCTGATTTGGGGTGGTTTCAAACCAGGTGCCAAATATTGACAAAGCCATCCACTGGATAAACACATTAACTAGACCCCTGGTGAGCCCACAGCATCTGATTATTGCACAGTGGTTCAAGGTGGTTGACTTGACTGATAATAACAGATAGGAGAGTGTGTAGTGGTTACTTTTATAAATCCTTATGTTATTAGTCATATTTTAAGCTCAAACCTGTGCTATGGGCTATGTTTTTTATTCCAATAAGCAGGGACCTTATTCAACTCAACTGAGTCCATTTCAGAGAAATATGCGTAATAGGGGATTTGCAGGTCTCTGAGCAGTTAGCCCATGCTACTACATACAAGGCCCTAGCAGATCTGGTGGAAGAAAATGGACTTATGCTGAAATAGCTCAAAATTGTTAGTGACATAACTGCTGCATGCCCCTGTATTTACTGAAAATACGTCCTCAAAATCCGAGGATGATGCATTTTATCACTCAACCTTTATGCCACTGTAAGATGTTTGGAATACAAATGCAGTGAATATAGCTTTCACACCACAGGGGGCGGACATGGGATAGGCCGAAGCTACGGGCCATTAAACCCCATAACTGCTCCACAGCCGAGGCGTGAAAGCTATATCCACACCCCAGGATTTACTGAGGTTCAGAAGGCTTTTATTTTGTTTTCATCATATGGGGGATGAGCACTGCGCAAGCCCATCTTCCGTCAGAAAAAAAAATGCAAAAAAAGGGTCTCTGTCATTGAAATGGAAAAGGGACTATGTCTCTTTTCGGATAACGGCGGACATGGAAAATGTTCCAAAATGGCCATCGCCATCCGAAAACCATACCAGTCCCTTTTTTATTTCGATGGTGGTCTGAGGAGAGGAGCATCGGGGACCGGAGCGCAAGGCTCTGGTCCCACAGGTAAGTT
Source organism: Ambystoma mexicanum (assembly GCF_040938575.1). Classification (NCBI taxonomy): domain Eukaryota; kingdom Metazoa; phylum Chordata; class Amphibia; order Caudata; family Ambystomatidae; genus Ambystoma; species Ambystoma mexicanum. Next base: position 1,226,711,524 of record NC_090922.1, read on the forward strand.
GAGATGGGGCTAGGGGGAATTGGGGTTTTCCAACGTGGGAACCCTCCCTGTTGCCTCATCAAGTAAGAAAAAAAAAAACAAAGAAAAAAAAGCACCACCCGGGGAAGGGCCTCGGGGGGCTGGAACAGCGGCAGGGATTGTGTATTCTCGCCCCCTGTGCAAGCCACCTGATTGACTGAGCGCCCTTCCCGCGCCCTTCCCCGGGTGCAAATAACCCAACAAACAACTCTGTGAACTTTCTGTCATGGAATGTAGCTGGTCCAAGGCAAAACATGTCTATGCAAGAGGTAAGGCAGTTTTTTAAACAACATGTAGTAATCTGCATCCAAGAAACCTGGTCAAATAACATCCCTCTCGTGGATCGGTACAATTCAGTTCATTATCCTGCAAGTGTCAATTGTCAAGGGCGTAATTGAGGGGGGCATTGTGTTTTGGCCTCCCTGGATTGGTTTACTTCAATTTTGATGATAGTTAACAGTAAACGCATACAATGGCTGGTCTTATCCATGAACGATGACTTGAAAATTGTAATAATGAACTGTTATTATTCCTCTTTGGCCAAAAGGGAAACAAATCTTTTAAATGTAGTTTGCAAAAGGACAATTGATGAAATAGCACTGCCACCATTGTTTGTAACTGAGATATTAAGGCTTTTGCCGTGTCAGATTTGTTGAATCAGGTGGAACACTTGGGGCCTCATTACGAGTTTGGTGGTGTGGTAAAATAGTGGCAGTAATTCCGTTACTGACATTTTTTCCGCACCACTACATTACAAAAACAGAAAACAGTGATAATTCCACCAGTGTTAATTTGGGGGCAAGCAAACCAGTGATAATTCCACCAGGGCTAATTCCACTGCTGGAATTAGCACAGAAGAACAAGTTACTCTCTTACCTGGTAAAGTTCTTTCGATGGGATAGTACGACGACGTATTCCATATCTATGACAGTAATCACCACAGCTGTGCTGCTTCGGAAAATCTTTCAGCATCTGCGTCCTGCGTCAATGACGTCTATACACTGTCCTCGAGGGCCTCCGTCGAGCCAACGTCACCGGATGTTATAAGTAGGATTCACAATGCCTGTAGCCTCAGTTGTAGTTTTTTCCCCAGAATGTGTGGCACCAATCTTCTGCCAGTCTGACCACAGAAAGCCATGCGGAAACGTAAGCTGGAATCGCATAAGAAATTCTTTAGCGGGGTAGGCAGGCAGGGAGCGATATGGAATACGTCGTCGGACCATCCCATTGAAGAACGTTACCAGGTAAGAGAGTAACTTTTTCTTCGAGGGGATTAGGTCCTCCGACGTATTCCATATCTATGATAGACTACCAAAGCAGAACCAACGTAAGGAGGTGGGAAAAGTATTTAGAATACAGAAATTTAGAATGCCCAATCAAAGTGCAGAGTAAACGACCGCCTTGCCAAAGGCCGGATCCTGCCCATGGATAGAATCTAGGGAGTAGTGTCGTACAAAAGTATGGATCGAAGCCAATGTGGCTGCTTCACAGATGTTACGAATAGGAACACCCCTCTGCAGGGCAGTAGAGGCAGCCATACCCCTAGTAGAATGGGCCCGTAAGCCTACCGGAGGGTCCTTACCCGCCAAGCGATAACATTCAGAAATTGCCAAGATAATCCATCTAGACAAAGCGTGCTTAGTAACAGCTTGTCCCAAACGCCTTCCAGCGTAACTAATAAAGAGCTGATCGTCCACTCTGACCCAGGACATGCGCCTCTCCCTTTAACACCTTTACCCCATCCCAGTAGGATATTTAGGAACTGTACCACCCTTTGCCTTCACGAACACTTTCACACAGAGAGCCCGCTCTGGGAGAAAGCAGATCCACACCCGAGCATTGTACCCGACATGTCCCACTACTATGGTCAGACAAGATCAGGTAATTACTGGGAATAACTCACACCTGACTTTCATTACGCTTCCACACAAGGATAAAAGCAGAGCACAAGAGCACCCTCTGAGCGAGGCTAAGCACACGAAGGAACAGTATTTTTCCGACGGGAGAAACCCTTAAACCTTTCAGGCGAGAAACCGTAACTTTCTAAAACCCTTCAGATTAAAAAAGCACAAGGCCAGGAAACCAGACTCAAGAATCCTGGGGCCCTGCTGCAGGGCTGACCGAGTTGGAGAGGAACAGCAGCCGCCGTGGTACTGTCATTGACTCCATCATCAAAGCATCGCCAGAGATCCACACAGCCGGTGAGTTGGGCAGACTGATGCAAGAACGGTCTGTGTTGAAGTCAAGGTTGCAAGCGGCAACATTGTATAAAGAGCGCAAGAACGAAGATTGGTAACACGTGTGATGAAAGACAGAGGGAAAGCTTAATTGCTGATGGATGTTTGAACACTGTAGGAGAAAGATACAATACCGGTGACAGATTGGTTCAGCTCAGTGGGTGCTCGATGGAAGGTCTCTGTAAGGTATCCAGCCAAGAAGGGCTAGAAACGAAAGTAATTGAAAACAGAAAAAAAAGCATAGTGACCTTAATGGATCTGGAATTAACTAAACATTCTACAAAAATCATCAAATGGGTCTTTAACTCGGTCGTTCGTCTACTGTACCCTGTTTTATGTTTCTGCGCCCTGATGCCTGTGGGCTTCCAGTGCATTACAAATGCATAAATAAAATAAAAATAATAACAAATCTTTGATACATCAGGACATTGTAGGTCCTAATTTCCCTTCATTTCTGACACTACTGCACGATGATTCTGATCCAGCTATTATAATAACCTTCACTAATTTAGTGCCGAAAATTACAGAAGCTTTTGTACTCAAACTAAACCCAAATAAAAACAAAAATAAAAATAAGGACTGGTTTGATGAACATCGCAAAAACGCAAAGAAAAATCTCCGGCATTCCCTAAAATGTTGGGACCCAGGGAAAAATCAAGTACAAGGAGCAAGAGCAGATTAGAAGAAGGCGATCGAGAGAAGCTAAGCCGAACCAGATAATTTAGTGTGGCTAAATCTTTAAACAGCTTCGGCTGAGGGTTACTCAAAGAAATGGTGGGATATCCTAGTGAAGGGCCCTTTATGCAATCAGACCCTCATAGGTCTGGAGGTAATGATCTCAGACCAGGTCTGGTTGGATAATTTTTCGATTTTGACTGATGCTCCAGACTGATAAGAAGCTCACCTGGGCCCCCTTAAATAGAGCTGCCACTTAACTTCTCTCTAAAGGAGGCGACACAGGTGATTAAATTACTGGCATACAATCGTTCCCCTGGCCCAGATGGTATCCCAGCAGACCATTACCAGGGTTTGGGCCCTTATACTTATACTATTATTTAATGCTATTTCACACATATTAATCATCCAGGATTAATGGTGCATTCCTCAAAAGCCTACAGATCTTTGGCAGGTGTATCCTAAATAACTTAGACCAATGGGTAAGAGACAATAATGTTCTCTAGACAATCCAGTTAAGATTTTGCCCAATTTTAGGGACTCTGGAACAGGTTCTAAACCTCTGCCCATTCATTATACGTTAAAAGAGAACCCGTTTACCTAGTGTGAGAAACCTGAAGGTGTCTCCCTAGCTAGTCCTTGGGGATCTGTCATCCAGGTGGCAAGGACACAGCCATCGCTATTGTGTCCAGTTTCTGCGGGTGGACCAATGAGGGAGGATCACCTGGATGGGGGTCCTCAGGGAGTGGGAGTGAGACACCGATGGGTGAGACGTGGTATCCCACTTCCTTCAACACCTTTTCCTCATCCTACCACTTGGGACATTCAAAAACGCTGCCCCCTCCCCTTTCCCAGCACAAACACTTTCACGCAACACGCAAGAGAAATGACTAACACCAGAGCCATTTACCTGACATGTCCCAATACAAGGGTCAGGCAAAGTCAGGCAATTGAGCAGAATCACACACATCTGACAGCCCTTTCCCTTCCCCACAGGAATAAAAGGTGGAGCAAGAGAGCACAGTACGAGCAAGGTAGACCGCACAACGAGACAGCTAATCAAGCCTGGCAGTTCAAGAGAAGGAGAAAGGCAGCGAGAATCGAGAGGGTGCCAAGAAGAGAAGCCACCTTGCCCTTTGGGACCCAAACCCGCGAAACCTTCAAGGAAGAAAACATAAGTCCGAGAACAATAGCTATACAGTCTTGCAGCAGATGTCAATGGTACACGGGGCATGCCTACGCTGATAAGCAGGAATAAGGGAGAATGCTGCTACTGTGGTACCGGCCTTGACTCCAGATAGAAGTTCATTACATCCGGTGAGTTGAAGGGAGAACCGATAAGAACCGGGCTGTGTTGAATGAAAGTCACAAAGTGGAATATTGAGAGAAACTCAAAGAACTGTAAAATGGTTAAAGGAAGGCTGCAGAGGGGAGTGCACCCCGTGGGTGCTGTCTCGAAAAACCCTAGTTTATCCGATATTGATGAAACTACAGATACCAGAAGGCCGTAGGACAGTCGCCAAGACAGGTCCAAGTGGTCATACAGGAGGTCTAGCAAAAGGCCCCGTAGAGTCGAAAGCCTTTGACCCAAGAACTGTAGAGAAAGCAAGGGTAGTGAATCCTGCATCGTGAGAAAGCAGGGGAAGTGAATCTTGCAGACATTGAAAGCAAATGTGAATGTAAAGTTATCAAGAGTGGACCAGGCTAAGGTGGTAAAAGTTGGCCAGAGTGAACCCGACGGAGGGATGCTGAAGAAGAGGGAGCAAAGTCTAAAGTCCCAAGAAACAATGTGTTGCCAAAGATGAACCCGGCAAAGGGATGGCCACTGGAACTGTTTAAAAAGACATTGAGATTCTTGAACGAGAAAAGCCATAGTGAACCCTGTGGAGGGAGGCTGAGAATTGAGAGGGGACTGCGCCCAGAAGAGGGGATTCCGGGGGTGAAGAATCACCATCTCAAGTACCAGTTGAAAAGATTTTTCATTTGTTTCCTTATTTTTCCGATCCTCAAAGGCAAGAGACTTTTTGTTGAAAAGAGACTTGACGTCAAGGCTACTGAGAAGTTAAAACCGGGGAAAGCACGCAAAGTGTGCTGTGCTCAGAAGACCCACTTTATCCTGTGCTCAAAACGTGGGGAAGGGAGCTCAGGCTACCGCACGCTGACATATTATTTGTGAACACTTCTTTCTTTTCTTGAAAACTATCCCACACCCTTTGTGTATTAGTTTTAAGGATTGGCAATAGGTTTTTCCTAGTATAGGCCCTTTTATTTGACACAATGCCACTAGGATTGCCTTATTTTTCTTTTGATGGTCAAAGTTTTCTCCCACCTTAGATTTAGGTTTAGATTAAGTGTTTTCACAACCTGCATACAGTTTAATAAACACCCTCGAACTGTGATCCTTCAACAAAGTAAACAGAGTCAAATCATGGCAAGTGCTCAGGTCATTGAAATGTCCCCAAAATATAGTGGACATATTAATATTTGTACACAAGAACATTGAGGCAAGTTTGAGAAGTGGTGGAGACAGTCACAGCACCCCATGGTTCTTGATAAAATCTGGTGTTGGACAAGGATGTGTTCGGACCACATTATTATTTCCATCTATATCAATGGTTTGAATGCTTTGAATGAGGCCCTATTAGAGTGCAATGTTGATGCCGCAAAGATTTGTGATAAGTCTAGACCACTTCTGTCATTCGCGGACGATACTGTGCTTATCGCGCGAATACTAAGAGTTTTAAATCATTAATACACAGCTATCCATTCATGAATGCAATGGACCTGCAAGTGAACACATCCAAATCAGCAACATTAACTTGCTCTAGAGACCAGAGAAAGATCATGGTACCGACTATGACTAGTAACATTTGTCCCATACCAAGAACAAACCAATTCAACTACGTGGGTATCTGATGTTCAACTTCGTTATCCCCCAATCAAACTGGGATAAACAAGTAGTCAGAATGAGACAAACAATATGTAGATCTTCCAATTTACAAAAAAATGTGAAACACAATCTATTAACATTATCTCGAAGACATATACAGAAAAAAGCCAAACCAACAGTAAAGTATGGCGCATCTTTGTAGGGCTTCGCTAATGTACAAGAGCTACAAATAGTAGAAAACCTTTTGCTGAAACGAATACTGAGTGTACCGAAATCAGCCCCAAATTCCACTCTACACAATCAGTATAAACAAGGGCACGTACTTGCAAGGAACACGTGACCCGATCCAGGAAGACGGGATTCTCCACTTTAACCGCAGCAACGGAAGAGCAATATCACTTATAAGATGAGGACCTGGGCTGCATATCTGGGGGGAATCCTCAAGCTGTTTTAACTCTATTCTTAATCATTGACATGGTACAAAAAAATAGGGGTCGAAAATATAGCTTGGTTTAAACATGCCAAATGCTTGTTACATAAAATGAATGCTGATGATTACTGCACCAATCTAATGGATGGAACGCCTGTGGTAGGCAAAGATTTAAAAGCACGCCTAAAATATGTTTTGGATAATAGAGTATCTATAGAGCTAAATCTACGGTCCAACCGAAGACACATGATCATTGCTCTCAATAAAACCGAAGACTATCTTCTCCGGCACAATAGATTGACAGAAGTCTGATCGCTAGAGCTCGATTTAACGTTTTACACTATGGCGATGTTTTGGCGAGTACATCTGGTAATGCCCACTAACAGAGATGCTCACTTTGCAATGCAGATAGAGATTATCTAGCCCATTTTCTACTGTTTTCCCTGACATTTTCGCAAGTTAGAGCAAGAACTGTATTACTTGCCTGAAGAGATCATGGCTTCTCACAATATCACCCGGCACTTTTTTTATCCACTCAAGGCTGAAACTCTATTAGTAGCATTGGGTCAACTTAATTATGTACGTCAAGCCTGGCAGATTCGTGCTTTGGCAAAAGCACTTTAGAAATGAATCCAAAGATATTACACTCTGCTTTTCTAACTTTTGTATATTGCCTATGAATTTTATTAGCACTATAATGTATAACTCTATTGTATGATCAATCATCTAGTCTCTGGTATGTATACTGCCATTCTTTCAAATGAGCTATTGTATTTGTGATTATTGTAGTTTTATGAACTCTTGTATTGCGAGTGAACTTGAATTGGCTTACTTATGTGAGAAACCTGAAGGTGTCTCCCTGCCTAAACCTCGAGGATCCGTCATCCAGGTTGCCAGGACACGGCCATCGCTGTTGGATCCAGTTCCTGGGGGTGGACCAGTGAGGGACGAGCATCTGGATGGGAGGGTCTAGGGGAGTGGTAGGGGAACACTGATGGGTGAGACGCGTTATCCCATTCCTTTAACACCTTTTTCCCCCACATCATCTCATGTAGGACATTGCAAACCACTACCCCCACCTTTCTGACTAACATTTTCACACAACACAAAAGACAATGAACTAATACTCAAGCCGTTTCCCTGACATGTTCCAATACAAGGGTCAAGCAAAGTCAGGCAATTTATCAGCCCTTTCCCTTCCCCACAGGTATAAAAGGTGGAACAGCAGACAGCACAACGAGACGGCTACCAAGCAGCAGTTCAAAAGAAGGAGAAAGGTGGCAAGAAGAGAAGTGACCTTGCCCTTTTCATCCCAAACCTGCGGAACTTTTGTTGAAGGGAATCTAAGACCGCAGACAATAGTCCCAGTGTCATGCAGAAGATGTCAATGGTAGCAGGGCCAGCCTATGATAAGGCAGAGGAGGCTCCTGCGCCCATGATACCAGCCATGACTCCAAAGAAGCAGAAATCCAGGTGGTTAAGCACAGCCGGTGAGGCGAGGGGAGAGTCGATGAAAGCCGGAATGTGTTGAGTGAGAAACGCAAAGTGCCAAGTTTGAACATATTCAATTGAACTGTAAAAGGTCCCCTCCCCCGCCAATCACACTCCTGCACTGCCTTCCTGGAAACCCCCGCACTTGGGGACTGTTTTCTGTATCCCTACAGTTCCACTTCCAGCACTTGAAACCTGATGTCTGCACTTACCCTTGCACTTGCCACCTGCTGGCCGTAACTTTACTTATTATTTATTTTTGGTTTTCGTGGGTGCTAAGTCGAAAAGTGCTGGTTAATCCACACTAGAAAAGAACTACAGAAACCAGAAGGCCATAGGAAGAGTGCCAAAGAAAATCAAATTGTTAATACTGGAGTGTCAAGCAAATGCCCTGTACATTCAAAAGACTAATTCATGAATTGGCATGAAAAGAAGGGACGTTAATCCCGTATAGGAAATAATAAAAAGGGACTCGACTCCTACAAAACATTTGAAACAAGTAGAAAACACAGAGAAAGCTCTGAGCCTGGGTGAGGGAGATCCGGGTTGAAGCTAAACTTAATACTGGCAGTTGAGAGGTTCGAGCCCGAATGAGGGAGATCCAGGGGTGAAATCGTCCCCCAAGGGCTGGCAGTCGAGAGAGGTCCAAGCCCTAACGAGGGAGATCCAAGGAGTTAAGTTATCACCCAAAGTTTAAGGAGGAAAGAATAAGAGGTGAAAAGAAATACACACTAAGAGACGGTCAGCCCAGAAGAGGGGGACGCTAGGGGTGAAACCATCATCCTATCTGAAATCGTGAAATAAGATACGAAAAGGGTCAGCCCAGAAGAGGGGGACCCACGGGTGAAACCATCACCTTTATTGAAGTTTGGAAACAAACTTTCTTTAAAAGAACTTTTATGTCTGGTTATCTGAACATATCAGGTCCCAAAGGCAGGAGACTTTCTAAGGAAACGAGACTTGGCCATCAACGGTCCTGAGAACTGCGATTGGAACTGTCGTCTTGTGCTAGAGAAGTACGAGACTGTACTCTGTTCCACCAACTCCGCCTTATCCTGTGCTTAAAAGTGGGGAAGGAAGACCCAGGAAACCGCATCCCGACCGCAACCTGACTTATTATTTAAGAACACTTCTTTCTTTTCATAAGAAATATCCCACACCCTTTTTTGTAGTAGTTGTGAGGCTTGGCAATAGGTTTCTTAGTATAGGCCCTTTTTTGTTTGACACGACACCACTAGGACTGCCTTATTTTTCATTTGATGGTCGACACATGTCCCCATTTTAGTTTTAGGTTTAGATTAGGCGTTCTTTCAACCCGCACACCATTTTCATTGTTCAATAAACACCCTTTAACTGTGATCATTTGCGTCTGTCTTACTTGTTCTTACCGTGGGTTTCTCACACTTAGTACTGTTAAGGATTTCAATCAGGCAATACACCCTGGTCTCAGCCTAGTATGCAGCGCACAACTGAAATGCTTATTTTGTTATATATATAGGTTCAATATTTGAGAGATACACCAGTCATTTCACACACCCTTTTCAAATACCCCTGGGTCACAATGGACCAGGAACCAGGCTGGTAGGTAAAGGTAATATTTATTTATTTATTTAGAAATTCAAGAAAATCACACTATGAATGTAAGCAAGGCACTTAGTTTAACCTTCTATTGACACAACTACAAAACACCAGGGAATCGGATACTTTTGAATTTTGGAAAGATAGCACACAACTTAGGAGTTCCCCCTGCAATATTCCTCAACCCACAATTAACCAATTATAAATAGATATATGGAAGCAGCAGGTATTCAGGGATGAGGAATAAGAAACTAAATTCAAATCCAACCTTCCCTCCCCAAACAAGAGAGAAAAACGGATTTGAACACTTGCAATGTTAAAGTGACACTCGGAAATGGCTGAATAAAACAATGAATGTGTACAAAAATCCTTAAATAAGTACAATTCTCTACGGGAGCAACACTGGAAAGTTACAAGCAATCATAAGCAATAGATTGAGCAAAATCATACAATTGTAAAATGAATGGAAGGTTTAAAACAATTCAGAGTAAAAATAACACGTGTAAAACTTTCCAAAAATGCTCATTCCCGCCTGAAATTAACCAAATGTTTTTTGATAAAAACGGGTGAAATATGAAAGTGAAATGAGGTCTCTAGCTGTTAAATTGAGTGAGTAATGCAGGATCTAGTGAGGTGCGTTTTTGGAAAATAAAGGTGCGAAAAAGGAACAGAAATCAATTTTTACAAGGACAGTTTTACTTTACGGTATGGCATTCAGGTTAGGCTACCAGCTTGAGACACAGTAAGCTCCAGAGTTGATCCGCGGAATCAACCTTAGCACCTCCTCGCCCGCCCTGGCGGACCCAGTCCGAATACCCGAGGGAGGATTAAGGGTTTAGGATTTCACAAGACAAAACTATTAAAGATATTGGCGCTAGCACAAGGAATCAAAAGCAGGGTTTCAGGAATGATTGTGACAATATTACAGTTACCAGGATGAATATTGGAAGACTTAGAGATTGGGATGGAAGAAAGCAAGGCAAGGTTTACTATGTTTCTATGGTTCCTATTGATACTCACAGTCCACTTTTAGTTTGGATTTTGGACAGTCCGCGCTCTGGTCGCCACACGGGTCTGGTCTAACAAAGGGCAGCCGGACAAACTCAGCGGGGCAGAGTCAGCTGGGCAGGGACTGGAACCAAAGGATAGTTCTTCTGGCCTGGCAATTCTGGTTACTGGATACTATAGGGCATCAGGATAGCAGTGAGTGGCAGCAAGCCAGGTAAATTCAGGATGCTTCCCCAAAACACCACCACGCTTCCCTTAGTCATGGGGATTATTTTAGAATTGTGGCCTAGCTGAAGCAGGATTGCTTGGCCTTGTGGTTGGGATCTGGAGTTTAGATGGATAGATGCAAGATAAAGACAGGAACAGGATGCCGGTGTAGGAATCAGGAATCAGTGTGTGTGTCCTGAGTGCTAGTCAGGGGCCCTTATTTATTTATTTTGCCAAATTACATCATTACAGTATATGACAGGGGCAGGATTCACTACCCACGCCCCTAACAATAGGACTGGGCAAGGGCATGGTCTCTGCCTTACTCACAATTGGTTGGATATCAGAAAAGTGATGTCATGTTCTTGAGGTGACTTTTACTGTATCTAGAAACTCCCACATTTCCTTTACTGCAAATCCGATTTTGCCAAAAACAGATATTTATGCAGTTGCCACCTCTTAGTAAATCAGATATACAGGTTACATATTTTGTGCAGCACAGATTAGTCCAAACTTCCAGTCTGTGCGAGCATGTGTCACCTTTCTGACACATTTTGGTAATTTTACACATTAAAGATTTGGTCCACACATTAAAGATTTGGTCCACAATTCCCCAGTTTTATACACAGATGCAAATTGCCCCAGGGGATGTATGTACAAAATTTGACATTTGCAACATGGATGCTTTTCTGGTAATACAACATATATCACCGTTTCTGTCCAGATTGTGTCATGACGTTCTACCAAGTTTTCAAACACAGCCCACAATTCCACTTTTGCGCTGGGAAAATTCCACATTTTTACCAATTTTGACAGCTGAGATATAAGTCTTTTTAAAGTTCTTTCTAAAATAGTCTTAAGGCAAATGGGAGTCATTGTCTGTCATTTTTTTCTTCCCAGCTAACACCAACTGGCAGTTTCGTTCAAGCAGGATGGGGGCCTCTCTCTTGATTGAAGGTTTTATTGCCCTTCACACTTGACAGGTGAGAGTCCCAGGACTGCTATTGACTTGAATTCATTGTTTTAACCGATTCCCCTTCCTTGTAGTGTGCAACGTAGTTTAGCTGCTTAATTGTTCAAACAATAATCTTTTTCAAGAGAACAGCTTGGGAATGTAAAAGCTGTTAATAGGTACCCTGCTTGTGTCACAACTCAGAGTGGACTACAAGGATACTTGAAATAGTCTCAGTGTTTTAAATATCGTGTTTCTATTATAAAGTTTGTCTTAATCTTTTAAATATAAATTCATCAGTCAGACATTGGAAAGGTAAGGATGTAGATATATTGTGTCCTAGCTGCCCAAACAAGTTTACTTTTCTTGCCCACTATACAAAGACCTAAGATTGTTTCATTTGAAACCTCTTTTACGTGAAGACAACATCCAAAATTGCAACACGTGTATCATATGAACGCTCTACATGGTCTTTAAAACTTTATGTTGAACGGGCAATTAGTATTAGGCAATTTGTAATTAAGTATCAGTATTTATGATTGTTCAGGTAGGAATAAGCCTGATAAGAGATTTTATGTTTATTTGTATTGTATTTGTACTGTACTTCAATAGAGATTTCTTTTCTGAATAGAGATTGACTGACTGACTGACTATTCAGCTGTCTAGGAGTATAGTTTGGTGATTTTAGATTTGGTTTCTGGTTTGATTTAGCCTTACCCAAACTTAAAAGCGGACTGTCTTTGTTACTAAGAACAAAAAATAGCGACGGAAGAACACACTTTACTGGCCATGTGCTCAGAGATATTTTCAGCGCTGTGAATACTGCCCAACATTTACAATGTGCGTATCAACCTATACAGAGATGTTGTAGAGCACAGGAATAGGGACATCAAGAACCACCTGTCCAAAGTTTACGAAAAGACTGATTTTAAAAGGCATCAGGTCTTACCATTAGTGCTACTTCACATTCGGTGTACACCAAATCGAAAGTATGAATTGTCATTCCTTGATTATTTAACAGGGCACCCTATATGCATAACCGACATGTCTCCTCCACCTCGCAGCAGCCTGAACCTCCACTTGGAAGGCTATGCCATTTTAAAGTATTTTAAGTCCCTTGTAAAGGCTGTTGGACATATTTATCCTCAGGTAATGGTTGTCAGAGCCCAGTCCCCCTCAAACCGGAGGCTGGGTCCGTCTGTGGTTGCACCAGAGAAAGTCTACGTTTCAGCCACATTGGCAAGAGCCCTTCAAAGTCCTCCTCATGACTCAAACAGCTGTCAACTGAAATGGACATCTACATATGTTGTCATGTGTCACAATACTGTTTTGACAACAAACCTTCTTGGGGTGACGGCATGAGTGTTTTATTAGTTGTCCCCCTCAAACACTCTGCGTGATATTGCCTTATCTTCGGTGCATATATTGGTAGTGTCCTGCATAGATGTAAAAGAGGAGTGTCCCCAACGGTGACAAGTCAATTTCGCCTGCCAATACTTACCAGATCGTTTATTCTTTTATTTACTTTATCAAATATACCACACTAATTGATTTGAGCAAGAACCATCAAGTGTTGCCCCATTAGCAGAAAACCATAGTTTTAACCAATTTTAAAAATCTATACAATGGTGTTATTTTTATTCCTTCGTTTACAGTTTCTATCAATTTTTACTGTCTCGCCGTTTTATTATTGACACTTTAAAATCTCTTCATTTATTATTCACCTTTGATTTTTTTTCTCCTGATTGACATGAATCTCTTGATTTAAAAATCTGTTGATCACCTTAATTTTTGTACTATCGTTTAATATCTCTAATCTAAACACAATGAAGGTTTTACACTGACATATTAATAACCCCATAGACATGTGCACTTTTATTTTTTGCATACGCCTTCCTTTACTATCTCTAGTAAATATATCTCATCTCACTTTTTACCCCATTTTGGCCTTGGAATCCTAAAATAATACCCCAACTTGGAGTTTTAGCGTGTACCCTTCCGCACCTCTTGGAATGAGCTATCGAGGTATCTATTTCTTTTCTTTCTAATCCCCAAAACTCCCATTACTTATATACATATATTTAAAATATATGATATGATAGGTTGTTTATAACGTGCTTAATACCCAGAGGTTTCTAAGTGCGGACCTGGGGATCTAACCTGTGGTGCTCCATGTCGTCTTGCTTCCAAGGCGAGCACTTTGCCCCTGAGCTATCCTCCCAAGGCAGCCCCTCCTGCTGCTCCTATATTTGCGACTTTTGATTGTCTAGTTACATCCGTGGCTCAGCTAGAGTCCCTCTGCGTCGACTCTTCCCCAATCGGCCAGTTCGTCTTCAGTCCACGGGGCACCTGCGGGGGCCGTACAAGAATTTCTTCAAAGGGGCACCTGCTGACCGATTCTTTTCACACCTGTGTATTGCTGCCATTCTCCACAGGAAGCTACACGATCTTCCAGATAATGACAAAAGCAGTCAATAGTTTGAGAGTCTAGATCTAGGCACAGGTCGACTGGACCAGAACCATCAGCACTGCTACCAAAATGTGCTCTGGCACCTTGAAGTGTCTCATGTGCTAGATCGAATTACCAATAATGATCTCAGACCCAAATAATCGGACAAACTCAAAGAATATGGCAAAATACTACTGGCGAAGAACAAACTGTAGTCCACACACTCACACTTCAATTTTAATTACACAAAGGATTTATACCTCAATGTACGTCAGCTATGATGCCGTCCCACATGGGAAACTGTAAAACCTATTGAAGGGAGGGATTGGTTAAGGGACCATATGTACCTATATATCATATAAGTATTAGTAATACTACCGGATGCACCTTTTCTACTACACACGCCTTGAACTGCCTCCAACTACGTATAATACAGATTACAGCAGAATAACAGCAGCAGGTTGGCCTGTGCACCATTGTATAGCATGCTGCCACATAGACCCTCTGATTGGTTTGCATTCTCTCCCAACCTTGGACTTTCGGCTCGTTAGCAGCATGTAAGCAAAATGAAACTCAGGTGCAGAGAGCAATGTCGGACTACTACCCACTTGCCCAATTAGTCCATTATCTCTCATCGGTCAGGCCCCAAGCCAAGGCTGCTTCTTTATAGCTGACCTTCCAGCCTGCTCTCTGTTCTGGGACATTCAAGGGAGTACATCATTATCTTCATCTGGATCCTAATGAATATCCCTTGTTTTTGACTTCTTAGTCGCGTGTGAAGAGACCACAATTCTGTCCATTTCATCCTTTTATTTGCTGTTATTTGATTTGATTAAGTTGGGTGTCATTACTCCTCTTGGCCTCTGGAGACTTACTCAATCCACCTTGCATAGGCTTTTCACATCTTTGATTGTCCAATACTTGGCTCTTCCTGATGTTTTCTTCTTTGCTTAATCTAAAAGAAATATGTCTTACATACATGGCCTATCCTCTTGACTCCCTTTGGGCTTTGCAATTATTCCTTGATGTGGCATCCTTGATCCTAAACCAATACACTCCTCTTTATTCCTCACAAGAAACTGTTTTCCAGCATCTCCTGACTCTGCAGCCCTGGTCTGTCTCTGAGGTAGCTTGATTGGTTTCAAAATGGGTCCAACGTCCATCCTTCCATCATGGCCGCCTCAGTCATGTTGTGTTCTTTCTGAAGAAAGCTTCTATATGTCACAGCAAACTTGCATTTCTACATATGTACATTCACTTCATCTCTCCTCACATATTTCTTTGATGCATATGATTTCTTTTTCTTTGATTACATGTTTCTCTTACCACTTCCAGTTACATTTTATCCTTTAAGTATTTTCATATTGTTTCAGTGCATATTTGTATCTTTCCCTCATGACGTCATTCTGCTCTCGTCACATTTCATTTATAGCTCTTCGATGTCCAATGGTGTGTGCAGACATCCTTCCACCCTTTCAGTGCGAGGGCACATCCGATACGGTTGTCTGAGTGCATATCGTCTCTCATAAATTCAATGCGGTATTGGGACAATACCTGGTGTCCCACATAGGGCGTCTTCTCCTGCTGTTCCAATATGATGGAGGTGAGGGGGCAGGAGCTAGGGATAACGTGTCGACTTGCTCCTCTACAAACTGATGGAGGATGCTTGGGCTGAGCTAGAGCGAGTGGCATGTTCAATAAACTATGGAACATTTTGGGAGCCTGTTTCTCATGATCCTGGATATATGAATTTGAAGTCGTTAAGAGTCAAATTTCCCTGCTGAAGTAGGGAACAAAATATTTTGGTGGCGTTGAAGTATGTATGGATGCGTTTTCGTGGCTAGTTTCTAGCAGATCTTTTGCAAACCCTGCCACCCAACATAACAGATGTATTCATTTCCTTGAAGGAGGTTGCTATTGCCTTATCGCCCTTTTAGATAACTCTTAAGCTATTGGGGAAAATCATCTTGAATAAGATTAAAGAAAGGGGTCCTATAATATTCACATATCATTGATTCAGTTGGTATTCAAGGAAGCATTGGTGCCTCTCATCAAGCCTTAAATCTGGATTTACTAGCTGCAACATCTCTATTTATCAAGAGGGAGTCACTACGTGTGGTGTATATGGACCTGGCTGCTGCATTTTACTCCATTGATCGAGCCTTATTGTGGTAATCACTGTGTGACGTACGACTCCCTGATGAATTATTAAATATATATTTTCCCCCTTCATAATGGCAATTCAGCAAGAGTTCATAATAAAGCAAATGGTACCCTGCCAGACTTGTTTTTAGTCCAATGTGGTGTCCGACTGGGCTATGTCCTGGCGCCTGTACAGGCTAATCTTTTTCAAATTTCACTACTTGAATATCTGAGAAATATGAAAGCAGATGTTCCTATTATTAATGGTGTTCAGATTCCAATTTCATCCTTCACCGATTAGTGCTTTGTTGGATAGAAGCCCAAATACACTGCAAGAATTTTTGGACGCTTATGTTATCTATATGAAAGCAAGGATCTAAGCGTTAATGCTATGAAAACAGCAGCAATGATTTTTCTGAGAGGTTTTATGCCAGAAAAACACTATATTGTACAGTGATGAATGTGTGTTAGAGTTGCTAGTGACTTTTGACTATCTTGAGGCTTGCTTTTCACCTGCCCTAAGTAGTGCCCACCATGAAACAGGTGTGTAGGACGCAGCAAACCATTGGAGGTGTTTTTAACTTTGCACAGAAATGTAAAGCTCATCCTGTCAGAATAACGTTAACAATTTGTCAAGCTCAAACAAAAGCGGTTGGTCTATATGTTGATAATTTATGGATATTTTGCAAGGGGGACTTAATTCAATGCGTGTAGAATAGATGGCATAAGAAACCTTTGGGTATACCAAATTCTCCTCCTAATTGGGCCTGCTATCAGGAATCAGGATTCAATTTCATTATTTATCATTTTAATTTAGGGCCTGTTCCCTTGTTTTTAAATTCTATTCCCAAGAAGGAGGTAGTTTAATCAAAATGATTCTGAAGGATGTTGTAAGTAGAGAGAGGGTTATTGACATAGCATGGATTGCCAACCTAAACAAAGAAGATCTACTCAAGGTCAATGAAGCCTATGCCTTAAATGAATTGGCTTTACCTCCTCGTAGTAGGCAGCGTAGCATAGTTGCCTCGTTGCTCCAACAAAAATCTATTTCAAGAGAACATGTTGAAAATATAAAAGCTGCCAATAGGTTATATGCTTGTTCACACCATACTTGACATGGTTTCATTGTTTCAAATTCTGTGCTACTATTACAAGGGCCCGTTTTCATCCTTTAAATCAGACTTCATTAGTCAGGTCTTGGAAAGGTAAGCATGACAATACATTTTACCTTTCTGCCCATACAAGTTGTGACATTGATTCATTTGTACTTTCTTGCTTGTTCTACGAAGACCTAAGATTGTTTCATATGCCTTCAGCAGCAGACCTCTCAAACCTGATAATGTTCTAAATGTAGGGGAAGAAGTCAGTTTAGTAAAGAGCCTAACAACAGGTAGCACAAAGCCATAATTGCAGGTACCATACACATTCATTGAAAGCCAGCTGTAATCTTAGCCTCCACATATAAAGTAGGTACTGTGATAGATATCATAACCTAGCTCAGTACATAAATATTCCTTTGCCAAGAAAAAAAAGGCACATCATGAACATTACAAGTGCAGGTGCCATGGTCCACAAATAATGTATCACAATTAGTTTAATAGAGGAAACATATCACAGTCAAATAGCTGCAGGTTTCTTGTTAAGATGATATGGTGGGAGAAGGTTTGGACAGCCAGCAACTCTGATGAGAGAAGAATAACCAGTACAAGGTTTTGGGCTGTAAAATCTAGATACTAATCTCACGTCACTACAAATGTCCCCTAAATGCACTGGTGACATAGGAAATCCTGAGTAAACATGGGTAAGGTCTACACTTACCCAGCACCTGGTGGCATTCTGATGCAGGCATATTTCCAAGTAGTGTGACAGAAACTGTTGACATTATTCACAGTCAATGCAGAAAAGCTCCAGTAAGTATGAAGGACTCATGCTAAAACAGTTCAGTTCCACTTCTGGGTTAGATCTTACACATAGTTTTTATGTAGTTGCAGAGTTTACACCATCTTTAGAGGCATTAAAAAAGTTGGAATGAAGAATTCAAACACGCAAGCAGAAAGAACAACTATGCTAACCACAAGCCGAGATGATTGCCATCCTCGTGTGCAAGTGATGAAGTTGGGAATTGATCAATGTCCTGCATTGTTCAGCTAGAACCATCCACATGCACAAAGATTACTAAAACACCAGTAGCAGAAAAAGCCTAATGATAACAATATATAAAGGTAGATGGAAATATCTTGAACAGGAACAGGTTGTCTTCTGTGTCTGGTATGCTGTCACTTCAACTGCGATCATTACACCAGTCAATGAGGTTTACCCTAGCTTCTTGCTACTATTAGTTTTTACATGTATATCATTGAAACAAAATTGCTACCATCCGATGCGAGGGTGGGTATGACTGAATGACTAGGAGTTCAGGGATGAGTAATGTTTAAAAAAAAAGTACTCAGCCGCACACTATTATTAAACCACCAATGAACCCAAACATAAAGGTGAAACAGGCCGATTGTGAAAGGTATGGCTCCTTTGCCATTTTTGGTAGCGCAGGCCGGGGGCAGCTATTCTATTCAAGAGCTGATCCAGTTGCAACACAAACAACAATAGTATGGTGTTACTTTAATAAAGAATGTTTATTCAAGGTATTAGAAACATTGAAACTTTAATTAAAACTATCAGTTCACACAACTAATTATGCAGAGATTGCAGACTTTGAAAATAAAGGAGCTCTCTGAATTGATACAGAGGTGCTTAGGTAAAGATTTCAGCAGCAATATTAATGTTTAAGAAAATGTCTTTAAAAAGGCCAGAAAGGGGTGGTCTTAAGTCATTATGGTTTTTTGAGCTGGACCATGGGGACAGGGCCTCAACAAATACCCTTATTTGTGTGTCTCGAGGGCTAAACAGCATTAAACTGGGCAAATGGGCACTTTCCTCCAGTCAAGCCGGTAATAAGAAAATTGAGTCGCCTTAATCCAGTGGTAAGTCGGCATCAAGATGGCTTAGAGACTAGACTCTCTGTGGGTCGAGTCGCTGTTCAAGACAGTGCAAGTCATTGTGTCCCAACAACTCAAATAAGTAGTTGAGGTTGGTCAAAATGATGCATTCAGTGGGTTAAGTCAGAGTTCAAAACGGGGAAGTCGTTGACTTCCTGCAGGTGGAGTCAGCTTTCAAGTCAGGTTGAGCTGATGCTTCTGCTGGGTTTAGTCAGTGCCCTGAATACAGCAAGCCTGGTGCTTTCACAGCAAAATGCTAGATATCAAATCACAGCATTAATGCACTTCATTCTATCAGATTAGCACCTTGAAGAAGCAGGTAACTGGTTCAAAAGCAGAAACACAGGTCCTGTAGTGGCTTGACGTGAGTAAAGTGCAGATCAGCTGGCTTAACAATGTCTCGACATGGTAAACATGGTTCCAAGTTGGTTCTGGACTTCTGGGTGCTGGAAGAGCCAACCCAGTGTCTCCAGAGACAAGGCAAGTATGTAGTTCCACGCTTCTGCTCCAGGAAGTTTGTCTGGCACTTGCAGGGGGTCCTTCATCTCCAGTGAGCAAGATCCTGTTTCCAGTGCACCAAGTCTTGGTCTATAACAGGGCCACCCCAAATGTGCGCTTGAGATTGGTAGAAAGCAGAGTTTGCCTCTGCCTTGGAGACTTCTGTCTATGACGTTGCAAGGATATTGGAAAAGACTGTATTGCCAATAGAGTTCTGGTGATTCCTTATTCTCCTTCTGAGAGTCCAAAGATGAATCAGTTAAGAGAAGAGTTTCCTTCCATTATAAAGTCAAACGGTTACAGTATCCTGTGTGTTGAGGACTCAAAGACACAGAGGTATTTAGTTGCCAGCTTTACTGAACAAGATAAGTGGTAAGATTAACCAATGCAACACTTTTCCTCCTCACATCACACCCATATGTCTGCAAGATGCGGGAGGGAACAGGAAGTATCGAGAGGCCTAGCAGGAACCAAGATGATGGAACCCCCTCCTGGATTACCCGCTCACCAGGAATACTCAAACTCCACCCCTTCCCATCTCTGCTGACTTCAAAAGGAATCCAGTAATCAGTGTCCTTGTGTGAGAGTGGCTTTGTTATGTCAGGACTGCCTTTGAAGTACCGGTTCTCAGGGGAAACTCCAGGAAGTGTTATTGTGCCATGGAAGAAATATGCTGGCCTTCCTATGGGGAATTAAAAGAACAGCTTCATGTGAATCATGCCACACTGCTGTTGTGGAGACATTTAGGCCAGACAGCTAATGCACATGAGTCCAGTCATAGGTGAGGCACAGCTCTTCAAGCTGACACTAATATGATATCCAAATGTTGTGGCTTTATAATTGAGTAGCCTCCCTGTCATGACCAAACATCACTTATGTTTACAATTTAACATATCATCAGGCTGACTAGGATACACAATTATTTTGTTTTGTAGGATGCTTTAATAGGGCGCATCCAACTTTAACTAATAATAGGCCTCACTTACAGGACTCTGGCAATACTGCAAAATAGGTCTAAAACGAGAGCAAGCTATTCCTTCTCCTTGTTTATATCAATTCTTCTTCTTCCTCCTCTCCATTAGTCAGTGAGCGAGTCTGTCAGTGTCCTTTCCTAATTGGTGTGTGTTGAATCTTTTATAGACTAGGAACCACACCTTTTTGAGGTGTTCATAATTTCCTCAATCTAATTGGTCAATGCATGTGATTGGGCTGTGTTCCAAAACATCACAGTAGACATACCCCTCCGCAGTCAGTGGGCGTATTGATGAAGGGGGCAGTCTTATGGGATTAACTTCTTAACCCACTTTCCCTCCCATTTGATTTCTGACATAGTAATTTACACATATATAACCATTTTACAAATCGGCTTACCAGATTTCTCTCTCTGGTACGAATCAAGCAAGCAATTTTCATCAAGATATCACAAATTGTCACCGATTTACAGATTGTTACATTTAAATCACTCCTACATTTAAATCCAAATTGTTTTCCCATCTCAAAGTAAGGTGTTCGTCACTGCAGATGCTAGGACATATGACATGTGCCATTTCTGTGTGACAAACTGCAAACATGCACAAATTCTGTTTTTATACCTCTAAATAGAGCATCTCAACCTGAACATTTCAAGAGAACAATTACATTTCTACAACATTTTCTGTAAAAATTATGAGCAAAATAGTACATCTCAATGTATCATTTAAAAGACACACATGTTCTAACTTTATATATATTACATGCCATAACTAGTTTCCCTGTCCACTACAGAACGTATGGTATCTTTAGTTTGTTAGCTGTTAATTCATTGCTAAATGTTTTTATGACTTCTGCCTGGCAGTGGTACAGTCTTTGAAGTTTGAAGTTCTTGGAGGTGTTATGACTCTCATTCCTGTCCCTCTTGACCAATCTTGGGTCTTGCAGATGCCAGATAAACACTGTTTTTTTTCTTTCAACAGGAGAGGCCTTGGAGATCCAATTAGGCCAAACAGATTTGCTGGCCAAGCTGAACTCCCATTATTTGTTTATTATCTTAAGCCCACCATACACAAAGATGGAGGCCATAAGGAAGTCCTCAAATGAATTGCAGGACCATCCTCCCTTTCACCTTATTGCAGAGGCATCCTTATCTTTAGGACACAACGTCCACGAATTCCAACTGCTTGGGAAATGGGATCCGTCTACATATCTCATTGCTGGGGAGGCGAATTGAACAGAAAAGCAGCTGTCAGAGTTCAAACCTATAGTTGACGCATGATTCAAGCTGGTTTCCCCCAATTTCCACTTTTAAAATTACAGTTTTCTGTGCCCCTATATGTTACATTTCCACCGAAACACACAGGAGTTTCTCCTCGTCTATGAAACCCCCATCAACGGTCCTCATGTTCAACATCTGCAGGTTTCATAACCACGACCCTTGATTTGTGCAAGGGAAAATAAATACACAGCGGCATTGAAGGCAAATGCATTTTATTTCTCCATTACTTGGCATTGTTCTTTTTCTCCTCGCATTAAGCAGTGCCCCATTTTAAGTAAAGTTACATAATGCTTTCTGGTACTTGGACCTCTATATCTGGCCTTGTCAATATATTTTTATGTGAGGGGTCTTGAAAATATTGCACATGTGTTTTTCAAATGCCGTGTCTACACCGCAGTTTACATTGTTTGTTTTGAACATGGCACTTTGCTCTGCATCTCCTTTGAATTGGATTTCCCTACAGTTTTGAATCAGATTTGCAGATGATAAAAAAGCCACCTCTGCCTGTTGGAACTTTGTGTTCTAGCAGCCGTTACAGATGCACAAGTGACCTTTATACCTGCCCGGCTGCCACTGCAGGGCTGGTGATCAGGCGGTCAGGAGCCTGTCCCAGCAAATGCACATGAGTGCACTTAGGAGCCCCCCTCCCTTTCAGAAACAGAATTACCTGCATCATTGTATTAATATAAATTAAAAATGCTTGGGCTATCCGGCCTTTACCACATGGGATTCTGTCGCAGCCAAGATCATACCCGAGATGAAAGCCAGGTTTAGGACCTTGGGGATTAGAGGCCTGCTTATGCCAGATCTCTGCTGCAGAACTAATATTCACCAGCGTTCAGACTGCATTAAAAATGGAAACTGAATGATTAAGCCTATGTTGACGTTCAATCACAACTTGTTGCAGCCGACAGAGCTATGTCAGCATTTACAGGAGAATTGTCAACAGGATTATGTTTGGGTGAGGGTGATCCTGATAATGCAACCTCTCAAGGAGTGAGTAAAGCTGCATTCTCTGGAGATGCTATAGTCAGTTATGAGGCATCAACTGGTGGCTGTGTCTTTTGGCAGCATGAGGCATGAACCCAAGCTGGATGCATCTCTCACATGACAGCTATCTGAGCCATTAGAAGGACTTTGAAGGGTCCTTCACAACATTGCTGAGGTGAAGACATTCTCTGGTGCACCCGCAGTTAGACTCGGTCTCCCAGTTTGAGGGAATGACAGGGTTCTTCAGCAGGTTCTGACAACCTTTACCTGAAGATAGAGGTGTCCGAAGGGCTTTACAAATCCAGACCAATTTGCTTGGTCATAGCCCTTATGCACGAGACAAGCATCCCCAGACAGGTTTTGGTCTCTTTGGGAACCATCAGTGAGGAGTAGCTTGGGTCTCCAAGTCCAGCAGGCATGGGACCCACGTCTGAGCATCCCAGTCCCACTTTGGCGACTATAGCAAAACAAAAGAAGTGATGGCTGGAAGTTTTAGAATTGTAACCTCTGGTATCGCTCTGGGAAACCCTGTAGATCACCCTTCTTTGCCTGCCAAGCCATTTTAAAAACAGGAAAGACCATATGCATATCAGGCTTGGTAGAGGCAGTCCGGTTCAAAATGCTTGGACACATCCCTTCTGCACAAGACCACAAGCAACCCCAGACATGTTTCAGCTTTTTGGCCATAATCAGTGAGGAGTAGCTTGGGTCTCTAGGCCCAGATGGCACAGGAACCATGTCTGAGCATATCCGTCCAACTTGGTGTGACTATAGCAAAACAAAAGAAGTGATGACTCGAAGTTTTATAATTAATCTTAACCTCTGACATCATTCTGGGGGCAACCCTCCAAACCATCATTCTTCGCCTGCAAAGTCATTACAGGAAGGGGAAAGACTATATGCAAATCAGATTTTGTCCCATACCAAAAGGGCTAGTCTAGCCCAAACTGCTTGGTCACATTCCTTCTGCACGAGACCATA
This sequence comes from Ambystoma mexicanum, assembly GCF_040938575.1. Lineage (NCBI taxonomy): Eukaryota > Metazoa > Chordata > Amphibia > Caudata > Ambystomatidae > Ambystoma > Ambystoma mexicanum. Next base: position 1,226,735,314 of record NC_090922.1, read on the forward strand.
AGCATCCCAGGACATGTCAAACAAGCACATAGAGTGCTCTGTTAAAATCTCACAAGGGTGGGGGGGAAATCCATGCTTTCGATTTGGGTCATTACAAATGTGAAGCAGCACTAATGGTAAGGTCTCATGTCTTTTAACACCAGTCTATTTGCAAACTTTGAACAAGTGGTGCTTGATGTCCATATTCCTGTGCTCTACAGCACCATTGGATAGGATGATTGGCATATTTTAAATGTTGGGAATATTCTGGGCTCTGCAAATACCTCTGATCACATGGTCAGTAACATCTGCGTCTCTCCGACTGCCTTTTGTAATAGGAATACTGAATTGAGGAATACGCTATGTCACTGTTACAGTGTCAGCTTTTCTGTATGGGTAAGCCTCACCAACCCAGAAAACACTATCTACAAACACCAAACAATAAATACTCTTACGTTAAACTCTTAGGCAACTGAATAGTGAGTCAGCCAGTCAATCTGTATTCTGAAAAGGGATTTCCATTAAAGTTCAGTACAAATAAACAATTAATATATTTGAACACAATAAAAACATCACTAATAATATCCCAATAAACCAAGAAATTCATATAACAATAATACAAATACAATCTTTTATCAAATTTATCCTTCCCTCATGATCAATCATAAAAACAGTTACTTGATTAAAAACTGCCTAACATGCAATGCTTTACAACATAAAATGTTAAAGACCATGCAGAGCATTCAAAGCATAAAGTCCGTAATGTTTTAATCAATCATGCTAGCAGGTCTACTGATAGGGTTGCCAAGTTCTGTAGGACGCAATCGCTCAGCCCAATGTTTTCTGTTTTATGGCCAAAGTACGGGCCCTTGCAATTTACAGTTAATCCATATGTGGATGAGTATATTTTCAAACTCTACAAACATTGGAACATAATTTCCTTAAAACATTTCTCGGGTGTACCAACCTCCGACCAGGCACAAGTAGTTAACCTGGAGAATAGCGTTATTTATTCAGAAGATCTAATAAAAGTGAATCCTGTGAACTGTTTGGGCACGATTATCTTAAATTAGGGACCTCTTTCTTGGTTTTGCTATTTAAAACAATGTTTAAAACAATGTTTAAGTAACAGAAACTGGGATAACTGGCATTCTCATATGGACAGGATTCCTTCCAAAGTGAAGTCTGTGCTAGTTAAGGAAATGTACATGCAATTAGCAAGTGAAACAGTAGAGAGGAAGTGAAAGGGGGTATGTTGTCTTGCATCATGTTGTCTCTGATACCTATTACTGCTAGTTATCTTTCATGATGCTGTGCCACAAAACAGAGTGTTACTAACTACACTTAGATTTAATGTATTAAAATGGGCACACAAATAAAATCACAGGACATTAGTATAAGTAGTCAGTCAAGTTTACCATTTTTGCGTGCAGGCAATTGAAACAATAAGTGTTCTTCTTCTATGGCTTTGTTATTCCTTTATTAGGAGAACAACTACCCTTATTAAAAGAAATGAATTCCAGAGAGTGTAAGACTGCATTCATACTAAGAATGAGTGTCTCAGAGCTTAAACGTGTTCCGAAATAAAGCCAGCTCCATATGCAACAAGTGTTCTACTGCAATCTGTTAAATGTAGTGCTATAGAGCCTCTGCATTTTTATTTATTTAGTTTGTTTTTACTTTTGATAGTATTCGGATGTATGCTATTGCTCTTTTTTGGGCATGCATCTATGTACTTTGTGCTGTGCACATTTATGGGCGTCCACCCCAAAATGAAATTTTTGATTGAAATAAACATCGACATCTCAGCAATGGGGCTGGTAACCTGGTCACATGGGAGTCTGGAGTTCTAAAGTATCAAGTCACAATCCTTGATGACTCCATATTGCCCACCCAGCATGAATTCAATGGTGGTTTGTGGAAACTAAACAAGAATAGCTCTATCTTAAACTTACAAATAGTACAAAGGATTGCCTTTAAAAAAGGTGAGCGGATAAGGATGATCAAATCCAGCTCATTTGGAAGCCCCCATCCCCTTAAACGTTCGGTAAATCTTGGTGGTTGTGTTACCCCCATCACTGCAAGTAATCCCCGCTCCTCCTTACAGTCTTGCAACCTCCCTCTCTCCCTACACCTCCAGCCCATTTTTGTTTGGGCTCCTTCAGCTTGGCCCTATCTGCCAAAAGTGCTGTTCAAGATTTTGAGGGCCAGTGGTAAAAACAGAACGTGGGAATGTGGGTGATGTAATAAGCAACACCGGTCTATCATGGAAGTATATGCATTTAAAGTAAGAAAAAAGGGTTATCAATCTTTAGTCTAAGTGTGAGCAGTTAAACAAATCATTGTAACTTAAATTGTTTATTATGACAATTTGGTTGTGTTGACTAAAGAAAGTTACGCAAAAGGCTTTTCACTGTAACGGTTTCATTTCAAGATTGCATCAAAAATTTGATATTTATTCAGTTCACAGGAAGACACATTTCATCTGCATGATGATATTTATCAATGCAAATGTCTATTAACTGTCGATTTCACACACAAAGTAGTTAGATCCACGCTCTGGCTACTGTCATTGGCATTTCTGTTGGCTTGACACACATATACTAAGCCATATGGGCATTTGATTGAGTTAATGATATTTTGTGAGTCAGTTTAAGCAAGGCAATGACCCGTTTTAACTGAATGACCACATCTGTTACAATCATAGTAAAGAGAACCTGCTTAGATAAGCAAAATGGTATTAAGCTGAGACTACAACATTAAGTGAAAAATAACCAACTTAATTTAGCCCCAATTGACAGACTAAAAGGAACCAAGAGTGAATGATGGGGAGAGAGTGTGGGGAGGGAGAAGGCGGCTGCGAAAAAAATGTAACCCACTGTGCTTCTATTCAAAGCTTTTCAGCATTTCAACAGTTCTGACCGTGGTTTGACTAGTTTAAAATATAATAGTGAGAGGCACGAACTGTAATCTAGTATCATTTAACAAATGACTTCAAAACATATCCTCAGTGTACCTGTAAACACATATTTTGTTTGTATTAAACTAATCCATTTCTATGGAGGCATGCATTATCCATTAGTACACGGCGAGGGTCAACCAGAATGTAACAAGCATTCCGATCGGCCCTCGCCAGTGAATTACCAGGCCGGGAATCCCTCGCACGCACGTACATACATACGTACGTGCCTTCGTTTGTTCCCGGTGGGGGGCGTGGTGGCCCCTTAGCCAATGAAGAGGCTCGAAACGGGGCAATCCCTGCTCGAGCCTCCCCATGGCTAGAGGCTGCCTTCGTCCCCTGCCGGGAACTCAGGTATGTTTTTTTCCCTCCACCCTCTTCCCCTAAAAACTATCCCCGTACACGCCCTCCCAACCCCACTTACCTTCTTTTCTCGGGAGTGAATGCGCTGGGAACACTTCTGTTCCCAGCGCGTCTGCTCCCGATGGCCGTCATGGAAAGGGAAAACGGACTCCCTTTTCCCTTTATCGGCGGCCATTTTTTATTTTTTTTCTGTTCCGAAACACAGCAGCGTTTCGGTACAGAAAAAAAATGCTATTAACGGGCTGGGGTACTAATGGCAATAATCCCCTCGACGGCAGGCCAATACTGTTCCCGTTAATGCCCCTGGGGCCTTCGTTAAGGCCCTCGTGGCACTCGGGCCTGTAACTATGGGCCCCGGGGGCATTACCTGGTGCGGTATTGGCCCGCCGTCTTGGGATTTATTGCTACAATTAATGCCCGCCCTTCTTTCTTTACGCTCTTCACTTAGTTTTCATAGTCAACCCAAGGGCATTACAGACTACCCAACCCGACAATCGGTGATTGTTTATATGTTTATGCTATTGATGGTTAAGCTACAGATTCATCCAATGATTCTCAACTTGCGGAACATGTGAACTTTCAAGCTATTTCCTTTAAAATCAAGTTGCTAAAACTGGCCAGTAAACGTTTTAATAAACGTGCTGCAGTGTTTTTATCAGCCAATTAATTCCCAAATCAATTCATCCCTAATGGACTATGGCCAACCTAACCCTCCAGACACACAGACATCTGCATATGTGTGTTTATTAACTAGGCCACAGGTCTTCAACCTTTGGCTCTCCAGATGTTTTTGACTTCAAATTCCGTCAGACCTATTCAGCATAGACAATGGTGAGCAATCATGGGAGTTATAGTCCAAGCATCTGGAGAACCATAGGTTGCAGACCCCTGAACTAGGTTGAAATTATCAAGAGGACTCTCCCAGGGGTTAACCAGATGTTTTATGAAAACAATACATAGTTTCAGAAAAAGTATTTCATATGCTAGCTTCTGGGTAACATGTAATTTACACTCACAATAATTTAGCTCCTGCCCTGGTGAATGACGTTTGGAAGAGGAAAGAAGTCACTGAATAAATATTAATTAAAGCCAAAATGGCTAATCTGTCAATTTCAGGTCTGCAGCACAAATATGCAAGCTGTTTTACATCTTCTCTTTTTCTGTTTTTGACTCCTGTAGACATTTTCCTTCTCTTTAGAAGCCGTGCCAACATTTTTCTTGCTTAGATTCACATCTTGAATTGTCATTTTGACCATTTAGTACTGCTTCCCTCGATGCAAAGCCAATATCCTACTACGCTTGGAACAACCCACTACATTTCATTACAATATATATGCTCTATAAAAATCTTAAAATAACATCTGTAATAAACAGTGAAAAGCAAAGTGCTCTGTTGACAGGCAAAAACCTGCGAACAGCCATGTCTGAGCCAACACAGTGTTATTTGTTTTCATGTTATGGCTTGCTTCTGTAGTGTTCAGAAGGGGAAGCCCTCACCTCGGAGCACTGGAAACTCAACACCCTCGAAAGCTCGGAATGATAAATGGGCAGGGAGGTCACTAAGCAGGAGTAAGTGGAGCTGCGCTTTTCAGTGAATTTGAAGAGCAGTGAATAATGTCTCTCTCTGGGCAGAGCAGGGATGTCTCCTGCTTGTCTGCCAATTGGATCCCTGCTGTGTGGGATTGCTATAATCGGACCCGGCTTTTGAGTGAAAAGGATTACATATGCTGGGACTTGTAGGCCAATATAGGGTAAAGAAAGGCTACAAGGTCCAAAATCCAAAACACAAACTTAGCAAATGGATTTTGCCTGCGACAGGACTGTGAATGTGATGATGTAGAGTACACACACACTACCAATGTACTAACATAGGTGAAATCCTTTCAGAAACTCCATACGAGTTAGTACATAAAATATACTTGTATTTTACAGTTTTTAAAATAATAAGGTTGTCTTTAAAAGGTAAGCATTTTAATTGCAAACTTGGTTGGAAGGGAACGGGTTTAAGATGAGCATGCATCAGCTGTAATGTAAAATGAAGCAATTTCGCTATAAGGAAGTGAACACGCTAAAAGCCCTGACTAATGAGTTTCTATGGGTGGGAAAGAGAGCGAGGGTCAGTAGGAATCTGATGATGGCACCCAAACGAGAGGGGGGATGGTGCTACCGAACTTCCAGCAGTACTACGAGGCCTCGCAGCTACAGGTGATTAGGGAATGGCTTCAGGAAGGAGAGAGTATGCAAGACAAGCAACGGGTTAAAATGGATAGAGCGGTAGCGCACCACAAGCTGGCGGAAGTTCTGTGGCTACCGAAACAACACAGGCCAAAGCATCCATATGAGAGCCCTATAACCAAATTAGTAGCGGACAATTGGGATAAACAGGTGAGAACCAAGGGGTAATGGCCTTCCCGTCCCCCTTCACGCCTATTTTCAACAACGGGTACTTCACACCGGGACTAGAAAAGGTGGCATTTAAGCAGTGGCAGGACTGGGGGTGCAGGAAGCTGGGAGGCATGTTCCAAGGGGGGGGGGAGGTGGAAAACTCTCCTTCGTGGACTGTAAAGGGGAATTCACAGTGAAGAAAGGGGAAAGACTAAGGTATGTGCAAATAAGGTATTGGGTACTGAATCCCGGGAAGAGGGAGACAGGGACCAGGGAAACAACGCAGTTCGAAAAATTCCTCCCATCTAACAATGGGTCTAGGGGGGTAATATCCATCTCAGTTGCAAGAAACGTGGTATAAGATCCTACTAGGCTGGCACTATACACCAGCCCAGCTTAACAGGATATACCTGGAAACCTCAGGGGACTGCTGGAGGGGCTTCGGGATGGAGGGAATGGCAGAGCATATTTGGTGGGGGTGTCCAAAATTCAAGACTTTTTGGCAAGAGGTGCAGAGGGCACAGGACCAGGCCTTCGAGCCTGGTGATAGTCGACCACCGGAGCAGATACTATTGGGAATCAGAGGGGGCACCATAGTGGGGGAACCTAGAACTCGAGAGAAAGCGAGAGTGATCCCAACGCTTGCGGCTATGACATTAATAGCGCAGAGGTGGAAAGCCCAGAGGTACCCATGATGCAGGACTGGCTGCGAAAGATATGGGAAATCATCGTTCTCGAACGGGCAACATGTGCCATGAGCAACAATGTGCATAACTTCGCAAAAGACTGGGGAGAAACTTTGGCATTTCTCAAAGACGACTTTCAGGTAGTGTGGTACCGCCAACGTCTAAAACTTTTGGATCTACAATGAACCTTGGTGACCGGCCCATGAAGTTGTTTCTGGGCAGGGTTGGGGGGGGTCTGTTGGGGAATGGTTCAACATGTTGTAAATTCAATAAAAAGAGTTTTAAAAAAAAGAAAGTGAAAAAGTGAACACATTGGTGCGTTAAATTGAATGTTTCAATGCATAAATGATCCTCACAGAAAAGCAGTGTCTTGTGAAAAGAAATAATGCCTCTAAATTGCATTGTTTTCCAGTCTGCTTGTTTTTTTTTTTTTATTTTATTGTATATGGTTTACAAGAAACCTTTACAAAAAAAAATGTATCTTTAAAAGGTAGAAAAACATTCATTACATTTAAATTTCAATTTATACAAACAAGCGTTAAAACATAGATCCAATTTCCAGTTAAAATTTCCAGAGAATGAGGGACAAATTTAAATTTAAATTTTAAAAAGTACAGTGCAGAGTACCCTGCAGCAATAAAGGATATACCGACAATAAAATTTAAAATTTACAAAATTCTAAAAAAGAAAATAAACCTACAGAGAATAAGAGAAATTTCATAGAGTCAAGCATAGTCATAACAGGTATAATCATTATCATAATCATAACAGCGGGGCGAATAAATCTAAAGCTTTGATAAATCCAGCCACAGCAAGTCCATCCTTAATGTTTGTAATAGTGAGCCACTGAGACCAGATCAAATCTGCCACCCCCATTTGCCCCATTGCATTAAAACGACCAAGATATTTGTCCCTTAGAGCTGTCAGAGCAGTGCAGTCTAAAAAGAGATGCCGAGCAGTTTCAATCACCCCCAAAGTTTTGCAAAAGCGGCAGCTAGGATCTAAATCAGAGAACTCCTTCCTTTTATGTAAGACTTCCCGAGTGGGGAGGAGATTCCATCTGAGTTTAATGAGAAGGGAACGATAATATCTGTTGGGGAATTGGTTCAAAATAAAAGACAACAGGCCTCTTTTCTTATGATCAAATTGTAAATCTCTCAAAGAGGGGTACGAATGTAATTTTTCAATAGTATTACTCCAGTCGTGACAAAAGAGACGCTCCTTGACCATATTCGGATTCTTTAGTAGGGTGTCCCTATCGGAGGAAATATCCAACAGGGTCTTGTCACAGAGATCACTAAAAGCATTGAGATATAAATTCTTGACTAAATGTCCCTGAGAAAAAATCATGTGGCCCACATCAGCATAGAGAGTGTCAGGTTTTGGAGAAAGCAAGGCTGAGAAAAGTGAGAGAATCTTCCAGAGAATCCTGGCTCGAAATGAGACTAACCCTAATTCATACCTGATAGCTACTATTGGAATGGAATTTGGCAGTTTTAAGATTTTCCTCCAATAGATACCCTCGAGAGAGTCCCAGAAAGTCAAAAGCGCCGTGCAGTGGAATTCCATTCCATACAAATGTTTTGGAGTAACCTTACCCTTAAAAAAGTCTACTACAGGCTTAAGGGAGAACATACCATATTTATTGTCTAGTTTGAGGGATTGGGAGATGAGAGGGAGCAGTTTGTTTCTGAGGAATCGTCTAAGTTCAATCGCCGAGGGTCTAGCCAAAATCAAATAACCAAGATAGACGATTTTATTTGCTCTAATTATATTTTCGCCACCTATTTTCCATACTTTGTTATTCCCCATTTTCCCCTTTGAAAAGACCATAGTACGGGTTTTGCTCGGGTTAATCTTAAGGCCATTAAGACTACCGTATTCTTCAAATTTGCATATGAGCCTCTGCAGGCCCACTTTAGTTTTATCAAAAAGAAGAAAGTCGTCGGCATAAGCCAACCATGAGAGCCTCAGATCCCCTAGTTTAGCACTCACCATGCCTGCATTTCTCAAGAAGTCATCAACATCAGCCATATAAAGGATAAAGAGACAGGGAGCTAACGAGCAACCTTGTCTCACCCCAATACGTGTCCTAATCCTTCTAGAGAGGGTTCCTGCCAAGTCGAGCCTGATGTGAACCCCTGAATTTTCATACATGGCCATGATAAGAGATAGAAGCCCTGCCGGAATGCCCCATTTGGTTAGTTTTTCCCATAGTCTTGACCTGATAACCAGGTCAAAAGCGTTTGACAGGTCAATAGATGCAACATAGAGAGGACCATCAAATTTACCCCAGGAAGAGGTCTGTAGGGCGCTGAGAATAAGACCATTGAGATTAGTTGAGTGGCCTGCCCTAAAGCCTGTTTGTTGTTTGGGGAGAATATTATTTTCCCTGATCCAAACATTAAGGTGCAAGAGCAACAAAGAGGCAAAAAGCTTACAATCCGCATCAATAAGCGAGATAGGTCTATAATTTTTGACCTCGTTACGCAGGCCTCTTTTGAAGATTGGAACAATGTGAGCTGTTTGCCAACTAGTGGGTACCTTCCTGGAATTGACGACATCTTCAAAGAGCAGAGAGAGGAGGTTAGCACAGAGAGCTGGCTCAGCTTTAAATGTGTTGTTAGTAAGGCCGTTAGGCCCAGGAGCCCTAGATTTCTTGGCTTTGGAGATGAGTCCTAGTATTGTCTCGGAGTCAGTCGGAGGCTTCCATAAGTCCTTAGAGCGGTCGTTCCCCAGTAGACAGGAAACTGATCTCTCACCCCCAATGTCAAAGAGTTTAGTGTAGTGCTCAACCCATTGAACCTCAGGGATGGGATTTAGCTGGTCGGTGACCGCCGCATTATCTAAGCTAGATACTGTAACCCAAAATGCCCTCAGGTCGCGTTTTATAAGCACTGCAAGCATATGATCTGCATCATTTTGTAGCATAGAAGCTTTTCTGGACTTACAATAGTTTTTATATTTCTGGCGGATGGTTTTAATTTTTATGATTTTATCGGCCCATTCCATATCTAGGGATTGAACATCTCTAATGAGTTTCTTAGTGAGACTCTTTACATTAGCCAATTCTTGGTCAAATCTATGAAGGTGAGATATTTTAAAAACACCTTTCCTAAGCTGACCGTGAATACTGCGCTGTAGAGCCGTGAGAAAGCTATCGAAATGGACTGTATTGAAAACTGCCAATTTCCAACAGAAAGAGGTGTGGTTAAAAGAAAAGATCAGTTTACGATTCAGTAGGCTGATATTGAGAGGAGACCAACGAACCACTGTCCCTTGTCCCACAGTTTGGAGATGGGTAGGTCCCCCCGCGGGCAGAGACTTAGTTGCAAGGAGACAGAGAAATGAGACCCGGAGAATACCATGGTCACTCCATGAGTTGAAAAAGACCTTGACATTAGACGAGAAAGGAATGAGAGAGTGATCTACAAACACGTAGTCTAAAGTAGATATTGATGAAGATCTACGCCATGTGGGTCGAGATAAATTGGTAGCGTCGTAATAACCATTAAGACAAGTAAGACCCACTGAATCCATGGCGAAGTTCCAACAACGACCACGTGCGAATTTCATACCTAGGCGGGAGTCGTCCTCCAACGCTAGTCCCAAGTCGTCATATTTGGATTCGGAAGAAATAGAACAATCCGAATTAAGATCACCTGCCAGGATCAGTTTACCCCTGGGATGCACAGATCTCCAGGAAAGAAGCATGTCCGTTAACTTTTGCAAAAACGGCTCAAGAGGAGAGATTCCCTTGTGCCAATATACATTTACCAGAAGTAGAATAACCGTATGATCAAGGGAGAACACCTCCAGGGACTGGATACCAAAAGGCGTATCCAAAAGCATCTTAGTCCTATAACCCAAAGAAGTTCTTAATCCAATGAGAAGACCCCCCGATGGCCTACCTCCCCGGCTGGGTCTAGCATTTTGAGAAAAAATATCAAACCCATCTAAAATGGGAGTTGAGAGCATCCAGGTTTCTTGAAGAAAGAAACAGTGTGAAGCCCTGATCAAAGTAACAGTGTCTAAGTTCGTAAAGAGGTGAGAGTTACCTCTAGAATTCCAGGAGAGAAACCCAAAGCTATTCACAGAAAGAGCATCTGGAGGTAGTTCTGGATTAGTCAGGAGGTACTCATTTCCACAGACCTGCAGTGACCTGTGTCCAATTGCGAAAGCGTCCATTTGATTTGGGCATAAATTGCCTCCCGGGGGCTGTGGGGCTCTATCCGGATAATATACCATAGTAAGATTATCCCTATATTTTGCATCCCCTCCATTGTTACTGGAGAGCTGAGTGGATTTCAGTAAATTTGCTTCAAAGCCAAGTTGCTTTAGCCCTTCCTTATGTCCCATGATTAAATCCAAAACCACTCTTGATTTAAGAATGATATTACTTACATCTACCCGGTCATGAATGGGGAAGATAATGCTATCCAAGTCATAGCTAGAGATAAGTGAGAGCGAGGGAAGTTGATGGAAGATCTTTAAAATATTACCACGGTTTAAGCAGATTGGCGTATCTTGGCCCCAGAGGCTGGTAAGTTGTATAATATCCCGAGGAACTTTTGGTTCTGACATATTAGGAAGGGAGTCAGAGATCTTTTTAGTAAACTGAGCTAAAGAATCAACCGCCAAGTTAGAAGGCAGAGGGGCAGAAAAACCCCTCTCTGCTAGGGCTCCCAAATCCCCTTCCCTTATTATAAGCTCAGTACTCACTGGGAGACCCTCAGTGACAACAGTGAGCGTTGGCTCCAGAGGTAGAGGCGAGGTAGAAGAAGCCCCATCTAGGGGCAGGCATAAGTTAGATTTAGGCGCTGCCCCACATACACTTTTAGGAGCCAGTATCTCCCGGAAAAGGTGTTTGACCATATCAATGTTAACCAAATTTGCTGTAGGCATTGGCCGAGAAGTCTCTAAGTGACTCTGAACTGACCCTGTTATACAGTTAGATAAGACAGTCGGGGATACTGCATCAGAGGAGGAGTCCTTTGCTTTGACAATAGCATTAGTAGTAAACACAGTCGAGGCATTAACGGAGGTAGGCTTTGGTAAAGTTGAAGTAATTGTCAGGGTACCAGAAGCCACAGAGTCCACAACCCCATCAATATTGGGTCCCTTTACTAGTGAAGGAATGTTGTTAGTCGAGAGACCATCAACCACATCATCCGTTAAGGGAGATGGAACTGCTGTAGTGGGAAGTAGGTCAGCGGTGGCTGCAGTAATCACCGTAATAGGGTTAGGGGTCCGAAAAGCCACTGGATCAGCATGATTCCCAGTCCCCTTCGGTACGAGAGTAGTAGATGAGGAAGCCACAGAATTCGCCAAGAAGAGATTTTTAAAAAATTGATTCGTATAAAAATTTTAATGTTTCACGTTTTTCTGATTTTTTGTTTTCTTCATTTGCTGTGTGATTTTCCTTTTCCTTCCTATACAGGGCGCAACTTTTTGATGTAGGATTTCTTTGATGGGTTCAATGGAGATAGATGAATTCTCTGAAGATGAAATAGATATGAACTCCAGAGAAGAGGCGGTCTGGGGACCCTTGGGGAGATCTGCCAATTCTAATGACCCTCCCATAAGGGGAAGGCCTTGTACAATAGGGTTATAACAAGCGGACCAGCCGCTTCCTCTTGGACTTTCTCCTCCATTGATACCATCGTGAGTTTAGTGTGAGGGGTAGTTAGTACTGGCTTCGATCTAGTGAGCTTTCGCAGACCCTTGGAGGTAGTTATTGGCATCTTAGCGGGTAGGCTACATGGATTCAAAGCTGGACCTTTAGGGACCGTAGGACTCTGGCCCTTAACTAGAACTACCTCTTGCATACTTGGCGTGATCATGGTAAATCCTTTATGTGCGGTATGAGCTTCAGAGGGTAGTAGATTAAGAGGAGTAGGGTCATGACTGTGTGTAGGCAGAAGTGGATGTTCTTCCTTTATAATTTTAACTAGCTCTTCAAATCTGTCAAGGCCCTCTAACCTAGAATAAATTTCAGATAAGAGGAGAGAGTGAGATCTGACCTGAGACCATATATTGTCATACAGACTCACAAAGGAGCACAGAACCATATTCAGAGCCGAAATAGTGGGTTGGGAAAGTTTAATTCTTTCATCTGCCTCCTTGAGAGTGTGGTGTAAAATCGATTCACTACCCTGATCCCTTTTTGAGTCTGGGAGTAGACCCCTTTCTTTCAGCCAATTATGTTTCTCTGTGTATTCATCAATAAAATTGATGAGATCAGAAGGAGAGCCTGCAAAGGAATCATCACAGATTTGCTGGGTGACATTATTTGTATTATTATAGTTGGGGCCCAGGTGGCTATCAGCAATTGCCTTGTCTGCACATTCTATAATGCTGATGTCGTCAATATCCTGAGCTGAAGGATCTTCAATCTCCAATTTCTTAACTACATCAACTAGGTTAGTATGATCTGATGAAGACACTGTAGGAAGTGAGTGTAAAGATTTAACAAGGGTGCTAGATGTGGACCTCTTTCCAAAAAAGTGTGAAATGTTTTTCCCTTGAATAGGTTTCCCTTGGGTACCCAGATTGGATTTTGTTTTGAGGGTGGGATTCTGGGATTTATTAAATGGAGTTTTAAACAAGGGAGGTATCGATTTCCCTTTTGGCGTGTATGGAGTACCAGCCACATTAGTAGACAGATTAACATGGATAGTCGAAGTATGATTAATGGCCCTAGTTGCCGAGTTAACCTCGAATGGAGGTTCAGTGGAAGGAAGAGCAGTGTTCCCATTAACCGTTGTCATTGGTAATGCAGAGGCATTAGCTACAGAGTCAGCTGCCCTAACAGATAAGATAGGCATCGTGGGGTGGGAGTTGGGAGATGTTGAGAGAACAGAATTGACCCTATTGTTATTGGAGTAATCCAAATGGCCCCTATCCTTTTGAGGGGAAGCCCCTTTCGCAAGATTAGAGGTTAAGGTAGCTGCTAGGCGTTCTTCCTGTGTGTCTATGGAGATATCATGAGTTCCATTAAAGATGCAGCTATGCATTGCGGGGTAGACTACCCATAGCATTGAGTACCTCAGACCTATCGCTGACATGAATTTGAGCCTGGGCTAGGGTTTTTAAGAGTAAAGGGTTATAAGGGGCAACTGCTGGAGCATGCTGCAAATTCCCCATTATAGTTGTGGAGGGAACTTCTAACAGAGTAGTAACTGATGAAACAGAGGGTAAATTACCAGTAGCAGACGGAGTCGAGGCAAGAGAGGCCTCCATAGCTGTCTGACTTCGCAGTCCCTTGCGTGTCATTCAGAGAGAACTAGAACCCAGTAATAAAAAACAGAGGACTTAAGAATCTAACAGATGAGGATTAGGCTAAAAGTAGACTGAAGTTGCAATGATGCCTAGTTTATACACCACAGTCAATAAAATGTGAGCACAGCAATCTAATAATTGTTACAATAAAAACCAAGGCAACCTCAGCCCCCCAAAAATTTATAAAAAAAGAAACCAGTTTTCCCAAAAAACACTTTTGGATAAAAATACAAAAAGAAATGGATCTATGCAACCCCCCACCCCAACGTGAAATTATAAACACAGCTGTATTGTGAGCTAGGGATGAGATGATCTTATTCCATACGTAATTAAAAAAATAATAATTTTAGCAGAAAGCCACAATTATCAGAGGAGCCAAGAGGAGCGCTCAGTCTCAGGGTAGGGAACGCCCGACAGCTTGTGGAGCTGCCAGAGTCCGACTCTCCACCCCAGACCCTTAGAGCTGATAAAGTGTTATGTACTGTGCAACGGGATCCAAGTTCAGGTTACTCACAGGTCACAGCCAAACAGCGGCGCCAGCCCTTACTGCCTCCAGGGCTTAACGCCGCAAGGGTGGTTGGGCCGGCAATTTGTATCCGGTACCAGTCACGTGATGCGTCACGTGTGCGCAGGAGTCCCCGCCTCCTCCAGGAAGCAGGGGGAGCAGCAAGAGCAGAGCTCGCAGTGCTGCAGGGAAACAAACACAGTGCCCGCACGTTGGAACGTCAACACGTTCTGTCCACAAAGCGCTCCTTCAGATAATTTCAGAACACGCCGCTCGGGCGGTTGGGCCGGCAAATTGTATCCGGTACTAGTCACGTGATGCGTCACGTGTGCGCAGGAGTCCCCGCCTCCTCCAGGAAGCAGGGGGAGCAGCAAGAGCAGAGCTCGCAGTGCTGCAGGGAAACAAACACAGTGCCCGCACGTTGGAACGTCAACACGTTCTGTCCACAAAGCGCTCCTTCAGATAATTTCAGAACTGCTTGTGAATTTAGAATATTCAAAATGCAGTCAATATTTATTGATTGTATTTATTCATTTCTAACGCGCCGGCAAACCACAGGCATTGGGGTGCACAAAAACACATGGACATACACAAAGAACATGTCAAGCAGAATAATATATGATTAACAGCAAGGAGCAGGGCGTGGACTATTTAAATAGCAGGGTTTTCAGCAACCTGCGAAAGGAAATCAAATTCACATTAAATCTTAAATCTGGGGGAAGAGAATTACAGAACCGAGACGCGCAGGTTGGAAAAGATCTTCTTAAGACTCTGGAGCGTTTGAATCCGGAACAGTGGACATGAGCAAGGATGGACGAACGCAAGGGTCTGGCAGCAGTGTAATGGAAAATTTAAGACTTTAAATAGCAGGGGGTGGTTCCGTAAATACAACAGTGAACCAAGTTACAAGCTTTGAAATTAATACAATCTTGAATGGGTAGCCAATGGAGACCTGTCATGTGCTCCGAGATGTGTTCCTTTCTAGAACTATTCTTAATGATCTGAACAGCGTCATTTTGAATGAGTTGCCATTTCTTTAAACAAGAGGAGTTGGCCCCGATTAACAGGGCATTGCAGTAATCTAACCACAACAAGATGGTAGCTCGGTCAATGGTGGTACAATTCACTTCCATTAGCAGAGGCTGAATGTTTCTTAAAAGACAAAGATAGTAATTACAATTTCTGGTAATCATGTTGATATGTTCGTCAGCATTGAGAGATGATTCAAGTATAATGCCTTACGTTTTGACCTTATTCTGGACTGGGATGACACTGTCGTTAATAAGAATACTTTCATATTCAATATTTTATTTGGTTCTGGCCTGATTAGAGTCGAAAATCAAAAGCTTGGTCTTTCCACCATTCAGACACATCCAATTCTGGGACATTCATGGCTCAATCAAATTATACATGAGAAGTTTTGAGGAGTCATGGGAATAGTTTCCACTAAGTTCCAGAACCAGCTGCGTATCATATGTTTAATTGGTGAAATAATACGTCAGAGCCTTCAAGGAGGGTGCAAAGGGGTTGAGTGTAGATGTTAAAAAACACTGGTGACAGACAAGCTCCTTGAGGCAAACCACACTGGATGGAAACTCATCACCCCAGTGTATTATTCTGCATACTCAGTGGCTTAAGAAGGCTTGAAACCATTACATTTCTTCTTTAGAGCAATTTCCTACGGACTCCAACGTATTCAAAAGCTGCTGATGGTCGAGCAAATCGAAACCAACTGAGAGGTCCCGAAGAACCAGTAGGCCAGTCTTGCCTTTTTCAAGGATCCCGAGCATATGCGACTGTAGGTCTAGAAGCGCCGTTTCAGAGCTATGTGCTGGCTTAATACCAGATTGTCTAGAGTGGCACTTTTGCCAGGTATTTGTAACAAATTATTTTTTTAACATGTCTGAAGTTGGCTGGATCTCTAGGATCAAACTCGGTTTTCTTTGGAAGAGGCGTCACAGTAACTGCCTTGATCGAGGGGGGAATATTCTTGTTCTGAAAAGATGCATTGACTATGCGAGTAAAAAGAGGTGCAAATGCAGCTCCATAACCCAGAGGAATCACTCTAGGAGGAAGAATATTTTCGGTATATGAGGTAGGCTTTATAGAGGAGAATCATTTCTCCATGTCGGAAATGGATATTGTGGATAAGGAAAAAGCGGACAGTCATGATGACCCTGGGCAAAAGTTGGAGTTTTATCACTCGGTTTCAGATCTTAGCGATTTTTTCCCTGGCCTTAGTAATTTTGGCTTTGAATGCTACCTGAACTTCCAGACTATCGGATGCTGTAGGAGCGGCCACGGTAGAAAATACTTTCGCTTTTCTAGCAGTTTGAACATTTGAAAAAGATTCCCAGATGTATTTGCTGCTTCGTTAATCTGGATATTAAAGAAATTATTTTTTTGCTTCAGTTATTTGTAGTTTGTAATGCTCATTGAAAGGAAGCGCCCCCAATTTCAGCACGATCCTCCCCGCAATGAGAGACAATAAGGGACTCTCCCGTAATGGGAATAAGGCCAAGACAGAGTGCGGGTGAGCGTAAGTAGGAGTTTATCCAAAGAATAGGGCATGCAAAGAACTCTGCAACCTCCGAGAGCGCTCTGTCCGACAATAGCAAAGACAGGCGTATTTCTAATACAAAAAACGTCATCAGAACCTACACACTATAGGGGGCACAAGTTAATTGGGATTGGGTGGCGTCGACTAACTATAGGTGTTGCTGCAGCGTGGTTGGTCTTGGCGTGAGGACGTCACTGGTCAGCCTCGTGGGTTGGGTTGGGCCTGGCAGGCCAGCTTGAGGTCATCCGAGCGGTGTTGGTATGCTGGGGCAGCCTGTGACAAAGATGAATACCTTTCCTGACTCGTTTGCCCTAGGCCATGCACACTGCAGTTATTCAAGAAACGACATTTTAAGTTCATCAATAAATCGCTCAGCAGTTTATCTTATAAAATAAATGCAACACATGAGGAATGCACCTCGTGAGAGGTCTGGTGGTTGTCGGTTGGGGTGAGATTTACCTGTGTCCTATTGACCGGTATTTTAGGTCGAGGGGCTGGGCTCTGGGGCCTGAGCCGAATGATACATGTCTGTCTGCTGCGTTAGAAGTTATTATATAAATGGGTCTCTGTGTCTTGTCCCAGCGTTGGGGGTCGTCTGTGCACGGGGTCATGATTCTTGGGGTGGTCTAGGGGGGGTTGTGGGATTTACGAGAGGGTGCTGGTAGATCTGTGGATTCAAACGTGGGTTTATTACCGTGCTGTAAATAACACAGGTGGCGGGCTGTGGCCTTGGGTGCGGTACCGGGGCCTCTGACTCTCTGAAGCGGCTCCAGCTTGGTTGGGGGAGGTGAGGGAGCGCGGCACATGCCTTAGCTTCTTCATCTGGCAGGCTTCGTAGGGTGGGAGGGAGAATGGCCTTGCATATATTCACAAAGGTTTTTTCCTCGTGCGTTGCTGACTTTTGAATGCAGAACTTTTATAATGTTTTGCCTTATTTTGATCTTATTTAAACACACATCTATATTTCAATTTCGTTACACATTTCTTTAATACATTCGGTCCGAGTACCTTTTCATTACATGGTATTATATCTACTACAGTGTTTAAGTATTTATCTACATTCGACGGTACATGAGGTAGAACTATATTATGGACCACAGAGATTGACGGTTGCCACTATGGGTGACTTAAGAAGACATATAGGGGTTCATGTGTCTTCATATGACTTAAGGACACTTTCTCTGTGATCTAGCAGCATTAGTACAGTCACAATGTGAAGTCATATAAACATTTCACTTTTATGGCTAATTCATAGTTTGCAGATTCTGTTTAAGAAGAGTAGTTCACTAATACCACTACTTGAATTCATTTCTGCGTCGCCCTGGCCTCGCGGACCAGGTCACACGGGGTGCAGTATTACATTGTGGATAACAGACTGTTACAGTGTTAATATCTGGTGTTAGCTCGTACCCAACTTTCCCATGGGAACGCGCTCGCAGCGGAGCTGCCATGGTGCTGCGGCGGCAGAGATGCATGAAAGGCCCTCCAAAGGTGGGGGCCGCGCTACAGTGCGCTGAACTCACGCCATCTTTGCTAGACAAGATGGCTTCTAGGCCTAACTGAATTTTGGTATATGCAGGGAATGGATACGTGTGGGCAATGTCGTCGGCGGGTGAGCCCTCCTCCACCTGGGCCCGGGTGGCATGAGGGGACGTCCACCGAGTCATGGTCCTCACCTGGGGAGAAGGCTGCAGGTGAGGAGGGCCTCGCGGCCAGTCCTCCCCTACATTTCCCCCCTTTCGTTACTAAAGTAACGAATTCTTTAGCTCTTCCAATCTTCTACATTCTTGTTCCTCTATCACTGCGTCATCCCATGCAGGTGTTCCTTTTCTAGGCATCCATGCCCTACATACCCCCCTCAAGCTCTCACCTCTTCTAGCATACTCGTCTGGTGTACATGTTAAATATATACAGTCACCAGTTTCTTCCAAGTCTACCCAGACCTCCTCATACCATTCCAGTTCCACATCTCGGGGTTCTTTGATAGTGGTGTGCCATAGTTTGTCTACTATGTACTTATCACGGTACATAGGCGCTAACTGGTACCTGGGAGTGTTATCTGTTCCTGTCTGTACATGTACTTCTTGTGTCGCCTTAATTGTACCACCAGAGTTGCCCATTGTCACCATCATCATTGCACCGTTAGGGACTGCGTTAGCACAACATCGGAGGCCCACCTGGCACAGGCAGAACACCACGAGGAGGAACACCACAACTGGTATCAAGAACTTCATTGCCATTCCAAGCCATGAGGGAACCCAGGAGAAGATATTGTCGAACCATGAGCTATCTTTAGCCCCACCTTCCATCTTCATCTTCTCTCCCAGGTTATGTACTGCTTCAATGGCGTGGGACAGGGACCCATTTTCTGCGTCTTCAGAAGGTACGAACGTGCAGCAGGCACTTCCTATTTTTCGGCAAACACCTCCGTCCATCGCTGTTAACAGGTCCAGAACATACCTGTTCTGCATGGTCATCAGTCGCAGAGCTCGTAGTTCCACCTTTATTATGTTGAACCCTTCTTCAGTGTCATTGGCCAGCTGAATCAGTTCCCACCGTGTGATCTGGAGCCATTTTGCATTTGCTCTTGCTTGGACACTTGAAACTAGTGAGGCAAAAAATGTTTCCACGGAGCTGAACAGGCGATACCTGTCTGGGATCTGTGCCAATAAATCGGATGATGCTTGTGATATGTAGTTCGATGCTCGCTTGTTCCGTGATAGCTCCTCTTCCTTCCCTCCGGAGGACAGGACGTAGAGGTGCGCTTTTGCAGTGGGAGAAGTTGCACCTTGGTTCACGTTTCCTTGCGTCCTTTTATTTTCGTCGACGTGACTTTCTGGAATCACCATTAGGGCCGAGTGCAAAGTGGCCATTGAGCAGCTGCCACTCCATGCCTGGGGAAGGTGCAAGTAAGCCTGATTCCCGCATACCCAGTATGTGTCCATTAGCGCTGCTGTTCCTTTTTTCATGTCTGGGATGGTGAGAGTTTTGTTACAGTTTTTATTCGTTCCCATTGCTAATTTTCCTTCTCCCTTGAAACATAGTTCGTTTTTTATTTCACTTTGTAGCTTGAAGGGTTTCTCCATCGCTGTTACCCATGTTAGTTTAGAGATGTGTTCTTTCCATTTTGGTGTGCACGTTTTTTCCATCCACCGCAGCTTGTCTGGTTGGACACCTCTCAGTACTTCCGCTTTGCACAGTACTTCTTCATCTTTCCATCTGTTTTCGGAAAACAGTGTCCCTTGTATTGCAAAAAAGGGTTCTTTAAGACAGACCACTCCAGACGCTTTTGGATAGCACGTTTTGTCGTTCTGTATCATTTTGAAAGAGACATCGTGTGCTTGGAAGGTGTTCTTTATTCTACACAGTGTGAGATGAAGGAGACATTGGGCATCCACAATGGGCAATTCTCTTGGCAACAACACTTTGGGTGTGCCTGATGCATGGGGGATGAGCGAACAGACATAACAGCTTTCATTGGTTGTCTGTTTAGCTGTTGCACTCATATCTGCATACCATTTATTTGCTTGGTGGGGGTGTCGTGGGTCTTCCATTTTGTCTAAGCCTAACCCATAATACTCATCATACCCCCTCCTACTTGTCTCTCTTCTTCGCCTACTTTTCTCCCTCCTCCTATACCTTTTAGTTTCGATAGGTGAAAAAATAGGCCCCCCTTCCTCCTTCCCACCCCCCTTTTCCAGTTCCTCATATAGGAACTTGTGTTCTGTCATCGTAATTACTTTTCCATTTTCCTCAATAAACAACAAATCACTGTTTTGTATCGGGGCGGGAAGGGTAGTGGGGCTGTTATATATTTCAGGTAGGGACATTGTGTCATTTTCCATTTCTTTTTGGAAATTTCTTGATTGTGACAGGGCAGCAGTGGGTGTTGCAGTATAGTAACCCCATACAAAGTGTGATCCATCCCAGACCAAAAAATCACCTTCTTTAATATTCATACTTGTAGTTGAATTCGTCCCAGGGGCCAGGGTGATGTTACTCCCCCCTCCCCCCTCGTTCATCTCGATAGAGATGAACGCTATGAACCAATATGTCACCAGGCAAAATATTGATATGAAGAACACAATAACACACATTGATAAACCACATTCGTATGAATATGTAAATCTATCTACTAACATTTCTCTAAATCTAACAAATCTATTAGTTGCAGGCTGCCCATTGGATGCCATGGTAAATCCTGTTTGAAACACAAAAGTGCATTAAGTACAAGCATGTAAACATTTCTAACGTTGTGACGTTGTTTCGACAAAGTATGGGAGTGGGTGGGGGAGGGGGTGTGTCCACAGACAAGGTAATTTTACAATCATTACTATCCGTACATTATTTCATATATAAAAAAGGAAAGTGAGAAAAAAAAAACTTCTCCAAAACCAAAAAACCCACAAGAACCTTCAAAAGTTGTAAAAAGTATATATATATATATACATATTTATTTTAGTACACTTGCCATGCGCCAGACGCGTTCAATGTTCATCACTTAATGCACACAAAATTCCCATCATTCATTCTGCACAACTCCATTGTCCGCTGTTGCCTGTGCCTCGTCCTGTACCTCACCTTCCACGGCGCTATACGCCCTGCGTACATCTGTCAAATGCACCCAATATCTCAGGCCCTTCACCTTTACCGCCGTGGGCGTGCAAAACACTACCTCATAAGGGCCATGAAAACGTGGTGCATTCCACCTTCTCACAAAACTTCTGACATATATGTAGTCGCCTGGCATCAGCTGTGACTGTTTGTCCGGCTGTGTTACTGCTTCTGTTGCATTTCCTTCCTCTCTTGTGAAGGGCGGGGCAAGTTGTTTTGCAATTACGCGCGCTGCTTGTGCTAATTTTTTCAAGTAGTCGGTAAACTCCTCACCTAATACCGCAGCGCTTCTGTGTGCGTCAGAACGTTCACGGAGAGGCGAATGTGTTGTGTGCATTCTCCTTCCCGTGACGATCTCGTGTGGGGATAAATGATGGTCTTTGCTTGGCTGATTGCGCAATTCGAACAGGGCCAGAGGTAGGCAGTACATCCAGGTCTTTTTTAGGGAAAAACATAGTTTTGACAACCTGCCTTTCAGCAGGCCGTTCATCTTTTCCACTACGCCATTACTTTGAGGATGATAAATTGAACATAATTTGTGTTTTATTCCCAATAATGTAGTCACTTCCTTGAACAGTTCATTAACGAAATGAGTGCCGTTGTCTGAGCGAATCACGTCGCAAATTCCCCAGCGCGGGAATACTTCCCTCACTAAGAACTTTGCGGCGCTTTTCGCGTCAGGACGTGCACAGGGGCCCGCTTCCACCCACCTTGAGAAGGGACATACGACCACAATCATGTAACGAGCCCCATTGCACCTTTCTCCCATATCTACATAATCGATGTGGAGCTCTCTAAATGGGCCATTGGGTTTTGGTATTGTACCTCTCAGTGTGCGTAATGTCATTCCTGAGTTGTAAATTTGACATGTCGTGCATTCCAATGCCAGCCTAGTGATGTGTTCCTGGAGGCAAGGTGCAAACCAATCCTCTTGTATCTCTGCCACTATGTGTTGCTTAGCATTATGTGCAGGGAAGTGTAGTTGTTGAAAGGCTATTTCTAACAACGTAACTGGCATCACTGCTTTTCCTGAACTCTCTTGTCGCCACAATAAGTCTGTTGGTGATTTGCTGCATCCTCTCTTAGTCCATAGCAATTTTTCTTCTGCACTAGCTCCCTCTTGCAGCTCTAGTATTTCTTGTGTGAGCATCATGTTATATCCTGTGGGGACCTCTTGGCTTACTGTGTGGTGCAACATGTACTCCCCTACCTCACCTTTCTGAAAGTATGAAGCTTCTTTGGCGGCGGCGTCTGCTGCCGCGTTTCCCAAAGATACAAGATCTGTGTTTGTAGTATGGGCTTGGCATTTCACAATTGCCACTGCCGTGGGGTCTTGCAGTGCCTCAATCAATTCTTTTAACAATTCTGCGTGTTGGACAGGTGTTCCATCTGCTCGTCGAAACCCTCTCCGCCCCCACCGTGCCAGCCCTCCGTGTACTGTGGTCGTCATGTATGCTGAGTCTGTGTATATTGTTACTGCGCACCCCTTAGCTGCATGCAATGCTTCTATTAGTGCTATTAGTTCTGCTGCCTGGGCTGAATAGTGTGATGGGAGGCGGCATTGCACTAGTGTCTCATATTCACCTTCCTCTAATCGTACCACTGCCATACCCACATGTTTCTCTCCTGTCTCCATGTCAATTGAGGCCGACCCGTCCACGAAGTACACCTCTCCCTCGTTCAGGGCATTCTCAAAAACCACCTGATCCTGACCCTCGTCACCGGTGTATGTTGCACAGTTGTGGTTCTGCATGTCTTCTATTGTGCACGCCTCCGTGATGAATGTGGCTGGGTTTACAGTTTTACATCTTACTATATGGATGTTTGCACTGGACAATATTATCTCATATGCTGTGGCGCGTTGTGTTGTTAATGTGCTTTTTGATCGCTCTAATATTGCAAATAGTGAGTGTTCCACAAACAGTGTTACTGAACAGCCCATTACTATTGTGGCACTTTTTTCAATGGCGAACGCGGCAGCAGCGAGAGATTGCTCGCACGCGAAATGTCCTTGCATTACTGCGTCCAGAGTGCCGCTATAGTAAGCCAGTGGCTTGTGACCCAACGATGTCTTTTGTGTCAGCACTGCGGTCATCAGTGTTCCCTTGCAGTGTGAAAATAAGAAGAATTCGCGTCCATAATCTGGGTTTGCCAGAACTGGAGCGCTTGATATTAGCTCCTTTAGTGAGTTAAATGATGTGTTCATTTCTCCTGTCCATTCTATGTCTCTGTTTTCCTGTTGCGCTTCTTTAAGTGACTGTAACAAGGGCCTTGTATATGCTGCGTAGTCTAATATCCAAGCTCGGCAGTAGTTGCACATGCCCAGGAATTTTTGCATCTCCTTTACTGTTTTGGGCTCCCCAACGGCTCTAATTGCCTCTGCTCTGTCTGGTATGATCCGTTTTCCATCCTTTGATATTAGCTGTCCCAAGTATAGGACCTCTGTTAGGCAGTATTGTAACTTACCCTTATCCACCTTGTACCCCTTGTTGGCCAGTAATGTCAGTAGTGTTATTGAATCCTTTCTACACTCTTCCTCGCTCTGTGCACAAACCAATAAATCGTCAACGTACTGAATCACCGTACTTTCTACAGATAGGTTCCCTAGGTCCTCATGTAATATCCTGTTGAATATGCTTGGGCTTTCGCAATATCCTTGTGGTAGTCTGCAGTGTTCAAATCTCCTCCCCCCTAGTGTAAATGCTGTTAAGTACCTGCTCTCTTCTGCTAAGGGGATCGAAAAGAACGCATTTTTTAAGTCAATAACTGTGAAATGAGATGCTGTTTTTGGGATGTTGCATAGTATTGTGGCCGGGTTCGGCACTAGAGGGAACTCTTTCTGAATCACATCATTGAGTGGGCGTAAATCTTGTATCATCCTCCAGGAACCTCCCTTCACCTTTTTGATCGGGTAAATGCATGTGTTGCATGGGGAATTTGAGGGCACTATTATTCCTTGTGCTAACAGTGCCTCTATTGTCTCCTTTATTCCCTCTTCTGGCTCGCGAGACAATGGATATTGTCTCACCCGGGGTAAAATTGCCCCTTCTTTCAGTTTTATCACCACAGGTTGAACTCCATGTAATAACCCTACATCATGGGGGCCGTTCGTCCATATGTTAGTTGGTATTAACCTCATGTCATCATCAAAAAATGTATGTGGTGCTCCAACTACTGCCATTAATTCAATTGGAGTTTCTCTGGCCGTAATCACGATGTCACATGGTATTGCTAGTTCCATTACTATTTCGCCGTCTGTCTCGGCGTCTGAAAAGAGCTCTTCATCTGACAGCTCTCGCAGTGGGATATTTGCATTTGTACACAGTACTGTACGCCATTCGCATCCTTCCATGTCAATCCCTATTACACATATCCTTTTTGCTGACACGTGTACTGCGTGCAAATCCAATGATAGCACTGCCCCAGTGGCTGTGTCGGGGCACACTATGGGGCGAAAGAGGAACTCAGCTGGGATCCTCCAATCCATTCTTTTTAGTTCTGGTACTATGAGGGCCAATGTTCGCATGCCCTCAATAAACACCTCCTCGTTTTTTGGTAAGCCTCTAATTTCTGTGATGATTGCGTGGCCCTGCATTACTGCCATTATGCGTAGAGGACATATGCCCGGTGTTGAACATACTATACCACTTTCTGTAAATGATATGGTCATGTTTAGTTTGCTCAAGAGATCCCTCCCCAGCAAATTAATTGGAGAGCGTTCATAGTACAGTAAGGGTGCCTTCACTGTTTTCCCCCCCACCGTTACATCCAATTCTTCCGTGTAAGGAACTTCAATTACAGCCCCAGAGAACCCCTGCGTCTCTAACGTCCTATTAGATAGCGGGAACCGGCCCTCTTTAATGCATGATTTCTCCGCTCCGGAATCCACCATGAATATTAATTGCTTGTCTCCTATCTGCGCCCCTATCAATGGTTCCTCTGATGCATTGTGGGTCGTAGATAGAACTGGACACGCAAGTGTTCTCTGTGGGCTGTCCTATGCGGGGTGTCTCATTGCCCCTCCCTGATCAAAAATGTTCCCCGAAACTACTGATACTCCGCTGTAGGGCGCGGGTGCGGGGGCTCCATTCGCTACTGTAGCGAAAGTGTTACCTGGCATGTATTGTATAGTGTCATTATTCTGTGGGTGATTTTGTGTTCTGTACTGATGTCCGTGTAGTTGTGCGTTACCTCTTTGCCCTGCATTTCCTTGTTGTTGGTGCTGTCCCATGGGGAGGCCGTATGGGCTCCCTGGGTGTGGGTGACCGTACTGTTCTGCCTCCTGGAACCCGTTGTTTTGTCTGCTTCTGCACTCCCTCGAGTAATGTCCCCACCTCCCACAGTTCCAGCAGCTCCCCTGTGGACCTCTGGGACCCTGCCATCCATTTCCTCCCACTCCACCATACCCTTGTCCCCCTCTTCGGCCCCTGTACCCACCTCTACCCCCTCATGGGGCCCACTCTTGCCACATTGGACCTCCGTTCTGCTCCTGCTCAGTCCACTGTCGTTGTCCTTGTCCTGCCCAATTTGCTGCTATTCTTCCTTGTATTGCTATTTGCCCCTCCTCTCCTTCGTCTCCCTCCCTCATGAGTGGGAGCCCTGCTACCGCTGCTGCAACCTTCACCAGTTTTGATTGTACCAACTTTGCCTCGTCTGCCAACCTTTTCTGTGCTACTTCCCTCTCCCTCTCTTTTATCCTTTTGCAATGGTGCACTATTATACTTTGGATCTCTGGCCACCCCTTTGCCTCAACGCCCGCTATTTTATCGAGTGCCTTCTGCACCTCTTTTGGGAGCCCTCTCTTAATGATAAAATAAAATAGAGATGTGGATTGGTGCCAGGGTGTGCCCGTTTCCGCTCTCCACATCTCCTGCACCCGGAGAATGTAATCCATAGCATCCTCCCCGTCATTCATTGTACACTGCATTACTGACTGTAAATCTGGAGTATCTGGGAACGTCTCCCGCAGCGCATCCCAAACCCGTGCCCGCACTGTATTAAAAGACGCTCCATCATGACGGTCACAATCTAATGTCACGGCCGGGAAACCAGCCTTAACCCATACTCTGTCTGCTTGATCTCCTACTGCTGATACTAGTAGGCTTTTCACATCGCCTACTGCCAGCGGTATGCCGGCAGTATGTTTCTCGAATGCATATATCCACTTGCTCGCCCCTCCGGACAACGGGGGCAATAACTTCATCAAATTAGCTTTATCCATCTGGGCCCAGGGTATATAGTTTGGTCTTCCTCCCCCTCTGTGTATCAGTGGAAGTTGTAATTTTCCTTTTAACGTTGCGCCCTCACCCACTTTGGTCGTCGCTGACCCCAATGGCGCCATCCTCCCCACTCTATTCCTTAGTCGTCCCATCCACTCATCATCTATTGTTCCTAGCGAGCATGCACCGTCCAGCTCCTCGCTTTCCCCTCCTACTGCCATACTCAACCTATCACTCATCTATTTCGCCTCGGACATCACATAGCAGGTCCTCTCTGATCCCTGTCTGCCGTGATACATCACCGATGCTCCCCTCTGGTGTTTCCACCTGTATTATTCTTGTCGGTTCTTCCTCAATTCTGAACAATATTTCACCCTTTTTCCATCCTTCCTCAATTGGTCTACTTTCACTTGATGTTCTGGATACACGTCCTGATCGAGTGGGAGTGCATGCTGTACGCTCACATATCTCTTTTATTCTTGAGAGTTCATCCTTTGCTATCGAGAGCCTTGATTCTAAATCGCTCGTTAGCTTTTCTATGTCCCCTCTCTGCGTGCTTGTCTGGGCACGCTCTCTAGTGCTTTCGTATGGTGGGGGGGCTGTTGGTCTTAGGGGTGTGGTAGTTGTTGGGGGAGGCACATAAGTAGGATCACTATACCCTGCTGCGGGGGCTGGTTTATGTAATATCGGGTACAAACTAATCACCTCCGCAGGTTGTTCAGTATTTAGCTGTTCCTTTTCCTCTCTTGGAATCATCAGTGGGTTATCTGTGGTGGAAGGTAGATCAATATTTGGTGCCGGAGCTTTGGGTGGGGGTATTTCCTCAAATAGTCTCCAGAGATCTAATATCTCCTTCCTGTTTTGCCACTGTTTGCCCTTGTACTTGAGGTGAATGCACGTTCGTACCATATCTAGAACGCTTTTTTCAAAAGACCCCCCCTCAGGCCAAATCTGGGGCAATCCTTCCCCTTTTAATTCTGTTACCCATTGATCGTGGTATTTCTTGATTCGTTCAGCGTATCCCGGTAAGCTCGTGCAAATATGTGACAAGGGAGTTTCTGCCCCCATATTCTAAATCAATAGCACTGACCGTGTTCACCTCCTTTACTTTTGATTACGTATAGATATGTCTAAGTATATTTTTATGGCCCAGACAAGAGCGGACTTCTCAATGATATCACGCAAGTTAAATTCACTACTAACATTCTTTCTTACTCGCCATTCCTCATTGTCTTCGCATCCCTGTTCAATCCCGCGCAATTTTCATTCACAATCAACCACCTGCTAGTTATGGTCCACACTCTCTGGCACCCCCTCGCGGTCAGTCGTTCTTCTTCACTATTCACACGGTGCGCGCACCCCTCACAATGCTTTCCCACTCACACCTCGCTTTTTTTTTTTCCTCCCTTTCCTTCCTGTCCAGCTGTCCCTGTTGTTCTACTCGGGTAACTAGATACCCGTCTGCATGTGCCAGTATTTTTGATCCCTATTTCTGCTGTTTTCCCCCCTGTCTTGGTATTTTATGTTAATCAGTTCACCCCAGGCTCCCTTGTAGTCCAGACCCTTACCCTCTGAGCAAAAGAATAGAAAGAAATAGCAAACACTAAAATATACTCTGTGTCTTCCCTTGCCAGACACTAATAACTTATTTTTCACTTCTTTATATATTCCCAGTACTAGTTTAGATAGCACTATGCGGCGCCGCCTTCCACCCCCTTTCGGAGCTAGGTTTCCGTCACTTCTACTTCTTCATTTACTTCTTACTCCTAATGGCCATATGCAAAGAAAAAGATAAAGAGATTTTCAAGACCCGTCTTTAGTAGACCCCCGTTATTCCTCTCCTCTACCTGTCCCCGTTCTTCTGTTCACAATTTCCCCTCCCTTCCCCTTTACGATCGCTCGCACTCGGTACTCACGTGCCCGTCTTGAACCGATAGTCTCCGAAACTGGGTCCGTCCAGGCGGTGTGGCCTTTCTGCTCAACAGTCAGCCCCGGCTCCGGCGAGCGGTACTCAAAGGGGATTTTTCAACCGGGATCCCGTACCCCCTCTAGTTTGAGTGCGCACTTCTAAGCGTACCGGTCGCCGTTGGCGGGTAGCTTCCCGGAGCCGGCTCACCGTGCGTTTCCCTTTTTGACCGGAGATTCTCGTGCCAAAAGGGGGTCGTTAAAAGGAGTTAGGAAAAATAACTTGGAGATATCACGCTATCGGGGTCACCACTGAAAGGAAGCGCCCCCAATTTCAGCACGATCCTCCCCGCAATGAGAGACAATAAGGGACTCTCCCGTAATGGGAATAAGGCAGAGTGCGGGTGAGCGTAAGTAGGAGTTTATCCAAAGAATAGGGCATGCAAAGAACTCTGCAACCTCCGAGAGCGCTCTGTCCGACAATAGCAAAGACAGGCGTATTTCTAATACAAAAAACGTCATCAGAACCTACACACTATAGGGGGCACAAGTTAATTGGGATTGGGTGGCGTCGACTAACTATAGGTGTTGCTGCAGCGTGGTTGGTCTTGGCGTGAGGACGTCACTGGTCAGCCTCGTGGGTTGGGTTGGGCCTGGCAGGCCAGCTTGAGGTCATCCGAGCGGTGTTGGTATGCTGGGGCAGCCTGTGACAAAGATGAATACCTTTCCTGACTCGTTTGCCCTAGGCCATGCACACTGCAGTTATTCAAGAAACGACATTTTAAGTTCATCAATAAATCGCTCAGCAGTTTATCTTATAAAATAAATGCAACACATGAGGAATGCACCTCGTGAGAGGTCTGGTGGTTGTCGGTTGGGGTGAGATTTACCTGTGTCCTATTGACCGGTATTTTAGGTCGAGGGGCTGGGCTCTGGGGCCTGAGCCGAATGATACATGTCTGTCTGCTGCGTTAGAAGTTATTATATAAATGGGTCTCTGTGTCTTGTCCCAGCGTTGGGGGTCGTCTGTGCACGGGGTCATGATTCTTGGGGTGGTCTAGGGGGGGTTGTGGGATTTACGAGAGGGTGCTGGTAGATCTGTGGATTCAAACGTGGGTTTATTACCGTGCTGTAAATAACACAGGTGGCGGGCTGTGGCCTTGGGTGCGGTACCGGGGCCTCTGACTTTCTGAAGCGGCTCCAGCTTGGTTGGGGGAGGTGAGGGAGCGCGGCACATGCCTTAGCTTCTCATCTGGCAGGCTTCGTAGGGTGGGAGGGAGAATAGCCTTGCATATATTCACAAAGGTTTTTTCCTCGTGCGTTGCTGACTTTTGAATGCAGAACTTTTATAATGTTTTTATAATGTTTTGCCTTATTTTGATCTTATTTAAACACACATCTATATTTCAATTTCGTTACACATTTCTTTAATACATTCGGTCCGAGTACCTTTTCATTACATGGTATTATATCTACTACAGTGTTTAAGTATTTATCTACATTCGACGGTACATGAGGTAGAACTATATTATGGACCACAGAGATTGACGGTTGCCACTATGGGTGACTTAAGAAGACATATAGGGGTTCATGTGTCTTCATATGACTTAAGGACACTTTCTCTGTGATCTAGCAGCATTAGTACAGTCACAATGTGAAGTCATATAAACATTTCACTTTTATGGCTAATTCATAGTTTGCAGATTCTGTTTAAGAAGAGTAGTTCACTAATACCACTACTTGAATTCATTTCTGCGTCGCCCTGGCCTCGCGGACCAGGTCACACGGGGTGCAGTATTACATTGTGGATAACAGACTGTTACAGTGTTAATATCTGGTGTTAGCTCGTACCCAACTTTCCCATGGGAACGCGCTGCCATGGTGCTGCGGCGGCAGAGATGCATGAAAGGCCCTCCAAAGGTGGGGGCCGCGCTACAGTGCGCTGAACTCACGCCATCTTTGCTAGACAAGATGGCTTCTAGGCCTAACTGAATTTTGGTATATGCAGGGAACGGATACGTGTGGGCAATGTCGTCGGCGGGTGAGCCCTCCTCCACCTGGGCCCGGGTGGCATGAGGGGACGTCCACCGAGTCATGGTCCTCACCTGGGGAGAAGGCTGCAGGTGAGGAGGGCCTCGCGGCCAGTCCTCCCCTACATTTGCTAGTTGGACATTTCAACCATTTACATTCCAGAGCATTTGGCTCTCTTAAGGGTTCACAGTTCAGGGGTAAACCAATTTTGATGCTTGGAATCGGCTCTAACCAACTTCGGAAGCAGAGGAGCAACTCAATCAATCATTTCCTGAAAAGAGGAGGAGTATGATCTTATGAAGGACTCCACTGAGCCAGAGTCTGATGTCAATGACATGAGGGAGGTCAAGCACCTTTGAATATCTAGGAGTCTGATTTTTTTTTTAAATTCCTTCATGATAGGGTTACAAGGTTTTTTCAGAAGAACCTGGGATCGCTTGAAAATTCAATTGTGTGTTGATTAGACCAGATACATGGAGATGTTTGATCAATATGAACAGTGATGTTTCTTGTCACAACCCAGTCTAATATGTTATTCTTGACATTTGTGGGCTCATTGTTCATGACGTGATATTCAATGTTTAACAGAGACTGTTCCAAATCAATGGATTCCATATCAAGGACATTACCTCGACAATGGTTTAAATCACCTAAGAATGAGGTAGAACTGTTTGGTCTGTTGAAATTTAGACATTAACTGAGTGATTTCATTATTAAAATCCAATATCACATATGGAGGACGATAAAATCAATATAAAATTGATGCACGATTGATTAGTTGGAGTCATCTTGCAATTGAAAATCTCACAGCCTTCACAGTGGCAAAGTGAAGGAAAGAGATTCAAATCAGTTTTTGCAATAATAGCTACACCTCCTCCCTGACCAGACTCTCTATTGCTACAGAAAAAGGAATAGCCATCTCGAACAGCCACGTTTATCATTGGACCATTGGCCTCATGGATCCAAGTTTCTGTGAGGCACATGAAATCAAGGTCTCTTTGAGAAATGTAATCATGTATGTTGAGTGATCTTGTGTTCAACAAAGCATTATCAAAGTTTAATTAATTTGCAATACCAGTAGTTATTGACTGCACTCCGAACATTCTGATTGCCTGTGAGAAGATCAATAATGACTTCCAAGTGCTAAAATCGGTTATTCTAAAATATAATTTTTTCAAAAACTGTGATAAAGTTCACAGACTGAGGTCCTCTGGAAGGTCTTCAATACTTTGAAAATGGTTGTGTACAAAATCAAAACACTGTACATGTGTACAGAACATGAAGCAAAACCAGGAACAATATTCTGGATGGCCGGTGCCCACTGATGTGTGAAACTTCTATATTGGCAGTTAGCCGCTGGCAGGTATAATCTATGCTGAAGACCATATGTGTCAGTTGCTTTGTGCTTTATCTTGGAATACTATCCACCATGAAGCATTTTCACAAACGTTCTTCAGATTTGACTCCTTCAAATGGTTGTACGCACATTTTTCGACATTGTGCTCACTGATTCCAAAGGATCTGAATATCCTTTGATGACGACACCGCTGACTGACAACATTGATCAGCACATCTGAAAGTCCCACCTTTTCCCCTTCTTTGAATCCAGTGAGCACCGGGTGCCTCTAAGGGTGAGCTTCTGAATAGGGGTGGTGAGGAGGAGGAGGAGAGGGTTAGAGAGAATGGACAACGGAAAGGCAGAGGAAGGCCTGAGGCTTGCAAGTTAAGTGCACTTCCGGTGAGTGATGGTGGGAATAGGTTTAGGATGGAGTGTAGCATGGATGCAGGGGCAATTGGGGATAGAGGCGGGATTAATTTGTGATACTCCATTTCGGAGGCAGCAATGAATAGACCTTTCCATGGTGGTTGATACTCTGGGACTAGGGGTATCCGGTATCCAGTCTTTTTACTGAAAATATTTTACTGCTGTATTTTTGACTGGTTTTTACTGTGATTTTGCTGCAAAAATGCGGGGTGAGAGTTTGCGTGAGGCAATATGGTATAGCTAGTGGTGTTGGGGCTGGTTGATAGGGTGAGAGTGCCTCTGCATTTTCGTGGCAAAAATAATTGGTAAAAAAGGCAGCAAAAAAATACTGCTGTGAAAAATGGACAGTAAAAGCACATAGAACCAGTGTAGCCAACCTGACACTCTTAAGATCTTTTAGCCTACAACTCCAATTATCCATAAGCATTAGCTATGCTTGCTGGTGCTGATGGGAGGAGGCCAACATATTTATTTACTTGGATTTATAAAGCGAGGCATCATGGAGCTGTTACAGAATAACCACTTAATAGGATAGGACAGACATTACTGAGGCGGTAGTACAAACTCTATGACAGTGTTGAAAGTGAGTTCCGAGGTTATAGAGGAACAGTGTTGGAAACAGTATGGTAAGCATTCTAGTTGAATAACACCGTTTTGAGCAACCTTCTGAACACTGTGAGGGATTCTTTGTTTCTTAAACTCTGCGGGAGGGCATCCAAGCTTTTGACAGGTTGGCTATAAAGTCCTTCTTGACTGACTGAAAAATCTGGTCATGTTGTCATAACAAGTGCTTTGGTGGTTTCATTGTTTTTTCTCCAACAGACCCACATCATACTATTGTGGATCAGGGAGAGTAGATAGATAGATAGATAGATAGATAGATAGATAGATAGATAGATAGATAGATAGATAGATAGATAGATAGATAGATAGATAGATAGATAGATAGATAGATAGATAGATAGATAAGATAGATAATCACTTACCTTCCAACTCCCGGCTAGTTCTGATACACTCATGAACTACTTTTCGGTATTGAGCAGGTTCATTTTTCAACATTTCTACTGCTTCCATATTAACTGCATTTTCCAAAATGGGATTAGAAAGCATAGCCTGCAAAGGTTAAACATGTATATAAAGTACATATTTACTTATAAAACTGTCCTTTTGCTCAAGAGAAGATGATTTATATGAGCATCATAAACTACCAGTACAAAAACAAACCGGAAACTAAATGCAGTCTCACAATCTTTAACAAGTGATTCAGGGGTATGCCAGTTATTTTAGTTAGCATCCCAGTAAATATCATTAGTAGTAAGGATCATAATAATAATAATAATAATAATAATAATAATAATAATAATATAAATAAAAGCAGCAACAATTCAAACGATAATCCCAAATTCCGGTTGATTAGCAGAACATTTTACTGAAGCATTTATTTTGATTCAGCGGTTGCAATTTAATTAAGTCTAGTTTAAGTCTAATTTTCCATCAATTTCTGTGGTCTTTGGATCGTCCAACTGGCTCAGACACCAGAAAACAGAGGGCGCATCACCATTCTTTTGACAAAGTAACGTGCAGCTAAAAAAGAGAAATGCGACATGACGTTAGGGTCCTGATGACAATTACTCTATCAAGAGATCAATATGCCAAGAAGGCCCGTAAGATCAAAGAGCCTACATAAACTGGTCTCGTCAACATCAAGCACTACGCCTCCATAAAGATGGTGAGAGAATAATCGAGGCACTCAACGAAAACAACTCTCGTACTTTTTGGTCAATTGTCAATGGGGAGGAGAATGTTCAAAATCGAGACCTAATAAACTCAGTAACGGAAGTAGACTGGATAGAGTACCTAACGTCTCATTATCAAAGGCCACAGGGCATTGTTAGATATAACATTGTAGATGTCACCTGGGAGTTGAATTTTGAAGAGAGAGATGTAAGGGATCTGGTAAAAAAGGCATCATCATCTCGGGCAGCGGGGACCAATGGCCTGACCTATCAGGTACTCAAAGGAAACATAAATTAAGATGGAAAGAGGAGTCTGGCAGGGTTGCTTGGTGGCACCCTTCCTTTTCAATGTATACCTGGCAGATATGGGAAGGAGACTGGAAACCTCTGCTCTGATAAGTCCTAGGATAGGAGCCAGTATCATTAAATGCCTTATATATGCAGATGATTCATCCTTCTGGACAGGACTGAAGTTGATCTGCAGCGATTGTTGAATTCCCTGAAGGCATACCTTCAGGAAAACAACCTCCTTGTTAATCCAATCAAATCAAAAATAGTTGCTTTAAGACTCGAGGCAGAGTGGCCCACATTTATTTGGATTATGGAAGGACAAGTTATTCCGGTGGTCAAGGTGGTCACCTATTTGGGTTTTTCCCTTTATGCGTCCCCGAGTTTGGCCCAAAGTGGCCAAGGTCTCTTGGGGAAAACATCTCAACTATCAGCCCAAATGGTGAAAATCAAGAGGAAATATTGCAAGTTTTCAATCTCACCTTATACAGTAAAGGTCATCCCAACTCTTTTATATGGGCTGGAGGGGAAACCTTTGGTTTGGGATTTCAACTGGCAGCGCTTGGAGGGATCCATATGGAAAAGGGTTTTTGGTCTTCCCCAGAGTCTCACGATAGTAAGTCTACGATATGAGCTGGGGCTTAAATCTTTAAAGGTACAAGTAACTTGGAGGCTCATTTCTCTGTATCGACAGATAATGGCCCTCCAGATAGACTCCCTCTATGAAGACCTTCATTTTCAGCTGATCCATCGAAGGTCACCCCTCGTATGCGCTCTCCAGAGTTTGGTCCTGGGAGCTCACATGGACTGTAAAAGTGATGTGGAGACTCACACTTTCTCCTTATGATAAAAAGGGGCTTCCTCGCAAGATACATGAGAAAGTTACCGGATCCCAAAGTTAGACAACATTTTCTAAGGTTCTGACTGAACCTGTTATATACGGGAGGAGTCATGTCCTATTGGGGCCATGGTAATGAAGGGGAAAAAACTGTGTGCACTCTGTGAGGACCCTTCTAAAGCAATCCCTAAAACACCTCATGATGGCATGCGTGGGCATCTGGGAAGTGAGAAAGAGGTTTCGAATGGATTATGTCCTCCCATGTATTCCTTATCTTTGACATTTCTTAATATCCAGTTTGCTGCAAGCTGGATATTAGGAAATATCAAAGATAAGGAATACGTGGGAGAAACAACCAGTCTGAAAAAAACGTTACCATGGGTAAGTAACTTGTTCATATGCACTGAAGTTCAAATCTCAGCTAACACGCCCTCTGTTGCCCTCTTGTGGCATAAAGTTAAAAAAAATTGTAAGCCTGTCAAAATCATCTAAGTGTATGTCCTAAAGAGCAAAGCAGCAATGGCTCCTTTGCCCTCCGTACATTCTCAGGCACTGCTTCAATCTTTATCTGGTGTGACCTTGAGAACGGCTCTGGGGTCCCCTCCTCCCTTATTCCAAGAACCACTACAGGACCCACAACAAACACAAAGAAATTTGCGGGGAAAATCACAGCAAATCAGTTCCTGTTTCGGTGGACTTACAACAGACAGCAATCTCTAATGCGAAGGTGGATAAAAGACACTCTGCTCAAAGTCACAAAAGCCTACAACACAACAAGGTTGCCAGGAATGACTTGAGTTACTTACATACAAACTTTCACTTGACCCACTAAGTGAGTTGCTTATGTTTCTAAATTCATTACATAGATCCCCTCACTTCACAGGCCATACATCTTCAGGGTTTGAGCCCTCCCCTGCTTGTACGATCCCACACTCATTCCTTTGAGGTCTCCTCAGTAAAAGAACTCTGGAGTCCACCCACACGCTGTGTGTCATTCATCTTTGATCGCTTTAAACTTGGTTTTAAATGCTCCAGTCAAGCTTTACAACAATAAAAGCAGCAAGTTTAAAACACCTCAGTACTACACTCCTTAAGCTCCAAAGTTACTTCTTTGGTGATTTTCATCTGCGCACAAAGGAACCAGTCCATCAATACCAGAGAGACGGCCACTGTGCAATGAATGGCCATCACACAACTGCAAGTGGATAACTGCAACACAACGTTAATAGAAGTAGAGGAAGTTTGTTCGCAGGCACAAGTACAAGAATCACCTATTTCAATAAAGAAAAGTATCCTAACGGGAAATACTAAAAAACATTCTTTCTTCACCAAAAATGCTCAAAAGCTACACCAAACTAAAATATCTAAAAATATCCAAAACCTGCGGTCAATCAGGACTGGTGGATGGAGGAAATTCCTCCGAAATGCACACACAAGTGTTTTTGATTCTGACCCCTGCCGGCAAATAGCTATCAACACTGGACATCTAACTCCATCAACCAAGGAAACTTAACAATAAAACAAAGAAAAAAAAACAGGCGAAAATAGCGAGTGACTTGACAACTCCTCACACTTGTTGTCTATCAGTCAAGCCCACGTTCAGCAATTTCGGGTTCTGTTCCCTTGTAAGTACCGCAGATAAAGAGGAGGATGCTAATACAGCCTAATGCTGATTAATTTGAGTGATATTTCAACATACTTTGATGACGTCAATGACAGGGGTGATCTATCTCCTTCTAAAGCTATTCAACAGAGCTGGACTCACAAAGAAACCACCTTCTGAATTCCTGGCTTTAGCACAAAAGAGATAAATCACAAACTCCAAACTGAAAGTGTCATCAGCAAACGCTTTTGATTCACATTTCCCCCCTATATCAGACTTTGGCTTAAAAGCGAGAGCCATTGCCGGTTGTGACATTACCATCATCTTCAGGCACCACGTCTAATAACTCACCTCTAGGGGGAGGGAACCCCTGTTCTAAAGCCATAATAACAGAATGCCTGTTTTACAGCAGAATAACTATCATCTTGAATCGCCCATCTGGCCTGGCTCTATGCCACGAAATTCCTACACTACGAAATATTAATTCCAAGGACATTGATTACATTGACTTTACAGAGGAGCATAGAACAGATTATGTCAGGGTGTACTTTTATTAAAATGTAATTGATAATACAGTCCTGGAAGAAGCAGACACTTTCTTATCACTTGGGTATGATGCATAAGGTGCTATATGCAAGTTAAAATTTGAAAAATCCAACACAATTGTTAGTCTTTTGAAATAGAGAATCCTAGAGCCCTGAGCTTCATCTCAACTAAAAATCCATTCTAATGCAGACAGGCACTCCATAACATTTAGAAGTACTAACAAAATCAGACCTGTTGGGAAACATCGACTGGTCTTTGTTATCAAATACACTGGCGCTCTCTAATTTTAAGGGCTCTAATTTAAACTGAAAATCAGATTTTAAGGTCTCTATCGTTATGTCAAGGAACAGCCATGATTTTAATCACCTGTTCCAAAAGTATGAAGATATATCTCAAAAAGACTTTGAAATTCTTCCCTAACAAGAGGCTTGGCTCTTGAAATAGCCAATTCTTGACGGGTTCACAGTTTACATTAATGCGGCACAAAAGGGGGCCAAGGATAGACCATAAGGTGGTTTAATTGTGGCAATCATGACAATCTTCAATAATTCTGCCTTCAAATCTATGGTATGGAATGACAAATTGCCACACTTTTTAGCAATTGAGTTATTTTATGAAGGGCCGGTGAAAGAACGTCCAAGAGAAATTCTTTTCATCACTACCTACTAGAACCCCCCAAAAAAAAAGAAAAATAACCAAGCCAACTATCAAGAGTCACCGATTCAGAATTTAGACAATTGGTTTGGGTCCACAAAATTAAACAACATAATTATAGAAGGGGACCTAAACTGTGACCAAATAAGTCCTTCTGTGTTCATCAATGGTATCAAGAGGAAATGCCTTGCTGAATGTCATGAAGGCATGGGGCCTCAAAAAAACAAATGAGGAACATTAAGGATGACATT
This sequence comes from Ambystoma mexicanum, assembly GCF_040938575.1. Classification (NCBI taxonomy): domain Eukaryota; kingdom Metazoa; phylum Chordata; class Amphibia; order Caudata; family Ambystomatidae; genus Ambystoma; species Ambystoma mexicanum. Next base: position 1,226,773,482 of record NC_090922.1, read on the forward strand.
CCTATCTTACATACGTGGTCCTACCTCATCAACTGTAGACTACAAATATACATCTCAATCGCTTTTTGAAGAGTGTATAAATCTCTCTCTAGTAGACACTACACTAAGTGATCATCTGCCGCTTCAGTCAACTACGAATTTAAAAGTCTCCACCCGGTACAGAGCCAACACAAGTGAAGTTTGATGCACTAATACAGTCCCAAAAAGAATTATGGTATTTTAGAAAAACCTCAGCCTTGAATCAGTACATAGTTTGAGGAATCTGTGGGCGTTCTCGCTTCTTTCCCCAGTATATCGTCCTCCCAGGAGGCAAGGGAAAGGCCATCGCTTTTGGATCCTGACCCTGGGAGTGGATATGCAAGGGAGGATCAACTGGGTGAAGGAGACTTAATATTCCACAAACCTTTGTAGGTTACTGCCAGTCCCTTCCCCACCTCTCACAGAAATCATCTCCCAAAAATCACCAGTTAGGTACTGGGACGAGAAAGAGACCCACCAGAGTCATACCTTCTATCCTTATTGACTGACCCACAACAACATCACTTTGGTACTGGGACGATGAAGAGGCATCAAGCATGGAAGAAAGTCTATTGGTTTGACAAGAAGCGGTCTAGTCTTTCTGAAGCTTCAATTGGTGCCGGGAACTTTAAATGGGGGAAATGAGTGGAAGAGAGGGAGAACTTTGATTTCCTTTTGGAAATCCAACGGGGAACAGGACGAGCGGCGGAGAACCCCGGAGAGACTGCAGCAGCAGAGGAGCAGGAAACCGAGAGAAGCCAGTTCGAGATTTGCGAGTGAGCCGGGAGAAGCAGAACCGGCATTGTGGAATGCTGCAGAGATGCCTGGAACAGAGAGAAGCTCCCAGGGCGTTTGCAGCTGCCGGACCACGAGGACAGAACTTGCCGGTGCTCCAGGGAAGGCAGCAGGGTGACAGGCAGTCCAGGAAAGGTGAACCCGAGGCTGTGAAAAAGTAGTGCAAAGCAGGGCGAACCAAAGGAGGTTTTCCAGTGCCACACCGAAGCCAACACACACGTGACTGGAAACTGGTGAGTCTGCCCGAAGGAAAGGGGACCCCAAGTCAAATGTACAGTACAAGTGGAACAATATTGAATGAACATTGTTAAGTGACAAACAAGCATTGCCAAGTGTCAAGTGTGTGATGAACATTGTTGGAAGGCAAACACGCCTTGCAAAGAGATAAGCAAGCATTACCAGATATTGAATGATAATGAAAGAGATGAACTGTTGAGAAATGGAAACCTGTATGCAAGAGTAAAATACAGAGAAGCCTTGGAAAGGGCGCCAGATGCCTTGGCCATGTGAATTATGATAATGACTAGGTTTTCTAGCGGAAGAGTGTACTGGGAAGCTTAGGATAGCTGGTGCTGAAACTGTGGCATGAAGCAAATACAAGTAAGGTGTGCCTGTTGCGCGACCTGTAATGGGGGGTCCGTGCAAAAACATATGTGAAATGAGATATAGGAGCTGAACTTTATTGAATTGGAACCAAACCTGAAGAAGCTGGGAAGTGTCCCATGGAGCTGAATTATTTTTGAAATTGTATAGAGTTGAAAGCTTGGGGAAGGGAATCCCTCATTGATAACCTGAACTATTTGAACCTTGGGGAAGGGAAGCCCCCTTTCTACCCTAGAGCTGGAAGCTGTGAACTTTTATGTTGAACACTTTTCATTTGACACTGACATCCCTACACATTGTATAGATTTAGATGCGAGGACAAAGTAGTTTTTGGACATAGACAGACAATCTACTTGGACTTCCGAACACAGACTATCATTAGTTTTAGTTAGGTAGGAAAATCCCACCTTAGCATAGGGCAAGATTTGTTGTTTTCCCAACCCCTTTCTTAAATTAATAGCAGTTTGAAACTTAAACACTATTCAGTTGTCTGGGTCTACTTTATGATGCCTTCACAATAGGCACATTAAGTGAGAAGATGAACAATAAAGAACTGGGTTGTACTGTAGCTCCTAAATTCATTTTTGAGACTATGGGAAAATTCATATTTGGGACTACAGTGCATCATAAATTGGCAACTAACAAGCCGTATGCCATAAAGCGTCACATATATGATCCATTAGTCCATCATGAAAAAATGGAGATGCAGAAGAACTTAAGATTGGTTTTTGCAATTTAAAACAGACAAGGTGAGATCACTAATAGAAAAACCCAGAAATGTATACATTATACATTTTTGATTTATTTTAAAATGTATAGAGTGCACTAAGCCCTTAGGCATCAGGCACTGGTTACAGAGAAAAAAAGTACGATACATCGTTGCGTAGTTGCAGGTAAATAGTGTTCACAGAAAGCAGCATGTTGGAAGAGTACCTAGCCACAAAGAAGTCTTAAGATATGATGTCCCGTGAGAAAAGCCAAGTTTTGAGGTTCTTGCGGAAGGCCCAATAAGAGGGTTCTGACCTTAGAGCAGGAGGGAGGGCATTCCAGTTCTTGGCAGCAATCACCCGGAAGCTGAGACCCCCTGATCTTTGGCGCTTGTATCTCGGAGTGGTAAGGCGATTCAAGTATATGGAATGGGTGGGTCTGGCAGACTGAGTTTTGTTGAATTTAGTGGACAGGTATTTAGGAGTGGTGTGGGAGATGCACTTATGAGCGATTGCTAGGGATTTGAATAGAATTGATTGGGGATAGGCAGCCAGTGTAAGTTTTTCTGATTGATAAAATGTGATCTCTCTTAGGGATGTTCAAGGCTGCTCTCAGAGCATTGTTTGGATGATTTGCAGTTTGCTGATGTTGCGGGATCTAGTTCCAGTGAATAAGGAGTTTCAATAATCAAGCCTGGATCCTATTAAGGCTCTCGCAATGGTGCTGCAGCTATCAGGAGAGAGAAAGTGTCTGCAAACTTTGATTAGCTTGGTAGTTTATGCTGCTGATGAGGCAATAGAGTTTACTTGTTTAGTTAAGGATAGGTTGGAGTCAAGGTAGACTCCTAAGGTTTTGACTTCCTGTGATACAGGAATGGAGATGTCATCAAAGGTGAATGATTTGTAGGAGGGGTCAAGTTCATTTAGCTGAGCTTGTGTGCCGACAAGGAGCACTTCAGTCTTCTCGTCAAAGCAAAGCGAGTGGTGAGCCATCCAGGCATGGATGGTGTGATAGACTGTGTCAAGGGAGCTAGTGTCTGTAGTGTAGTCACCTGAAATAGGAAGAGGTAGCTGCGTGTCGTCTGCATAGTTCGTGTAGGATATGCCTTGAGAATCCAGGAGGTCGAAGAGTGGTTTTGTGAAGACATTGTAGAGCAGGGGATACACATGAGCATTGTGGGACGCCACAGGTGACGGGTGGGTTAGCAAAGGCGGTGGGTGAGAAAACTCACATGGTTCTGTTGGCGAGGAAGGAGGAGATCCAGGATGTGGCTTCCTTAGAGAAATGTGCTGCTATGGAGAGATGATTGCAAAGGATTTGGTGGTCAACCAGGTCAAAAGCAGCTGAGAGGTCTAGCAGTAGAAGGAGAGCCATGTTGCCGGCATCTTTGATTTTGTCAAGTTGTGTTTTAAGGTCTAAAAGGGCTGATTCAGTGCCATGGCCTGGTCGAAACCCAGATTGACGCAGGCCTAGGGGATTATTGGGCTTGAATCTGTATATAGGCTGCCCTATCTAAGATTTTGAGGAGAAAGGGAACCGTTGTAATGGGGCGATAGTTAGTGGGGATGTTTGGGTCTAACGTGGGTTTCTTTAGGCGCGGTAGGACACAGGCATCTTTGAGGATGGCTGGGACTGTTAGAGGAGAAGGAGTTGATGAGAGTGGAGATAAAGGAAGCCATGGCTTCCGCGCATTCATTGATGACTGGGGCAGCACAGATGTCCAATAGGCATCTAGAGGGTTTGAGGCCTTTATGATTTTGATTACTTCTGGTTGGGTGACAGGTTTGAATGAGAATGCGGTCATGTGGGACAGGGCAGGAGTGGGGAAAAGGTACAGTGAAGTCCCAGTGGAGATTCGTGCACCATGTTATGTCATTCGAGCAATCGTAGACGTGGGGATAGGGGATTCCAGTTCTCGTAGGCTCATGAATAGCTCTCTTGTGGAGAAGTTAGTCTGGTCTATTTGGGCGTTGTATATGGAGCTTTTAGCATTAAGGATAGCCGGTTTGTACTCTTAGGAGGAGGTAGCGAAGAGGTCTTTGTTAGAGATTGTTGGGTTGTTCCTCCACACGGTTGCTGTAGCTCATTTCTTAGTACGAGTACTTTGAGGTCTTGGATAAACCAAGCGTTTAGGTGGGCAGGTGGTTTGAGTTTGCAGGGGCAATGAGGGGCGATGGTGTCAATTGCTTGGCTCAAGGAGAGATTGTAGAGGTCTACCATGGTGGTTGGATCTGTTGGCGAGTTGGGAGTGCTGGTGATTGCGGTTAGCAAGGGTAGGATGCGGGCTGAAGTGATGTTCCTGGAGTTTCTCGTTAGTGTGACAGGGAGATGTGCTTGTGTAGGGATTAGTGGTGTGGCAGTTGGTATGCTGAAACTGACAATGTTGTGGTCAGACCACAGGCACAGAGTATTGGTTCAAATAGAGATGTTGCAATTTCTTTCTGCGAGCCAGTCGAGGATTCAACCTTTACTGTGTGTAGGGTTCAGGATGAGTTGAGTGAAGCCTAGGGCCTCTGGGGTGTTGGCTAGTGCTAGGGCATTAGAGTCAGAGCTATAATTCTAGCCTAGGTTGACATCGCCCATGAGGACTATTTTGGTAAGTGGTTTGGGATTGGCTGACAGGAATTGCGTGATTTCGTTTTCAAAGGACAGTAGAAAGAACATTACCAGGGGTAAGTCATTTATTTATTTATTTATTTTTAAACAATTTTATTGATTTTATTCAACAACAAATAACAAACCCAACTGGGCATACAGTGGTTACATATCTTGCTTGTAAATACACATACATTTTGCTTTTTCGGCCACTGTCATCCCTGTCCCCCCCCCCCCAAGCCTACCGTCTCCCATTGTTAGTCTCCACCATCTGCGGTGGTGGAGGCCTCCGCCCACGTTTATCGAATCATCATCACTTGGTCCATCATACGTGGGCCCAAACAGCTCTGCTATTAGCTGTCTCCAACCCACTAGGGCTCTGGCTTCACCCTCTATGTCTCCTTTGCACGCTTCCTGCCATGCCACTGTTTCTGCCTCCGCCCACTTCTGCAAGTCCCTCCACCAAGTCTCCACTTTGGGCTTGTGGCACGCTTTCCATCCCATCGCAATCCTTCTCTTCACCAATATATATGCCAGATCTTTCAATTTTCTCACATGTTTAAGCTTCCGCGGTCTGGGGAACCCTCCCAACAACCAAGCCCATGGCGTATCCACCTTCATACGGATCCCCTTGTCTTCCATTTTCTGTGCTATATCTCTCCAGTATTTCGCTATCTGCGGACATGCCCAGAACATATGCACCATCCCTGCGTTTTCTTCATTGCATTTGAGACACATCTGGCTTCCAGCATTCTTAAATTTGGCCACCTTTAATGGCGTCAGATATGCTCTGTGCGTTATATATAACTATTTGTTGCAGCCTAGCATTTCTCGACACTTTCTTGTTATACCCCTGAGCCCTTTTCCACATTCAATCACTCATCACATCTCCCACTTCCTCCTCCCAGGCCAGTCTGAGCTGCACCACTTCCTTGCCCACTTGAGTCATGATCATCTCGTACACGCTAGACGTTTCATGCCCACCTTCCGCTATATCATATATCACATCTAGTGTGGTGTCCGGTTCCTCTGCGAGTTCCACTTCGGACCAGGTATCTTTAATTCGTTGTACCATCCTGTGATATGTAATATATTGCCCAGTGCTCAACCCCGTTTGTTCCACCAGATCCTCAAATTCCAGTATTTTCCCCTCTTGCCACACGTCCCCCAATGTTGCAATTCCCACCGGTTCCCAATACTTCCTAATCCTTAACCTAAGTTGCTCTTCTGTTCCCATCATTGTAACCAGTGGGATTTGCGGAGAGCACAGGGCCGGTTTATCCATCAACCGGCACGCCCTCTGCCACATCCCCCACCCAAGACCCAACATCCCCGGGCAACGACCTATGTCCCGTTTGGGTAACCATATAATTTCTCTCAAAAAGTATGGAGTGCAGTCTCCCTGATGCAGCCTATGTTCTAAGGTGGGCTCAGCAGAGAGCCATTTAGCTACATGTTGGAACTGGCTCGCTACATAATACACTTCCCAGTTAGGTAATTTGATTCCTCCTTTCTCATGTGGGTTTTGGCGTTTCCATAGGGCTACCATGTTCCTCATCCCGTACCATAGGAATTCCCTGCATATACTGTCTAGTTTAGTAAAGAATTGCCGGGGTATGGAGTATGGGATGTTCACAAAGCAATGCAATAGTCTGGGCAGTGCCACCATCTTGAGCATCGCCCCCCGTCCCATCATTGCTAAGGGGAGTTTTGCCCAGAACTTCATGCTGTTTTCCAGTTTCTGAACCGTTCTTACTGTATTATGCCCAAGTTCGGCTTCTACTGTATGATGTATATCTATCCCCAGATACCTAATGGTTGTGGTCTCCCACGGTATCTGGAGTACCGGCAAATTCTTCGCCAAGAGCCCTCTGTATCTACCCAGCGGAAACACACAGGATTTATTTGGGTTCACAGCTATACCCGAGAGCTCAGCAAACCTATCTATCACTTCTAATACATACTGCAGATTCTCCTCTGGGTAGCGCAAATACAATAACATGTCGTCTGCGTATAGGGAGATTAAGTGTAATGTTTCCCCAACAACAATGCCTATTTCGTCATATTGCTGTCTCAGATAAATCGGCAGGGGTTCGAAGGCCAGAATATATAACATGGGGGACCAGGGGCATCCCTTTCTGGTCCCTCTACCAAGTTGCCACCTTTCAGAAATCACAGTTCCTGTCTTCACTCTTGCTAATGGCTCACTATAAAGAAGTTCTACCCAGTGAAGATATCCTGGTCCCATACCATAGCTGGCTAGGGCCGCCTTCAGCCAGGGCCATTTGACAGAGTCAAATGCCTTTATCGCATCCAGCGACACTATCGCCATTTCACTAGTGTTCCCTTCAGTATGTTCAATCACTCGATGGAGTCGCCTTAAATTGTTCGAGATATTTCTATTCGGGACATATCCTGTTTGATCAGGGTGAATTAATTTGGTTATGACCTTTTTCAATCTGTTTGCCAATACCGCTGTTAAAATCTTACTATCTTGGTTTAACATAGATAGGGGTCTATAGGAACCACAGTCACTCCCAGGTCTATCTGGCTTGGGGAGTGGTATAATAACTGCTTCACGCAGCGATTCCGGTAGTCTCCCAACTTCATATGCTTCGTTAAGCATTTCCAGCAGTGGGGGGAGAATCTCCGCTTTATAGGTCTTATAAAATTCACTCGGGAGTCCGTCACTTCCCAGGGTTTTGCACGTGGGCAGCTGCCTCACTACTTCTTCTAGCTCTTCTAGAGTGATCAGGGCATCCATCATCTCCCTTTCTTCTACACTAATTTGGGGCAGCCCAATATCTTCCAATACGTCTCTTATTTCCCCTCTCTCGCTTCCCTTCTCATCTCCATACAAGCGTCTATAGTAGTCTACAAATTCTTGGTTGACCCCCTCCTGCGTATCCACCACGTCGCCATTATCTCTCACCATTGTTCTAATTGGGGGCCTAGGAGTCTCGTTTTTGTAAAGCCATGCCAGGAGTCTTCCTGGTTTGTCACCTCCAGCGTGCTGTCTCTCTATGTAACCTTAACTATAAAAAGTACATAATCTCTCCCAACATCCTGCACATTTCTGCTGCAGACCCAGAGCCTTTTCCATATCTGCCTTAGTGTTACTGCCGTGTTCTAATACCCTCTCCAATTCCTTCTCGGAGTCCTGTAGTTCGGAGAGAATCCCACCCTGCAGTACTTTAGACTTAGCTATGGCTATTCCTCGCACCACCACTTTAAAAGCTTCCCAGAGCGTGCCCGCTGACTTTACACTGCCAGTATTTATCTCAAAATAACTTATTATTTCCTCCCGCATGTCCTCCCTGAATACGCTGTCTTTAAGAGCTTCAGCACGCAATCGCCACTTGGGTATCCTCCCCCTAGGGGGTCGGTATTGCCATGTTAGCAACAGTGGCGAGTGGTCCGAAAGGACTCTAGCTTTGTATTCCGCCTGCGGTATTTCGGTCAGCAACTCCTGCGTGACAAACACATAGTCCAATCTTGTATGTAGCCCCTGTGGGGCCGCATAATGTGAATAGTGTCTATCCTGCGGATGGCATGTTCTCCATACATCTGTAAGCCCAAACTCCGCCAATACAGCATGTAATGCCTTTGCAGCCGGGATGGGTTTAATTATTTTAGTGTCTGATCTATCTATGGTGGGGTTCAACACACAATTGAAGTCTCCCCCCCACAATATGGCCCCTGACACGCTGCCGCTGAGCCTACTATACGGGGTCCTGAAATACGCAGCTGTATCTTGGTTCGGCCCATAAGTATTCGCAATGCAGATCTCTCTGTTTTCCACCATCCCTCTCAGAACCACCATCCTACCGTCCGCCTCTACCTGCGAGTTCAGCATCTGGAACGGAACATGCAGGGCCACCCATGTGATTACCCCTCATGCATAGACGGAGTATGTTGCCCCCACTATCGTCCCTCTCCATTTTTTCCGTATCACTTCTAGTTTATCTTTCGTTAAATGAGTTTCTTGTAACAGGGCTATATCCACTTTCTGTCTGCGTAGGTACATCATTATTTTGTTCCGCTTCAGATAACTGTTGAGCCCCCTGACGTTCCAAGTGACTATCTTAAGGTCTCCCATGGTTCATTTCGTTTCCCGTGAGGTGTAGGCTTACCCCTTGACACTACCCCAACTATAACAAACCACTGCACACAACCCCTTCCCACCCTCCTCCCCGCCCTACCCCAACCCCAACAGTTGCCCAGCTCCATCCCTGGATCTCAGGCTCCCCCGCGTTTGGGCCTACCCTGGTACCTCGGGCAAGACCCCAGCAAGGCGTCACCGCATCGATAACCTAACTAAACTATAAATGGGGGATGTACAGGTTGGTCTTGCAAGACTCCTAGTTAAAACCTAAATCGCAATGTTCGCAGATCATGAATGTATCTCATCCCGACAACACCATTCCGCTGGCTACTGCGGTGACTATATTCAAGTCCCTTAGTCTTAAGTTCTGAGATCCCCCGGTGCCCCTCTCGTACATTACTTTTCCGCGTCTCCACCTCCTCCTGTCCGAACGTCCGACTCCTGGGGCAACCCTGGGTGTCGAGCCATCCCATGGCTTCTTCCGGAGTTTCAAAAAACAAAGTTCTGTGCTTATGAAAAACCTTCAGTTTAGCCGGGTAGAGCAGCATATATTTATGGCCCGCTTCTCGAAACCTCCTTTTGACTGCCCCAAAGTTCATTCTGCTCCGCTGCACCGCCATGGTATAATCCGGGTAAGCCGTTATAATTGCCAAGCCTTTCTGTATTGTCCCACCTTTGCGGAAGTGATCCAGGATCCTTTCACGATCCCTGTAATTAAGTATTTTAGCGATCACCGGCCTAGGTGGGCCTCCTGGCGGCGGTCTCCTCATTAGGGCCCTGTGCGCCCTTTCCACTGCGAACCCCTGAGACAGCACTCCCCCAGTGATTTCCTGTAGCAACATTGTTTCAACAAAATCCGTGGGGTTATGGCCTTCCGCTCCCTCTGGGAGTCCAACAATACGGATATTATTTCTCCGTGCTCGCCCTTCTGCCTCCTCCACTCTGCTCTCCAGATTACCCACTCGCTGTACCAGGGCATGAAGCTCCGATCGGTTAGAAGCACAGTCCGCCGTGTTAGGACCCATCTCCTTCTCGAGGTTGGCTGTGCGCTCCACCAGTGACCGTACGTCTTGTCGTAGCAGATTCACATCCTCCTGCACTGCCCCGACCTGAAGCTCCAGTGCTGTTTTTAATTCTGCCACCGCCAGTTCGAGCTTGGTCTCCCACGCCGCTTTCAAATCGGCGATCGCTTTGAGGACCTCCTGATTCGCGCCCATGGTGGCACTGCTCCCAGCTTGGGCTTTGTCTTTGATCCTGGCTCCTTCCGGGCCTGTTGGCGTCTTTGTATATTCCTCTAGTGTAGGTTGCTTACTCTTCAGTCATGGGGGTTTATTAGACATGGCGCTGTGCCTAAGAGTCGCAAATGAGCCCCTTCACCCGTGGTCCTCAATCCCAGCAAGGGTGGATTCTCACTGTCCTCAAAGGGCCGGTGGTGTCTGCTAGTTTCTTCGATCGTCCACGCTCCGTTCGGAGCACTCCACCAGCGTTTTCCTTTTCGTTTTCTTTTTTCGCAGCCACCCAAACTGTGCAATGTGATAGTTATTTTGTATCTCTAGCTATCTTCTTCTGCTGTTGTCGGATAGAGACAGCCCTTCGTTTCAGGGGTGCGCCCCTCGGGATCTCTTTGTTCTCGTCCGCGGCCATTTTGGTGCCTTCTCCGCGGCCACCTTCTCAGGACAAAGTAACGATGCGGCCGTTTCTTCGCTCCAAATTTTCCGTCGACCTGCTCATACTCTGCTCTGTATCTTCCCACGCCTGTACATACTTTTCGGCCACCACTGATCCAAAAAATATGCGTTTCTTTGTCGGATCAAGTTGTCGGATCACGGAGCTTGCAGGATTTCCAGCCTATTCCATGGCTGCCAAGCCACGCCCCCCAGTTATTTGTTGTTCTAATGGATTGTGTCCTCCCACGGTTTACTCATCTTTGATAGACACCTATAGCAGTTTGTAAAGGGAGGTGGGACGAGTGGAATTTGTTACTGATTAGTGCTGCTTTCCCAAAGCTGGCATCCTTAACGATAAGGAATCAAGGCAGTAATATCTTCAGAAGGTTTTTGTGTAACGAAGACTAGACTGCAGCATTACAGATGTCCTGCACCTGTACTCTTCTTTGTAGGGCTGAAGTAGTTGGCACACCTCTAGTAGAATGTGCCCTCAAATTATCAGGTACATCCTTCCCAGCCAAAGAATAACATTCTGAAATACACAGAATAATCCACCAAGATAACGTTTGTTTGGTCATAGCTGGACCCCATCTATGTACGGTGTAACCAACAAAATGTTGGTCATCTTGTCTGATGTTAGCTAATCTGCTTATGTAGAAGCTTGATCCAGCCAATGTAACCCCTCTTCTTCTTTCAAAGGATGATGAGGCGGATAAAAAGCCTGTATAGGTATTTTATGTGTCGGGTGAATCTTCACACTACATTAGGAAGGAGGGGCGAACCCTCAAAACAACTTTAACCCAAAGTTGTGAAAGGAGGTTTGCATGAGAACACCGAACGCTCACTCACTCGGCAAGCAGAAGTGATAGCCACCAGACAGATGATTTTAAAAGTCAATAACCTGAGTGGGCAGGAATGGAGCAGTTCAAATGGAGCTCCCATTAAGAATGTTCAAACCAAATTAAAATCACAGGCCGGAACTATGACCAGTGGAAATATGTTCGTTAGACCTTTGATAAATTGTCTAAGAATGAGCACCTTAAAATAAGAACCCTGTTCTGGAATACTTTTGAAGATGGACAACGTTGCCATATAACCTTTGGCAGTCGATACCAGCAGTCCTGATGGGGCAGGTTCAACAGAGAATACAGTAGGAGTGTCACAAGTAAAAGTATCAATATATTTAGCTCTACACCATCTGCAAAACCTGTTCCAAGGGCAGTGGTAAAAAGCTTTTGTTGCTGACCTTCTAGCCTAGAGCAACATCTCCAGAACATCATTTGGGTGATTCTAGTATTTGGATCTTAACTTCTCAGTACCGAAGTGTGAAGGTTCAGGGTTTTGACTTCTGGGTGGAGAAGACGGCCTCCGTCTTGTGAAAGCAGAACTTCTCTCTAAGAAAGATGCACTGGAGGGCAGATGGACATATTCAGAAGGACCGGGTACCACGTCCTCCTGGCCCAATCCTGAGCAATCAGGATAATGGATTTCCTGAACTTCCTCAACCTCCTAATGACAAAGGATGACGGAGACTGGAGAAAATGTGTATAGGAGGGGAGATTCCCAGTCCACTACGAACGCATCACCCAGAGCTCCTTTCTGAGGAAATTCCCTGAAGCAGAACGTGTCACATGTGATACTGGATGTAAAGAGATCCACTTGAGGGGTTCCCCAAGTGGCGAAGATCTCTAGAAGGACTTCCTCAGCTTACTCCCATTCATGGGAGACTCTGCTCTGCCTGTTCAGAGTGTCCACCGTCCTGTTCTCTTGCCCGGCTAGGTGAACAGCCGACTGTTACACCTCTGTCCGGCGGTCTCTTCTCCTCGCGTAGTCCAGCTTGCCCGGATTCCCTCCATCATGTCTGCAGCGGTCTAGCGTTCCTGCCGACTTAGAATGGGTTGTTAGCCACGCCTCCATGTCTGCCAGCCGCATATCCGGATACTTTGCATGGGGCACTTTTACTAAAGAAAGGAGTCCCTTATGTTTGGACCAACTTGACACAAAAGGGCTTTGATACTCTCAAAAGGAGGTTCACCACAGCACCAATATTGAAGACCCCTGACCAGTACCGGAGATTTATCATCGAGACGGATGCATCCCAATATGAGTTGCGAGCAGTTCTCTTACAAGAAGATGAGCAGGGTTTAGAATGTTCCATCGCATATTTGTCTAAAACTCTCTCCCCCGCTGTATTGAACTACACCGTTCTGGAGAAAGAGCTGTTGGCTATTAAGAGGTCATTCGAGAATGGAGGTATTTATTGTTGGGGGCACAACCTCCAGTCGAAGTCAGAACGGGCCACCAGAATCTACGGATTCTTCAATATGCTCAGACGTGCAACAGCCGTCAGGCCAGATGGGTGCACTTCTTCTCGCCCTTCAGGATTGTATTCACCTTCATTCCAGGGAAGAACAATCTACAGGCGGATGCCCGGTCTTGTAAAGAGACCACCTCCAACACTCCAGTCAAATCTGAAACAATTTTTACTTGTCTGGCTCTGGGTACTTCATAGATTCCATACTTCCTAAAACGTCTTGAGCAACGTTCAGGATCTTCGGCACTAAAAAACCTATCCATGACAGAACAAAACAACCTTTCTAGGAAGGAAGGATGTTATTTCCGCAGCAGTCAAGCATATATACCAACCAAATCCTTACAAAGGGAAGTTCTTGACATGTGTCACGACTCAAAGTCTGCAGGACATCGTGGTTACACTAACACCCATGAATTAATATCTCACTATTTCTGGTGGCCATCTTTGAAGAGTGACATTCGTCGTAATGTGGAATCCTGGCCAGTCTGCCTTCAGTCCAAAAGTCCGAGACATTCTCCTTTCGGGGCATTGGTCAAAATGCCTTTACCTTCACGTCCTTGGCAAATTATCTCCACTGACTTTATAGTCGATCTACCGCCTTCAGGAGGGTGTTGCACCATTATGGTGGTCATCAACTCATTTACTAAGATGGCACATTTTATACCTCTCACAGGCCTTCCTTCTGCAACTCAAATGGCTCGGACCTTCATAGCCCGGGTTTTTCCCTACATAGTTTACCCGAAACCATAATTTCCGATCGGGGATCCCAATACACGTCCAGATAGTGGAAACACATCCGTCAGATTTTGGGGATCCCCCGGGCCTTGAGTTCGGGTTAACATCCACAGACAAATGGTCAAACCTAGAGACTGAACCAGACGCTGGAAGGATATTTAAGAAGTTACATACCTGCTGCTCAAGACAACAGGAAAGACTTGTTACCCATCGCAGAATATGCCTACAATAACTCATACCACTCTGCGATTAGGACCTCTCCTTTCTACTGCACCTACGGATTTCACCCAGCATCATTTCCAGAGAAAAGACTTACAGATAATAAGTTCCCGGATGTAGATTCCCTACTGAAACAGATACATCATGGTCAGCACACCGCCAAAGAAGCTTTGAAGGAAATACAGGACAGAGTAAAACGATCTGCCGATCATCATCGAACTCCCGCTCCGGAAATCAAACCAGGGGATTGGGTTTGGTTATCCTCCCAATTTCTCCCTAAGCATCTCAAATCCTCCAAGCTGTCACCTAAATACATGGGCTCTTTCCGGGTGATAGCAGCTATTGGAGCAGCTGTGTTTAAACTGAGACTTCCTAAGACATGGGCACTAATACATCCAGTGTTTCACCTCTCCCAGTTAAAGCCAGACAAACGGAGTGTTTTCCATGCTTGTATCTCCTCATGTCCTGCACCCATCACGTCACCCACAGGTCCTGAATACGAAGTCTCAGGTATTTGTGATTCACGCATACATCGTGGGAAACTACAGTACCTAGTAGACTGGAAAGGGTACACTCCAGCAGATCGAACATGGGAATCTGAATCTGCAATTCATGCACTTCATCAAAAACGTCCTGGAAAACCAGGAGGTGTTACACTTAAGAGGGAGCATACTGTTACACCTTTACCGGCGGTCTCTTCTCCTTGCGTAGTCCGGCTTGCCCGGATTCCCTCCATCATGTTGGAACGCGGAACAGGCGACAGCGGTCTAGCGTTCCTGCTGACTTGGAATTGGTTGTTAGCCACGCCCCCATGTCTCCCAGCCGCATATCCGGATACTTCGCATGGGGCACTTCACGTTGCTACTCTCTCAGAGTGCTGTTACTCTCCGTAAGTACGCATTCTAAGTTCCTGATTACTTCCTTTCACTGATTACTCTTTCTGTATCTTACTGATACGCGACCATAATCCTCTATTAGTAATCATCCTTTCTCCCTTAGACAAACCGCTATTTTCGTGTTCTCCAGCCTTTTGTTTACCGACTTCCTCGGAACTCTCTGTCTCTATTTGTGTTCCTGGTAGAATCTTTAGGTACGTGGCGGGCTGTCCTTACTATGTTATATATTTCTATCTGCTACACGAGTAATAAGCTTGTCACTCTACCTTAGGAGATCTTGCATTAGGCATTGGGCAGTTAGAACAAGGTTTCCACTTCCGGAAATATTGAAGGGGACAGTTCACTCGAGCCCTACGGTCTGGCGTCTCAGACGGTAAGATCATTACTGAAACTCATTTTCGTACGCCTTCTCCATCCTTTTTCTACATCGGCATTTCCTGTCACTCCTGCTGGAATCTTAGTGCTCTCTTGTTTATCTCCCAGCTGCTTCTGGTCAAGTGGTTCTAGCCACTCCTTTTCTTCCCCGTCAAGACTCAGGAACAATCTTTCTAGCGGCTAGGGTTAGCTCTCAACCCTGTAAACAGCATTACGACTTCACCCGTTTCACTCCTTCTAATATTAGTCTAATTCTCTTTCTGCTCAATCTATCCCAGACTTCACCCCGATAACTGCCTTCGTAGAGACACATCCTACAATACAACATCAACCCAGCTGCCCTCCGGAGTCCACGCACTCTAGCAGCTCACCAGAGTGTTTTTCACCTTCACGGGTTTTCCCTGGAGGCTCCACTACGCCCTGGCTTTTTGAGCGGGGTCGGGGAGGGGTTTCTAGGTGGAACCTCATTTTCCTCAAAACGCAAATCAAGCCTGCACGTTAAAGACTGAAGCTTGGAGGTGGGTGTTATTTTTGAATGCTGAAGCCTGAGTTTATATGTTAGACTTTGAAGTTATAACAGATATTACACCGACAGAGAAACTCATGCCCAAAACCAGAGCTGCATTGTCTCCCTGCACAGTGGAAGTGCCCCTAACCTCCTCTTTTGTTGAGGTAATGAATGACCACTGTGTTGTCTGTCATTATCAGGAGGTTCTTCCACTGTATGGAAGGTAAAAGGAATAACAGAAAATATTGTCCCACCAGGAATCATTTATCAAACAATATGAATCAATTCAAATTTCTTTTACATTCATTAGCGTGTGGTGCTAAATCTCAACTATTGATCCCAGATATCAGCAATGATATCAACTTGATCATCTTGAAGTCCCTCTCAACATTATGTAGGACACTATACAGAAACGCTGAGCAAACTGAGGTACAGCTCAGTAAACATTCCAGCATTAGCCAAAAATGTTACTTTAGTTTTAAGATAATCACATACATCTATCATGATAGAAATAAACAAAACATTTTTTTTTTGGCAAACATTACCATTTTACACACAAAACAAATAACTTATCTATGGGAATCTTTTAAGCCAGGGACATTGTAGGTCATGGAGTAAACCAATACACCTGTAAGGCCTTGCAGACACATATGCTGAAAACTTAATGGGCCATACTTTTCAGCAAACGTGCTGCACCACGTCGGGCATCTGTTAGTCAACTGCGATTTATTTGCAATTGGAGTTGGACTCAAGAAGTACCATGAAGTCTACACTGCTTGAGATAAGGTCCAATGCGGTTGGCTGTGTGCCCCTATATAGAAACCATTGTGTAATTAATTTTCTGTTAAGGCGCCTCATTTAAACAAGCTGCATTTACAATGGAAGCATTGGGGCATATTTGTTTGGTCTTGAAAAAGGCAGAGCTATTTGTGCAACTTGCTGGAACATCCAGGACTTCTCCAACGAATTGCAGCTTTTGGGAAGGTATCACATGAGACTTCTTGAAGTTGAGAGAGAAACCAAGCCTGTGGAGCGAGTGGCAGGTGCTGTTGAGATGTTCCAGAGCCTGACCAGGTGAACAAGCTTTGATCAACCAGTCGTCTAGGTAGGGAAAGATGTGAATCCCTACCCTCCTTAGATTTACTGCCACCTCTGCCATCAACTTGTTGAAGACCCTCAGGGTCGGATGTGAACCCGAAACTGAAAATGAGAACTGCCAATGGTGAACCTCAGGTACTTCCTGTGTTTGTGATGTATAGGCACATGAAAGTAAGCATCCTGAAGATCGAGGGACACCATCCAATCCCGGAGCTGGAGGGCCTGGAAGATCTTCGAAAGAGTGGGCATCTTCAATCTTTCCTTCCTGAGGAACTTGTTCAAGCATCTCAGTCTTTCCTGGGAACCAGAAAATAGGTGGAGTACCAACCTTGATATTTCTCTGCTACAGGTACCGGAGAGGATCTCCTGTAAAAGAATCAGGTCTGGTTCCCAAAGAGATTGAATGCTTGGAGTACAATCTGGTGGTCTCATCAGGCTACCACCTGAAGAGCCCAAGCATCTGAATTAATGTTTTGCCATTCTTCGAGATACTGGGTTAGTCTGCCTCCCACTGGAGATTTGCGAGATAAGGACTCAAAGTGGTTTTGTAGCTGTCGCTGCGGGGGATGGTAGAGAGGCAGTAACTGTTTGGCCAGTTCTACCCCGACATCCTAGTGCTCTGCGCGGAAATCTTCTCTGACCTCTTTGTGCCATTTGACCTCCAGCCCTCCCGTCCACGGAGTAAAAACAAAAGGAGCAACCTTTCCAACTTTAGGAGGTGGACCAATTCTGCTGAAGCTGCGAATTGCTGCACCAAGAGATTTAGCAACCGCCTTGGAAGCTTGTCAAGGCTTTCATCAGCCTTAGTACCAACGACGTGAGAAACATCAAAAGGTATGTCTAATAATCTAGACTGCACATCCAGAGCAAATCCTGAGTTACATAGGCACGTAAATCTTCCTGATACTGTGCTAGTCTCCAAAGAAAGACGGGCGCGGTGCGTGCTATTTATACCAATATCATGTCCGATTGCGCTGAGGTAAGCCGCTGAGGGACTTCGACTCGATGACACGCACAGCGCCCTCTGCTATTGAAAAGTTTCCAACGCTGTAAGCAAGATATTGGTATATCAAAGATAAGGAATCCGTGGGAGGACACAATCCATTTGAATGTTGCAATCTCTCACTGTTAATAATACCCAAAGTTTTGGGGATTTAATGAATAAATCTGACTTCATACAAAAACAAATTCAAGTTAACCCATTTCTAAATCAACGTGGCATAAACACTTCAGTCCTATATGCTCCTCTAGTTGTTATTCAAAAGCTTCTAAAAAATATTATGGCAGACCTTTGATCTATAAATCGAACAGAAATTCCAAAGGTTCAAAGGCCCCTGGCCCAGATGGCATTCCCAATATAATCGCGAAACGTGTCCCGGATATCTGTATCTGGAGTACAATGCTAACATTTCTCTATGAGTCAATCATAATCCATAGCAGTTTGCTCTCTCATGTAAACTGTCCAATTTAATTTATCTATATAAGAAAGGGGCTAGATTAAACCCAGACAACAACCGACCAATAGCGCTTCTTCATTCATCTAACAAACATTTTTCAGCCCTGAAACTTTCAGAATTACATCGAGGGATGGTTGATGGTGCTGTCCTCAATCTGGATTCAGGAAAAGATTGGGAATAAATCTAAATGGGCTCCTAATCTTTCTAACCCTTATTAGCATTCATCAATCTAACTTCTGCTTTTAATCGAGATAACAGAGAATACTTGTGGGAAAAGCTCTCTAAGCGGAAGTGCCCATCTCACCTAATAAACATCTCTAAAGACATGCACTCAGTTACAAAAGTCCAAGTATGCTCAAACGGAGAGGGTAAAATATGTGATCCTATACCAACACGCAGAGGCTTAAGCGAAGTCTGCATTCTAGCGCCTGTGCTATCTAACGTATACACAGCATATATTGCTTCTGCCAAATTTGGAGACATCTGAAGCCTTTCCATCTCGTTTAGGAGATATCCACATTAAATGCTTAGCGTACGCGGACAATTTTGTTGTACTGGATCAAACACCCATTGGCTAACAATGCAGTCTCTCTGTGCTCGAAACATAAAAGAAAAGGAGAGATTTAGATATTCATACTAATAAGACTAAGGTGATGATTATTCAATCTCACAAGAAACGATGGTTCTTTCAATGGATCCTTAATAATGTTATGTTTGAAAGAGTTGACCAATTGAAGTATCTGGGATTCACTATAAATGGGAACATTAACCCCAAGCAAAAGGTGGGGAAAATGTGCCTGCTTGTCATTTCGTTTGCAGCGCAAATGAAAAAGGTAAACAGGAAGTATTGCTGCTTCTCATTGATACCAACGTTAAGGGTTTATAATATGCAAGCTATTCCTAAACGTACCTATGGTGCAGAAGTGCACCCTAAAAAACTGAAAATCGATTGGCTAAAAGTTTTTTAATCTACTAAATAGTCTCTCTCAGAAACAAACTTGGTTTACTCTCTAGACAAGGGACTAGACATTGTTATTATACAGGAATATGTTGAATGCTCAAACTAAATCCAAATAATGTGAAATAAGGACTGCAGACATGGGATTGGATACAAATTAGAAACATAGCCAGAAAATACACTCTTCTCCTACATTAGCATTAATGGAAGAGGTTGTAAAATCCTTCCTAAATACTTAATGAAAGATCCTAATAAGAACTGGATGTCTGCCTTTTAATCTATATCCGACCGTGGATACCATAGGGTAACGACAATAAAAACAACAAGAGATCTTAGGTTATGTAGATTCTGCTGCTTATCAATTGAAACTTTAGAACACTTATTCATAGAATACCTTGCTTTGCATACTGCTCGTAATAGCCTTTTTCTATTCATTTCGATCACAATGAAGCAAGTTTAGAGTCCAGTGAATTGTGGGTAAGAATTCTGAATGGTAATGTAATCTCCTTAAGAATTGCTTCTATTAATTAACTTAATAAAATATTGGAAATTTAGTTTTGAAAAATCTTTTTTTTATTCATTAAGGATGTCTTTCTCTTTTTATGCAACACCTGAATATAACTTATCGTATTTGTTAAGTCTTTCTATTCTGTATGAGTATGTTATGTGATTTGTTATTTAATTTGTGAAAGGGACCATTTTAACCCATTTTTCAAAAAATTTTCTCTGTGGAGAACCCCCAAAAACTCTTAGTTGGTTCAGGCTGCTGGACTACGCTTTTGTGGGTTATGTCATATTCGGCAAAGATGTGATGGGACATTTTGCTTCTAGCACTGTATGGGTATGTTGCAGATCTGGAGGAAAGGAACTTTACGTTTCTGTTTCTTGCATGGAATTTATTGAGTTTCTTTGAAAATGTCTCTCAGCTAATCTAAGTATTGGTTGTAGATCTTTAGTAATCCTAATCATTCGTGTAGGTTCTGGATGATGGATGACAACCAAGAGTATTCATTCTATATTTCTGCTATTTTTGTATTTTACCAGGTTGTCCCTGGCTATTTTCAAATCACAATAGTGTGCTCTAGCACCTTGAAGCGTCTGTGTGCTAGATGGAATTACAGTAAAATATCTGAGACCAAATAATCAGACAGACTCAAAGGAGATGGTAAAATACTGCTTTAATCTCAAAGAAGTAAATCAGGCCGAATAAACACCCATCAAATCGATTTATGCAGGATCACAATGGGCCTCATTACAAGTCTGGCAGTAGCCGTGCCGGAAAAATCGGCAGGCTGTCGCCGGACTTGCAAGATTTTCCGGCGCCGAACTTGCAAGATTTACCGGTGAATTACAGCCCCGGCGGTCCGGTAAGTCAGGCGCCAGAATAGGTAAATCCCTATTCCCATTTGAGTCCCATAGGGGAGCATGGAAGCACTGGCACTGTGTGCAACAGTGCCAGTGCTCCCAGGTAAGTCTTTGAGCGGGTGCAGTCCTGCCTTCCAGGTAAGGCCGGCACTGGCACCGTTGTTACCGGACCAGCACACACGTAATGAGGCCCAATGTCTTTTCAATTATACTCAGTTTATATAATGCTAGATGTGTCATTTATTACGTCATCCTACGTGGCAAACCGTAAAACCTATCGACGGGTGGGATTGGATTAGGGGAACATGTCTACATATAGAATACATAAATATTAGTTTCTCATTGGCTGCCCCTTATTTGTAGGACACGCCTTGAGCTACATCTATACACGTGGTATAATATACTCGTCATAGCAGAAAATGTAGAAAACCAGCAAAATTTGGCTGTACCTTGTGTCGCTGGCGCTGCAGGGGCCATGTGTGTATCATGGCCGGCAGCTAACGCCGCCTTCCAGTCAAGACCGCAGGCGTTTCCGAAAGTGGATAACTGCAGAAAAAAAGCGCAAATCGAGCAAAAGGAAGAGTTAGTGAGGGAGGTTCCCCAGCCAGTTGAGAACGTCTGCAATGCTGTGCCTCGTAGCAGGCGAGCAGCAAGCTGGAAACTTACCACTCTGAGGGAGCGAGGCCAAGGGATAGAGAATCGCCTGGGAGTGTATCCTAGTTACTGTGGATACCCAGCCAGAGAGCCGCAGCTATTTACTTGAGGCGAGTGCGCCATCGTTGGGCTGGTGGACAAAGGTGGGATAGCACCCTGAGTCCATATTGGTAGCCTCCTGAGGCAAGCTGGCTGTGTATGCTTTTGAATGTCTGGGCAAGAAAATAGGGATCCTTTTGACCTCTGCTGAAGTTTATGTGGAGACCTGAAAGGCCGCCCTTAACACAGTGGGCTGCATAAAATGACTGTCCGCCCAGTATTCGTGACAGTCTACACCTGTATGTGTCAGGCTACTCGCATTCAAGTTGGTGCATTGTCCTAAAACGGACCATTATGTTATAGTGCAGCATATGTTCTGTTAGATCTACAGCTTATAAGGGCTCAGCAGCACTCTACCTGTGATATGGTGAAGCTGCAGATAGCAGTTTCGGTCCAGAAGAACAGTCAGTCTCAACTCAGGTGTATCTGCCTACATCAAGGCATATACAGCGAGATGACGTGCAGCAGGCACGTGACCCGCTCTGCTATGGTTGCACAAAGATGCCTGGTAGGAGGCCAAAGATCAATGCCCTTGCCGATATGCTGCAGGGCAGTGCCGGGATATTGAGAAAGAATACTGCAGGGCCCTCATATTGAGGTGAGGGCTCCATGCCCATTATCTGGACCTGAATGGGTCTACAATGTGCTCAAGGTCATGCCAAGTCTGAAGTAACAGGCTCACCCATATGTGTATGGTAACTCTTACTAATGTCGTACATAACCAAGTGGCCCCACAGAGAGGCTCTTGCTGAGGGTGGATGGACCTACGACTGCAGTTGGAAGGCAGGGGATTCTTCGTTAAGCCCTTTAAGTTTATCAAGCGTTCTCAAACGATGAATCCATCTAGATTCTTTGTTGTTCAATGCTCGCTGAGTGTTGGAGCTATTTTTGACTGTATCGATTACCCACCATTGCATGTCCTCGGGAGAATGGGCAAAGGTGACATAATGAGATACCATCAGTGCCTGGTGGTTCTTACATCTGATCCTGGAGCGATGTTCATTAATTCGCGTGTGGACTGGTCTCGTGGTCTGCCCCACGTATCTCAGTCCACACGGACATTGGATACAGTAGACCACATTTGCTGTTTTACAGTTGGATAAGAAGCGTATGTCCCATGTTCTGTCTTCAATTTGGAAGCTGGACACCTTCTTGGTAAGTTGGCAGGCCCAGCAATTTCCACATGGGAAATGGCCTATCAATGGTCGAAGAACTCGATGACTGGTATTGGGAGCACCCTGGCTTGTTGATTGAACCAGTTTGTCGTTCAGGTTCCTGGACCTTTTAAAAGCAAACAGAGGTTTGCTTTTATCTGAGAGGCAACTGCTCACTATCGGCCGGCCAGTGATTTAAGAGTGCCTTCTTAATTGCAAACGATTGGGTACTGTATGTTGTTACACATGTTATCCGATCTTGGGTTTGATTTCTCTGACTTGGTTCCAACAAGTTTTCCCTGAGGGTGAATCTCGCTCTCTTGAGGGCATGTGACAACAATTTCTTGTGGTAGCCTCATTCTTTCAGGTAATTGGCTAATTTATTAGCATGTACATAATAGTCTGCAATCACTGTGCAATTTCTTCTTAGCCTAAGGAATTGGCTATATGGCAAATTATCCTTTAATGACCTAGGGTGAAAGCTCTTGAAGTGCAAAAAGGTATTTCTGTCAGTTGTTTTTTTTATACAGAGAGCAAAAAAAAATTCCTACTTTTGCTTGCACACAGAGGTCCAGGAAGTTAATTGATGTTTTGGAATATTCCATTGTGAACTCAATGATAGTATGTTGATGATTCAGATAGTCAAGGAATTCATTCAAGGACTCGATGTTGCCTTGCCATAGGAAAATCACATTGTCGATATATCTATACCACTTTCTGATATGTGGTTTATAGATGTTGTTTTCTGAAAGCACAAATCTTGCCTCAAAATCTGCCATGAAGAAAATCGCAAGACTAAGGGCAAAATCTGCTCCCATCGCCGTACCTCTTGTTTGCAAGTAAAATTGTCCCGAATACACAAAAAAGTTCCTTTGGAGTGCAATGGTCATCAATTCAACAATGAAGGCTGCTGGAACCCTATGTTGGGTGGCAGGGATGAG
This sequence comes from Ambystoma mexicanum, assembly GCF_040938575.1. NCBI lineage: Eukaryota > Metazoa > Chordata > Amphibia > Caudata > Ambystomatidae > Ambystoma > Ambystoma mexicanum. The sequence continues at coordinate 1,226,796,746 of NC_090922.1, forward strand.
GTAATTGTGGACTATCTCGATTGCCTCTTCCTGTGGGATGTTAGTATAGAGCGATTTGATGTCCATTGTAACTAGGAGATCATGTTCAACATCGAAGAGTTCATCCTCAAAGATTGTTATAGTTGCTGTGGTGTCTTTAAGATATGTAACAGTTCGGTGACTAATAGGTTGTAAAAAAAGGTCTATACATTTGCACAGAGGTTCCAAAATGGAACCATAGCCCACCACAATTGCCCTCCCTGGTGGATGTGTTTGGTGGTTATGAATTTTGTGGAGGGCGTAGAAAGAAGTAATCCTTTCGTCCAAATGGTTTAAATAATCAAGTTTCTCCTTGGTGATCCATGAGCGATCTGCTGCATACTGTGTGGTCTCCCTGATCTAATTTTCTATGTTTGGTTAGGGATCCTTACATAGGGGGCAGTAGCTTAAAAGGTCTTCAAAGAGGTCCAGTATCATGCGGTTATACTGCATCCAGGAGAAGAGGACAATCCCTCCCCCCTTATCTGCTGGTTTGATAATCAAATGGGGGTTAGATGTTCATTCTTCCAATGCTTTCTTTTCTTGGTTCGAGAGATGGTTCCTAACATGCTGGGTTGTATTCTGAAGTCTCTTTAGATCATTCAGAACACATTTCTCAAACGGAACAATTTCCTCTGCCACCTGGTTATCTGCAGGATTGAAAGTAGAAGGGACCCTCAAACCGGTGTCCGATACATCTTCACATTCCTCATGTTCGCAGAAGAAATTGCTGAGTCTAATTTTTCTAAAGAACTGTTTCATCTCTATTTCAGTTGAGTACCAATCTGTCCTGTTGGTCGGGACAAAGGAAAGGCCTTTTTGAAGAAGCTGCATTTGTGTGGCAGGAAATACTGTGTCTGACAAGTTAAAGACTGGAGTTGTTTTGGCTTCCATATTTGTTGTTGGAGGGATATGCGTAGCCTCTATTGGTTGTAGCCTCTCCTGCATGGCCGTTGCCACCTTCTGCCTCCCCATGTGTCCCATGGCTGACTGTAAAAATCCCCTTGACATCCCCGGAACTGGCCTCTTCCTAAAAAAGGTCTCTGGCCTCTTGGTCTAAAGATTTGTTGAGGTCCCGGTTGCTGTTGGTCTTCACCTGCAGAATCACTGCTGGTGTCTGAGAACGTAACCCACCTCCTGGGTCCTCTTCTATTATGTCCGGCCTGTTGGGATCTGTCCTGGTTTTTATGTTGTAGATATTCCGCACTGAGGTAGGGATATATTCTCTCAATCTTGAATTCCTGAATATCTTTTGCAAGTTTTTTTTGTTTTCTTGGACAGTGTAGATGTTTTGAATTCCTCAAAGAGTTTTTCAATCTCTCTTAGCTTGTCCTCTGGATCAACAATCAGAGGATTAGATTTATATTTAACTTCGTCTGCCTCAATCTCCTTCTGTAGTGATATGGCTAGTCTTTGTGCTGTGGATATGGTCAAAGCCATCAAATCTCTACTACATTTGGTGGCAATTTTACTAAACCCCGTTTTGTATTCTTCATCCTCCAAGAATAAACCTGGTTCATTATGTATGACCAAACCAGCTCGTATGATACTTGCTCGTAAATACTCTCTACGAAAATGACCGTGTAATTCGGTTCTAAATCCCTTTTTCTTCAATTTAAGCAGTTCTTCAGTTTTACTTTGTGTCCGAATAGTACGTGCATTCTCCTCTTGAGCGAAAAACGAAGGGCCTCCTATGATGTTGAGTATTTGTTCCTCACTGAAACTCAGTGTGGCATTCTCTGCCATATCCTGGCTGAACAATATGTGCATAGAAACAATGTGTGGAAAAGAAAGAAAAAAAGTATAACTTGTGTTCAGAAAAAGGTGTGAAAACGTAAACAAGTTTAGAAAAATGGATAGTTTAATCAACCTGAAAAAATTCAAAAAGAAGAAGAAGAACAAGAACAAGAAGAAGAACAAGAACAAGAAGAAGGAGAGATAGCCTGCAAGGAACACATATTAGAAGACAGGCTATCCCAAACAAACTCTATATGGTAGAAGGCACAGGTACCCTGAGTGTGTATTAGTACACTCTGCCTATCAGAACCCTAGATTAAGCCTAGGCTGACATAAAACTTATATAAACTGAAGGGCTATTTCACTACTCTGTGAGGGACTGGGAAAAAACTACAGAAAACCAGCAAAATGTGTCCCTTCAGGTAATGATCAAAGGGTGATGCAGTGTATAAATTACCTACACCACCAATGTTTTGACTGAACGTAAAAAGCACAAAAATGGACGGTCAAGGATCACTCCTCTCTGGATGTACTAATCAATGATACCAGAAAGTGTCCCAATATTCTCTATATGTTCAAGCTAACATCACATATGCATAGGGGCCCAAAATGTATACAATTATCGGAGCCATTTTTGTCAGTTTTATCACTTCACTGGATCTAACAGAAAACTCAATAGTACTTTTCATCATTTATTCCAAAACATATGTTCATTCTTTGTACAAAAACTCACAAGTTTATTACAAAACATGTAACAATATTGTTTAAAACATATTACAAAATGTAAATAGAAACAAATCAACTGAATTGAAACAAAAACTGAAATGTCAATAATAAGTAGATATCAACAAGCAAAGCAGAAAAGGAAAAAGGAAAGAAAAAAGAAATAAAGAGCTTTGCAGTAAGCATGCAATTGCACTAAATAACACAAATAATTGGATTCATGTCCTACAATACAGAATACTGTACAATAACTATATTACCACTCAACTACAATTTTGAGAGTCGAAAAAAAGGTCCTACTGTATCAAAAAAAATATTCCATTGTTTTAGTTGTAGAACTTGGGATTCTGGCTGGTAGATATTGGTTCTTTCTTACAGTTCTGCTATTGGTCTACGTATATACCCTGTCCTTCCATGTACAGGCTCATCACTCACACCCGCTGAAAAAGTCAAAATGGCGTGGTGAAATACGTGTCGGCGTGTTGATCTAAGAAGACCGCCTTCCTCAGGACCTGAGGTCAGATGTGTAAGATCAAGAGTAGAGGAAACAAAAGAAAAGAAAGGGAGAATAACTAATCACTTAAAGGGGGGGGGGATGAAACTATCTTACTCTCCGAAACTCTCCCAATACCGCTAAACATTTAAAACATAAAGAGGTGATTTTGAGAAAGCTGAAAGTTTAGGATATCTAAAAGATAGAAAACTGCACATAACTTAATTATGTTGAGCTACAGTGTGTGAAGGGAGCTACATCTCCCGAGGTACAGACCAAGAAGTGTACATAGATGTGGAGAGAATGCCCACACTTGGAACGCAACAAAGAATCATGCCAGGCACAAAGGGAGAGCAGCCTGATTAGAGTCAGATAAGAGGAACAAATGGAGATACCCAAGTAAACCGAGTGAGGTATCTATCGATTAGGTGGTGTGCAGTGTATTCATGGGCATGCAGGCTTGATATACTGTTGTTGTAAATAACCACTGAGGAAAAACACCCAAGGAGATACATAGATTCCTGATTGCATGCACCCAAAAGGAAGAAAAAACCAACTCCATTGACCTATGAAGTATGGGCCGTGGTGTCAATGCCAAACAGGTCAGCCTCAAGGAAAGAAAAATGTGGACAGGAAGTGCTCCAACTATCCTGGCACAGTATGTGTTTAATAGCATGCTGACAGTGAGCATGCAAGATTTTTACCAAAGGCAAAAGACTCAAAGGCAGGCATCATTACCTGTTATAGTGCTGAATGTGGGAGAAGCATCTGCGCTTTCAGGTGGAGTCCATAAACGTAAGAACATCTGTACAAGCGCTCTGAAGCACAAGCAGGTAAACTTACAATATATGCAATCAGCAACAACCGTCAGTGGCTAGAAAGGAAACTGTGTGTTTGAGAGTTTTATGCACAGTTCCCTGGGGTTCACTACAACGTACTATATACCGGCTCATGTATAATAGAAAGACCTGTAAAGCAAGTATAGATACGCAAAGAATTGGCTGGCTGCACCTTGTGTTGCTGGTGCTGCAGGGGCCATGTGTGGATCATGGCCGGCAGCTAATGCTGCCTTCCATTCAAGACTGTGGGCTTTTCAGAAAGTTGGTAACTGCAGAAGAAAAAAAAAAAAGAAAAAATCGCAAATCGAGCAAAAGGAAGAGTTACTAAAGGAGGTTTCCTAGTCAGGTCAGAACGTCTGCAATGCTATGCCTCACAGCGGGCGAGCAGCGAGTTGGAAACTTACCACTCGGAGGGAGCGAGACCAAGGGATAGAGAATCGCCTGGGAGTGTATCCTAGTTACTATGGATACCCAGCCAGAGAGCCGCGGCTATTTACTTGAGGCGGGCACGCCATCATAGGGGTGGTGGACAAAGGTGGGATAGCACTCTGAGTCCATATTGGTAGCCTCCTGAGGCAAGCTGGCTGTGTATGCTTCTGAATGTCTGGGCAGAAAGTAGGGGTCCTTTTGCCCTCTGCTGAAGTTTATGTGGAGGCCGGAAAGGCCGACCTTAACACAGTGGGCTGCAGAAAATGACTGTCTGTGCCAGCCCAGAATTGGTGAATAAGTCTACACCTGTATGTCAGGCTGCTCACATTCAAGTTGGTGTATTGTCCTAAAACGGACCATTATGTTATAGTGCTGTATATGTTCTGCTAGATCTACAGCTTATAGGGGCTCAGCAGCAGAAAATGTGGCAGCGGAATAAAACTTTGCAACATTGTATGTAAAAGTGCATGGCAGGCTTTTCTGATTGGTTGGTAACCCAAATACAACCTTGGACATTCGACTCGCTAGAAGCACGTACATAAAAACGAAACCCAGGTGCTTGGAGATACGTCAGCTCACCCATTGGTTTATTAATTAGTCTACCCTCTCTCATCAGTAGGCTTTATGACGGTGTCTTCTATTTGAAGGCTGACCTTGCATTCGTAAATGTTCTTGTTCCTCCTAATCTTTGGGAAATATTTCCTCGCAGATGGTCTGCTCATTAGACTCCCTTCGTGCTGCCGCCCCCCTCCCATCTCTCGAAATAGCATCCGTGGTTCCAAGCCAATATACTCCTCTTTTGCAAGGGAAAACACCTTCATAACCTTTTCACTTCAAGATCCTGGGCTTGTATATTGAGGTTAATGGTCGTCCTAAACATTCAGTGTATTTACAGTTATTGACCAGTGAGTCGCTTCAATCTTCTGTGTTCATGATTACTGTATCATGGATTAGATGTTTCTCTTAGTGCTTCAGTTACATAGTCATTCTTATGTATTTTCATATTGTTTCAGCATAGGCTTGTATTTCTTCTTTATGACATTCTTTTGCTGTCGTCAGACTTTAGTTTAATGCTAATACATTCTGTTCATGGCTGCATTTCGACAGCCGGGAAAAACACATCCTTCTGGTAACTTTTCTCACTATGTCAGCTTGCGGGTGCACTCTGAAGGGTTCTCTGAGTGCATATAGTCTCTCATATACTCGACGTGGTCCAGGAATATTGCAAGGATTCAGGCATGGGTTCCCCATCGTGGCTCTTCGTCTGTCATCCCAATATCATGGTGGCCAGGAGGCGGGGATTAAGGAGAAGACAGGCACCTCCTCCTCTATAATCGTATTCCCAGTTGTCTGCCAGAGTGACACTTTCTCAAGCAGGATGGATGGAGTGTGGCTAGTTGATTGCCCCTTGTCTTCCTGCTAGAGCAAACATGTTGGTACTGGATGACCGGACTGTAGATAACAGACAATTGTGTGTGGCTTAGATGGAAATTTTCCCTGCGCAGTTATCTTGTATGAAACTGTTATGAGGTGGCCATTCCTTCCAACAGAAATAGTTATATCCACAAAGTGTATGTTCTTCTTGGAATATTCAATGGTGAACTTAATGATAATGATGTGTTATTTATATAGCGCCTTAATCCAAAGCGCTTTACAGAGCACATATTTTACATACAATATCACCCAACTGAAATTGGTACTCATTTATCGACCTCGGAAGGATGAAAGGCTGAGTTGGCCTTGCCAGGATTCGAACCTGTGACCTGCAGATCACGCTCAGATCGCAGCAGCGAGCGCTCAACCTGCTGAGCTATTTTACCGGCTCTTAATGCAGTGGTATGAAGAATTTAGTGATTCATGGAAAAGCTTAGAGAATTATCACATTCTTTCTAGATCAAGAAGACATCATCTATATGTTGCTGGTATGTTAGTGGTTTCTGGGATTGTTTTTGTAAGAACTCTTGTTCAAGGTCTTGTAAAAATAAAGGTTACAAAATAACCAAGCTAAAAATACACAAGGTAAATATTATCAGATAATAAAAATAAATAAGAATATAAAGTAGTTCAAAGCAAAAGGAAAAACCATTCTGACTAGGATACATATGGCTAACAACTGGGTTCCCTCATTTTTTAAAATTATATTCGCAGAAATACAAATGGAGAATTACAAAAGATGAGATACCGATATATGCAGGAGGGTACAACTAAATCAACACAAAATCAATAACCGATTTTCATACACAAAACACATATGTTAGGACAGAATTTCCTTTTTGGAAAAAGGGACTGACCTGTCTATTTCTCTTTGTCTGTGTTTTGCCTGAAGAGAAGTTCTTTGTGTTAAATATGACCAATGCTCTTCTGTCTTTGTGTTGGGACTCTTGAGGACCTCACTTGGCTATATGACAGCTCCTGTTTCTTTATCAATATTTGTGTATGAATGTCAAAATAATTCCTCTAGTTTCTTTTTGTCTATATAGACTTTGCTGCCAGATTCCATGGTGAGTGCAACCTGGTGCTAAACTTTAACTTTGGGGACGTTTAAATTGATTTCCATCCACTTGCGCATCTCTGCGCCCTCTTGTTCTCCTGCCCGCTCCGGGGCCTGTTTACTTCCTGCTTCTCTCCCCTTCCTAGTTACCTCCTGTTAGGACCTCCACCCAGAGCAGCCCCACTGCCTGTTGCAGCCCCCTCTGGCTAAGGTCCCTGAGGCAAAGTGCAGCTTCTGAAGAAGCACTTCCAGACCGTGGTTGCCCGTGTTAGCCTGTGAGCCCTGTAGCCGTCAAACAGCATCGACTGAAATAGTAAGTGCGGCAAAGGCAGGGGTAATTTCCTACTGTGCCCTCATTCTAGCTGCTTCTCCCTCTGCCCAGGTGTCTAAAATCTAGGTGCTATTGCATTTAGTATTGTCTCAAAAATAAGGTGTTCTTGCATCTACTACTGTGCCCCCAATTAAGGCTCTTCTCCCTCTGTCCAGGAGTTAAGCTGTGCCCCCATTTTAGGCGCTCTCTCCTTCTGTTCTGGTCTCTCAAATCTAGGCATTTTTACATTTACTATTGTCTCAATTATAGGTGTTATTGAATTTACTACTGTGTCCCCATATTTGGGCACTCTATCCATCTGTCCCGGTGTCTCAAGTCTAGGTGTTATTGCATTTGATACTCTACCCCATCTTCGGTACTTTCTCCCTCTGCCCAGGTGTCTCAGGTGTGGGTGTTGTTGCATTTGTTGGTGTGCTCCCGTTTTGGGCACTCTATCCCACTACCCAGGTGTCTCGGGGTGTGGTTGTTGTTGCATTTGCTATTGCCCCTTTGTGTTGTATTTGTGCCACCTCGACAGCTCAGGAGTCCCCTTTCTAGCCTAAACGATTGTACTGTTCTTAGACTTGGGTGCCTCTCTCTCGACCCAGGTAACTCTTTAAGTGCTCACTTTCTGCAGCTACTCACTCAGACCTGAACACTCCCACTTGCTGCAATGCTCCCTCACACAACCATGACTGGCAATACCAATCCAGCAGGGACATAGCGGCAACCAAGACCACCTCTCCGCCCCCACAACTCTGACCCATCTACAACACACTCACCCAGAGCATCACTCCCACACACAGCCCCTTAACACACGCATTGCAACACAGAAACAAAAGAAACCCTCTGGCTAGCCAATAAGCACTGCGCCTGGCCCACCACTGCCAATCTAGCACCTTCATTCACAAATCCCAGCTACACCGGTCTATCTCCATCACTGGCACCAGAACCCTCTTACACTCTGACCCTTTACACCTTTTATCCGATCACCACACACACCCTCCAACTCTAAGACCAGAGGAGCTAGCTGGTGCACGATTAACCGCCCTCCTCTACCCCATTCCCACACACTTCTGCACACCCTCTCCCCTCGCACGCCCCCTCCCTCTGGTCAACCACTGAGAATAACCCCTGCCTATCCTATTTCTACACACTGTGCTACATTCAACTCCCAAGCCAGAGGAGTGTTCTGGTGCTCCAAACAATACAACCTCCCTGCCACTGCATCGCTACACTAACCCTGTCTCTCTGCTGATATGCATAGCCTCCCTACCGCCACCCCCTTTCCCACAAAAACCCAGCATCCCATAGACGACCTAACCCACTCACACCACCACACACCACCACCCACCCCAAACTCCACCCAATCAGGCCCCCTTTAGTCTCTACCTGCTCGGCCCACCCCTCCACACAAACACATACACACCTTTCCTGCTCCTCCTCAGCATCCTCTCACCCTCCATCTCCATGCCATACCATTCCACCCCTTTCCCTTCTATCAGCATGGCACGCCTTGCTCTTTCCAGATTTATTGCTTCATTCCTTTCCCCTTCTGGCCCCCCTACCCTCTCACACACACCTCTTGCACCCAAATGCACAAAACTGGGGAACAAAGACCAGCCCGCACCCTCAACTCTTCTTGACTCATCTCACCTGCATCAGTCCTCCATCCCCATCGTCCACAGCACAGATGTCAGGACATCCCTGATAGCCACTCCCTGACTGTCTCTTTGAACACAAACCCTCGCCTACAACTTCCACACTTCCACCTCCCTCCAGACTCACACCACGTCCAACAGCTAGCTGAAACCCACACACCACAATGGCACCACTCGCCATCCACCTCGCCACCCCTATTCCACCTCCTTCGATATCACGCAAACCAGCCACTGCCTGCTCATTCTTCCCATTCCCGACCCATCGCACTCACTCCCTGACCCCTCAAACATTATCCTGGACCTGAACCACATCAACCACCCCTCAGTCGGGTTCAGTCATTCTGATTATTCTGGCCCTTCCGACCACACCGTCCGCCCCTGCTACCGACACCTCACCACCAACCGCTCTGTGGCCAAAAACAGACACAGCATCTTTGACCTCCTATCCTCTGACAATCCCGATCTCATCATCATCACTGAAACATGGTTCACAGATGATTTCAAACCAGTCACGCATGAGGATCCCCACTACCCCACTCCCGACTACTCGCTCATCCCCCACAACAGAGCCTCCAGAGGTGGCAGAGTAGCCATCCTCCACAAACCTCCCATCTCCATCTCACTCACTGAAACCCAGCCATGCACAGCAAACTACAAATCCCTTGTAGTCAGACTCTCCCTGTTGCCCACTCTCTCACACAGCTTCCTACTCATCGACAGGCCACGGGATACAACAGACATTTTGCTAACAATCTCTGCGACTCACTATACCACTCTGGTCAACCACACAGTACTCACACTACTGGAGGACTTTCTGGTGTGATGTGAGCAACAACTCATGACCCAACCCCTGGTCGACAGCTTAGAGGCACTCATCCTTTTGCAGCATATGACAGGTCCCACCCACACTGGTGGCCACATCCTTGATGCGATCTTCAGCTCCTCCGACATCATCTCTGTGTCGAGCCCCAAACCTCTCATCTGGACAGACCACTCAGCCTTACCATTCTCTGCCCACACACTGCCTCATCAGCCAAGGCCCGCCATGTCCTCCCACAGGATCACAAATGCTGGAACAAGGTCATGGTACTACCTGACCTAGCTGAAGCACTGCTACACGCACTTCGGCACTCAGAACCTCAGATGGACTCAAACCTATCGAATCCTTTGACTCTCGGCTTAACGGTTCACTCCTCCCTGTCACCCTCTCCCGCCTCGCTGTCACCCACAAAAGAAGCTACCCCCAAATGGTTCATGCACCACCTGAAGACTTTCAAAACTCATCATTTCTCCCTCGAGCCAAAATGGTGAACATCCAAAACCCATCCTAGCAAATCTGTGTTTGCCCACCATCACCGTAACTACAAATCTGAGATCCGAGAGGTAAAAAAAAGTCTACTACAATAAAAGAATCCTGAAATGCTGCAGCAGTAGGAAAGAGCTCCACAGTATCATCTTGGAATTCATGAAGCCCTCCTGCACCATTGCCCCGACCATGTCCACGCAAACGCTCCGCGACTCCCTCTCCCAACACTTCCACAGTACAGCACTGAACAGGACGGCCACTCTTAATGCCAAACTTTCCAACCTCCCCCCATGCCCAACACCCGCTACTCAAGATCCCACCACACCCGCCCCTGTAGAGCCATCTTTCAACCCCATCTCGAGCGAGGAGTTCCCCAAATTTCTGTCCAGCAGCTTGACCCTTGTCCTGCCTCTCTCCTCAAAGAAATCTTGACCTCCACTTGTGCAGGAGAATGGGCTAGGTCCATACTCAATCACTCCTTCACCTCTGGCATCTTCCCAGATCCCTTCAAGTTCACACATGTCAAAACCCCCTTCTGAAAAAAGCATGTAGCGACGTCCCTCAGCCAATCAATTACAGGACCATCTCCAACACCCAATTCCTGGCGAAACGAACCGACCGCTTTGCCTACTCTCAGCTCAAAATGTTTTTGCAAAATCCAACAACCTACTAGACCCCGCTCAGTAAGGATTGAGGCCGTTCCACGGAACTGAAACCACACTGATCTCGATATGAAATTACCTCAAAGTCTCAGACTCAGAAGGAGGTGCAGCACTGGTTCTCCTTGATCTCTCGGCAGCTTTTGACACCATTAACCACTCAATCCTCCTTGACCGACTCCACTCCCTAGGAATCCTAGACTCGGCACTCAATTGGATAGCCTCATTCCTCAACAACAGGAAACAAATAACTTTCCTACCCCATTTTCTCTCCTGCGCTCACCCTGTGAACACTGGAGTACCCCAAGGGACCTGACTCCCACCTTCAAAATGACCCCTTTGCGGGGGATCATTTGCTCGCATACCCTCACCTGCTATAACTACACGAACAACACCCAAATTATCCTGAGAATACCCAAAACGAGCTCCGATCCACGACCCAAACTAGCAGCTTGCCTCAGAGATATAGACCTGTGGATAACAAGAAACCACATCCTTCTTAACCCAGGGAAAACAGAGATTGCGGTGTGCGGCATCCCAGCTCTACTTCCGCAACCACTCCCATGGCCCCCGTCCCCCAGCACTCTCCCCCCTCCCTCCAAAACAGTCAAAAACCTTGGCCGCACAATAGACTCAGGCCTAACCCTGTCTCACCAGATCAATAATGTATCTGAATCCTGTCAGTACCACCTCTGGCTTCTGAGACGCATCTTCCCTTACTTCACTTACCCCAACAAACTGGCTTCTATTATGTCCATTGTCATGTCGAGACTGGACTATGTGAACTCTGTGTACTTGGGTGCACAGGCCTAAAAACTTAAATTCCAAAGAGTCCAAAACATGCCTGCCAGACTCCTTCTTGCACTAGGACGAATGGATCACATCTCGCCTGGTCTCCGCACCCTTCACTGGCTCCCTATTGGACGAAGGGCCACGTTCAAAATCTTATGCACCCCCCACCTGTGAGTCTAGAAATTACCCTCCCATAGCATAGGCAATGTATTTTGTTGGCCGAAGACCAACCGCCTCATATATTCGGTATTAGTAATTCATAAGCATGACCAGAGTACGTCCATTTTGAACGAAATAGAATTCGCCATTTTGTCTAACTTTCGCTTCTTGCTTTCTGTTCAAACTGCTTTGCTGTAAGCTTATTCTATTCCGTTATTTCATTGTTGCTCATGCATAGAGCAAGGCCACAAGATACATGTTGAAACACAATGCAGGCAATCCAGACAGCAATTCCCGGTCTCCTCCCTCACAAGTCCTTGGAAGTATGCAACAAGGCATTTAATCACTACGCAGGTGCCAGCTAGTCTCGCTGATGTGGTAGAAATGGTAGAAACGGACAATTAATGGCTTGAATTATGCTCTCCTTTACGGCCCTCCTTCACTGAGCCCTGTAGAGCGAGTTGACCCCTAGCACACGAATAGAAACTAGAAGAAAGCAAGGCCTGTATTGTGTCTCTCACCTGCACGCAGCTTGCTTGAAAGAACAGGAGCAGTGTGTTCCCTAAAACAAAGAATCATGTCTGCAAGTCCACAGATTGCAAACTGTTGCTAAATGAATGTCTGAAGGTGGCATATTTGTCACTATTGTCAATCATCGAATCCATTTAAAAGGAAATACATTATGGGGGGTATTGAACATGCCATTACTGATAGTGAGATGTTTGTTTTGTATATATGTAACTGTTGTAAAATGTTCGCTCTCTTGCGTCCCTCAGGGTCTCGAGACACACGTTGCGGGACATGAGACCCAGTTGGCCAACTGAGACCATTTGCTTTGCAATAAACCCTAGCTTTTGGGAATTGAACCTCGTATCTGGCAGTCAGTTTGTGTGTGGTGATTGTGCCTTGTTTCCATATGCGAGGGTCCCCTAGGGGCCCCATCACACCGAGCAGTGCACAAGGCCGGCCAGACATACCTTCAAGAGAAGATTATGCCCTACCACCCAACACGCACCCTAAGGTCAAGCACGGCCATCCTACTAGTGATTCCAGCCTCCAATCCAGCCATGCTTGGAGGGTCTGCCTACTCTACCTTGACACCAACACTGCGGAATTCGCTGCCTCCCCACATTTGACACAACCAGACTACATGAGGCATCATTACAAGTGTGGCGGTCCGGAAACAAGGGTGCGGGTAAACTAACCGGCATCCTTGTTTCCAGACCGCCACACTACGGGTCTGCCTGCCGGGGCCGCTGTGCCCGACAGGTCTGACCCTGGTGTGCATCACAGCCCCGGTAGGCAGAGTTGTCATGGAAGCACCGGCACTGTTAGCAATGGTGCCGGTGCTTCCATCTCCCCACTCCCTTAGAGTCATGAGAAAATCCAGCACCTGAATTTTAATGTCTTGGTGGCATCGGGAAGTCATGCGCTGGATTCAGTGTTACCGCCAACCTCGTAATGAGGCCCATGGTCTTCCATAAAGCATTGAAAACCTGGCTTTTCCGTAATGCATGAAAGGGACCGGCTAGGGCTACCAAACCCTTCACCAATGGCCAGATTTCAGCTACAACAGCATTATCTCACAATACAGGAACAGTCGGGTCACAGATTCTGGCTGTTAAGACATTGCCTCAGAAAATGAAGAACCGTCAGGGAACGGAAGCCGGTTCTAGAGACCAGCAGGCTCAGGGCAAGGCTACTGCAGGCTCTGCGCACCCTGACTCGACTAACAAGGGCCTAGCAGTACCCCTGTGCCAACAAGTTGACCAAGTCCGAAAAACAACTATGAACAGGGGCCTCCTACCGGTAAGCAGACACTCACCCCTACCAATATGCTCACTCTCTACTTTACACCAACAAACAACAGAATGCAGCTCTACCCCTCGATCAACTTCGACCTAGCTGCACACATACCTACACGACTCCTTGAACACCTAAATAGTCTGTTAAAACGCAACTATACCCCCACAAGAAAATCAGCCTACCTGCACACGATCTCTTACACAGGCTCCACGGCAGCCAGAATGCAGACTTGGTGACCACCTACCTTGCTCCACACATTACACTGATCTCTCTCAACCACTGCACCGCACATAGCATTAGAATGCAGCCAATCACTGTGCAAATCGGACTGGCTGCACACATACCATGTGCACTCAAGCACTATATGCTACCCTACTCTCTCCACTGACCTGGACTACGGTCCCCAAGGCGTTCAACCCACAGCGCTTTGAGATCATACAAATGGTATATAAGGTGCTTGTTAGGCAGAAACCTGTGCAGTTCCCTCTGGGACCACTGCAAAAGATTTAGGACTACAGGTGTTTGGCAGTAAACCCACTTGGTAGCAGTCTGTACCACACAGATTCACTTGGTAGCTGTGGCTAAGCAGTCAGACTATTCGCAGGAATGGACAGTATAAATCAGCCACTTGTGTTTACATTGATTTTTTCCTACAACCCCATATTCAAGAAACCCCTACTTATACTCGAGACACAACTCATTTTTTACAGAAGCTTAACAATATTACTTTCCAACAGGATCATCTGATGTTTACTATAGATGTCAAAAGTCTATACACTTCTATACCACACGACCTTGGAATTGAAGCAGTAGAATGGCTTTTACTTCAATCACCGGATGTTCGAGCCCAAAAGGAATTTATTCTAACCCTTCTGCAATTTATTGCTGAAAATTCTTATTTTCAACACCATAACCAGTTTTTCCTTCAAGTCTCTGGTACATCCATGGGCGCAACTATGGCGCCGACTTACGCCAACTGCTTTATGTACAAATTCGAGTCGGACCACATTTTGAACAAACCGGAATGGAAGAAGGATATCTACATGTGGACTCGATACATAGATGACATTTTTGGCATTTGGACAGGCACAGATACAGCATTTGATGACTTCTTTGAGCACCTTAATAACATTGACCAACGAGTTCAATTCACTAGGAAATCATCACGGGACAAGATTACGTTTCTAGATGTACAAATAATAAAGAAAGACAATGGTTATAGTACCACCCTTTTCCGGAAGCCAACTGATCGCAATAATCTGTTACACCAACTTAGTTTCCATCAGCCTAGCTTACTAAGGAACCTGCCATTTAGTCAACTTCTTCGAGTCAAAAAGATTGTAAGTGACCCCGAGGATTGTATTTCACAGCAACTGGCTATGAAAGAGAAATTTCTTGCAAGAGGTTACCATCAAGAAGAACTGGATTCTGCAGTTGAAAGGGTCAACAGTCTTGACCGTAAAACCTTACTATCCACTCCTAAGAAACCAACAAGGGACCTTAAATCACCATTATATGTATCAAAATTCTCTACCCAGAGCAATAAAATCAAACAAACAATTAAGAAACACTGGAACATTTTCAAAAACGACATAAGAGTACAAAACTTGTTTTCTGAATTACCTGTGTTTGCATACCAGAGGAGTAGGAATCTCAGGGACGAACTTGTACATACAAGACCTCCATTGAAAAAAATTATCACACAACGCACTGGTACGTTTCCCTGCCTACACTGCATCAATTGCAATTCCGTCATTAAAGGCAATGTAATCTTCCATCCACGCACAGGTAAGAAGATCATCCTCAAGACATTTGGCACATGCGACACTGCCAACATCATATATGGCATAAAATGTCCTTGCGGAAAATACTATGTCGGCCAGTCAACTAGAGCAGCCAAAATCAGATGGAACGAACACCGGTCATGTATCCGTAATTCCAACCCTAATTCGGCTGTAGCTCGCCACTGGGCCTTGAACAATCACAATCTTTCACAGATTAAGTTTCTGATTCTGGAGGTACTCACAAGAAATAATCCTCATGAAGATTTAGGTCTGCGCCTCAATCGCAGAGAGACATTTTGGATTGATAAACTCTGTAGTTTGGTCCCGAGCGGTCTGAATGAGGAGATCAATTACCACTGTTATATTTGATTGTGATACTACTGTTTTGCCTGTGTTAAAGGTGTATGCTTTGCCATGTTTTCACACATAAGGGTCTCTACTGTTCCTCTTGTGACTTTACTGTTTCTACTGTTCTTTCTGTGCTTGAGTTGTATACTTTAACATGTTTTCATACATAGGGGTCTCTTTGCCCTGTGCTCTAATTATTACTTTTTTATTGCATTGGCTACTCTATATGATGCTCAGAGTAATTTGTGAAAGATGTTCTGAACATTTGGATACTGTTTTTTTACATTTCCACATGTTGACAGCCGTTGAGCTTAACTTGTTCGAATCACTCTACCTCATGTAGCCTTTTTTGCTTTATTTTCTTAATTATTGTCTGGCATATGTTGCCTTTTGTCTAATCATGTTTGGAGCATTCTAGTAACAGCCCTAGTGCATGTCCCGGACGTATGTCTGGGACCCAAGGTGCCGCCCCTGGGCGACACCTTACGCACTGTGACTGTACTTCAACTGCTCATCTACGTTTGAATAGTCTTACTATTACCTTAGCTTAATTTCGTTATGTCTTGCTGTCCAGACAGCTTAAAGACCTGTGACAGTATTTTTTCTATCTTTACTACTTTGTTACTTCATATATTTATTTGGAATTTTGTCATTACAATTATGGGCACCCATTGGTGATGCCCCATAAATACTTCATTTTTAATTTTTGTGGGCCCTGGCCGACTTTACAACAGTATTCGTGACCAGATAGCCATAGGACCTGTGACAGTATTTTTTCTATCTTCATTATTCTAATGTTTAATTTTTTTTCGGATTTTATCATCACAGTTATGGGCACCTATTTATGATGCCCCATAAATACTTGGTTTGACATCTTTGTGGGCCCTGGCCTATTTTACATCATTATTTGTGACCACCTGCATAAATCCATCACTACTACTTTGTTTTTTCATAATTTTTTTAATTTGGGAATTTGTTATTACAATTATGGGCACCCATTTGTGATGCCCTATAAATAACTCATTTTTTATTTTTTGGGGGCCCTGGTCGAATTTACAGCAGTATTTGTGACCAGACAGCCACAGGACCTGTGACAATATTTTTTCTATCTTCATTATTCTAATGTTTAATTTTTTTCGGATTTTATCATTACAATTATGGGCACCTATTGATGATGCCCCATAAATATTTGGTTTGTCATTTTTGTGGGCCCTGGCCGATTTTACATCATTAATTGTGACCACCTGCATCTCACAGAAACGAGGTGGTCACATGCTAAACAAAAGAACCGTTGCCTAGACAACGGCTTCACACTGCAGTCTGTGTCACTGCCCTGCAGCTGCACAGTGGAGGATCGTTTCCCTCTGTGTATTACAAGGTAAGAATCTGATTACAATCCTTCTCTTTGACCAAGTATGAGTGTAAAACACAGTATCTAATTGGATATTTTATGATCCACAGATTGGTTTCCTTGTAAGCACGAGTGGATTTTCTCCATGCCTTTGTGCATAATGTCATTTACAACCCACTGCTGAGTGGGCATGAACGCAGGACGTTCTGTTTTTCACCACTGACCACCCCAATGAGGTAAATCCACACCTAATATTCTTTGGTTTCATTTATTTACCTTATAAACCACTTACGGCATTTTTCTTTTTCTTTTTTCTTTTTTGCTATTGATATTTACCCATGATGTAACATCTACTGATTGGTATGTTTCCTTTCATTCATTTTTTTCAATGTATGTTTCGTTGGAATTGTCACCATTATATGAATTTATGTCACATACTTGCATTTGTTATGTTATATACTTGCTTGCTGGACTTATATAATTAGACTTGCCCTGATGAAGGAAATAATTTCCGAAATGCATTGGCTTTTTTAGTCTAATACATGTGGATTGTGGCAACTGCTTCCTCACTAAGGATTATTAGTGATAGCTTTTTGTTTGAACTACTATGGATAAATCATTTTTGATATGAATCAGAAAGACTCATCTTCCTTTCTCTAAGAAGTATGGTATATTATGGATACTTGAACATATTGTCGTGAATCAGATATAAATACGTGCCCATCTTGGGCCCCATATGAGAGCGGTTGTGTGACCCAGTATTATTACTTGGTCTCCAGCGTGTGTTGCAATTATAAGTCCGGGTGTCTCCAGACTTGTCACAGCCAGCTCCTTTTCAATTGGATGTATATTCTTTTTTGAAATATTTGATTTTTACTTGAATATTCTGAACATTTTTGAATACATGGTGGTGCCCACTCTCTTCTCTGTTTAAGCAGTCAGACTTCCCTCAAGAAGAGTAAGGCAGTATACAGAGTTTTCGCGATAGGTGAAGAGCACACAATAGAACAAGTAAACACTGACCAGGGCTTGGTGTAAAAGAGATATAATTATTTATTTAAAACCACATAGTAAGCAATTCAAAAACACGGTCACTAAAAGATATACACTCCCTTAAAAGAATATTAGACAAGTCTTAAGTAAAGTCCCACTTATTTTCAGACAGCGGTGAGCGCTTAACGCAGATGGCACTCTAATAATCGTTTTTTTAAAAAGGGAGAGAAAAGCAGAGAACAACTTAAAACAGATCCCAACACTTTTACAAGAACAGAACAAGAGGGGAAGGCAGAGTCAGTAGGCCGGATCCGCTTTCAGAGGATCGAAACGAAATATGTCCAAGGTCACACGGTTGCAGTGCACAAAAGTCTTGTAAGGGTTCAAAAAGGAGTTGGATCAAAGAAAGGGATCAATTAGAGGGTCAAGGCGGCCAGCCCAGTCCAGAAGGTTAAGGAGTTATTATTACCTTGTTGCAATCGTTAGAAAGGGAGGCCTGGCGGATACGGTACCTTAAAGTGGTGAGAACGCTCCAGCAGGGGCAGTTGTTCCTGGCAGCGGGTGCAAGTCGGTGCTTCGTCCGGGGGAAGAGAGGATCTCATCGTGGAGGAAGACAGGAGTCCGTTGCACTGCCAGGGAAGAAACCAGCCACGGAGTTTCTCAGGTACAAGGAGCGGTCCGGTGATTCGCGGTTCAGTGGTGAGTGACTATCCGGCTGCCGAGGTGCTTGGCATGGGCAGTTCGACCACAAACCAGGCTGGGGTGCGAAGAAAGAAAGGTAAACTGGTTGTGCCCACCAGTCAGGGGAAGAATCCTCTCCAGCCGGGAGATCTTCTCTGTCGTCGGGAAGTGGTGAGTCGGTTCCGCAGGGGTCCACCGGTGGTGTCGTCGTGGTAGGTCGGCTCAGCTTCTCCCTCGTCGGATTCTCAGGTCCTGTGGCGACTTCTGAAGTTCCAGTCCCCAAAGCCCTGCTTTTATGCAGAAAACCCCCATTCACTCAGCCTAGCTGTCACTCAAACATGCTAAGTGGTGAGCCGGAATCACACATGAGTGCGACTTGAGTTAACAAGGTAACTCAGTCCAGGGTGCCTAAACCCCCTCCCACACCCCCTGTGGTACCCAGACAGAGTGGCACCACTTTTGGAGGCTTCTGTGGAGAAGACCGCCAAAAGGTGGAACAAAGGGCTCGACTTGGGTTGGAGTCACAGAAGAGAACACAAACGCCATTTTAGAAATCGAGTCTTAGCAAAAAATACCAACCGGAGAATTAATATTAATTAAATAAACCGGCGGTATGTTCGAGGCTATGAGAATTAAATAATTAAAGTTGGTAGCCTCGAACAATGGGAAAATCCCATAGGGAAATATTCGCGGTCGAATATAAAAAGTAGTTTCCACTGCCACCAGCCAAAACTCGATCAGGGGGGACGGAGACGTGCCCCCTCGACTAACAGACCCCGGGGCAATCGAATTGCCCCGACCAGTACGTCCACAATATGATGGTTTGTACTGGTTTCTGTTAATAATTTGGGACTAGTAAAGCCAATGGTGACTTTACATGCCCTGGGAGACAGTGGTCAGTCCCAGGGTATGGAGTCTATGGTGGGGTGTCACTATGACACCCCTGTGTTACTGCACGGAGGGTGCTGTGTAACACACATAGGAAAAACACGAGACCCTATGGAGTAAAGGACCCCAAAGCCCATAAAACACATTACCAGTCAAAGCAATACCATAAATCATGTCCAAGAGTGGGAGAAAAAGAGTCCCACTCTTGGCAGGAGGAAAAAACAAACTCCAGAAATCCAACAAAGCTGCTGGGGGACTCGCTAGGTTAGGAAATTCAGCCTAAAGAGAGGATTCTCCATAACAGCGCTATACAAATGCACAATAACATTTGTGTAGGCATGTGTATAAAGATCTGTGTTTATTATGATTACATGGGAATAATAACCTGAACTGAAAAGGAAGAATGGAAAAATAATAAGTGCTACATTGAACGTAATACAATATTATACCACAGGTACTCCCAGAGTGACCCCAAAACCAGGGACACCTTTCTTTACTGTCTAGGACCAACAGTGTATGCTTATACAAGGAAGAGAAAAGAAAACAAATTAGACACACATCGTGCTGTATAATACCTCTAAAAAACAGATGCTAACTGCTGAAAAAATGGACCCAGTAGCAAAACCATGAAATAAAAAGTTACATTTTATTACAGATTAATTTCAATCTTGAGGTCTGCAAGACGTTGGTTGGCCGGACACAGATGACAGGGTGTCTAGGCCAC
Source organism: Ambystoma mexicanum (assembly GCF_040938575.1). NCBI lineage: Eukaryota > Metazoa > Chordata > Amphibia > Caudata > Ambystomatidae > Ambystoma > Ambystoma mexicanum. The sequence goes on from NC_090922.1 coordinate 1,226,816,938, forward strand.
TTCTTCTCTTCCTCCAGGCAGGAGTCACACATTTTGGTGGGGCAGTAGCCCTGGCCGGGCCGGTCCTTCCCTACAGGACAATTGGGCAAATGGTTTTCCAGTTCAGGGCTGGCAGGAATCGGCCCAGGGCCACATCGGCCAGGTCCATGGATGGAGGGCCCAGCAGGGGACACACCAGTGGCATGGCGATGAGGCCACCTACATAGCTCTTCTCCCCTAGGGAGGAGTGCTTGGCATTACACTGCCAGCAGTAGAGGGTGCACACCAGTGGCAGGACATGTTGTACCTGGTATACTTCCCCACTCTCTGTGCGGGACGTGGGCCAGGCAGCAGGATACTGCCGGCAGGGCCTCTCAGGCTGTGCCATCCAACTCACGCTATCCGGAGCTCTGACCATGGAGTCGGCCTGCAGCACCCAGGCAGGGGCGTAGGAGACACAACATCTGGGGGGGACAGGGGACAACTTCGGGACCTTGCTTTATTTAGTCATTGTGTTTCAGTCAAATAACTCGACTTTTCACAAAATTAGAATTAAAATAGCAGTATGTATTAAATTACAATGTCACTGTATAAAACAAGAGAAAAGAAGAAAAGAAAACAGAAGAAATTAAAGGATGCAGCAGCAAAGAACATGTCTTTGTATGTTGCATTTCTGTATTTTTCATCGGACTATGAGCTCATCGTAAGAGAGAGGAAATAACAATTACTTCCAGTGGGCCACAGCTAGGACGCCAGCTTGTTAAGAGGCAGATCACCTGTAAGTGGACTCCTGCCAAATAAAGGAGTTGAAGTCTTTTCTACCAACTACAAGTTGCTACTTATTTTGTGTAGGGCAAGGAGACGTGTGTCTCTCTTGGAATGGAAAGATGGGGGTTTCAAAGAAAGAGGAAATCTTGTTTGTACCTCTGAGTAAGCCCTGTTATGGGAGTAGAGGGACTAGGTGTGTGATGTTGCTGCTTTGACTGTCCTCTGTGGGGGGTACAGCAAACAAGGAGGATGAGCGATCGCAAGGTCACCCCCTTATAAGCACTCCCCAGGTCCGCTGCTGGATGTGTCGGACCCAGGGGATGCCTAGTAGGTGGTGTGTATATGGCCAAGGGGGGTGATCAGAGAGGCAGCCCGCTATGTGGGCTGCCCCTCTAGTGCCCCTGCGGGGGCCGGGCCAGCCTCACACGATGAGTCTGATCCCCTTATTCTTTCTCATGCTGGCTTCAGAGCCTAGCCTTTCTTTGCCTTTGTTATTCTGAATGCAGAGCTGGACCCTGTTCCTTTCTCGTTTAACATTTGCTGAAAAGCCTGATCTATTTGATTCTCTCATATGTTACTAGGACGGCAGAGCATGGGTCCTCTACCCTGTTACATTATTCAAAGAGCCCCTCTGGCCTTTCTTTGCCTCTCCCTTGTCTCACTGCTTGCTTGCTTAATACATACCTCCTTGCTTGAACACACAACATATTCTCCCTAACACAGCAAAGGCAGCTGCAGTGGGTCTTAACTTCTATTTGTTCCGTGTCTTAAAATGGCCTCTTATTTCCGCTTTTCTGTCTGCAGGGGAACGGCATTTGCCACTCACTGCCATGATGGTTATACCTGGCCATAAGAGGGCAACAGCTAGCCAATATTGGAAGAACATGGGCATATTATGCCCGAGGCTGGCAGCTGCCTTCCTAATTGGACAAATGGTTTCCTGATTGAGGAAACCCGCGTCCCCTGCACACTATCAACAAGGGCCGTGGACTGTATAGAGTTTTTTAGGGTACCACTAGTAACCTTATTGATTTTTACAAGATTTGGTTCTTAATTTCAGTAAGTTTCTATGCTTTGCTATGACTGCAAAATATTCTGGAATCTCTCAATTAATACTTGAAAATTCATCTGTTTATCAGAAAACCAGTAATTTATTCAGACTTTTAACAAAAACCATTCAAAATATAATCTGGCCCAACGCGTTTCGAGTATCAATTTTCGCCCACTAACAGCTCTGCTTTGCAACTTTATCACACATACCTGTCAGGTGGCATGTAACGCAATGCTACTAATGTTATCAGCCTCAGAAATCTGGAATCCTTTGCCACATCAACTAGGGTACAGGCTTGCCACCTGAGACTTACCCATGTCTGAATCGGCATATGTTGCCCTGTGGGAAAGACACACACAGAAAGAGCAGGGCACAGTGCCCTTGTGGGTTTTTCACACTTCTTCCTTGAGGTGGGCACAATTCACTCCACAGAGAAAGTGGCACATGCTGGGCAACATTCTCCCACTTTGACAATGTCACCCAAAGAGCGAAATTAGCCATTTGAAATACCTCCGTCGACTTAATATTGCGCAATCCACACTGATGGGTTTCAGCACCTGCTTAACGCGAGATGGCAATTAAGGGCATTTGCCAATGCACGCACTCAAGAAGCACAGGACACCCCTCTTACCAGCGAGATGCCATGCTTACTCATTCTGATCAGGAATTGGCATTTATCTGGGGTCATGTTAAATGTATTTATGTGTTACATGTGTAGCATCGCGCAAAACCCCCAAGCATCAAGTTGCAAAGTAAACTGCATGGAGTGGACCACTTCCATTGGCACACGTTTTAACTTTTCCGCCACAAAATTGAAGATATTAGCGTAAAAGGCAGGTGAAATCACATTGCTTTTCCACTTTGGAAGAGTGTAAATACCTCACGCAATTAGCGATTGCTGGCGGAATTGACAATGGTTTCCTCCGGACTCTGCCCGCTTTTACCAGGTTTTATTTCCAAGCAGATCCCAGAGGAATCCCTTTCCTTATTTCAAGCATGAGAATCCATGCTGGCAGTAAGGCTGCATTTGTCTGGTGGAGCGGGAAATACAGGGGGTCCTGGTGTGTCCACTCGGCTCTCAAACTCCACCCAGAAAATGCACGAAAATCTGGCCAATTAGAAAAAGCGACCGTGTTTTCCACCACTTTTTCTGAACCAATTGACCTGGAAAATGCTGTGTTGCATCGGAAGCTGAATGCATTCACTCTGCCTATTATCCCACCGGAAGATTAAGCCAGGTGCTGAACACAGGTGTTACATATTCCTGTGTACAATCTGCATTTGGAGAATTAACTAACTGAGCTACCTTACAAATGATATCTCCTTGGGGCTTTACCGTCTTAACCCCTTAACTGCCATGGGTATTTCCCCCTGTGCCAAGGGTGTTTTTGGTGATTTCGGTATGTCACCATTCAATCATTTGTAACTTCTTTGTTACATGAGATATCTCGGCCAAAGTTGGCTCATTTTTTCCCACATGTGTGCAGTCGTAACGCCACCCAGGAATCCTAGTTTGCTGTAGGGGTTGAGAGAAAATAACCAAAAAGGAGAACATTTGGGTTTTTTTCAGAAAATGCCAATAAAATGTTTTACAAAGAAGCCTGTGGTGTTTTCCTTGTAAGAGCTAGGAACAAATGGTTTGCTGTGCTGGATTTGCCATTTTCCAGGCTTTCAAGAACAGATTGAGTGGAAACCAAAATAACATATTTTGATATGCTAATCAGCCGTTTTGTGAGAGGTAGGCGATTTTGGCGTTTTTTGTCCAATAGGACATTCGTGGACGGAATGGAAGAAAAAGGTAGGAAAGCTGAATCGGAAGCAAGAAAGGCATACATTTCTGGAAAGTAGACAATAGTCCAAGTTTAGGAAGGGGTGATTTGCACAGGTCAGGCAACAACTATGTAGGGAACGATTCCATAGTTTGGGGGGAAAATCAGGAAAATGACAGAAAAAAAAACTCAATTTCCGCACATTTCACTCTGGTCACCCATCGAACCGTGCAGCCAACAACAAATGGCCTACCTTCCCGCGTTCCCACAGGTTTCATGATAAAAAACGGTACCTCATATGTGTGGGTGCACCTACCTGGGTGCAAAGGGAAAAGCCTAAAACACTGCTAACCCCAAGACTTTTGGCACAGCAGATTTTCAGGAATTTTGCTCATGTGGACAACCTACAGATTTGGGCCTAGGGTGTCAAAGCCACGAAGGAAAAAAGAGAACCCCATGCATTTCCGAAAAGAAGACACCCGTGCGAATCCACAGAGGTCTGACTTGCCCCATAATTTATGACCCACAATCCCTGACAAAGTCTGAAATTTAGTGGAAAAAACTGAATTTTCATTTTGTGTGGGATTGTGGGTAATAAATTCTGGGGCGATTCGCGCAAGTCAAACCTCTGTGGATTCCCACGGGTGCCTTCTTTTCGGAAATACATGGGGTACCCTGTTTTCCTTCGTGGCTTCGACACCCTAGGCCCAAATCTTTAGGTTGTCTCCCCAAACTCTTTAGTGGTTACCAGTGGTTTAGCCTTTTCCGTTTGTGCCCAGGTAGGTGCACCCACACATGTGAGATACCGTTTACATCGGGATACCCGTGGGAACACGGGAAGGTAGGACATGTGGTGTTGGCGGCGTGTTTCTGTGGCTGGCAAGAGGGAAATGTCTGAAAATTGTAGTTTTTTCACCAAATTTCAGACTTTGCCAGGGATTGTGGGTAATACATTCTGGGGCGATTCGCGCAAGTCAGACCTCTGTGGATTCCCACGGGTGTCCTCTTTTGGAAATGCATGGGGTTCCCTGTTTTCCTTGGTGGCTTCGACACCCTAGGCCCAAATCTGTATGTTGTCCACATGAGCAAAATCTGCTCTGCCGAAATGCTTGGGGTTACCAGTGGGCTAGCCTTTTCCCTTTGCGCCCAGGTAGGTGCACTCACACATGTGAGGTACAGTTTTTTTGTCGGGACACCTGTGGGAACGCAGGATGTAGGACATGTGTTGTTGGCAGTGTGTTTCAGTGGGTGGCCAGAGTGAAATGTATGAAAATTGTGTTTTTTTTCCACCAAATTTCAGAGACATTTCCCTCTGCCCACCCAACGAAACACGCCGCCAAAAACAGATGTCCTACCTTCCAGCGTTCCCACAGGTGTCTCGATGAAAACGGTACCTCACATGTGTGGATGCACCTACCTCGGGCCAGGTCCTATGTAGAGGCAGCAGCCCTCCAGAGAGAAGAGATGCCACAGGAGGTGCCACAGGAGGTCCCGAAGGAGTCACCTCCTACTGCGGCCCCCAAGAAAGGCAAAAAGGAGGGCAAACCAGAGGCACCCAAGCCGGCCACCACACCAAAGGAAGCCAAGGAAAGTGAAATGGACCCCACACCGAGCTCCCTGCACTCTAGGATAGACATTGTCTCCCCCTCACTGTTTGGGAGGTGAAGACAGTACTATGATACCTGTTCACTTCTCTGACCATCAAACTATCCACTTCCAGGGTAAACTGACGGGCAAGTGCCTAGCAGGACCATGATCCTGGAAGTTGAACAGCTCCCTGCTGAGAGAAGAGAGACTGGAGGCTGACCTAAGAGAGATGTACAGGTTGTAGCAGGAAATGAAGGATGGCTTCCATTCACAGGGGAGTGGTGGTAATGGGTCAAAGGAAGGGTCTAGGACTTTATGAATGCAGGGAGGAGTAAAGCCCAGGGGAGGAAGAGGGAGTGCAAAAAACTGCAGCGAGAGCTGCAGGAACTGCACAATCTCCAACTCAGGGGATGGGACGTAAGGGGTCCCATGGAGGAAGTCAAGAGAGCTGAGCCAGCACTGAATCCAGAGGAATCATCTACTGTTCCAAGGTGGAGAACCTGGAGAAGGGGAGAAATGCAACTTCTTCAGGAAAATCTACGCTACGCACACTCCATTGGTTGAGCTGCATGATAAGAAGGGGCACATCTGTAACACAAGGGATGGCATAATGAGGGTGGCAACTGACTTTTATGGGGACCTCTAAGCAGAGAAGAGGTCAGTGGGACAACAGGCAGAAAAGTTTATCAGGCATCCTAAGAACTGTCTCCACAACTGCGCAAGCGGCATTGAATGCCCCCCTTACGCTGCAGGAGCTGCACCTTGCGACCAAATCTTTCAAGCAGGTAAAACACCGGGAAGTGACAGTCTCCCAGCCAAATTCTACATCACTCTGCTGAACATGGTAGGACCAGACCTAGTAGAGGTGTACAAGGAGATGGTTGCAAGCGGTAGCATGCCTCAGTCTATGAGGGAAAGTATCATCACAATCTTGTACAAGCGGAAGGGAGAGAGGTTTGACCTCAAGAACTGGAGGCCCATCTCTCTCCTGAACGTGGGCTACAAGATTCTGGCAAAGACAATGGTGACTTGACTCAGAGGTGTCATTGGTGAGATTGTCCACCCCTACCGGACCTGCGGGGTTCCTGGACGCAGGGTCACTGACAGCCTCGCCCTGATTAAAGACACAATCCAGTATGTCACGGAACACAGGGTCCTGGCAGCACTGGTGTGCATTGACCAGGAGAAGGCCTTTGACCGCATCTCCCACGAGTTCATGGACAGGGTCCTACAAGTGTTTGGGCTGGGAGAATTCTTCTGCCATTATGTTAAAGTAATGTATAAAGACATATTCCGTTCAGTCATGGTAAATGGTTGTAAAACAGACCCTTTCAAGTAAAGTCTGGGGTTAGGCAGGGCTGTCCTCCCTTGCCCCCTCTGTTTGTTTGCATCATAGAACTCTTGGCGGATTACATCAGGAATAACCCAGACATCAGAGGCATCCCGGCACCAGGAGACGCAAGAAGGGAGGTGAAGTGTTCGCTCTACATGGATGACATCACCCTCTTCTGCGCAGGCAGTCGATCAGTGTCAGAGCTTCTGAGGACCTGTGAAGACTTTGGCCACGCATCAGGTGCAAAAATCAACGCAGCGAAATCCCAGACCACACTTGGGAAAGTGGGATACTAACCAGAAGCCCATTTCCTTGCCAATCGAGAAGGAATTCATCAAGATCCTTGGGGTCTGGTATGGGAAGGAGGGTGCAGCACTGAAAGTTGCAAGGAACGCCTGGCCAAGGTTAAACAGAAACTGGGTCTCTGGAGTCTCCGCAAACTGAGCATGGAAGGGAAGGATCTGGTGCTTAGAAACTATGCCCTGCCTGTGCTTCAGTATGTGGCCCAAGCATAGCCTCTCCCAGCCAATGTGGCGCGGGCCATGAATGCCATGGTCTTCCACTTTGTCTGGGGTGCAAAGATGGACAGAGTGAAAAGAACACCCATGCACAAGGAGCCTTGCAAAGGGGAAAAGGAATCCCTGACGTCCCTACTATACTGCTGGCCTTCTTCGCATTCACCTGTATCAGGATGTCGATGGGCAACATCCATAAGACCCACTCTGCTTATCTTCTTTTCGGCTTCTTCCTCGCACCAACATGAAGGAGGCTGGGACAAGTGGGATAACTCCCTCCCTTACAACTGGTCACTTCCCTGGTACTACAGGGGGATGGAAAGATTTGTGGGGGATTTCGGCCTTTAAGGGGTGGTACCTACATTGTGGACCCCGAGAACGCAGGACAAAGGACATCACAGACCCCATTGAGTACCTGCCAGCGGACACAGTCACCCAGGTTTGGGAGAATGTGGCATCAGATAAACTTTTGAACATCCACAAAGACATTGCCTTGCTGACGGTGAAAGGGGCACTACCTGTGCGTGCATTCATGCAGAGACGGTCTGCCCACACAGGAACTGTCCAAGGGGGTGCCCGGCAGAGGAAACAGTGTACCATCTGTTCTGGGTGTGTCCCTTTGCAAGGAAACTACGGAGGGCCCTGAACACTGAACTGAGTGCTCACATCCCTCTTCAACCAGTCTGTGCTGTATGGACGTTTTGTACAGACCCACACAGTGGAGGCAATCCAGGACTGCCGGCAGATCCTCTGCTGCCTAAAAGCCATTCTCTTGTTTGAAAGTACTCGTCTAGTTCTCAACGGGGAGCTGCTGACGACAGAGGCCTGCCGCAGGATGATCCATGACCTGCTAAGGGACTAGACAATTAAAGACGGCCTTTAAGATGGGGGATCGTGACCTTGGGAGGGCAAACAAAGTGACAGTGACTTCCTCTGATGACCCCTGACATGAGGGGTGAGCAGGGGAATTTACAGTGACTGCCAGCTAGTCACAGCAAGGCTGTGCCGGGCTAGCACATCTGTCAGCTCGCCTGACATTAAAATGGCGGGCGCATCTAACGTCGCGGCTACGGCCGCGGCGGGATAATGCGTCCCGCCAATGTTGTGTAGGACCGGGGGGCCCCGGCAGGGCCCCGGCTCAGTCCCACTTTTTAAGGGGCATCAGTCAGCCCTTCTCCTTTCCCACTTTCTTGTGGTAATGTTTAATTTGCAATTGGACGTTAAACTGAAAGTAGTAAATGTGCTCGCCGAGGACAGCTCCGGAGGTCCAAAAGCTTTGCCAGCAGCTGGATGAGAAGGAGCGGCACCTGCAGGAAGTGGCTAGCTGGCCGCAGCACAATAAGGAGCTGGAGATCCTACAGCTGCAGCAGACCCTGGCCAACAAAGAGAAGGTGCAGACCCCCAGCGAAGTGCTGTGCCGCTCGTTTACCGATGAGTCCCAACACCTGCAGTGGAAACTGACTACCACCGTGGCAATGTGCCAGCAGCTGGTGACATGCCTGGAGGAGCAAAAGAGGAGCGCCAGAGATCCAATCGATGATTTTCTGCAGACCAAGTAATATAATAAGCTACAGTTTCCAGATCCTGAAACTGCTCATTTGCAGGGAAGCATCTGTAAACTTCAAGAAGAAAACCGGGCATTAAAACAGAAACTTATGCACGTGGAATATCTGAATGCAAAGTGGCAGAAGTATGATGCCAGTCGAGAAGTGTACCGGAAAGGACTGCAACTAAAGGGGCTGAAGTCAGAGGCGGCCACTCCCACGCAGGGGCATGCAGAGCTGTTGCAGAAAGATTCTCTGCTTGAACCAGCTTCTGGACGGAAAAATGAAGGAGCACCAACGGCTCAAGAGAGACGTTGAGGAGGTAATGCAGGCAAGGGTACAAGACAGCGAACGCATGCAGATCCTGGAGCAACAGGTCCTTGTTTACAAGGATGATTTTACATCAGAAAGGGCAGACTGGGAGCGAGCACAAAGCAAAATACTAGAACTCTTAGAAGTAATCTCCCGACAACAGCATCATGTTGGGCGACCACAAGACTCCAGACATCAACCCAATAACGTCAGACTTCAAATTGGTGACAACAATCATATGTGCATTGAAAGGGACAATGTTGATCCACTACTAGGCGGCAACCAGAACCCACTGGGATCCTGCAGCCGGGGAATTCCGTCACAGCAAGCAGGAGCAGTGCCGGCCATCGAGAGCTCTTCATAGGAAAGATGCAGGCAAGGTGACCTGCAGTGTCCTCACTGCCTGATACGCTAAGGAGACCACAGGGGCGTAGGAGCCACATAAAATCTGGGGGGGGGGGACAGAGGACATCTTGGGGATTTTGCTTTATTTATTTATTTATTTATTGTGTTTTAGTCAAAGAACTCGACTTTTCACAAAATTAGAATTAAAATAGCAGTACGTATTAAATTACAAATATCACGGTATAAAACAAGAGAAAAGAAGAAAAGAAAACAGAAGAAAATTAAAGGATGCAGCAGCAAAGAACATGTCTTTGTATGTTGCATTTCTGGATTTTTCATCTGACTATGAGCTCATCATAAGAGAGAGTAAATAACAATTACTTCCAGTGGGCCACAGCTAGGACGCCAGCTCGTTAAGAGGCAGATCACCTGTAAGTGGACTCCTGCCAAATAAAGGAGTTGAAGCCTTTTCTACCAACTGCAAGTTGCTACTTTTTTTGTGTAGGGCAAGGAGACGTGTGTGTCTCTTGGAATGGAAAGATGGGGGTTGCAAAGAAAGAGGAAATCTTGTTTGTACCTCTGAGTAAGCCCTGTTATGGGAGTAGAGGGACTAGGTGTGTGATGTTGCTGATTTGACTGTCCTCCGGGGGGGTACAGCAAACAAGGAGGAAGAGCGATCGCAAGCCCACCCTCTTATAAGCACTCCCCAGGTCCACTGCCGGATGTGTCGGACCCGGGGGATGCCTAGTAGGTGGGGTGTATGTGGCCCTGGGGGGGTGATCACTATGTGGGCTGCCCCTCTAGCGCCCCTGCGAAGGCCGGGCCAGCCTCTCACGATGAGTCTGGTCCCTCTTACTCTTTCTCATGCTGGCTTCAGAGCCTAGTCTTTCTTTGCCTTCATTATTCTAAATGCAGAGCTGGACCCTGTTCCTTTCTCGTTTAACATTTGCTGCAAAGCCTGATCTATTTGATTCTCTCATATGTTACTAGGACGGCAAAGCATGGGTCCTCTGCCCTGTAACATTATTCAAAGAGCCCCTCTGGCCTTTCTTTGCCTCTCCCTTGTCTCACTGCTTGCTTGCTTAATACATACCTCCTTGCTTGAACACTCAACATATTCTCCCTAACACAGCAAAGGCAGCTGCAGTCTGTCTTAACTTCTATTTGTTCCGTGTCTTGAAATGGCCTCTTATTCCCGCTTTTCTGTCTGCAGGGGAACGGCATTTGCCAGTCACTGCCATGATGGTTATACCTGGCCATAAGAGGGCAACAGCTAGCCAATATTGGAAGAACATGGGCATATTATGCCTGAGGCTGGCAACTGCCTTCCTAATGCCTACACAAGAGACACAACTCTTGCCTTTGTTTCTAACAGTAATTCAGTGGATGAAGAAACGCAAGAGCACACATATTGCTTATAAAGGAAGGGGATGATGTCACACTTGGTTAAGACATATTGATCACGCCAGGAGCTAATTTCCAGCTGCAGTTAAGTGATTACCTTTTAGACTTCTGGCTTTAAATAACGTTAGTATCACCTGGAAAGAACAGAGGCTGCTCCAGAGGGTTCCTGGAGCACGAGGGGTACCCTACTCATGGGCATGGATGATTGGAGGGCATTCTTGCTATGTTTTGGCACCTGGCCCGTACACCCATGATGGGGGGAGAGGCCTATTACTTTTGGTTGCACGTACCCTTTGAGGGTGGGCAGACATTGCCTCCTGCTTTAGCCCACTAACAGCTCTCCTTTGCAACTTTATCACACATACCTGTCAGGTGGCATGTAACGCAATGCTACTAATGTGATCAGCCTCAGAAATCTGGAATCCTTTGCCTCATCAACTAGGGTACAGGCTTGCCACCTGAGACTTACCCATATCTGAGTCGGCATCTGTCGCCCTGTGCGAAAGACACACACAGAAAGAGCAGGGCACAGTGCCCTTGTGGGTTTTTCACACTTCTTCCTCGAGGTGGGCACAATTCACTCCGCAGAGAAAGTGGTACATGCTGGGCAACATTCTCCCACTTTGACAATGTCACCCAAAGAGCGAAATTAGCCATTTGAAATACCTCTGTCGACTTATTGCGCAATCCACACTGAGGGGTTTCAGCACCTGCTTAACGCGAGATGGCAATTAAGGGCATTTGCCAACGCACTCAAGAAGCACAGGACACCCTCTTACCAGCGACATGCCATGCTCACTCATTCTGATCACGAATTGGCATTTATCTGGGGTCATGTTAAATGTATTTATTTATTACATGTGTAGCATCACGCAAAACCCCCAAGCATCAAGTTGCAAATTAAACTGCATGGAGTGGACCACTTCCATTGGCGCACGTTTTAACTTTTCGCCACAAAATTGAAGATTTTAGCGTAAAAGGCAGGTGAAATCACATTGCTTTTCCACTTTGGAAGAGTGTAAATACCTCACACAATTAGCGATTGCTGGCGGAATTGACAATGGCTTCCTCTGGACTCCGCCCGCTTTAACCAGGTTTCATTTCCAAGCAGATCCCAAAGGAATCCCTTTCCTTATTTCCAGCATGAGAATCCATGCTGGCAGTAAGGCTGCATTTGTCTGGTGGAGCGGGAAATACAGGGGGTCCTGGTGTGTCCACTCGGCTCCCAAACCCCACCCAGAAAATGCACGAAAATCTGGCCAATTAGAAAAAGCAACCATAATAGTGTTTTCCACCACTTTTTCTGAACCAATTGACCTGGAAAATGCTGTGTTGAATCGGAAGCTGAATGCATTCACTCTGCCTATTATCCCACCGGAAGATTAAGCCAGGGGCTGAACACAGGTGTTACATATTCTTGTGCAGAATCTGCATTTGGAGAATTAACTAACTGAGCTACCTTACAAATGATATCTCCTTGGGCTTTACCATCTTAACCCGTTAACTGCCATGGGTATTTCCCCCCAGTGCCAAGGCCTTTTTTGGTGATTTCGGTATGTCACCATTCAATCCCTTGTAACTTCTTTGTTACATGAGATATCTCGGCCAAAGTTGGTTCCTTTTTTCCCCACATGTAGGCAGTCATAACGCCACCCAGGAATCCTAGTTTGCTGTAGGGGTTGAGAAAATAACCAAAAAGGAGAACATTTGGGTTTTTTTCAGAAAATGCCAATAAAATGTTTTACAAAGAAGCCTGTGGTGTTTTCCTTGTAAGAGCTAGGAACAAATGGTTTGCTGTGCTGGATTTGCCATTTTCCAGGCTTTCAAGAACAGATTGAGTGGAAACCAAAATAGCATATTTTGATATGCTAATGAGCCGTTTTGTGAGAGGTAGGCGATTTTGGCGTTTTTTGTCCAATAGGACATGCGTGGACGGAATGGAAGAAAAAGTTAGGAAAGCTGAATGGGAAGCAAGAAAGGCATACATTTCTGGAATGTAGACAATATTCCAAGTTTAGGAAGGGGTGATTTGCACAGGTCAGGCAACAACTATGTAGGGAAAGATTCCATAGTTTGGGGGGAAAATCGGGAAAATTACAGAAAAAAAACCTCAATTTCCGCACATTTCACTCTGGTCACCCATCGAAACATGCAGCCAACAACAAATGGCCTACCTTCCCGCGTTCCCACAGGTTTCCCGATGAAAACGGTACCTCACATGTGTGGGTGCACCTACCTGGGTGCAAAGGGAAAAGCCTAAAACACTGCTAACCCCAAGACTTTTCGCACAGCAGATTTTCAGGAATTTTGCTCATGTGGACAACCTACAGATTTGGGCTTAGGTTGTCAAAGCCACGAAGGAAAACAGAGAACCCCATGCATTTCCAAAAAGAAGACACCCGTGGGAATCCACAGAGGTCTGACTTGCCCCATAATTTATGACCCACAATCCCTGGCAAAGTCTGAAATTTAGTGGAAAAAACAGAATTTTCATTTTATCTGGGATTGTGGGTCATAAATTCTGGGGCGATTCATGCAAGTCAGACCTCTGTGGATTCCCACGGGTGTCTTCTTTTCGGAAATGCATAGGGTACCCTGTTTTCCTTTGTGGCTGCGACACACTAGGCCCAAATCTGTAGGTTGTCTCCCCAAACCCTTTGGGGGTTACCAGTGGTTTAGCCTTTTCCCTTTGTGCCCAGGTAGGTGCACCCACACATGTGAGGTACCGTTAACATCGGATACCCATGGGAACGTAGGACATGTGGTTTTGGCGGCGTGTTTGTGGGTGGCAAGAGGGAAATGTCTGAAAATTGTTGTTTTTTCACCAAATTTCAGACTTTGCCGGGGATTGTGGGTAATACATTCTGGGGCGATTAGCACAAGTCAGACCTCTGGATTCCCACGGGTGTCTTCTTTTTGGAAATGCATGGGGTTCCCTGTTTTCCTTGGTGGCTTTGACACCCTACGCCCAAATCTGTATGTTGTCCACATGAGCAAAATCTGCTCTGCCGAAATGCTTGGGGTTACCAGTGGGTTAGCCTTTTCCCTTTGCGCCCAGGTAGGTGCACTCACACATGTGAGGTACCGTTTTTGTCGGGACACCTGTGGGAATGCAGGATGGTAGGACATGTGTTGTTGGCAGCGTGTTTCAGAGGACGGCCAGAGTGAAATGTCTCAAAAAAATTGAGTTTTTTTCCCACTAAATTTCAGAGACATTTCCCTCTGCCCACCAAACGTGCTAGCAATCTGCCCCAAGGAAGGGCTACATGAGATTCCCCCCATCCATTTGGGGTGGGGGGAGAGGGCCACACCCCTTTCCACTAAAAACATCCATGGTGGTTCAGTGGCCCCCCACACCCACCCAAAACAAGTTATAATTTGTTTTATTTTTGTTTTGCCCCTTTCCTAAGGGCAGATGGGCACATGTGTGTGGCCATCTGCCCCTGGGGGGGTCAAAACGTACTGCCCCAGGCTTGGGAGGGGTGGATCTGCCAATATTTGCAGTGGCCTCTCCCCCCCACCCCAAATGGATGGAGGGCATCTCATGTACCCCTTCCTAGAGGCAGAATTCTGCCCCCATGGAGGGCTACATAAGGTGCACCCCATCCACTTAGGGTGGGGGGGAGAGGGCCACCCCCCCCCTTGCAAAAATCCCTGGTGGCTAGTGGTCCCACCCGCACCCACCCAAAACTATGTTTTAAAAGAATAAAACCTTTTTTTTGCCCCCCTACTCTGGGGGCAGCATCTGCCCCCCAGGGTATTGCCCCCATGCTTTGGGGGCCAGGGGGGAGAGGGCAGCTTACATAGTAAGCAGTCCCTCCCCTCACTTCAAAAACAGATCCCTGCACGACACACCATATATTCTGGGGGGATAAATGACATTACACCCCCCCACTTAAAATTGTGGGGGGGATTTGTCCCCCCTAACCCCCCCATGTCCTACGCCCATGCACCCAGGTCCAGCATTGCAGTGCACTCTCTTCACAACCTGTCAAGGTGGTGCTCCTACTACTGAAGCATGACCCGGGTGCACGCCTGATGTATGAACTAGGTGCCTTTACATTGCACCTGGTTGTTTGGATGAGTGTCTCTTAAAATACTGAAATACCTGCCATTGCAAACAGATGGATTCTTGCTGGAAGTGCTTCTCCCTTTCCCTGGTGCTACGATGTCGTGAGCACTTTAGATTTCACTGTCAGAGCCCTGGGATCCCTGTGGGGTCACGTTGTTTCTTTGTGTTTCACAGCGCCAACATGAAGGTGCTACCCCTTTTCCACCGGAGAGTGGCCCAGGATATCCCTGTGCTGCGGGCTGCTGCATTCTTGGTGATACTGCGCAGAAAAATCCTTTGCAGCCTTCACATGTGAGTGCTTTTATCGCTGCAGGCCACACATAGCTCCTCCTGCCCCTTCATCCGAGCTGAGGAATAGCTCAGTCTAGGCCTTCTCATTCCAGGCTTGGCTTCTTCACCATTGTGCATCACCATGAAAGTTGGTTTAGTTAACTCTCAAGTGCTCATGAACTGTCGGTTGCTGTACCGCAAGTGGGCGGGCAGGCGCTCCACTGCTTTTGCTCTGCACCAGAGCACATATTGGTCACTACCCAGTGGCCCGGGCACCTTTGTGGATGCCCGGACAGTCATGCTCCTTCCTTTCTCTTGGGGGGGAGCTGGTGTTACACCCAACCCGAGGTGGCTTTCTCCCGGTGGCTGGAGCAATCCAGTGCTGCTTAAGGGCAACGCCACAGGGATGCCCCTCTCTCGCACATTGATGGTTGCCGCATGCTGCATTCTCTCCCCAGCAGGGGACAGCTCCTTCCCTCCTTCCTTCATCATCCACAACAAAAAAGAGAAAAAAACTTGCGAACCAGCGGGGACAAGGAGCCCCTCATGTTCCGTCCTCGTGGCCATTGTTGTATAGGGGGCCTGCTATAGACATTCAGAAGGCCCCAGGGTGCTATGTGTCGTCAGCACCTGAGAGGCACAGTGCCTCTGGGTGTTGGGGATTGCTATGGGTATCCTGCAGGCCCAAGGGTGGTATGGGGCATCAGCACCATAGAGCGTCTCGAGTGGGGGCAGGGCGAGCCATACCCATGACCATGCGGACCTATGCCACCGTACTGGCACGAGAGTCCCACGGCATCATGGCCTGCAGGCCCACGCTCACACGTGTGGGCCTGTAGGCCTAAATGAGAGAGACAGACTGTCGTTCCTCTTCGGGAGTCTGCAGCTGTTCTAATGCACGTGCCTGCAAGGGCTCCATTTATTAGCTTGTGCCATGACACAGTCATGGCCCACATTAAAAGGGCAACACACATGGGAGGGACACATCCCCTTAAAGGGGCAAGACACGTGGAAGGGTCACACACCACAAGGAAGGCAACTCTCATGCCAAAGTCCAGGGTGGAGAGTAATGATTGCTAGTGGCACCCCTGCCACGCTAATCGCGTTTTTTATTGGAATTCGAGATCTACAGAGCTGGGCCTACAGATATGGTGAAAGCCAGCGACCCTGTTCTGCCCCCCCATCCCACTTCTCTGCTATGCCTCTTTCCCCCAAGAGGTTCCAGACCAAGACTAGGGCCATTGTTTCAATGGTGAGGAAGATTAAATGCCTGCACACAGTCTGCTGTGCAAGGGAAGACAGAATATTCTGTAAGAACAAAATTGCACACTAAAATGGTTGAAGCACAAAAGCGCATAGGTTTCGTATATCCAAATAAGTGCTGGGAGCTTCATTGGACAGGGGATTTCCAGACCACATGAACCATGGGGGAAACGTATTCTGTGCAGCATGTCGTGCAGTCTGACCACATTCAGTTATTTGCCATGACTCCTGGTCCAAAAAAAAACAAATTCAAACTAGACAGAAATTAAATGTTTTATGAGAGTAGCAAGCAACACAAAATAATAGTGTCTGCAATGAGACAAATAACATGAAAGCAGACAGGGCTAAGTGTAGGTATGATGATGAAGATTGCTTAGAGTGGTCTCACAAAAGGAGGTCACAACACATTCAGGGACTAAATCACTTACTGTGACGCATTTTTATTCAATCACAATTTATGGTTGTGTGCTTTATAGTTTATGAAGATAAGTTTTGTTTTGGAAAAACAAGTGCGCCAGAATGTCTGTCTTGGCCCTTGTGTAGGAAGAGCCGAGTCCAGGTCAAGGTTTTCTTTAGCGCGCTCATCTGAAGGCTTGAGCTCAAACCAGATACAATACTCGTTCCGTTCCGTGCCGTGTTGATTTACCGTGGGACTCCATGCATGTTTTGCGTTTTCAAATGCTTCTGTTGTATGTTTAAACTGTGACGCGGTCACTGGCTTGGCTCAGGCTTCGGTTCTTGGAGCCAACCCAAACCTCTGGCTCGGCTCCGCCCCAGACTTCAACGGCTCGCACGCGCCTGCAAGCTGGCGAGTAGTACACATTCCAAAAGTATCATCATTTTAAAACAGTCTTAGCTTTTGCTGGTTCTGGAGACAATTGTGGAAAAACGACTTAATATTGACAACTGCATGCGAAGAGCAAAAAGCATACCGGTTCTCAATGCTCGGGTTTCTGTGTAAAGTCTGGCGCAGTCAGGCAGGAATTCAGCTGTAGAAAACACTTTAGATACCGAAGCCCACAAAAGACGAGTCACACCACGGTGGCTACCTGCACTAACGGCCAACAGCTTGGCAGATGTTTATTAGTCTGAGGTTAAGGAATTAAAGATGTACAAAAGGTAAGTAAGGTACACCGGTACTAGATCCATCTTTTAATGATAATTATACCAAGATCAGTGCTGACTAACCAGGTTACTCAGCCACGGCCTGAGGAGGATGTGCGGGGAACATTGAACCTCGAATAGAAATCCCTTAAGGAGGACGTCAGTCTGGATTTTAGGAAATATTGCCCCCAAAGTTATAGGCAGTCCTCTTTGTCCTTCAGAAAATAGATCTAAAAAGGCCTTTGAAGAATATTTATAAATGATGAGCATGTTTAAGCCTTGGCTTCACCCGAGTATCAGACGGACCTGGAGGAAATGGGCAAAGTCATTATTATGGACCACCTTGCATGAGAGTCCTTACAATAGTCCTCATGCTTCAATCATTCTCCAGAGAGAGCAGCCAGAGGGGCAAGCTGGCTGGACAAAGGTTCTCCATCTCAGACTGGGGGATCCTTTAGGAGAATGGTGGCAAAGGTAACAGCATATGGGAACTCATTAAGAGTTTGGCGGTAGTTTACTGTTACTGCCACACAGTCTGATGGAATTACCAGAATACCCCATATATAAGTGCAGTAACAGCACTGTTAGTCCCCATTCATAGAGTCAGTAGGGGGACTTGGAGGGCACTAATTCCTTTGTGTGGTAATTCTTCCAGTTTTTAATTTAAAAAAAGAGAGGTGTGTGGGCAGCACCTAAAGTTTAGCAAAGAGTAATTCATCTTCAATTATATTATTTGGTTCTCACCAGAAGCCACAATTCACAATAACCCCGAAGAAAATGTCCGGGAAACATCCTCAACACTGTCGGCACCCTTGGAGCAAAATACATAATTTTTTATTTTAATGTGTTGCAGTTACATCACTAATTTTTCACACAATTTAATACAAGAGAACAATTACTATAACAATGATAATATGAGATCATAAATATCAAAATAAAATCATCATTAACACCTCAAATGTATTTACCTAAAAATAAAATCAAATATCCACCCATGCTACCTGTCAATAATTCTGGGGTTTTTCCTTAAACTACTCAAAATGACCCCCACTAACCTAATCCTTTTTCCAAGGCCTTCAGCCCAGAAGCTGCTTCATTCCACACATTCATTGTGGCTAGTACCATCATGGGCTACGGCCTGACACACCTCATCCAAAGGTTTTCCTAGCGGATTTGCTGCATGTCTTCCACAGGTTCTCCAAAATACCATACTTGAGCGCCGCACATAGCAGGGCACTCCCTAATGACGTGTCTTATAGTCTCCATGTATTTGGTTTCGCTGCACAGCCTACACGTTCCCATGCATGCCCCCCTGATTGCTAGCACCTTCAGTTTGTTAAATCTAATACGCATCAATGCTCTTCTCAGAACAGGAGTCGAGAAATGATAGATATATCTTTGAGGGTTCTTATATGGGAAACACATTTTGGGGAAGACATGTAGAGATTTCAATTTAGCTATGTAAGTGTGACCCATGGCCCAGTCCCATTTTTCTGCACAAGCTTTCATCTGCTTTTAATAGAAAGGCTACCTTTATTGATTTTTATTAAAGTGGATAGAGAGGTTAGCCCGAGCTCTAACCTTATTGCTTCCACGGGCGTAGCATTAGATAGTCCTAGGAAAATTCCTCCAACTGAATCCCTCCAATTTATTTGCCTAGATCTCCATATCTATGCTGTCTCCAAAGTGTACAGCATATTAGCGACCAACTTCTGTCTGTAGATGAGTATAATACCAGTGAGACTATAGCCAGCTGTGCAGAATGTAAAGTGCTTAATTTTAAGCATAAACGCCAAAGCATTCACACGATTCTGCCTTAACAACTCTCCCGCACCTCTTCCTGCTTCCAGTTCATAACTCAGGTAACAATAGATGTCCACTTTTTCGATCTTCCTCTCCTTGTATGGATATTTTCTCTATATATTTTAGATTTCCAAAGCACATTAACCTCGTTTTTTCATGTTTACCTTATGTCCATTACACTTCGCATATGCCAATAAAGATTTTGCTCTTCAACTTATTCCCATAAATGTGTTATCATATATCACAATGTCATCGGCATATGAGAGCCAACTCATTTTGGCATGGCCCAGCCTGGAGGGACAGTTTATTTATTGTGCATTTGTAAGGCGCTTGTGTTTCAAATCACCCACAGGGCAACAGGGAAGGAACATGGGAATGAAAATCAAATATAACAATGAAAGATAGAGGCAGTCCTAATAGGCCTTGTGAGCATTCAGTACATTCAAGTGCAGAGAGAGAAGGGCTGGGCGGTGGCAGGGCATAAGTGCTAGGTGTATCAGGAGGGAAGTGTTAGGGAGTGAGCAAATGTAATTGCTTACGTGGAGTGGTCAGCCACCAATAAATAAGTAAGTGCATGCCTGTGGTGGCATAGGCCGGGGGTGCCAAGGGAAAGGTGGAGGCTGTAGGTAATTGGGTGTGGAAGGGCAGGACCCAGGAGGACACATAGAGGCACTGGTCCCCAATCTCAGCGACTGTGAGATTTAGCAGGGGAGGGAGGGAAGGAGGAGGTGAAAAGGAAAGTCTTGAAGAGCTTCCAGAATTTGAGGAGATCTGGCTCAAGACAAAGAGGAAGGGGGAGGCTGTTACATAGGGGGGAGCCTGCAGAGGAAAGAGATCGGCCACCATCTCGCTGTTTAGCGAAGCGCTGAATACACAGAGTTGGTGCCGGAGGAACGTAAAGATCTGGGGGGAGAGTATTTAGTGAGAGCAAGTTTTAGATAAGGTGGTCCACGGGCCCCAGACAGACTTGTGGATGATGCAGAACGATTTAAATGCGATCCTTGCAGCAACCGGGAGCCAGTGATAGTTTTTAGGGCTGGAGAGATGCAGTTCCTGGGCTTGAGGCCAAGGATAATCTTGCAGCCCTATTCTGGATTAGCTGGAGGGGTCGTAGAGAAGAAGAGGGTAGGTTAAGGAAAAGGTAGTCTAGCCTAGAGACATTGAGCTTCTGGGGGAAAGTGAGGAAAGGAAGAATTCCTCTGAGGTGGCGGGTTTGAAAGTGGGCCTTCTTAGCAATGTCCTGAATGTGAGGGAGGAAGGAAAGAGAGGAGTTGAAGATGACTACAAGGTTTCTGGCTTCAGGAGAAGGAGAAGAGCCCATAGAAGATGGCCAGAGTGAGGAACGGAAAGAGGGAGCAGGAGTCCCAATAGGAAGGATCTCAGTCTTGCTGGCGTTGAGGCAGAGATCATTGGAAGTACACCAGGACTGGACGGCAGATAGGCAGTCATGAATGAATGAGGAAATAAGAAAATGATCAGAGGGAAGTTTGAAGAAGATTTGTGTGTCATCTGTAGAACACTGGAAGTTTGGGGAGAAGGTGGAGATGAGGTGTGCAAGCGGAGCAAGGTAGTGATTAAAGAGCCAGGGAGAAATGTTGAGCCCTGTGGGACGCTGTAGGTGGAGACAGAAGTGGGGGAGGAGAAAAAACTCAGAATAACCTTGGATGGGCGATCACTGAGGAAGGAGGTCACCCAGTCCAGTGCCCACTCTGAGATACCTAGGGTATCGTGGAGCCGTTTTATGAGGATGGAGTGGTTCATCATATAAAATTCAGAGGAGAGATCAAGTAGAAGGAGAACAGCTGGAGAGTTGGAATCAAGAGATGAGAGCAATTCCTTGTAGGTGTTCAGAAGAGCAGTTTCTGTGCCTCTGTATGCTTGGAATCCAGATTGATGGTTCACCAAGAGTTTCCCAAGGAAGTGGGTGATCAATAGGAGGCGGTAGTTGGCTAGACAAGACGGGTCTGCAGAAAGTTTTTTCAGGAGGGGGCACACAAAGGAGTGCTTGAGGGAGGACGGAAAAGACCCAGTAGCAAAAGAGTGGTTGCAGAAATTATCGAGTGCAGGAGCAAGTGAGACAATATTGCCCTTAGTTTGTACTCTCCTTTAAGACAAACCTAAGATCAGCCATAAATAGGTTGAACAATAGGGGGGCTAAGACACATCCTTGTCTGACCCTCCTATTAAGTGACATTTTGTCCGATAATTTGCCATTTCCGTTCAATCTAACTCAGGCAACGTTATGACGATGTAAAAGTTGGCACGAAAATAACAAATTGCATGGAATCCCCCTAGGCTTCTAGTGCTGACCACAGTTTAGTTCCATCTACTGTGTCAAATGCTGAAGATAAATCTACAAACAAAGCATAGAGGGGGGAGCGTCCTTAACTCTCTTGTGTTGTATTAAAGTGTTGGCCATTGAGATGTTAATTGATAAAGATAACCCTTTGCGAAATCCTATTGGAAAGCGGTTCAGTATCCACTTCTCACTCACCCACTCATTTCATTCACACAGGAGCAAAGTGGAGAAGATTTTACTAAATCTGTCTATAATGTCTCATTCGTTTTGGAAGCAAGATGACACAGAAAAACACAGGTTCGTATCTCAGGTACGCGCTTAGAAACCTCTTCGATATTAAGTGCGTTATAATTATAATCATGGACAGTAACCTATAAATCAAAGGAATGTCTCTCTCTCTCTCTCTCCTTTCTTAAAGACAGGAATTAAGTGTGCAACCCGCCAGGAATCAAGTATGGGTCTTGTTCTAACTATTTTCTGAAACAAGGTAATACACAATTAAGACCACCTTATAGGGTTGGACTTCATGACTGCACCGGAGACTCTCTCTGGTCCAGGGGCCCACAATATTGTTTAAGCCATGTATGATATGAATGATAGTAACACAGTCACATTTTAATGTAATTCCACCTATCGGGGGATCTAGCGGTTTATCTGCGTTAAATTTTGTGCTAAGAAATTTGAGCCAGGTCTAATGCAGCAAATCCGTTGTGACCTTGGAATCTTGTTTTTCTTATTAAAAGCAGCCCACAGTCTTCTATTATGCCTCTTATTTACGACCGCCTACATTTCTTGCCATTCAAAATTGTTGCAGGATGCTTTATACCTTTTCACCCAATTCTTATATCTATTTTTGACTAGCTTAGTGTGTTTACCTTCATCTTCTACAGGCATATATTACTATTTATGATGTTTCTCTGTTCATGTAGCAATTACTTCTTTTTGTTTTTGATCTTCTTATCAAATGTGCAACTACTTCATTGCCATTTTTCCTAAATGTACAGTTAGGCAAGGGAAGGAATCTAGCAATTATAGAACTATCCAGTCCAAAATGTCATTAGGAATTATCAACATCCCAAACTGAATTTTCGAATGTGTCTGTGTAGTTCTTAATAGCTGCCAGATTACGATTGGATCACCCCAGCCTGTTTCAACTTTCATTTGTCTGGACTGCACCCACCCTATCACGCAGATTACCATTTAAAGCTTCCACTTGCAGAGAAACAGATAAAATAGAGTGATCTCTAAAATCGGTAAATGTTGCACACATATCCACTGCAGCAGAAGGCACCTAAAAAATAATCACTAGTGGAGGCTTTCGACAGATTTCTCCAGGTCTTAGCCTCGGGTACATCCCCTGTCACATACCCATTCATTATTAATACATTTAAATCATTTAAAAATTCAACCCACAAGCAAGCTATTTTGGTGTTGAGTGCTTTCATTTCCTCCTTCGTACACACCGATATAACTTCATCTTAAGCAATGGAATAATTTCTATATCATGTATTAAAATCACCTCCAATTAAAATCCATTCTTATTCTTTGCACACTGTTTGATTAACATTTCATAAATATGTGCCTGAGTTATCTCTGTGTATACACCACCTGGAGGATCATATACATTTATTACCTCAATATCTATATGCTCTGTTATAGCAATTTCTACCGCCAGTACATTGACATTATCATGTTCACTTCAAATTTCACTTGAATTAAACTGATTGGCACACAACACACCCCCCACCTCCCAAACGTGACTCCCTTCAAGTCTATTTTTGCACTTATCCGATGGAGCGTATACCCATCGAATATTGCTCGATTCTCTCTAGTCGTGGGCACGGGGTAGTGACGCTGCTCCAACTCCACCTTCAATAATGCTAGAGGCATAACTGGCTTTTCAGTGCCATCTTGTCTCCATAAAGCCTCATTGGAGGATAAAGAACACCCCCGTCTATTCCATAAATCTTGCTCTTCCTGTGAGGCTTGACCTTGTAATTCAATTAACTGTACAGTGTATACAACATTAAAACATTCCTTTACCATCATACACCGCCCTGACATTTGTTTAACACTTTCTACTTCAAAATCAGAAAGGTTTGGGAAATATGCTGCCCTTTAGGTTTCAACATCTGCGGCTTCGTTTCTGCCAGAAATCATGTCTGCTCTCTGGGTATGGGCTGCACACTTCACCACGGCGATAGACAATGGGAGCTTTAGTGCCTTAGGGGTTACTGGTGTGCTGTCTGTCCGGAGGAAGCCCCTCCTTTTCCTGCGTGACAAATCCTGCGTGTACTGTTGAAATCACATAGGCGGAGTCAGAGTACACTGTCACTTCCTCATCCTCGTATCTCTGGAGTGTGGCGATAAGCGCCACTAATTCTGCAGCCTGTGTTGAACAATGTGAAGACAGTCTTGCACTTGTCAATACTTCCAATTCACCTATCCTATTTAGTTTTACTACTGCCGTTCCCATATGCCTTTTTCCCGATGTTTCATCAATTGTCTAAGAACCGTCAATGAAGAGAATTTCCCCCCTCCCAGAGTATTTCTAACATGGGGAATATCATCATAAAGTTCAGTATATGTTATGCAATCATGCACATAGTCCTCCTTTCCTACTGGTTCTGCCATGTCGTCGCTGGATTCACTACTCTACATCTAACAATTTTGATTGCTGGGTTCGAAATAATTACCTCATATCCTGATGCTCTGCATATTCAAAGTACTTTTGGGCTCCTCTAAAATGGCAAATAAGGAATGCTTGAAAAATAATGTCATTGAGCACCCCATGGTAATTCTTGCAGCCTTTTCAATCCTGAAAGCAGCAGCAGCTAACGCTTGTTCGCAAGGATAATGTTCTTTCATTATGTGTTCTAAAATCCCACTATAGTAAGCGGTCTATGTCCATGTCCTAATGCTTTCTATGTAAGGACTGCTGTGATTACTTCTCCATTTGAGTGTGAGAATAAATAAAACTATTTGTTCTAGTCTGGAATTCCTAACACAGGTGCTGCACACATTGCTGTTTTTAACTCTTCAAATCCTTCAGTGATCTCATCTGTCCATATTATCTTGCTTTTGTCTACCTGTGCTTCCTTAAGTTCTTTTAAAAGTGGTTGAATATGTGTGCTGTAATCAAAAAACCAGGCCCTGCACTAATTACATAGGCCTAAAAATGGTTGCATTTCCCTCACTGTATCTGGTTTAGGAGTATAATTGCTTCTGCTCTTTCAGATGCCACTTTTCTCCCTTCTTGAAATACGGGTTGTCCTATATACAAGATCTCTTCCTGACAATATTGTAACTTCTCTTGGTCCACTTTATATCCTTTCTCTGCTAGAATGGTCATTAGTTGGACTGAGTCGTTTCTGAACTTTTCTTCTGTTTCACTGCACACTAATATATCATCTACGTACTGAATTATTGCACTCTCCAGTTGTACATTACCCAGGTCCACCTGGAGGACCCTATTAAAAGACCCTATTAATGATCGAAGGAGACTCACAGTAACCTTGAGGAAGTCTTGCGTGTTTGCAATACTGATTTCTATATGAAGACAAAGTCAAATCCTGTGAGTCTACACAAAGGGGTATTGAGAAAAAGCATTTTTTAAGTCCATTATGGAAAAATATTAGACTGTGTCTGGAATATTGCATAATATCGTCACTGGATTTGGAACCAGAGGAAACTGTGCTACAATTATATTATTTAGGGGCCAGTGATCCTGGATAAATACACATTCATCTGCTTCTCTGGACATAGGATACTGCTTTGCTTGTGGTAAAATTGCTCCAGGTTTGAGCTTGAATTTAACTACTCCCTTCACTAGGCCCATGTCATATGGTCTGCAGGTCCATAAAATGCTTGCCACCTTTTCTAAATCTTCTTGGAAAAAATACGGTTTATTTTTTACCAATGCCATTCTCTGCAGTATTTCTCTATTCTCTACTTCAATCCAATAAGTGAAACGTATGAAAAATACGGATTCATCATCTGAATAATCATCTCTAAACAGTTATCGTCTGCCAAATCTGTTAATCGATTTCCTTCACCAAGAGCTATTACTGCTCCCCATCCTCTTCCGTCATCATCTGTCCCATGGACAACCACTCTTTTTTTCTCTGACCACTGCTGCTTCTAGTTCTAGTGGAATAACATGTCATTCTTCATCATCCATAAGTATTTCTAGTCATGATTAAAATTCTTCAGGTAGCCTCAGTATTTTACCCACCACTCTCTGAGTAACCACGTTAATAAAACAGTTACTACATATAAAAATACTTCTGTATTTAATGGTACTCCTCGTAATGCCTTTTGGCCTACAAATGCTAATATAAACTCTCTTACATTCATTTGTATCCCTGGAGTGGGACACACTATTCCTGGACAGTAAAAGATATTCTCACATTTAACTTTGTCATCAAGTCAAGTCCTAATATGTTAACTGGCATATGTCGAGAATGCAATAGTGGCATAGACACGTCATGTTCGCCTTTAGAAATTACCCATCAGTAAAAGGAACTAAGCTAATGGCCCCAGAGAATCCCTGCACATTCATGGCAATGCCAGACATTGGGTATTTTCTCTCTCGAAAAGAGGAATGTGTTGCTCCAGTGCCTACTAGAAACTAAAATGTCTTGCCTCCTATCGTCACCCGGAGCCTTGGTTCCTCTTGGTGGTCTGGTGTCACTGATGGTACTGAAGATATCAGGTTGCTCTGTGGGCTTTCATATTGTGGATATAAATACATCCCTGTAACCGTGAAAGCAATTCCTCCTACTACGTTCACACTCCCTATTCTAGGTGTGGGACTCTTGTGTTTGTATTATATTACGCACCATTGTTTGTTGTGTCTGTACTTTCTGGGTTTGCACTTGTTGTGTTTGCCCTGTGGGGGCTGCTCTTGCATTGGAGCATGCTTCACTTGCTGTATTTGCATTGCACATTCCTGATTCTGCGTGTGATCTTGGGCATAATATTCTTGTGGTTCTGTGTGATACTGCAGAGAATATCCAATCCCCCTCTTGAAGTTTTTCAGTTCTGCTGCATGGCCCCTCTGCTTCTACATGTCCGGGCCATGTGTCCTATCCTTCCACAATGCCAACATTGCTGTGGCTGTCCTCCATTAAATCCTCCTCCTCCCTGAGGGTTTTGAATTCCGCCTCGCCCTCCTCTAGGTCCACTCCCTCTACCTTGTGGGCAAAAATGTTATCCACTTCGATCTGTAAGGTACCCTACATTGCTTAACTGTGCTGGCTGTACATCTTGTGTCGCCACACCTTCACCACTTGTCAATACTGCTCCTTCTATGGCACATTTTGACGATTATTTTCTGAACTAACTTTGCTTCCTCCTGCTTTCTACCTTCAGCTTTCTTTTTGTTCTTTTCCTTCAACAAACGGCAATGATGTACAATAGTCAACTGTATCTCTGGCCATGGCTTCGCTTCAAACCCTACCTGTTTCTTCATCTGCCGCTGCACTTGTTCGGGCAGTCCCTGACATAAAACATGATAGAATAATGCTACTGTTTTATACCATAGTTCTCTCATCTCGAGACGCAAACGTTCTTGAATCTCTTGAACAAAAGCAACAGAATCTTCGTCCCCTCCCATTTTCCTCGTCATAATTACACTGATGTCTGATGTGTCGGGGATATTGTATTCTGAGCGCCCTCAACATGTCAGCCCTACATTTAGTAAATGGCGCTCCATTGTGCGTCGTGTTTTGTGCTGTTACACTTGCATACCCTGCTTGTCTCCAAATATTGTCAGCTCTCTCCCCTAGAATGGCTGCTAACAGGCCTTTTATGTGGCCCACTACTAACTTCATTCCTGCTGTAATTCTTTCCAACTCATTTATCCACTTTCGCACCCCTGCAGTCAAACTAGGCAATTTACATTTAAAATGATCTTTATCCATTTGCGGACATGGTATATATTGTGGTCATCCTCCCCCTTTATCTAGTAATGGGAATTGTGTAAATTCTGGTCCACAATCATACCCACCTACACTTTTCGTCTTACAGGTGGGGGTAGTTTCTCCCATTTGCCTTCTTACTGGTAGTGACCTTAATCTGCTTACATAAGGCTGGGATACATTCTGTACTGCGCGATCGTACCTACGGTCGTTCAGAATACAGTGTTGGTTCTGGTGATTTTTCTTTGGAGTCTTCTAAATCTGACCATTTTACCCTTTTTCTACGCTGGGGTCTATTGAAAAACTGCATGTGCATTCCCTTTGCGCCCTTTGATTTTCCTCCCTTTCTTCGTCTGACATTCTAAAACACCAGCTTGTATGGCTTTCATCCCTTTCTTCATCTTCAAGATTTAGTCTATTTAAGGACAACGCTCTGTGCTCGTCTGTTATTGTGTCATCTGATCCACATCCTGCTTCCCTTGGAGGAGATCGTTCAATACTCTCTTTGGTTCTTAACCATCTTTTTCCCTCATTTTTCTATATAAATCCCCATTCCTTTTCCCTATGCCTTCTGCCTTTTACTCTATCACCCCATGTCTGTATTCTTGGTATTCCTTGCAGCTCTCTGCAGGGCTGATGTGACCCTCTCTCTTCTTCCCATTG
Source organism: Ambystoma mexicanum (assembly GCF_040938575.1). NCBI lineage: Eukaryota > Metazoa > Chordata > Amphibia > Caudata > Ambystomatidae > Ambystoma > Ambystoma mexicanum. The sequence continues at coordinate 1,226,844,940 of NC_090922.1, forward strand.
TTATCGTGCTCCAATTGGCACTGTGCATCTATTAAATAAATGATCTATTTCATCAGCCCTTTGTCCCCTAATCCTTCTCATTTCTTCTTCCCTTCTTCTCATCTCCCTTTTCTCTTCTTCCTCTCCGCTTCTTTGCAAGCTACGTTCTTTCAGTCGATGTGTTTCTCCCTCATCTTGTTTCTTCTTCTCTAGCCTCTTTCTTTTTCTTTTGTTCCTCATACCTTCTTCGTTCTTCCTTTTCTTCTCTTTTTCCTTCTCTTTGTATGCCCTCTCATTATTTTTCCGTTCCTCTCTTTCTTCCCTTTCTCTAACTCCTTTGATGCCCTTTTCATCTAATTTGAGTAATATCTGTCCTCCCATCCATTCGTTATGTACTATTGTCACTTCCTTAGCTTTTTCCTCTATCTCTATCTGTCTATCCCTTCTTTTTCTTTCATCACGCTCCTTATATTCATTGCGTGTTGACAGATATTTACGTTCTCTGGTCTTACTTTCTTCTATATTGTCCTCACTGTTATAAGAAGGGGCCTCATATGTCAGATTAACATACCCCACCACTGCCTTTAGTTCTTTTAAAGGATAGAATCCGTGTTTCTGAGTTTCTGCGCCCTTGTCTTCAGAAGGAGAAAGAGGAGCCGAGGGCGTTACATCCTCCCCTTAATGCTGATTACGCATCCAATCTTTCGGGTGTTCCTTCTCGCTCTGATACATTTTCCATAGCTCTAAAACGGCTAACCTTTTCTGTAACTTCTTTCCTGTATATGCAGCATGTAAATATGTTGTCATGTGTTGCAATACTGTTCTTGATAGTGAACCTTCTTGGGGCCAGAGCAAATACATTTTATCAGCCGTGCCTTTAACCCACTCAGAATTATACTTCCTAACCTTTGGTGTGTATCTCGGTAGTGTCTTCCATAGGTGCAGCAGGGGTATGTCCCCCATGATGACAAGTCGTTTTCAACTGCCAATACATACCAGTTAATTTTTTTATTTTCTTACTTCAGTCAAATATACCACAGTAATCGATTTTGGCAGGCACCATCAATCGCCACCCATTACTAAAAACCCAATTTTTTAACCAATTTTAAAACCTATACAATAATATCCTTTTTATTACTTAATTTATACTTTTATCGATTGTTGCTGTTTTTATTATTAACACCCTAAGAATCTGCTTTTATTTATTATCTTTTCAAATGTGTATCCTCCTCTGATTGACGTCAATCTCTAGATATTAAAATCTGATAACCAGCTGGATTATTGCTATCATTTTATATATCTTAATGTAAACAAAATAAAAGTTGTATGTTGACATATTTATAACCCCATATAATTGTTCACTTTTAATTCTCTGTGATTACTTTCCTTTACTGTCTTTAGTAAATGTATCTCATCTCACATTTACCCCATTTTGGAGTTTGACACGCATTCATCTAGACCTTGCCTCAGGAATCCATATAAAAACACCCCACTTGCAGTTTAATGCGGGTCCATATTTGCCCTTGGCCTTTCCAGAAGGTATGTTGACCGTCTGGATAAGGGTGTTGTCTATCTCGTGGGAGATTAGGCACCCTAACCTCAGTCTGGGGGGAGGGGCGACTGTGATGCTGGAAATGCATCAGAGGGACAGGGCCTCCATATCTTTGTCCTTTATTACTTTTTATCGTGTGTTCTGTTGGGTTTTCCGCACAGGAGTTCATGTGGGGCTCCTGGCGGTGCAGCTCTCTCTTTTGGTTTGGTGAACAGACACATGGGATACCCTTATGGCACCCATGGGTGGGGGTGCAACCCTGTGCCCCTAGTGTATGTTTTTTTGGGCACCTGTGTGTGACCCACAGAGCAGGGTACGGGTTGGTGGCAGCTCTCTGCTGAAATGACTGGTGTCCTGAGCGTCCTCCATTTTGGGATGCCCAGGCCCTGTCATTGGAACCGGTAGATTCCGGATGGAGTCAAAATGGCCCCCATGGCCTCTTGCCTTCCATCACTTGTTACCTTGATCATCCCGAAGTCCGGGAAGCCCTGCCTCTATCCCTTCCCCCTGACTGGCTGTTGGGTGGAAGTTCCGTATATGGTAGTGTGGGGAAGTGCCGACCAGACTGGCTGGAGCCTTCTCAACGACCGTATGTTGTGGGTACGCCTGTGGGTGGGACCTGGGTGAATTGAGTGTGTGACGAATACGCATTCTATGTTGTGGGTGTCTATTATCTGGTGGTTGACACAATGCCTGAGACGGCCCTGCCCGAAACCGGCATGAATGCAGTATGGAGTGTTGAATGGCTCGGTACTTGTCAGGTTGCGCCTGTTCCCCCTCACCAAACCAGCCCCGGCCACCATTGCAGGCCACGCGGCCTCCGCCGCAATGAAAACGTTTGAGGAGCCGTGTCTGGGCTCCATGACAACCAGCAATACAATGCCAGCTGATTCACCCGGCGCCGTCTGCAGCCCCTCCTCTCCCGCTTTAAAGGGAGAGGACAGCCGCCAGGCGAAGGCACCACACGGCGAAGGCCATAGGAAAAGGCCCATCAACCTCTCAGCAGCTCTCCGCTCATCCCTGCTCGCACAAGGTAAGGTCCTCAGCCTCAATACCTACCTGCCGTAACCCTCTCATCAGGCAACCCAGGTCATCACCACGCGTGCCGTGCCGGTACCGTAATGCACGTTTACGGTCCCGCACCCAGCCCTTCATCCCCATTACTTATACTCCCGACCTCGTGCATCACAACGCAAGGGTAGGCATAAGATGCCAGCCCTCCCGCACTGCCCCCATGGCCAACATGAACCTCAGAGCTGCCACTTACACAGCAGTCACGCTACTTCAGACTGTTCACAGCCCCAACTCTGATTCCAGGGTCTCCACGAACGTTAGGCCCAACCACAGCATTGACTTGGCACCATCTAGGCCTAACCCTAGTGCTAGCAGCATGCGCAACGCACACCCTGTTGCCCTACCCACTAGCGCTGATATTACCATGCCTAATTATGTTACCATGCTCACTACCCATGGGTCTGCTCCCAAGTCCATTGCTGATATTGCCATGCCCAATGATGTAACCATGCTCACTACCCATGTGTCTGCTCCCATGTCCATTGCTGATATTGCCATGCCTAAAGATGTTACCATGCTCACTATCCATGTGTCTGCTCCCATGTCCATTGCTGACAATGCCATGCCTAATGATGTTACAATGCTAACTGCCCATGTGTCTGCTCCCGTGTCCATTGCTGTTAATGCCATGCCTAATGATGTTACCCTGCTCACTGCCCTCACTGATGCCCCTATGATCACTTCATCTGAGCCACGTCTACCAGCCCTCCTACCTCCACGCCCCCTACTTCCTACACGCTCAGCTGCGCCATGCTTAATGCCCGATCCGTGCCTGCCCATGCCCTGGACATTAACGACTTGCTCATTAAGGACGACCTTGACCTCCTCATCCTCACTGAAACATGGCTCAATGAGAGCTCTGGCCCAGCATTATCGCTGGCCATCCCTTCTGGATACTCCATTTTCAGGAAAGACCGCATTTCTCACAGAGGTGGAGGCGTCGCCCTCATCGCCAGGAAAACTCTTGCTATCAGAGTAGTCGATGGACTACTTGACAACAACAGCAACTACCTCCCACTAAAAATTAATGTCTCCCCCAACTGCACCATTACTATGCACATTGTGTACAGACCCCCAGGCCCATGTCTCGACTTCCACGACACCCTCATCCCTGCACTATCTAACATCAAAAAGACCTCACAGGTTATACTTCTGGGAGACCTCAACCTAGGGCTCAACGACCCCAAGGACTCCCCTGCCAAATCCCTTAAGAAGGCATTGTCCAACCTCGGCTTCACGCAATCTGTATCTGACCACACTCATCAGAAAGGTCGCACCCTTGATTGGACCAGCCAACACAACTGCTCCCTCCTCATCACCGCCAACACCCCCATCACTTGGTCCGACCACCACTACATCCAATTCAACCTTGGAACCAAGAAAGTTGCCCTTTCACCCCCCCACCGTGCTCAGCCACCTACACAAGGAGCTCATGTCTACTCACAGTAGAGAACCTAGCACCCTACCTTCTTCACCCTGCCCTACAGGCTCTGTCCTCCAATAACCCTGAAACCCTAGCCAACACTTTCGAGGAAGTCATTACGTCAGCCGTGAACGCCATCGCCCCACTGACCCTCAAAAAAGCAAAAATGGCCAAACATGCCAACTCTTGGTTCACTAAAGATTTCCTTGACCAACGCGCACTAAAGAGGACTGCCCTCTCCACATGGAAAGCCAACCCTTCTGAAGCCACTAAACTAAAGTTCAAAGCCATCTCTAAATCCTATAAAACAAACATTACCACAGCCAAAGCTGCTTCCTTCAACGCCAGGATCACCGATGCCAAATCGGTATCTATGGAACTATTCATCATCTTTAGGGAATTTGAAAAACCACCTGCTCTCCCCCCCCCCCCATCAGTCATCAATGATGACAAGTGGTGTAATACCATTCAATCTGCCACGCTGGAGAAGCTTAATATTCTCCAAACTAAAATTTGCGGACACCAAAAAGCCCTCTTCAACCTCATAGCCAATCTGCACGCTAAGCCACCCAGCAAAACCACCCCCTCCCCGCTATTTGACTTCAAAGATGTCACTGAGCCAGAGGTCATTGCCCTGCTCAACTCCATTAAACCTTCCAACTGTAAGGGTGATGCCTGCCCAGCTAGTCTCATCAAAGATTCGGCATGCACCATAGCCCCATTCCTTACTGCATTTATCAACTCCTCCTTCCAGTCAGGCCATGTCCTGTCTGGACTTAAGGATGCCTAGGTACGCCCACTCCTTAAAAAACCCTCACTCGACCCAACTGTCCCGGGGAACTACAGGCCCATCACCACTGTTCCGTTCCTGCTCAAAATTCTGGACAAAGCAGCTTACCTGCAAGTCCAAAAATTCCTGGAAGACAACCGCCTCCTCGGCCTGCGGCAGTCTGGGTTCCGCCCACGTCATGGCACCGAGACGGCCCTCCTTGACCTAAAGAACCAAATTGACGATCTCAGAGACAAAAGCAAACCTGCTCTCTTATTGCTCCTGGATCCCTCTGCCGCTTTTGACTTGGTGGACCACAACACCCTGTGCCACTATCTAGCCACTCAAGCCAATTTCTCCACCAAAGCTTGTCAATGGATCACCTCCTTTCTCCAAGAAAGAGCCATGAAGGTCTTCTCTGACTCAGCATCCACCTCTTCCCAGCCTTATCACCTGCAGTGTCCCTCTCTTGTATCGCGCCCACGCTTTACAACCTCTTCACGAGGCCCCTGTTCAACATCCTCGACTCCCTTGGCATCTCATATACCAACTATGCGGATGACACACAGGTCCTTATTACACTCACCGGCGATTACCTAGCAAACACTAAAACCCTCACTTCCACCTATTCCACCATCCATTCCTGCATGGCAGAGAACTGGCTGTGCCTCAACAGTGATAAAACTGAGCTCCTCCTCATAGGATTACCATTCACACTGGGCAACCTCGGAGCGCAATACACCTCCTTCACCATCGATAACATTCCCATTAAGGTCTCCAACTACGTGAAAACGCTTGGAGTCTACCTTGACTCCAACCTATCCATGGTCAGGCAGGTAAATGCCATTGCCGCCTCCTCAGCGTACTACTCTAAAGTCCTCAACGCCGCCAGGCCCTTCCTGTCCCCTCCTAACTGCCTCACCATTGCCAGGGCAATTATCGGGTCAAGGTTAGACTACTGTAATGCCCTCCTCGTTGGGACCTCCAACAAAAACATTGACAAACTGCAGCTAGTCCAAAACAACGCTCTGAGGGCCGCTACAGGCACCGCCAGAAGAGACCATATTTCCGAAATCAGGAGACAGGCTCACTGGCTCCCAGTCAAACAGAGAATTCTCTTTAAAACCCTCGCCATCATCCATAAATGCCTGCATGAACTTGCCCCCCGCATACCTAACACCCAGAATCACGAAGCACACGGCCACAAGACCCTTAAGGTCCCGCTATGTCAACACAATTGTCACGCCCACAACGCGAAAGGTGCTCGCTGGTGGCTCCAGCTTCCCCACCCTAGCAGACACGCACTGGAACGCTCTGCCACCTCATCTCAGACTGATTGAGTCACACCTAGCGTTTTGTAAGGCTATCAAAATCAGGCTCTTTGTCTAAAAATCCTCCCAATGTTGAATCGCACTAAGCACTATTCCTGTACCTGCATGCCATTGTATATCTATTTGTAACTATGAGACCTATGGTCACCCACATTGTTAATCACAAGTCCTCTCACACTCTGTAACAGCGCTTCGATGCCTTTGGCTGCAAGAGCGCTTAACAAATGCAAATAAATAAATAAATACACATAAATTGTTGCGAGTGTCTGGAGAGAAGTGAATGGCCTGAATGCACTGTGTGCCTGATTGGCTGCCTGCCTGTCTGAATGCCCTTAGTCATCATTGGATGCTTGAGTGTGACCCAGCGGAATCAATGGGAGATCAACAGTATATCTGGGGACCTCTCACTACTAGGAATCGTGTTCAGAAGCAGAAGTCCACTACGACGAGTAACTGGAGTAACTGAAGCTTGACCTTGAAGCCCTGCTGGACGAGAAGAATTGCTGTTGCTCTCCTTCACAATCTGAAAGCTGTTGTGCCTCCAAGAAATGACCCAGAGAGGACCTGGTAAGGCGCCCTCTTCCCGAGCTACGAGGGACCATTGTGCACCAGCTGATCTTTGCCAAAGCTCCCTGGTAGACAGACCTTCGACAGGCTGCCGACCCGAGACGGGGACTGCTGCGGAACTCCAAGGAGAAGCGCCCGGACTGTTGTCCGCCACTGTCGACGACTGCCACCGCCAACCGGAGCTGTCGTGCTCCCGTTTGCCTACGAACATTCGTATCCAAGGATGCTCTCGTCCGCATAGTCGCCGCTGCATTCGGCTGGTGAAGACCTGACTGTCGACGCCCACCGAGGAGCATCCACCGGTGGGTTTCCTGCCACCCAAAGACCACAAAGACGCCGATGACTCGACGCCCTTGCTGGGCCACAGTTCTTCAAACTCTTTGCGGTCCAGAACTATTGACACCGAAGTGCCCCGCACGCCTCTTCCTTGCAGGACGTTTACGCTTCCCCTTCAACAAGCACCGCTAGGAACGAAGCGCCACTTCACCGTCGTAGCTCGACCTGTGCTCCGTCGGACGTTCGACGACCCGTGCCTCCTGCCTTAAAGGGAGGGCACTCAAGAAGGGCAGTCAATTCCCTGACGAGGAACGCTACAACGACAGGTACTTTGGGGTTGCAGAACTATTGGGAAGGCTGTTGAGAACAATATATGGACTGGGCGTGTATCTTTATTCTACAGGTTGCCCAGGTGGGGGGGATCTCCACACAGAACAGTGTTTAACGGTAGTGACCAGTATTCTGCCAGTTGTTCAACCATCTTGCTTTCCTTCCTCTCTCTACTGCTGGTTTCCTCTTTATTTTGATCTGTGTGACATTTTGACCGTATGCACTTTAATGAGATCTGATAACATTTGTGGTACCACTTTAGAACTGTATATATTTACCATTGTTGATTTCTGAGCACAAAGTGAGTTATTGTGACAGTGTACATCACCTTGAATATTAATTATATAAAGACTGTGTTTTAACCAATACGGTGTGTGGACATTCCTTTGTGGGGGCTTGAGGACTACACTGTACTTAAGAACCAGCCTGCATCACCTCTTGAGAAGCTAGGCCTTGATTGCTCGTCAATTGCTACCACAATAGAGAATCTTGGCTGGGGTCCTCTGTGCTTCTCCTCTACCATAGAGAGAGCAGAAGTACAGACCACCCCCCTCAGGTCTTTACACTGGTGGCAGCGGTGGGATGCTTACGGTTTTAAGAATCAGTGTATAACCGTGCCACTTATAAAATATCGGCACTTTATTAAATATTAAATTAAGGTTTAGTGGTTTACAAAATAACTCCATTACAAGCAATGGAATCTATTGCGAATGGTAAATTGACTTGGATCAGCATAGAGGCTCTCCAGAGTGCTTGTGAAGCCAGGGAATTAGAGTTTGTGGATAGGTCTAGGGCTGAGCTGATAGCTGCCCTGGTGGACTACCAGATCGATTGTGAAACTCTTGAAGGGGGGGATGCAACCAATGAGGACTCTACCCCGGGGGTTGTCGCCGAATCCGATTCTGGGAATGACACCATTCCTGCTGCCTCTGTTCCAAACCCCAGCGCTTCCTTGGAGCTTGAGTTATTAAGGATGAAATTGGCCTTTGAATATCGTAAGTTGGAAATAGATGCTGAACTTAAGAAAGAGGAGTTGGCACAGCAAGTGGAACTCAAGAATAGGGATCTTGAACTCAAAGACAAGAACACTGAATGTCAGCGAATCCAGTTAGAGAAAGCTCGAGTGGAGACTTCAGCTAAACCAGTTGAGTGTCAGGTCCCCAGCCACCAAGTTTATGAAAGATTTGGTTGGTGTGTATGCAGAGGGTTCTGATATCCTCCAATGGATTGAAGCATTTGAAATGGCTTGTGCAATTCACGATGTTGATAAGAGAGATTGGGCTAAGTGTTTGCTAAGCAGAGTGCCTCAGAGTGGATAGGACTGTATTCTGAAACTGAATGTGGAAGAAAGGGGTCAGTATGAGTGCATGAAGTCTGCTTTAATTGCCAAGTTTGGCAAGATGCCTACCCAATATCTTAAACGGTTCAGGGATTTTAAGAAACGAGAGAATGTGTCTTGGATTGACTGGGTGAGTGCCGCGCACATGAACATGATGGGGTGGATTGATGGTTACAAAGTGAAGACATTTGTTGAATTGTCCCACCTCTTGTTTTTTGAGCATTTTTCGGAAGCCTGTTCACCAGAGCTGCGTCAGTATGTTGCTGACCAGAACATTTTGGGCCCCTTTAAGCTGGCTAGGTTGGCTGACAAATGGGTCTCCCACGGGTGTCCCCTAAGGACTCCAGTGGGAAGGACAAGAACAAAGAAAAGGGGGCCTCTCAGAAAGCTGAGGAGTCCCAAAAGCAGTCACAGTCGGGTAAACCAAAACCTTTCTCTCCGAAGAACCAAAAACCTAGTGGGGATAAGTCTGTTGTGGGTGGGAGTAAGTAGTGGTCCGCCTGCTGCAAAGCAGGGTCCCAGTGGCTCCAGTACCGTACCCCACACTCCTGGCACTTGTTGGGATTGTGGGGCTCTGGACCACCGAAGGGGTGACCCCAAGTGTAAGGGTAAGGCACTTGGAGTCCAGGCTGCCAGCCTGACCTATCCCTACTCCGTACCTGAGGTGGAGGCCACTGTCCTCCCCTCCTCTACTGGGATCACCTTTGGTGCTCCAGTAGAGATTTCCTTAGTGTCCCTTGGGGCCTGGGACCAGTACGCAGAAGTACTGGCGACTATCCCACAGAACACTTGTAGGTTTTTGAGAAGTGTCCTCTTGAATGGCCAGCCTTCTACTGGTTTGAGAGACACTGGGGCAAGCATGAAAGTGGTGGACAGCACCCTGCTCAAGCCAGAGGACTATGTAGGTGCTCCTCTGAGAACCACCAGGTTAGCTGGTTGGCCTCCCAAATTATCGCCTGTAGCCTTAATCAACATTACAATTGGAGACAAGACAGCAAAGCTTCCGGTCCTGGTTCAGGACAACGTGCCTGCAAACATTTTGTTGGGAAACGATTTGGTCGAGTTGGGGATGATTACGGATGGTCTACCCATGGCTGCTGTGACGATGTAACGCTCACCTGGTATCCACGGGGACGTCACTCAGCCTGTTCTGACCTCCTACGACCTCAAACCCTTCCCTGGAGGCTATTCGACTGGAGACTGGGCCTGAAACACAGGATTGGTAGAGTTTAACTCCCTATTGTCTCTGTGTGCTTGAACCCCTTCTTCCCCGGGGTCGAACCCTTCCCTTTGATACACAGCTCACCTTGTTTTCTTGGATAGTGTGCTCTCCATTCTGCTTTCAGCGCAGGGGCGCGTTGATTGATGCAGGCTCGTTGCTGCCTGGTTACTTCACTGGCAAGAGTCCGACAGGTAAGTACAATGAGTCTTTTTAACAGTTCTCTAACTTCGTTCCTTTCCTTCCTTAGATGATGGCCGGTGTCCGGGGATGGCGTCGTACTGCTGAGATGAGTAGAGCTGAAGGTGAGTGAGAGCACGAAGCGCGATGCACCCCTTTCGCATTTGCATTGAACTGAGTTCTTTTTCTGTGTCTTTTAGGTGCCGCGACGTTTTCAGCGTGGATGCCGGTTATGAAGAACAAATGCGGTGGGTAAGCGCGGTATGCGGCGCCTCTAGATATTTCCACACTAACCTGGAGTATCTTTTCCCTCTTGCAGATGGAAGAGAAGTTCCGGAGACAGAGTTCCCCCAGAGTGGCTGGGATTCAGGTAAGCATTTGAAGCTCGTACAGTATTTAAAAATAAGCGAAGATTTACAGAATGCTTACTGATGCCTTTTTTCTGTTCTTTTCCCTTTTCCTTAGGAAGCGCCATGCCGGATTGGGAATGACACCGCCGAAGATGCCCGCAGAACAGAAGGAGTGATGACTTATGGGCAGAAGCGCCGCAAGGTAATGCTGTTCCTAACAGTGTTCTTGTTCTTGCAGGAGCTGAGCGCAGAAGAAAGATGCAGGCCTACTGGAGACCGATCCGAACACGGTGAGTGTCACGCTGCAGGTTCAGAAAACGCAAAGCATGTTTCTCAGCCTGGGTGTGGCTTAAAAAGTCTCTGGGTATCCCAGGTGCCTCTGGGTTGAACCACAACCAAAAGACTAGACCGCACATGCAGTTTTGGGAAACGAAATATGTGGGGGCATCCATCTTGTCCCGATCAATGCACTACAAGTCCAATCCCCAACGTTATCCTATGGGAGTGAGTCTGGTGCCACAAGCGCCAAGTCTGACTCCAAGTGGGTCTTTGGAGGGATGGAGAGGCCCTTGAGGGCCATGTAGGTGATCGTGGCCTGGCTCCAACCTGACATCTTGGTGGGCTGGGGACATGAGGGGCAGGAATCATGACAGCACTCCCCCCAAGGCCCCTCTCAAAGTGGCTCTTCTGTCTGGTCCTGGTTTGGTTGGATGGTTTTGATGAAATCGTCTAAGCAATCGAGGTGCATGGATGTACTCACAAGGCTCCCATGTCCTGTCTTGTGGACCATACCCCTTCCAGACTACTAAGTAGTATAATTTGGATCTGACGTACTTTGAATCTAGGATGTCCTTGACTTCGAATTCTGGCTCCCCGGCTACTACTACTGGCTGCGGTGGCATTGCTACCCGGGTCCCGGGTTGAACAGGTTTGAGGAGAGACACGTGGAACACAGGATGAATTTGCATGTTTGACGGCAAAGCTAGCCTGACTGCCACAGGATTTATCACGGAGGTGACAGTGACTGGACCCAGGCATCTGGACGGAAAGTTTGGGTTTAATGGACACGTATTTAGACGCCAGCCAGACTTTGTCTCCCACTTGGTAGTTGGGGGCCTTTGCTCGGTGTTGATCAGCAAACTTCTTTTGGCGATTCTTAGCTTGAAGTAGGTGTTCAGCTGCCCTTTTAAAGGTTTGAGAAATGGTCGTGTGCAAGGTTTTGACTGCTGGCATTTCCAGGGTTGTAGGAACGTCCAACTCAGAAGTACGTGGGTGCCTGCCATACATGGTATAAAAGGGTGTCTGCCCAGTGCTGTTGTGTAGGGAATTATTATAAGCATATTCAGCTATCCATAATAGGTCGAACCAGCTTCCTTCAGCTTGGTGTAACATGCAACGCAGATACTGCTCGAGCGTCTGATTTGTCCTCTCAGTTTGACCATCCGTTTGGGGATGGGGACTGGTGGATAGCCGGATGTCGATCTGGGCCATAGAGCAGCATTTTCTGCAGAAGTTAAATACGAATTGAGTACCTCGGTCTGAGACCAAAACTGAAGGAAACTCATGGAGCCATACGATGCCTTCAAGAAATACCTTTGCCAGAGTTGAAGCATTTGGGAGCCCCTTAAGAGGAATGAAATGTGCCATTTTTGAAAATAGGTCCACGACCACAAGAATAGTGTTAAACCCTTGACTGGGTGGTAAGTCAGTAATAAAATCGAGGGACAACGTGTGCCAGGGTGCTAGTGGGATTTACAATGGTTGTAATAGCCCAGCCGGTTTTTGCTTGGATGACTTGTTTTGAGCACACACTCGACAAGATAGGATGAATCGGATAATGTCTTTACGCCACTTGGGCCACCAATCATTTTGTTTTACCTTGGCTAGGGTTTTAGCGATTCCGGGGTGGCCCTCGATCAAGGAATCATGATAACCTGACATGACTTGTTCTCGTAGTTCTTGGTTTGGTAAGAATAAACGATTCCTAAAGTAGGGCAACTGATCTTTTATCATGTAATGTTCTCCTTGTGCACTCCACGCTTGTAATTGCTCCGGACTCATCAGGTTTTGGATTTCTTCATGTAATTCTTTCCGAGTTATGGTTTCTGTGATTCCTAGGAGCTAGTCACTCGGGATGATTGCTATTGAGTCAGGGGACTGATACTCTTGCTCTTCCATCCCCATACGGGAAAGGGCATCGGCCTTCCCATTTTTCACCCCTGGTCGAAATGTAATCACGTAGTCATATTCAGCAAAAAAAAGAGCCCAACGTAGTTGTCGTGAGGATTGGGCCTTTGCCGTTTTTAGGTACTGGAGGTTCCTGTGGTCAGTTATTACGGTGATTGTGTGTCTGGTGCCCAAGAAGAAGTGCCGCCATGCCTTAAAGGCTGACTTATTGGCCAGGAGTTCTTTGTCTGTGATAGCGTAATTGAGTTCAGGGGGGGTGTGAATTTACACGACCAGAAGGCAACAAGGTGTAACTGGCCCGCTTCGGAGTCCTTTTGTGAGAGGATGGCTCCCATAGCCATGCTTGAGGCGTCCGTTTCCACCAGGTATGGGAGATCAGGGTGGCGTAAGATTGGGGCAGACGTGAATCTTGCTTTGAGTTCCTGGAAAGCCTCCTCGGCTTCTGTTGTCCACTGGAACTTTTTGTTGCTTTTCCTTAGTGATGACGTGATGGGATGCACGATTTGCGAAAATCCTGGGATGAACCGGCGGTAGAAGTTTGCAAAACCCAGCATACTTTGAACCCCCTTCAATGAATTTCAGGATTGCCAGTTCAGGATAGCATCTACCTTGTGTACATCCATTCAGATTCCATTCGGGCTGAAACGTGGAATGAGCACTTATCGAGCTTGGCTTAGAGCTGGTGTTGATGGAGTTTCTCCAATACGGATCGGATGTGTTTAACATGTTCCTGCTTTGATGTAGAATATACTAGGATATCGTCGAGGTACACTAGAGCACAGACATCAATCAATTCCCGTAGGACATCGTTCATGAAGTATTGAAATGCAGCAGGCGCGTTGCAAAGGCCAAAGGGCATTACTTGATATTCGTACAAGCCGTATTTGGTGCGAAAAGCGGTTTTCCATTTGTCCCCCTGTTGTACGCGAACACGGTGATATGGCCCCCTCAGGTCTAGTTGTATGTAGATTTGGGCATCTTTAACTTGATCAAGCAATTCAGGGATCAGTGGCAGGGGGTAGTGATTTTTTACCGTAATCTGGTTCAGTGCGCGATAGTCGATGCACGTTCTCAAGTCCCCCTCCTTTTTCGGTATGAAGAATAGAGGGCTGGCTGCTGGAGACTTCGAGGGACGGATGAACCCGTTGGCCAGGTATTGGTCAAGATAGGCCTTCAGGTGCTGGTTTTCTGGTTCTGTGAGTGCGCAAATTCGCCCACAAGGGATTTGTGCACCTGGTATCAGGTCGATTTGGCAATCGTATGGTCTAAACGGTGGCACGGTATTACCCTGTTCTTTCTGAAAGACATCTTGAAAGTCCTGGTATTCACTTGGTAGGGTGCCAATTGCCACAAGATCCTGGTCGATGTAATTCCCAACGGCTCCACTGTCTATGTACGCTCTTACTGCATGCATCCGAGATGGTTGTTGTTGATTGATCAAGACCACAGATAGTGCAAAATGGGAGGTCTGTAGTTCACTTTCTTCGCTCGACAAGTGGACCCCTACACTTGCCGGGCTGGGGAGTTTTCCGATTCCTTGATGGTATCTTCCTTGTCTGTGGCCCCTCCCGTCCTTGTCAGTGGCTTCACAGGGCACTCTTTAAGGAAATGACCTGACCTTCTACATAACTGCTGCTGTCTCCTTTAATCCCTATCCGCTTTAGTCAAGGAGGATCTGACCCCCCCCGATTTGCATTGGTTCTCCTGAACCTTCCGTTGTTCGGGCAGTATTCGTTACGCTCACCTGGTTCCCACAGGGGCGTTGATCGGACCAGGATAGCTGCGGTCTCCACCAACGTGATGCGTAGTGAAGAGATGACAGTCTGGACTGGCCCGCCTAATCTTGTCTGCTGGACTCGTAGAAGTATTCTCCTGCAAGTGGAGAAAGGGATTTAGCCACCCGTGGACTTTAGTGATGGCCCCCCCAACAGTTCTCGTTCTCCCCACTAATCACCTCCGATATTCCCTTTTGGTAACCTCACCTTATGTTTTTAAATGATGAGCTCTCCATCCTGCATGGCATGCAAGGGCGCGTAGATACCAGTTACTTCACTGGGTTGAAGGTACTGGAGGAGTTCCGGAGGAATATTGACTCCAGTGTCTATAAAGTTCAAAGAGTTCAATATGTCCGATGTTCACTCTAGTTCCATTCCCTCGTTAGGTTGCAGCTGGGTCCAAATGAATATTGCCTGGAGGCAGCTGATGGCGTTCAGGCAAGAGTCTTAATTACCAAACATCGTCCGGTAAAAGTTGCATGAGTTTAACTTGCTGTTTTCTCTCCCTTTATAGGTGCGGCATAGGAAGATGCGGCGAATTAAAGAATAATACCTCTGGTGGTAAAGCAGGTAAGCCTATAGTGGCAAAGAGATTGTCCTTGTTGGTTTTCTTGGCTCACCCTGTTATTCCTTTTGTTTTCCCCCCAGGTGCTGGGTTTCGACGAAGAAAATGATGGAGGCAGCGCTGAGTCGAAAGATGCGGTGGACTGGTGAGTATAACGCAGCGCTGCTGCTGGCAAAGCGACGCGTGCTGAAATAATGTCCTTTCCAGGCTCGGAGATGTGCTGGGTCCGGAATCAGGTAAGGAATCAAATAATGTCTGTGATCTAACCTCTTCTCCTTTCTTTGCCTTTTGTTTAGGAGCTCCGGATTCGAGGCGGGCGTGGCAGAAGACTGGATGCTGACTTGCAGACACGGTGAGCGTCACGCTGCTGGATGCAGAATAACGCAAAGCATGGGCTGCTGTTCGGGCGTGGTTTAAATAGCCTGCAAAGTAGTCCCAGGTAAGAAGTTCCCCAGAACCACACCTGAGTGAAAAATAGTCCCTGTAATAAAATAGTCCCATCCAGGCCTCACGTTGGCTTGGACTCATTTGCAGCATGGTCTGCATAAGGTAAGGAAAGTCTATGAGTCTGGCGCCTGCGGCGCCACGACTAATTTCTATGATGAGCCTGGCACCTAAAGCGCCAGGACTGAATCCAAACAGCCCCCAACCGGGGCTGTTGGGGTTTTAATGAGTATCTGGATGTCTGCTCCCGGGGCTGATGGACTCGATCCGGATGCCCGGGGGTAGGCATCATGACAGCACTCCTCCCCAAGGCCCCTCCTAAAGTCGTTCTTCCCCTTGGTCCTGGCTTGTCTGGGAAGTCCCGATAGAATGTTTTCATCAATCGAGGAGCATGAACGTGGTCACTAGGTTCCCATGACCTTTTCTTGTAGTCCGTAACCCTTCCAGTCGATTAAATAAAAAAGTCTTGATTTAATAATTTTAGAGTCCAGGATGTTTTTTAGCTCGAATTCAGGTTCTCCATCTATTAGGATGGGGTCAGGTGGTTTGGTTAATCTTGTCCCGGGTTGAACTGGTTTTAGAAGTGAAACATGAAAGACAGGATGAATCCGCATATTAGAGGGTAATTCTAATTTGACGGCCACTGGGTTGATAATGGCCTTAATGGTGTAAGGTCCCAAATATCTAGGATTAAAAGTCCGAGTTCCTTTCAGAGGAATATGTCTTGTAGCCAGCCAAACTTGGTCTCCTATTCGATATGGTGGGGTCTCACTTCTATGTTGAGCAGCATTTTTCTTGTATTTCTCTTTTGCTTGTTTTGTTCAAATGTTTTGTTGCCTCTTTAAAGGCTTGTGTAATAGTAGAATGCAGATAAGTTACTGCTGGCATTTCTAAATGCTGGGGCGAATCGAGTTCTGAGGTTCGAGGATGATGTCCATATATGGTATAAAAGGGGCTTTGTCTGGTTCCTGAATGTACAGAGTTATTGTATGCATATTCAGAAATCCATAAAATGTCCTTCCAATTACCTTCGGTTTGGTGGAGCATACAACGTAGGTATTGTTGAAGAGTCTGGTTGGTTCTCTCCGTCTGACCATCAGTTTGGGGATGGTGACTGGTTGATAACCTTACGTCGATTTGTGCCAATTGACAACACTTCTGCCACAATTGTGAAATGAACTGACTACCTAGGTCATAGATCAATACGGAAGGAAATCCATGTATTCGAACAATATTTCCGAGAAATTCCTTGGCCAAGATTGAAGCAGAAGGTAATCCTTTTAAAGAAATAAAGTGGGCCATCTTGGAAAAAAGATCCACAATAACTAGAATGGTGTTGAATCCATTACATGGCGGTAGATCTGTAATAAAGTCTAAACACAAAGTGTGCCATGGTGTGAGTGGAATATCTAAAGGTTGTAAAAGACCAGCTGGTTTCTTCTTTTGGCTTTTGTTCTGGGCGCAGATGCCACAAGACAGTACAAATGACTTCACATCTTTTCGCCAGGTGGGCCACCAGAATTGTCTTTTAATTTTAGCTTCAGTTTTTGCAATACCTGGGTGCCCTTCCATCAGAGCTTCATGGTAATTGGCGATGACTTGTTCTTGTAGTTCCTTGTGTGGTAGAAATAGACGCCCTTGATAGTAAGGTAGGTCATTGACAACTGAATAATCTTGGCCCTTTTTAACCCAGTACTGCAGGGCTGCTGAATCGAAAAGTTGTTGGATCTTTAAATGAATATCTTCTATGGTCTGCAGAGTAGTTATCCCAAGAATTCTTTGTTCAGGAATTATAGGCACCGGTTCCGGGTTCGAATATGCTTCTCCCATCCCGATTCGGGATAAAGCGTCTGCCTTACCATTCTTACAACCTGGTCGGTAAGTGATCACGAAATTGAATTCGGCAAGGAATTAGGCCCATCGAAGTTGACGCCATGATTGGGCCTTGGCTGTTTTTAAATACTGCAAGTTCCTGTGATCGGTGATTACAGTAATGGTATGCCTGGCACCGAGAAGATAATGCCGCCAAGCCTTGAAGGCGGATTTGATGGCTAACAACTCTTTATCGGTAACCACATAGTTTAATTCGGGGGCCGAAAATGTTCTGGACCAAAATGCTACTGGATGAAGTTGACCGGTTTCTGGATCCTTCTGGGACAGGACAGCCCCCATGGCTAAACTGGATGCATCGGTTTCAACTATGTATGGGAGCTCGGGGCGTGGATGCTTTAAGACAGGTGCCGACGTGAATTTCAATTTCAGTTCTTGGAAGGCTTTTTAAGCCTCTTCGGTCCACAAGAAGCGTTTGTTTTTTCGCAAAAGTGCTGTGATGGTGTGTACAACATATGAGAAGTCAGGAATAAATCTGCGGTAGAAATGAGCAAATCCAAGCATGCTTTGCACCCCTTTAACTGAACTGGGTGGGTGATGGCCACTTGAGAATTGCGTCCACCTTTCGAGAGTCCATTCGGACTCCTTTTGGAGTCAGGATAAATCCAAGGAATTCAACTTCTGTAGCATGAAAAACACATTTTTCCAATTTTGCATATAACTTGTACTGGCGTAGTTTCTCAAGGACTGCACGAACGTGCTTAACATGGTCTGATTCTGAGGAGGAGTACACTAGAATATCGTCTATGTATACGACAACACAGGCGTCAATGAGTTCACGAAGGACATCGTTCATAAAATACTGGAAGGCTGCTGGTGCATTGCATAACCCGAAGGGCATCACCTGATATTCGAATAATCCGTACTTGGTGCGAAAAGCAGTCTTCCATTCGTCGCCCTTCTTTACACGTACCAGATGATATGCCCCGCGGAGATCTAATTTACTGTAGATGCAAGCATCCTTTACTTGGTCTAGTAGTTCGGGGATCAGAGGCAATGGATATCGGTTCTTCACTGTGATCTGGTTTAATGCGCGGTAGTCTATGCACGTTCTGAGGTCACCTTCCTTTTTGGGCATGAAGAATAAAGCTGAAGATGCAGGGGACTTAGATGGACGAATGAAGCCATTAGCAAGGTATTGGTCCAAGTATTGTCGTAGGTGACGGTTTTCGGGTTCCGTAAGGGCGTAGATTCTGCTGCATGGAGGTTGTGCACCGGGTATGAGGTCGATTTGACAATCGTATGATCTATGAGGTGGCAAGGTGTTTGCCTGTTCTTTTTGGAAAACATCCTGGAATTCTTGATATTCCTGAGGTAACTGCATGACTGGATTAGCGACTGTGGCCAGGCTTTTGTTCAAGGTTTTTTCCGGGTAACAGGTGTGTGCACACTCCGGGAAGGTTACGCTCTTCTCTCGCCAATCAATACAAGGACTATGTGTTTCCAACCAAGGTATCCCCAGTATTATTTGGAACTGCGGGGCTTTGATTAAGTCAAACACAATAGTCTCTCGATGCCCATCTTGACCCAACAGTGTCATCTCTGTGGTGGAATGAGTTACAGGCCCAGAGGCAATTTCAGTTCCATCGACTGTGGTGATAACATCCGAAGTGGTCTTTTTGCAGAGAGGTAGATTCATCCTAGAAGCCAATTCATGGTCCACATAGTTTCCCATGGCCCGCTATCAATGTATGCCCTAACTGCGTGCATACGTGATGGCTGCCTTGGATCAATAAGGACCATTGGTATGATTAGGTGCGAGGTCTGAGTGTCCTGCTTTAAGCTCGGAAAGCGGACCTATACGCTTGTCGGGCGTGGTCGTTTCCCGAATCAGGCTCTGTTTGATTTCTATCAGCAACTCCGACTACTTTCTTGGATGGTTTTATAGGACAATCCCGTAGAAAATGTCCTGAGGCCCCACAGTACAGACACAACTGCATCTGTCGTCTTTCTCTTTCTTTTTGAGTTAAGGGTCTCTTAACCCCCCGATCTGCATTGGTTCTGATGCATCTGTTTATTTGGGAGTAACATTGGGTTTAACCAATACCCAATTCTCGAACTTCTATTCTGAAGTCGGTGGTCTAGCTAGACCACTAAGTCTATATATTCTGTGCAATCCTGAGGTGGGTTCACAACTTGGGCCAAAACATCTTTGAGTTCACCCCGAAGTCCACGATGAAATAATGTAATTCGCTTTACCTCTGGCCATCCGGTTTCCACCACCAACCTATTGAAGGTTGCGATATAAGTTAGCAGGTCCTGGTTTCCTTGTCGTAGGGATAGAAGTTCGTTATCCAGGGCCTGTCCCTGTGAATGTCTGGCGAATAATCTTTCCATGCTCAATTGAAAACCCTGAAAATCCCAAAGAAGAGGGTCATCCTGGTTGACTAATGGAATTGACCAATCCGCTGCGCTGCCACTAAGGTATGACAGTAGAAAGGCTGCTTTGGCTTGGTCGTTTGGAAAAGCTCCTGGTCTGCATAAAAAGTGCAAGCGGCATTGGTTCATGAACACGGCAAACTTTTATGGGTCCCCAGCAAAGCGTTCGGGTGGAGCTAAAGGAATGCTCCCTGGTAGAACCACTTGCACAGGGCTGCTCGATGAAACGGGGGTTGAATTCCCCCCAAGTCCAGGTAGTGGTGTTTGCCCGGCTTGGTTTTGCAGCAGTTGTCTGGCAAGATCATCAGTGCGCTCCTTTGACACACTCAGTTCTCTCCTGAGGGCATTAGTTTCTTGGCGCGCGGAGTGCACCTCTGCCCTAAATTCTCCTAACAATTGGGCTAGTTGGTCGGTTTCTGAGATCTCCATTACGCCCGGGTGGGAATTTGTAGATAGTTTTTGCGTTCTGTTACGCTCACCTGGTTCCCACAGGGGTGTCGATCGGACCCGGACAGCTGCAGTCTCCACCAACGTGATGCGTAGTGAAGAGATGACAGTCTGGACTGGCCCGCCTAATCTTGTCTGCTGGACTCGTAGAAGTATTCTCTTGCAAGTGGAGAAAGGGATTTAGCACCCGTGGACTTTAGTGACGGCCCCCCAACAGTTCTCGTTCTCCCCACTAATCACCTCCGAAATTCCCTTTTGGTAACCTCACCTTATGTTTTTAAATGATGAGCTCTCCATCCTGCATGGCATGCAGGGGCGCGTAGATACCAGTTACTTCACTGGGTTGAAGGTACTGGAGGAGTTCCGGAGGAATATTGACTCCAGGGGCTATAAAGTTCAAAGAGTTCAATATGTCCGATGTTCACTCTTGTTCCATTCCCTCGTTAGGTTGCAGCTGGGTCCAAAAGAATATTGCCTGGAGGCAGCTGATGGCATTCAGGTAAGAGTCTGTATTACCAAACATCGTTCGGTAAAAGTTGCATGAGTTTAACTTGCTGTTTTCTCTCCCTTTATAGGTGCGGCATAGGAAGATGCGGCGAATTAAAGAATAATATCTCTGGTGGTAAAGCAGGTAAGCCTATAGTGGCAAAGAGATTGTCCTTGTTGGTTTTCTCGGCTCACCTTGTTATTCCTTTTGTTTTCCCTCCAGGTGCTAGGTTTCGACGAAGAAAATGATGGAGGCAGCGCCGAGTTTAAAGATGTGGTGGACTGGTGAGTATAACGCGGCGCTGCTGCTGGCGAAGCGACGCATGCTGAAATAATGTCCTTTCTCAGGCTTGGAGATGTGCTGGGTCCGGATTCAGGTAAGGAATCAAATAATGTCTGTGATCTAACCTCTTCTCCTGTCTTTGCCTTTTGTCTAGGAGCTCCGGATTCGAGGCGGGTGTGGCAGAAGACTGGATGCTTACTTGCAGACACGGTGAGCGTCACGCTGCTGGATGCAGAATAACGCAAAGCATGGGCTGCTGTTCGGGCGTGGTTTAAACAGCCTGCAAAGTAGTACCAGGTAAGAAGTTCCCCAGAACCACACCCGAGTGAAAAATAGTCCCTGTAATAAAATAGTCCCATCCAGGCCTCACGTTGGCTTGGACTCATTTACAGCATGGTCTGCATAAGGTAAGTAAAGTCTATGAGCCTGGCGCCTGTGGCGCCAGGACTGATTTCTATGATGAGCCTGGCGCCTAAGGCGCCAGGACCGAATCCAAACAGCCCCCAACCGGGGCTGTTGGGGTTTTAATGAGTATCTGCATGCCTGCTCCCGGGGCTGATGGACTCGATCCGGATGCCCGGGGGTAGGCATCATGACAGTATTGTCCTTTGAACGCATATACATAGAGTGAGGGTCCGGTCTGGTTCGATCTGCTCTTCGGTCCTGCAACCTATGATCCAGTTGAACAACAAGGTCAATGAATTCTGAGCAGTCTTTCGGGGGGGGGGGGGTGGGGATTTCACTACTTGTGCGAGAAAATCCTTGAGCTCCCCCCGCAACCCCTGATGAAATAACGTGGTTCTCTTCTCCACTGGCCATTCTGCTTCAACTACAAGTCTATTGAACGTGGCTATGTATGTTAATAGGTCTTGATTCCCTTGGCGTAGGGACAGAAGTTCATTGTCTAATGCCTGCCCATGAGTACGACGGGCGAACAGCTTTTCCATCTCCTGCTAAAAGCCCCTGAAGTCATGCAGCAAAGGATCGTCTTGGGCCACAAAGGGTACCGACCAGTCCGCGGCGCTACCACTCAGGTAGGATAGCACAAAAGCGACCCATGATTGGTCATTCGGAAAGGCCCCTGGCCTACAAAGGAAGTGCAGGCGGCACTGGTTCATGAACGTTGCACTCCTCTTGGGATCCCCCGTAAATCGTTCGGGCGGGGCCAAGGGAACTGCCCCAGGAAGGGTTATCTGAACGGGATTGGCTGATGGCGCAGGCATCGAGGGCACGCTTCCCGGAAATGGTGCATGCCCTGCTTGTGACTGGAGAAGTTGCCGGCTTAAATCATCAGTGCGTTCTTTGGCTACTATCAGCTCTCTCCTCAGGGTGTTGGTCTCCTGCCTGGCTGCATGTACTTCGGAACGTAGCCGCCCCAACATGTGGGCTAACTGGGCGGTTTCTGACATTTCCATGACGCCCAGGTGGATTTTGATGTGAGGCTTTGCGTTCTGTAACGCTCACCTGGTATCCACGGGGACGTCACTCAGCCTGTTCTGACCTCTTACGACCTTGAACCCTTCCCTGGAGGCTATTTGACTGGAGACTGGGCCTGAAACACAGGATTGGTAGAGTTTAACTCCCTATTGTCTCTATGTGCTTGAACCCCTTCTTCCCCGGGGTCCAACCCTTCCCTTTGATCCACAGCTCACCTTGTTTTCTTGGATAGTGTGCTCCCGGTCCTGCCTTCAACGCAGGGGCGCGTCGATTGATGCAGGCTTGTTGCTGCCTAGTTACTTCACTGGCAAGAGTCCGACAGGTAAGTATAATGAGTCTTTTGAACTGTTCTCTAACTTCGTTCCTTTCCTTCCTTAGGTGATGGCCGGCGTCCGGGGATGGTGGCGTGCTGCTGAGAGGAGTAGCGCTGAAGGTGAGTGAGAGCACAAAGCGCGATGCACCCCTTTTGTATTTGCATTGAACTGAGTTCTTTTTCTGTGTCTTTTAGGTGCCGCGACGTTTTCAGCATGGATGCCGGTTATGAAGAACAAATGCGGTGGGTAAGCGCGGTATGCAGCGCCTCTAGATGTTTCCAAACTAACCTGGAGTGTCTTTTCCCTCTTGCAGATGGATGAGAAGTTCCAGAGACAGAGTTCCCCCAGAGTGGCTGGAATTCAGGTAAGCGTTTGAAGCTCGTACAGTATTTAAAAATAAGTGAAGACTTGCAGAATGCTTACTAATGCCTCCTTTCTGTTCTTTTCCCTTTTCCTTAGGAAGCAGCGTGCCGGGATGGGAATGACACCGCCGAAGATGCCCGCAGAACAGAAGGAGCGATGACTGATGGGCAGAAGCTCTGCAAGGTAAGGCTGTTCCTAACGGTGTTCTTGCAGGAGCTGAGCGCAGAAGAAAGCACGATGAGTGTCACGCTGCAGGTGCAGAAAACGCAAAGCATGTTTCTCTGCCTGGGTGTGGCTTAAATAGTCTCTGGGTATCCCAGATGCCTCGGGGCTGAACCACACCCAAAAGACTAGACTGCACATGCAGTTTTGGGAACCGAAATATGTGGGGGCATGCATCTTGTCCCGATCAATGCACTACAAGTCCAATCCCCACTGTTATCCTATGGGAGTGAGTGAGTCTGGAGCCACAAGCGCCAAGTCTGATTCCAAGTGGATCTTTAGAGGGATGGAGAGGCCCTTGAGGGCCATGTAGGTGATTGTGGCCTGGCTCCAGTCTGACATCTTGGAGGGCTGGGGACATGAGGGGCAATCATGACAGGCGGTCACACGATCGCAGGTCACACAGGGTCTGACTGCGAGCCCGGTATCCTTGCCCACGGGGAAACCCAAGATACGAAGGAAACGAGAGAGTAAGAAGGCCACCTCTGTGGAGGGAGCCTTTGCTCTTCCTGCTGTTCCGACAGCACCCATTGGGATTCATGCTCCGGACGGGCTGGGTCCAGTGGTGAATCCCGTCTCAACTCCTGTGGGAGACGAGCCAGAAGACTTTCCTGTGGGAGAGGCTCTCAACCCGGAGGATCATCCCGACCTTCAATGCTTGTTAGCTGAAGGGGGACCCTCCCGGGCAGACTTCTGTAAGGGACAGAGAGAGTGCCACTCTCTCGAGGGTCTGAGGAAACAGGCCCTGTCTCAGGCACAAGGAGAAGTGCCTAGGACATTCCGGATTTATTGGGAGGGTGAGCTCCTTGTTAGTGAGCCCACTAAGCCTGAACCTGGTGCCCTCAAGAGGTTGGTGGTACCCCAGGTTTACAGGCCCTGCCTGCTGCAGTTGGCGCATGAGGTACCCTTAGCTGGTCATCTTGGTACCAAGAAGACTAAGCAGAGGCTCTCTGCCCATTTCTACTGGCCACGGATGGGAGTATAAGTGGAGTCCCACTGCAGGACCTGCCCAACTTGTCAGTTGTCTGGCAAGACTGGAGGCAGTGTCATTGCCCCACTGCAACCATTGCCAGCGGTTGGCACATTGTTTGAGAGGGTGGGCATCGACATCGTCGGTCCCCTTGACCCTCCCACGTCAGGTGGACATCGGTTCATCCTGGTCTTGGTAGATCATGCCACCAGGTACCCTGAGGCTATACCCCTTCGGACGGTTACTGCCAAAGTGGTCGCCAAGGCTCTCCTGGACATTTTCACCCATGTTGGATTCCCTAAGGAGGTTGTCTCTGATAGAGGATCCAACTTCATGTCGAGTTACATGAAAACCATGTGGAAAGAGTGCGGAGTAACCTACAAGTTCTCCACCTCTTACCAACCCAGACCAACGGTCTGGTTAAGAGATTTAATAAAACTCTCAAGGGCATGCTAGGCGCTTTGGAAGAGCCCCTAAGGAAGAAGTCGGATCTTCTCCTGCCATGCCTGCTGTTTGCTTACAGAGAGGTACCTCAAGAGAGTGTTGGTTTCAGCCCCTTTGAGTTACTCTTTGGACATCCCGTGAGGGGACCCCTTGCCTTGATCAAAGAAGGTTGGGAGGCCACCCCTCCAGGTACCGCCAAACAAGTGGGGTCTGTGTGTTAGGCCTCAGACAGAGGATGACACAGATGATGGGTCAGGCAACAGCGAATCTCAAGACCAGCCAAGAATTGAATAAGTACTGGCATGACCTTAAAGCATCTCAAGTGGATTGGACTCCGGGACAGGAGGTCCTCATGATGGAGCCTACCAAGCCTCGGGCTTTGGCAGATAAATGGACTGGACCCTTCAGGATAATCTCCAAGATGGGCGAAGTCAATTATCTGGTTGACATGGGAGTCCCTGGGGTAGCCCCTCAGCTATTCCATGTTAACAGGCTCAAGCCTTTCCACAAGCGAGCAGAAGTCTCATGTCTCTTGCTAGCTTCAGAGCAAGAAGAGGATGAGAGTGAGCCCCTTCCTGATTTGCTGCATAGCAACCCTCAGGATGGCTCTGTGGAGGGAGTGCATCTCTCTCCCGATCTGACGACAGAGCAGCAGAGGGCCTGCAGGGCTTTGCTCCGGCAGTATGCCTCTCCGTTTTCACTGACACCAGGCCTTACACCGTGGTGTAGACACGAAATTGACACTGGTGACAGTGTGCCTGTCAAAAGCAGGTGCTACCGTATGTCAGATACCGTTAAGAACCACATCCAGGCTGAGGTCGCCAAGATGTTGGATCTGGGTGTTATTGAACCCTCAAACAGTCCCTGGTGCAGTCCAGTGGTCCTTGTCCCCAAGGCAAGTTCCCAGGCAGGTACCAAGGATTGGAGGTTCTGTGTGGACTACCGAGGAGTCAATGCCGTCACCAAAACTGACGCGCACCCATTGCCCCGGGCTTATGAGCTCATGGACACCATAGGTGCTGCCAAATTTGTGAGCACCTTCTACCTTATCTCA
The DNA here is from genome assembly GCF_040938575.1 of Ambystoma mexicanum. Taxonomy (NCBI): domain Eukaryota; kingdom Metazoa; phylum Chordata; class Amphibia; order Caudata; family Ambystomatidae; genus Ambystoma; species Ambystoma mexicanum. The sequence continues at coordinate 1,226,870,589 of NC_090922.1, forward strand.
GGCTATTAGCAAATAGCTCTGACGGACCATGCCAAGGAAAAGACGGTGTTCTCAACACCAGAGGGACTCTACCAGTTTAGGGTCATGCCTTTTGGGTTGAAGAATGCCCCTGCCACTTTCCACAGATTGGTCAACCATGCGCTCAGTGGGCCGGAAGCCTTTTTTAAATTTTTTTTATTTTTTTTATTGTGTTTGATTCATTACTGAACCTTTACAATGTTACAAAAACTTTAGAAAATGTCATTATCTTTTTAAAAACATTTCATACAGAATTTTCTTACATTTATTTTTATACACCATTGAGCCAATGATGATTAGGGTACAATTTCAATTAAAACATACTTATAACATATATTAGTATCAAGGATCCAATTCATTTAGAGCAATGATGCTTTGCATTACAACCTCAAGGAAGTTTGTTAGTCCAATAAGTAAATGTATGCTATTCCCCCATATGCACCTGTTCCATAATGAGAGCCTCGAAAGCTCCATACCAGATTGCCAATGGCTTCCAAAATGAGTGATTCTGATATCATTAATATGTACACAATAAATCACTAGATGCCTCAGGGATTCAACAGATCCACCAATTTGACAAAATCTACATTCCATGCCCTGATTCCCAGAATTTTCCAATTTCCCACACCATCTACCTATTCGGTCGTGTGTAGGAAACCGATTTAGGCGAAAACGTATGTATAACTTTCTTGCAGCCTGACACGGAAATTGTAATAGGTATCTGGGAAAATCCCCTATTTTTCTTCTAAATGCAGTGTATTCTTTGTATGCTTTATATCTGCCTATACGATCAGATTGCAAGCACCAAGTCAACAGTTGGAATTTGTGCTTATTAGAGGGCAGACATAAAATCAGATCCTCCTTCGATATGTTTAATTCTTCCAAAATTACATCCATTTTCCTTACAAATCCGGACAAATCGGCTAGAGATCCTAATTTGATCATTGCATTTAGGTCTACATAAAGTGAGTTCCTAGTGGGACTCAACATTTTCCTATAATTATTAAGCAGCCTCCAATTCCATTTCGCGGAGAGAGGCAGAAGACCGAGCTCATGTCTGATTATGTCATTGGGAATAGATTTTGCTAAACATAATACCCTTTTCCAAAGTATACCCTGCAGCATATCCAGTATATCATCAATCTCAACAGTGCATAGGTCAAGAATATAAAGAATGCTTGGCTCAATTTTTAGCAGGTAAAATTGTATTAATGGTATTAATGAAAAATTACAGTATTTCCTATAAAGGATACACATCTGTGCAGTAAGAGGTTTCATCTTTTCCCTAAGCAATGTTTCCCACCATTTTTTAGAGTTGTGATCAGAGAGTGTGTATCCGAGGTAACGCATGTCATTCACCACCTCAAGCTCTACCAACCCAATTGACCAATTCAATTTCCTGGTTCTTTTATTTCCATCATTACATATTAAAATTTTGTTTTCGCTTGGTTTATTTTTAAATTGTGATCCTCTGCGAACAAATAGAGGGCATCCAACTTATTATGCAGCCCAAATGGCGTTCTGTCGAGGATCAACAGATCGTCCGCAAAACAGATGCAATTCAGTTTTAGATCACCTAGGCAAACCGGATAATTTATTCCATCCTTCCATATAATATCCATGTAAGAAAGGTATAGATTAAATAAGACCGCTGCCAGGCAACATCCCTGTTTGAACCCAACTTCTGTGGAAATAGCCTGCGTTAGGGTTCCAGTACTGTTTAACCGTACCCTATAGTTCGTCTTAGAGTACAACATAGCTATCAAAGCCACTATATGTACCGGAATCCCAAGATGTATCATAATCTCCCATAATTTAGATCTTATTACTGTGTCAAAAGCCGAGTTCAGGTCGAGTGCAGCCATATAGACTTTTCCTCTTCCCCCTTTTTTCATTTGACACTGCAAATACGCAAGAACAGTGGCATTAAGAGTGCACCCCATGGCTTTACGGAACCCAATTTGAAATTTGGACAGCGTATCATTAGAGAAAAGGTAGTCCTGCAATTCCTTTAAAATAAGCTGAGAAAAAATCTTCGATGAGGCATCCGTAAGTGCAATGGGTCTAAAGTTATGCGGATCATCTATCGGACCTTTCTTATAAATCGGAACCATTATGGCCGAACACCATGAGCCAGGAATTTTTTTGTGAGAAATATATCAAATTTTAATTTAAGAATCTCAGCCCAGAATATCGGATCAAGTTTTACCACACATGCCAGGATCCCATCCGAGCCACATGCTTTAGAATCTTTCAAACTCGCTATGGCATTGATTATGTCCTCAACAGACCAGGGACAGGACTCCAGAATATACTCAGAAAAATCAACAATACGTTCACTGGAAAACCTGTTTGGCAATTCGAATTTCTTAGTAAGGTATTGTACCCAGGTGGTAGACAAAATAGAAGGCTCAATGGAGAGTGCAGGGGCGGTTATAGTTCTAATCAGCGTCCAAGTATTCCTAGTATCCCGGGACAAGATGTTATGCATCATACGCTGATTATCCCTAATGGCAGTTACCTGCCGGAGTTCTCTGATCTGATTTTTGTGAGATAGAATAATGCGCTTCTTTTCAGCTTGGTGTGCATCATGACTGAGTTGCATTCTAAATACATACCTCATTTTTAGATTTTTTGCAATCTTAAGCTTATACATTCTGAGATCAAATGCATGTTTGTGCACCTTTGCAATTGGATACATCTTATTCTCCTGTGCAATACCCAACAAGTGTGCCTGAATACAACTGCTCAGTTCAACTTCTAGTCATTTATCAATTGACCTTGGATTGCGACTGATATATTTAAATAGAGCATCCTCCTTGATCCTATTAATTAGTCTTAAGCAGGTCCTCCTGTTCCATCTTATCGACAGGCCAGGCCTTTCAATCTCTGTCAGACTCACAGCAGGTTCGGAGTACAAACTCCAATTGCGAATATTGAGTTTAATACAAATGGCAGAGTGATCCCCATACCCAAGGTCTAATATTTGTGTAGGTTCGCAATTCTTACACAGGACAGTACATATAAAAAAATGACCTATGTAAGAATTTCTATTACCTCGCTTCCATGTAAGCGGATCCAAGCAACCCTCAGGCTCCACCAGTTGAATATCCCATCCTAGTAGATATTTTACCCACTTTTGACTGTTTTTCAATGACAGGGATGATCTCTTTTTTTTATTTCTCTCTCGAATACTCTTGTTATAATAACAGGAGGAATTGAAGTCCTGCCCCAATATAATCCCCACACAACCCATACGTACAAATAAGTCTTCCAAAATTCCATCAAGAGTGCTGGCAATCTGATCCCATGTTATTCGAGCCTTATTCCAATATATACATATGAGAACCAAAACTAGGTCCCGAGTTTTGCATGGATTCATTTTCATTACCAGAACACTTTCCTCTTTGTACAGCAACAGAACATCATATTTACATCTGTTGCTAACAAGTACTGCTATTCCACCAGAGGGCCTACCCTTTGGACCTCTAGTAGCATCCATCGAGTAACAGCTGTATCCAGCAATGTTAAAAACAGAAATATGCATCGTCTCTTGCAGCAGAATGATTTCGGGACAATTCCCTAAATCAAACTTGCCATACCAGCGATGAAAGTTCGATAGGCCACAGCAATTCCATGATGTGACCGTAAGGGGACCCACGCTACGCTAACGCATCCTCTTTTACTTTTACTGGTGGACCATTGGTTCCACATGCCAGAGGTGTAATCCCATTCAGTGCTACCACAAGTGCAAGCAATTGCTTCAAAGTATCTCCACTGATATTCAACCGTGAAACAGTTTGTAATGGCATCTCTTTTACAGATTCAATGTCAGGTGGAGTTTCCAGAAATTCCTCAGCATCTTTTACATTCATGAATACACATGGGGCAAGGCCAAGTGCGATAAAATTCTCCCTCAGCTCCCACATCATTTTCATAATAATTATAGACTGGAACCCACATAAGATACAATGATTGTAGTTGGTGGCCAGCCTTATCCAATCCATGTCGTCTGAGCGCAAAGTTCTTAGAGAGGGGATGGCTTGAAACATTTTCAACATAAATGTTCTATTCAAGCTTGTTTTACCATTTATTTGCACATCACTTTCCCAACCCATAATAACCGGCATTACTGCAACTAATTTCTCCTCACAATACACTTTTTTCATACCTGACCCCATTCGGCTCTCTTCATTGCATTCCTCATGTTCCACTTCCTCCTCTTTGCCAGCCATTTTGGATTTAGGATTAGCGCTGCCACCTAATGGCTGCATCTTGGACTTGTTCTCTGGCCCACTTACTACCTCAGCAGATGTCACCTCCTCTCCATCCACAACATCACAAATTTCACCCTTACCTAGATCAACTTTGTCACCCATTCCTTTCCTCTCAACTTCAACTGACCGTACACTCCTCCCTGCCTCATTACTGCAACGGATATTATCCTGAAGCCTTTTGTGTGGCTTACTTAGATGACATTGCCATCTACAGTTCCACCTGGGAAGAGCATTTGACGCATCTGGATAAAGTGTTGCAGGCCTTGAAAAGGGCTAACCTCACTATCAAGGCCACCAAGTGCCAGATAGCTCAGGGGAAAGTCACATATCTTGGTCTTGAGGTAGGAGGGGGTCAAATCCAGCCTCTCCCCAGTAAAGTACAGGATGTACATGACTGGGAGACTCCCACTACTCCAACCCAGGTGAGAGCCTTTTTGGCCTCACTGGGTACTATCGCAATTTCATGGCAGACTATGGAACCATAGCTGCACCCCTGACAGCTCTGACTTCGCCCAAACAACCTAGGAAGATTAATTGGACTGAAGACTGTCAGAGGGCCTTTGATGGCTTGAAAATAAGTCTGTAGGGCACCCGTGTCGTGTGCGCCTGATTCCAGCAAACCCTTTATCGTTCAAACTGACGCCTGTGACACCGGAATTGGAGCGGTCTTGTCCCAGTTAGATGACAAAGGGAGAGAACATCCTATCATATTCATCAGTAGACAACTCAAGGGTAGAGAACTTAGGTGGGCTACTGTTGCAAAGGAATGTTTTAGCATAGTTTGGAGCCTTAGGCGTTTTAGGCCCTACCTTACTGGGTCTACCTTCAAGGTCCAAACAGATCATAAGCCCCTGAAGTGGCTTATGCAGATGAAGGGTGAAAACCCGGAACTGCTCAGGTGGTCCATCAGCCTGCAAGGGCTGGACTTCGCGATAGAGCACAGACCAGGGAAGAGTCACAATAATGCATATAGCCTTTCCAGAAGGTATGTTGATCGTCTGGATGAGGGTGTCTATCTCGTGGGAGAATAGGCACCCTAACCTCAGTCTGTGGGGGGGGGGATGACTGTGATGCTGGAAATGCATCAGAGGGACAGGCCCTCCGTATCCTTGTCCTGTACTGCTTTTTATCGTGTGTCCTGACGTGTTTTCCGCGCAGGAGTTCATGTGGGACTCCTGGCAGTGCAGCTCTCTCTTTTGGTTTGGTGACCAGACCCATGGGATACCCTTATGGCACCCATGGGTGGGGGTCTAGTTTTTTTGGGCACCTGTGTATGACCCATGGCAGGGTACGGGCTGGTGGCAGCTCCATGCTGAAATGACTGGTGTCCTGAGCGTCCTCCATTTTGGGATGCCCAGGCCCTGATTCCAGATGGAGACAAAATGGCCCCCATGGCCTCTTGCCTTCCATCCCCTGTTACCTTGATCTTCCCGAAGTCCCGGGAAGCCCTGCCTCTGTCCCTTCCCCCTGACTGGCTGTTGGGTGGAAGTTCCACATATGGTAGTGTGGGGAAGTGCTGACCAGACTGGCTGGAGCCTTCTCAACGACCGTATGTTGTGGGTACGGCTGTGGGTGGGACCTGGGTGAATGGAGTGTGTGACGAATACGCATTCTATGTTGTGGGTGTCTAGTATCTGGTGGTTGACACAATGCCTGAGACAGCCCTGCCCGAAACCAGTATGAATGCAGTATGGAGTGTTGAATGGCTCGGAACTTGTCCCAATACACATAACTTGTTGTGAGTGTCTGAAGAGAAGTGAATGGCCTGAATGCACTGTGTGCCTGATTGGCTGCCTGCCTGCCTGAATGCCCTTAGTAGTGATTGGATGCTTGAGTGTGACCCAGCGGAATGAATGGGAGATCAACAGTATATCTGGGGACCTCTCACTGCTAGGAATCATGTTCAGAAGCTGAAGTCCACTACGATGAGTAACTGGAGTAACTGAAGCTTGACCTTGAAGCCCTGTTGGACGAGAAGAATTGCTGTTGCTCTCCTTCACAATCTGAAAGCTGTTGTGCCTCCAAGAACTGACCCAGAGCGGATCTGGTAAGGCGCCCTCTTCCCGAGCTACGAGGGACCATCGTGCACCAGCTGATCTTTGCCAAAGCTCCCTGGTAGACAGACCTTCGACAGGCTGCCGACCCGAGACGGGGACTGCTGCGGAACACCATGGAGAAGCACCCGGACTGTTGTCCACCACTGTCCACGACCGCTGTCGCCGACCAGAGCTGCTGTGCTCCTGTTTGCCTAAGAACTTTTGAATCTAAGGACGCTCTCGTCCGCATGGTCGCCGCTGTATCCGGCTGGAGAAGACCTGACCGTCGATGCGCCGAGGAGCATCCACCGGTGGGTTTCCCGCCACCCAAAGACCACAAAGACACCAACGACTTGACGCTCTTGCTGGGCCACAGTTCTTCAAACTCTTTGCAGTCCAGAACTATCGAAACCGATGTGCCCCGCACGCCTCTTCCTTGCAGGACGTTTACGCTTCCCCGTCAATGAGCACCGCTAGGAACGAAGCTGCCACTTCACCGTCGTAGCTCGACCTGTTCTCTGTCGGACGTTCAACGACCCGTGACTCCTGCCTTAAAGGGAGGGCACTCAAGAAGGGCTGTCGATTCCCTGACAAGGAACGCTACAACGCCAGGTACTTTGGGGTTGCAGAACTATTGGGAAGGCTGTTGAGAACATTATATGGACTGGGCTTGTATCTTTATTCTACAGGTTGCCCAGGTGGGGGGGGGATCTCCACACAGAACTGTGTTTAACGGTAGTGACCAGTATTCTGCCAGTTGTTCAACCATCTTGCTTTCCTTCCTCTCTCTACTGCTGGTTTCCTCTTTATTTTGATCTGTGTGACATTCTGACCGTATGCACTTAAATGAGATCTGATAACATTTGTGGTACCACTTTAGAACTGTATATATTTACCATTGTTGATTTCTGAGCACAAAGTGAGTTATTGTAATAGTGTACATCACCTCGAATATTAATTATATAAAGACTGTGTTTTAACCAATACAGTGTGTGGACATTCCTTTGTGGGGGCTTGGGGACTACACTGTACTTAAGAACCAGCCTGCATCACCTCTTGAGAAGCTAGGCCTTGATTGCTCGTCCATTGCTACCACAATAGAGAATCTTGGCTGGGGTCCTCTGTGCCTCTCCTCTACCATATAGAGAGCAGAAGTACAGACCACCCCCCTCCGGTCTTTACAATTACGCATCCAATCATTCGTGTGTTCCTTCTCGCTTGGATACATTTTCCATAGCTCTAAAACAGCGAACCTTTTCTGTAACTTCTTTCCTGTATATGCAGCATGTAAATATGTTGTGATGTGTTGCAATACTGTTCTTGATAGTGAACCTTCTTGGGGCCAGAGCAAATACATTTTATCAGCCGTGCCTTTAACCCAATCAGAATTATACTTCCTAATCTTTGGTGTGTATCTCAGTAGTGTCTTGCATAGGTGCAGCAGGGGTATGTCCCCCCATGATGACAAGTCGTTTTCAACTGCCAATAGGTACCAGTTCATTTTAATATTTTATTGCTTCAGTCAAATATACCACAGTAATCGATTTGGGCAGGCACCATCAATCACCACCCATTACTAAAAACCCAATTTTTTAACCAGTTTTAAAACCTATACAATAATATCCTTTTTATTACTTCATTTATACTTTTATCGATTCTTGCTGTTTTTATTATGAACACCCTAAGAATCTGCTTTTATTTATTATCTTTTCAAATTTGCATCCTTCTCTGATTGACTTCAATCTTTAGATATTAAAATCTGATAACCAGCTGGATTATTGCTATCATTTTATAAATCTTAATGTAAACAAAATAAGTTGTATGTTGACATATTTACAACCGCATACAAATGTTCACTTTTAATTCTCTGTGATCACTTTCCTTTCCTGTCTTTAGTAAATGTATCATCTCAAATTTACCCCATTTTGGAGTTTGACACACATTCATCTAGGCTTTGCCTCAGGAATCCATATAAAAACACCCCACTTGCAGTTTAATGCGGGTCCATCTTTGCCCTTGGAATGAGGAATCGAGTTATCTCTCTCTCTTTTAACCCAAAACAACCTGTTACTATATATACACTTGCAATACAATCCCTCCCCTTTATTTGCCAAGTTCGATGCTCTACTTGCATCCGTTGCTCAGCTCAAGCCCCTCGGTATCGACTCTTCTCCAATCGACCACTTTGCTATTGGTCGGAGGGGCACCTGGTGGCCCCGGATAGGAATTCCTTCAAAGGGGTACCTGCTGACCGTTCTATCACCATAAGTGTGTCTTTTTCTCAGTTCTCCACAGGAATCTCTGCAATCTTTTGGCTAATGATGGAAGATATCAAGCATCCGAGAGTCTAGATCTGGGCCCAGGAAAATGGATCAGAACCATCCGCACCACTACCAAAATGTGCAGTAGCACCTGGGGCATTCCAAGTGCCAGATGAAATTATCAATAAAGGATCTCAGACCCAAATAACCGGACAGACTCAAAGAATATGGCAAAATACTACTTTATCAGCTCAAAAAAAGTTGGGAAACCTGGTGAGCAAACAAAGTGCAGCTCAAACACACAGCAATATTTTGATTTTACAAAAACTTTATACTTCGATGTACGTCAGCTAGGATGTCATCCTACGTGGCAAATAATACAAATCCTATTGGGTCGAGGGATTGGTTAAGGGAACATACATACCCATATATTGTTTAGGTGTTAGTAACATAATTCGCTGCCCCTTATCTGGTAGGCACGCCTCGGACTACCTTTAAATACGTATAATTCATATTAATAGCAGCAGCAGCGGATTGGCTTCTGCAACACTGTACAGTACACTGCTACACAGGTCCTCGTGAATGGTTGGCATTCGCTCCCAACCTTGGACTTTCGGCTCGTTAGCAGCATGTGAGTAAAACAAAACCCAGGTGTGGGGAACAACGTCAGACTACTACCCATTTGGTCAATTAGCCTACCATCTCTCATCAGTTAAGCCCCAGCCAAGGCTTCTTCTTTCTAGTGGACTTGCTGACTGTTCTGGGATTTTTAAGGGAGTGTAGGTACATCACTACCTTCAGTTAGAGCCTAATGAATAGGCCTTGTTTTCGAGTCTTGAATCACGTGTGAGGAGACCACGATTTTGTCCATTTTAACCTGTTATTTAATGCTATTTAATTCAATTATAGTGATTTTATTACTCCTCTTGGACTCTGGAGACTTGGTTGTTCCATCTCACATATGCTTTCTGTGTCTTTAATTGTTTCTTTAATTGTCCAATGCCTGGCACTTGCAAATGTTTTCTTCTTTCTTTAATCTAAGAGAAATATGCCATACGTACTTGGCTTATCCTCTTTTCCTCCCATTGGGCCTTGAAATTATTCATTGATGTGGCATCCTTATTGTCAGAAAAAGTATCCACAATATTGGAACTTGGTTGGGGGATCTGTAGCTCAAATCTTCCCTATCATCATATCACAAGTTAGTTTGAGTACATTCTATTCGAGTATTGCTTTTTCTTATGGGGGATTCACTCCACCGTGTTGAGTTCCTGTTTTTTCTTTATCCTTCCAGGTTTTTCACATAATATGTTGTTTCCCAATTTTATTTCGCTTCTTTGGAATGCAACCTTTATTAAAAAATTAGAGGTGTTGATCTAATATCTCTCAGCTACTAAGAACATTATATAAGTCGAGAGGTAGACTTCATGAAACTGTTTCATAAGTCATATTTGTTAAAAATTATTTAGAGTGTGTGGACCAGAGGTAGTCAAAAACAACTCCTATTTCTTTCGATTCGGAGATGTATTTCTTGGTGAAGACTCCAGATCTACTGTTTTAGTAAAATTTATACGATCCCTTTTCGTGTTGAGCTAAAAAAATATGACTTGATTGAAGGATTTCTCTGATCTGTCATTGTTCAAATCTAGTCACAAGGAAGCCGACCAGTTTCAGTGGTATTGAGGTAATTGGGACCACTTTCTTCAGGGCTAATGACCGACACCCCTCGGTGTGTGGTCTAATTACTTCTGCTGGTAGTGGTGAATCTCAAAAATCAGAATAGGAGATTGCCTTGTATATGGAAGAGCAAAAGGGAGGGAGAAAAGAGAGAAACAGGGGAAAGTGCCATTAGGGGCATATCCCGTGCATAGCCTCGTAGTCATAGAAGGGCATAGTGTACACATCTTACCCATTAATGGTGAAGCAACTCCCAGATGTCAGGGTCCTGGGTGCGGGTAGGTAGATTATTTACCAATTCCCGTATCCGAGATGATCACACATTCCTTATTCCCCTACAAAAGAGATATATTCTTTTAGATTGAGGTGAAAGAATGAAACTAGAAGGATGACTGCATAAGCGTCAGAGAGCATTTATGATTCAAAAACGTTAAAAAACTAGCTTTTTCAATTAACAGGTCGACTCCAGAGGAGTTTGACCTGGGGAGCTCACAGGCCCAGTCAAGATTCCCCATGTCATGTTGCCATTAAAAACAACCCATCTACTCATTCTCTGTTGTTTGTAACCCATATGGGGCTTGGAATGAACCACATTATCGTGGTGTACCAGGCCAGCCTAATATATGGCGGAAAAATATATATATATACATGGGGCGACCTGAGATGGGGATATTAGTTCAGCCCATCATCTGGTTTTTCACATGGTTTTTCACAAAAGGCAGGGGGACCCAGAGCGTGGTTCACAGCTAGGGGTTGCGTAACTAATCTGTGAAAGCTGTGGTCTCGCTGTATATCACGTGGATATTTTAAAACTATATGTGTTAACTAGAATCAAGAAACGGCCACAAAGCGGCAGCAATGAGGCTAAGGAGCCGTGCATAGTCAGCATTAGCCTAGACATTTCTGCTATTGCTTACCTCCCAGTTGGTAAGGAGTTCCCCTCGAGATTCTGACCATAATCCGATGTTGATACACGGAATGGCAACTCGGCTGTCGTATATGCAACGCGAAGTGCGTCACGTGATAGGTTTCGTGTGGGTCCTCGTGGACACTAAAAAAGGACTCATAAACGGACCGCATGGATGGCGGCCATCTTGGTATGAAATTAAATGAAAGCGGCCGGTCTGTCTAAAAAGAGGCAGACGGGCCGTGTTGCATTAGTCACATCTCTCGTATAGGTGACCCAAGAATATATATTTCATGAATATATATTTCAGCCATAAGTACTGGCTGAAATGAGGGGAAACCAGGAGAAAAGCCAGACACTGTGGTGACGGGCTAGATCTACAGTGAAAAGTGTGTGGTTGAACTTATTTGAAAAAGGAGACAACGTAAATAGTGGGAACATAAATTATGAAAGATCCTGCTATACCATCCTGATGGTCTTGTTCAGGGAGAACCCAAAGATATTGGAGATTACCAAGGTTACAACTCAAAAGATAGCTTGCAGAGGCTAATATTTTTGTGTATTGTTTGCTTCACATAGTGTATAAGTTTGGATGGTGCTACTCGTGATCACGATAAATCCGGATGAAGTAGGAGATGTTTATACACCAATACAATGGGTGTGGTGGGGATGTAAAGTGTCTCTAACCGGAGTGTCAAGGGGGAAAGGAAACTTGCTCTAGGTATTACAACAGCGATAGGATATACAATCAATAGCTAGCCGTACAGTTCATTACACATATACATTCTGGGAACAAAAGCAATGAGTATTTAAAGGGTAGCAAGTGATTGCCAACACATTGATTCATTTAAGCCTTCCACATCGGTTCGTAATCTGTATATCCATAATTGTTCACGTCTGAAGAGTAAATTATGAATGTTCCCTCCTCTTGTTGGTATCTTCACTTTCTCAAGAATAGTCCATTTCATATCATCGGGACTGTGCTTTTTTTCTATGAAATGTTCCACCATAGGGGCTGTGGTCTTTTTTGTTCGTATACATGAGCGATGCTCTGCCAGCCTCGTTCTGATCGGTCGGGTAGTCATTCCCACATATCTAAGTGCACATGGGCAGGTGATCAGGTAGATAACATTTTTAGTATTGCAGTTAGTCATTTCTTTTTGTACCCATGGATGATGCCATCCAATATCTATGGTTTTGGTTCTCGTAGTCCCAGGGCAGGCACTACATGACCCACATGGAGTATGTCCTGTTGGTTTTTCACAGTTCCAAAGTGTATCCAGAGGCAGGCTTTTTTCTTTGTAGGTTTTGACGAGGGAATCCCTCAAGTTCTTGTTTCTTTTCATGGCAAACCGTGGAGTGGCCATATTCGATTCGCCCACATTCAAGATTGACCAGAGTCTTAGGACTTCCTGTTTGAGTTTGTTGGTTAGTGGTGAGAACGTGAAAACCGCTGTAATCTTGTCCTCAGAGCTTTTTTGTTTAACGTGCTGGTCTAATGTAATATCACGTGGAATGTTACGTGCCCTCTTTCTTGCCTGCTGGATGTTTTTTCTAGGATATCCTCTCTTTTTTAGTTTATTGGCCAAATGTTCCGATTGTCTTTCAAGCTCTGTGATGTTAGAACAGTTCCTTCTATATCTTAGAAATTGGCCGAAGGGCAGATTGTTCTTCAGACTTGCTGGGTGAAAACTTGAAAATGTTAGCAAAGAATTCCTATCGGTGGGTTTGTTAAATACCGAGGTGGTTATGATGTTATTTTTGATTTCAAGTTGGAGGTCTAGAAAGTGTATTCGGGATTTGCTGTGCGTCTCAGTGAATGTCAGATGTCTATTTCGTTCATTGAGCCAGATTATAAATCTTGTTAGTTCTGGTTCGGAGCCTTTGAAGATCATAAGCACGTCGTCGATGTAGCGTGACCAAAGTTCTATATGGGCTTTTCAAGGATTTGTGTCGGGGTAGATGGTATCCTCCTCGAAGGCTGCTACATATAAATTAGCAAGACTTGGCACGAAAGTTGCGCCCATGGCTGTACCCGATATTTGTTCAAAATATGTATTTTCATATAGAAAGTAGTTCTTCGTGAGCGCTATTTCTGCCATCTGCATAATCAATGTAACCGGAGTGTCTACGAGTAAACAAAATGCGTTCCTACCTTAAGGATACCACTGCGGCATTACTACTTCTCAAAAATCGGAATTTTGACCCTGAGACTCATCTACTTGTCACTCTAGACATTGAGTCATTGTACACAAGGATCCCACAAATGGCCACGTTACAAGTAGTAGAAAACATCCTCAGAAATCTGGATCCACCCCTAGACACTCCGGTTACATTGATTATGCAGATGGCAGAAATAGCGCTCACGAAGAACTACTTTCTATATGAAAATACATATTTTGAACAAATATCGGGTACAGGCATTGTAAGCAATATTCAATCAACACTACAGCTACGTCAATGCCTAGTCTGGGATGCTGAGGAAAACCCTTATTGGTGTATTTTTATGTCCAGTTCAGTACTCTGGATGACAACCCTTGTATAACACCCCCCTCTTAGAATCCCCCTGACCCCACTGAGCCAAGAAGTAGGTTTGTTTTGCAAATTAAAAGTTTTATTTGGACAATTCATCAATATATATCTATCACACTTTTATAATATACTAATATCTGATAGTACACTGAGACATATGATGTGGATCCACAATGGGTAATGTTACAGTAGTACACTTGATTACTTATGAATAGTATAGAGGATGAGGTAGCTGAAAATGCTTTATGGTTTCAAGGAAATGCAATGAGGAATAAAATGCAGTACAGAAATACTTGATATGATTTTAGCAAAAGATAAGATAATCACTTTTTCTCTGGCAATTCACCCCCCTCCCCTATGCAATGTAAGAAATGGAAGGAGATGGAAAGAGGAGCACACAGTTCTCAGGAATGCAATCAAATACAATACGAAATTCAGTTCCCCCCCAGCAAGCTTAGAGGAAACAGGTAGGAGTTTGAAACACAGGCCCAAAATGCTTTTAAAATGTGATGGTAATGGATGGGAAAATGTGCCAACTGATTTTAATTCCCTCTAGAGATTCAGGGTGAGTGGGAGATGCGTGTTGGTATTAGTTCAGGCTCACTTTAGCAATGCTCTATGAGTTATTACCAAGTTGCAAACGGATTTTAACAAAAGAAAGAATGGAGCTGCTATTTTGACAAGTGGAGAAATTGAGCAAAAATCGCAAATCGCGGTAAATTTCGCGAGTGCGTGAATCGCGATTGCGGTAAAATTATAGGGAATAGGAAGTCGGTTGTATGCTTGTTGGAAAGCTTAGATTCTAAGCTTTCAGAGGAAAGTTAAATCTCGTTCCTAGCCCAAATGGTTCCAGCGATACGGACGATTAAATAAAGGTAGTTTTTCGGATTTAAAGTAAACTCAAAATGACAGGTGACAGCTTGCAGCTGCAGAATTAACAGGTGACAGTTGTGCAGCTTTAAAAATGACAGATGACACGATTTCTAGGAGGCAGTTCTACTTAGGTTAAAATAGTTTGGATTAGATTATTTTAACTAAGAGATTGGTTCTGCACAGTTCTGCTAGGTACTCACAATATAAATTTGAACTAGGCCTCGTCACGGATCTGGTCAACACGTCTGGCTGCGGTTCTGTCTGCTCGGTGGGTCAATCAGGCACCGGTTCGGCTCACAGTGATCTGGGTCAGCTCTGCTCTGCTGGTCTAGCCTCTCTGGATTCTGGATGTAACACTGCTTTCTGGGTACTGCTACAGGTTCTTGCAAAAATTCTCAGCAAAAATTCAAACGGCTCGCCCGGCTGTTGAATAGTTTGCTTAGTTTTGAGGCCTGCTGAAGAGGATTCAGCTGGTGGATTCAGGCCTCTCTGCTACAAATTCTGGAGTTAATTTCTGCTACAGGTTCTGGAGATTGATGGATTTGAAGTCTGGATCTCTGGATGTGAAGTCGTCGGTCAGCATGCTCCGCAGCAAATGGAATTGAATGTCTCTACCTGTCCCAGCAGTCTCTTTTTATGTGTTTTGGAAAGTGGGTGTGTGCGTTGGTCATAACTAAACCTGCCCCTCTCACTTATCATTGGCCAATTCCTCCTCTCTCCCTTGATTGGGGGGAGGAAATGTGAGTCAGAGTGATGCTGTAGGTTTTATGGTCAGAGGAACCTCCCCTTGTCAGATTGCACACAAATCTATTTCTGACCCAAATACATATTTATCTATGTACCATTTTTCTAATATTATAGGTCCAGTTAACATATTTTCTGTAGCACCAAACCATCCGATCCCTGTCTTTGTACGATGTCGTGTCCACTGATGACAGAATTCTCCCCTTTTCATCCAGATAACGACCTCTAAACCTTTCCAGATTTTACACAAATGTGCACCAGGGATATGGGTTACAGATGATAAAGTGTCAGATTTTTAACATGCATACATTTGGAGTGAGACCCTATTTTCCGCTAGCAACCCCCCAGAATACACCAGAGGGTCCTAACGCCTCTTAAAATGTTCACAGAAAAATTACAAAAATAATGGTATTATTTATATAATTTTGACCAGTCCGCACTATGAGTTATCTATCTTTTTTAAATGATGCCCTGGTCAAAAAAGAGGTGTGGCTTCCCACATCACAGGGTGGAATAACTGGTTTATCCACTTCCCCCAAGCTCAGCTGGCTTGCAGAGGCACTGCCCCCTCCCAGTTTCCCCTAAGAGGAATCCACTTTACGCCCCCCCCAATATAACATTTGCCTGAGTCCAGGACAGGCCTTTGTTCAACTTCCTGCAGTCCCCAGCTGCCCCTCCCCTTTCAATCAACAGGGCCATGTGACCTCAGGATGCAGCCAGGCCTGGGAACACAGCTGTTGATCCAGTTTCAACTCCTGTCAGGGGTAGTTGTCAGGCAGAATTCAGTTTCATTAAGCCAGGTTTCAGCTTAATGTCACTTTTTGTTCCCAGTTTTCTACATTCAAATCAAACTGACAATTTTTACCTATACATTAAATAATTACTTCCTTCAAGTCATTTCAGAATATAGTTTTACATTGTATCCACCTCTTAGCAAGTCTTTCCTTGGTCTGGTTTTGCTTCATTTGTTCAGTTTTACACAAAAGTCTGGTGGTTTTAAAACGCTGGCTTTCTGATAGTGGTGAGTACTGGTGATGCAACCATTTTTGGGATTACGAAAATGAATTCCCCACAGTTCTGAGTTGCCTTTTGGCAATCAGCATTGCCATTCCCAATGGTTTCAGTCTACTGTGTGTGTAGCCCAATGGTGGTTTTAGGCAGTGCCCTCCTGTGCTCACAACATAGGCAAAAATGGGTGGCAGCCTATTCTTCATGTTTTCCCTGTGCACTCTCTGGGGAGTTCTGGCCATCATGATGTTTTCCATGCCAGTACTGCACAGTTTTATGGTAGGGCTTGGATGCATGGGTAAAAACATCCAACAGCATGGGCGCAACTTTCGCGCCAAGCCTTGCTAATTTATATGTAGCAGCCTTCGAGGAGGATACCATCTACCCCGACACAAATCCTTGGAAAGCCCATATAGAACTTCGGTCACGCTACATCGACGACGTGCTTATGATCTTCAAAGGCTCTGAACCAGAACTAACAAGATTTATAATCTGGCTCAATGAACGAAATAGACATCTGACATTCACTGAGACGCACAGCAAATCCAGAATACACTTTCTAGACCTCCAACTTGAAATCAAAAATAACATCATAACCACCTCGGTATTTAACAAACCCACCGATAGGAATTCTTTGCTAACATTTTCAAGTTTTCACCCAGCAAGTCTGAAGAACAATCTGCCCTTCGGCCAATTTCTAAGATATAGAAGGAACTGTTCTAACATCACAGAGTTTGAAGGACAATCGGAACATTTGGCCAATAAACTCAAAAAGAGAGGATATCCTAGAAAAACCATCCAGCAGGCAAGAAAGAGGGCACGTAACATTCCACGTGATATTACATTAGACCAGCACGTTAAACAAAAAAGCTCTGAGGACAGGATTACAGCGGTTTTCACGTTCTCACCACTAACCAACAAACTCAAACAGGAAGTCCTAAGACTCTGGCCAATCTTGAATGTGGGCGAATCGAATATGGCCACTCCACGGTTTGCCATGAAAAGAAACAAGAACTTGAGGGATTCCCTCGTCAAAACCTACAAAGAAAAAGGCTTGCCTCTGGATACACTTTGGAACTGTGAAAAACCAACAGGACATACTCCATGTGGGTCATGTAGTGCCTGCCCTGGGACTACGAGAACCAAAACCATAGATATTGGATGGCATCATCCATGGGTACAAAAAGAAATGACTAACTGCAATACTAAAAATGTTATCTACCTGATCACCTGCCCATGTGCACTTAGATATGTGGGAATGACTACCCGACCGATCAGAACGAGGCTGGCAGAGCATCGCTCATGTATACGAACAAAAAAGACCACAGCCCCTATGGTGGAACATTTCATAGAAAAAAAGCACAGTGAAATGGACTATTCTTGAGAAAGTGAAGATACCAACAAGAGGAGGGAACATTCATAATTTACTCTTCAGACGTGAACAATTATGGATATACAGATTACAAACCGATGTGGAAGGCTTAAATGAATCAATGTGTTGGCAATCACTTGCTACCCTTTAAATACTCATTGCTTTTGTTCCCAGAATGTATATGTGTAATGAACTGTACGGCTGGCTATTGATTGTATATCCTATCGCTGTTGTACTACCTAGAGCAAGTTTCCTTTCCCCCTTGACACTCCAGTTAGAGACACTTTACATCCCCACCACACCCATTGTATTGGTGTATAAACATCTCCTACTTCATCCGGATTTATCGTGATCACGAGTAGCACCATCCAAACCTATACACTATGTGAACCAAACAATACACAAAAATATTAGCCTCTGCAAGCTATCTTTTGAGTTGTAACCTTGGTAATCTCCAATATCTTTGGGTTCTCCCTGAACAAGACCATCAGGATGGTATAGCAGGATCTTTCATAATTTATGTTCCCACTATTTACGTCGTCTCCTTTTTCAAATAAGTTCAACCACACACTTTTCCCTGTAGATCTAGCCGTCACCAGAGTGTCTGGCTTTTCTCCTAGTTTCCCCTCGTTTCAGCCAGTACTTATAGCTGAAATATATATTCATGAAATATATATTCTTGGGTTATCTATACGAGAGATGTGACTAATGCAACACGGCCCATCTGCCTCTTTTTAGACAGACCGGCCGCTTTCATTTCATTTCATACCAAGATGGCCGCCATCCATGCGGTCCGTTTATGAGTCCTTTTTTAGTGTCCACGAGGACCCACACGAAACCTATCACGTGACGCACTTCGCGTTGCATATACGACAGCCGAGTTGCCATTCCGTGTATCAACATCGGATTATGGTCAGAATCTCGAGGGGGAACTACTTACCAACTGGGAGGTAAGCAATAGCAGAAATGTCTAGGCTAATGCGGACTATGCACGGCTCCTTAGCCTCATTGCTGCCGATTTGTGGCCGTTTTTTGATTCTAGGTAACACATACAGTTTTAAAATATCCGCGTGATATACAGCGAGACCACAGCTTTCACAGATTAGTTACGAGACCCCTAGCTATGAACCACGCTCTGGGTCCCCCTGCCTTTTGTGAAAAACCATGTGAAAAACCAGATGATGGGCTGAACTAATATCCCCATCTCAGGTCGCCCAATATATATATATATTTTTCCACCATATATTAGGCTGGCCTGGTACACCACGATAATGTGGTTCATTCCAAGCCCCATCTGGGTTACAAACAACAGAGAATGAGTAGATGGGATATTTTTTAATGGCAACATGACATGGGGAATCTTGACTGGGCCTGTGAGCTCCCCAGGTCAAACTCCTCAGGAGTCGACCTGTTAATTGAAAAAGCTAGTTTTTAACGTTTTTGAATCATAAATGCTCTCTGACGCTTATGCAGTCATCCTTCTAGTTTCATTCTTTCACCTCAATCTAAAAGAATATATCTCTTTTGTAGGTGAATAAGGAATGTGTGATCATCTCGGATACGGGAATTGGTAAATAATCTACCTACCCGCACCCAGGACCCTGACATCTGGGAGTTGCTTCACCATTAATGGGTAAGATGTGTACACTATGCCCTTCTATGACTACGAGGCTATGCACGGGATATGTCCCTAATGGCACTTTCCCCTGTTTCTCTCTTTTCTCACTCCCTTTTGCTCTTCCATATACAAGGCAATCTCCTATTTTGAATTTTGAGATTCAACACTACCAGCAGAAGTAATTAGACCACACACCGAGGGGTGTCGGTCATTAGCCCTGAAGAAAGTGGTCCCAATTACCTCAATACCACTGAAAAAGGTCGGCTTCCTTGTGACTAGATTTGAACAATGACGGATCAGAGAAATCCTTCAATCAAGTCATATTTTTCTTATCTCAACACGAAAAGGGATCGTATAAATGTTACCAAAACAGTAGATCCGGAGCCTTCACCAAGAAATACATCTCCGAATCGAAAGAAATAGGAGTTGTTTTTGACTACCTCTGGTCCACACACTCTAAATGATGTTTTTTAGCAAATATGACTTATGAAACAGTTTCATGAAGTCTACCTCTCGACTTATATAATGTTCTTAGTACCTGAGAGATATTAGATCAACACCTCTAATGTTTTAATAAAGGTTGCATTCCAAAGAAGTGAAATAAAATTGTTAAGTTTTATTTGGGAAACAACATATTATGTGAAAAACCTGGAAGAATAAAGAAAAAACAGGAACTCAACACTGTGGAGTGAATCCCCCATAAGAAAAAGCAATACTCGAATAGAATGTATTCGATCCTTGTTGTCAGGCCAGTAGATATTCTTTATTCGCACAAAGCTGTTTTTCAGCGTCTTTCAGCTCTGCAGCCGTGGTCTGTCTCTGAAGTAGTTTGGTTATTCTTAACACAAGCCCGACGTCCATCTTTTTCTTTATGGCTGCTCTAATTGCGTTATATTTTTGTCTGCAGCAAGCTTCTATATATCTCATCTACATTTGTGTTTCTGCGTATATACATTTATTGCATATCATTTCAGTGCATCCTTGTGTCTTCTCTTCATGACGTCACTTTGCTCTGGTCTGATTTCTCTTATAACACTTCTTTGTCCAAAGGTGTATGTGGACATCCCTCCACCATGTTAGTACGAGGGTACATTCGATACGGTTGTCTAAGTGCATAACGTTTCTTGTATCTTCGATGCGGTATAGGGACGATACCTGGTGTCACACACAGTGCTCTCTTGCTGCTAATCCAGTAGGGCGGAGGTCAGGGGGCAAAGATTTGGATGAGAAAAAAAGACCCATGCCTTGCTACCTCCTTCCTCTGCCCACAGCTAAAAACCCATACCTGCACCAAGTTTACCCACCACACACAACATAAACCCCTCCTTGTCACCCTGCCTCTTCACCAATATGCTTAAAATAAATTGTTACAATTATACATAGAGTGTATAAACCCATATGAGCAAGGCTTTCTCTACAGATAGTTAAGGGAAATAAGGCACACTGATGAAAAGGTATTTGCTCAGGGTCACATAATGTATAAAGTGTTGAGGGTTGGGATTTGAGCCCTGTCTTTCTGGTTCCACAGTTTCTAATTCTGAAAGCAGCAGAGACTATTAATCGTCTGTATCCTGAGGCAAATACATCTGAAAAACAGGCTAAAATTATAATGAACATTTACTATATTTATAATCTTAGTCTGTACAATTGTGTATACTTTCAAAGCACCAAGTCACATCATAAAGCAACCTGAAAAAAAATATAAGAGAAGTGGCAAGTATGCATCACTTAGTCAGAAAAAAAGGAAAGGGATCAAACCAGTCTCACAATCGTGTGAAGTAGCATGCATGTTAAATATAGATCTCAGCAACAGTAAACCTGCTGACCTACCCTTCCTGATGTGTACCTCCATCGCATTTACTCTATTTTCCTTACCTATCAACCTCTGGTGTCCTTCCCTTGCACCTCATTCTCAATGCCCCACTGTTTCCTATAATTAGCTTTCAGACCTCCGTTCCCCTTTTGCTCCATCCTTTAACTATTAATTCAATCACCTTCCCCAACCTTGCTCACGCTTCCTTCCATTACCCACATTGCTCAGTCACCAATTCCTTGCCACTTATGCCCTTTAATTGCACATCACACCAAGCCCATTCCTTGTTCTTCAGCACTTTCGGTTGCCCTTAGCTAACAGTTAGATAGTAGACTATGTGATTTGCCAGTCAGCCTCTGCCAGACACGACATGAAGCTGTGGTCGGATCTTGCTGGTAATTGCGGATATGGGTTTGCACTTGGATAATGCAGAGCGAAATACGGTGAGCGGATGTCACTTTTTTTGTGCTCCCAAGTTGCACTTTCTTGGTAAGTCGACAGCATATTTCAACTCGTGGAAGCAGAGAGAACTGCAAGGGGAATACGCCGTACAACTGGTGATGGAGAGGGAGCAAGATCAAACTACTATATTTATGTGTGTTTTCAAATAAGGCGGAGTGTGTGTGTGTGTGTTTCAGTTTCTGTGACTGGGTTAATGTGTTTGAGTGTATTTGAGACAGTGTAAAGTATAGGTGGAAGGATGTATCTGTGTTCATGTGACTTTGTACCTATATATATATGAATCTGGTGTCTTTTGTTGGCCACATAAGAGAAGAGTGTTCGGAACAAGACAATGAAAAGAGATCACAGACTTAGGGGCTCATTCAGAGCTGCATAGTAACAGTACAATTCTCAGTATTTGGCAAATACCATTGACTTTACCGTCCATCCAATTCAGAATTTGATCAAATACCATTGCATGGGAATACCAGCGGTGGTATTTTAGGCAGATATTTTGCAGACAATCCACCTATTTTTGTCTCCTACTTTAATGTGGAGGTACAAAATACAAACTGGACACATTTTTTTAATCTTTCTTTTTACTGAATAGAACGGAAGCACAGGTGCTTCCCTTCAATAGAGTGAAACATGTTTTTACAAACAGTCATGATGAGGGGGTGAAAAGGTGAGCATCGCTGATTGACTCCTTTCACCACCCTATGCATATGATGCATAAAAGGGCTAGAATGGATCTTTGTGCATAAAGAAAATCAACAATAGTTCTATGAGCCAACACTCTAAATAATGCATTTCTCCCTTCACATTGATGCTGAAAACACTGTTAAAAGCCTTTTTACATTACCGTCATCAGAGATGGTATTTCGGAAATAGCCCTGGAGGTATTCCTGAAATAAACCGATTAGTCTGCTGGCCAAACCATAGGATTCTGATTACCAAGGCCAAAGCTGCTTATTATTCCACCACCGTTGCAGCAGCCTCCAACAGGAGCACTGCCCCTTTGGACTGAATTCTCACCTCTCTTTCCCCCGCATCTCCTAAGAATTATCGTCTCCCTCAAACCTACTTCTTACTCTGATGATATAATTCCAGCCTCCATCATTAACAATTGATGGCAACGGCGCTCAATGCACTCCTCAGCATCATCAATATCTCCCTTGCAGAAGGATTATTCCTGGACACCCTCAAGACTGATCTCATATGATCTCTTTTGAAAAAAACAACCGTAGATCCAGATGACCTGGCCAACTACAGGCCCATTACGAACCTCCCAATTATTGGGAAAATCTTGGAAAAAGTTGTTGCTACACAACTACTTGCCATAATCAAACAACTCCACCTCCTAAATGACTATCAGTCAGGGTTCCGCCCAAAGTGTAGATTCGAAACAGCCACCATCCAGGTGGTGGATGATGCTCTCCAAATCAAGGATAAGGGCGACTCATGCCTCTTTGACCTCTCGGCTGCATACAACACCGTCAACCACTGCAGCCTTCTCTCCCTCCTTGCTGACAGGATGTGATTCTCTGGCACTGTCCTGAATTGGTTTTCCTCCTACCTCTCAGGCAGACACTAGGCTGTGCAGATGAACTTGTTACTTTCTAACCGACTCCATGTCTCCTGTGGTGTACCCCAAGACTCCATCCTCTAACCAATCCTTTCCAACCTTTACATGGAGCCTCTGGGCACTCTCCTCAAAGATCCCAATATAACCATCCACCAATACGCAGATGATACTCAGTTGTAGATGAGAGTAAATAGCACGTATGACATAATTTGTCTCTGTGATTACCTAGCCCATCATCCAGTCCTGGATGTCAACTGCCTACTTAAATCTAAACTCATCCAAGACTGAGTTCTTTTCCCTCATTGGTCCACCCACTATAAAACAACCTGACCAACAATGGCTCAAGGATATGCACCTAGAAAGATCTGATCCACAACTCTCAGCCTGTGCAAAATCCTTCGACTTCACCATTGACCGCAATCTGTCCTTCCAGGAACACATAGCCAAGAAAGCCCAAACAGCCTGGCTCAGAATCTCTACCCTTTGAAATATCAAACCCTTCATCCCTCTGCAGGAACTTCCAGACCGCAGTGCAGGCCCTTGTGGTCTTGCACATCGATGAGGGAAATGCTCTCCTGACAGGGCTCCCAGCTGCTCACTTGGCTTCCCTAAAAGCAGTCCATAACGATGCACCATGTCTTATTACGGGAGCATGAAATTTTGACTGAATTACCCCATCATACACAAACTACATTTATTTATTTATTTGCATTCACACAGCCCGGGGGCATTGAGGCACCGTTACAGATTTTTTTGTTGTTGTCTTAGTTGCATATTTATAATGTGCTTAAATACCCAGAGAGTGCGGACCCGGGGATCGAACCTATGTTGCTTCGTGTTGTCTTGCTTCCAAGGCGAGCACGTTGCCACTGTGCTATCCCTCCTGGGACATTGGCTTCCGCTCTAAGCCAGGTTACTGTTAAAAACTGCATGTATCATCTACAAAGCAATCACGCGTAGCACACCAGTGTACCTGGTAGCTAAGCTCCACATATCTTGTGGCAAATGCTCCTCGTGCAGCAAATCGATCAACCGGATTGAATCGTAACTCATCAGCAAACAGCTCTTCTCTTGTCATGCACCCATCCTCTGAAACTCTATCCTGGAGTCGGCTCGGAATACCCCCACAATTTTCCAATTTCGTAAATCTCTCATAGCATGGCTCTTTCGACCACACCCTTTCGACAAGGACTAATTCTAATGGACACACATACAGCGCACAGATGTCAGGGTACTGCGCTACTGTTAAAATATGCCAGCCCAAACGCTGGCTGCCCACACTCTGCACAGCGCTCCACTGCTCTCGAACTAGGTCAGTGCTTTCAACAATAGAATACAAATTAAAAAATTAAAATAAGTCAACAACTCCGGCACGTCTGGATAATTGATACTTTCCACTGTTCAGTCAATTTTTGGACAAAAAGACAGTGCTGAAACAACACTTAATGACGAGTGGGATAACATTCTTGATGCTGGTAAAAAATGGAAGGCTTCCCTGATGCTTCTTGAATTCTCTGCAAACGTCGACCTGATGCACTTTGACATTCTGTTCAGCAGTTTGTAGGGAATCTCAGTTGCCAATTGCAAGTTGGCGCTCATCATTTTTACAAGGGAAGAGATCTGTATTTGACTTCGGTCAGTATTCTTCGACCTGGAGGAATACAAATTGAGAGGACCTGCTGGTTTTCCTGTTTCCCATCCATTTATTGCTAATTGTCTCTCTTCTCCATCTTACAGGCTCATTTGGTCTGGACTAAGGGTTGTCATTGTAGTTCAAATGTAATGCAAATCGAACTAAACAATGCAGATTTGATTTAGCTCCACTTCCTAGCCGATCGCACTACTAGAGTTTTCAATCAGTGATGAGGCAGCTGACCCCATTTATGCAGCGCTTAGGGTTTCCCAAGGCTCTTGCCTCTCACCCACGCTATACAACACTTACACTAAACTCCTGTTTGATCTCTTAGACTCCATGGGCCCTACCTACACAAACTTTGCTGGGGATACTCAAGTCCTCATCCCCATCACCGCCAATTACACCCAGGACACAGTCACAATCAACAAAGTCTTCAGCACTATTCAAATCTGCATGGCCAAGCACAGCCTGTGCTAAATGACGATAAAACGGAGCTCCTCATTGTGGGCACAGCCATCCCAGTCCTAAAACAGGTGAAAACACAGGAAGTTTATTTAGAAGCTGAGCTTTCAATGTCTAGACAGATTAACGCGCATTCGTCTTCCACAGCATACACCTCCAAACGCATATCTCTGAGTAGACAGTTGCTGCCACCAAACAACTGCCTAACACTTGCACATGATTTAATCCTCTCCAAACGGGACTTTTACAATGTTCTCTCTGCTGGGCACATCTGTCACTAATCTACCCAAACTTCAGTTTCTACGGAAGAAAGCCTTACGAGTCAGGCAGCGACCACCTTTCAGTCACCGGACGCGATATCCACTTGCAACCCATTAGCTCGGATTGACACACAAATGTATTTATAAAGACGCTGCGCCATATCTCAATGACTGCATCAACCGGAATACACCAAAACGTCCCTGATATCCAGCACCAGCCTCTCCCTTGTCACTCCCCAGTACAAGAGTAAAAGGGCAGGAGGTGCTTGCTTCATTGTTACTGCTCCCATCCTTTGGAACTCTCTACCCTCTTCCATTAGAAATGAACAATCTCACAACAAATTTAAAAAACGAATCAAAACCTGTCTCTTTGACAAATACGATTGACTCCCAGCTGTAATTTACGGTCTCCGATTCAATGTCATGCAATTCTAACTGTAACAAACGCGGTGATACCCCTGGGTTTGGGCATTATATAAATGAAATACATTTTTTTTTAAATTATTCTAACCATATGCAGCTCAAAATTATTTGATAGATATGAAACTCAATTTCAGCAGCTCAAACGGATAAGAATACTTGATGTCCCAACCTGACTCAAAGTTGGCCTAAACTGATTAGAAAATCTCAAAAGAGTTTCAAAATTCTGGGATAATGGCACTCAAAGAAAATGATATAAACTGGGCAGTTTGCATTTTTTGCAGGAGCTTTTTTTAAATATATTTGTGGGGGGCTGTATTTTGTTATGTTAAACATTTACTTTAAGGCAGAACAAACTGGGGAACTACAACTTGTACATAACACTGAGTATAGCGGGGAGAGGAGGCATGAGTGACACTGCCTCAATCTGTATGCTTCAGGCAGCCCCTCCATGTGGCAGCATGGAATCACTGCAGGTCTGCCAGCCAGCCAGCCAACCTAGGATCTCCCCTAACGCATGAAGAGGAATCACAATCCCCAACCATCACAATATGATATTCTATAGTGAGCTACTGAGGCTATTTGCCGGTAGCCTTGCCGCTGTTGACAGCGAAGTTCCGATCTAATGAAAAAAGCTTCTAATGTGCTTGTGTAGAGTTTTCACATTTCTTCGAGCAATATGTGCAACAATGCTCAATAAGCAAAGTTGACAGGCATGAAGTGTGATGATGATTAATTGGATAGCACAGTATGTCAAGTACCTATTGCAGAGATCCATTTTCAAAAGCCAGATCTCAGTACCAATCTGACAAGGCTGACTCCACCTTTTCCTCTCTCTCACGGGTTGATAAACTAGAATACATAAACTTATGTGACACAAACACTTACTGTGCTACAAAGGACATAACTGCACCAGAAAACATAAATTACAAAATCTAAGGTAGCATCAGTGAACTGTCACAAATCATTTTACCTTGCTGAACAACAAAACCCGTGAAACAATGTGGTGAAGGCAATTGGAGAAATTGCAGAGATTGCAGAATAGTTTCAAAGCCCAGTTTCACCACTTAATTATTCATGATGTCTGATCCTAAGCCTGGTGCAAGAATATAGCAAAATCATGCTCTCCACATTGGATAAGTTTGCCTCTCTCAAAACTAAGATCAAGAAAAGCCAAAGCACACCTCAACAAGCGGTTCACTCCACAACTAAAGAAACCGCCTGGAGACTATGCCCCTCTAGCGAGAATAAAAAGAAGCCAACTTCCACCTCAACGCACTACAAAAACGAAATCTTTCTGGCAAAACGAAACTCGTACAATGAACGCATTGCCAATTCCAACTCAAGTATGAAAGAATTACTTACCATACTAAAAGAATTGGAGTCCCCGATCCCCACACCTGACATATGCAACAAAAACAAGACCTGGTGCTCAGAAATCCAACAAGCTCTAACCATTAGAATAAACACTCTACAAAATAAAATTAAAACTAAGAAAGATGTTCTGAATTTACCACAGCCGGTCAATTCTCTCCCACCTAGTGACGTGACCATTGATCAGAACAATAGATTCCGTTTCACCAAAACATCTGTTCTAGAGGTTGAAAAAATTATCTTATCACTCAAACCATCTAACTGTAAAGGAGATGTCTGCCCAGCACAAATTATAAAAGATGCCGCCAAAGACCTCTCTCCATTTATCTCTAAACTGATCAATGCTTCATTCTCCACTGGCACCGTCCCAGCCAACCTTAAACAATCCTGGGTTCTCCCACTTCTAAAGAAGCAAACTTTAGATCCACTCATCGCCACAAACTACCGCCCTATCACAACGGTACCATTTCTACTTAAAATTTTGGACAAAGTTGCTTACACGCAGATCCAAAAATACCTTTACACAAGCAGGAAACAGGCAGTTACAGCGGTGAACGGAGTGATTTCGGAGGCAAGACGGCAGATGCTCGATTTGACGGCAGGCTCTGCTGAGTTACATTGACAACTGTAGAACCAATAACAACCACTAAAACATGAGGGACCAATGGATGCTAGGAGATTTAAAAGGAGAGAGAGTACAGGAAAAGTGGAAACAGATCTGGAGAGGCGTGGAATGAGCAGAGGAGGAAAAGAGCGAGCGAAGCAGGAAGAATTGGGTTAGAAGAAAGAGGAGTCAGAACGGATTTGAAGGCAAGTGGAAAAAACAAAAGCAGTGGAACAGATGTGAAGTGGACGGTGGCAAAAAATAGGACAGCCAGGCAAGGGAAAGACCGAGAGATATTATGAGAGAACCAATCAACAGTGAGGATCCGATCAAGAAATAGAAGTAGAGAAGAAAGAAAGATGGAAAGTCAGAACCACCCAGAGCAGACGAAGAGAAGCTAGGGGAGGAGGTAAAGAGCACCCGAACTCTGTGGGTCTTCCAGGAGGAGAAGGGAGGAATGCGGGAGTAAACAAGGCAGACAGGTGACTAGGCAAAGACAAACAGGTGGAAGACCAGAGTAGGCCGGTCTAGTGAAAGGAGTTCTTCTCCATTTTGTGCAGCCAACAGCTTTGGCAGAGTCAGCAGTCAGCATTCGAGGTGCATCACAAAACCTCCACTGACCCCGTAAGAGCTGAGCGAACGTAGCCCAGTTGTGGCAAGAGAAATGCTGAGACCTCATAAGTCTATTAGATGGGGAGTACCACCTAGAAAGAACTCAGCATCCTGACTACAGCAATGAAAGGCGAAACCAACCGAGCCAGAAAAGTGCAGGGGACTCTTAAACCCCAAAGACTATGAGTGACTTTATGAGGCGCAGCTGCAGAGAAGTGGGGGACAGCCTGAAAGACTGCAATCCTGAAGCAAAGTGGAATTGCTTCTTTTTAGTTTCCTTTTAAAAACCCTCATCCGAGTGCCCAGTCCTATCCATGCCCTTATCCGATTTGCTTTGTAAAGTACATTTGTTTGAGCCCTACTTCACAAACTCTGAGCTGCTTCAATCCCTTGGCCATGACAGTAACCTGCTTAAAAAAGGCTCACTCATGGTTTAGCGGACTAAAGTATTCCTTCTGTCAGGAAAAAATGCAAATATGTGAATTTAATGTTACTGTACAGAGTATGTTGATCTAAGACTATGACCAATATTAATTATGCCTAATGCAGCTGAAGAAAAAGTCCATATTGATGACCCCTCTCACTTACGTAAGGTACACGGAGAAAGTGGAGGAGTATTCTACGATGTGGAGCGGTGGCGGTGCAGTGATGTCAGCTGCAGCGGTAGTGGAGTCAACAGTGCAGTGGAGTCGACCCGGCACAGAACTACCTGGTTGTTTGCCTTTGGACTATGGAGTGCAGACTAGGCCGGGCCCGTTGTTGGCGTCGGTGCCTGCTTGGTGGATGGTGCTGACTCTTCCGCCCTGTGTGCCCAGACAGAGGTTGCAGACTTCAGTGCACCTTGTGCTCCGGGTTGTGATTTTCGATCTGGGGCCTCACCAATGCCATCTTCCCTCTTTCCTGGTTCTTGGTGAGGCCGTATATTTCTGCATGAAGCTTGTGGCGTGAAGGATGCTCCTAGCCGGTTAGTGGCTGGAGGTGTGGCAGGCTGTGGGGCTGTCAGTCTGTGGAGCTCTGTTAACATGGTGAGCGTCAGTGAGCCTGGCCTTGTTACTAATGGTGGTGTCATTGTCTGATAACTTTATAGGACTTTTAGGTGGGCCTCCCCCCACCTGCTCGGTCTCTCATTGCTACTCTGGTGACTTTTCCTATTTGCTCTTTGCCCCCAATGTTGTAATGTTGTGATGGCTGTTTTTATCTTACCATCTATGGGCCTCATTACGAGTCCAGCGGTAACCGTGCCTGAAATTCCGGCAGGTTACCGCCGGACTCGTATTACCATTCCGCCTCCGTGATTCCTGGAATTACCGGGGCATTACGACCCCGGTGACTAGAGAATTCCAGAGGCGGAATTCGGTAAATCCCCATTCCCTTTGAGTCCCATAGGCCTCAATGGGAATGGGGAAGTGGAAAGACCGGCACCATCTAGTGATGGTGCCGGTGTTTCCACGTCTGCCTGCAGGCGGGTGGTGTTAAAACCGCCAGGTCAGACTTGGCGGGAAGGACACCTCCCGCCTGCAGAACTCAAGATCACCCGGTCCGGAAACAACAGTGGCTGCGGATTTACCGCCACCGTTATTTCCAGACCGGGTGACTCGTAATGAGGCCCTATGTCTTCCTTTCTATTTACTGTTACCATTTTCTCTGTCTCGCAAATGTTCTCAATTTTCAAACCATCATATTGACAGATTGACTGCTTTAGCATGACATTTCTAGTTTTCTATGATTTGCTTTTGCTTATTCTTTTTCTTCTTGTCTGCTTTCAGTATTTGTACTTCTACCATATCTCTTATTGTACCATCTCATTAACTTTGTCCGTGGCTTTAGTGTAAAGCGCTTAAGAAATTAAATTAAATACACATTTTGAAAGTGCATGCCTGCAGGCAGAATGGATAAATGTAGCTTCGCTGTACAAGCAAAATGAATTAGAGCCTTGCTTTCGCTGCCACTTCCTTTCACTTCCAAAAATATATTCGAGTCCACTGATGACGTTGCTTTAGACAATTGCTGCTAAAAGAATGTATGGGTACACTTGTAAACGATATAGACAGCCGTGTGGTATATTTCATGCAGACTTGGAACTAACCTCGAGTGTCTAAGCTGTTCCAGCTTCATAGACCTAGTCATTGTGTTAAATGGAAAAGACTGAATCCTTCCCTGGTTCGGTCATGAAAACATCCACTCATTGCATTGACACGGATGTATTCGAAAAGGTTTAAAGATATATAAAGTCAGTCGTGGGGGGACTCGTAATCTGGCATTGCATTAGGACCTGCATTTCCTTCTGGTCTGTGTTCATCCTGCAGTGTTGCTATTAAGGATTTGAGAAACTAATGTCACAGAGATTGAGTCCCATGTCTGATTTCCCTAACAATTCATAAATAATAATAGTGACTATTCATGTAATGCACAACGCAAAGTCATTTGTTTATAGTGGCACACATAGCAATACCACTTAAACACCATGGCCCTCTTCTAATTACAGTCTATATTCAGATAGATGCACCTTCTTAGTAACCTCCAATCCATATCCTCTATCTCTATTTTGGTATGTGTTTCTTGCTCGTTGCTTCCAATTGCACTCCTGTATTCATGCTCGAGTACCTTTACATTCTTTAAGATGCTAATCGGTGTCCTGCATCTCTGATAGGTCCAAGTGTACATCCCCTCTTGGCCTCTAGCCAGATTTCTCCATTTGCCCTAACGCATATATGATGCTTAATCAGAGTTCTGTAACTTTGCTGGGGTATGTGTAGGGCAGTTTTATCATACGGCTACTGATTTGAGCCTTGCACCTATACTACAACCTGTGTAACTTTCTGGTGGCTGTTATTTTTACAGTTTGTACAGGACTTATTCTAAAATAAAAGTTCCCACTTCGTGGACTGACAAAGATGACCCTTAAACGTATTATTCATGACAGATTCCTTAATTTCTCTGGTTGAAGGTTAACATTTCAAATGAACTTGTTGCTGAGTTGTCACCATCAAATCAAAAATGTAACTTCTTTTATTTTTGCTTCAGTGGTCTCTGGCCACACACATACAATAGGTCTTGGTTCAACATTTGTCTAAGGGCATTGGCGTTCAAGAACCCACAATACAGAATACAGAGTTTCGTAGACACACACATTCTGAAATCACTGGGGAAATGTATGCTAGTTAAACACACACAGTTTCTCTATACCATTACTTTTTCAGCTCTTTGTGGAACTTGTAACTCAGTTGCCCAACATGCAGTGTTTCTTTAGATGCCAACTTTCTCGCTTGGCTCTAGGATTGGTTACTCAGCTTCCCTTATACACAGACTTTCTCAAAGCACAGACATTTGCTGATCACTATGGATTTGGAGACTACATTTCCCAAAATACATCTTTCCTTTAAACACAGTCTTCCTTAGTTTGCTATGCGGTTGTAGACACTGTTTTCTAACATGCAGCATTTCTGTCCGCCCAGTTGCACACCCGCACTGCCTCCTGGCAACCCTTGCACTTGGGCCTGTATCTGTACCCCTACTGTCCGCCAAACTGCACTTTTGGACACCTGCTGTCTGCACGTACCCTTGCACCTGCCTCCTGCTGGCAGCACTTCTCGTTATTGTTTTGATCTCATATACAGCACTGCCTCCTCCCCTTTCTCCTGGCACTTTTCCCCTCCCCCCTCCCCTGCACTTGCGCAATCTCAATGTCCCTTGGCCTAGTAAGATTGTTGTCTCTCTGTCCTCCCTCTGTTCCCCCTTCCTTGCCTCGTCGCGCTTTGAAACACTTGTGTATAGGCGCGTTACAAATGCCAGATCAAATTATATCACATCATATAACATTGGCTTTTCACACAGTAGCTGCCAAGGTGCTTTTTGCCCTATTCCTCCAGTTGTACCTTTCACCTAAACTCCTAGCAGGAAGGGATTTGCGCCCCCTTCGTTCACTCTGGATCTTCACAAACTTCATCTGCCCCTCTCCACAGGGAAGAGTCTGAACAATGCCCAAAAGCCCATGGCTGGTAAAACACAAAAGCTGTAGGTAGCAGGGAAGAGGGAAGTGATACCGCTGCCAGCAACAAGAGGTCAGGCAAGAGCCCACAGCCTCCAGCAGTGAAAACCACACCTGGATGAAGCGATGCCCCATGAGAGCAGACCAAAAGCAACATGAAAGCAAACATTTTTGAAGACGAATCCAAGAGAGAGAGAGACGTGGAGCGGGACAGATGAAGCTGATTAAGGTGCTGTAAAAAGGCACCACTGGCACCCCTTTTTAGGAACATTTTCTTAGTTGGAGATCCCTTTCCCCAATGCTCGTTCGCTCCTACTCAGGGAAAGCATTCATGCCCCACCAGCTACTTTAGTAATTCAGCAATTCAAAAGCGTTTCACTGTTTATGTTTTTAGTAATATACAGTTTCACAATGCACATTAAGCTGATATCAATCGCAAATGCAATGGTGAGTGGATGATTTTATATGAAATATTGTTGCCAATGAAATTTGAGAAACCTCTACCTGGTTGAGCATGTGCTCTGTAATGCGGATCTGGGGGTTACAGGCTACTTTGAGCCTTCCAGAGGGAGCGGAGCTGTGACAGTGGAGTCACTTTGCTGAAAATGTTGGGGGTTACATGACATCAAAATGAAAGGGGCCCCTGCCAAATGAGTGGGACAAAATGGTGTGCCACAAAAGTTCGAGGAGCGGGGTAAACACACTTTCCCTACCCCTAAAATTGGAAAACCAATGAGCTTTAAGATCCATAAAACGTCTTATGCAACATTGCTGCAACAGGCTCATCAGAGAAGACTATCCTCAGTGCAACAATGCCCTATATTTATGGCAGACGTGATTTATAAATCCCCTGTCAAATAACACAACATAACACAACGCCACCCATTCATTTATTGTACTTTCTGATTTGTTTTCACGTGTGCATATTTGTTACGGGCGTATGAGGGCCCTGAGCCTCGTGTACGCCCCAGCAAATAACGTACACACGGACACAATGCTGGGTAACTCAGGACTGCCGCGCCCACGCCGCGGGTCCCCATTTATTGACCCCGGTGGTGTACTACGTCACAACATCCAGTTCAATAATTACAAAGAAAACACATGACCATAACAACAACAACCTGGGGGTGCATTGGAGACCCACCTTACCTTTTGTTATCGGACCTCACTGACTCGGGATCTGTAGGCTTCAAATAGCTCTTCCAGGATCTGTATCACAACCTCGGCGGTTGTGGAATCAATGAACTGCACAATTGGGTACCACAAGTATTCGTCCAATACCACCAGGAAGTGCTGGGACTGTAGTACCGTGCTGAAGTCCATGCTCAGCGATCTCCACAGTGCCGATTTGCAACCTGGGGATGATATTGGGGGCTCCTTTGCCACCGGTCGTGATGCCAGACACCACGCGCACTGGTTAAGGGCTTCATCGACCTTGTGCTCCAGTTTAGGAAACCACACCTTCTCCCGGAAGCGAGCCTTCGCCTTGTTGGCCCCCTGGTGCCCAACGTTAGGTAGCTACAGGATTCAGTCCTGAAGGGACAGCAGTATCATGTTCTGGGATCCCCACAGCAGGACCCCTTTGTGTCCCACCGTTCGCTCGCTCCCCACGTTCCACAAGCCTTGGAGGAACGTCTGGGCCTCTGGTGTGCGAAGCTGGGTGCTCGATAGGAAACTCTTTCACTGCCCTGCGCAGACTTCTTCGATGAGGTTGTGCAACCTGGTGTCGTCCAGGGCTGCAGCTGAGATATCATCCAGGAACATCAGTCGGGGCACGGCCACCCTGGTGATCATGGCTACAAACGCTGCCGTGTCCCCGTCATCCGTGAATGGGACCGCATCCGGCCTGCCAGGTGGCGAGATAGATAATCGGCGGGTGTCTGCGAAAAATCTGGGTGAGACGGTATTCTTTGATCTGCAGCAGCCACCATTCCAGACGGATTGGCGCTCGGGAGCAGATCCCATCATGATAGGGACGAGAAGCTTGTGATCAGTGAACACGGTCACCGGCTGCCCGTAGATCTAGATGTGAAAGCGCTTTCAACCCCATAGGACGGCTAGGGCTTCTCGTACAATCTGGGAATGCTGTCTCTCCATGGGGGCC
Organism: Ambystoma mexicanum; assembly: GCF_040938575.1. NCBI lineage: Eukaryota > Metazoa > Chordata > Amphibia > Caudata > Ambystomatidae > Ambystoma > Ambystoma mexicanum. The sequence continues at coordinate 1,226,905,211 of NC_090922.1, forward strand.
TTGCTGGCATATGCTACCGGCCTCTGGCTTCCCTGTTGGTCGTCCTGCAGGAGGACAGCACCCAGGCCGACAGGACTGGCATCCACCACGAGCTCAGTGGGCCAAATGGGGTCAAGGTACACCATTGTGGTATCAGCAGCCAGGGATTCCTTCGTGACCAAGGCCTCGCACTCAGACGGGCCCCACTGCCATTCTTGATCCTTCTTTGTTAACACTTGCAGTGGTTCTGTAATGGTGGCAAGATTAGGAATAAGGCGTCTGCAGAAATTGCCTTTTTTATGTCCTCGACCTTCCAAGAGTCAGGAGATAGGCCACCATCGTGGAAGACAACACCGAAAAAATCCACGCTAGACTGCACAAACTTGCACTTCCTCCTGTTGAAGGTGAAGCCATGTTGGGCGAGCCTCTCGAGTACTGCAGTAAGACGCGGAAGATGACTCTGATGCGCATTCGAGAAAATGAGGACATCGTCGCTCATGTTCAGAACCCTTGGCAGTCCTGCTAGCATATCCCCGATTGTGTGCTGGAAAGCTTTGGTGGCTGACACCATTTGTATTTGTATTTCTTTATTATTTATATCGCGCACCGAACCCTAAGCTAACTGGGCGATTGAAAGACTTGGGTTACATGTTAAGGCTGTGTACATTTACAATATATAATACTGTCATTTACAAAATATGCAATTGTCAGAGAGTAGTTGCAGAGAGGACCCTGGTTACAGATGGGTCAATGAATAGGAAACGGTGTACAACAGCAGATAGAAACCGTTCAACAGATGGTAGTATTGGCCTCAAGAAGAGAGGGTTTGTTGCTAAACCATTCTTTTATTTTGGCTTTGAACGTGAGGAAGGAGGGTTCTTGTCTGAGGAGGATGGGTAGGGAGTTCCAACGTTTGGCAGCGTGGACTGGGAAACTGGCTCCTCCTACAGTTTTCAGGCAGTATTGAGGTACCATGAGGCTGTGCGTGTGGGCTGATCTAGTGTTGCGTATGGTTTGGTGTTTGCAGATCTTGGTAGAAAGGTATTTGGGGGCGGAGTTTGTGAGGCACTTGTGTGTGATAGCCAGGGTACGTAGTGTGATTCTGCCATGGATGGGCAGCCAACTTACGTTGTCTCTAGTAAAGGAGATATGGCAGGATCTGGGAAAGCTGAGTGCCGCTCTCAGGGAGTTGTTCTGGAGGACCTGGAGTCCGTTTAGGTTATATTCAGAGGAGTTTCAGAATAGTGTGTTGCAACAATCAAGCTTAGATAATGCCAGTGCTCTTACTAGCGTGAGGCAACTGTTGGTGGATAGGAATGATTTGCAGCTATACATCAGTTTATTCATGTAAACTGTGGAGGTCGCCATGCTACTAACTTGTCTTTTAAGGGACAGCGCTGCATCAAGGTAGATGTCATGTCCCGGTCCACATCCAGTTCTTGTCCCCATGGTTCCACATCCACCACCCGTCGAGTTCCCTGCAATCCCCGTGCCCACTCACATACCCGACGGCAGGGGCTCGCCCGGAAGTGGAGATTCTCAGCTGGTAATTCAGGATCCTTGCAACCCTTTCTCCATTTGCACCTGCCGTGGCGATTTCCCCATGGTCACCGGCACTATACGGATGCGCAGAAATCCCCGCGTCACGTGGTCAAGAACAGCAGTCTCCGTTCACATCGCGGGACACGTGACTCGGAGCACGCGGTCCCGTGACCCACTTCATGTGACCGTACCTCACAGTCAAAGGGATAAACGCAGAAGAAACGCTTCACAGCTGCTTCTTCGGAGTACTGTTTGGCGTTTGGATTTCCTGAGCGGTTTCATGACCACGGAACGTTTACACAGATTGCCTCGTTATTTCCCTTGAACCAGTCGTACTACCTTGTCTTCTTGGAATTTGACCTTTGGCTCTGCTAATTGGACACTGGAATTAGAACCCCTTGACTTTGGCATTACTCTTGGCTCTCGACCTTGGATTGTTTACCGGACTGCTTAAGGATCAGCACCCATTGTTCTGTACTAGTGTCTCAGGTGTTTTTTCCTGCCATCTAGAGTGCTATTAACACCAATACCAGCCTGCTGCTGCCGCCGGATACCATAGGCTCCTGCTCCGCTTATTCTACCCAGGTTGCCCTTCCACCTCAATTAGGTAAGCCCCTGACACTAATCTTTTGTCATTCTAAAGTACTTCCCATTGCCACTGTGTTTGACTTAACCATTCCTTGCATTGCAGTGGTCGGGGGGGGTTCTTCTGGCGTTCCTGGTTCCAGACTGACGGCACTCTACACCTGTGGCCTCAAAGATTACATGGGTAGTGGTCTCACTTCTTCCTGTGTGGTACTTGGGGACGGAGGTTCCAAATATCTGCACGACCATCAAGACAGAACAGACTGTGAAGCCTTTCTGGTCGTCCAGAACATGGATACCTCAGCCGGGGACCCTGTGGCCGCTCTAATGCAAGCAGTCGCGGCCCTTTGGACAGATATGGCCGCAGCCACCACCGCTATACACCACCGCCTCGACACTCTACAAAGTGCCCGCCACCCCTTACCCACAGATTCCGAGTTCGGGGATGCCACCCCCCAAAACACAGCTCCTTCCACACCCCCCCACCCCGCACCACCTACTCCTGTGGTACTCCCAACCCCGTTCCCTCTTGCAGCCCCAGAAAGATACCAGGGTGATCCCAGAAGGTATCGTACATTCCTTAATCAATGCAAGCTCCATTTTCTATGCCGACCCCAAGCATTCCCTGACTCCGTCACCAAGGCTGCCTTTCTGCTTTCCCATTTGTCGGGTGTGGCAGCCACCTGGGCGAACCCTTTGCTGGAAAGTGATCATCCTGACCTCGATTTTGATCTAATAGTGAGTGAGATGGCCAAGGTATTCGACACTAGGTACACGGCACAGTCCCGAGACTTGGAGTTGTTAGATCTCACCCAGAGCAGACAGACACTCATCGAATATATAACTCGGTTCAACCAACTGTCTGCAGAGACGTCTTGGCCCGAGAATAAAAAGGCTGTTGTGTTTTATAGAGGTCTGTGTAGCACCATGAAAGACACCCTGTCAGTTGTACCATCCCTACCAGCCATTTATTCTGATCTGATTGATCTGGCTCTGCAGGTGGACACCCGGAGAACCAATCGCAGGGCGGAAGCCAGTCTTTCTAGTCACCATTCTCTCCCCTCGCCAGATACAACCAGTGAACCCATGCAAATAGGTGGGATTCGTAGTCCCATAACCCATGCTGAACGGGAACATAGAAGAACAGACAATGCCTGTTTTTACTGCGGTCTCAACGGCCATTACGTCAAGGAGTGTCCCCGCCGCCCAAAGAACAGGAGCTCGTGTTTTCAGAAGGGCGAGCACTTTTCAAACCCCCTCCGAGGCCGCTTGCGGCCCCATTAGACCAGTTTTAGTGCAGGCTCTGTTGAAACCCACCAGGGATTGCATACATTCGGTACACATAGTGATTGACTCAGGGACTACCGGTTGCTTCATAGACATTACACTGGCCAACACACTGAACTTACCATTGATAATGAAAAAACACCCAGAACCAGTGCAGGCTGTGGATGGGACGTCCCTCGCTTCTGGCCCAATCAAGCAGCAAACCGCTCCCTTGGAGGTAGTGATTCAAGGTACCCATAAGGAAACTCTGTCCTTCGATCTCATCGCCACACCACAGTTTGGGATCAACCTAGGCATCCCTTGGCTAAGGCAACACAATCCGTTAATAAACTGGGGTACCGGTTAAGTTCTCTTTGAGTCCGAGGTCTTTCAACACTACTGCCTGGTGGTGTTATGCTCACCTGGTTCCACGGGGGCGCCACCCAGCAGTTGGGGTTCAGATGTCCCTCCTTGCGATGCCCAGATGCGACCAGCGGAAGAGTTCTGGAATACAGGTAAGCTATGTTCAGGACTGGGCAACCAGGGTAAACAGCCTCCCACCGCCCCGTAGGTCTGGGACCCTTCTGGACTTCTCCTCACCTTGTTTTAGATGTTGGCCGGTTCTCCGTCCTGCTGTCTTGGCAGGGGCGCATTGAGCTTGGTGGGCAATCGCGATCGAGTTGCTTCACTGATGCCGGCCCGTTTTGAGTCTTTCAGCTAGGTCTTATTGCTGTGAATATTGCTGTTCTTGCATTCCTTTAAAACAATGTCTTTTTCTTCCCAGCTACGCGGAAGTCCAATATGTGGCAATGCGGAATCTGTGTTTCGCCGGTAAGTATGGGTGTTTTTGGCGCGCCTTGATGCGGTGAGTAGGCGCTATGCGCTGCGCTTAAGATGCCTTGCCTTTTCTAACCTGTTATCTTTTCCTCTCCACAGTGTAACGCTCACCTGATTCCCGTAGAGGCGCCGGTCTTGACTGGGCGTATACCGTATCTTCAAAGGTGATGTGTAACACACGGCTGGCTCTTTGGGCTGGACCTCTGTGCACTGTATGTCTGACTCGAAGGGTAAGATGTCTGCAGATAGAAAATATGGGATTAAGGAACTGGGTTATTGAATGTCTCTCTCTTCTTCCCTTTCTCTTCTCCTGTAGAACCCCAAAGGTTATCGCTCTCACCTTAGGTAAGTGAACGCCGTGCTCTCCATCTGCCTCGGGGCAGGGTGCTGTAACCAGTTTCTTCACCGGATAAGGGGAGCAGGCCTGTTGACTTCAGAGGACTGCTGTCCGTCGTTTACTGCACGAACGGTAAGTTTCGAGTAATTCTAATGTCTTTAAAGTCTTTAGTAATGATGTCTCTTGTTTTGCAGGGTTCCGGCGATGGCGGATGACGGGCTGAAGTGAGTTGAAGATGGAGCCCGTGTGATGAATAGAAGCGCCTGGAAGCACGTAAGTAAGCGCTTGTTGCCTGCTTCACGATGCGCTCTAACTGTCTTTTTATTTTGCAGGTACAAGTTCGGAGCGGCTGCAGGGTGCCGGAATACCCACTGGGTTAGATGTGGAAAGGAGTAATGACACGTGAGTATTAAAGTTCCCCAATGTCTTTAAACGCACCTTGTTTTGTCTTTCAGATGCGGGATGCAGCGCCGAAGGCCTCCGGAGCGTGCGAAGAGTTGGTAAGCTTTTGTCTTTCAGATGCCGGAATGCAGTGTGAAGACCTCCGGAGCGCACGAAGAGTAGGTAAGCCTTTGTCTTTCAGATGCCGGAATGCAGCGCGAGGCGTTGGTGACAGCCGATGGACCAGGTAAGTGAAGAGCTGCCACTGAAGACCGTAGTGCTAACCTGTTCTTTCTTTGTCTTTACAGGTGTTGCTGAAGACTGGATTCAGGATGGTAAGCCTTTTTCCTTAGGCCCAGGATCAGATGCAGAAGACACGATGAGCGTTCTGCTGCAGAGGATGCAGAATAACGCAAAGCAAGATTCATCCATCGGGTGTGGTTTAAATAGCCTCCTGTAGTGCTTAGGTGTCTCCTTCCACAGCCACGCCTAGGTAAGAAAAGAGTTCCTGCTTTCCAGAAGAGTTCCAGTGTTCTGAATCTAGGGAGTGGCTCCTGCCCCACCCAACAGGAAAAGTAGTTCCAAACAGAAGAGGATCAGAGGCTCAACTGGCAGGCAAGTAAGCAGCATGGTCTGCTGCAGGTAAGTCCACCCAAGCATTATGAGCCTGGCGCTTCCAGCGCTGGGACTGGGCATATTTATGAGCCTGGTGCCACTGGCGCCAGGACTGGGTCCAAAAGGTCCCAATTGGGACTGGTTGGCACTCCGGACCTGGGTTATGGATCTGCTTCCAAGGGAGTTGGGAAAACCCTGACCTTTTGGAAGCAGAGATCATGACACACAGGTCGTGGTACTCGGCCGGAGTATGGAATTTCCATAGTGACGCTGATTGAGGTGCGGCTGGCGAGGTAAGCCTTTCGGCACAGTTCGTTAATTGTACAATGTCTAATGCCTTGTTTCTTCTCTTTTACAGGTCCATCGATCCGAAGGAGCGCTGGTTCCAGGATGATGGTCGGAAGAGCTGCGGGCCGCAGGCGATGAAGTTCAGGTAAGCTGCTGCCTTTTTCTCACAATGTCTTCTCCTTTCCTTTGCAGGTGCTGTTCTTACGAGGTTCGTGGCTGAAGCTGAACACGGTGAGCGTTACGTTGCAGTAATGCAAACTAACGCGAAGCGTGTCAGTCTATTCGGGTGTGTTTTAAATAGCTTCAAGAAAGAAGTCCAGGTAAAATAGTCCCCATGGTACCACACCCAAAAACACTACACTGCAAGCCTGGTTTCAAGGAGCCAGGTTATGAGGATGCCTCCACATGACTGGCATTAATGAAAAGTAGTTCCCAAGCACAAGTCCATATTCAAACATGAGCCTGGCGCCAAAGGTGCCAGGACTGGCCCCAAAAAGGCCTAGGCTGCAATTTCTTGGGTTTAGTGGGGACTGGAATCAAGACTGCCTGGCCCAAAGGTTGGCCAGTGGGTCTTCAGAGTGTGGGTCGTGACAACACTTCCCCTCAAGGCCCCTCTCAAGGTGTTCCTTCTGTCCGGCCCAGGCTTAGTTGGGAAGTTTCGATGGTAGCTTTTGATCAGACGCGGTGCGTGAACAATTTCACAGGGTTCCCAGGATCTGTCTTGGGGTCCAAAAACTTTCCAATCTATTAGATAGTATAGTCTCCCCCCTGAGTACTTAGAATCCATTATGCCTTTAACTTCGAATTCAAGTTCTCTGTCGACAAGAATGGGTTTTGGAGCTGCTTCAATCTGTGTACCAGGTTGCATTGTTTTTAAAAGGGACACATGAAATACCGGATGGATACATAGATTGTATGGTAAATCTAACTTGACGGTCGCTGGACTGATAATCGTCTTGATGGTGTAGGGTCCCAAATACCTGGGTTGAAATGTCCGGGTTCCCTTGATGGGTATAAACTTGGTGGCTAGCCAAACCTTGTCTCCTACTTGATAATCGGGGGCCTTCGTCCTGTGTTGGTCGGCAAATTGTTTTTGCTTAGTTTTGGTGTGAATCAGATGTTCTCTGGCCTTTTTGAAAGCCTGAGTGATGCTGGTGTGAAGGGTTTCAACCGCAGGCATTTCCAATTTGGTTGGGAGATCCAATTCCGAGGTACGCAGGTGTCTACCATATAAGGTATAAAAAGGTGTTTGCCCAGTACTGGAATGTAAGGTGTTGTTATATGCGTACTCAGCTATCCATAGTAAATCCTTCCAGTCTCTCAGCTCGTGCTGCAACATACACCGTAGGTATTGCTCAAGGGTCTGGTTGGTCCTTTCAGTCTGACCGTCCATTTGGGGGTGGTGGCTAGTGGATAACTGGACGTCAATGTGCGCCATTGCACAACACTTTCTCCAAAAGTTGGAAATTAACTGACTACCTCGATCCGAGATCTGGACTGATGGGAATCCATGTAATTTAACAATATTGTCCAGAAATATCTTGGCTAGAGTGGATGCATCTGGAAGGCCTTTGAGTGGAATAAAGTGGGCCATCTTCGAGAATAGGTCTACGACTACAAGAATGGTTTTAAACCCTTGACTGGTAGGCAGATCTGTGATGAAGTGGAGGGAAAGGGTGTGCCATGGCGCTGGAGGAATGTCAAAAGGTCTCAAAAGACCAGATGGTTTATGTTTTTTCGATTTGTTTTGTTCGCAGACTCCACAAGATGGAATGTATTGGATTATATCTCTCCGCCAGGTAGGCCACCAAAAGTTCTGTTTAACCTTGGCTAAGGTCTTGGTGATTCCAGGGTGCCCTTCGATTAGGGAATAGTGGTAACCTGAAATGACTTGCTGTTGTAGGTTCTTGGTGGGTATGTATAGGCGGCCCTAAAAAAGGGGTAAGCGGTCTTGGATGGAATATTGTTCTCCTTGCGGTTGCCATGCAAGGAGGGTATCCGGATTCACGATTTGTTGAATTTCCTTTTTCAGTTCCATGTGTGTTAAGGCTGTAGTCAGGCCTAAGAGTTTGTCTTCAGGTATGATGGGGACTGGATCTGGGGCTGTAAAACCCAAGTCATCTGTTCCAGTACGAGAAAGTGCGTCAGCCTTTCCATTCTTGACGCCTGGTCGAAAAGTTATGAAAAAAACGTATTCAGTGAAGAAGACAGCCCATCACAGCTGGCATGAAGATTGGGCCTTTGCTGTTTTATGATACTGCAGGTTTCGGTGGTCAGTAATAACTGTAATGGTGTGTCTGGCTCCCAGAAGGTAGTGTTGCCAGTCCTTGAAGGCGGTTTTGATTGCCAAGAGTTCTTTGCCGGTGATGGCGTAGTCAATTTCTGGAGGTGAAAACTTCTTTGACCAGAAGGCCACTGGATGGAGCTGGCCAGTTTCGGGATCTCTTTGTGAGAGGACAGCTCCCATTGCTATACTGGAAGGTTCCGTCTCTACGATATATGGGAGGTCAGGACGTGGATGTCGTAAGATCAGTGCTGAGGTGAATCTTTTCTTTAGTTCTTGAAATGCTTTTTCTGCGTCTTCGGTCCATGTGAATTTCTTGTTATTTTTTCGTAACAACACAGTGATTGGGTGTACGATTTGGGAGAAGTCTGGTATGAACCGACGATAAAAGTTCGCAAAGCCTAACATACTTTGTACTCCCTTTATTGACGTCGGTGATGGCCATTTCAGAACGGCGTCCACCTTGTGCAGGTCCATCCTGATGCCTCCGGGAGTAAGGATGAAGCCTAGGAACTCCACTTCGTTTACATGAAAAAAGCACTTTTCAAGCTTGGCAAATAAACGATGTTCACGGAGCTTGGTGAGGACTGAACGAACATGCTTGATATGATCTTGTTTAGAGGTTGAGTACACCAGGATATCATCTATGTCCCCTTGGGCGCAGACATCAATGAACCCTCTCAGGACGTCATTCATGAAGTATTGGAATGCTGCCGGTGCATTGCATAACCCAAAGGGCATGACTTGATATTCGAATAACCCATATTTAGTACAGAAATCGGTTATCCATTCGTCGCCACTTCTGACCCGAACCAGGTGATGCGCTCCCCGAAGATCCAATTTGGTGTAAATTTGAGCGTCCTTGACCTGGTCCAGCATTTCCGGAATAAGTGGCAAAGGGTAACGGTTCTTCACCATGATCTGGTTTAATGCGCGGTAATCAATACAGGTCCTTAGGTCCCCTTCTTTTTTGGGCACGAAGAACAAAGGACTGGCTGCCGGGGACTTTGATGGACGGTTGAATCCATTTGCGAGGTACTGGTCTAGATGGGACTTCAGTCGAAGATTTTCAGGTTCAGTCAGAGTATAGATCCTCCCACAATGGACTTGGGCACCAGGAACAAGGTTGATTTGACAGTCGTAGGGCCTGTGGGGTGGCAGGGTATTGGCTTGGTCCTTCTGGAATACATCCTGGAAATCGCAGTATTCCTCAGGTAAAGTACTGGTTACACCTAAGATAGATGTTGTAGTGCAGGGAGACGTAGAATTACTGAAAACAGTCTTCTGTTCTTGATAGTAGCAGGCTGGAGAGCAGTCACTGGGGAAGGTTAATTTCCTGGCTCGCCAGTTAATCGAAGGATTATGAGAGACTAACCATGGAATCCCCAATATAAGCCGAAATTGAGGTGCCTTGATGAGGTCGACCGAAATTGAGTTCCCTATGCCCGTCCAGGCACAGCATTGTTATCTCAGCTGTGTATTGGGTTACGGGTCCGGAAGCGATTTCAGTCCCATCCACTGTAGTCACCTTATCTGTAATCGGCTTGGAACATAAGGGAAGTCCCATCTCTGCAGCCAGATCTTGATCAATATAATTCCCGACTGCCCCACTGTCGATGTAAGCTTCTATGGCATGCATTCTGGACGACCGTTGGTTATTGATCAAGATCACTGGTATTGCAAAGTGTGAGGTCGGTGGCTCCTTTCCCTCACTCGACAAACTGACCTCTACGTTTGCCGAGCTGGGTAGTTTTCCGATTGATATTCTTTCTCTTGGTCTTTTTCCGTGGCCCCAACGACCTTCTTAGGGGGATTCACCGGGCAGTCCTTCAGGAAGTGCCCAGATTTTCCACAATACAGACACAGTTGTTGTTGCCTTCTTTTATCTCGCTCTTGTTTTGTTAATGGGGATCGCACTCCTTCAAGTTGCATGGGCTCAGCAGGGTTTTCTTGCGCATGAGTTACACTGTCTCTAGACCGAACATACACCGCCCGTGGATCCATTTTGGAGCAATCTGCTTTTCGGTCTTGCAGCCAGTGGTCTAATTGTACAACCAAATTTATGAACTCCGAACAGTCTCTAGGAGGGTCCACTACTTGAGCTACAACATCTTTTAATTCGCCTCGTAAACCCCGATGAAACAACGTGGTTCTTTTGTTTTCAGGTCACCTAGCTTCAGCGACCAATCTGTTGAAAGTAGCAATGTACGTCAACAGGTCCCGATTTCCCTGTCGGAGGGAAAGGAGTTCATTGTCCACTGCTTGTTCTCGGGTATGACGAGCAAAAAGTTTCTCCATTTTCCTCTGAAATCCCCCAAAATCATGTAACGGAGGATCATCATGTGTCACCAATGGAACTGACCAGTCTGCTGTGCTACCGCTCAGGTATGACAAGACAAAGGCCACCCAAGCCTGGTCGTTTGGAAATGCTCCAGGCCTGCAAAGAAAGTGAAGGCGGCATTGATTCATGAATGTGGTGTATTTCCGTGGATCACCCGTAAATCGCTCCGGTGGGGCCAAAGGAACTGTTCCTGGTAGCATGACTTGCACCAGAGTAGAAGTGGATGGCAGGGTAGGATTCTGCATCGTTGGGTTGCTTCCCGGTAGGGGGTCTGGCCCACTTGTGATTGAAAGTATTGTCTGCTAATGTCTTCAGTGCGCTCCTTAGTCACTATTAAATCTCTTTGAAGAGCATTAGTCTCCTGACGGGCAGAATGAACCTCGGCGTGCAGTTCTCCTATTAGTTGGGCCAATTGGTCTAATTCTGAGGTTTCCATGGCACCCAGGTGGATTTAGTTTTGGAGGCTTCGCGTTCTGTTACGCTCACCTGGTTCCATGGGGGCGCCTGTCATGCCTGCCAATGGCTTCTCCTCGACGTCTTGTCATTCAGCCCAGCGAACGGCTAGACCGTTCTACACTTGCTGGCGGCTGTTTAATAAACTACCCGGCAAAAGAATACATTGACATTATTCGCAAGATTGGTTATGATTTATATTTTGTTTTCATACCTTCCTTATATTCCACCTTCATGTGCGTAGTGCCTCTTTAAGGACCTTCCGGCATACGCGATAGCCAGCTGACAATGCGTTGGTCATGTGTTACGCGCTGATCAGCTGACACGTACTTAAACCCGGAAGTTCCGGTATTCGGCGCTTCTGATCGTCGTTAGTTCTACGTTCCGAAGCCGTTGCTCTTGATTCTTTCCTTGCTCCTCCACGGAATACGCTGGCTACTCGATCTCCTATTGAGGTGCCGTCCTGGACGCATTACCCTGCGACTGCCACCTGAATATTCCGAACTCTGCAACCTCCCGAAGCGGCACCTGCAGTCTTTCCCCGCGGGGCCATTATCCGGTACTGGCTGCCCCTGCTGTCCTGGCATCATTACCCTGCGATTGCCACCTGAATATTCCGAACTCTCTGCAGCCTCCTATTGTTGTACCTGCGGTTCTCTCCGAGGGGCTGCGCTCTGGATTCACCATTCCTCTCCATTGTCTCCAACCAGCTATTCACGGAGCGAACATTCCTACTCCTTCAAAGGTGAGAGAGGTTCCCTTTACTCTGTTCTGTTGTACAACCCCTGAGGGCAATTCCTGCAAAGGACTTACCAGCTTGTATTTCGGTTCTTCTCATCCCACGAACTTCCATTGTTACTCCAATCCTTGTCTCTGTTCTTCACCTTCATACATCAAGTGCACTGAGACTTTATGGACGCTATCCTGCGTACACCATCCCGAATCTAGTGTGGCCCTCGTTTCGTGCGGGTTAGTTTTTCCCTACTAACCTTCCTTTCCCTGTCGTTGGTTAGGAGTCTTCTATTGTGGGGATTACTAAAGACACAACAGTAGCAGGTTGATCGTTCCTACTTACCTTTCGTCTTCAAAGAAAACAGGTCAGTGGTTTTCGAACCGAAACATACTGTCTTATTTTGTTTCCATCAGCTCCTAATATCTTCCTTATCCTTCTCCTAACAGGCTGGTGGTTCCTATAAACTTACTTGCCCTTTCCACTGATTCCTCCCTTGGGCTGTTTCTTTAACAGTCAAAGAGTGCCGTCAGTCGGAAGGTTGCTATTCAACAGATACGAGGTACATCGAGTCATCTCCGGAAGATTCTATGTGTATCCTTTTGATAAAATCTACCCTACATGTATCCTTTTATGCTGATATTCTGTACAATTGTTGGTTTGTTGTAGTTACAAAACCCGATTCTCATGTACCTGAGACAGGAATTCTAACAGAATCAGAAGCCTAAAATGGAGGGTTCCGATCCCTTAACTGTACTCACTCAGCAGGTGGCTGACCTGAGACAGGAAATGTTATCAGCTCAGGATACATTGCGCCACTGTATGGACATGCTGCAAGATTCCAGGCAGGCTTGAATCCCGTGGCCTCGGGTTCGGGTCTCCAGGCCACTCAAAGGGACCCCGTACAGGTGCTCATGCCAACCCAGTTTCCTTTAGCCCCTCCGGAGAGGTTTATGGGGGAACCTAGGAACTTTCGCATCTTTGTAAACCAGTGTCGGCTTCACTTCCTATGTCGACCCAGCTCTTTCCCAGATTTTACCACTAAAGCAGCGTTCGTGCTGTCCTATCTAGGGGGAACGGCTGCAGCATGGGCTAATCCTTTGCTCGAATCAAACACTCCTTTGTTGTATGATTTTGACGCTTTATTGTTGGCCATGCGTAAAATTTTCGATATGCGACACGCTACCCAGGCTACGGATCATGAACTATTAAACTTACTGCAAGGCAATCAGACCTTATTGGCCTACCTTGCTCGTTTCAATCAACTCACAGCAGAAACCCAGTGGCCTGAGGACAAGAAGTCAGCAGTCTTCTATAAAGGCTTATCTGAAGAGTTGAAAGACGCCTTGTCAGCGGTCCCTGTGGTTCCGTCAGCGTTTTCAGACCTCCTAGATCTGGTCCTCCAAATAGACGCCCGACGATCCGCCAGGAAAGGAGAAAAGAAACCCTTCATGTCAACAACTGGTCGTTCTGAAGCTTCTCACTCAGCTACTTGCGAACCTGAACCTATGCAAATAGGCGCAGTACGCGGCCGTCTGTCTAATTCTGAACGTGAAAACCGCCGCAAGAACAACTTATGTATGTACTGTGGCTCCTCTGAACACATTAGCGTCCTGCCCCAAGAAACCGCCTAGAAAGCCGGGAAACGTCAAAGCTCAGCAATAGCAGGGGTCCCTTTGCCGAGTACCAAACAGGACTCCTCTGTCTACATGGCTTCCTCCATATCAGTACCAGTGTCCTTAGAATTTAACGGGACGACTTTACAATCCCTAGCTATGCTTGATTCAGGCGCCTCTAATTGCTACATGGATGTAACGTTTGTGGCCCGGTCAGCTATACTCACGGTTCCTAAATTGGTTCCAGAAGCAGTTCATAACATCGATGGTTCTTCTTTGTCTTCCGGGTTGGTAACAGAAGAGACCATCCCAATTAAGCTGTCTTTACCTGACGGTCACACGGAACTCTTGGTCTTTGATGCGATAGCTGCACCTCAATACCCATTGATATTGGGATTGTCATGGCTCAAACTGCATAATCCTATCATTGACTGGATCACAGGCCTCATCCAATACCCCTCGGATTATTGCAACAATAAGTGCCTTCCGGGATCTAAAGGGAGCCATTCTCCAGTGTTGGCATTCCTAGTGGGGGCTCCTAGCATCGGCTCGCTTACTAACAAGCCCATCCTGGTACCTCGAGAGTATGCGGCATACGCCGATGTGTTTGATAAAGGTAAAGCAGAAGTGTTACCACCTCACAGGCCTTATGACTGTCCTATAGATTTGGTGGCTGGCGCCAAGACTCCTACAGGGCGTGTCTATTCACTTACCCAACGGGAGGATGAAGTACTGAAAGAGTATATCGATAAAGCCCTGGAAAACGGTTTTATTCGCTCTTCCCGGTCACCAGCTGCTTCACCCCTGTTCTTCGTCCCGAAGAAAGAAGGGGACCTACGCCCGTGCATTGACTATAGGGCCCTCAATGCTATCACTGTAAAAAAATCAGTACCCGTTACCGTTAATCAATGTACTCCTAGACCAACTGGGTGCTTCTGTCATCTTCACTAAACTGGACTTGCGTGGGGCGTACAATCTCGTACGTATTCGCCAGGGCGACGAATGGAAGACCGCTTTTAAGACCCGGTGCGGTCTCTATGAGTATTTAGTCATGCCTTTCGGATTGTGCAACGCCCCCGCAAAGTTCCAATATTTTATGAATGATATCTTCAGCGACTACATTGATAAATTCATGGTCGTCTACCTAGATGACATCCTGATCTATTCGACCTCCATGGAGGATCACCTCACACATGTTACCAAAGTACTTCAAAGATTGAGAGAAAACCACCTATTCGTTAAAGCCGAAAAATGTGTATTCCACACTCAGGAAGTTGAATTCCTAGGGTATGATATCACCAGTAAGGGGGTGAGAATGAGTCATTCCAAGGTCAAAGCAATCCTAGACTGGCCTGTTCCCAACTCAGTCAAAACCTTACAATCCTTCCTGGGCTTCGCAAATTTTTATCGGAGATTCATCCACTCTTTTTCTAAGACAGTAGCACCGCTCACAGCCTTGACCAGTCCTAAAGCTCCATTTCACTGGTCAACAGAGGCACAAAAGGCCTTCGATATGCTGAAAGAGGCCTTTATATCAGCCCCTGTCCTACAGCATCCAGATCCTGATACACCCTTTATAGTAGAGGCTGACGCTTCCAGCTTGGCTATAGGGGCTATCCTCTCACAGGAATATCTGTACACTATATATACATATATATATATATGTGTATATATATGAATAGTGTATCTGTACACTAGAGAGGAACACCCAGTGGCGTTTTTCTCACATAAATTAGCCCCTTATGAAAGGAACTACACTGTCACAGAGAAAGAGCTACTGGCGATAAAAGACGCGTTCTTAACATGGAGACACCATCTTCTTGGGGCAAAACATCCGGTACTTGTGTATTCAGACCATCGCAATCTTCAAGAAATAAAATCGATGAAATGCCTAACTGCTAGACAAGCTCGTTGGCACTCGTTCTTTGCCCAGTTCGACTTCCATATCTCTTATCGTCCAGCCAAAGACCACACCAAAGCAGACGCATTGTCACGTCTCCATTCTGGTCGGTTCGATGGTGTTGACCCAAAACCCACTTTATTGGCAGAAAAGGTTATTTGCAGTTGTTCTGTTCAACCTTCCCTCAAACAGGAAATAACCAAATGGGTCTCGCAAAACCCACAAAAGGTTTTGGAATTGAATCTGGATGTCAACGATGGTCTCCCGTACTACAACAGTCTTTTGTATTTACCCACGGATCAGACCCGTCTCAAGGCAATGGAATGGACTCATGACTCATTAGTCGCAGCCCATCCTGGTCAAAAGAAGACTTTGGAATTGGTTCAGCGATGGTCTTGGTGGCCAGGTATGTCACGCGATGTCATAGACTACGTTTCTTCCTGTGCTGTATGCGCTCAATGTAAAACCACATCGAGAAAACCCATGGGATTGCTGCAGCCTTTACCAGTGCCACACAAACCTTGGTACATGGTTTCTATGGACTTTGTCGTGGAACTACCTCCCGTACAGGGATTTAACACGGTGTGGGTTGTCGTTGATTACTTCACTAAAATGGCCCTGTTCATCCCATGTCAAGGTATTCCTACTGCCATTGTCTTGGCGGATCTCTTTCTGAAACACGTCTTCCGATTTTTTGGTCTTCCTGCAGTAGTGATCACACAGACAGGGGATCACAGTTTGCTTCTCGTTTCTGGAAGGCTTTAACATCTACACTTTTGATGGACATACGTCTATCTAGTTCTTATCACCCTCAGACTGACAGGCAGACAGAACGGTAAATGGTGTCATGGAACAGTACCTACGATGTCTATTGCTACAACATCAGACCTCCTGGCTTGCAGTTCTGCCTGCGGCCGAATTTGCGTATAATAACTCGGTGCATGCCTCCACTGGTGTATCACCGTTTTACGCACTCTATGGTCAGCATCCTCGTTCCATTCCTGTTCATCCTGAATTGCCCGGTTCTGTCCCTGGGGCGGTCAACAAACTACGGAACATCACTTCCCTACAGGCCAGGATCAAAAAGAACCTGGAAGAAGCCCAAGCTCGCTCAAAACAGCATGCTGACAAACACAGACTTGTCGCTCCTCAATACAAAGTTGGTATGTCAGTCTGGCTATCCACCAAACATCTGAAAATACCTGGAAAAAAGAAACTGCTACCCGGTTTTGTAGGTCCTTATAGGATTACTAAAGTAATTAACCCTGTGGCTGTTCGTTTGGAACTGTCTTCTCGTTGGAGGGTTCATCCAGCGTTTCACGTCTCTCTCGTTAAACCTTTGGCCGCTGGAACTCGGTTGCCGGTTAAGCCTCTGGCAGTCTCGGTACGAGGTTCGGAGGAGTACGAGGTGAAGGCTATTCTGGATGTTAGTGAGGAACCCCTGCACGCAACCTATCTCATTGATTGGAAGGGTTACGGCCCCGAGGATCGTTCCTGGGATCCATTGTCCAACATCCATGCCCCTGCTCTGCTGCGCCGGTTTCACGCTTCTAGGGGGGTGGGGCGCTCTTTGTGGGATGGCACTGTCATGCCTGCCAATGGCTTCTCCTCGACGTCTTGTCATTCAGCCCAGCGAACGGCTAGACCGTTCTACACTCGCTGGCGGCTGTTTAATAAACTACCCGGCAAAAGAATACATTGATATTATTCGCAAGATTGGTTATGATTTGTATTTTGTTTTCATACCTTCCTTATATTCCACCTTCATGTGCGTAGTGCTTCTTTAAGGACCTTCCGGCATACGCGATAGCCAGCTGACAATGCGTTGGTCATGTGTTACGCGCTGATCAGCTGACACGTACTTAAACCCGGAAGTTCCGGTATTCGGCGCTTCTGATCGTCGTTAGTTCTACGTTCCGAAGCCGTTGCTCTTGCTTCTTTCCTTGCTCCTCCACGGAATACGCTGGCTACTCGATCTCCTATTGAGTCGCCGTCCTGGCCGCATTACCCTGCGACTGCCACCTGAATATTCCGAGCTCTGCAACCTCCCGAAGCGGCACCTGCAGTCTTTCCCCGCAGGGCCATTATCCGGTACTGGCTGCCCCCGCTGTCCTGGCCGCATTACCCTGCGACTGCCACCTGAATATTCCGAACTCTCTGCAGCCTCCTATTGTTGTACCTGCGGTTCTCTCCGAGGGGCTGCGCTCTGGATTCACCATTCCTCTCCATTGTCTCCAACCAGCTATTCACGGACCGAACATTCCTACTCCTTCAAAGGTAAGAGAGGTTCCCTTTACTCTCTTCTGTTGTACAACCCCTGAGGGCAATTCCTGCACAGGACTTACCAGCTTGTATTTCGGTTCTTCTCATCCCACGAACTTCCATTGTTACTCCAATCCTTGTCTCGGTTCTTCACCTTCATACATCAAGTGCACTGAGACTTTATGGACGCTATCCTGCGTGCACCATCCCGAATCTAGTGTGGCCCTCGTTTCGTGCGGGTTAGTTTTTCCCTACTAACCTTCCTTTCCCTGTCGTTGGTTAGGAGTCTTCTATTGTGGGGATTACTAAAGACACAACAGTAGCAGGTTGATCGTTCCTACTTACCTTTCGTCTTCAAAGAAAACAGGTCAGTGGTTTTCGAACCGAAACATACTGTCTTATTTTGTTTCCATCAGCTCCTAATATCTTCCTTATCCTTCTCCTAACAGGCTGGTGGTTCCTATATACTTACTCGCCCTTTCCACTGATTCCTCCCTTGGGCTGTTTCTTTAACAGTCAAAGAGTGCCGTCAGTTGGAAGGTCGCTATTCAACAGATACGAGGTACATCGAGTCATCTCCGGAAGACTCTACGTGTATCCTTTTGATAAAATCTACCCTACATGTATCCTTTTATGCTGATATTCTGTACAATTGTTGGTTTATTGTAGTTACCAAACCCGTTTCTCATGTACCCGAGACAGGAATTCTAACAGCGCCACCCAGCAGTTGGGGTTCAGATGTCCCTCCTTGCGATGCCCAGATGCGACCAGCGGAAGAGTTCTGCCTGGAATACAGGTAAGCTATGTTCAGGACTGGGCAACCGGGGTAAACAGCCTCCCACCTCCCTGTAGGTCTGCGACCCTTCTGGACTTCTCCTCACCTTGTTTTATATGTTGGCGGGTTCTGCGTCCTGCTGTCTTGGCAGGGGCGCGTTGAGCTTGGTGGCCAATGGCGATCGAGTTGCTTCACTGATGCCGGCCTGCCTTGAGTCTTTCAGGTAGGTCTTATTGCTGTGAATATTGCTGTTCTTGCATGCCTTTTAAACAATGTCTTTTTCTTCCTAGATACGCGGAAGTCCAATATGTGGCAAGGCGGAATCTGTGTTTCGCCGGTAAGTATGGGCGTTTTTGGAGCGCCTTGATGCAGTGAGTAGGTGCTATGTGCTGCGCTTAAGATGCCTTGCCTTTGCTAACCTGTTATTTCCTCTCCACAGGTCGCGGTACCCGGCCGGAGTATGGAATTTCCATAGCGATGCTGATTGAGGAGCGGCTGGCGAGGTAAGCCTTTCAGCACAGTTCGTTAATTGTACAATGTCTAATGCCTTGTTTCTTCTCTTTTACAGCTCCGTCGATCCAAAGGAGCGCTGGTTCCAGGATGATGGTCGGAAGAGATGCGGACCGCTGGTGATGAAGTTCAGGTAAGCTGCTGTCTTTTTTTCACGATGTCTTCTCCTTTCCTTTGCAGGTGCTGTTCTTACGAGGTTCGTGGCTGAAGCTGAACAGGGTGAGCGTTACGTTGCAGTAATGCAAACTAACGCGAAGCGTGTCATTCTATTCGGGTGTGGTTTAAATAGCTTCAAGAAAGAAGTCCAGGTAAAATAGTCCCCATGGTACCACACCCAAAAATACTACACTGCAAGCCTGGTTTCAAGGAGCCAGGTTATGAGGATGCCCCCACATGACTGTCATTAATGAAAAGTAGTTCCCAAGCACAAGTCCATATTCAAACATGAGCCTGACGCCAAAGGCGCAAGGACTGGCCCCAAGAAGGCCTAGGCTGCAATTTCTTGGGTTTAGTGGGGACTGGAATCAAGACTCTCCCTGGCCCATAGGTTGGCCAGGGGGTCTTCAGAGTTTGGGTCATGACAGGTGGAGCCCGAGGTTGTATCCAATCCTGCAAGTGCCCTTGGGGTGGTGGCTTCTCTAACCATCGAAGAGAGTAACCTTACATCTACAATGCCTCATACGGTTGGGGCAGTCCTAGCTGGAATACCCTCAGCATACAATGATTTCCAGACTGTGTTTGACAAAGTCTCAGCAGAAGGCCTTCCGCCGCATAGGCCATATGACTGCCCCATCGACTTAGTCCCTGATGCCTCGATCCCGAAAGGCCGGATTTATTCACTATCACGATCAGAAGAACAGGCCTTAAAGGAGTACATCCAACAGGCCTTCCGGCTGGGCCATATACGACCCTCATCCTCACCTGCAGCAAGCCCTATATTCTTCATCCCGAAGAAGGAGGGGGACCTGCACCCCTGTTTGAACTACAGGCATTTGAATTCTATCACCATTAAGAATCGTTACCCCATCCCTCTTATCTCCACGTTATTAGAAAAGCTAACGCATGCATCTATCTATACCAAACCAGATCTCTGGGGGGCATACAATTTGATCCACATGCGCAGTGGGGATGAGTAGAAAACGGCTTTCTGCACCAGACAAGGATTATTCGAATACACAGTGATGCCTTTCGGCCTATGTAACGCCCCAGCTACTTTTCAACGCTTCATAAACGACGTATTCCGCAACATCCTAGACGTTTATGTGGTCATATATCTGGATGATATTCTGGTGTTTTCCCCTTCCCTGGAGGAACATATCGTTCACGTTAGGGAAGTATTGTCCCGTCTCAAAGAGAATGCATTGTTTGCAAAATCCGAAAAGTGTCTGTTCCACACTAAGGAAGTCGACTTCCTGGGCTTCCACATATCTCCTGCGGGTTTGTCCATGAATCAGTCGAAAATCCGTGCAATGAGGGATTGGCCTGCTCTGGTGAACCTTAAACAACTGCAGTCTTTCCTGGGTTTTGCTAACTTTTACCGCCGATTCATCGCTGGTTTCTCTTCCATTGTTGCCCCTCTAATTGCCCTGACCAGTCCTCTTGTCCTTTTCCATTGGTCCACAGAACATCAGCCAGCCTTTGATTCCCTTAAAAACAATGTTCACCACTGCCCCAGTCCTCCAACACCCTGATCCAGAACTCCCTTTTGTCTTAGAGGCGGACGCTTCATTTGCATTAGGTGCAGTGCTTTCCCAACCCTGTCCAATCACTGGCCACCTACACCCCGTAGCATACCATTCACGGAAATTCACATCAACTGAATCGCATTATACGGTCACGGAGAAAGAGCTCCTGGCCATCAAGGACGCACTGCAAATCTGGCGGCACCATCTCCTGGGGGCTAAGCATCAGACTGTCATATATTCAGATCACAAAAATGTGCAAGATCTCGCTTCCCTCAAATGTATGAACAGCCGGCAAGTATGTTGGCATCTGTTTTTTGCAGCGTACGATTTTGTGATTAAGCATAGGCCAGGGGTAGTCCACGGGAAGGCGGATGCCCTGTCTCAATCCCCAGGAGGGGAGTCCCTCCCGTCTTTTCCAGACACATTTTTAAAGAAGGGCCACGTTGTTTGTGCTTGTACACCGTCACGACCCATGTTACCCGCCATCACCAGTGGGTCTCGCAGCATCCTCACACATTGGCAGAGTGGGACCCTGTTTTTCAGGATGGGTTGCCTTTTGTACAAGGGAAGCTCTTTCTACCCACGAGCGATACACGCAATCAAGCGCTAGATTGGTCTCATGATCCTGCCATCAACGGTCACCCGGGACAACATCGTACCTTAGATCTGCTTAAACATTGGTGCTGGTGGCCGTCAATGAAACGCGATATAGAGAACTATGTAAACACTGTTCGGTTTGCGCTCAGTGTAAGTCACGCAGGGTTCGCCCACTGAGACTTCTCCAACCACTACCAATACCCCCAAGACCCTGGCATACGGTCTCGATGGACCTGATTACTGACCTACCCCGTACGCAGGGTTTTGACACCACCTGTAGTGGTGGATTCCTATACTAAGATGGCCCGCTTTGTACCATGTACAGGAATACCCTGCGCCCCTACATTGGCCAGGATGTTCTTTAAGTCAGTATTCTGTCTCTTTGGGCTACCGCAGGTCCTAGTATCGGATCGGGGTACACAGTTTACGTCCCGTTTCTGGCAAGGTACATGGCTCAGTTTACTACACCTTGCCGAATTTGCTTACAACAATACTCTACATACATCCACTGGTTTTTCCCCGTTCTATTCCCTTTATGGCCAGCATCCCCGCACCCTTCCACTCCCAGATTTTCCATCTTCCAGTACCCCTGCTGCCAATGCCTGTGTCCGCGACCTAGCCACGGTCCATGCCCAGACCCTCGTCCATCTGAAGGAAGCCCAGGCTTCCAGGAAAGTCGCTGCGGATAGGAAGAGGGTGGCGGCTCCTGCATATCGAGTGGGGGATAGAGTGTGGTTATCGTCACGCCACTTACACATCCCTGGGTGCCGTCCCTCGATTTGTTGGTCCCTATCGTGTTGCCAAGATCCTGAACCCTATGGCTCTATGCCTTGCGATTCCCTCTACCTGGCGGATCCATCCAGTGTTTCATACCTCGCCGCTTAAGCCATGCCCGGAACCTACCCGTATTGTTTCCCCTCCTGATCCTGTCTCTGTATCGTCCCCTGATGTGTTTGAGGTCAGTGCCATTTTGGGTTCTCGCATCTGTAGGGGGTCGCCTGCCGTACCTTATGGACTGGTTGGGTTACGGTCCTGAGGACCGCTCTTGTGTTCCCTCTCGGGATGTCCATGCCCCTCAGTTGGTTGCCCGCTTTCATCGCAATCACCCGTCGAGCCCACGGGGTCGTGGGCCTTTGGGGGGCGGGGGATTCCGTCATGTCCCGGTCCACATCCAGTTCTTGTCCCCATGGTTCCACATCCAACACCCGCCGAGTTCCCTGCAATCCCCGTGCCCACTCACATACCCGACGGCAGCGGCTCGCCCGGAAGTGGAGATTCTCAGCTGGTAATTCAGGATCCTTGCAACCCTTTCTTCATTGGCACCTTCCGTGGCGATTTCCCC
This sequence comes from Ambystoma mexicanum, assembly GCF_040938575.1. Lineage (NCBI taxonomy): Eukaryota > Metazoa > Chordata > Amphibia > Caudata > Ambystomatidae > Ambystoma > Ambystoma mexicanum. The sequence continues at coordinate 1,226,927,536 of NC_090922.1, forward strand.
ATGGTCACCGGCACTATACGGGCGCACAGAGATCCCCGCGTCACGTGGTCAAGAAAAGCAGTCTCCGTTCACATCGTGGGACATGTGACTCGGAGCACGCGGTCCCGTGACCCACATCATGTGACCGTACCTCACAGTCAAAAGGATCGGAGAAACACGGAAGAAACACTTCACAGCTGCTCCTTCGGAGTATTGTTTGACGTTTGGTTTTTCTTGGATTTCCTGAGCTGTTTCATGACCACGGAACGTTTACACGGATTGCCTTGTTATTTCCCTTGAACCAGTAGTACTACCTTGTCTTCTTGGAATTTGACCTTTGGCTCTGCTAACTGGACACTGGAATTGGAACCCCTTGACTTTGGCATTACTCTTGGCTCTCGACCTGGGATTGTTTACCGGACTGCTTAAGGATCAGCACCCATTGTTCTGTACTAGTGTCTCAGGTGTTTTTTTCCTGCCATCCAGAGTGCTACTAAGACCCATACCAGCCTGCTGCTGCCGCCGGATACCACAGGCTCCTGCTCCGCTTATTCTACCCAGGGTGCCCTTCCACCTCAATTAGGTAAGCCCCTGACCCTAATCGTTTGTAACTCTAAAGTACTTCCCATTGCCACTGTGTTTGACTTAAACATTCCTTGCCTTGCAGTGGTCGGGGGGTTCTTCCGGCGTTCCTGGTTCCAGACTGACGGCACTCTACACCTGTGGCCTCAAAGATTACACGGGTAGTGGTCTCACTTCTTCCCGTGTGGTACTTGGGGACGGAGGTTCCAAATATCTGCACGACCATCAAGACAGAACAGTAGACCCCTCCTTGGAAACGGTGATCATATGGCCGTCGATGTTGAAGGAGGAGTAGCTAGGGCTTAATTTATGCAGACGTGCCTGTGTGCCTACGATCATTAGCTCGGTCTTATCGTCATTGAGACATAAGCTGTTGGTGGCCATCCATGGTTGGATTTCCAGATATATGTCATTTAGTAATTTTGAATCTTGGTCGTAACCGCCCGTGAGGGGGATGAGGACTTGAGTGTCATCTGCATAGTTAGTGTAGATGACACCCAATTTGTCCAGTAGCTTTGTAAATATATTGTATAGGGTGGGAGACACACACAAGCCTTGGGGCACACCGCAGAGTGTCGGGATAGGGTCAGCTGAGGCTGAGGAGGAGTAGACTCTAGTGGTCCGATTGGAGAGAAAGGAGTTGATCCAATCCGAAGCAGATGCAAAAACAGAGCCGCTGATAGCAGAACAGCACCACATGTGAGGAGAAGGTGGTGATGGGCCTTGAGTCTTCATGAAGCGGGACCTAGTGGTATCCGGCCTTGTGGTCAAGTGTCGAGAACACCTTTGCTCCATGCAAAGTCAGCTGAAATTTCATCCAGCGCGGTCGTGGGATGGCTATGTTGGGAAGCCTCATGTCCACGCAGTTCCTGACCTCCTCGGGACACTTGGGCTTGTTGGCAATGCAATAGGTGAGACCTAAGGGGTGGAGCCGGCCATTTTCTCATTGATTCCGGCTGCTCAATCTTGGCAAGCTCCTTTTTGACCTTCTCCCACAGGTGAAATGTAATGCGCCGGTGGTGCAGTGTGATGGGCTGTATGAAAGGGTCTATGTGTAGCAGCACTTCCTGCCCCTGGTGGCACCCTACTCCCTCGAACAGGCAAGCACACTGTAGCAGCAGGCTGTCAATGTCTCCCTGGTACACCTGGAAGACAAATTGGACCAGCCCCTGGTCCTCGGCCCTGGAGCAGCTCAGTAGCGTGTCTTTGGCCACCAGCATCACATATTACGTGGCCTCCACTTCGGTGAGGTCATGCTGGACTTTGGCCCAAAATGCGCCATCAAGAGGTAGCAATGTCGCCCCCATATGTGAAAATCCTGATCCAGGGTGCAAGCAATGTGGGAGCTAGGCATAGGCATTGGAACTGGGCTGCCGGCATGACATTGACCGATGCCCCTGTGTCGAACAGAATGGACATGTCTGTACTTGCAATGGACATGGAGCATCTCGGCCTCCTTTTTGGGCCAGGGCCGCCTAGGCAGATGGCAGGGATGAAGAAGAGGTCTTCAATGTCAGCTTCCCCTGCGTACCTGACAGGACAGATCTCTGGTCCTCCTCTACTGCTGCAACGTACTGCGCACGTGGGTGTGGCAGTGTGGGCGGGGGCTTTGTAGATTGCCTTGTCAGTCCTGCACATCCTGGCGAAGTGGTTTGTCCTGCCACACTGCCCGCACGTGTACCCGATTGAAGTGCATGCCTGAGCATGGGGAGTGAAGCCCTGCATGCATCACATTTCTTCGGCGAACTCTCTGCCTGCTGGGCTCGACTCTGGCAGTCCGGCCCCTCAAACCTGCCCCTGGGGCGCAACTGATATCTGGTGGATACTGCTTGCACTGTCACGGGTCGGGCACCTTTTGGCAGCTCTTCCATCTGGGCTGGTCTCGAACACGTCAGTTCGTGGGTACGTCTGAGTTCCAAATCCTTGCTACTGGTATGTTAGTCTCCTTCAGGATCTGGCGTTGCAGGGCAACGGACGCACAATGCTGGATGATCTGTGCCCTGATCTCGTCAGGCTCGTCGGCAAAGCGGCACAACCTAGCGAGACATCTCACGCGAGCGTGGTTTGCATCCAGGGACTCTGCCGGATGGTGTGCCTGGCGTAGACGAAACCTTTCGTAGTTGTTATTGACAAATGTTCGAAAATACGCCAGCAGGGTGGTATCAGCCTCGCAGTAGGAGCCGTCTCTTACCTGGAGTGCCTTGAAAATATGATGGACTTTGCTCCCCGCAGAGAAAAGCAGCATAGATCTCATCCATCTCATGCATAGTGGCAAAAAACATCTCCATCTTTCCACCCACATGTCCCACCTGGGTACAAGGGTGGCTGGGGTACCGGTGACATCAAATTCGGGGATGGGAGATCTGCTGACCCCATGATGTGGCCTTGGGAGGGCCCCAGGGGTGATGCCACTGCCCATCCGGCACCGGATGATGGCATGCTCTGGATTGGGGAACTAGCTTCATCTTTGGACTCCATGGCGCAGCTGCATAGGAACCCAACAGGGCGCAAACTGGGCATACATTGCCCCCAGTGCCAGACAGGATATTGGGGAGATCCCCCCTCCCAGCCGCACGAGCGCCCGATGGGCCTTAAGCTGGGGTGTTGTGTGCCCAAAACTGCCCTCACTGTGAGGGAGCACCGAGTACCTGCGCCACCAGTTGCACGCAGGACGCAGTGCATAGTCCTGGCGCCGGTCTGTGGTGCGGTTCGACGGCAACACCTCCTCATGGGGTGAGCCGCCGCCCACATTGTCACATGTTGTTATAGGGTGTACGAGGGCCCCGATACTCGTGTACGCTCCACCAAATGACTGCCATTCCCTCGTCGCCTAACATGGTGGCGTGCTACGTCACAACATTGTTGACATTTGCACAATAAAGTGAGATTGTTATTCCGAGAGAAGTATTCCCAGGTTTGTCATGTACTCTGTCAGCCCCTATGCTGTGGTGAAAGGTGTCCCAATGAGAGGGCTCAGGGAAGGATTTGAGGTGCAGTTTAGGATTAAACAAAAAGCAGTTTATTGTGACAAACACCACAGGGTAGGAGCAACGGTGAATCTAAGATGGGGTACGCCTCATTAAAAGTGAGGGACAGAAGAACTAAATAGGTACAGCGATTTTTCACAAGGCTTCATATCAGTCACTAATAGGGCTGCTTCCCGGATGTATAGTTCATCAACAGTTCGTAGTTGGGATGATGGACTCCCAGGGAGCATGCAGAGCAAAGTCACTCATAGTTCCTTAAGGTTTGCTGCTCCTGGATCTCCATTGGCTGTAGGTGGATTTTCAGGCTGTTATCTTTATATGCCGCACATTGGGGTGATGTGACCCAGAACTCACTCCCTCGTCTCTGATACTGTCGAGTGTTCTTTAGTTTTCTTTTGTGGGCTTCCAAGTCCCAACAGATCCGGATTATGGATCCTGGATAGGTAACCTTTATCTCATCCGTTGGCCTTTCTCAGGATTATGTAGGCTTGGACTCCGACAGTCTCCGGCCCATGATGCAAAAAGCTTGTAACCCATGGACTCATTGGCTATGCCTTCTACTTATTAGATTGCCCTCTATTCGGTTGCCTTATTGACTGGTCTACAGCTGTGTTACTCCCATTTACTTTACCACCACCTCTTTCAGATAGAATTCTGTCTCCTTTCATCCTCCCACTTTTTTCTTTCCTCCCTTTTACTCTCCTTCTTTCCTGCTGTGTCCAGTCTAACAAGTCTATCTGTTCTATTGTCTCTAATTCCTCCTTCACTCCTTCTAGATTGTTCTTCCCTCCATGTTACTTCTTATCTTTCCATCGTGGTATACCTTCCTCTTTCCTGCACAGTACTCTGTAATGCTCTTCAAACTCCCATCCCATTACTCCATTATGGCCCCTTTTATTTGCCTTTCTAGGACCATGGCGTTAAGCATAATAGTGGTTGCATCTGTTCTTGTATTTATTCAGGCCATAGGAGTGATTGTTCCCTGTTTGCCCCATCTACTCCCCTTGTTTGAGTAATTAACTGTCAATCATGCTCGAGAGGCAGGCAAATCTGTGGGTCAAACGCATAAGAGGTAGCACAGCTATTATGAAGTCATGTCATGGCGGACGCTTGATTCCACCCTGGCTCCTCCAGTTCCCATGAGTGCTCATTGTTAGCAGCCCTCCCTGCTTCTTCTTTATGTGTTTGTTTCAGGTGAGCAGCTATCCGCAATCTGCTCCACAGGGGGCAGGAAGTGCATGCTATTTCTCCCAGCTCTGAGTTTTTGATCGTGGGCCACAATTGAGTTTTCTGTTCAAGTGTGCAAGATGATGATGTCAAAATAATGCAGAGCTCATTTTGCTCCTGGCGTAGCGTGAAATGCATGCGTAAAATGCTTGCATAAAAGTCAGATGGCATGCCTTTCTCGCCACTCCATGTTTTCATTAATTTGCATGGCGGAGAGGAGGGGCGGATCGTAAGCTACGATTCAAACTCCCCCTTTTTCTCCACCATACAAATACTCCACGCATTTGCGGCATCATGTATTTTCATGCTGACGCAATGATGTGGATTCCCACCACGTCTCCCTGGAACCAGATCCATTATATTTTATTTTACACCAGCAAAAAGCACGGCTGGGTGCAAAAGGGGGGACATTGTGCACATGTGAATACACCATCATTTTACACTCCACTTTTGCACTCCGATGAGAAAATAAGGAAAATTACACAGCGGGGACCTGTGCACGCCAAAATGGAAATGTAACGGGTACCCTCCGCGTAAACTATGGGGAACCCAAAAACGAGCCCTGTGACCTTGCCTCTGTTCTGATATAGAGGTTGGGTATGGGCGAGTGGGCCTCAGGGATTTGCTGTGTACCACATTTGAGGTCATCTTTGATCCTTGGTGGCCCACTTAGCCTAAAGGGTGAAAGGAAAGTTCAGTGTCTCCTTCCCCCATCTGGGCATCACCATTATGATAAAGGGGAGGCAGGGGCACATGGCTAAAGTGAGGAATCAGAGTGGGGCTTGAACCACATGAAATACATGAGGGTTGTGGCTCAGGTGCTTCCTTCCAGGCAAGCAAGTTGACCCACTCAAGCCATCCTCTCTGCCAATGCTATAAAAGTCTGATGCACCACCAAGTCAGCCATTCTCTCTTCTTGACATTGTGAACTAGCTAAAACAATACACCACAACTTGATTCACCATTAATCCAAATGGAAGGGACTGGCAGCAATTAGTTGGCGCTGGAGAATGTTTCTCCCATGATCGAGATTCATATGGTATTCCTGAGGGCAGAAAACACAGTGCCAAAGCTGTATGTGAACAGACAAGTATACAAACACAAATCCCTGACTTTGTTGGGATTTTAAAGAGGGTGTTGGACAGATATCCATCTTCTGTCTGAATGATCCGGGGCAGTCTGAACAAACTAACTAACTAACGAACGAACACACGAACGAACGAACGAACAAACGAACGAACGACCGGCCACCGGGCACTTAGAGTAGATACATGTTTGAGGGGATTTGTTAAAGGGGATTTGTAAAGTACATCTCTTTCATTTACAAGACCTTGTTATGTTGTCTTGAGTCCCTGCTGATGAACTGGGCAGTGTCAGAGATGTTACAGCATAGATTTACAGAGTCAGTAAAGTAAGTAGTCTGGGTGGTGAGTGGGTAGTGCACATGTAGGCCTTCATCATCTCCTGACTGTTTGCGTTTCGTTGAGGTGGTGTGTGGGGAGGTCAAGCAATGACGCATGTGATGCAAGGTGCATGTGGTTTAACAAGCGGTTTATGTGCTATTGATTCAGGGAAGGGGTAAGACTAAATGCATATAACCACTCTACAGTAATCCTAATATTCAAACCTAATCTTACAAATCTTTATCGCTCTAGGGACACAATCTACAAATGTGAACAGCACAAAGCACCAAGCTATGCTTAACACGTCCTTAGACGTCAGGCTAATCCCCAAGCTGTAACACAAATGTTCCAGTTCTTAGCCAAAACAAGAAATTACCAAAACCTATATTATAATGTCCAGTCCTATTCTACAACACAAAAGAAGAAGTTCCTTCTGGGAAGGCTCTTCCAGGGTTTGCTCACAGTCTGACACTTCTTTTGGTCTTCCTGTTTTCAATCCCCGCATCTAGGCCTTTCCCAGGTCTCTGGCTTTACAGGAATCTCTTTTGTGTCACCATAGTCCCTCCGTCTACCACCTTGTATGTGTCAGCAGTCCTCACTGCCGGATTGGGGTTATCTCAAAACTCTGGTACCAGATAGGTCTCTCCTGGATATTAGCATTCAGCATAGGTCTTTCCCAGGTCATGTCTCTCCACAGCAGGGTTGCTCCGAATTCACTCGGTTAGGTCTCCCTAATACCTGGTTTCTCAGCATTCATTGTTAATGTCCTTGCTTGACCTTTGGCAGGCTTCACACTTAGAGTCCAGTATAGAAGTATTTCTCCAGCAAAGTAGCCACTTTGCACAGAAAATATGATACATGTAAAGCACTACCATAAGATCTGTGCCAGACATGCATGTCAGCAATGGCCCCAGTGTATCACCCTATGCGATGCTAGATGAAAGACTATCATCGATATTTACCTGATAAGAGGGTCCTATATTATTTTGTTAAGTTCAAGGACACCACAGTCCCCCATACCACTAATTCCCCACTTCACTGCCACTCATTGTTCTGCTCAATCAGAGCCAGCAGAGGCATAACAAAATCTTCTGGGTGGCTCTGCGGCTAGTGTGCTGCTGCAGTAGCACCCATTTAATCATTTAGCACCAATGTGGCATTCAGTGAATCAGCTGGTTTATTGTTTGATCACCAGAGTGCTTTCCACTGTCAGGGAGCGTGTTGACAAAGATGCCATCCTATGCAGTGGGCACTCAGAAGCAGTAATAACATTAGTTATTTTGTGCAATTGAAACCGACAACATGTGGCACAGGCACTAAGCTAGAGGCTAGGCCAGGGGTCTACAACCTTTGGCCAGCATAGTAAATGGTGAGGGATCATGGGATTCGTAGTCCAAAACATCTGGAGAGAAACAGGTTGCAAACCGCTGGGCTAGGCCACGAAGGTAAAGAGTATTTACAAAATGGCTGGCATCTGAGCAGTTATGAAATTAGTGGTAGGCACAAGGCACTGAGTAGGATATTAAATGCCATGGAAAAAGGAATAGTGTTTGTGGTATGTGAGAAACCAAAGGGTGTCTCACTTAATAGTCCCCGGGATCTCTCTCGCTCTCAGGTGGCCTGGGCACGGCCATCACCTGGGTGAGGGATGTTTGGGGAGTGGGGGTGAGGCAACCGTTGTTGAGATGCGGTATGCCCCCTTTCCCCCACCCATACCCCAGCCTATTTCATAGGATTCTCCAACGCAATCCAATTTGGTTTGTATATGCATTGTAAATTAATCAAGTGACATTGGAATGAGCAGATGAGAACACTTCAAAAAGATCAAATCATAAAGAAATCACGTTTAAACAATTCGTTATATAGGAAATGCAAAGTATTTGTGAAACGTTAAGCAGAATTAGACATTTCAGCCAAGTCACACACAGCACAATGTCACAGTAGCCAGCACTGGAGGGTGAGCTCCAGTACAGAGCCAGATGGGCAATGCCCATCTGCGCTTGGGACAGGGGGTGGTGGCCTAGGGGGGTGAGCAACTGCCCCAGGCTGCGCTCTCTACAGGGGCCCCTATTGTCATCCCCTTGGCTGCAGAGTGCATTCATTAAGACCAATCTCTGAATGCATCTGCACTTTAGACCAGAAACATTTAAAGGTAAGTGCTAACTTGTTGGTGCCATCAGGCTGCAGACCACTCCCTCGGCCATTAATACCTCCCATCACCCTCCACCAGGGACATGGCAGGGTGCAGACTGGCTTCAAAAGGGGCACAACTGCGGGTCCCATTGTGCCATGTTCTCTGTTAGTCACACAGCGATCATCTCCCTGCCACCTAGACTCTCTGCAGCTTGCCAGAACGGCCTGGAGGGCCTGCATGATCTCTGGCCTCCTCCCCCCACTCCAACGCCCTTATCCATTTTGCAATTGGCAGCGTGGCCAGGGAGTTCTTGTTTAGGTCTTGCTCATGCGTTTCATTGCCAACGGAATGGGATGGAGGGCAGAAAAGTGATGTATCCAGGAGTATCACGCTGATTTATGTTCGCAGCAAACTGTGTGAAGGTGCCATCATCTCACTGCCAATGCATTTATCACCTTTTTCATTCAGCTTCTGACATGCTAGTATAAAATAAGATTCACACATATCTCAAGGAAACAAAGAAACACTTTATGATTTTTTTTTATTCTGGCATGTATGAAGTTGAGTAACAGTCACACTTAAAGCAACCCTAATTCGGGACTATGCTTAGATTGATGCCAACATTTAGACATTTTTAATAATCCATTACTTAAATCGCTCTTTTGACAAAGGACTTTACAAAAATACTCTTACAAAAATATTATTAGCCGGCAACCGAAATGAATACTCATTTGTCGACCATAGAAGAATAAAAGGTTGAGTAGACCTTGCTAGGGTTCAAACCCTTGATTTGCAGATCATACATAGATTCCAGCTGTGAGCACTTAGCCCGTTGAGCTATCTTGCCAGCTCTTTCTCTTTTAATGTTTATACCACAGCATTTGGTAATGCATTGACTCTGGAGTTACATTATTGCAGTGCTTAAAAGCAGGGCAAATATGTCATGTCCACTAGTAAACAAGATCATAGCAGTGTTATTTTAAAAAGGATTGGAAGGGACAAGAGAGGGTAGTGAGTAGGTATCCTAACACATGTTTCTTTTGAACTGAACAGTCGATTAAACAGGACACTTGTGTCACAAATGGATAACTCAGCGAGTTAAAAGCTCAGCTCTGACATGTGCCAACCTGCACTTTCCAAATTCCTATTTCAGCAGGGCTGAATCCGCCTTTCATCCTTCTGAGGTTGATAAATGAAGAACTATTACATTTGGTAGAAACGACACCGATTTTTACTGTGCTCAGAAGCAGGAGGAGTCAGTCATAAAGCGCTATACATAAAAGGAGGACTTAATACCTGGATACAGAAATATCTGGGCCACAGTGCACAAAATGAAAGGCCTCACAAACATAAAACAATCAAATTGACTCTAAATAAGAAGCTGTGTCTGGGCCATCCAGTCTTCCTGGATTAGATAAACAAACGCTACTCTCCACTTATACCATTACGAATATAGCGCATTAGAGAAAGCCAAAACACACATGGCAGGGAAAATTGTGATGGAAAGGTCTGCCACTCACATTAACAGCAATGTGAACAGAGTTCCTCTGCCTAGAGTGTACAAGGTAGGTTCATGGTTCACGGCCCTACATACTTGTGGAAGAAGACATTTGTTGTGAGACCATGCATGATCTTTGCATGATCTTTGCGAGATTTTCGTTCTATTCCGTTTCCTGATGTAGCACAGAAATTGTTTTGATGGTAAGTGCAATGGACCAACATCAAGTTTTAGCTAAGTCCATCAACATATCTATGCCATTCACACAAACTCAAAAGTAGTTTTCGTATCTCCCATTCGCGATGTGGCTCGCACAGTGCAAAAAAGGGGCCTCATGACATTGTGTTGCATTAGGCAACACCAAACCGTGTGACAGTCCTGCATATGCAAACTAGCGCAAAACACTGTGCTTTCTGTGACTTGGCTGAAATGCTTACTTCTGATTCCCCAATTCAGGAAGCCTTTTAAACCCACCATAACATTGTTGGTGTTTGCTTAAACGTTGTGTAATCACATTGTTTGAGGTTTATTTCATTTTTTCATTATGGCTGCAATGCATCCTATCTTGATCCCCTAGAATGAGATACATATTCCCCTTCTGTACACTCACCAATTATGTATTATCACTAAAATGTTTGTTAAAGATAAAAAGCAGCATGTTTGTCACTTAGTTTGTTACTGTACCTGAATTGTGAGTAAAATACTACTCATTGTATAACGCTTGTTCCATTCTTCAACATTGTCCAAAAAATCGACACATGGCTTCCCAGACGAGTCATTAACTGTTAATAACAAAATTAATGTTAATAAGAAAGAGTAGTGTCTATGTCCCTGTGCATAGAAACAGACATTTATTTATTTTGGCATCTATAAAGCGCGCCAAACCCAGAGGCATGTGGGCGCTGGTATACAAGAAAGAAGTTGTTACTGCAGGTTACAAACATAGACGGTACATAAAAGGTGCGTAGATCTGAGTTTCTAGGCTTAGTAATTCCCACTTACTTGAAGAGTTGTACGAGCCACTAAGATAGCTCAACAGTTAAAAATGTCCATTAAAGGTCGAAGATGGACATTAAATATTATCGAGAGTTAAAAGAATGTCAAATTCTGGAGAAAAAAAAATAATATTATCGAGGACAGTGATGACCCATGTGGTACTCCGCATTGGGCAGAGAGGACATCAGAGTAACAATCTCCAAATTTGCCTACTTGGGTCTTATGCTGCAGAAATGAAGAAAACCATTTTGACGCACCTTGTGACACCCGACCAACCTCCGACAGTCTATTCAATAATAGGTCAAAATCTACTGTGTCAAAGGCAGCTGACATATCGAGCATGATCAACATGCTCAGATCACCATCGTCAGCATCCCCTAGAATATCACCCCAAACTGTCACGAGCGTGGTTTCAGTCCCATGACTGGGTCTGAAACTGGAATGATATCTATCCAGAATAAAATTATCTTCCAGGTGATCTAGTAACTGTGTAGTAACTATCTTTTCCAGGATCTTTGCGGTTCATGGTAAACCTGCAGTAGGTTGATAGTTTTCCAGTGCCTGGTGATCAAAACAGGTTTTTTTCAACAAAGGCATTAGGACCGATGTTTTTAAAATGCAGGGCACAATGCCCTGAGCCAGGGAGGCATTCACAAAATCAGTTAGAAACAATTTAAGAGATTTTGCTGATTGCACCATCAGATAGGTGGGAGTGAAATCATAATCAAAATTCATTGGTTCGGTTTCTGAATTAAAGTTTCAATATCTTCTGAGTTTATCAATGAAAAAGAAAATTCAGGTAGCCTAGAGATAGATGCAATCACACAGTTCTAAGGTAAACAAATGTAGGTAGAGGAAGATTGTGAATCAATGTTTGTACGAATAGAATTAACCTTGACATGAAAGTAAGCATTGAACTGATTTGCCAAGGTAGAAGATGGAGATAGTTTGAAATTAACACAAAATGGAGATGTGATATTTTTAAATATGGCAAATAGTTCTTTCAATTGATTTTTCGAAGAGCAATTTGATGTTAAAAAAGGGTTTTGCTACCTTTCTTTTTTTCTAAGTAACCAATGCTTCTTTGGCTTCTTGACGCAGAAGGGGATCATTTAATTTTTGCACATTTTTTTTTCTCCAGTAATTCTGTTTTAATACTCTTAATGGGTCTGAAAAACAGTCATTGTTTTTTGTTTTTTTACTCGGTTTAATTTCAGAGGTGCCCTAGCATTGCAATTATTTTTCAGTGATGTTGTATTCGCATGATATGAAAAAGAGGGGGATGGTTTAGATTAGTGGGATGAAAAAGGAAAATAAAAAATAACTGCTTTTGTGCCAGTGTGTGCAGACTGCAAGTATCATGAGGTATGCATATAGGGTTGTTTCTAGTTAGTAAGCCGATCGCATCAAAGACTTTTTATCCAGATGGAGTGGTCATATTGCTAGGATACATTTGCCAGAGTGGTGGTATGTAAGTTGTAGAGGTATAAAATCTGTTTGTTGCCTGTAAGGAGGGATTTGAAAATTGGCTTGTATGAGTGGCACAGATCTGCATATAGTGCAATTGAGCATGGAAGATGAGAGTGGTAGTCCTAAGATATTAGTGGGCAATTTAGCACAATCCCCCACCACTGTCAGGAGCAAGATCACAGTCCAGCACATATTGCAATTGGACATGATGATGGAGCAAGAACAGAGTGGTCCTCAAATGACACTGGGATATTAGGAAGCAAAGTCAATGTGGGACACGAGGCATACACATCACTGTAGGCAACACATTAATAGATTGACAAAAAGGGCAGTAAGGTGAGGACAAGTAATACTGTTGGTGACAATGAATCTAGGCAAAACAATTCAACTAGGATGCCAAAGAGCAACATTCAGTTGAGGGACAATCAAGCTAGGAAAACACAATGCAACTAGTATTGCACCAGTAATCTAACCTGTTATCAAGCATATACAATCAGGCAACAATTAGTCAAGGGAAAACAGTTTAAACAGTGGGCAATGAAACTGTACAATAAAAGGGTTACATGAAACATGGTATTGGTAAAGTTAAACTGCAATGCAACAATCTAGAATTGTAAAACCTCCAAAGACATAATCAATTATTGAAATAGTAGACAAGAGAATTATTCCTTAGAATTTACAACAGAGTTTTCAAACAATAAGTCAAATGTAATACTGCTTTTAATGCATATCCTGACAGGAATCATAAAAAATGATGTTCACAAAAGTGGGTTGTTCGTAATTGCAGCAAGTAGTGTAAAAGGTTTTCCACTGTGAAACAGTTTCGGAACATGCTTGGATATTAAGAGAAATATTAGGGAAGAAGGATAGCTTAGGGGCAACGCATTTGTCTTGGAAGCAAGACAGCGTAGCACAACAGAGGTTCGAATCCCGATCCCGTGCTTATAAACCACTTGTTGGTATTAAGCGCATTATAAAAGAACAATTATGAGAGGATATTGTGACAAAAGCTACTCTTTTATGTAGCCTATATTGTGAAAAAAGGGGCATGCTGCTTGGACAATTTGCGAGTGAAGCATTCTGATTATAAGAAAGGTAAAATGTTAGAAAATGCTGGTTGAAAAGACTCAGGATATATTTGTGTTGCGAAAGAAACCAGAAATAGAGCTTTAGTGAGAAAGTCGCAGCGTGTTACATTCACAAAACACACAATTCATATACACGCGGATAGGCAATGACGTGTATACAATTTAAATAAATAAATGCATATCATTAAAAAATGAGACATAAGATACATCCATATGATTTCAAAATTAGGCAATCACATGTTTTAATACATGTGCTCTGTCTACTATGTGGAATTGAGTCACTTCAAGTAACGTGTCCTATTTTGGAACGTTTGTATTCCATATGAAAAGAGGGCTTTTTTGCCTAAAGAATGTTTATGTTCCTCTTTACAACTACATTAAAAGAATAATGATTTCACGAGCTGTGCCTGGCAAAGACAAGAATTCCTTATCCTCGGAAAACTTGATCATAAGTGGATATGAATCAGCCTCCTTGAGAACAGAGCACCATAGCAGTTTATATCTCTGGTACAGGGTTCGAAATTGAGGGGAGCTGGGAGCTATTTAGCTCCCGCTTGTAGCCTAGAAGAGTGTGGTTAGCTTGACACAAGAAGCTGCCAGCAGCTACTTTTGGCTCCCCATGCAAACTGTTGCTGAATGAGCATACCTATGTGACCTTAACTCTGTGCTTTTGAGACAATCAAGACATTAGGACACATCTATATGACATTTAAAATCATAAGGTGGCCATAAAGAATGGAGATAACTGTTTTCATTTTATGTGGAAGTTAGATTTGCAGGTCTCTATGTACTAGCTCCTCGTTCCCAGAGATAACTCCTGGTCACTGGTTAATGCTGGATGCCCAGGAGCTGCTTTGAGCTCCTGCATATCTTATCTTAATTTAAATACTTGCTCGTGTTAGTTCATATTTTCAGCTACATTTCTTTGTATTGTAAGTGATGACCATGGCAATGTTTGCTAGGCTAGCAATTAACTGCACATTACATCCACTGTGTCTTTTAAGAACTAGTGTCCATTTTATAAGGTGCCCTGAAAAGGTTGGGACATGTTTTCCAAATACAGAACAGTCCATTAAAAGCAGGTAACCGCAAAATAAAATAATGGGAATTGCTAAACCACAGACCCATGGATTAAAGGAGTGGAGGAGATAATATATCTTTAACCAAACTCATAAAGAGCCGAGATGCTGTTGGAATGTGGCTACAGAAATGTGTGGAAATAGAAACCAGAGAAGTACATGTTTTCATTTCTGCAATAGTAAAAAGTGCATTTCATTCTAAGTGGGGCTGTTTTAAAAGATTTGAAAACATGACGTATGAGAACTTACTATAACTTCTGTTCAGAGGCTCGCACAGGAAGACTGAAGACATCAGCTTGTTCAGACACAGTAGCCGGATTTAAATATCTAATTTTAAATTCAACATCATCTCCGGTTATAAAATTATCAAAATCCATATCTCTGTCCTTTGACATGCTTAAAAGCCCACACAAATTGCATTTAGTAATTCATACTGAACACCATATCTAAATATTTGTAAGACAATGACAACCCAGATTTCTAGAGGACGCAATTATTTGATACAAACTGAATGATGTCACAAAAATTAGGGGTGATTTTATGGAGAAATGATATTGAAATGATGTTGAATTAAGATTCGGGAACTGCCCTAGTCAGCTTTCTCAACCAAGATAGCCAATGATAACAAGTGGAAAGTTAACAACAGCTTTGTCATCAGTAGGACAGCATCAAATCAGATTGCTTACCCAATAGGAAGTAGATGTGAGCCTAAGGGGTTTGTTGTCCATTTAAAGCTCAAATCCATTGGAAAAAGGGAAGAACTAACCGAAATAACTGGAAACTAACTGGATTGATTACAGATAGAACTGCTGTGAGAAAGTGCAGATTGGCTTAAATCCAACGCGTTATCCAAGGGGCCAAATACAGAAAGAATCCTAGAGCAGGACAAAGTAGTCAAACGGAAAGGGACTTGGGATGCATATTCAGGAGCAGGTGCCCAAAGAGGGAGAAAATCACCTGGTACAAGCTGGTGACTGTCCCAGCCAACCTGAATTAGAGAGACACAGAAGCAAAGTGAGTCTAGATGCTCTGAAGAATTATACTCATTTCCTAGAGAAATGAAAAAAATCCCATATCACTTGTATATTTCAAAGTGTATCTTGGGGAACCCCGTCTAAATGAAATCAAAAAAATACACCCTCAAATGAATGGGGAAAGAGGGACACGTACTCTGCTGCACAAACCACTTCACATAGGTTCCTGTTTAATTTGCTTGTAAATGCACACAATTAGACATCCTAGCTGCAAGGATTACCAATCTGGACTCAACATCAAAAATAAGCACTAAACAAGTTATTGGTTTATCCACTGCGCATAGTCCACCAATTTAGCTTTAAGAGCTAATAATCAGCGTTCAGATTCCCACTAAATTATTGCACACAATATATAGCATGAATCTTTTTCTTATTTCCAGAGCTTTTTATTTTCTAGCGGTGATTAGCTTTTCCTGCCAACACGTGTTTCAACCTCTTCTAACACAAGTCTTCCTCAGAACCAATAAATCACCTTCATTTTCACATATTTGAATATCAACATTGTATATCAATGGTAAACATAAATCAGACAACATTTAATGTAAAGCATTATTAATTGTGGTAATCCAAATAAAATAATAAGAATTGGCAAATACTGCATAGTATGTGTATCAGGAGTCGTTCCATTTGATTTTGTTATGGCAAAAAGTGTCCAGACTTTGTCTCATTTAGGTTGCTGTGTACTGATCTATGGTTTATCCATGTCTCCGTTATGTATGTGCCTCCAAAAGGTTTTGAAGATCCATGTATTGATAATAGGATTGCATATGAGTTTAAGGATTGAAAAGTTGACTTAAAGAATAAGCACTGTTGTTAAAACCAACTGTGTTTATAATATTATGAGTTTGGAAGGAGCATTAGCAACCAAGCATAACATTTTAGCAAACAGTGAATCAATAAAAAGTACAATTAATACCCAAATGGAAATGTGGAAGAAAATGCCCTAAGGCACAGGGGGCTATTGGGGAGTACTAAATGGTTTTATATTGATGTTCGGGAATTAGTATCCCGCAAATAGTGTAAGTAGACAGGCACGAGAGATTAGTGTCTGCAAGCCACACATGCGCGCAAAATGCGTTCGAGTTCTATCGTGGTCAGAATAGGACTTCGAAAAATGCAGTAAGAAGTGCCAACGGGCATGTAGCAGAGGGATTTTGGAGGGCACATGCATAACTGACACATGGATAAACCATATATCAGCACACATTATTGTGTGCAATAATTTAGTAGGAATATGAATGCTGATTATTCGCTCTTGAAGCTAAATTGATGGACTATGCGCAGAGGATAAACCAATACCTTGTTTAGTGCTGTCTAAATGATAGATCACTGTGTGAATGGGACAATCATAAAAGGTGTAGGTGCCATTGAAACCTCCGGTGTAAGCATTATTGAGGATCTTATTCTTAAGTGCTCTGTGATACCCTCAGAGTAGAGGGGACGACAGACTGTAATTGGAAATTAAAGATCTAACGCCTTGTGAGTGCCATAGCCAATACAAGTAAATAAACCTACCTTTCCTGAACCAAGTGGTAAGGGACTTGATTCTGTTCTGGGGGCCACAGTAATTGAAAACACATAATGAGTTAGGTTCCTTGTCACCCCCAATGCATTAAGGAACTGATTTTTAGAAAATTACTGATTCATTTATTGATAATTAGCCCAACATTTGGAGCAAACATAGATATGATATAATTTTATTTATATTGCGCTCGTACACTGGTATTTCAGAGCGCGACCAGGCGAAGCGAGGGGAACAGCGGAGAAACAAAAACAGCAATCATCTAGACCCAGTGACATTGAGAACGCGCAAGTGCATGGGGAAGGGAAAAGGGGGGAAGTGCACAGAAGGGGGGAGAAATTAGAAAATGCAGAGCATAGGAGAGAAAAAAAAGAAATAAGTAAATAAATAAATAAATAAATAAATCAGATAAAACCGTGGTAGTGCAGCCTGTAAGTGGCAAAGTGCTAGGTTAGTCAGATAGGGTGCATCTGATAAATGCAGAAGAAGAGTGGGTGGGGGACTGTATGGGTACAGATACAGGTGCCAGTGCTAGTGGTGGCCTGGAGGCAGTGCAGGAGGGTGGCAAGGTGAGCAGGTACCTGGAACCAAAGGACAGAGGGTGGCCAGGTGCATGATGCTGACAGAGAAAACAGATCAGCAGTGGAGAAGAGGGGCAAAGGCAGAAGCAAAGAGGAAGGTCTCGAGGAGCTTCCAGAACCGTAGATGGTTCTCCTCAAGTTTCAAGGTGGCAGGGAGGCTGTTTCAAAGGGAGGCCCCAGCCGAAGACAGAGATACATAGAAGCATCATTATGTTAGTGAATACGAATCCAAAGCGTTATTAATGTGTATTCATGCAATTAAATGCCAGAACTGTTTACAATAACCTTCTGAAAACTGTTTTTTACGAAGTCTTACTATGAACACAGAACAAGTATCCTTATTGGTGTTGCTCAGACTAAGGAAAGCCTGCCAAGGTATTGAAAATGTAAACATTCCTTTGTGAAATTGTGGTGCTCCTTTATTTTTTTAAAGATCCTTTGTTTTGACCATAAATCATTCAATATTGGATGGATGGGTAAATAAAATAACTGAAATACATTGTGATGTTTTCTAATATAAAAGAGTACTCATCGATTTGTGACTCAGGTGCTCTCCTTTGTAATAAGTGTGGAGTCATCCGTCTTAATATTTAATTGCATGAAATATTCTTATTAAAATAATTGTTATTGAAAACCAGTTTAACTCTTGTCCCAGAGAGAGGGAGTGTGATTGCTGTTCATGGGGCTGTTAAATCACTATTTCAGTGTTTCCCTGGGCCTTTACACCGACTAAGAATATTCCAAATTGTGCGGGTCTTGTTTGGGGTGGGTTGGAGAATCACTCTGAATCAGGTGCCGCCCAATTAAATTATATCTTGTCAAGGGTTTTAACCCATGTTGAATCCTTAGACTGGGTAGATGTGGGGATGAGCTGTCACCGCCCATTATTCTATCCCAGAACAAACTAAATCAATAGACTGGGTGGATGTGGGGATGAGCTGTCGCCGCCCACATTCACGCCAGAATCCAGGAGAACTGCGCAGTTGGCACGAGACCACTCCAAAGATACAACCTTCTTGTGGGGGGTTCCACATCACCACTCTACTGTAAGGATGCCATCAAAACAATGTTAAGCAAGGGTCCTATACTATCAAGCAAAAGACCACTCTAAACTCTGACAGGGAAACTGTATTTAGGAGTTGCAAGAGGGGCAGGGACTTCAAAGCTTGTTGGTTAATTGAAAATCTTAGCCACCTGCTGTTCCCAGAGGCCAACACCCCAGAGACTCACCACAGGAGGCAGGATATCACATGGCCCTTCTGAGTGAGAGAGAGGGGGGGTTTCAGCCTGGAGGAGAGAGACAATAGCCCCTTTCAGTTGAATGGGGTATGTTAATTTTGAGTGTTTCCTGTCAACAGCCCTCTGCCAGCAAGGAGAGACATGTGATCACTGACCCACCCAGACTTCTGGAGGCGGACCCAAACACTTTGGGGAGTTGAATTGCAACAAATATATATTTTATAGAAACAGTGATAACTTATTGTAACCAAATGACAGGAATGTACAACTTTGAGAGTCTTAGTATGGAAAATGCCCTCACGATTTGAGTCCAAACTCCGATTTGTACCATGTTCTGGGGCAAAACCCCGCTAATTATGATTATTGTAGACACTGTATTTAAGCTAGAGACATGGAAAGTTACTGGGATATATGTGGAAGGGAAATGTACCTTTGTATAATTTTTGATGAAAAACCAATGTTGCAAAACCCACTAAAATCGAAAATAAGTTGCCATTTTTGAATGCAAGCTCCTAGAAACGCCAGAGTCGGGACAGGGACTATCTTTAGTAATATATGATGTGTGTATGTGATGTCAAACAACTGTGTACCTGGGAAATATGTATTTGGATCAGGAATAGATTTGTGTGCACATTGACCAGGGGAGTGTCATTTCTACAGGTCATAAAATGACATCACTCTGACACACTATCCCTTCCCAAATCAGGGACCAAAGAATCTATTGACCTATCAAATCAAGAGAGGGGCAGGCTTAGTGATGCTAGCCTCTCCACCCATTTTTTAAAACATAAAAAGAGACTGCTGGGACAGGTAGAGACATTGAATTCCATTTGCTGCGGAGCGTGCTGACCGACGACTTCACATCCAGATATCCAACACTTAGACTTCCAAGCTAAACAGAGACTACAGAACTTTGAACCAAGAAGGCCCACTGCAAGCAAATGTATTTGTCAGCAGGCCTCAAAATCATTTGCAAACTATTCCACAGCTGGGCGAGCTGTCTGAATTATTTTGCCAAGAACTTTTGCCAGAAAGCAGTGTTACATCCAGAATCCACTTGATCCGGACCGGAAAGCAGAGCAGTATCCAGACCCAGAGGTCGCTGTATCCAGAGAGGCTAGACCAGCAGAGCAGAGCTGACCCAGACCGCTGTGAGCAGAACCAGAGATCCAGATCGCTGTGAGCAGGACCGGTGTCCGATTGACCTGCCGAGCAGAGAGAACCGCCGCTGGACATGTTGACCAGATCCGTGACGAGGCTCATTCATTTCAAAATTAGGAGTGAGTATCCGCCAGAACTGTGCAGAACCCAATCTCTTAGTTAAAATAATCTAATCCAAACTATTTTAACCTAATTAGAACAGCCTCCTAGAAATCGTTTCATCTGTCATTTTTAAAGCTGCACAACTGTCACCTGTCAATTCTGCAGCTGCAAGCTGTCACCTGTCATTTTGAGTTTTACTTTAAATCCGAAAATCTACCTTTATTAAATCGTCCGTATCTCTTGAACCGTTTCATTTTAAAGCTGTGATTCTAGGCTTTCCAACAAACCTAGAACTGACTTCCTACTCCCTATACTTTTTCCGCAATTGCGATTTACGCACTCGCGAAATTTACCACGATTTGCGATTTGGCTCAATTTCTCCACTTGTCAAAATAGCAGCTCCATTCTTTCCTTTGTTAAAATCCGTTTGCAACCTGGTAATAACTCCTAGAGCATTGCTAAAGTGAGCCTGAACTAATACCAACAAGCATCTCTTACTCACCCTGAATCTCTAGAGGGAATTAAAATCAGTTAGCACATTTTCCCATCCATTGCCATCACATTTAAAAGCATTTTGGGCCTGTGTTTTAAAAAGCATACCTGTTGTCTAAGATTGCTGGGGGTGGAACTGAATTCCGTATTGTATTTGATTGTATTCCTGAAGACTGTGTGTGTTATTTCCATCTCCTTGCATTGCATATAGGGGGTAGGGGGGGAATTGCCACCAGGGGAAAAGTGAACATATTATCTCTTGTGAAACTATATCAGTTTATT
The DNA here is from genome assembly GCF_040938575.1 of Ambystoma mexicanum. Classification (NCBI taxonomy): domain Eukaryota; kingdom Metazoa; phylum Chordata; class Amphibia; order Caudata; family Ambystomatidae; genus Ambystoma; species Ambystoma mexicanum. Next base: position 1,226,948,392 of record NC_090922.1, read on the forward strand.
TTCTGTACTGCATTTATTCCACCTTGCATTTCCTTGAAACCATAAAGCATTTCAGCTACCTCATCCTCTATACTACTTCTAAGTAACCAAATCAGTTTACCAGTAGAACATTATCCATTGTTGATCACTGTCATATTTTAAGTGTGATATCCAATATTAATTTATTATAAAAGTGTGATAGATATATATTGTTATATTTCTCAAATAAACCTTTTAAATTTGCAAAACAGACCTACTTCTTGGCTCAGTGGGGTCAGGGGGATTCTAAGAGAGGGGTGTTATATAAGGGTTGTCATCCAGAGTACATGAACGGGACCTAAAAATATATCAATAAGGGTTTCCCTCAGCATCCCAGACTAGGCATTGACTTAGCTGTAGTGTCGAAGTGAAGCCGCTTAACAATCTATGGGCATTAGTAACATTTAGTGATCAAGGGCAAATAGAGAAAGTGTAACGACAGTAGGTGAAAAAATTAAGAGCGTAAGGTTGGTGAATGTTGATACCAAACCTCATGTGAATTTGAAATCAGTACTACAGGATGCATCATTTACCAGAGGGGTAAAAATAAAAATAAATTAAAACGACAATTTGCTTGTTTTTGTTCGTGTTTGTTTCATGTTTCTGTTGGTCCCTCACTTCCTCCCTCCCAGCTCCCCATTGGTCCGGCCTACAACTCGTGACCGGACATTTGTAAAAAGCGCAGGGTGTGCTTCTAACACTATTCCTGGAGCTTCTCAGGTCCATTTGAGCACAGATCATCTGTAGGTGAAACCCTTGGGCAGCGCTTGAGTAATTCTACGCCAAATTACATTTTAGGAACATATTATATCTTTTGCACATACTTATTCGTGCTTTTTTTGTGTCTGTTGGACCCTCCCCACCTCCCTCCCATTCGGCTCCCCATTGGTCCGGGGCTACAACTTGTGACCAGACATTTGTAAAAAGCGCAGGGTGTGCTTCTAACACTATTCCTGGAGCTTCACCGCTCCATTTGAGCACAGATCATCTGTAGGCGAGACCCTTGTGCAGTGCTTGATACATTTCGTGCCTAAGTACATTTTAGGGACATGGTACCCCTTTTGATCGTTCTTGTTGGTGTTTGTTTTGCGTCTCTGTTGGTCCCTGCCTACCTCCCTCCATCCAGGCTCCCCACTGGTCCGGGGCAACAACTCGTGACTGGAAAGGCGCTCTTCTGTGATCTCCACAGGGCAGCCTGCCATGGCAGCCAGAAAAGGGCAGCTGACTCCTGGGCAGCACACAACCCTCTATGCACCAGTTTGCCAACGGACGCTGGTTGGAGCATCCGACAGCGACAACTAAGGTAAGATTGGTACGGGCGGTGAGCACAGCCTTTACTGTGCTCAATTAAAACCCCACCACTTCTACATTACCTACATTACATTATAACACTGTGCTGATCACCTGCTGCATCCACTAGATTGTCAGTTAGATGTATTGGGAGTTATCTGTGTACTGCGCTTAGCTGTTCATTGGAAGGTAGGCAATTTATTGCACTTAGATGGATTGTTGGGGTAGGAAATGTATTGCACTTAGCCTGGGCAAGGCGCTTCAACAGGACATAGTGGTTGACCATGTCAAAGGCGGTGGAGAGATCAAGTAAAGGTCCCATGCTGCCCATGTCCTGGAGGCACCTGAGATTATCCACAGCAGCAACAAGCACTCCCTCAGTCCCGTGCAGAGGGCAAAAGCCAGACTGAGAGACATCAAAAAAAGAAGATTTTTCCAAGAAGGAAGTAAGACATGGGACCATCAGGGATTCAAGAAGTTTAGTTTGGGCAAAAAGGGAGGCGAGAGATGGAGCTGAAATAAAGGGATCTAACAAGGGTTCTTTCAAGAGAGGGATGCCCAGCGCGTGTTTAAGGCTAGCAGGGAAAGTGCCTGTGCTGAAAGAATGATTAATGGCCTGGGTAATAAGAGGCGCAATGGAAGGCATTTCCTTCAGCACATAAAGAGGGATCGCATCTCCAGGGGAAGCCAATCTAAGCTTGGACGTAGCTGTCATAATGTCCTGAGCAGAGAAAGTTGCGAAAGAGGACCACTGGTCACTCAGCTCAGGCACAAGGGAAGTAAAAGGGCGCTGCGCACCAGAGAGGCCTACCTGTTTTTGGACTATGTCAATTTCTTTCAACAAAGAAGAAAGCTAGTGAGTCACACATGGGCTGAGACGTGGCCACAACCACAGGAGGAATAGAAGAGAGAGAGTGTAGAATACTGTACAGCTCTCTAGGCCGATTAAGAGAGTTCTCAGTTTGCACTTTGCTTCACAGACAGCCTTGAAGTATAGAGAGGAGGCATGCTGCAGCAGGAGCATAGCTTGGGAACTGTAGGTGGACCGCCATCTCCACTCGGCCTGAATTGTCTTTAGGCGAATTGCTCAAAGGGAGACATCGAACCAAGGCTCTGACCGATGGGCTCTAAGATTAGAGCACTTCTGAGCGGCGAGAGACTCAGCTGCAGCCAAACAGGCCAGAGAAATGCAGTCCAGGTCCTCTAGACTAGATAGTAAGCATGGCAGTGGATCAACAATGAGGCAGCAATCGCATCCTGAGGGAAAGTGTGCCACCTGTGCTGGGCTGTCACTGGAAAATTAGGCCTAGCAATAGGAGAGATGGTTTCCACAAAAAAGGAATCAAATAGTGATCAGAGCAGCAGGGCAGGGAGCAAAAGTGAAGGTACATAGCTCAGATGCAAAAATAAAATCGAAAGTATTGCTCAATATATGAGTGGGGCTGCTCACCAATTGTGGGTTAGCCAGGTCAAGCATGGCGGCGATGAGACTGTTTCCAGGAGTGCTCGATCACTCAGTGGGTTTAAGATTGAAATCACCCAGAGAAGCGAAGTTGCAGGTCAGAGACCCATTTCATGAATAATTCTGGCAACTTAGGGTTTGTTAAGGGTGACACTCTGCCCTCCCTGTCCTCTTGGAGTATGTATGACGAGTGCCTGAGTGGTGATGTCATGAATGGAGTGTTTGAGTATGATTGCGTGGAATGCTGTGTGGTGAGTGTTCTACCCAGTGACAGTTGATATTATGTAGCCTAGGTGGTGGGAGCCAGTGGGCTCCACTGTGATCCTGAACTTATCTGAAGTAATCTCCTATGTATAATCTCGTATGATTCCCCCCGGCTGCCAGCGTATCCTTTAACCTGCAGACCCCACTTAGGATCATAACATAAATTGGCGACGAGGATGGGATGGAGCTACTGACAGGTACCTGTGTGTGTTTGGGGCCAGAGGGAGTGAAGAGAAAGCAAAATGAAGAGACTCACAGAGGAGAAAGGAGACTGCTGTGGGGGTGCAGCGTAGGATCACAAAGAGACTGAGTTAAGGGAGGGAGCCCACTGCCCCCCATGTTGAGTCCCACCACCCAGGGGTGAAGAGGGTGCCCCAAGTGGCGCCCAAGGAGAGCTGAGGCAGCCTGTCTTGGTAGAGATTCATGAAGAAGCAAGAGGGTGCCCGGTATGGATCCCAGGGAGAAGCAGGGAGAGAGACTGTCCTGCAGTTGCCAGTGTTGGGGGACCACCCAAATCAGGAGCCAACTGACAGCACAGCAGGCTTGGTGGCTTAAGAGAGCAGGAGGCAACACAAATATTTTAAGTCTGCATTGCGATTGGGCACTTGGAGTTGGAGGAACACAGCTGTGTTTCCATAGTATTTTCTTTAGTCTGCACTGCTCAAATTTCCAGTTTTATATTGGGAGCTGAAAAGTGATGGAAATGACTATCCGTGAGACTGGAAGTGCCTACTTGAGCAACGTCAGTAGATCATCGTGGTGTATTAGCGGCCCCCAAGTCTGGTGAACAACCGTTGTGGCGGTTGGTCCTTTGGAGCTCCCAGCACCTCCGTGCTCAAGTGACAGTGATGACGTCAGCGACGTGGCTGTCGGTAATGGAGAACTAGTGGAATGTTTGCGCTCCTTGAAGGTTTGCGGTGCCAGTGATGTGAGCAGCAGGAACTTACGCAATCGTCGGAGGAGGCCTGCAGCAGGTCTCCATGTCTGCGGTTGTGATGCTGCACGCTTACTGTGACTGGAGTCTGCGGAGTGAGCAGAGGAAAGGACCCGGTCATCTTCTGTTGGTGGGAGGACATCGCCACCATCAGAGGAGTCCCGTCATCCGAAGTGTTGTGAAGACCTGTGGGCATTGCGTGCTGGGTGCTGCACAACAAGGAAGGGCCTGCAGTGCTGCATCAATTGTCTGGCAAGCACTGGGTGTTAAGGGACCATGGACGAACGTAAAATGAATCTTTTTGACAGTGAATTGCTAGGCGAGGTGGTGTGTTTTGTGGCTATGTACTGCAAATATAGGCACCTTAGCTGTGTCAGGCCATGGGAACAACTATGCTACCGAGTTGAGGTCGGATATTTTATTTGTTGAAGCTTACTGTACTATAGGTAAAGGCGCAGTTTGATGTTGTATCTTCGGGGAGTTCAACAGGTTGCCATTTTTCGTGTTTAACTGTTTGGCCATGAAACTCAGTGAGGCGGCGAAATTGATGTGCATTGTAGTAACTCGTTTGAAGATTTGTACGATTCTATAAAGGTTGGAAAGGTATGACTCTTGAGCTTAAACTGAAGTGTTCATGTTTGACTGAGTATAATTGCTTGAGGGTAACTTGTTACAGCAGAACTTGAGTGTAGAGTTGCATGGTTGAGTGGGAATTCTTCCGTAAATGACTTGGTGCACTTTAAGTAGATTAACAGTTTTGAGGATTTGCAGGGCATTCAAGTTTCAATATGGACTCTGAAATGTATTGCTCTGTTATGAAATCTGTTAATTCACATGAATGTATGAGAGTGTTTTGAGCTAGTTTAACATCTGTTTTGAGGATTTTCAGGTTGTTTACGTTGCAGCTGAACGCAACATGGACTTTTAGGCTAAGAGAAAACTTATGCAAAGTTACATTTTTGTGGGGAAATGTGATATGTATACATATCTGCAAAGTTCGGTGGGAGGTTTCATGACCTCCTGTTATTCGGTGCATGGGGCAACAATTAATTTAAACTGTGATGTGAGATAGCATGCAGAGAGATGTGCAGTTTGAATGTTGTTGCATGATAGGATGAGTTGTGAACATGAGTGTGGAGTGAGCTGCATGTTAGTTGTGCTTTGGCATGGGTTGTAGGCAACCCATTGATTGTGTAAAGGCATGTGTGTCTTGGCATGGCATGGGTTGTAGGCAACCAATTGATGATGTTTGGGCATGTGGATACATGTTTGTGAGTATTAGCTTGGGTGTGTGTGTGCCCACTGAGGTGATTCATGAGCATGAGTGTGTATTTTGCCCATTTAAGTGTGTCATGAGCATGGGTGTGTGTGGTCCATTGATGTGTATTACAAGTATGGGTGTGTATGGCCCACTGATGCAAGTTACACTTGGTGTTTTCAGAGGTAACTGGTTTTAGGAATGGGTGTTTGGCAGGACGCTGCCTGCATGCTGTTTGCGGCGCGAGAGTGTGGGGGCGCCTTCATATCTTGTGTCTGACAGTGAGTTAAGGGGTACGTGTGTGTTTTACCCCAGGATTACCAAGTGGTATGCTGTCCAAGTTGTGAGTTGGCTTGGGCAGGTTTTCTTGTTTCCTAAATTGAGTTGCAGGGAGTGTGATTTTTTGGTGGCACTTCCCTGTAATTTTTAGGGCTAATTTTGACTTTTCCATCTAGTTGCCTGGGGTTTTTGTCGTTGTTAGAGATGTGTTGTGTTGAGACCTGACTGCTGATGGCTCATGTTGGGATCGTGTTTGGGTACTTGTTGTGGAATTCCTCTGGTGGGAGTGGCCCTAGTGTGTATGAGGTGTGAGCGAGTTGCTGGCTCTCTGGTATTGTATGTGTGCTCTAAGGGTCCTGGTGCCTAATTAAGATCGCCACGGCTGATTGTTCATAGTTAGGTAGTGTTTGCTTTGTCAGAGCAGGACCTGGTTCATCCCGAGGTAGGGAGTTTGTGCGTGGGTGTGGCAGCCCCACGATTTGCCCGTGGCAGGGGTCGAATAAAAGGAGTCAAGAGTTCTTTGAGGGTTTGTGGATTGTCTATGGTGTGTATGCCCACGGTGGGGCCGGTTTGCACTCACAGGTGGCAGCTGCAAAGTTTCCTTGTGGCGGTGGGGAATGGAAGGTGATCATTGTTTCTTGTTGGGCTGTGAGAGTAGGTTGAGGCGGCTGGGTCTTGTTCTATGTTGGTTTGTCATGTTGGAGACACTCACCCAGGTGCCCGGAACTGGATGATAGTCTGCATGTGTGTGTTGCGTTTTGCCTTTTGAGTGGTTGTGCATTTGTAGTAGGAGAGGTGTTGGTGTCGGTTGAAGGAAGGGAGGTGTTAGGATTGTTAGGCTTTGAATGAAGGGAGGTGTTAAGGGTGACACTCTGTCCTCCCTGTCCTCTTGGAGTATGTATGAGTGCCTGAGTGGTGATGTCATGAATGGAGTGTTTGGTATGAGTGTGTGGAATCCTCTGTGGTGAGTGTTCTACCCAGGGACAGTTGATATTATGTAGCCTGGGTGGTGGGAGCCAGCGGGCTCCACTGTGATCCTGAACCTATCTGAAGTAATCTCCTATGTATCATCTAATTAAAACAACTGAAGATTCCTCCCGGCTCCCAGCGTATCCTTTAACCTGCATACCCCACTTAGGGTCCTAACCGGGTTGGATGCAGAAGGATGGTAAATGTTATGAAGATGATGCGGAAGCAGGTAAGTCATATACTTGGGTTTATTTAGGTTAATAAACAGGAAAAGAAGACCCCACATCTCATGGGCTCCCTTCCCTTCAGTTCTCTCCTCCAACTGCCCAACTTAGAACCAAACAAGCAGAACACTCACCAACATTCCATGATATCATAATGTATGCTCCCTTCACTAGAGAGATCTCCTCCCCAAAGGAGATGCACTAAAGGAGATGCACTACAACACATCTCCCCTCGTTTTTTTTTCCCTTTTTTTTTTTATATATATCGTCTGATCACCTTTTTCTTTTCAGCATGTTCAATAACATCTAAAATCTAATTGATCTAAAACCAGCATATTACCCTAACTAAGTCACAACTCAAAACTGACCTAAAACAATTCCCCATGAGCGGCTAAGTTGCCGTTTCCTTGCTTTCCCACCTGGTCATTTTCCCGCATGTGACTTTCACACATTTCCTCTCCTCACAGAGGCAACTCTATCTTTATTCCACACTTGCCCTCCAGCAACACGCACTGCCCCTTTCATAACTGCCACAACTCTGACAGGATCCGAATAAATGGACTCCCCCTTCCTCCTTATCACCGCTTTCCTTATCCTAATCCAGTCACCACACTCCACACGCAACTCCTTATTTCCTCTCCCCAAATTTTCACGCTTGACCCAATCTGACTTCTTCCTCACTAATGACCTTCTCACCTCATCCACAACAAGATCAGTCTCCCTACATCTTCCCAGCCATGGCGGACAAGCCATGGAATATGGCTTCCTTCCCCTCATGAGTTCAAATGGGCATAGACCGGTCGTAGAATGTGGCGCCATCCTCAGAGCCCACATTCTATTTTGTATTAGAGCTAGCTTGTCTAAACCACACTCCTCTCCCATACGTACACTCTCCATTACACACCTATTCATTCTCTCAACCACACCATTTGACTCAGGATGGTATAATGAGGTTCTTTTGTGACCAACTCCGCACTTCCTCAAATAGTTAGAAAATCTTTCTCCAATAAACTGGGGCCCATTGTCGGTCAATATGGTCTCAGGCAAACCCTCACTTGCAAAAATTTCCTGTAGAACCTTTATCATACATTCACTCGTGATATCCCTCACAACATTAACATCCACCCATCTGGAAAACAAATCCACCACCACAACTATATACTTTCCCCGAGCATAACCAAGTTCCACGGGACCAAGTATGTCCATGGCTATATCACACCATATCCTGGACGGAAGACCAACATCCACTAAAGGTTGCTTCCTGGCCGCTATTCCCTTTCCACTCTTAACACAAAACTGACAATTTGCCAAACGATCTTCCACCTCCTTGTCAAAACCCGGCCACCAATAATCTTCTCTTAACACTCCTTTAGTCTTGGTAATCCCAATATGACCACTATGTGCTAAATCTACCACTTTCTTCCTTAATCCTATCGGAACCACTGCCCTATCCCATCTGAACAAAATATTATCATTTACGGATAATTCATCCTTCACCTCCCAATACGGTTTCACTTCTTCCGCCAATTCCACTTTATTTGGCCATACTGTCGATTCAACATATGTGATTACCCTCCTTATGATGTCATCTCTCTCCATTTCATCCAACCACTCCTGCTTGGATACTATGCCATCGGTGTTGACAAACACCAATTCCATTTCCTCACTTTCCGTACTTTCAGGTGCTGCCACCCTTATCCTTGATAGACTGTCGGCTAAAACATTTTCCCTACCGGGTATGACCTCCATCCTAAAACAATGTGTCTGCATCCTGGTAACCCACCCTGCCACTCTCCGAGATACTTTGTCCAGTCCCTTATTCTCAAAAATGGCCTTTAAGGGTTTATGATCCGTTCGCAACACAAATTCTACTCCCCACACAAAATTCCTGAAACGTTCCACAGCCCAAAGACATGCCAAAGCCTCCTTCTCTAGAACAGAATACCTTAACTCTGCTCCCTTGAGACCCCTTGAGGCATGGGCGATTACCTCCTCAGAACCATCTTCCTGCTTCTGTGATAGCACAGCTCCTAGTCCACTCTCACTAGCGTCAACTGTGATCATGGTTAGCTTCCTCGTGTCAAAGCATCCTAATGGACCAGCCATATTTATTTCTTCCTTTATCCTGTTAAACTCCCTGTCACACTGGCTATTCCATACAAAATCGGCGCCCTTCTTGAGAATCTTTCTCATCTCCTGTACTTTGTCAGCATAATTTATCACAAATTTGTGATAAAATTCCGTCATTCCTAGAAAAGAGCGTAGCTCCTTCTTGCTTCTCGGTTTCTCAACACTCTTAATGGTATTAATCATACCTTCCTTGGGTTTAACCCCATCGCCTGACACTTCATGTCCTAGGTAATCTACTTTCGTCACAGCAAACACACATTTTTCACCCCTCAAAGTAATACCTCTTTCCTCAAATATCCTCAAAACCTTTCGCAGGTTCCTGTCATGTTCTTCCATTGTTACACCACTCACCAACACATCATCCTGAAAACAGAACACTCCCTTTAATCCCTTCAACAAACGATCCATGATCTTCTGAAATACTGATGAAGCGGACGCCAGCCCAAATGGCATTCTCCTAAATTGAAAAACACCTTCATGCGTTAAAAAAGCAGTAACCTTCCTACACTCCTCCACCAATTCAACCTGATGATACGCTGACGTCATATCTAACTTAGAGAAAAATCTTCCTCCGCCCACCATGGTCAACAGTTCACCCATGTTGGGCAGAGGATGTCTGTCCACCAACACACACTTATTTAACTCGCGCATGTCAACACACAGCCTTATGTCACCTGAACTTTTCTTCACAATCACCACTGGGGATACCCACTCAACCCCTCCAGCTCTCTCAATCACACCTGACTCCAACAACTTCTGTAATTCCTTTTGCACTTTCTCCCTCAAAGCTAGGGGCACAGGCCTGAGCCTCGCCACGATTGGCACACTATTCTTTTTCAATGTTATCTGGTGCTGAAACCCTCTCACCCTTCCCAACCTCTCATTAAACACTTTCCCAAACTCCGACATGTATCTATCAAGACTCGCAGACACTTCGGAAATTTGCAGCACTTGCTCTGGATGATTTGGATCGAGTCTGATCCCTAAATTCTTTTGTTCTCTCCACCCTAACAAAGTTTGCCCCTTCTTCGTGACATACACCTTGCCCTCACAGCTGCGTCCCTTAAATTCAAACTTACTCCACACATAACCCAATAAATCAATACGATCCTGGTTGTATCCTCCTGGACTTATGTCGGGCTCTGATAACTCAGCTACTACCCCTTTCATTTCGCACTCAAAAGCAACTCTGGATATTAAAGTTATTTTCGACCCTGAGTCAGCCATCATTGACACCTTACGCCCATTGACCATTACCACAGCATAAGGTCGTTCACAATCCTCCAGATCCCCACCATTCGTAACAACATTAACAGTATTCACGATAACATTTTGTAACGGCACCACAACTTCGTCTTCTGATGACCTTCCATCTTCTTCCTCATTTACATACAAAACCCTCCGTTGGCTTGTCTGTCCAAATTGGTAGTTCTTGCAGCACGATGCTAAATGCCCTCTCCTTTTGCATTTTGAGCACGTACTCTTCCGTCCTGGGCACACAACAGAGGATGCGAAGTGTGTCGCACTAGCACACCGATAACATAGCCTTTCGTCCTTCCTATCCTCCTTTTTTTCAAATCTCTGTATATAATCTTGACCCTTCCTTTCTTCCGGATTATTCTTCCCTGCCTGTCTGTTTCTTCCTTTCCTTTTGTTCTTTCCCTCTGCTACGGACAACACCTCCGGTTTATTTTCTTTGGGCTCCCCTCCTTCAGTTTTGGAAAGTTTGGCCACACATGCCAGAGAATGTTCCACACGTTTCGCCAAGTCCAATACTTCATCTAAACTCGGCTCATCCTTTAGCTACTACAACTTGTTTACTGTTGTAGTGCATCTCCTTTAGTGCATCTCCTTTGGGGAGGAGATCTCTCTAGTGAAGGGAGCATACATTATGATATCATGGAATGTTGGTGAGTGTTCTGCTTGTTTGGTTCTAAGTTGGGCAGTTGGAGGAGAGAACTGAAGGGAAGGGAGCCCATGAGATGTGGGGTCTTCTTTTCACCTGCTTTCCACAGCCATTCATCCCATCCTCGTCGCCATTGTTATGAAGATGATGCGGAAGCAGGTAAGTCATATACTTGGGTTTATTTAGGTTAATAAACACGAAAAGAAGACCCCACATCTCATGGGCTCCCTTCCCTTCAGTTCTCTCCTCCAACTGCCCAACTTAGAACCAAACAAGCAGAACACTCACCAACATTCCATGATATCATAAGGTATGCTCCCTTCACTAGAGAGATCTCCTCCCCAAAGGAGATGCACTAAAGGAGATGCACTACAACAGTAAACAAGTAACATGTGTACCGCAGCAGTGGGAGAAAAGACAAGGCGAACCAAAATGGCTTCCATTTTCATGCTATGGTCTAATGTGAGAAGCGTAGCAGATAACTTGGACTTGCACTTAGATGAATTGTTGGGGCTAGGAAAGTTGTTGCATTTAGATGGATTGTTGGGGGTAGTACATGTATTGCACTTAGCTGTATATTGGGGTAGGAAATGTATTGCACTTAGATGGATTGTTGGGGGTAGGACATTTGTTTCACTTAGATGAATTTTCAGGGGGGTAGGAATGGTGTTGCACTCTTTCGTTAGCCTGTCCATTTACGCAGATGTTTATGATGATATCCTGTCTCCAATGCTCTGAAGATCACAGGGAAAACCAGCCTATGCACCTGAAGGCCTTTGAGGACAGACTACTTACTGCACCTAGAAGATGTATTAGGACTGTGCTTAAAGATCTGTCAGGAATGGCTTGCCACTGGACCCATCCTTGGTATTGGACCTGGAATGTTTCTGATGATAGCCTGCTTTTACACTTACAATAGCTGTGAGAACAGCGATGGACCTACACCTCGATATGTGGGTAGCCTGGCACTGCAACTAGAAGACCAGCACATGTAGGTTTACACATGTGTTACAATCGGAGCATTTTGTGTAAGTTAACACATGTACTGCACATTGAATAACTGAAGATTAGCACATGTACTGCACTTGGTGGATATTTGAAGCTAAGCACAAGTAGTGCGCTTAGAAATGTGTTGTAGGTTAGCACATTTATAGCCCTTAAACTGCAAAAGTTGCTCTTGTTTTACACTTGGAGGCAATCATGTGGGTTAGCACATGCACTGCACTTAGAAGAATTGGGTATGAAGAGGACGTGTTTCATACCTGAAGAACTGTGGTGGCTGGAAATTGGGTTGCACCTAGAAGTAATTATGTGGGCTGGATCCTGTACTGCACTTAGAAGGAATTGGGTAAGTAGACACACGCATTGCACATGAATTGTGAAAAGTAAAAATGTGTACTACTCAAAGAATTGTTAAGGCCAGCACATGCACAGCATTTAGAAGAACTTCTATATATTTAATACACCTATTGCACTTGAAAGCTGGCACGTATATTGCACTTACAAGAACTGTCTTAGTTGGATGGATCGGAGGGTGGGAAGTTTGTGGCATTCGAAGAATCTGGGAGTGGACATCTTGCGTTGTGCCTTATAATGATAGTCATCCCATTTCACTCAAACGCTTCATTGCACTTATTGATCCTTTAGTTAGCCAGTGTAACACACCGTGGTTATATGAAGGTATCCTTGATATAGCATTTAGTTGATCCCTGTCAGTAGCATTTATAGAACTTGGAAGATATTTAGTAAGACTATAAAGGTAAACAGTCTATTGCGTTTAGAAAATCCTTTCATCCTAGATCCTATCGTAGCCTGGCTGTCTCGTCTAGAAGATGTTCTAGTCCGCTTAATAGACTTGAGAGAAACCTGTCCATAGTGCGTAGAAGAGTCTACAAGGGTAGCTGGATTTCTTCACTACAGACCATTGGATGACAGAGACATCAAAGATAAGCTCCACATGAGCTTAAGGTATGTATAAACGCACCACTTGGTGGGCATCTGCCGCAAGAACGGCTATCCATCTGCACACTTTAGAAAGCTGCTACGACTACGGAAAATTTGGTCTCGCTGGACACAACAGCTCCACTCTTACATCAGACTTGCCTTAACTCCTCTGCCACTAGAATACAGTGACAACCGATGCCAATTTTCACTCTAGATGTCACATATCCAGAATCTTGCACTAGCGTTCTGTCATGACCTCCCTCAGCGACTGCCCACTTGGGTTGCTTCCTGGAGCCTACCCATCCCACTTATTTCCTAATCTTGGCCAAATGCACAGACGGACTTTTAGCCTTATCTGAGAATGTTCCCACGCCTGAACTTCAGGCCCTGAGGGCGTTCCTACCAGAAAGTGCGTTGAGGCTATCCAAATGGGAAAAAGCGCTATATAAATGACAACTACAATACAATATCACCCGCGCGCTGAGTGAATAGCTTATTGTGTGCAGAGTTTTCTTTTCAATAAGATATACAGTACACTCTTCTTCGTGGGTTTCCCATATCTGCCTGGAGGGTATGGCAAGTAGGGCATGAATAAAGGCATTAAGCCAAGAAGCCATTCACAGGTTGGAGAGGTCCTTGGTAGTGGAGCAGAGACGGAGTGAGCCACATTGAGCGAGATGATCAGAGGTTTTGGGCAGCAACTGATGAGGCCCAAGTCTCCATTTCCACCATGCAGGTTGCTTAGTGCAGCCACGTACAACGAAGGGGTGGTAAACAGTTAAGCTACTTCATTCCACTCCCACCATCACTCCTGTTGCAGCCCCGGGCTCGGGTCCCATTATGGATAGGGACTGGGACTGCATGCTGGCTGGCGAGGCCAGACATGTCCAGTCAGTGCCCATCTCTAAAACAGTCACCAGGTGGGCAGTGATCTAAGTGAGGAGGAGCGGCTGCGAGCGGTGCCCCTTTACTTTTTTTTTCACACGGTTACCATTCCTATACTTTTATTTTAAAAAGAAACCGCTCCAGAGCGGTTCTGTTTCTTTTTAAAATAAAAGTATAGGATTTTACGGAGGACGGGAAACCAATCACAGTACTACTCTCTGACTAAACACCCATGTAGCAGCTGCTGAGCCGCCAGCTGAGCCTTCTTTTTTTACGTCGAGGAGTTGCAGGTGTGTAATGGTGGAGGAGGCGGAGAGGCCAGTGGACAGTACTACTGGGCGGGAGAGAGGGAGGGAGGGAGGGTTCAGTGGACTGTTCAGTGAAGTCCACTCTACCGTCACTCTCTTCCGACCGTATTTTTACTGCGTGTGGGACGTCACGGACTGTCACCTTCAGCCTGCCTTTCGTTGCTCTGCAGAGGTAGAGCCATAATCTCCCCATTGGTGCCATTAATGAGGGCCTGTGTTCCGCACTGAAATACTTAGTAATGTAGTGTGGAAGACAGGCCCTCGCCTTGTTATTGGCACCAAATACTAAATACATGTTCCATTTGTTCTTTTGACTTTGTATTCAGCTGGGACACGCTGTCGAGTTGACAGCACTTTCCCGCTGAATGCAAAGTTAAAAGAACAGTGACACTGGACCTTATCAGCGGCCAGCCTGCCTTTCATTGCTCTGCAGAGGCAGAGCCATAATCTTCCCATGTATTTGGTGCCAATAACGAGGGCCTGTCTTCCACACTAAAATACTAAATACTAGCTAGTATTTTAGTGCAGAACACTGTATGCATTAGGGTCTGCTGCAGCAAGATAGAATTACGATTAAACCTGCAAAAAGTGATTTGAAAATGATACGTTTCGTTAACAGACATTTGTTGCAGGGTGACTGGTGTCTTGAGCATGGGGACATAACGGGCTGTTTAATGCAGTTTGTGCACCGAAGTTCAACGAGCCTACAACACCCAGAATACATTGGTTTGATGGATGGAACGCACAAGACTGACTTTTTTTGTGTGTTTTTTGTTTTATCACTTTAATGATTTTACAAAAATTGGGATTTGAGTTGTTTGCGCATCTTCTTTCATATTTCTTGTTCCTGTTTCTTGTTTGTTTCTTTCTTGTTTAATTTAGGTCTTGTTTAGTTCTACTTTGTCCCCTTATCTTCTTTAGTCACAAAGAGGCTGGAAGCGGTCCAATTTTAGTGCATTCAGCCAGAGCCGCTTTCAGGATTTTTGCCGTGGCTATTGACCAAGAAGTTTTATCACCACTTACTAGGCGACTCCACCATACCACTTCTCGTAAAATGCATGGATCCAGTAAGGGCCCAAGGTAAGCTTTTCTGAGTTTCTGGGTCCTCGGGCAGGTCATCAAAAGATGCCAAACTGATTCGATTGCAGACACGTCCTTGCAGAGTCGACATGAGTTGTTTGGAGATAAGACTCTCAGGGCGCAGATTTCGTTGGTGGGAAGTTTAAGCGAGCCCTTAGGAAAAAGTGTCTCAGCGAATTGTCTGGGAACCTTTTGACAATTTGGTCGATTGTATGTAGATTTTTGGTCTGCAGGGGAAGATGGCCGAGTAGCCTGTTTTTCTCGGCTATTTCTTGTGTTTCAATCCAGTCCGCCTGATCCATTTTCCGCTTTACTTTTGTTGGATTCTGCACCAGATCTTCTTCTGAGCATGCAATATATTCTAGTTGGGACCTTTTCTTTTCTGGCCATGTTGTTAGCATCTTACATCCACTGCCCTTCATTTCATTGTTTATTATTTTGTTTATTGTTTATTATTTTGTAGAGAGATGGGGATTCTGGTGTAATCACTTTCCTGAACAATGCCATTTCGCTTGCTTCAATCGCTGCTTTCAAGGATAGGAGACCCAGTTTTCTCCTGATTGCTGCAACAGAAGTCGAGTTTAGAAATTGCAGGACCTTACGCCAAAAATGGCCTTCCAATTTTTGCCATATGCCAGAGGGAATTGTAGGCATGGCTGCACCTCCGTGTACCAGGCAAGGGACGACTTTAGCCTTGTAGAACTTTAAGACTGGTATCACGGAGAAGCGACCATATCTTCTGTCCATTACGCAAGCGTCTTCTCCCATAAGTGGATCTGCATTGTTGCTTTGCATTTTGAGCTGTCCACCATTACGCCCAAATACTTGAAGTCCCTCATCACTTTGAAGTGAATGCTTTCGAGGTTCCAGCGAGGTGTCTTTGTTTTTTTCTATGATGGTTTTTCTAAGATCATTATCTTTGTTTTTTCTTTATTTATCTCGAGATTGTTCTTAGATATATAGGATCCTAAGTTGTTCAGTTGCCTCTGAAGACCGATCGAAGTCTGGTCTAAGAGGATGATGTCATCCGCGTATAGTAAACGGGACACCGCTGTCTCCCCTATTTTAGGGGGAAAGGCTCTGATGATACTGCTCTCTTTGTAGTCACCCACGAAAGAGATGAACAATGCCGGCACGAGGGGGCATACCTGTTTTACCACTCTGCGTGTAAGTATTTCGTCGGACAGGAAGCCTTTTTGATTTAGCTTCACTCTCATTGAGGTCGAGGAATGGAGAGCTTTGATTGGCTCTAGGATTTGCTTTGGGCAGTTCCCTTTTTCCAGTTTTGATCACAACATCGCTCTAGCGATCTGGTCGAAAGCCTGGGTGAGATCTATAAAGGCTAGGAACACCCTTGTTTTTCATGTCATGATCTTATTTTTTATGATGCTTAGCATCATGATGTTGACCGTGGTACCAGAGTTTTTCATGAACCCTGCTTGAAAGGGATTGGCGCTCAAGGAGGTTTTTGCCCATTGTTGAAAACCTCTCAGGAGAAGGGATCCGTAGATCTTCCCAATCGTATCCAGCAGGGCTATTGGGCGATAGTTGCAATGATCAGACCGGTCTCCCTTTTAAAAGTTCGGAACTAACACGGATGAGGTCCAGGACCTTGGAATGGACCTTGACTGGCAGCATTCTTTAAACACCAGACTGATTAAAGATGCCCATTCCGCGGGATGATAAGTCAACATTTGTAACCCTGTCTGGACCCGGGGCTCTGGAAGGTTTGAGTTTCCTTATGGCCTCTTCGATGTTGTCCTTGTTTGAAAAGTCTTCCCAGTCTGTTTTCTGATAGTTTGCTAGAGAGCTGGTTGTTTGAGCAGGAAATTGAAATAAGACGGTAAAGTAGGACTTCCATCTTTCTTCAGGCACATTGTTTGACAATATGAGCTCCGGTGTTCGATCAACCGCTTTAACCAATGACCAGAAGTCTCGAGAATTTCTTCCTGACAGTTTCCTCAGCTTCTCCTCGGAGTCTTGCTGGTAGAGCGATCCTCGATAGAATCTCAGCCTGGATTTATACTTCTTTAGTTCTTCTTGAAGTTTTCTCTGCAGAAGATCTGAGTTGGATTTTGCTGCCTGTCTCTTTAGTTTCCTAATGGTTCCACGTTTAACCACCAGCAGTTTGTCGTACTGGTGGAGTGGTGTTTGCTTTGAACGTGTCGTTTTGATAGTCGATTTGCTGGGCGGTCCCCCGCTCTTTTGTGAAAAGTTGGCTTGCGTAATTTGCTGTAAATTCTTCTATTCTTTCGATCATTAATCTCAGACAGTTTCCTTGGTTTGTAGGTTCGGCAACTTCAGACATCTTCAGTCTGATAGGGATCTGTGTAAGCCATATTATTTTGAGGATGTTGTGGTCGCTAGCTTCAGATCGTATAATCTCAAATGATGTTATCAAATTGAGCATGGCTTCCGAGGCAAAGATGTAGTCAATTGTAGCCTTTTGAGCACCTCTTTTCCATGTTGGAATTTGGTCAGCTGATGGGAAAGCCTGCTCAATATTGTGCAAGTTTCTGAAGTCCATAAGCTTTTGCCATTGTTGTCCGCGCGAATCCAGTAAAGTTTTTGGTCGCATTGGTTCAGAAGTTATTTGCAGTCTCGGGCACTTGGCGTTTAGATCTCGACTTACTATAAGTGCCGCTTCCGAACCAGCATAGATTCCATCAATTTCCGTTTCTATGGTGCTTAGAAACTTCTTGTCTGTGATAGTCTGAGAATTCCAGTATGTTGTGATTATGATGAGCCAAGATGTCGCGATGATTCCGGATGGAGAAATGGGGCGCTCCCACTTCAATATAACTGATAAATGGCTCCGAGTGAACGAGAGACATTTTTTAATAGAGTCCACTGCCTGAACGAACCGCCACTAAAAGGCCTGCTGGCGGACGGCCCAAATGGCCTTTGATTGCTGGTGTGGCAACTATGGCAAATCCGTCCATAGATGGTGCATCAAGAAGCCAGGTTTCTTGGAAGGTTAAGATGTCGTAGTCCCCAAAATGTATGTCTCCCGCTTTTGTCAGATGGCTGTGTCCGCTGGTGTTCCACAGCGCCATTTTTAAAGGGATAGTCACTGAGTTTCCTACGATGTTGGATCCTCCTCGCTTAGGGACTTCTGTGGTGAACATCTTGCTTTTGCGGGATGGTGTTAGTTGCCATTTGTCTGAGGTTTTTGTCATGGTTTTCGGGAGCCAAGCCCACAGCTGTTTAATCAGAGCAAATGTTGAGGAAGTATTTAAAGTTGTTGAAAATGCCAGCGTTGAAAATTTGTGGTGGACCTTGTCTGTTGGTCTCTGTCCCATAATCTGAGTTGAGGATTCTGAGAGCGGGCTGCCTTCGTTTGGTAGATGATCAGACATTTGCCTTACCAGGCTTTTTCTTAGAAGCCTCGCTACTTTCTTGGAGTCTGCTGGCTTTGAAAAGCCGTTTGCAGTAACGTCGTTGTTATGTTTAAGCAAATCGCTCAAATAAGATTTTAGGACCCAAGTGCTGCTCCTGTTATTGGCCTCTATTTTTGACCTGTAGTGCAGCCCCTTAGCCAGGGGGAGGCTGCCCACATTTTTTACTGGAGACTCCTGTGCGTTCCCTTACAGTTCCGTAAGATAATAACCTCTTTAGAGAAGGTCTTCCACTCCTCCTTTGATCAGAGGCCCCAGAGCCGTGGCTCTTGTGTGGAGATGAGCCTTTGCCTTCTGTGCTTTATGGTATGGTTCTACTAGGATGAGGTCATCTGTCTTCAGCTTTTTGAATTCGCTGATGTTTCTCAGAACTTTCAAAACCATCCCACAGTTTAAAGTTAGTGCTTCAGAGTTCCTCGGAATCTGTACCAGCTTGAAGATTTTTGTCGGCGGGGGCTGCCGGTCCCGGAGGTTTCTAGCCGTGGCATCCTTTCCTGCTAACCGTTCACCCCTACAAACTGGATGTAGGTGGTGAGGGTAAGAAGAGTGATTGTTGATTGCTCTATTAGGGCTTCTTAGCTTCTGTGAGCGATTATCTCCTGTCAGTCGTTCTGTGTGGCGGACGCCCATTTGCTTTCCTCTTTCTATTCGGGTTGAGTCAACTCTGTTGCAGTGTCGACTTTGCCATAGGTGCTTGTTTTTAAAGAAGTGCTGGCCTCTTGGTGATCTAATGTTTCCCTCAAAAGGAGATTGCGGTATGTAGTCGCTGTTGTGCCTGTGTTTTTTGGAGACCAGAAAGCTGGCCTTTTTCAGGTCGACATCTGTTTTTCTTGTCGAGGCTTTCCCCTGGTCAGCACTCTGCGGCGTTCAATGTAGCGTGATGTTCATGAAATTATTTTCCGCCATTTGGTCAGAATGCTGCGAGGGCCTCTGTGTTGTTGGGAAGGCAAATTGAGGTGGTGGACACGCCTCATGTTTCTCGATAATCTTTTTCATTGGGGCACCGCGTTGTTGTCAGAATTCTCACCTCCTCCCTTTGTTCAGTGAGTCACTTCTGACGGTTTCTTAAATACTAGTGCCTTCTTTGAGTTCAGGTCTTTTTTTATTGGAGTTCCAATGACAATGGGGAGTTGGTCTGCTTGGACTGGATTTTGGCGAGCTCCTCCTTTGCTCTCCTCTTGATGATTTTGGGACTTTTGGGACCCTTGTGGGTTTCCCGCAAATCTGAAAAGTCGTGGTTCTTCCGTACTTTCCTTGTTATGCTGTTTTTTTTTTTTATTGAAAATGTTTGCCGTAGGGAGACGAAAATCAACCCCTGGCTGTGAGGATTTGTGAGACTTTTCTATGGACAATTTGGGATCAGTTTGTGTTCCTGAGTCTGCGGACTCTTTGGTGGAAATGCCTGCAGAGAGAGATTCAGTTGTAATAGGTAAGCTAGAAGTTGGGATGACCAGTGTTTTTTCATGGTGCTCTCTGTCTGCCTTTTCTTTAGCTGTTCTATACCCTTCAAGATGAACAAGTTACTTACCAACTGTAACGTTCTTTCGACTGGATGTTCCTCCCACATTTTCCTCATCTTGTGATAATTCATTATCTCCAGCTTCGCTGCTTCGGCAAAAAATGTTCTCGGCCGAGGGCGCTGTGCTCGAGGTCGTGGTGTCGATTGTCCCTCGGCGGACTCCGTACTCTGTCGACGTCACCAATGGTATAAATAGCTCGAGCCGCGCCCGTTGCTTCAGTTCTGTTTTTTCGATGAAACATATAGGAGGAACACCCAGGCGTGCCCCATGACCGATACATTCTTTGTGAGAGGAAAGTGTAAGAAAACGTAAACTGTACTGTGGGGTAGGATCGGAGGGTCGATTAGGAATACGTGGGAGGAACATCCAGTCGAAAGAACATTACAGTTGGTAAGTAACTTGTTCTTCGAATGGATTGTGTCCTCCCACGTATTCCTCATCTTGTGATAGGCTCCGTTAGCAGTAGCAATTTTGGAGGCGGGAGTACTAATTTCAGTTTTCGTGGACAGAATGCAGAACTGCCTTGGCAAATAAACCCTCATTAGAGGAGGCAGTATCCAAACAATAAGTATGCATTGTTTTCCAGGTTGCAGCTGCACAAATATCTGCTGCCGGGACTCCTCTTTAGAGCCGCAGAAGTAGCCATTCCCCTTGTGGAATGGGCACGAAGCCCATCTGGAGGTTCTTTTCCCGCTAATCTGTAGCATTCAACTATGGCTAATATGATCCAGCGGGAAATGGTCTGTTTTGTTACAGATAATCCTAATTTATGACCAGTATAACCCACAAATAGTTGGTCATCTTGTCTCAGTTTAGCCATCCTTGAGATGTAAAAACTAAGAGCCCTCTTGGGATCTAGTCTATGTAATCTCTCCTCTTCCTTGCCCAGATGAGGAGGAGGATAAAAAGTTGGTAGTACTATTTTTTGTGACAAATGGAAGTCCGAGACTACTTTTGGTAAGAACAAAGGTTTAACTTTAAGGACTACCTTATCCTTATAAAAAATAGTATATGGTGGTATGCATGAGAGAGCCTGAAGTTCACTAACCCTGCGGGCTGATGATAGGGCCACAAGAAGGACAGTTTTTAGAGTTAAAAGCCTCAATGGACATGAATGCAGAGGCTCAAAAGGTATGCCAGTCAAGAATTTTAGTACTAAATTTAAATCCCAAATTGGTACATGAAAAGGTACTGGAGGGTATACATTAGTAAGCCCTTTTAAGAATTGAATGATTAACGGTATTTTGAAATATGAAACCTCTTCCGAGGAGTGCTTGAAAATGGACAGCGCAGCAAGGTATCCTTCGATGGTTCCTATCTGGACCCCCAGATTAGCTAGATGTAATAGAAAAGAAAGCACCATTGGGGTGCCACACTGAAAAGGGTCCACATCCTTGTCTTTGCACCAGTTACTAAACCTGTTCCAGCAACATCAGTACAAAGATTTTGTTGCTGGTCTTCTGGCCGAAAGCAAGATTTCCATTACGTCATCCGGAAGATCCCAATCTTTGTATCTCAACCTCTCAGATAGCATGCGTGAAGGTTGAGTGTCTTGACCTCTGGATGGAGAACCCGACCTTCCTCTTGCGAGAGAAGATCCTCTCTATGTGGAAGACGTATTGGAGGGCAGATGGACATGTCCAGAAGGTCCGGGTACCACGTCCTCCTGGCCCAATCCGGGGCAATTAGGATCATGGTTTTCCTGAACTTTCTCAACATCCTGATTACTTGAGGAATCAAGGGGCCTGGGGGAAACGCGTTCAGCAGTGGAAACTTCCGCTCCACTACGAATGCGTCTCCCAGAGCTCCTCTTTGAGGAAATTCCCTTGAGCAGTTCTGATCGCACTTCCGGTTGATCGCGGTGGCGAACAGATCCATTTGAGGGGTTCCCCAAAGTGCGAAGATCTCCAGAAGGACTTCCTAAGCTATCTCCCATTCGTGAGAGACCGTGCTCTGCCTGCTCAGAGCGTCTGCCGCCGTGTTCTTCTCTCCAGCTAGGTGAATTGCCAATAGAGAGATTCCTTCTCGTATTGCCCAGAACCATAGCTGCATTGCCTCTCTGCACAGTGGTAGTGACCCTACTCCTCCTCTTTTGTTGAGGTAGTACATGGCCACTGTGTTGTCCGTCATTATCAGGACATTCTTTCCCTGTGCAGAGGACAGAAAGGCCTTCAGAGCTAGTCTGATTGCCCTCAGCTCCAAAAGGTTGATGTGTAGTTTGGACTCCGATGGAGACCAACGACCGCTGATTGTCAGATCGTTGGTGTGCGCTCCCCACCCAGTGAGTGAGGCGTCCGTCACTACTGTTATCTCCGGCCATGGTTGCCAAAAAGACTCTCCCTTGAGAATGTTGTGGTTGCAAGCCCACTATAGAAGATCCTGAGCAACTGCACTCGGGACTTGCAGAAGATCCGACATATTCCCTGAGAACTGGGACCACTGAGTTCTGAGCGCCCACTGAAGGGATCTCATTCTCAACCTGGCCTCTGGTACTAGGAAAATGCAGGATGCCATGAGGCCAAACAACCTGAGAAAATTGAAGGCCGGTAGACGTTGGGCATTCTGGAATTTTGTTACCATCTGCTGGATGTGGAGAGCTCTCACCTCGGGAGGCGAGGCTTTTCCCGAGGAAGTGTCCAAGACTGCTCCGATAAACTGGAGCTTCTGGGATGGTATCATGTGGGACTTCTTGAAATTGAGGGAGAAGCCCAATTTGTGGAGGAAGTGGCAGGTGATCGAAAGATGTTCCTGAGCTTGTTCTGGAGAACTTGCTCTGATCAACCAATCGTCCAGGTAGGGGTAGATGTGAATGCCCCCTCTCCTGAGACTTGCTGCCACAACCGCCAACAGTTTGGTGAAAACCCTCGGGTCGGAGGTCAACCCGAATGGCAGAACTCGAAATTGATAATGAGAATTGCCAATCGCGAACCTCAGGTACTTTCTGTGCTTTGGATGAATTGGCACATGAAAGTAAGCATCCTGAAGGTCCAATGATACCAACCAATCTTGGAGTTGGAGAGCCTGAAGGATCTGAGAAAGAGTCACCATCTTGAACTTGTCCTTCTTGAGGAACTTGTTCAAGTTTCTCAAGTCCAAGATGGGTCTCAGTCCTCCGTCCTTTTTTGGGATGAGAAAATATGGGGAGTACCAACCCCTGTTCCTCTCCGCTACAGGTACCAGTTCTATGGCACCTTTCTCTAGCAGGGTTAAAATTTCCTGCAACAGGAGCGGATCTGGAATTTTTGCAGAGTTGGCTCCCGGTGGATGATTCTGAGGCCTTTTTTGGAAGGGGAGGCAGTAACCTTGGGCTACTGTTTCCAGTGCCCAAGCATCTGAGGTAATGCCCCACCATTCCTTCAGATGCTGAGAGATCCTGCCTCCCACTGGTGTTTTGTGCAACAAGGTCTCAGAGGGATTTGGAGGCGGCTGCAGGAGTGGCTGAGGGTACAGATGCCGCTCCTGAGGCTGATTTTGCACCTCTTCCTCGTGCTCCACGAGGGAAGTTTCTTTTGCCCTTTTGAGAAGCCTGTCCTCTTCCTCTACCAAAAGAGGAGTAGTATCGAAAAGAACAACCCCTCCAGGAAGATGAGCCGGAATAGGGTTTTAGAGGCTGGCGCAAAGAGGCGCTAAGTGATTTAGCTGCTGCTTTCGAGGTCTGAAGTTTTTCTAGGCTTTCATCAGCCTTTCTGCCAAAGAGCCTCTGTCATGATCTCTGCTTCCAAAAGATCAGGACTTGCCCGACTCCCTTGGAAGCAGACCCATAACCCCGGTTCCGAGTGCCAGCCAGTCCCAATTGGGACCTTTTGGACCCTGTCCTGGCGCCAGTGGCACCAGGCTCATAAAGGTGCCCAGTCCCAGCGCTGGAAGCGCCGGGCTCATAATGCTTGGGTGGACTTACCTGCAGCAGACCATGCTGCTTACTTACCTGCCAGTTGAACCCCTGATCCTCTTCTGTTTGGGACTACTTTTCCTGTTGGGTGGGGCAGGAGCCACTCCCTAGGTTCAGAACACTGGAACTCTTCTGGAAAGCAGGAACTCTTTTCTTACCTAGGCGTGGCTGTGGAAGGAGACACCTAAGCACTACAGGAGGCTATTTAAACCACACCCGATGGATGAATCTTCTCTGCAGCAGAACGCTCATCGTGTCTTCTGCTTCTGATCCTGGGCCTAAGGGAACAAAGGCTTACCATCCTGGAATCCAGTCTTCAGCAGCACCTGTAAAGACAAAGAAAGAACAGGTTAGCACTACGGTCTTCAGTGGCAGCGCATCTCTTACCTGGTCCATCGGCTGTCACCAACGCCTCGCGCTGCATTCCGGCATCTGAAAGACAAAGGCTTACCTACTCTTCGCATGCTCCGGAGGTCTTTGCACTGCATTCCGGCATCTGAAAGACAAAAGCTTACCAGCTCTTCGCACGCTCCGGAGGCCTTTGGCGCTGCATCCCGCATCTGAAAGACAAAAGAAGGTGCGTTTAAAGACATTGGGCAACTTTATTACTCACGTGCCATTACTCCTTCCCACGCCGAATCCAGTGGGTATTCCAGCACCCTTCAGCTTCTCTAAAGCTCCGAACTTGTACCTGCAAGATAAAAGGGACAGTTAGTGCGCATCGTGAAGCAGGCTACAAGCGCTTACTTACGTGCTTCCAGGCGCTTCTATTCCTCACGCGGGTTCGATCCTCAACTCTCATCAGCCCGCTATCCGCCATCGCCGGAACCCTGCAAAACAAGGGATATCATTACAAAAGACTTTTAAGACATTTGAAGTGCCCAGAACTTACCGTTCGTGCAGTTAACGACGGACAGCAGTCCTCTGAGGTCAAGAGGCCTGCACCCTTATCCAGTGAAGAAACTGGTTACGGCACCCTGCCCCGAGGCAGATGGAGAGCTCGGCGTTCACTTACCTAAGGTGAGGGCGTTAACCTTTGGGGTTCTACAGGAGAAGAGAAAGGGAAGAGGAGAGAGGCACCCAATAACCCCAGTTCATTAATCCCATATTTTCTATCTGCAGACATCTTACTCTTCAAGTCAGACATACAGTGCACAGAGGTCCAGCCCAAAGAGCCAACCGTGTGTTACACATCACCTTTGAAGATACGGCATTCACCCAGTCAAGACCGGCGCCTCTGCGGGAATCAGGTGAGCGTTACAGCCTCGAGCCATCAAAGGGCATGTTGAGGAGTCTAGCTTGCACGTCTGGTGCAAACCCCGACTTCCTCAACCACGCAAATCTGCGTAGCACAACGCTTGCAGCCATGGATCTGCTGATACTATCAGCAGTATCCAGTCCAAACTGGAGACATTGCCCCATTGCCTCCTTCCCGTCTTTAACTATATTCAGGAAGCCTTCCCTTTCCTCGCCTTCCGGAATATGATCAGCCGCCACTGAAATACAGTCCCACAGGGTATGAGTAAACCTGGCTAGGGTACAGGTGACATTTGCCGACTTAAGTGCCATACTGCCTGACGTGAAAACTTTACGTGCCCAGGCATCAACTTTTTTATCATCTCTATCTGGAGGGATAGTTGGATAAGCAGTTTGTTTTGAAGTGGATGCTGCCTGAATGACTATACTCTCTGGAGTCAGATGCTTATTCAAATATTCAGGGTCCGTTCCAGCTGGTCTATATTTTTTTGGAAAAGTGCTATCTGCAGCAGCAATACTCTCTAGTTTCCCCCAATTTTTCTCCACAGTCCTTTGAAGGGCCTTGTGGAAAGGGAAAACAGGATCTTTGAGGTCCCTTGACGATTATATCCGTCATGTCATCTTGTTCAAAAATGGGTGAAGTATTACCCCAACCCATATACTCAATTACCCTGGTCATAAGACCCCTGTACCCAGCATCTGCATGCTCTGCAGGATCAGGGCTGGCGAACTCTAATTCTGGGGATGTGTCAATTCCACTGGCAGAATGTAGAGTATCACTCAGGTCTCTCATTCTAGATTCCTGATCAATAAGTTCCTTAGGAACTTGTCTTGTACCATAAGAAACTCCAAGAGGAGTAACTTCGTCCTCTTCTGAAGCAGATTGTTCATAAATTGCTGACAGACTTGAAAAAGTCTGATCTGGGCAATGGAGTGAATCTCCTTTCTTCCTCTACTATCTGCGTCGAAGGAATTGATAAATCTTTCAAAATTGTCAAAGGGATCTTCGAAGACTTCGAAGACTTCGATACTGGCGTCGAGGATGTTTTTGGTTTTGGAGTCGAAATTATCGACGCCGAGGGCATCGACAAAGTCGTCGAAGTCTTCGACTTGTGTTTTTTGCATGCCACTGGAGAAGTGCTCGACTCTCGAAGAGTCTTCGACGGATTTACGTCGACTCGAGTTCTTTCAGATTCCTCAACGCTACCGGTCTTTGCCATGGTAGTCTTGGACTTCCCTTTGTCGTCCAATGGAGCGACTTTAGGGGTATGGCTTTTTCAAGGGTCTTTCGAGGGGGTCGGGCCGCGTTCTCGAAAACCTCCATCATCTTTTTGTGGAATTCTTCCCACTTACTGGGAGAATCCGATTTAGTCGGACACTGAATTTCTTCGGTCGACTCTGAAGAAGAAGATGATGATGAGGGAGATCTATGTCTCCTCTTCATTTTTTTAGATGATGAAGAAGAGTGTCTCGATCTACTCCTAGATCGAGATCTCTTTGAGTGCTTATGGCGATCCGATTCCTTCGAATCAGTCGCTTTCTTATGTCTTTTTGACATAGCCTTCTTAGAGGTTTCCCTCCCCACCGACAGTTTACCTCTCCTCTTACGAAGAGCTTTCTCGGTCATGGATTGACAGGACCCGCAGTCGTCGGTTCGGTGACTGGAACCGAGACACCAGAGACAAATCCGGTGGGGATCGGTGATCGACATTTTAGATCCACAATCTACACACTTCTTGAACCCCGTCTTGGGTGTCGAAGGAGTTGAAGATGACATTTTCTTCACAGAAAATAGAAGCGCGCCGTTCTCGATAGCGAAGCGATCGGAAAAACGGAACTGAAGCAACGGGCGCGACTCGAGCTATTTATACCATTGGTGACGTCGACAGAGTACGGAGTCCGTCGAGGGACAATCGACGCCACGACCTCGAGCACAGCGCCCTCCGCCGAGACTTTTTTTTTCCGAAGCAGCGAAGCTGGAGATAACGAATTATCACAAGATGAGGAATACGTGGGAGAACACAATCCATTCGAAAAGTCAGTTTGGTGTGCCTCATAGCAATTAGGGTGGTTTGATCTTTCAATGTGTCATTCAGGGCCTCATACAATTTTCCGAAAAGCGCTAGAGCTATTGTGATGGCTGACATTATTGTTATCATGTGAGGCTTCTTTGTTGGTGTTTCTTTTGTTGCTACAAATGAAATTCCTCCTGCTCTGCTTTTTCGCCGAGGTGTAAATTGAGCAGGGTCAAGGGACTGCTGAGGAGGTAGCAACTTCTTTGGAGAATGATGGTCCCAGCCCAAATAGGGGGACGTAGGCTCTGCTGGAGTTTGAGCTTTATGTGGCACAAAGGATCCTTGACCGAGTTCCTCTTGAACTGGAGGGTGGATGAATTCCTCAGTTGTAGGCGCCTTCGGGGAGAGGCTCGATGTTGGCACTTTAATCAAAGACGTCAGCTTAAAGTTATTTGTTTGCAACGGCTGTTTAGTAGGCGCTGTAACCGGTACAGAAAGAGTGCTTGGAGGGGCCTGCTCAGAAGACGCCTGTGCTGCTTCAGCAGTTGGTCCAGATGCGCCATTTGTGACAGAAAACTTCATTTTGGGTTCATTTAGGAGACAAGTCGGTAGTGCCGGGAAGACTTCTAGAAGGGGCGCAGTTTCATGTGTGATGCCTTTGCTAGGGGTAAAGGAGGTTTTGCGTGCTTTTGGCACGGAAGAAGGATCCATTATGGCATCCAAAATCTCTGCGTCTGTTAGTTCTTCAAGAACGTTGTATTTTCTTTTCCCTTGTCTGGAGAAGTAGTCTTTTAAGGAATTAGATATAGATGATTTAGAAAGGGATTTTTCTGACATTTTCTTTTGATTGCATGCTGGCAGATTAACACATCTTTTCTCTTTTGATGTGTAAAATGTTTATTTCTGCCCACATTTTTATTTTTATTTTTAATGTTGATTGTGCCTTTTCTCCCTCTGCAGTTGACTCCAACTGGGGAGATTCGGGCGCTTGTTCATCGCGGTCAGAGTCCACTAGGAGGTGCTTGTTTCCTGCACTACCAACGTCCGGTCAGACGTTCTTTCCGTCTTTGTTTTGCTCAATGCTTTCTCGAGGCGGAAGAAGAGCCTCGTTCTGGGCGGCGTGAACTAAAGCCACGATCGCAACGGGCTCTGATGATGCCGTTGGGACCACACACACTGGCGGAGTAGATCTCGGATCGCTGCACCCCAAGGAAGGATCAGCCGGACCCGGCGTCGCAGGGGCGTGAGGTGCAAACAACCTCCCCAAGGTAGGGCTTTTAATAGATAACGTTTCCCTGCTGAGCCCTTTCTTTGGCACCTCAGGGTTCACGCTGGCAGCTCCTTGGCTCGCGGCAGCCATTTTCCTCACTGTCCGCCCTTCGGCGGGCAGCACTGGGCGGCTGTTATCACTAAGTCGATAAGGGGGGGCCTCTGGAGTACGTTTTGACCGCCAGCTGGAAGGGGGGTGTGGGTGAAGGGTTGGAAATGGTTTTAACTCCTTTCAAGCTGCTGTTTTCTGTCTGGTTTGGATTAGTGCCGTCAATTGAGGAAGCAGGGCGCTGTTCAATTTCGATTGCTCGCTCCTTTTCAAATAGTTCAGACAAACTTATTGCAGTATTTGAATTTGCCGCCACGCACGGCTCCTGCTGTAACAAAGCCTCTGCATCAGAGAGCCAGAGCCGATAGAAGGCGAGGTCTCAGAACTTGACGGGCAGGGCAGACAGTTTGTCTTGGGTGAGCCTGCCGGGAGCTACGTAGACATCTCCTCTCTTCATCATCACCAACAGCTAGTGCAATCTCAGGGGATGTAAAAGTCATTTGAGCACTGCAGGCCTCCATTGTAGGGGAGTCTGTCAGTCCTGCCGCGGACTGCAACAGACTGCACTACCTCTGCAGCTAGCTCTGCGGCTTCAGGCAGTATTTATGGGTCCACCTACAAAGTACAGGAACTGTAGACAGACTCAGGAGCTCAAGCAGAGTGGACTGCAACAGGTTGCACTACCTCTGCAGCTAGCTCCGCTGACTGTGAAACAGACTGACATTACATCACGAGTCATCTGGTCACTTTGCATGTGAAGGCACACTTTCCATGGATACGCCAACCTGCACTATGATGACGAGTTCCTGATATGAATACAATTTGGCAGGACATACAGGGATAGTAGGGAAAAAAAACGCATCTTTCGACTATTCAGAGGCCTGAACTTCCAGACTGTGACATGAAGAGGGATTGTGCAGGGAAGGATCCTTGTGCTCCCACACCTTCATTTGGACGAGTCTATGAGGACACCGAGCACCAGGAGGCTGTGCAAATATGTCACTGAAATACAGAAATTAAACCAATAAAAACAGCGTCAGTCCTTACAAACACAAAGTGCTGCCACACTGATAATATACTGTATGGGGACCTAAAAACCAATAACAAATGCCAACATTTACATATCCAGTCCGAATTTATTTTAGTCAACAGGTTTTGCCTGCTGTGACTTGAAGTGCCATACATGTAAAGTAAAGTGGAACTAACTACAAGTCCTAGCATGCAAAGTGATGTTGACTAAAAATCTAGAAATCCAGCTGTCAACTCTGCAGAGAATGCCCAAAAAATACATTGTTCCTCAATTTAAGCAATCTTTAATTGAAACCACGTGTTGTTCGCACAGGTACAATAATGCCACCATGGAGAAAAATGTGGGGAGTGGGGGCAGGCCAACAGGGAACATAGCTCCACTACTTCATTTCATGTACTTCGATCACTGCTCAATGGTCTATGTGGCTAGATAAGTTTCAAAGGAAGTTTCACGTTATTTGTTAAATTAGTTTCCAACTTGCGGACGTAACAGTTACAATCAATTGGGCAATAACCCTAATGGCGGTGTTGAAAAAGTCGCACCTTTGGTGTGCAGAAAGGAATAATAAAAATGCCATGAAACATAACACAATTTACAAATGCACCAAAGAAGCATCACTTGCATATATAAAATTCAAATTTCTAATTTCACAAACTTGCTGCGTAGAGCAGGCCCTGCTGCTTGTTCATTTTACTCCGCAAGTGAATTGCGTCCCAAAGCACATAACCATAATGTACTGACGGATTAGCTGCAATATATTTAATCTGTTCAAATATATATTTGGCTGTATTATTGCATATTATTTCCAAGTCCATAACCCTAGATAGGAAGTTCCTCTTACCATTTGGATGAAATGGAACAGTATTGAAAGTAACGCTTGGGGGAATGTTGTTGTACTTTTCAGTGTACTTCATGGAAAGTTGTAGAATGGCACCTAACAGAGAAAAACACAGTTGTGAGAACAAAAAGGAAATGATACTCCGATAAGTAACTGTGGTACAATTTTTGATAGGTTACTTCATATGAACAAGTCTTTGGAACAATCTCAAACATAGGACCTGTAACGTGATAATCATTGCAGACCCATTTATAACCAGAAAGTTCAACTCAATGAACCGTGTGTATCACTGCAATAAACCCCTGTACTGTTATGTCGCAAGTGACACGTGATTCTAGTCATGTGGGGTGGGAGGGAGTCGGACAGCACGGATAGCGGTGTGGGTGGAAAGGGGGGGGTTGTAGAAGGTTAAGCGTGAAGGAGTAAAGATGTGTAAGAACTCCTCTCCATTGTACGTGCCTTATTATGCATGGTGCCGCAGTGTGGGGGATGTGGGTATTAGTACGGGCAAGTGTATCGGCACCCGACTCGATATTGGCGACAAAGAGAAAGCGGAGTACCCACTCGACAGCCACTAGTGGGGTGCGCCACGCAAGCGCTGCAGCGGCTCACATCCCAGCAGCAAGCTGTGCCTGAACAGAGGTCGATACCCGTGCGTGCGCAAAGTGCAGCACACATATGAACTGCGAGGTGGTGGGGGGGCGGGGGAGGACGCGTCTGCAGAAGGAACCTGCTGTGAACAGCAGAGTACACACGTGCACTCGATGAAGTGCGAGATGCAATTTCAAGTGCGGCAGAGGTACGAAGTGGAAAAGGGTGGCTCACAGGCACCTGTGTGGCTAATCGGTGGGCTAGGGAGCCATGGGAAGCATTGAGCCCACTATACCACCAACCCCATCCAGTGATTGAGTGTGAGGCCCCAGCAGCAGCGGCAAGATACGATAAAGGCCACTCACATAGCTGGACAAAGCTGCAATCAGGCCAGGCAGACCTGCAGCTAAGCGAAGACTGTTCCAATAGTAGCTCAGGCAGAAAGTCAAGGTTCATTAACCTGTACAAAAAGTGGAGGTCAACCACTTCATCATGTCAGACGTGGGGGGTACCAACTACACCACCTGCTACACCACAGGGAGGCCTACCATCACGGTTAAAGGAAATGCAGTTGCTCAACGATTTTGATGTTATGGAGACCAGCAATCTAGGGCCCAGATGGACCAGGTGGGCCATAGACTGACGTCTATATTAGGGCCATAGGCCCTTTAGTTGATGACAAGAAGCACAGTCTGTTTTCGCCCAACGTGAGAGACATTGGGCCTCATTACGACCCAGGCGGTCCGGAAATAACGGTGGTGGTAAACTCGCCGCCACCGTTGTTTCCGGACTGCCCGAGTCCGACCCCTGCAGGCGGGAGGTGATGTTCCCGCCAGGTCTGAACTGGCGGGTTTAACACCTCCCGCATGCATGCGGACTAGGAAACACCGGCAGCATTACGAGATGCTGCCGGTGTTTCCATGATCCCATAGGACTCAATGGGAATGGGGATTTACACCATTCCGCCTCCGTGATTCCCGGAAAACCGGGGTTGTAATGCCCCGGTAATTCCGGGAATCACGGAGGCAGAATGGTAATACGAGTCCGGCGGTAACCAGGCAGGTATTGAGGCCCATAGTGTATGAGCTCCCAGCGGATGCCACAGACTCCTATGTTGGACTAAGGGGCGCACTCAGAGTATTTGACACGGCACACCAAAGTGGCCTATGAGTGCCACGTGTTCCACACGACAAAACAAAGCAAGGGTGAGTCCATGGATACATTTGTGATGCGGCTGCTCGTCCGTATGTAGCATTGCAATTTCAACAATTACTCCAATGCGGAGACCCTGCGATCCGAATCATTGCAGGATGGGAATCATTGTTCCGCAAATGGCGTCCTCAGAAACGGAGGTCGCTATACGAGATCCTGCTTTAGCCAGATCTGACAGCACTGGAGGTACAAGTTGAAGCCATGAGCAACGTTAATGTGTCTGCCCCATCATTGGAAGTCATTCACAAAGTGGTATCATCCTCAGTGCACCTACAGGACAATGACCCTTTCTGCTACCGATGCAGATATGAGTTCCCACAGCTCTGGGTCAACAATGTGCAGCTGTGGGGGGGAAAACCATATCAAGGCTGTACGCCGCATTTCCCGCAGCCAGGAGGCGAAGGGGAGAGGAGAAAATGCAGGGCCACCACGACCAAAAGACAGAACCAGCGCACCCCCAGTGGGGACGTTGGCGCTATACAAGCCTTCACATTGGCGACACAAAGAATGAAAGGAGGAGGGACGCTATCATGGAAAGCCTACACCTGAATGGCCCTCCTATCACACAAACAGTTTGTGGCTGCAGAGGAGACCCAAGAAATATGTTCGATACCTGGTGGAGCAATCTGACTATGACAGTGCCTCCAGCTACTCATCGGCAGAGGAATAAAGCAAAAGACACAGCTCCAAGCACCAAGCAGTATAAGAACCCAGAGGAAAGGGGTGCCTGTACCTACTAGGTAATCCTACTGCCCAAGAATACAGCCCCACTTTGTTGCTCCAAATAAACAGATTGCTGGTAGAGTTTCTAGTGGACGAACAAGACCAGTTGCCAACCAGCAACCCTTACATGCACTCCCAAGGGACTTAAAATCCCAAGTTGTTTTCTAAACGTACAAGGACCAGGCCCAAAATGCTGGATCCCTCTGGTACGTTTATAATGTTATCAGTTTGAAAGGTATTCAGTGCTCAGTAGAAACTGGAATGACAATCATATTTATACATTTATGGTAAATGAAGACTTCTCACAGTCAAAATAAAACCTACAGACTTAATTGAATTTTTCAAAGCATAATCTTAATGAGAATAATCATAAAGGAAAAAGTGATTATCAAATTTAATGGTAAGAACATAATATGTGCCTAGAAATATTTAGGCCAAATAGCGATAAATTGTGTTATAAAAATCACACAACATTGTATAAAGACATCGAGCTTTCAAAAGTAAGTACAATTGTAATCATCCTAATAGGCTCCACTATTGATAATAATTGCCAACGCATTTCGGATTCTTCAAAAATCCATCTTCAGGGCCTTGGAGCATATCGTTCCTTATTCTGATAACAATTACTTGAGACTTGCATGTGCACCTACAGGGTAACACAAAAAGCTAACCTTAATAAAATGTCAACTTGTTGTAAAGTATATCTGTTTCAATATGCTATGTGCAATAAGGTATTGACCTTCAGTCTTCTTCTGAGTAAATTCAAACTATCAACAAAGGTCCTGTATAATAAGAACAGGGATGTAAGTCTCCTTTTGTCTGAATCATTCCTGTATATAACCCAGCCGATGTAAGGGGTTTCTACTCACCCGGCTGTTTCCTAAATGGTGCTTGCCAGTCCAGGGTAAGGTAAGGTCCGTAATCGTGTCAAATGCAGCAGAAACCGCTGTATTCTAAAGAGAAAGAAAAGGGTGGATCGGGATGACGGGAGGCTCAGTTATCCGAGTTCAATATTGTTTAATCTTAACTATGCGTTCCCTTTTGTTGAAAGCATGCATGTGTGGCTAAACTTGTGATAAAGCTATGCTGGTCCACTGCAGTAGTTTTATAGTTTAAAAAGGGGTCAAAAGTACAATCATGGAGTTCTGGCGTCCACACGGTTAACGTGTTGTAAGAGGCCAGCCTTGATGTGCTCCCCCACCTATGATGTAACTGTAACTGTACTCACCTATACGCCTGTGTTGTGTGTGTAGCACCGACCTTTTCTACAGCACGCGGTTCCTTAGCTGATTGTATAGGTGGTTGCTAGGACCCTATCGCTAATGCACGGTCGTGCCGCATTGCACATTTGGCCATCTTTGTGTGGGACGACAAGCGTTGCCATGGGTAACCATAATGGTATTACCCTGGTACATATGTTTCTAGCGCCTCTGTGGATAACTTGTTGATCAATATCTCCCGTGGGTCTAATATACATTATAATGATTGGGCAGAGGAGGTGCGCAGTAACCCAGATTGACTGGGTGCGCCTACCCCAGATGATGCTAGTTCCCATAAATCCGTTTGTGGAAACGGGCTGTCAATCAAAGGCAGGAGAAGGGGCAAAACCGCTGAATCCATTCGGCTGGGTGCCCCATTCCTGCCTGATGTTGAAAAGAAGAATACAGTACAATATATAGTACCTTAAAGGTCGGTGGTTACAACATAAATATGTGGCTGTGCACTTGTTCCCTCTCCGAACTCATGGAGTCTGAGCTTTTGCCCCAAACAGCTCACACCGCTCTCTGTGATCCAGTATAAATCCCCATCTTGTCACGCTACCCTCCCTGTGCTGGAGTTACACAAGGCTATCCTAGCAATAACTCAGTTATTCGGGCAAGGGTTCCAGTTGGAAATGTCACCAGTTGTCTATCTTAGGTGGCATTGGCCTCGGAGGATTTGATACTTCCTTACAATCTCGCGTTGGTTTCAATCCCTTGTACATTTTATCACAGATTAACAGGCCATAATTCTGTAAATTGATATAATAAAAATGTATCACAACATCCAATGGTTTCTCAGTGTTCAATAATAAATCTGTGGTCAAAACAGTAAAGCGTATACAAATGGAGCCTTTGCATACTATTTTCATATAACAGTATCGTTTTCAGGTAACTGGTTATGCAAAGCACATCAAATCAGATTTACAGTTCATACCCCGGGGGTAAATCGAGTTCAAAAGATCTATCCAAAGAACTTCCCTTTGCATTAACCTTCTGTATATGTCCCCACCCCTACTCCCCAGCCTTATTTGTTCTAAAATCACGCATTTGAGTTGGGCCATTGTGTGTCTCGCTGCCATGAAGTGCATCACTACGGGTGACAGAGTTCTTTGTACGAATGTTGGATTTATGCTCCGTGTATCGTATTTTGGCTTTCCTCATTGTTATGCAAACATAGTAGAACCCGCAGGGGCACTTTAGCGCATAGACTACGTTAAATCGAGTCACATATACAGGAGTGCTTCACCCGAATGGCTTTGCCAGAATGGGGATGTGTAATGCTGTTGCCTGTTATGAAGTTACTGCAGTGATGGCAGTTATGGCAAGGCTCTGTCCCTTTATGTTTGCTGTTGTCTGCTTTGATAGTTGGTATTTCAGCTTTCACCAAACTGTTCCTCAGTGCCTTGCTATTACGATAGGCAAAGGTAGGGGATTGTCTAAATAACGGTTGCAATTGTGGGTCCATCTGAAGCATGGGCCAATTCTTCTTTATGATATTCTTGATTGTACGGCTCTGGATGGAATGAGTTGTCACATAAACCAATGCCTCTCCCTGTTTGGTGATTTTGGGCATTAAAATGGTGTCTCTTTCTATTGTCTCCACCTTTGCAGCAATGTCAAATATGAGGGTTGTGTTATAGCCTCTCTCATGAAACTTCTTCCGTACGTTAACACATGAGTCCTGTATTCATCTGGCCCTTATTATTTATCTTGTATTCTACTAACCCTGTACTGTACTTTCCTTATTATTATTTATCTCGTATTCTACTAACCCTGTATTGCACTTAGCACTTTCCCCTCTCCCTTTCCCCCTGCACTTTTCCCTTCCCCTCTACCCTTGCACTTGCGCGATCTGAATGACACCTGGCCTAGTAGGATCGTTGTCTGTCTCCCCTTGTCCCCCCCCCCCCGCCTCGTCGCGCCTTGAAACACTTGTGTATAGGCGCGTTACAAATGCCATATCATATCATTCAGAGATGTTGCGCCTGTACCTAAGGAACGGGCTCAATGATACATAGATCCTAGTGGACAAGAGGTTATCTTTACTGTAAACTTCCACATCCAAAAAGTTGATAGCCATTGTGCTGGTTGCAGTTGTGAATTTAATCCTTGGATGCATGTCGTTCATCATCATAAAAAATCTCAACTCTCCCGCGGGGCCCGTCCAGATCCCAAAAACATCATCGATGTATTGTACGAGGATGGAGAGATGATGTAATTTAGTACGTGCTCGGTCTCTAAATAGAACATGCTCTCCAAAAATGTGCTCGTCTTCTCTGAGATGACACCTCTGTCTAGTGCTTCGTCCAAGATTTCTCAGATTAACGTCCATATTGTCTCTGTTGGATTGAATTGAATCTCCTTATAGGTCTCTAAATCCAAAAGCTGTTGCTCTACTTCCTCTTCAAGCTAGTCCGTTTTGTTCATCAGAACATCAGTTTCTAGAGGACCCAGGGGTGACTGTCAACATCCTTAGTGAAGAAATCTAAAGCAAAATGCCACATGCTCCCACACTCAAGATGGATGAAATGAACATCTACCCTTACGGGTCGAAGATACCACTGCCATATAAAGGGTACTTCATGGCTGAAAGCAAATACAATGGGCAGGTCAAGACACTACCAATACATGTGCTAGAGGCAGCCGTGGACAGCGGATGCGATCTAAGCTTCAAGGAGGCTCTATACATGAGACTAATCCACATCCTGTATCTCCTCATGGCACGAAAACACAACAAAAAAGGCTCCCGCACCTAATATAGGTCTGGACACACAGTTCAAGGCACACAAGTATATAGATGCGACAGAGAACATGGAGCAGTTATTCCCCAAACTTTTCAAAGGACTGGGAAAACTAAAGAATAGACATATCAAACTACACATTGACCCAGAGGTGCGCGCTATGGCACAACACTACTGATGCATACCGGTGAATATACAGCTGAAGGTGGAGTAAGAGCTACACAAGCTACTTGCACAGGACATCATTGACCGGCGATAGGACCCACCCTCTGGGTCTCACCCATAGTCCCGGTTCCAAAGAAAGGCTCTGATGATATCCAGATCTGCGTCGACATGCTCAGGCTCAACGAGACAATCACAAGGGAAAGGGTTCAAGCTCTGAGAATCAGGGGTATGATTAATTTGCTAAACAGAGGCGAAATCTTCTCAAAGCTGGACCTGACAAGGGCCACCACAAGCTAGAGCGGAGTGAGGAATCCAGATATATTACAACATTTGTTACTCACCTGGGACTTTTCGGTTACAAGCGGCTCAGTTTTGGGGTGTCCTCCGCCACCGAGAACTTTCAGGCTGAAATATAGAATGTCAAACACATTCCCAACTGCCTGAACTATAGCAATGACGTATTGGTATTTGGGAAGGATCAGAAACTGCATGACACACACTGTAAAGGGGGTGCATGGCACGGAAAGCCGCAAATCTCACCATCAATAAAGAAAAATATGAATTTTGCAAAGGAATGGCCCCAGACCTGGAGAAAGTGGCATCACTTACAAACAAGCCCGGCCACCAACGTATCTGACCTGCAGTAATTTTTGGTGCTAGCCATTTATTGTACCTGATACATACAGAAGTTCACACCAGTAAGTGAACATCTCTGCATGCCCAAAAAGAAAGAAGTTCCGTTTGTGGGGTCAGAGGCTTGCCAGGAAGCTTTCAAAGCCATTCGTCAGCGCATCTCTTCTGCAGAAAAGATGGCCTACTTCAACACAGCCAGAGACACAAGCTCACTGTCGATGCCAATCCGGTGGGCTAGCAGCCAGAATGGCCCAGTTAGGCCCAGAGTCACAGTTAGCGGCACATTGTCACATACGCTAGCAGGAGTTTCTCCCAAACTAACAGGTGTATTCTCAAGCTGAGAAGGAAGGGCTAGCCATGAAGTGGGCCTGCAAGCATTTTCTCTTATTTCTATATGGAAAACCTTTCACCATTGTGACAGACCACCAGACTATTCTGTTCATATTCAGAAACCCACAAGCCAAGATGCCTCCCTGGATTGCGAGATGGGGCCTACGACTACTATCGACTTCTCATCATACATAAGCCTGGGACAGAGTACAATCCTGTAGTCTTTTTATCTCGCCACCTGATCTCTTTAGCATAGTCCAGCTCCAAAATTGCAGATCAACACATCCACTATGGGGTTCAGGCGGCCACCCCACAAGGGGTTGACATCATGCAACAGTCAGGCGATACAACTAATCATGTAATGCACGAGGTCAGGAAGGTGGAAGCAAGCTAAGCAGCTGAGGAAAGGTGTATGCCCATAAGTGAGGAGAGATATTGAGAGACTACTGAGGCAAAGACCGGAAAGGACCACTTTGCCACAGACAACTCTTCCAGTCCTCCCTGAACGTTTTTCTTTGGATTTATCTGCAGCCTAGTGGAGAGGTGCCTTTTACCTTAACTACTTTGGCCACGACCCCTTTTTCGGCGTTAATAAATTTGGAAAATGGGCGCACCAGCGCGCGCGCTCCGAGGCAAGGACCGGAAAGGACCGCTTTGCCACTTCGCTGCGGTGTCGTGTGCCTGGTTCCTTTTATTTTTCAATCCAGTCCGCCCTCGGATTCATTGAGATTTATGGTAACAAATTGCGTGTTCTTTTTGCTCATTGCTATTGTATTAGTGAGTCACGGTTTGTTCCATACAACAGCGCACTGTTACTTGTAAAGTGTATGACAGTACGTTGCAGCGACTGTATTCCCTTAAAACAGACATGCCTGCTGACTTAATCTCACCGCAGATTAGGAGAGGGGGGGAACACAAAAGGGAGGTAGTACCACGAGAATCTCTCGTAAAGCTATCACACTAACACCAGTAACACACTCCTCAACCACCCTTACACGTGACATTCGCAATTTCTTTCCTGACACTTTTCAGGCAGTATTACGCTCTGGAGCAAATTCTTCGAACAAGCATCAAAACACTGATGAGTGTGTTCCAATAACTGTCAGACATTACTAAAAGTGCACCATGCTGAAATAAATGCAAACAAGGGTTTAGTCATCTCAGCCGACACATTACTAGACACAACCTGGGCTCCTCCCTGCTTACCCCCGGCAGACATTCCCATTCACGGGGTGGTGGACGAAAGCCCGGACACCAGTTATGTAATACCGTATATTTCTATACATGCTGGCAATTATGATCTATCTAACAATTCCAAGGCTTTAACTACCTCCACGCCAAGAGCAAGCAGCTCCATAGCCGCAGGGGTTTCAGCTATATCCTATGTGCACCCGACTCCACATAGAAATATAGCCCCCCCGAGCGGAGCCTCTAGCAATTAGGTCACCTGTACAACCATCTATGCTGGAAAAGACCTTAGCAGCAGAGAATATGACTATTTCCAGTCTTTTTAAGCTGTTTGGATTGCGGATGATATAGAAGTGTAAATGAGCGTGTGACTCATAATGGAAAGCAATGTCTTAACCTTTCAACCTTTAACACAATACACACTCGTAAACAATCCCTGGACGTCCCTTCACCAGCAGTTCCTTTCATTAAACAAGTGATTGTTCCTATTGCTGTGGAAGAGACTGCAACAGATCCTTGTGAGGGACAAGAGTCGCGTAAAAACAACTCCTGGATTAGCATAGAGATCCAGGATCACAGGAGAATACATTGGATTCAATCCAGACACCAATCAATGATGCAAACTTTGATATCTTTTCTAAAAACAATAAAATACAACAACCCAAACCGAAACAGATCGCCAAAGTGCAGAAGCTAAGACCAGAAAAAAAGCATATAACACGCAAAAACAAAATACAAGGTGTCAAAGCTAACTGGAGGCAGTTCAAGACCAGTGTGGAAAAGTCTGTGAAAACAGTCATGATTTGCCTCAAGGAAATCATACGCTAACACATGCTCCCTTGAATGAACTATTGGATGCACTAAACAAACGTCAAGCTGCTGACATGAAGACTAATGGAACCACATTGCCAGTCAAAAGAAACCTGATAAAAGAGAACAACAGTATTGGGAATCAGACAAACAGTGTAGAAGCAATGAAAGGAGCCTCTGATGATGTATATTCTGAATAAAGTAGACAAGATATTAGAAAAGAAGTAGAGGCATATTTAAGCATGCAAAGAGCGAATGAAAGCACTGTCATGAATCTACCGCTGGACAACCCAAATAGCGTAATTCCTCCATCAGTGTGCACGATCGAAGACACGCCACCACATAGTGGCATGAGACCATCAAATAACAAGAAATTTGTAAAAAGCAGCCATCTGCGGGAAATGTCCAAATGAATTCGAAAGAGCCACTGGTGAGTGATAATGATGCACTTTTTGATCAGCTAAGAGAATATATCAGGCAAGCAGTTGACGCATACAAGAATGTTCAATGAGCAAATGAGATTGCTGCAATGCACTTACCATGTAATATTGATACAAGTGCTGTTCTACCCAATTTACATAGCATTGGAGAGAAGCAACACATCATAATGCTTGGAATCAAGAAATAAATAAGAGACTCCTCAATTTGTACAGTGCGGCCATCCGACTCGTCCCTCTGTTAGAGAGAGGCAGGTTGGAATTACATCCTTATCTGACAACAGACTGAACCAAGAGACCTTAACCCAAGTTACAAGGGATTTATCTCAAGAACACACCCACACTGAACTATCAATAAGATCTTGTCTGGATGCGTATTTTAAAAAGAATGATCTCATGAATACATCAGAGAGAACTTTCCATACAAGTCAATCAGCAAGTGTAATCAATAATGAGCCCAGAGAAATTCAAAGTGGTCACGAAGACAGGAAGAACCCAAACTCTTGCAAAGAAGGAAGCACACAGGTATTGAGTTGTAGAGATCAACTCAACCAGAAACAAACATTGAATAATACAAACAGAGCAAGTAATAAAGAACTCACAAGCAAGATGACGGAAAAAAGATACTCACTAATAATGAAATGTCATGCAGCTCCATATATGAAATTTGATCTGTGTCGAACCAGTGTACTAAACATTTTTGGAGATATTCCAGAACTAGAAGATATGTCAACATCAGATATTGACCACATAGAATTTCTGAGTGATAAAGATCTTTCGATAGTAAGTCTATGGATACTGTCTAGGGTAGTGTTGAATGCCCTGTGGAAAGCTAAAATGGACATTTTCAAACTAGGATTTATTACAGCACAAGATCCTCATGCTAAAGGACTATTAGACCAACAAATAATTCCAAACACCAAGTATGTGACTCAAATATACCAACAGAAGCAAGCACCAGAGCCCATGTACAACACAAAAGCATAACAATTAGAGCCCTGCACTACTCGTGGACATTCCCATTTGCAAATGGAGAAAGGAAACTGTTTAGAGGAATATGACAAAGTAGCTCTACAGGAAACTTGGCTGACAAACATTCCCACCTGGAACAATCATGATGTTAGCTTGTTGCCAGCAGTCAAGGTGCCCAAAGGTAGACCGACGTCAGGGTTATTAGTAGCAGTCAAGAAAAGTAGTGGCATGACCATTGAGCTATGGGCTGCACCAAATAATTTCCTACTAATGGTAAAGATCAAACTACAACAATCGGTCTTTTCATTAATTAACATATACAGAAATCCAGCAGGTATCACAGATGATGCTGTTTATGGCGCACTCATACAACTCCTGGATTTGATATTGGCGTCAAAAGAAATTTCGGCCACCATACTTGTAGGCAACATTAATTTAAATTGCATCTCTAACTGGAAAAACTTAAAATCCAAGCAAGCTGAGAGGTGGATCATGTTCATGGCTGACAGGAACCTCAGATTGGGGAATGGATCACTACCAGGAGATGTGTCCCCGCAGAACACGTGGTATTGTGGACTCACAGGTAACATCATTGACTACATTTATATGGATGATAATTTATTTAATCTAGTCAACGAGTTCAAGATTGTGCACCAAGCAAATAGTGACCATCACCTGCTTACCATGACATGGCCATGGGAATTACAACAGCCAACCACCACTTCCAGCAAAATGTAATTGTCAACAACGCAAAGATACTTTTTAGGTGGACAGAGAAGAATTTATATATGCTGGAAAATGATCTAGAAATACAAGCAAAGAATAGTAGCTCATCTTAAGCCATCGTTATGAACCAATACAGAACTGTATTTAGGAAAAATTATGGAAATGCATTCTGCCATAAACATCAATTTGACCCAGTAGTGAAACAACGTAAAACTGAGTTGAGACGAGAAATAAGAGCCACTCGACTACATCCGATCAAAAGATCAATTTCCTGCGATCAGAAGAACCAAAACCAAATTAAAAAATTGGACTTGAGGAAGAGCGGCACTAATGTTTCAAGCAGATAGTGAATGCATGTTGCACACACAGGAAAACAAAAGCACCGCGGAAATATGGTCATTATTAAATGATGCTGAACACGACAAACAAAACCTTTGTCAGATTAATGAGGTCATGGAATGGCAATGGATACACCACTTTTCAGAACTGTATAGTGATACAGGTCTTGCGAAATCAACCTATCAATTTCCTGAAGCCAGTTCATGGGATTTGGAGTTTTCCCCCAATATTTATTGAAGACCTAATTAAGCGCTCAAGTAGATCTAGAGCAGCAGGCCCTGATGGCTTAAGCAATTGCATGTTCAAAGCGAACCCATCACT
The DNA here is from genome assembly GCF_040938575.1 of Ambystoma mexicanum. Lineage (NCBI taxonomy): Eukaryota > Metazoa > Chordata > Amphibia > Caudata > Ambystomatidae > Ambystoma > Ambystoma mexicanum. The sequence goes on from NC_090922.1 coordinate 1,226,991,058, forward strand.
TTGGGCAAACATCCTTGACAAAATCTTCAGAACCATTGTAACTAACAGAAGTTTGCCTGACTCCTGACGGAACTCGATATTGGTACACATTTTCAAAAAAGGGCGATAGATCTAAACCTAGTAATTATAGGCCAATCGTACTGTTAGATACACCAGGCAAGATTTTTGCAAGAATCCTTCTTAAAGAGTTTAATTCTTGGACCAAAGCTTGTCACAAACGTGACCCTAATCAAACTGGGTTTGTGCCCGGCATGGGGACCGCTATTAATCTAACATGTATAAGTGCAATCAAGAGTTAAGCACGAGCGAGCAAACAGCCAATATATTTGGCATTTGTTGACTTTAATGCCGCCTTTGATTCAGTATCAGTCTTTATTAATGGCTAAACTGTCAATAGCAAAATGTCCAGAAACACTAAAAGACATTATGTTTGCACTACACTCAGAAGCTTCTATACAGATAAGACTTAATGCAGAAGGATTACTATCGCCACTGATTAAAACTGCTAGGGGCTTGAAACAATGGTGTATAACGGCATCTGCTCTGTTCAGCTTTTTCATTCATGATATCAAAGACATTTTTAAGAATCAGACAACAGATGCACCAAAATTGGATGGCAGGTCCGTAGCAGCATTGTTGTATGCTGATGACCTAGTGCTTTGTTCTAAAAGCCTGATAGGTCTTCAAAATCTACTGTCACAATATATTCAGACTAATCATCCAAGTATAAATTTGGGGAAAACCAAAATTCTTATTTATGCACCAAAAAAGACAACTCGCAACACAATGAATTGGCCCATACAGGATGTAAAAATTGATATTGTGAGTCAATACATCTACTTCGGCATGACTATCGACACCAGCCAATGCAATCAAAGTCATATACAAAGATTACAGCAAAAGGTATTAAAAGCAATATCTCAAACCAAAATCATAATGAGAAAATACAGCAAATTTTCAATAATGCCAGCATGGACCTATTATATCCAAAAATGCACTCCTGTTCTGTTATATGGCATGGAAGCAATGGAATTTGTCAAAGATCATATATTTGACAAATTAGAAGCCCTATATTGGAGACACATTTTACATCTCCCACAGGGGGTACCGATTGTATGGATTCGCTATGTATTGGGTTTGATCTCATTGGCTGCTCAGTACCATTGGCGTTTATGTGCTATACTCAGAAAATGTCTTATGTGCAATGATCCATCAACTCTTTTGAAGACATTATCATCTTATTTGTTCTCATCTAAATCATGTATTTGTCAAAAGGTGGTTGCAAATAATTTACAATATATTAGCATCTGCAAATGTCACAATTGATCTTCTTGTGAGGAATCCGATGAAAGCTAAGTTACAAATCTTCACCACCAACTGGATTCAAACAAGAGACCTGTGTTTAAATTATAAACATTTTGATGGTAATTGCATGATCCATAAAAAGTTTTGAACAATGACACCTTATTTAGTGAAAAGTCCATCCTTGGCCATTCGATCTGCAATCATGCATTTGCGATTTAACTTATGGCCAACGAGGGAAGTTTTAGCTGATAGACGTATGATCAAGGAGTCAGATAACATCCGTCGGTTTTGCCAACTAAAAGAAGAGAAAGAAACTTTGTACCATTTAATCATTGAATGTCCGAATCTGGTCTCCTTGAGAAAAACACATTTTGCAAACAAGTTTCGATTTCTTGCGGAGGTAAATCAGGATTTGCAATGGAAAATAATTGTTTCTGCTCAATTAGTGAGAATAAGAATAGCTATTGTTAACTATTTGAATGCCTTAAAACTGTGAACACGAAAATAGGTGGGGATATGTGTCTGAATTAAGAGAAGAAACACAGAGAATACAACCAATGGGTGACAATAAGTCACATGGACAATTGACTAGTCACATGCTAGTTTGTAAATATGTTTAATAACTGGTTTAGTAACCCATTTGTGACTGTGGCTTGAAGTGTATAATAATGAAAAAAAACAAATGTAAGCTTAAGTGGACTATCAAGGAAGTGTTCTCTTGTTTTGCTTTTGTTTGACTCTTGTTTTACACTTGTTTTACAATTGCATTTTTATTTACAACTATATTTTTAATATGTAACTAAACATGAATTGTGATTTTCTTTTATGTTAATAATTATATTGTAAAAGTTGAATGATTCAACTAAATACAATAATTAAAAAAAAGAAAGACTACGGTTTTTCAAGGAAGAACTGATGTGGGCTGAGGAAGGTCTTGTATAGAAAGGGACCAAGATAGTAAGGACCTCGAAACACTGAGAAGGAAGGTGCTGCAACTGGCTCTTAAGGGACATAGGGGCATAGTACCCACAAAGCAGCTTTTGTGACAGAAGATCTGGTTCCCCCACCTGAATGGTCAGGTCGAAGCATTACTTAAAGACTGTCCAAAAAGTACTGTTCTTGATCCACACACCACGCGAGAGCCTCTGGAAATGACAGAAATCCCTGAGAAGCATGGGACGAAATTGCCATTGACTTCTTTGGATCCATAGATGGTGGCGAGTACTCCAGATACCCAGAGATACAACTGGCATCTTCCATTGCAGCTTCTCCCACCATCCCGGTCCTTGACACAATGTTCATGGCATATGGGTTCAGCGCGTAGTGAAGTCCGATAATGGGCCCCCTTTTACAGGTCAAGACTTCCGGACCATCGCAGAATACATGGATTTCAAACACAGACAAGTAACCCCTTTATGGCCCTCTAGCCAGAGGAACAGTGGCGCGCTTTATGAGCATGTCAAAAGGACTGTCCAAATTGCTCATCTCAATGAAGAACCAGTGGAAAAGGTGCTTTATCAGCTCTTGAGGGATTATAGAAATACACCATATAACACCACAGGAAATGCTCGATCAGAAATGATGTTTGGACGCAACAATCGCACACGGCTGCCACATGTCACACTGCCAGAGGAACTTATCCGGAAGATCAGGGCCTGAGAGAACAAGAGGCCCATGTCAAAGAAGAGATGAAGCGGTGCGCTAATACCCAAAGAAAGGCTCGAGCAACTGATCTGTATGAAGGGGACACTGTAGTTGCGAGACAGCCTCAAACACACTGCAGCCTTCAGCAGTCCACCGCTGAAGGTCACAAGAATTAAGGGGTCCTTAGTGACTGCAGGGGATGGACATTGGCAAATAACGAGGAATTCCTCCCACTTCAAGAAGTTCCCTAAGGTCGGGCGTTTGAGAGCAGATAGTGAAGAGGTGGTTGCAGACTAATCTGAAAATCCCTATGAAGGAGACAGAGAAGAGTCCAGCAGCGATGTCTGGGATCCCCCTGGGTGGTTGCAGCCTGAAGAGTGCCTAGTTGACTCATCCTGGTCATCCTTAGTGATCCAGGAACAGGCCTCAGTCTCATTGAGGAAATTGACTGAAAAGGTGACTGTTTGAAAGTGGAGAGGTTGTGGTGTAGCAAGTGACACATGATTCTAGTCATGTGGGGTGGAAGGGAGCCGTAAGGCACAGAGTGTGGCGGGCAGAAAAGGAGGGGTTTTGGAAGTTTAAGTGTAAAGAAGTAAAGATGTGTGAGAACTTCTCTCCATTGTCTGCGACTTATTTTGCATGGTGGCGCCGTGTGGGAGAAGAGGAGACTAGCACGGGCAAGTGTATCAAAACACGACTCGATATGTACATTTTGTTAAAAGACTAAAAGACCCATTGTTGTCAGGGGAAGTTTTTGTAATATGTTGTTGTTTATTTTTGAATTTTACAGAAAAGCTTTCACCATGAACTGTAATCCCTTGACATCAAGTCGATAAAATCACCTCCCTCTTACTTGTCCAAGTTAGTTTTCTTTTGAAAGCAATAATAGGAAGGCGTCCCTCCAAATTATAAGTAAAGTAGAATGGTAATGTAACATGGAGTTATATGCATGATAATCTATAAAAATATTCTTATATGTTAGAAACAGTCTTCAATGGCACAGCATGTTGTGAAAAGTCAATTAATAGCAAGCAACAAAATGCAGGAGGGTTGCAGAGAAATGTGTGTTTGACAGAATCCGGTGCTTAGCAACAAGCTTAAAATATTCTTAAAATAGAATGAGTCTCCTAAAAAAAGATATTACATTTGTTTATGCTCTTCTGGAAGGACATTCCACCGTCTTGTTGCCAAAACCACAAATAATATATCTAAGGCATTGAGATTGGGGAATATCTGTGCCGCGTGTCTTTGAACGTTGTGGGAGGTGTACCATTTGAGGTAATTTTTCAGATACATGGGTACCTGTCCATAGAGGGCTTTATGTGTTAAAGTGAATTGCTTCCATTTTAATCCTGGCTTTAATATGGAACCAATGCAGTCTACAAAGGGATGGGGAGGTATGGTCCTGCCTCGGTGTATCTATTCCTATTCTTGTTGAAATATTTAGACATAATTAGAGATGATGCAGAGAATGTTGGAAAATAGAAAGTTACGGTAATCCAATTTGGCTCCTGTAATGCAGTGAGCAATGACAGCAAAATGGTGTTCAGAGAGGAGCGGTCTAAATTGTATCGGCAACATTAGTTGGTAATTCACAATCTTGACCACAGTTTGGGGTTTTGACTCAATTGTTAAAGCAGCGTCAACCGTCATCTTAAGAGACTTTGCTTTGTGTTGAACAATGTTGTTAAGGACCAATAGGAAGAGTCGGCAGACACAATTACCAGAACCTCTGTTTCTTGCTTAAGGTTGTTCCAATTCTCCATTATACATTGTTCGACTTGGTTAAAAATAGTCTGGATACGCAGTGGTTGGCATCATGATCATCCCTCAAAATAAAATGAATCTGCATATCCTCCACAAAGCTTTGGAAATTCAATAGTAGAGTGTGTTATGGTTTCAAAGAAATATTGAAACGGGTGGAGGAGAAGCAAAAGCCATAAGGTACAACACAGTCCAAGTGTTTGTTTTCCTCCATAAAAGAGTCCAGTTTCACCCTGGATATCCTGATAACCAAGAAGGACATAGTTTAGCTTGATATGATGCCCGAAACCCTGGCTGCATCTCTCAGTTTTTGATTCATAACTGAGTGATCAAGGGTGCCGAAGGCCACAGACAGATCCAATAGCATAAGTAGTGCTGGCTTTCCCCCGGTCAAGAATGTGGAGGATATTCTCCCTAACATCAAGAAGAGTACGGTTCATGTCTGCGTTTGCATAGAAGCCGGACTGATAATCACCAAGTGACTGGTGGACTTCAAAGTGTGCTTGTAGGTGCATAGTAGCTTTGTAGGTAAAACTAATGGCAAATGAAGACTACCTGAAGTCAAAATGAGGGGTGATGAAAAGTTGCAATGATACTTCAAGTGTGGCACATATAATTCAACTGTTAGAAGAAATATTGCGCACGCCAACCAAGTGATTAGATACTGCCTTTTCAGAATGGACAGCACCTAACACAACACATGGGGACTGACTCAATGCAAAGCTAGAGGCACCAAAAGAATGCATTGCTTTACTCAGCAACAGTTTCAACTTACTTCCTTGAGTGACAGCACTGAAAACAGGAGAACTGAACGTACTGTAAGTAATTTCAATAAAAGTAATATATGATCCCAGAGAAATGGTTAGAGACAGAGCAACGTGTTGACAGATACTGCTTTATTCCCTATATGTTATGGAATTGCATTAAAAAAATTGACATGGGCATGTGCTACTGAAACAGTCATTTGAAGTTAAGTTTCTATGCTGTATCTCAAAACCTATGCCAAAATGTGATGCTTTGCTTCATAAATATGTATTACAAAAATATAACAGTGACATTTTATGAATGTATATGGGTACCTATGATAGTTTTCATGAGGAATATTTTAAACAGGGAATACGTTCTGGTTTAATGTGCAAGTTATCAATGGTTATCCCACTTGGCACTGGAAAATGCATATGTTGCGGTCTTTATTTCAGTCTGATATTGTGTTGACTGCAATTGACTGGAGTGTCAACTCAGAGCAAGCTAGCACTTCCACCTATGGGAATGTTCTAGGGGATATTCTTATCAAAAACAAACTGACATACCATGAATATAAAATATGTGGCCTTTACACAAGATTACCTTCTAGAGTGGCCGAATGGTCTATTTTACAAGGCAAATCCATCCATTAAAACTGAAACTTTTGAACTTTGGCTAGTAATAAAATTGCCCACTTGGAAGTGCCAATGCAATGAAAACAACGGGGCCTGTCAAAATTCCTGATAAATCATTACTCAATGGCACACAAAGAGCTGTTAACCATAACAAGAGCACATTACACATTGTAATTCTAATTGTAGTCATGAGCACAAGATTACAATTTGAATTATAGGGCATGCCCAATCATGCACATTTCCATTGGTTTAAAATATTTACCATTGACCTTATATGCAAAAATGATTATTTATAGGTCTGGAACTATAAGACTTAGAACAATGAGAATGAGTGAGTTTCAAATTTCAGAGTCTCCTGTTTAATTTGATGGAATACCAAAGGCTTCTACCAAAGGCCCACATCCAGGCCCTTTGAAAAAAGAAATCCTGACCTGCTTCAACTTGCACTGAAGAGAGGAGACTGCGACTGGTCCCCTTCACTGATCTGGGAGCCCCTCACCACCCTCAGAGCCTCCCAACAGTGCCTTCGCGTCCCAGAAGGACAAGAGGGATATGCCTGCTGATGATTATAATTTAGAAGCTGTTTTTTTTTTATTATTATTTATTTATTTTCAAGATTTTCAATAAATAAAATATACATTACCAAAAGTTTAAACAGAGTATCAAACATAACACTCAGTGTTTCATAGGTACAGAAGCAAAAACAAAGTCCAAATCATGGATACAAATTTAAACATTTCTGATAATACAAGACACATTTCGTATCAATCGCAATATAAGATACCTAATCCAAAATATTACAATTAATTTAAAAAATAAATAAATAAGAATAAATAACACAACATAGAACATTACAAAGACATAAAGACCACACACAGACTACATAAAACAGAACAAAAACCAAACAGGGGGAAATCCTCAACTGATACACATTAATAAATCAGATAGTTGGATCCAATAGAAACAACTAATCCTCAGATACACATTCACCATATAGATCTGTAAATGGTTTCCAAAGATCTTGATACTTATTTTCCTTTCCTTGTCTCACAAACATCACCCGCTCAAAGTTTGACAATACCAACAAATCATTAATCCAATTCTCTACTCTGGGCTTCTTTCTCGTCTTCCACACCATTAGTATTTGTTTCACTGCGACCACAAGTGCCTTGTCAACCAATTGTCCATATTGACGAGCAACCGCCCAACGCCCCCTACTCGACAACAGCAACACCTGCATAGGCATCCTGGGAAAATGCACGGACAAAATCGCCTCCAGCCTATCTAATATCTCCACCCAAAATTCTAACACCCGAGGACAATACCATAACATTTTATATTTTTAAATATTATCAGATCTTGCATCTCCGTAAAGAAAATCATGATGAGGAAATGCACGCTGCACTAGCATATTTGCAGGCATCATTCACCAGCCATTTCCACCTTTTTGTCCTACAATTGCCGAGTGCACCATGCCAACAGCATTTTAGGACTGATTAACATTGACCTGCTACGTTGTTCTGGCACTGCATGGCCTATTGTTTTTACCCAATCAGGGGTTACCGGCAGGCTTGAGCTATCCCCTACCAAGGGCCCACGTCCAAGGCCCACGTCTGCTGCTGGTTCGTTGGGCGAGTCCCTCCTGCACCCCTCATGAGATGATGGCACTCACAGACTTACCAGTGGTGCCTGAACTAACGTGACGTTCTCACCCCATGAACAATGGGTTAGTTGTATAGACATACTCTACACCTCTGACTTTCCCCTCACTTCATCTCACCTGGACTCCCGTTCTCATTGCCTTTCACTGACCTGTGTTTTCACCTTCTGCTAACAATTTGAATTTAGCCTGTTGTCACCTTTGCTAACAATATGAATTTAGCCTGTTGTCACATTCTGCAAAAAATTTGAATTTAGCCCGTTGTCACCTCTGCTAACAATTTGAATTTTGCTTGCCGTCACCTCTGCTAACAATTTGAATTAAGCTTGCTCTGTGGCTGTATTTCTGTTCTGACTTTGGCTGTGCCCAGTGACTACCTTGTGCTTCCCTGCTGTTCCTTTCCCCCCCTCCTCCTCCTCTACTCTCTCACTCTCTTCCTTTCCCCCCCTCCTCTTTGCCCTCCTCTGCACAACCTATGGCCCTCTTCATTTCTCCTATCTTCTCTAACTTTTTATCCATTGACTATCCCACCATTCTCACTAAGTCTGGTAGGAAGAAGTTCAAAAAGGATATCCTGGTCTCTAACCCTGGACTCCCCATCGTGGACACCTACACCAGTGCATCCTCTAAACAGACCCTCACCGACATCCTCTTTGTCGTTCCTTCACCAGACCTTTGGACTACTCATATGGTCTCTGTTCTCCCTCCTTTCTCTTCTTCTCCCATTAATGATGTCACCAAGTGGGAGGCCCTCCTGGACCCCTTACCCTCCTCTAAGGAAATCATTAATGTCTACCTGAATGGCACCGTCCTGGTCGAAGGCCCTCAGGCCAACCTTCACCTCTTTGATAGACGCTTCCCACGCCACATCAGCTTCCTTCCTTCTCCTGCTGTGCCCCCTCTCTCCTCTCTGGCTTCCTTGCCTCCCACTTCTGCCTCCTCATTGGCTACCTCACCCTCTACTCCTACCTGCTCTGCCCTCCCTCGGGCTCAATCTACACCTCCGCAGGGCGTACCTCTGATTTGTACCCTTCCCCGGAAGTCTTTCAAGGCTGGAAACCTTCTCCACATTGCCACTCTCAACTCTCACTCACTGTCAAACACTCCTCTGTCATCTGCAGTCACCTGGAAGAACTCGACCTTGATGTCCTTGGTCTCACTGAGACATGGTCCACAGCGAGCTCCGTCACAAGCTTTGACACTCTCCATCCTGATGGCTACAAGATCTTCTACGCTCCCAGATCCACCTGTTCAGGTAGGGGTGTAGCCTTGATCTTCCCTGAGTGGATTCCTGCCTCCGATTCCAACTCAGGCCTACTTCTCCTTCAAATGCCTTGTCTGTAGGCTTTCTCTCTCTCCCGGCCCCTCTCTCTCCAATGCTACCATCTATCGCCCACCTGGTCAGACTACCTCTTTCCTCTCTGAATGGGCTGACCTTGCCGCCTCTCTCCAGGCCTCGACCACTCAACTCCTCCTCCTTGGCGACCTCAATATCCACCTCAATGCTTCCTGGCCCTCTTCTGTACTGTTTCGCTACCTCTGTGACTCTCTCGCTTTCTATTCTTCCCTCTGGGCTCAACTCATGCTGCAGGACACACTCTTGATGTTCTCATCTCCTCTGACCTCCCCCTCTAAGCCTCTCACCACTCCTCTCTCCTGGAGTGATCACTTTCTCATTCCCTCCCATCCCTCCCTCTCTATCGCGTAGGCCAAGCCTGCTTCAGTAATGCCACCTACATTCTTGGTCATCAGGCCCATGAAGCGTGCGTCAGGCGAGCCTCCTCCTCTTCCTCTTCCTCTTCCTCTTGCTCCTCCTCCTCCTCCTCCTCCTCCTCCTCCATCCAAGCACCACTCTGCTATCTCTGATACTCTCGATGCACTTGCCCCTGTCATGAGGATCCGCTTGAAGCCCAAAGCCAAATGCAACTTTTGGTACGACTCTGACCTAGTCACCCTTAAACGCAAGTGTAGGGTGGCTGAGAGGAAATGGCGGGCATCTTGTGCATCCTCTGACAAACTGGCCTGCCGCCTTCTCCAAAGGCAATACCGGCTCTCTGTCTGCACTAAGAAGAGAGCCCACATCCAAGCCCACGTCTCCAGCCGAACTGTTTAAAATCTGCAAGGAGCTGGGCAATCCTGCTGTAGTCTCCAACTCTCCTGCCCCCTCCCAGGCCCTCTGCACGGCCCTGGCCTCTCATTTTATCTAAAATACCCAGGACATCCGGTCCACCCTCTCGTCCTCTCCCCCTCTTCTCTCTCTGGCACCTCCGGCCCTCCTGCAACCACCTCTCCTCTCGCTTTCTCTTCCTTTCCTATTTTTTCTCCTGATGAGATTTCCAGACAATTGCAATCTAGGAGAGTCTTGTCAAAACAGGTTCATCCGTGTTCATCCAAAACCATCAAAGACCATATTGACACCTTCACCCCTGCACTAGTCGACTTCTGCAACCACTCCTTCACCACTGGAGCCTTCCCCTCCCCTCTGAAGCACTCTCTTGTGCACCCTCTTCTAAGAAAACCCACTGCCGACCCGTCCTGCCCGACTATCGCGTGATGTCTATCACTCCTTTTTTGGGTAAACTCCTGGAAAAGCTGGCTACCTCCCAGCTTAATCTTCATGGTGATTCTGTTGGTTGTCTCCATGACCATCAGTCTGGCTTCAGAGCAGCCAGAAGCACGGAAACCGCTCTCCTGAACATCCGTGAAGACCTGCTCTTAAACTTTTTTTAAATTTTTTTATTTATGTTTTTTAAACTTTATTTTAACTTGTGGCAACATCATACAGCGTGTATTCACAGAATGTTACCGTAATTTATAATCATTGAATGACAAATATTCTCCATAAACACTTTGGCGCGGTTATATATTTCAAACAAATTACAATTCTAAGTTTTGCTGTTCTCGTCAAGAGTTCATGTTGTAATATCAACGGGTAGTGTCGTAGGGTCTGTCCTTTCCATGAACGCCCGCAAGGGGACCCAAATGTCTTTTGGTCTGGAGGTTGGTACTATGGTTTGTGCATATTCAACCTCATTCTCGTTGATCCAGGTCATTTCTGTAAGCCATTGATGTAGGGTGGGTGGTTCTTTTGTCTTCCATTTCAGTAATATGCATTTTTTCGCAATTATGCATCCAATGTTAAATAGTCTGCAAGTTTTTATATTAGCCTGCTGATATCTCCCAGCAAGTACTTTAACCGATGAAGAGCCGGTTCTAGATCTAGTATTCCGCATAATGTCTTTGCTATGAGTTTCCAGAAGTCGGCTATCGGGGGGCAGCGCCAGAACATGTGTATTGTATCCGCCTCTGTTGACCTGCACTTTGGGCGGGTTTGCGTCTCTTGAGGATTGTTTATTTTTATATGGTGGGGAGTATAGTTTAATGTATTAAGTATTTTGTATTCTATCAGTTTCAGCCGGGTGTTCAATGACACTTTCTTGGTGAGGGTACACATTCTTTGCCATTTCACTTAATCTATAACCGATTCAGTGTCTTTTTCCCACTGTTCTCCAAGCTTGGGGTTCGCCGGGGCTGAGTCTTGTATTTTTGATTACAGTCTCGCCAATAGTCCTCTCCTGCGTCGTTCTGTATTATCAAGTCTAGGCATTCATCAGTGTCTGGCTCCTTTGGTTACGATGGCCATTGTCGCTGTATTGCTTCTCTCATCCAGAAATATTGTAATATTCTTATTGAATTGTTCCCTAGCTTCTCTTTAAATTCGCTTATGGAGACAAATCTGCCACCTGGAACCAGGTCGCCCATTTTCATAGTCCTCTGGATCCCATGCCATCTGGACGTCAGTGTCCATGGTCGGGGGTATGTCTGGGGTATACCACAACGGAATGTTGTGGTTGTATGTGTTCTGGATGTGTAGTCTTAGCTTTATGCGTCTCCAGGCATCTAGCGTTGTGCTCATTGGGTCAAACAGACAGGGGTCCGCCTTGTGGGAGCAGATTATCATGGATTTTATGTCAGCGGTGATGCAGATCGTTTTTCTATCCCAACATGTGAGTGCGGTGAATCCTTATTATACCATATGCTTGCGTAGTGGGCCTGGGCGGTCAGGTAATTTAACTCAAAATCTTGGGCTGCAAGGCCCCCCGGCCCCTGTGTTATAGTTCAGTGAGTGACTCCCATCTTGCCCTAGCATTTTTGCCACCCCACACAAATCCTATTGCCAAGCTGCGAAGTGTATTGAAGAATTTCCGGCCAGGCCATATTGGGATTGTAGTGACAAAATATAACAGCTTGGCTGCTCCAATCATCTTCAGGACAGCGACACGGCCCATCATGGAAATTGGAAGCTTTCCCCATAGTATCAGTTTATGCTCCAGTGCTTTAGGATTGCATGGTTAAGGTCATATAGGTCCTTGCTTGTGAGAGCGACCTGCACCCCTAGGTATTTCACTGTGTCCTCAGCCCACTTCATATCATGTAGCTGGGCGTTTTGGTGGTTTTGTGTGATTTCGCATTGTTAATTGTGTATCCGGAATGCAGGGTGAATAGTTTGACCTCCTCTAGGATAGGTGGTATATCCATCCTCTGGATGTTTTAGGTATATGAGGGTATCATCCGCATATAGGGATATAATTTGCGGGGGTCCTTGTATGTGAATTCCCCTGTGCCTGTGGGATTGCCGAATCCTGCTAGCAAAGGGTTCAATTGTTAGTGCGAATAGAATTGGGGAGAATGGGCATCCCATTTTTATTACTTTAGAGTGGTTTTGATTGGTGCAGATCCTGGCCCCTGGATCTGTATAGAGCAGTTTCACAAATATACAAAATTCTTCCCCCGTCCCATGCGTCTCAGGACACCAAACAGAATGTTCCACGAGATAGAATCAAATGCTTTTTCAGCATCCAATTTCATCGCCGCTGCCGAGAGATCAGGATTGATTTGGGCTAAGGTGCCTAGTAATCGCATAATGTTCAGAGCAGTGGATCTCCCCGGTATAAAACCTGACTGACCCGGGTTTACCAAGTCAGGCATATGCAGTAATAATCTGTTGGCCAGTGCTTTAGCAAAGACCTTTGCGTAAGAGTTGATCAAGGATAGTGAGCAGTGCGACACCATCTCGTCGGTGGGTTTGGCCAGTACTGTTATTACTGCTTCTGTTAAGGAGGGGGCAGTCTGCCAGTTGAACATGCTTCTTACCATACCTTAAGTACTTTGGGGGCCAGAATGTCTAAGTTTTGTAGAGCTCAATGCCTATCCCGTTGGGCCAGGGGTCTTGCCTGATGCTAGTGAAGTAATGGCCTTATGATCTCATCTATAGTTATTGGACTGTTCAGCTTAGCTCGGGATGTATCATCCAGACTAGAAAGTATGGTTTGTGCAAAGTAGTCGTTCACTTCTTCTATCGTGACTTTGTAGTTATTGGAGTATAATATTCGGTAGTATTCTTGGAAGAGTTGGTTTATTTCCTCGTACCGGGTGGTTGTATGGCCGTTCAGTTTTGTGAGACCACCGATGTGCTGTGTGTCGCGTTCCCCTTTGATCAGGCCAGCCAGTAGCCTTTCAGCGCGGTCTGCTTCACCATATCGCCTTGCCTGGACTTTCTTAAAATTGAATCGGGTTTCTCGCTATGCTAGCTCACAGAAGGTTTGCCTATTGCCCTTTATGATACTGAGCAATGCCTTATCTTGAGTGTTGCTGTATTAATTTTCAAGTTTCCTCAAGTCCTCTTCAATTTCACGTAAGTCTGCCCTTCTAGACTTTAGGGTTCCTGTTGTTGTAGAGATCCTTGTGCCTCATAACCACACTTTAAACATTTCCCAGACTGTGCTGAGCCTGGGTAGTGAGTTCTCATTTTCAGAGAAGAATGTGTCAACATCCATCCTTAGAGTTTCTACGAGGGAGCTATCCAGTAGTGCGGACAGAGGCATTCTCCATACGGGTCTGTGGTAGCTTGGGCTATTTCCAGGAATACCAGTGAGTGGTCTGACCATGTACGTGGTAAGATTGTAGTTTGGCATATCCCCATGGTCCATGACTCGGAGACCAACCAAAAATCAATTCGGGAATGGGCGTCATGCACAGAGGAATAGTATGTGTGGTCCTTCAGCGACGGGTGTGCTGCCCTCCAGATGTCCACCAAGCTGTATGGTTTCATTGTCCGAATAATTGTGCTTGCAGCTTTGGTCTTGTCCCTTCGTTTCACACTTGATCTGTTTATAGCTGGATTTAATATTGTATTGAAGTCTCCACCCCAGATGATAGGGACGTCTGTGATACGACCGATCATCTGAAAACGGGTCATCTGAATTGGGACCGTAGGAGTTCACTAAGGTGATCCGTTTGTTGTTGATTGTGCCTGACACAATCACATATCTACCTTCTAGATCTACGATGGTTGTGCCCATCCTGAAGTCAATGTTCTTATGTATAAATCACGCCCATTGCTTGAGATGAGTAATTAGTATAGAATCTGTTCTTTCCCCATTTATATGCCGTTTGCTTTTGTGTGGGTTCTAGGGCGTGTGTCTCCTGAAGCACGACGATGATGGGGGCGTGACGTTCGAGGTAGGCCCAATCTTTCGCACTTTAATGGGATTGTTTAGACCTCTAAAGTTCCAGGAAATCAGTTTCAGCTGAAGTGCCATGTTGTACTATTAGATGCTTGCTTTCCAGTCTCCTTTGTCACTGCAGCTCGATGGGGTCCATGTATGTTTACTGTATTGTCATTGCCACAACCTTTCCGAACTTCCTTTCCTTTGACTGCCATACTAACTGCAGTCAAGTCAACTTGAACATAAAACATTCCCGTTCCCACTTGTAGTCCTCGTTCCCTCCCCCCTTCCGCACCATCTACCCCAACTTGATGATGTAACCCCTGTGAAATGCTGGGCACACCCTTGGGGGTCATATTGTCAGCGCCACTTTCCATGTAGCTCGACGTTCCTCAATCGATTAATTTGTGCTCGTCACCCGTTGTGAGTGGTGATGGGCTCCACTGTGACAGCGTTCATTTCTTTCAATCATATTCTTCCCCTTGTTCCTCATCCATATTGCGTGGTAGCTCGGCCTCTGGGTGTTGAGGCGGTCAGGGTGTGGGTATGTGTGACTCTACATAGGCTGTCGCCTGTACCGGGTCTTCAAAGAAATGTGCTTTTCCATTGTGCTGTATTCTGAGCTTTGCTGGGAGCATGAGTGAGTAAGGAATTTGTCTATCCTGGAGGAGGCGCTTCACAGTGTCATAATATCATATTTGCCTTTGCACGCTGCCTGCAAAGTCTGGATAGATGTGTATCCTATTGGAGTCAAATTGCAGTGCGCCTTTCTCCCTGGCCAGTGAAAGCACCATGTCTCTGTCTCGGTAGTTTAACATCCTGGCAATGATCGTCTCGGTGGAGCGCCAGGGTGTGGGGGGGGTGTGCCATCTCAACCTGGAATTGTGGTGAAAACCTTGCAGAGTCAAAGAGAGTTTTGAGAAGATTTTCCATGAAGGGTTCCATAGGGCCCTTCGTTGTGGTCTCCGGGACCCCCACCTCCCTACTGTTATTTCACCGGGACCTTTATTCTAAATGCTCACATTTAATAATCACCCTCCTTAGTTCCGTCTGCATTGTGTTCATAGTGCAGTCATGGCCTGTTATATACTGTCTTCGTTTGTGCTAATGCGCCCTTCTGCTTCTGTGATGTAGCCGCTTTCCTTTTCTACTCTTGCTTTCAATGATCCAATTGTGCCCACAATATCATCTAGTTTCATGTTAATTGCAAAAAAACCCATTTTGAATAGTTTGTAGCAAGTAGCCGTCTCTGGAGTTTTCCTCCGGTGGTTGCAGTTGTGAGTTGCTGGGGCATGGGGGAGCCTAAGCTATTCCTGGTCTCTGGCCTGTAAAGGAGTCCATGGGCCCTTTCTTCTTCTGGGCTCCCTTGGTCATGATGGTGGTCAAAGGGCGTGCTGGGCAGCAGTTGTAATATGTGATGTGCATCTCAATGTGGGCACTGCAGGTATTTGGCCTCTGATGTAGAGGCTATCTGCAGGAAAGTTATTGTAGTGCCTTTTACTAGGCAGGTGATTCAAGCAGCGCTTCTGATCCCAGTGCAAGGATCACCGTACAGACCCAGTGTGCTGTTTACAAGGAGTTACCCTTTGGAATACAGGATCGCAGGTTCGACACATGTGCTGTGAGGCACTTTATCCGTATTAGTGCAGCAGGGGTGAGAGATGTCAATTGTGACCCCTCTGCAGCGGCACCGCTCAACAATATTGAAAGTACTGGTGTAGTATATGATGATCCCGGAGTGTGAGAGCTGAGGTGTCTGGTCCTATACTGTTCACGGCCCCAAATTCTATATTGTACTAATTCTGGTGCTGGAGGATTGGAGATCGTTCCGGAGTGAACGATGATAGGTGCGGGCCAGGTGGGGTGCCCACTCCAGGATCCGCTGGGGAGCCGGGCTGCTACTCTTGTGTGGCAGAGCAGGTACGCAGCTCACGGGGGTGCAGTCCGCAGGCCCACTGGAGAGGCACAGATTGGTTGGACCTACATTGCAGCAGCAATTGGGAAGCTCCGATCCGTGTCTGGATAACCGGGGCTAGCAACTGCAAGGTCCAGTGGAGGCGATTGCCTGCGTGCGGCAGTGATTGTGTCCGCCCACGATGTGGTGCTTCACTTTGTCCTGTCGGGCTTCCACCGGCTCGCCCGTCGCTGTAATGGCGCGGGCTGTTGGGTCCGTTCCTCAGGCTTCTGGTCTCTGTGATGGGAAGATGGCGGTCCTCCCGGTCTGTGGCGGGATCGGGGGTGCGCCAGCTTCTGGGTTGAGCTACGTTCACTGACTCCACTTCTCAGAGGAATTCAGGCGTAGAATGCCCGGCCGCCACAACTGGGTGCCGGCTCCAGCTACAGATTGAATCTTCACCCGGTCTATCAGCAAGAACAGGGTAAGGAAGATGGGTCTCGCCTTCAGTGCAGCCGCTAATGTGTGGTATTACAGCAGAGACCTCCCGGCCGCTGTAGCTAGTTTCTTGCAGTCGGAGCGGGTCGGGGCACTTTTCCTCGCTGTTAAGAAATCTCGGGCTGCAGCAGTGGATTTTCTTCAGGTGGCGCGATTGCGGATATTTTAGCAGGATTTTCTCTCGAGGAACGGAGCTATCAGGTTAAGCGGCCATCTTGCGGCTGTGCAATAGCACCCCCCCTCCAACCTTGATTCTAATCTCCCCTCTGTCATCATCCTACTCAATCTCTCTTCTGCCTTTGATAGGGTCAATCATGCCATCCTGCTCAATCGCCTCCATGATAATTTGGGTATCACTGATCAGGCCCTGGCCTGGCTGACCTCCTTTCTCTCCAACCGGCCTTTTCAGGTCCAACTTGGGTCCTTCCTTTTCTCTATCTCACTCTCCACTTGTGGTGTCCCCCAGAGGTCTAAACTCTCTCCCTGGCTTTTCAATCAATACCTGGCACCCCTCGCCCACCGCATTGCTGCTCTCTGGCCCACTTTTCAGTGCTATGCGGATTACACTCAGCTCATTGTCAGGCTCCTCTCCGCCACCACTTCTCCCACGCTCATCTCGGACTGTCTGCAATCCAGGGGTGGTGTGTACCAACAACCTCTGCCTTAATGCCAGTAAGACAGAGATCCTGCTAATTGGCACTCCTGCACTCTCCTTTCCTGTCATTCTCTGGCTGGGCTCCCTTGGCTCTCTCCCAGCTCCCACCTGTGTGGTTAAAAACCTTGGGGTCATCTTCAAATCCACGCTTTCCTTTTCTTCACACATCTCTGATGTCTCTAAGAAGTAAAACTACTAACTGCACCTCCTCAGAGGTATTCTTCCTTTTCTCTCCTTCCCCCAGAAGGTCACCGTCTCTTGAGCTCTGGTTCTCTCTAGGCTGGACTACTTAACAGCCTCTTCCTAAATCTGCCTGCTACTACTCTCCGCCCTCTGCAACTCATCCAGAACAAGACTGCAAGACTTGTCCTTGGCCTCAAGCCCAGGGACCATATCTATCCAGCTCTGAAATCTCTTCACTGGCTCCCCAAGGCTGCACTGATTAAGTGCAAGACCCTTTGCATTGTCCACAAGGCTTTATGGGGCCTGTGTCCGCAATACCTTGAAATCTCTCTTCAGAAATACCTTCCTACTCAAGCTCTTCACTCCTCAACCTCCTACTCCCTCAGGGTCAGTCGCTTCTCCAAGCAATGAGTTGGGGGAATATCTCTTTCTTTGTCTGGGGCCTCCCTCTGGAACGGCCTCCATGCCTCCTTGAAACTTGAGGAGAACCATCTTCAGTTCTGGAAGCACCTCAAGACCTTCCTCTTTGCTTCTGCCTTCTCCCTTCCTCGCCCCAGCTGATCGGTCTGTCTCAGCACCAGGCACCTGGCTACGCTCAGATTTCGGGTCCAGTTTCATGCCCACCCAGCCACATAACACGCACTGCCTCCTGGCAACCCCTGCACTTGGATCTGTACCTGCAACCATACTGTCCCTTCCTGCACTTTTAGACACCCGTGGTCTGTGCCTTACTTTTGCACTGGTCATCTGATGGCCGCACTACCTGTTGTTTTTGATCACTTGTTCAGCACTTCCCCACTCCTCCCCTGCCATTTGCACTCCCCCTCCCCCTTTCCTGCACGTTCTCAATGTCAATGTGCCTAGTAACAATTGTTTTTGTTCTTCCCTTGTACCCCTCCCTTGCCTCGTCGCGCCCTAAAATACTTGTGTATGGGCGCAACATAAATAAAAATATCATATCATGAACACTATAGATTAATCAGTAATTAGTACAATGCGAAGATTCATAACTTTATTAAACTCTATGCCAAATAGTGATATTGCATAATGTGAGAGACCCGAGGGTATTCTCACTTCTATTCTCCCTGGATCCTCTTCTCAAGATGCTAGGGAAAGGCCATCGCTTTTGGATACTTACTCTGGGGGTGGAGAAGCGAAGAAGGATCCTTGGGGATTGGGATTGGGGAGCCCGCAGGCGAGACATGGTATCCCCCTTTCCCTATTGGCGACTAACCTACACATTCCCCACCTTCATAGGTTACTGTGCAACAAGTAATGAACACTAGGACTTAATTTCACCACTCTGGTCCTGGGACGAAGGAGATGCCTGCAGAGTGCTTTGAAAGTCAGTCATGTCCCTTTAACTATAGTCATGCAAGCCCTATTGGGGCTTTAAGTGATGTCATAAGCGATCATGAGGCCACGCACTGGCTGAGGGAGGTGGGAAACACAATATTCGCTCTAACAGTAAAGCCAAAGCAAATGCAGTATGCAGTGACTGTGGGACAAAGTCAAGCCTATTGCAGAGAAGACCCAGTCTGGCCAGCTGGAAATAGCAACATATTATCACTATCGATGGGATTCTTTCAGTGAGAGCATCAAAAATATACACAAGTCTGCAAGAGGTAAAAAAATATAGGAAAAGTGTCAATAGAATATCCGAACAAAAGATGTCTGCACAATATCTATACAGTTTCACTAAAGCATACTAAATACAATTGTGCACTGGTTAATGGAGCTGGGATAGAAGGTATTACCTCTGAACAGTGACACCAAAGAAAATTCAGTGTGCAGAGAGTGAGGGATAGTATGAGGGGATCCATGACCTGACCTGACCTGGGCCAGCTGGAACTATGAATAGCAATTTCAATCAGATTCCTTCGAGTAAAAACAGAAACACACACGTTTGAAAGAGATACAAACTTAGTAAAAGAGTATCTGCAAAAAAGATTGCAGTGCAATAGCTACACAGTGTGACAAAAATCTATCACACTAAATCATATTGAAATAAACAACACAACGGTCAACAGTAATATTGCCAAATGTAAACTGACTAGTACTTTCTATTGTGTTATACTGCACAGTGAAAGTCAAGATCCCAGCATAGAGATGGTCTTGCAAGTGAGAGGGCTCCGTTATGCATCTGTACTGTTTTATACCTCTGTAAAGCGCAGCGAGGTCCACGCTTAATAAATACAATAATAATAATATAATTGAGATTGAGCCCAGAAGACCATTGTCGGGGATTATTAACTCTTTGCCGCTCCTTCTGAATTTCCACAGGGTGTTCAATTCTCAAAGAACTAGTAACTTTAATTAGGAGCTTACATTTTCTGCATGTCATATAGCCCTACGTTTGTGAGGAGAGCCTGCAGTGAATGCAAGTCATAACTGCTGAACCCATATGCATGCATTAGTAATGGCCGAACCCTCACCCATAATGATAGGCTCACAACTTGTTTCAAGTGTTGGCAATAAAAAGGCCATAGGATTTTATTGTACAGATATGGGTTATGACAATAACAATATCACATATCATGATGGTATCATACTTTTGGGCACCGGGTCCTGAGGTTACCCCCTCGGACCTGTGCCGCCTTCTTGTGTCCCACGACTCGTTGTGGGCACCGTATAATGCCTTGTACTTCTTTTTGTTCTTCTCCCATTTTGTAGGGTGGGTGGGTTCTGTGGTAAAGAAGCAAGAAGAGTTGGAAGACACTGAGTAAACAGTGAACCTCCCGTTTGCTTGGGTCCCCGTTCAGGGTCCTCAAACAGATTGTGTTTACTCTGAGCATGCTGTTCTCATTTATAGGACCCAGGGCGGCCCTGGGTCTTTGTTGTGTATGTGGTGGGGGCCGCTGTTGTCGCAGCCCCCGGCCGGATAGCCGACTGTCTAACCCCCTGGTGGGGGCAGATCTTTGAACCTGGGCCCTGCCTGATGGTTGTTCCCTTGTGGCGCTTTAGCACCTTGCTGTTTGGAGGAAGGGTGCGATGACTGTTCGCACCTTACCCTTCCGTGGCTTTTGTGCTGCCGAGACTGCATGTCTCCGTAGCTGGGGGGAGAGGAGAGGAGCAGGCGCGGGGGTTGGGGCTCCCCCTCTCCCAGCTGCCGATGGTAACAGCAGTTACCCTGCCTCGCTTGTGGGATGCCCATGCAGCATTGCCCAGAATCTTCTTGCAAGGGTAGATAGGTTTCTGGAGTGTTTGTATGACCCCGAGTGTACAGAGAAGAAATCTTGGCCGAAAATGGGATGCCATAAGGGGGCACGATTGTTGATCTGCTATGTCATGTTTTGGGTGGTATCTTGAAAGGTACAGGATTGTCAGGCGACTTGGGGTTATCTGGCTAGGCATGAATCAATATTTTCAGTAACAATATTCCTCTTTCTTATAATATGGGTTCCCCCTTGCCCATCTTCCCCAAGAAAAAGTCTATTTCCCTCAGTTATAGCACTAATATTTAGAAAATTGGCCTACAGGTATTTCCCATAGTGTGATGATCTACATACGTTTCCCACTGTGGTGAGCTCCTTCAGGACCTAGTGTCAATTGTTTCTAAGTGTACGGAGTCTGTTTTCTTACAAATCTAAAATAAATCGTGTTAATTTGTCTTTGGTATTTTTAATAGTTATTTTAGTGTTCCATCGAGTTGATCACTGTACAGCAAACGGTTTTGCTCATAATATTCAAGTCCATTCTATTCTATAAGATGGATTTGTGCAAGCAGTATAATAAACACGTGCTTTTTGCGTTCTTTACCTAAATAACGATTGAACCTTCAAGGCCTTCAGTCATATTGAAAAATGGCACAGGGCTACTGTTGTTGGTCATTTGAATGCATGCCAGTTATGCATGCACCAACACCGCTGGGCAGGAGTGGTTCACTACAGAAAACGACTTTTTCCACAGCCAACATTTTTGATGATCATCTACAAAGGCTTATGCCAAAGGCATCTTCAGTGGATAGAGCACAAGTCTAGTCAAACAAGTTTGTCAACGATTTAGAATTCTGTGGGGCGGAATCCCAAAGCCATGTTTTAACCTGCATGAAAAAAATTGCAGGTTATCCACAAAGGGGAATCTGAATTTGCCCACCAATG
Organism: Ambystoma mexicanum; assembly: GCF_040938575.1. Lineage (NCBI taxonomy): Eukaryota > Metazoa > Chordata > Amphibia > Caudata > Ambystomatidae > Ambystoma > Ambystoma mexicanum. The sequence continues at coordinate 1,227,012,649 of NC_090922.1, forward strand.
GGGCACATTCACATCATGGTCGCCATTTAGGGGCGACGAGAGGTACCAATTACTACTCCTGCCAATCTCCTTGGTACCCCTGGCCTACTGGCCCAAAGACTTGTGAAGAGGGAAAATCCGAGCAGACCATCAGTCCCGGACGACCCCCTAACCGGAAGAAGCACCACCAACAACATGGCCATAGATCTTATGAACTTATGCGGATCCCCACTGCCCCAGCCATGGACAACTACCGTGAAAGTTACCCTACCGACCGACCATATACCCCTGCTACAACGCGAAATCTGCCTAGAATGGATGAAGAAACACAGGACAGAGTCGTGGACAACCGCATAGATCGACTGGACTAAAAGCATTGAACCGAAGCTGGCATGTTGCAGGTCGTTAGAGACACCCCGACGACATAGCTCGGTTAGACATGAAGCACACGCACAATCCGTGCAACTGACACACACACACACACACACACACACCAATCCACACGAAGAACATGTGCAGTTCGCCAGATAGAGGACTGTGACATGTACACTAGCAGTACGTTTATTATTTTGTCATTAGACTCACTATAGCACCGCGAAACGCAAGACGCAAAGAAGAGCTCATGTATATGCTTGCAGATGCTTACATGCAATTAACCCTATGGAAGCACTCAAGGGCCCTGACCAACTGTAAAGCTCTCACTAACCTATGGACTATGGCAACTCCATAGTGAAAGCCAGAGCAGGCCTCAGGAGAATACAATAGGCTGCAGTGATCTCAGAGAAATACCAAAACGCAAGGTGCTGTGCTAGCAGAATAAACCCTGGTGTGAGAAGCAGACGACCAAGGACACCATGTTGCGAAGCGACATTCCACATCCCGAGCCAAGGTGACATTGGCGGCAACAACGAATATTCCCTGTAAAATACATGTTATTCGAGGCAATCGAGCTTGCAAGAGTGCTCTCCGACCACGTGACACAGCCGAGCTGTGAACAGGCCAAGAGGCAGAAGCTGGGAACGAGCAGCAGGCCTCACGGCTGGGCAGCGACTTGAAACATAATTGTTACCTCCAGACACCTTGTACGATGGGAATGAAGAGCTCTCATGGCAATAGTCATTCACACACCATTGTAATACGCAGACATATAGTTGCAATTTGCTGGGACATAGTAGACATGTCCTGAGAACAGGTGTCTCGCAGGCTGGTAACATAGTTTGTCCCAGACTTGGAGGCCCGCAGCTTGACCAATCAGGTCACTGATTTTGGGGGTAGATAGCGAGGGTTGCCAACCAATCACTGGGCTCCCTCACTGTAACTTTTCACAAGTAGCAACTTTCGGGGATGATCCAAGTACGCCACCTGACACAGCAATGTCCAATGGCGAAACTTACCTATAGGGTCCTATACGGAACCTATTACTCAGGGGACAATCCTAGGTCTCGATAGGTTTAGAAGGGAGTTTGCTGAGTGACAAAGGTGATTACGTCACGGATGTATAAAACTGGCCTGCGAGCCAGACTGCAGCGAGATGTGCCTGAATGTTGTTCATGCATATGACCCCTGTGTGTTTCACATAATAAACCAGTTATCCTTGCTCCTTGTATGGACCTCGACTTCTTGGGACCAGGGAAGGAGTTACGGCCTTCTGTGAGCTGGAAGTCAGCGGACCCTTGGCATGGCTCTGCCGGCCCCAGAAATTACCCTAACAAGTTGGAGGCCTCAGCGAGATAATTTGTGACGTCAGCTCGGCCAAGTGCTGCCTCCTCTGCCGTCAGACCTCACAGGACAGGAACCTTGTGGGCATTGCAAGATAACCGGCCTGCACAACCGGAAGAATTGATAGTTGGGAGCCGACTTCAAAATTATCACGCCCGCAATTGAAGAGTTGTCCACACAGCCCAGAGGGGGCGAGACGAGCCAAAGGAGGAGAGTCAGCGGCCGAGCGGCGCCGTGGACCGCGCAACAAGCAACCCCATTTGTGTGGGTGGGAGAGGGATGTGTAAATCGGGAAGAAGGGAATGTGAACTTGCAATGTAAATTGGTGTTAAAGTGTCTAGTGTATAGCGTGTATTCGGGTTGCGTAGCAATGAGTCCTTGTGTTGTGTAGGATTGGATGGTCGCTGACCCGCTTGGATCGTGAATGAAATGTACAAGTAGCAGATCCCTATAAGTTGGACATTTTAGTTCGGCGAGTTGATGAAGTATTCCCATAGAGATTAGCTGAGGCTATCTAGTATGGAAGGTGAATTAGCTGGTTAAGTCTCCCCGGCGAGAGATGCTTTATCCGTTAGGCGACACAGTGGGTGCATTCGAATCACAAAGAGATAAGAGGTTGAAAACGGATACTCCACTCCTGGGAGGTGGGAAGACAGCTGTGGGGATTTTTGGGGGTGGGATTGAAATAATGCATTGTGGTTCTGTCAGCGCGCAAAGTATTTTTCTCTCAAGTGAACCTTAGTCTGGTGACGTCACCCCATAGGCCATTGCATAGGACCTTCCGTTGTGGATTGGTAGAGAATAAGCAAGCTGGTAGTTCTCGGGTTTCCAGACAGGTGAATGAGCGGCAGTGCACGGATGGCGCCTTGCCACAACTGAGGTGGTGTGCCAAACTACGGCAGCTCTGTTGAAGGCGGGGAGGTACGAGAGTATGCCGCATAAGGTGCAGAGCCGCGGAGGCTCGTAATGAGAAAAGGGGCGAGGGAAAAAGTATACTGCATTGTATAATCTACACATTTCGTTTCCCTTACATTGACAGTGACGTGTCGAAACCCCCAATTAGAGGTCAGGTAAAATACAAACTAGTATTGCTCCTCACGGAAAGGTAATGGGGGAAAATGCTGAAGTGGTTCAGGAATGGTGTTTACCACTATTCAGCACATGTTTCCCACTTTGCCCCTTTATAAGGACAAAATAATTAAGTATAGAGTACAATGGTCCAAGAGTACAGAAGGGAAAGTAATACGACCATGGCCGCCTAACAGCAGTTTCTCCCCAGACGTGCTCCAATCGCTACTGATCCACCTACAGAACACATACAAGGGGAAGAAGCTAGCTAACCGTATGGAGCTATACAACTTATGGCGTATGTTCCAGGTGGACATGCCATGGATGATGAGCTTGCGGGGGGTGAAGGAGGAGGGTGCAAACTGATGCGCGCCACCTCCAGCACTGCCCAGCGTCACTTCCGACAACATAGAGGAGGAGGAGGAGGAGGAGGAGCAGGGCTTATACTCATTATGGGACCTAGACGAAGTAAAAGGAGCCCCGAGAATTAAAAGCAGCATAACGGTATTCAAATCCCACGTATAAACCACCCCAATATGCCCCAAAGGTGCACACCCCACACATCCCACAGCATGGGAAGGGGGAGGGGGCCGACAGCTCAGGGTTCCATGAGGAAGGACTGTGGTGCACTAAAATAGAATTCACTGGGACAGGCCCGGACGAATGGGTGGCGGCACAGGTGCTGCTGAAGTTACAAGGGGTCACAACAGGGGAGGCAGAAGGTGATAGGATATAGGATATGATATGGCATTTATAACATGCCCATACACAAGTGTTTCAAGGCACGACGAGGCAAGGGAGGGGGAACAGAGGGAAGACGGGCAACGATCTTACTAGGCCAGTTGTCATTCAGATCGCGCAAGTGCATGGGGAGGGAGAAAGGGAAAAGTGCGGGGGGAATGGGGAGGAGAAAGTGCAGTACTTGGGATAATAGAATAAATAAGATAAATAAAAAAGGGCCAGCTGGTGGCAAGGTAAGTGCAGACATAAGTGCAGGTAGGGGGACTGTAGGGATACAGAAAACAGTCCCCAGGTGCAAGTGTTGCCAGGGAGGCAGTGCAGGTGTGCAACTGGTGCGCCTGGGCCCAAGATCAGAAGGTTGGCGAGGTAACCAGTGCAGTTTCAGTTTCAGCCAGGAATTCAGCAGGGAGAGGGGGAGAGAAAGCAGAAGCAAAGAGGAAGGTTTTAAGGTGCTTCCAGAACCGGAGATGGTTCTCCTCAAGTTTCAGGGAGGCAGGGAGTGTGTTCCAAAGGAGGGCCCAGCCAAAGAGAGAGATCTACCACCAACTCGTTTGGAGAAGCGACTGACCCTGAGGGAGTTGGAGGCGGATGAGCAAAGAGCTCGAGAAGGAAGAAATTTAGGAAGAGAGAGTTGAAGTTATTGAGGCCCCAGAAGGCCTTCTGGACAATGCAGAGGGTTTTGAACTTAATCCCTGCAGCCACTGGGAGCCAGTGGAGAGATTTCAGTCCTGGAGAGATACGATCCCTGGGCTTGAGGCGAAGGACAAGCCTTGCAGTCCTATTCTGGATGAGCTGCAGGCGGCGGAGAGTAGAAGCAGGCAGGCCTTTAGAAAGAGGTTGTTGCAATAGTCCAGCCTAGAGAGAACCAGAGCTCTAGAGACAGTGAGCTTCTGGGGGAAGGAGAGGAAAGGAAGAATACCTCTGAGGAGGTGCAGCTGGTAGTGTGACTTCTTAGAAACGTCAGAGAAGTGAGGAGAGAAGGAGAGTGTAGAGTCGAAGATGACCCCAAGGTTTTTAGCCTTGCAGGTGGGAGCAGGAAGAGGGCCAAGAGGGGCCGGCCAGAGAGTGGCAGGAAAGGAGGAAGCGGGTGTGCTGATGAGGATAATCTCAGTCTTACTGGTGCTGCAAAGGCAATAGAGGGGTTGGAACTGGGACAGGAGTGTAGAGGGAAGATGACGCATGTGGTAAGTAAAGAGTAGGTAGCAGCGGGAAGATGCAGGGAAGAAGTTGGAAGAGGAAAGCAGGGAGAAAAAGGAAATGATAATAAGGGGAGTGGAATTACAAGAATGGAATGGGTAGTCAGCACTACTGGAAAGGGAGCGGGAAGAGGCAGCTGAGAGGGAGACGGAGAGAATAAAGCAGATTGCAGGGATGGAGGAGGTGGAAAAGGAAGAGAGGACGCAGAGAGGGAGATGTCGTTCTGGAGGAAAAAAATATTGCAACAGAAACGCAATTACGAAGAGAGAAAATTAAAGGAGTTGAGGTTGGCACGAATAACAAGGGAGCGTAATGAGAGTGACAAGGAGAAGCGGGCACTCAAAAGGGTTAGAGCGGCAATCAAGGAGGAGCTGGATAGGAAGAAACGTGATGAAGAGCGGCGAGGAGAGCAACAGGACGGGCAATTCCCTCATGGATACACAGTGGGTGGCGCGAACACGTCCAAGGCGAGATAACACACTCAGGGGTACGGGAGGAGGAGGATGCATGCAGATTGACGAATATTGATCTTGAAACCATGACCGTACGTTATCCACATGCATGCAAATTGACATTCTCAGACGGATGAGGAATATGAGAGCGGAGACGACTAACTGATGAGGAAAGAGAAGGGCCTAGTAAACTCTACATAACACGACCAGGCACAGGGATATTATGTAAAACACAAGAAGAGAGAGACAGGGAAAAATAAATAGACAGCACAACTCAAGACACAACCAAAAGTGCGGCCCTGCAGACGCCTTATACAAGCAGGCTCCGGGACCTCCCAGGGCGTAGTAGAGATGAGGCGACGGTAACACAACCAAGGGGGCATTCATGCTTACATGGCGGGCTCACTGGGACATGAAACACCCCGCGCCGGTCACATGCAATACAGGTGGCCGACAAAAGTGTGGAAGCAGAGGATGAGAGGGGTCCCATTAGAATACGACAGTATAGACGCAAGCCAGAAGACAGGACTGCATACTCACAGAATCCCCTATTAGAGGGGGTTGGGACAAGGCCGCAGCATATACCATGGAAGCACACAGACAAAGAAAATATCAAATTGATGTTACCCTCATTAAGTGGAGAGGCGGGGAAGTGGATATATGAAATGGAGAAACTGACGGCGGGACACATGTTAGCAGTGGGCGATGTTAAAGGCGTATTGGTCTCCATATTAGGTGACGCTGCGGATGACATTTGGAAGAGGGCGGGGTTCCCAGGAGTGACCACCCACAACAATGCACACGACAGAGTCCAATTCGCAAATTGCAGGCATTGCGGACACAATATCCCGACACATCAGACATAGGAGCGATCACATCACGCAAGATGGATGACTATGAAGATCCTGTTAGTTATATTCAAGAGATTCAAGTGCTTTGGTGCCTCGGAACTCAGGAGATGTCAGTTAAAAGGATAGCTATCTTTTATCACATCTTGATACAAAGGTTACCAGAGCCAGTACAACGACAACTGAAGAAATTGGTGGGGATGGAGGCTAAAGCATGGTCGGGAATACAACTCACAATAGTACACCACTGCAGGCTATAGCAAGACAAGATGAAGCAAAAGGCAGAGGATAGAAAAGCACATGAAGCCAAACTAGTTCAAAAGAAAGTATCCAAGTACGCCCTAGAAGGTGTGCGCATAAGTAGCCCTGCCCGCAACAACAGATAGCTATATCGCAGCCCCAATACAATGCAATGCAGCAGTTCATGCCCCAAATAGGAGGAGGGTACATTGGAATGAGTGGTTACCAAGGTAGCTATAAAGGATGGGTAGGGTTACAGAGAGGGCGCCCGGGTGGAGGATTTAGGAGTTACCCACAGGGGCAGGGGGAAGGAGGAGTTGGGTTCCCATGGCAAGCACAAGAACCACAGCAATTCTGGACGTGTGGGCAACTAGGGTAGATCTCTCGCACATGCTGAAGCAGGGGCATGCAACCAGGATCGGGCGATCAAGGGCAGCAGAGCTACCAGGGTGAACAGAATGGGCATTATATGCCAGACGTCTGACAGATGGGACTGGCACAGAACACGCCACAACAAAGCGTACCTCTGCCCCAGGTGCAGCAACAGACAACACAAGTAAAACACCACATACAAGCACCACAAACACAACAGCCACAACTACAACATATGGCAGCACCACGGCCCTAAAATGCACTACTAGTGCAACAGTTGACACAAATAAAGGACGACTCTCCACAGCCTATGGACACATCAGAAATGGTACCAGTGACAAGGATGGATGGGGTGACACTTGTAGGACATAACCCCTACACTGGGAACGGACAGTCATTGTACCCACAATAGGACAGCCCACAGACAAACTTTTTGTGTCCCATCCTATCAGTCACACCTAATCCTGCGGAGGAACCTTGCATACGAGTGGCTATAGTTGACAAAATGTTTTCCTTTCTGGTTGACACTGGGGAGATGGGAGGGGAAATATAAACTGCCAGGCAATGCCATGAACACTCGAGGATTCTCTGGGGCTCGAGAAGTGGTTCTGTTTACTGATAACATCTCCTTATCAATAGGAGATCACGACTTGTCACTACCACTACTTTACTCCAAGCAGGCACCTGTAAACATATTGGGACGTGACATAATGAGCAGACAGAACATGACCATCTCCTTCACAGACAAGGGCATAATTTGCTCCACACCAGGCATTCACATGCTCATGTCTAGGCAAATACTCCAGGCATACTGTGGGCAACGTGTACAGAGGGAACCTGTTGACCCAGAGGTCTTCCAGTACGGGACAGACATGGCTCTTGCATGGCTGCCTTGGATTGCAGGGAAGGTATGGAGGAGGCCCAGTGAGTACCTCTTTAGGCCAGAGACACCAGCTGATGAAAAGGAAGGCATCTTTGTATCAATTGATATCGAGGGGATTGTGGCACGAGACGATTGGGTCGCTGTACACACACTGGATGACGGGAAGGCATGGAGAGCAATAATAGTACTGGCAGAAGAGTGTCGACTGACACTTGTCAGATGAGGAATTGTTCTCACAGGCAAAAGGGAACAGCGAGATGATGTTGGGAATGAGCGTGTATGTCTGGCTACACAACATACAAGGAGGTGGCACAGAAAATGGCAATGGCCTTAGAAGCTCTGCCTTCCTTCTGCGAGGAGGATCTAGCAAAGGTATCCGAGACGCTATGGACCACCAGTCCATATGACGTTGGGTGCATAAAAATCATAGTGGGAGTGAAGATAAAGCTGAAATCAGTAGCAATCCTACCAAGGGCCTGACAATACTCCCTGACCAAAGAAGCAGACAAAGGCATCTACGAGACAATAAGTGCCCTTATAGACAGGGGCATTCTGGTACCATCAGAGTCTCCATGCAACACTGTACTGGTTCGCAAGGTGAATGGGGTGTCATGGCGTTTTATACAAGATTTAAGGGCTCTTAACAGCATCGTTGAAGCAGAATACCCAGTAGCAACTAACCGTGCAACAATCCTATGTGGCATTCCAGCTGAAGCTACATGATTCACAGTGATCGATGTAAAAAATGCGTTTTTCTCAATACCCTTACACCCAGACTCACAAGATTTAACAAGCCTCATGTACTGCACCCAGAAATGGAAACACACCAGGTTACCACAACTGTATTGCAAATCACCTTTCATTTTCAACAGAATAATACAGATGGACTTGGCCAATGTACAAACAAAAGGCACAGTACTGCAGTATGTGGATGACATCCTCATCTGTAGTATCACTGAGGAAGAGTGCAGGGAAGACTCAATACACATGCTCACTGTGCAGGCGGAAAAGGGATACAAGGTGGACAAAGCCAAGCTATAGTACTGCCAAAGGGAAGTGCTGTACCTCGACCAGGTGATTTCACGAGACGGCAAACACATAGCGCATAGCAGAAAACAAACAATACTTGACACGCCCCAGCCAAAAACAGTAAGGGAACTGCAGCGATTCCTGGGGTTATGCAACTATTGCAGGGCATGGGTCTTCGATTACAGCACGTATACTTGCCCTCTCTTCACAGCATTAAAAGATGCGCAGAGGAAAAATAAACAGTTGTGTTGGACAAGGCAAATGACAGAGGCATTCAGCGAGCTCAAAGAAGCAATTTCCACAGCTCCCGTTTTAGGGACACCAGACTATAAAAAGGAGTTCTTCCTATTTTCACACTCAGATGGGTTGATCATGAAAGCAGTGCTGACGCAAAAGACAAGCATGGGACACAAACCAGGTGCAGAATTAGTGGTTCTCATACTGGCGCTCAGGGAATGCGATGGGAAAAGGGTCACCAGTTACTCTGATAGCTCCTACATCACATCAACAGTGCACTCTGGGCTAGCACGATGGCTAAAACGGGTGTTCAGGTGGGCAGATGGGACCACCGTGCAACATGCGCTTCTCTTGGGAGAGTTGATAAAGGCTGCCATATATCCAGCGGAATTAGCATTAGTGTCAGTCTCACACCAATGGGGATAACCCAATCTCAAAGGCAAATGAGGCAGCAGACTACCATGCAAAGCATGCATCACATTTTGAAGAGATGTGGGACATACCAGAAAAACAAAAAGAGGGGAGGGGTGAGACAAATGTTAATGAAAGATAGGTACAACCACTTACCTGAAACTCAAATCATGGAATTACAGGCAGCAGCACCAATGGATGAAAAGGAACGCTGGGTAAAAAGAAGGTATTTGATGTCTCCAACTGAATCCTTATGGTGGCAAAACACTGGGAAAGTAGTAATGCCTTGTGCACTACTGACAATAGCACTGACACAATTGCATTATCCCGTGCACACAGGGAAAGAGGTCATTGCAGCACATACTGGAGAATCGTGGTTCTGCCCCGATTTAAATGCACACATTTCCAATTTTATCAGTAATTGCTTGACATGCCAACAGTTCACTGCTGGACATACCTTAAGGGGAATAACAGGAGTAATACCCTGTCCTGAAGGGCCCTTTGAGCACCTCCACATTGATTACGTGGATACGATCAATGTATGCCAAGGCTATCGATATATGATCATTGTGGTTTGCCCATTCTCGAGATAGATCGAAGCAGGACCATGTTCCAATGCTGACGCTCTTAGAGAAGCTAAATTCTTGGTCTGAGAAGTGTTCCCAAGATGGGGGGTCTGTTCGGTCTTGCGGTCTGACAACGTCCCCCACTTTGCCAACAAAATGTTCCAGCACATAACTGCCCTGTTAAGGAGTAAGCATTATTTGCGTGTGCATACCATCCACAAGCCAACGGCTTGTGTGAACACCTCAATGGATTATTGAAGGGAAGCATAGCTACAATCCAGCAAAGGACCAAGAGAAACTGGCTTCATTGCTTACCCTTGGCCCTATTCGAATTGGGAAACAAGCCAGGCTCTGATCACCACCTCACACCCCATGACGTGGTGACGGGACGCCGCCTGCACCTCCTACTAGCCCCACCCACAAGGGCAGTGAAGGATTGCGAGGGGGCGGCAGACATTTTTGGTAAAGAGATTATTGACTATGTGAATTCACTTGTTTCTAGCACCTCTTTTATCTCTCGACAGATCCAACGAAGACAAGAGAATGTGGAGGACGGCACACAAGGGGACGGCAGCATCCAACATTCAACAAAAGAGACACCTATTAACGTGGGGGACCAAGTCCTCCTCAAAAACTTTCTAAGGCGTTGGAACCCACCCTGCTTCATGGGACCCCACACGGTGGAAGCAGTAACGGAGAGGGCAGTGAAGCTAGAAGGTCGGTCAGTCAGTCAGTCTGGCATCACTTGCAGGATATAAAATCCTGCAAGGCACTGATCCCGCCCCAAAACGTTCCCAGAGAACCTGATAGTGTGTCAGGCTGAGAGTATTCCTGTGTCCGCGGAAGCTGCTGAACCCCCGACAAACCCCCCCAAAGTGTAAGATTCAGAACTAGATAAAATTCAGCTCTGCTTAGTACACCCCAAAGGGAAAGGGGGATATGGATAACAAACACCAGGTTGGCGACGTCAAGACTAGCTGATGCTGAACCTGCAGTAGATACATAAACAAACATAGATTCTCTCATTACTCACTTAATATCAAAGTTAGGAGACTTTTATCCTTAACTAAAGAATTAAAAATCGTACCTGGTTCTTCTCCTAAAACATCTCAGAGAAGACTAACAATTTGCTGGGAACAGGTTACTGAAATCTCTCTACATCTTTCTCTTGAAATTATCAGCAACTTCTTAACTTAGGTTTTCCAGCACTCCTTATAAACCTTGACTCTTGCTTTTTAACTGTGCATAGTTCCAGTTAATGTTTGTTCAGCTTTTAGAATAATATGCTTCTATACTTTGAACACCAAACACGCACACGCGATGAAAAAGCATGTAGATATGCAGATCGTGTGCACGCGTTAAGAGATGAACAGGAGCAATAAATACCATGCACACGCGCTGAAGAAAACACGTAGCAACAGTTACCACGTACACGCGCTGAAAAAAAACACAGTTTTTGCAGAATGCGCGCACACACAGTAGAAAACACGCAGCAACAGTTACCACGCACACGTGCTGAAGAAAACACAGTTTTTGCAGACCACGCGCACACGTAATTGAAAACACGTAGCAATTGATACCACGCTGAAACAAACAAATAGTTTTTGCAGAACACGCGCACACACGCAGTAGTGATCACATAGCAGAAAAGTCCACGCACACAAGTAGAAGAGTTCACGCACGCACAGAAGTCCGTACGCAAGAGTTGTAGAAATCACGTCACAGTGAGGCACTGCACGTGAGAAGTACTTAGAGCAAACTAACACAAACCTCACGCGCACTTAACCTTTGAAGACGCACTCTTTGAAACAGAGCAGATAAATTGTCAAACAATGCCAAAATCTTGAATTTCTTAAAATGACGATTCAAAGAAATCACTGACGGAAGTTTTAAAAAACCAAAGGAAAGTCACTTATCTTTAGTATGGTCTTAAAATGTTACTTCAGGATTTCCAATCTTCAGAGAGAGACCTGACAGTTCAGATCCACAAGGCCCAATCTACTACAAGACAAGTCCTTTCAGCTGGGGCTACGACAATGAAAGGCAGAGAGACAGCTGGGGCTACGACAATGAAAGGAAGAGAGACAGTTTACAATGTTCATTGTAGTCTCTTTTCTCTCGCACATGTAGGTTGTTGTGATTGCGATTGTTGATGCATAAGTAGTATAGGACAAGGTTAAAGTATATTAGATGCTGCCCTCTACTGATTACCCCTAAGCATTGTCTCATCAATATATTCATGCTATATGGAGGCCCGCCCACATTAGACCACGGCTGCCCTGAATTTACTGCAACGCATTTCTGGAATACCTGACACAAACATATCCACAACTTCACCACATTATACCAACCCTTAGACAGAGAACAGTAAGGAAGATATGGGAGGAAATGTTTGTTTGGGCATTAAATTAATATTTAGTGTGCAGAGCTTAAAACTTAAAACAAGTACTAAACAAATAACGTTTTTTATCGCGATTTTCAGATGGGCAACTTTATCATCTTATCAACTACAAGATAAACAAGAGAAAGGTCAAATGGTTAAGTTATTAAAAATTGTTATAAAAACTGTGCGGTTATTATTGTCAGTGGGTGTTTTAGCAGCTGTGCTTCGGGAAATGTACATGGCTTTGCATGTCTCCGTTGCATCAAATACTAACATTTCCCCAACCCAAACAGAAAGGACAACTGTGTCAGGTGGCACCGGTGAAACGGCTCATACGGTAAGAAGAGGTAAGCGTAGTGTGGGAACAGATGTAAGTGGAGTGGACACATATCTCACTGGCACTGCACACGTAGATAACAACATGTGGTACAAGCACATGTCCAAAATTTGTAAGGATATGACAAGGAAGAGCTGCTATGTCTGCTCATTAATCCCTTATGCCATGGGTGCCTCCAGGACCTACGTAGCAACGGAAGTGCCAGCTGCAACAGAGCAATGCCTCCTGTACCTCGCAATGTTCCAAACCTGGGGAAGATTTCAAGGGAAGTCAGCAACATTAAGATGGAGATCAAAGGAAATGTTTCCCTACGAGGACAACTTCATCAGGACTCTACCGATGATGGACAATTACTGCCAGCCGGCAGAGGCCCTGCGTTATGTCATTGACCGACCAGAGAAAGGAGAAACAAAGGGAGTGACACTGCAGTACCTACCATGCAAATGGGGAGCAAAGGAGATTGGCGGAGAACCTGGTTGCTGGGAACGACCACAAGTGCTGGTGTATGGGAAGGTATAAACAAAGATTGGATGGGAGGATGGAGTAGTAGGAAGCAAGGCAGTGACTTTAACAAGAGCCGCTGTGACCAAGGTCCAAGAAGAAAATGACAAATGCCTCAAGGACTGGGCCAAGAGTGCAAGTTTGCTGACCTGGGTAGACAAGGAAGATGGGCCGCACACAATAATTCCACTGACCACACCTGCCCTATGCTACTAGCACGATGGCACTGATGAAGTGGGACAGAACAAAGGGTGCAGAAGAATAGAGAAGATCACATAAATGGGAATGGGAACAGCGGTGCTGATGGATCACTATTGGGCCTGTGGTTCTAAGGCATATGGGAAACTCCCACCGAACTGGGGAGGGATATGCTCCTTGGTGCATGTCAACATACCCTACTGGTAGTACCACAAGCACATGTGAACATAAACAATTTCCCCAAAATGGAATAAGGCAACAGTAGAGAGAAGAGATTGCTGCCAACCACACAAGGCGCTAAGGACGATGCCGCACCTAATAAGGAAACACTCAGGAGAGTAAAAAGAGCAAACTACGTCTGGGGGTGATCTGAAGTGGCACTCGACGGGATACCGTCAGCACACAGAAAATTCAGCAGAACTGCAATGATCTTCACAGCATTGATAGACCCAGGATTTCAGACATATGCCAATGCAAAATGGCTCCAAATAACGCGCTGATGATGACTATAAATTTGACTGTGAATTAGTTCAACACAATAAAGAAGGAGCTCAGAGCAATACAGAACAGATGCGTCCTAGACCACCTCACTGCTATAGAAGGAGGGGTCTGCGCCAAAATTGGAAGTTCCTGCTGCACATTTTTTATACCAGCAAACGACGAGGACAATGAAACCATATCTGAAGCCGTGGCATAGCTGGCACAAATGCATGCCAAGATGGAAGAAGAATCAAAAGGAACGAAGACAGATAAGAGCTGGTTTTTGTATGCATGGTCCTGGATGCTTTCCTGGTTATCTGATGGCCTAAAGGTGCTGACATGAGGATTAGTGATGGGAGTGGCATCTCTATTTTATGTGAAATTTTGCATGGCGAAATGTAACAAGGAAGCTGAGGAGGCGGTGGGGATGAAATTACTGATGGCTAAAGATAGCGACCAACATGAAGACGAGGCAAGAGGAGAAATAATGGCTACGACAGCAAACAACAGAGGCTGATGTGTATCCCTTTACAATGAAATTAGAAAATCTGTGCAACCCAAGGAAGTATGTCGGAAAGTGGGTGTATTGCAAGCTTGGAGGTGGCTGTGTCTACATGTACTGGTCATTTGAAGATCATGTCAACCACTATGGACACTTGGGCGGAATAACCAAGGTATGGTGGCGGATTGATGACAAAAAGGTACCATAATGTTATCGACAAGTCGACCAGAGGGGGGACTGAAGAGGGAAAGGTAGAGCAGACCCTCAGTCCCAGACGACCTCCTAACCAGAAGAAGCACCAGCAACAACATGGCCGTAGATCTTATGAACTTATGCCAATCCTCACTGCCCCAGCCATGGACAACTAACGTGAAAGGTACCCTACTGATCGACCATATGCCCTGCTACAACGCAAACTCTGCCTAAAATGGACAGATTCGGGGACAACCGCATGGATTGACTGGACTAAAAGCATTGAACAAAGCCGGCATGTTGCAGGTCGTTAGAGACACCCCAACGACATAGCTCCGTTAGACTCGAAGAACACGCGCAATCCGTGCAAATGACACACTCACCAATCCACACGAAGAACACGTATAGTTAATGAGAGGACTATGACATGTGCACTATCAGCATGTTTATTATTTTGTCATTAGACTCGCTATAGCACCGCAGAAACGCAAGAAGCAAAGAAGAGCTCATGTATGCTTGCAGATTCTTACATGTAATTAACCCGTATGGAAGGACAGGTGCACTCAAGGGACCTGACCAACTGTAAATCACTCACTAACATATGGACTATGGCAACTCCATAATGGAAGCCAGAGCAGGCTTCAGGAGAATACAGTAGGCTGCAGTGATCTTTGAGAAATCTCAAAACCGCAAGTTGCTGTGCTAGCAGAATAAACCCTGGTGTGAGAAGCAGACGACCAAGGACACCATGTTGCAAAGCGACATTCCACATCCCGAGCCAAGGTGACATCAGTGACAACAACGAATATTCCCTGTAAAATACACATTATTCAAGGCAATCAAGCTTGCAAGAGTGCTCTCCGACCACGTGACCCGGCCGAGCTGTGAACAGGCCAAGATGCAGAGGCTGGGAACGAGCAGCGTCCCCACAGCTGGACAGCGACTTGCAACATAATCGTTACCTCCAACACCTTGTACGATGGGAATGGAGCACTCTCATGGCATTAGTCGTTCACACACCATTGTAATACGCAGACACATAGTTGCAATTTGCTAGGACATAGTAGACATGTACTGAGAACAGGTGTCTTGCGGGCTGGGAACAGAGTTTGTCTCAGACTTGGGGGCCCGCAGCCTGACTATTCAGGGCACTGGGTTTTGGGGGTAGATGGCAATGGTTCCCAACCAATCACTGGGCTTCCTCACTAACATTTCAGCAACTTTTCGGGGATGATCCAAGTACACCACCTGACACAGCAATGTCCAATGGCGAAACTTACCTATAGGGTCCTATACGGGACCTATTACTCAGGGACCAAGCCTAGGTCTCGATAGGTTTAGGAGGGAGTTTGCTGAGTGACAAAGGTTATTATGTCACAGATGTATAAAACTGGCCTGCATGCCAGTCTGCGGCGAGATGTGCCTGAATGCCGTTCATGCATATGGCCCCTGTGAGTTTCATATAATAAACACCATAGTTATCCTTGCTCCTCGACTTCTTGCGACCAGGGAAGGAGTTAGGGCCTTCCGTGAGCTGGGAGTCCGCGGACCCTTGGCATGGCTCTGCCGGCCCCAGAAATTACCCTAACTCTTGGATGTCAATGTTTGATTTATTGTTCACTGAAAAATATTGTTGTACTACACTATATCTTAGTATGGTGCACTGTGTGTTCGGTCCCATGCAGCTTTTCAATGTTAAAGAACATTATTACAACAAGTAATTCCTGAAGGAAAGCACACTTTGTTCACTGGCCCAAGGACATTGAACAGTTTGCACAATTGAACTCGTCACAGCATCTTCACACTTAGTATTGTGTCGGGAGCTGTATTCCCTTCTATATATTTTCAGTTTGCATATGTGTGTGACATGTCTGTGTTTGCAGTTTTCTTAAGTTTGACGTTTTATGTGTGTCACTTCATTGTAACTGGGGACAGCGCTTATCCTACCTACTTGTGTACATTTATAAAATTGCCTTTTGATGTCGCATGTAGGAAGGGATATAGGCTCCTCAGCGAATTAAGTGCTTGCAGCTCATAAATGTGCTCACCCTGCAACTGATCACAATAAATATTACTTGATTAATCAACAGGTTTCAATAAATATTTTTTTACATATTTGCAGATTGCTTTAGATGGTTTGGTGCTTTACAGATCAGCTTGATTAAGCACAAACAACTGGTGCTGCTTATGAAAAACACAAAGAGGAAATCTTAATATGTAGGTGGAAACTAGTAGGATGTAGGAGATGTGGTCTACTGGATACATTGGAGAGAGTGATACAGATCCCCTGCACATGAATCCTGGCATCTGCACTTGACCAACATGTATGATTGTGAGCAAATCACTAACTTATAAAGGCACATTTTTCTTAATGTCTCATATTGATATCATTTAAATGTGATTCAGTTCAGGTTGCACTATAAAACACAAGCTAATCACGTATCAATCATATCAGGCTTTGTCGGTCATAAAAGGACAGTACTTATGCGATTAAGACTGTATTTGGGATATGATCACAGCACTGGCTTGAGGTCTTAGCTTGCATTTGGTGATTCCACGGGGCATACGCGGCTTAGCCTGGTATGATAGGACACTACTTGGGTATATAAAGGCTCTGCTTAGCAAACTATAGCAGTGCTTGGCATAGGAGGCAATATCTAACATTATGTATATGCCTGGCATATGAGACTTTATTAGATGTAAAATGGCAACAACTGGCATTATGAGGCTTTACTGGCATAAAACGTGGTGCTGCTACAGACTTAGGATGGTTCTGATGGGTGTGCCAAAGGCATATCGTGGCTGCACGCATTCCACATAGAAGCAGCACAATACATAACATATGGTTCTAAACTCAAACAGTTTTGTGTATGCTTTAGTACTGTGTGTTATTTTATTATTCTCATGCTAATTGTGTTTTTTCCTTTGTGATGTCACCTTTCATGTCACTAGGACCAATGGTCATATGACATCACTTCCTTTGATGTCAGCAGGAGACAAGTTCATTTGATGTAAGTGACATCACTTTTGCTAAACTTAAAATGTTGGTGAAATGACATCCATGAATCGGATGTCACCCATGGCAACTACTGGGTTACGCATGGGCCTTTCCACAAAATCAACAGCGCATACCATCAATTCAGCTGATATTTAAATGAGTGGCGTGAACAATACATAAGTGCAATTTAAGACCTCTCAGTGAATAGTATACACTCAGAGAGCATATAAGACATTTAAAAGAACGCCATCCACCACGAGCCCAACCCAATGCAGCCATTTCAATGCAAGCAGTGTGAAGGACATACCTTTTGGGTCATTTTAGCTCAAGCCCACTCACTACTTCTTGTAACATTTATATATTTTCGTTATGCTCTTTCCTAGTATTGTCCATTAGTGTACTATTAAATGGTTATATTTTATATTTCTTTTAAGATGATTCTTTTTTCTTTTCATTCCAATTTCAGGGAGCTTTAAATTTAATTCAATATCTGCATTGCAGGTGACATGGCCTTCTATATTGGAATTATTTTGCGGTGAAGTAGGTTGTAGTGAAATAGTTTTCATTTAAATTGACCGATATCAATTGGGGCAGCAGCGGTATGAGTAATCACTACACCACATGAAAATAAAGACCTTTGTTAGAAACAGAAACATACAGGCTCCTTGTTTTCAGAGAATTACCCACATTTGTGCTGGGAGCCTATGAATACAGTGGACCAGGCTTTGTAGGACTTGCTCTATGTGAATTTGACTTATGAAGTTCCAATGTCCGAACATATGGAAAAAAAAGTGCATCTTCGAGACTTTTGACATTAGCATTATCTGTGCATTGAATAACTTGTCTTTGGGCTGTAATCTAACTATTGCCAGGGCACCAGTGTTAATTGCATCGAACCCATCCCTCAAGACTCATGCACTCTGATAAGCAAATATCATTTAACAGTATTGGATGGCCAAATTATGTAGCAGCATAGACATTTTCTAAATATAAAGCCAGTTGAACATATCCTACATACGATTATTTGTTTTACTATTGTGGTACAAACCTTCCCAAATAGAATCCTTGAGACCCTTCACCTTGGCAATCCATTCCAGAAAACTATCACTTATGGGAGTTGCAGAAATGCCCTAAAATAAAAATAATATTACATATATATTTAGAAATAGTTACAATTGTCAATATTATAAAGAACTATCACAATGAACCTTAAAAGTGCTTTAAGAGCTCTAGACATGTAGATAAAACGGAAGAAAGGTAGAAGCACAAGCAAAAAGACAGATGCCTTCATCCTAAATGTATTTTACTTTCATTTTACAGTCTGTAATTTAAAAAGATAATTGTCAAATAAGCTAAAAGCATCTTCTGCATCACTTCAACTAAGGCCTGCTCTACAGGAAAGAAGTTCTAGGTGGTGTCCTAGGAGGCCACTAGACTGGCCTACAATAACCACAATCCTACCTCCCATATGGAGGAGGGTGCGTGCCAACATAGCTTTTCACTTGAGGAAAGTTTGTGTGCCTGCAATCGCTGCAATGGGATTAGATTTCCCCATGGAGTGGCACCTTTAACATAAGAAGCCGTGCATTTGAAAATCTGCTGTCTAGTGGCACGCATGTGGTTGGCTTGCTAGGCGCTGGCCCTCATTCATATTACTAGCTTCTAGGGTAGACTTAGGTGGTGACATTCGTTACAAAACGTGCAATGCCTTATAAAGCTTTGTGTGGAACAAGGCAACTAATTATATGAAAATGTATTTAAAAGGAAATCTGAATGACCGAGATGCTAAAAAAGCCAAGAGTCACCCAGTACAGATACAATTATTTTGGCTAATCTTACAGACTACACGAGTTTCTGTACATTTGTCCTGGGCACACATCATGTGTATTATTCTTGTATACTGCACAATAGTAAGTATAACAAATCTGAGATGGCATCAACATGATGATCTGAGCCAAATTATCTTCACAAAAGTGTCAAGGCACTTCAAGCTTTGAGAGAGAGTTCTTGACTACATCTTTCACCATAAAATGATGCCGCCAAGACCCATCAGGGTTTGAATACACAGTACGAAACCACAATGGAACTGATGCAGATAGAACGCAACTAGTTTATGGTCAATTTGTACTGTGTGATATTTAAACTGGGATCCCTTCTGATTGCTAACAGGTAACTAGTGAGAGGGGAACAGGCAGGGTACTAATGGGAATCTTTCACCATAGGATAGTCGGGTTCTTCACAAGCTTGGTTATGCTCCACCAGCAAGCAGTTTGTGCCATTTCAGTATCAAAGCAATACATCTAGTATCTGTTCAGCATTAAGGTTGAGTTCAAAGGTGATAAGTGTTATGCTTGGCACTCGGTCTAGGCCATAACCTGTGAAATGCCTGGAGAATAGGCCACTTCTAATGCCAACATAATGTAAACATATACTAAAAACATATTTGAATGTTCACGGATAAATGGAAGGGTGAATGTGGGGTCATTTGGTATCTAATCAAAGGGGGGGTCATTATATCAGAACAATGCAAAAATGCAATATTCTAGAAAAGTTTACATTTTGAAAGAAGGGCTATGAATACTTTGCTAAAGATGAGGCAAAACATTCAAAAAGAATATAGGTCTTGATTATACATGCCTTCTAGTTGCCAGGTGCAGTCTCAGACATGAATAATATATACTAAACCACGCATGCTCTTTATAGTTAATACCTTTGTGTGAAACTACATTTCTTTGACTAGTACATAAAACAAAACAGACCATTTGCATTTTGGGGTGCATTGCAAGACATAAACATGCAAGGCGAACATGACAGTTGACAACAATGCAAGATTCTTATTTTGCTTTGTTTTTTCATTTCATTTCTTTCCTTTACCTTCTGTCGCCTTACTCCCTGTATTCAGTTCCCCTCTGTTACTTCTTAAAGATTTATTTAGGAAATTATGGGTGAATAAGTATCACCTTGTGCATTTGAGATATTGTATTATGTTCTATTGCTTCTGTAAAGTTCTAAATGTATAAATAAAGTTTTGAAAAAAAAAAAACCTTTTTTCTGTACTTGGTATAAGGATAGTATTAAGATTGATAATGTAGAATTTAGACAGCTTTAATTTCAAGCCTCAGAATAATGGTACTAACCTTAATACATTAAGAAAAAACAACATCCACAAACAGATGTGAGGAGGCATGGCTCTGCTCCTAACACTATCAACAGTCGTGTCTTTAATATAGGAAGAACCACAATGTATTATTACATTTAATACACAGGGTCAGTAATGGAACAATTGTGTATAGACACTTAACCTCTAACCAATCGCTGCTTGCTAACGAAAAACAGTGGCCTTCCTACAAGGCCAGAAAAATATAACTAATTTTCTTTCATGACTGGTTATTATAAAACAATGAACTACAGTGACAGAAACAGTGAAGTCAGCGTACAACCATATATTAAGGAAACAAGATGCTAATTTTTTCTGTTATCATGAAGCACACATTATTATTTCATAGAAACGTAATTTTGCAGTTGTGTTATTTCAAGATTAAGCATATCTGGAGGTGAAGCAGTATCACAACATCAAAAGTAGTCCTGAGCTGCAGCGAAAAGAAGCGGTTTGGTGGATATCCTGGGACTGTGCAGGTAACCATGACATCTTTATGGGAAATTATGGTCACACAACACAAACTGCCATAACATATTCCAAACAGGGGATAAAATATATTCAAATATAATTTCTTACCCGGAGCAGTTGAGAAAGCATATTTAACGAGGACAAGGTGAGTTCATTAAGAAATGGGTAAAAACAATTTGATAACTGGACATTGGAATGCATTTTCTTTCAAAAAAGCGACTCTCGAAGATTTAACCACAAGGTTCAGGACATATGATTAATTCATGAACCATAGATTGTGCACATAAAAGGAAACCAGAACAATACGGAAACACACATGTATTTATGTCAAATATGCATCATTTAACACAGACAACTTATTTTGATCATAAAAATATTCTGTTTAAAAAATGCTTTCGATTTGACACACATGGATATGTATAAGGCTTGATGGTGTCTTGGCAATCATTACATACCTGTTGTAGAAACTCTTAGCATGAACTATCAAAGCAGCAACCCACATATTGACCATACATTGGTAACAGCTGATCGAACATCAGGACTGAGGAAGAATGCCCAACCTTGTGCTACATCAGGGATTAATTGGCAGCTAATAAGCAAACACTATTCAGAACATACTTCTCCCTGGGTAATCAACAAACCCAGTGGAGGGCCTGCTCCAAGGATAGGAGAGCATCCTCTCTCTTTGCGGTCCCTTTATTCATCCTTTGGTTGTTTCACAAAGTACTCATGGAGCTGTTTCATGCATTCGCAACATCCTGGCACTGCTAGTTTGCCCATTATTTTGGGCATCCCTTTTGCTCCTGGAGTAGGTACTTTTATCAAACACCTAATCTTAGGGACTACCGTTCCTTTCCCAAGGCTGGGTGACGGAAAACAGACAACTTTGTAACCTTGAATCATCGCTTGGGATGTGGATAGCTACGTTTGCATTTATGGCCATATTAACATCAGACAGTGTGACTGGAGGTCCCTGTTACATGGCCAGCGAATAATCCTGGCCCGCCCACAAACCCGACCAGCTACACCCCCCAGCTCCAGCATGCAGCAGAATAATCTGCAAAAGCTGCAGAGGCATGAGAGAACATGAAGCTGCAGCTAGGTGGAGTAAACAAATGGTTTTTAAAAATAGTGCATGTGGGTATAGTGTTTGCGTGCATGACCAGGGTGAATGTGAATTTTGCATGTGAGTACAATGTGTATGGAGGGAGGCTGCTTACATGGAAATGAGAATGAGTGTGTGTGAATGATGCTAGTGAAAGCGGGAGGCGTATTCGCTGAACTATGCCAAGCTTGGAGGAGCCAGTGTGGGGTTGCATAGGAGGGTCTGTAGGCCTAGTAAGCACTTGCATGGCATATTTACTGGCATTATGAGTAAAGCCAGTATGTACATGTTTTCTTACAATGATACAGCATTATTTCGGGCATTTTGGGCAAAGCCAACGCGATCAGTTTTTTTAAGTGGCCATACTGGCCTTTATTGGTGAAGCAAGTATGGACATGTTTTCTTATACTGGGATAGCATCTTTTGCAAGCATTATGGGAAAACCAACAGAGGTATGCTTTTATCTGGAGTTACCGGCATATATAGGCACAGCCAGCCTGGACATGCATTCATTTAGTATCATTACTGGTATTATGGGCAGTGTAAGGGTGCAGAAGGATGAGACGGACACAAAAATAGCATAGTGGTTGCTATAGACATTTATTTGTTTTAAAAGAAAATGGAAAAACCTACCTAGCCCAAAGACTAAGAGGGGTTTCCCTGCCTCAAATAATGAACTTAGGAGAATGTCAGAATGTCCCAAATAATACGTGTTCACCGTTGTGGCAAATCATATTTCGTTCTCTTATCCTTAGTTGTCTATAAGTGTAACAACTCTGCTGGGTCCGAAGAATGACTCCTTTCTTCTGGATAAAGGATTACAAGTTTCTTGAAAAAGGGTACCAGGTGGAATGTATCCCTTCCACTGATTTCTTTTCAGGTTTCCAGTGTCGGGGGAATGTCTTCCTTCGTCTGATTCACCGACTCACAGTACCAGGGGGAATTACTCCATTCCCCTGGTTTCTTTACTTTTGAATGACAGGAGGAAGTAACGCTCTTTCCCCTGGATTCCTTCTCAGTTTGGGTGCCTGGCCCTGGTTGGCAGACCTCGTTCTCTCCTTCTCCAGGTACTACAACTAAGAAGAGGAATGGCACCTATGTTGTTTCTTCTTCTCAATGTCACAGAATACCAGGTGGCATGACTCCCTTCCCATGGTACCTCTGCTTCTCACTGCCAGGAGGAAATGTCTCCCTTTCCCATGGCTTATTTATTTATTATATTTATAAAGCACACTAAACCTACAGGCATCAAGGCGCTTGTTACAAAGGTTGCATAAATCAGTTAAAAGGATAGATACAATGTCTGCAGTAGAGCAAAGACCAAAGTCTTGAGGGGTTTCTTAAATGTCCAGTAGGATTGATCTGCTTTTAGCGTGGGGGCAGCGTATTCCAGTTTTTGCAGGCAATGACTGGGAAACTTGACCCACCTGGTCTCTTTAGTTTGTATCTTGGGCTGGTCAGCCTGTAGGTATTCGTGGAATGGGTGGGTCTAGAAGACTGCATTTTGTTAAATTTGTGTGACAGGTAGGCTGGGGCATCATTGGTGAAGCATCTGTGTGTAATGGCCACTGTTTTAAAGATGATGCACTCGCGAACAGGGAGTCAATGAGCCGGTTTTCTGGCAGCGGATATATGCTCCTGCTTTGGGATGTTTAGTGCAGTTCTGAGGCCATTGTTCTGTATGACTGGTAACTTGTTAATGTTATGGGTGTAGGTACCTGAAAAGAGGGAGTTACAGTAATCAAGCCTCGAGCCAATGATCGCCCAGTCAACATGGAGGCAACTTTCCGAGGAAAGAAACGGTCTGCCGGCGTGGAGCAGTTTTGTGGTGTAGGCTGCTGAGGAGGCAATGGCATTGACCTGCTGCGTTAGCAAGAGGGTGGCATCAAGGTGGACACCCAAGGCCTTAACGTAGCTCGACACTGGGATTGGAATCCCCTACATGGTGAATGAGTTGTAGGCTTCTTTCTCAATGTGGATCCCAGGCCCTTGTTTGCAGACCTGGCTCTCTTCTTCACTGGGCAATGCGATGACGAATAGGGATCACGCTTCTCATGCTTCTTGCACTACTTGGTTCACTATCCTGCCAAGCATATGTGTAATCACGTCTCCTGCTGCTTGCACAATAGACCTCAGGCACTATCACCTTCTGTGATGGTTAGCCCCTGCTACAACCTTTAGGGACCTAGACATCCTTTCTGGGCTTTCCACAAGAGCCTCTGCTGCCCACCTTCTAAGCTCCCCTTTGCTTGTTCGGCAACCCATGTTCCTTTGGCTTTGGTCTGCGTGGGTTCTGACCCCTTCCAGACCTCTGCGGTGTAGCGGGAGCTTCCTCCAGCTCTCGCGACCTTTTGTTGTGTGCGGCAGCTCCTCACCTTCCTTGTTCCTCTAGGCAGCGCAGCTCTCGGCCCACAATCTTCCCTGGCCTCAAGGACTTCCAGGGCTTCACTCCGCCAGCTCGGTACATGGGCACACCACTCTGCATCAGCTGCGCAGCGTCCTGTTCCCGGTCAAGTGTCCTGCTATGCTCTTCTCCTTCCCGTCTCGCTCAGACACTCACAGTTCCTCCTAAAAGGGCTCGACCTCCTGTGTTGTCCTTCTTCCCCTACTTTAAGTCACACTCCCCCTGTCCATCCATCTGCTCAGCATGATACTGCCTAGCCTACACTTTCTACTGACTGTTCTCTCTTCTTCTCTCTCGGGGCCTACACTTACCCCCACAAACCATAGAATGACTCCTCAACTCCCTTCAACCCTCTCTTCCATGCCCATCCTCATTACACCTTATAAATAGCACCCTGGTCATTTCTCTCAAATTCACCCAATCCAATCCAATGTAACCTTATCTACCCCACTCATCTCCATCTACAGACTACTCCACCCCTCTTGCTCTCTGATTGTACCTCTGAGCTTCTGGAATGCCCAATCCAGAAGCAAAAAGTCCTTAATCATTGACTCCTTTGACTGTCACTGATTGTGGGGTACATTACTAGCCCAGCAGAACTCAGCTACATCACCAAACCACATCTCAGCAGTCACCAGCAAAATGGCTGCGCTGGCTCTGTTGAGCACTATCACCTTGCATTAAAACTGCGCTTTGCAGACACCAAAATAATGGCTGCGCTGTCTACCAGCCACACATGGGGTAAGATGAAACACAGCACCCCGAGAATTGCTGCTAGTATTTTTTCATTTGCACCAGAGAAAAGAAAAAAGGCAGCGTTGCTAGGCTGCCAGCTCAAAACTACTGAAAAAGAAAATATTCTGCCTTATGAAATGACTGCGCCCTGATGCTCTTCTTCATCTGTTCAACCGTACACAGTTCTGATCCAGTGAGAACCAGCTATGTCTATCCATATTCAGGTTGTGCTCCAACAAAAGGGGGCATTTCTCATTGAAGGACAGGCTTTGTCAGGCAAGATCTGTGAAATAAATAACTTCACTTCAGCCACACGCAAAACACTTTACTTTTGCAACAAAATATCACAGCTAAAATCTTTACGAAAAGCCCTCTCTCTCTCCTAGCTTATGTCAGTATCAAAGGACCTTTTATTTGAACAGATGCAGGTCCGGAAAGATTTAGCAGTCATGAATTCTAAACTGGCTACTACTATGAGATCTAATAAAATAAGATCATGCGGAACACCAACAAGTGCGAATCACCAGGACAAAGACATGAGAGATTTAGTCAGCCTAGAGTTGAATACTCCCTCATTCGACGCAAGAAATGAGGAAATCATGACATCCCAAAAATGAGTTCGACATAAGGTAATTTCAGAAAGCGATGCCCGCTGTTCGCAAAAACGTTTCAAAAGGTCAGGCGGGGAAACCCACCAGTAGAATCCTAAGTGAGGCATCGAGTGCGCCTGCATTAACACAGAATCAAAGAGAAGCGAATGAGACGTCTTCCTATTCATCCTCAGACGATGAGGATAGTTCTCCAAATAAAAGAAGTTTGAACCATCAGGAATCTAAGCGCCAACCATCAAAAGGACAAAGAAATCATCAATCAACGCTAGGGATAGTTGAGAAAGTAATCAGTGATCTACGCCCAATACTGATGTCAGCAAGTAAAATAGCTGTGGCTCCGCTTACAAAACTGGTTGAAAATTTGAATGAGAACTATCAAGGATCATACGACATTAGTAGCTCTGCTTAACTCAAAAATAGTAAAATTGGAAGCAGATCTGGTCGATATGATGTCTCAAATTACGATGACAAGGCGAGGTAATGACATCTCACTAACAGTTCTGAAGGACTTGCTGAAAAACAACTCAGAGGATAAAAGACTCTTAACAGAAGTCACCAGACAAGCCCTATACCTACTTCAAAAAGAACGAGACGGAAGAGTCCGTGCTGAGCCAAAGCAAACTCAGACCGAGAGTCAGTCAAACCCTGGCATAGTTTTACACCGGGAGGTGTCTGAATGTGTGCAGGGTCACCAATCGATGATCACTCCACCCGAAAGTGGGGAAGCTCAGATGATGAGGATATCTGAATGGAACTCGGATGAAGGGGATGCTAAAAAGCTTTGCATCGGTGGAGAGTTCGAAAGTTGTTGCGGAACAGACGGAAGTCGCAGTGGTGTCTGGTGGGCGGAAAATTTTTTCCGCTGCTAGAGAGCTTTTGAAGTGCCCCTCCTACCACAAACGAACAAGTGGAGGAGCAAAGGCTCGAGGTGGTTGGTCCCCCCCAGGCTGGCAGTAATGAGTGAGTCAATGGAACACCCAAAGATCAAGTCCACAATAACCATGGCAGACCCGAAAGAAGTCGAATGGTTTGAAATATTCGAAAAACCGCAAACGTCATCTAAAATATGAACAAAGCCTCAGGAGGAGAAGTGAAACAGGGCAAATGTAAGAAAAAAACTAAAAATATGCCAGCGCAAAAGAACAGAAATTCACGAAACTCAGCTAATTTCTTCAGAAACATAAAAGCCTTGAATGTCTCTTTTAATAACTCAATCTTCAAACGGTGATGCTGAAATGGATAGAGCAGAATTTAGAAAGAAAGTTATGTTGACTAGCAGGAATGAAGAGGGAGGAAAAATGAATGGGGATAAATCCGTATTGGTGAGTCAGGATGAAGATGACGATAACCAGGTGCTGCTGAATATGTCGACATACAGTATATCCGAAGAAGGCGGCGATGAAGAAGTATGGATTGTGGCACCGGAACAGAAAAATGAACGAAACATGAGTGGCGAGCCTGATGAACGCGAAAACAGGCCGAGCACGATGCATCCAACAAACTCTGCACGCGCAAATGAGGGGGTCCATACAAAGAAACAAGTGATATCTTGGCCTCAGATGCCCGAAAAAAGCTGCAAAACTAAAATAAGTGAAATTGCAAAGGAGGGAAAGAAAAAGCCCTTCCAGACAATGGAAGAGAAAAGCCTGCTCAGTATGCAAACTATTATAATTACTCACCCAGTGGACAAAGATGAACCGCAGCTGATAAAGGAAGCGGCCATAAACAATTGCAAAAATGATGGCACTCGCAAAGAATGGTTGAGCGATCAGGAGAGAGGGAGGGAAACCCCGGACAAAAAGAAGAGTGGGTCCGAGTTGCAGAGGATCAACCAGCCTCCTCGAGCGCAGGAGCCCTCACACTTGTCACATCCATATAGAATTCTGATTGAACGAATTGAGCACAAAAAAGGTGATTTGCGGCTAAACAGACACACGATATTACAGCTCTTTCACTTCATCCCTGTACTAAGATCCATTAAAAGTACAAGAATTGATTGTGTCGAAATCATGGATGACTTGAATCGCAAGTTTGCCTTGCTACATATTGGCGCTCGGAAACTTGCTCAAGCTGTGACGTGTGAGAGACAGCTGCTAGATGCCGGTTTCCAAGTTTACGAGGTCGACAATGCTTTGGCAAACAATGAACCTATAGATTCCACAGAAGCAAGCAGCTCAAGCAAAAGTGGAAAGTTGCCACTGAAGACTAATACAACCCCAAAGAAAGTATTACATGAACAGCAGAAGGGGAAAGATGAGATGACAGAGGATTTGGTGCCCCAAGCGTCAGTCTCACAAGAGGATTTAAGAAGGAAGAAAATCAAAATCACAGTGGAGAACTTAAAGTGTAAAAATCCAGGGCCGTCTGAGGTCGAGAAAACGGACCAGTTGGAAGGTGAAAAAAATAGCTGGTCGTGGATTGCCAAAGTATTAGTTAATGCCATGAACAATCAAGTAAGATAGTGTTGGCCACCTGGAACACGAGAGGATTCTCACATCTCCTCAAGTCTCCTTCTAAAGTTCTAGTGACGGCTGATATAATATATCTCCAGGAGACGTGGTTGCAAAGAACTCCATGTGTTGCCGGATTCGAAGTGGCTATAAATCCGGCAATCGTTCAAAGTAAAGGTCGACCAATGTCCGGACAATTAATTTTAGTGCAACGTAAATGCGGATTTCAGATTAAAACAGCACAGATTATTTCGCCCCACCTACAGTATTGCAAGGTTAGAAGGAACTGAATCCACCAGAAAATAAAAACATATTTTGCATGTGATAAATGTTTACTGGAACACAACCTCAGCTGCCCATCAAAAATTTGAAGAAGAACTTCTAGACACTATCGATAATATCTTAACAGGAAATGTGGACGCTCAAATTGTTCTGTGTGAGGATTTCAACATGAAGCTGTTGGAAGTGGATGTGACTAAAAACGGCATAAATCATAAGTAGAATCGGAAAAGAGGAAGTTGGATCAAAGAAATGGCAAGCAGAAATTTGCGGATGTTGAATGGAGCAACAATGGGAGATATCCTGCCAAAGGTGACCTGGGAAAGATGCTCCCAAAATTCAATACTAGATTATTTTTTCATTTCAGAAGCAATGGCGCGAGAAATGATGACCCTTAATGCAATTACAATCGTTTGGAAACAAAGAAAGTCGCAATCACGTGAGCAATGGCAACAGCAAATTTCATTGGAGCCTGGCGACAAGCGGCTACGTTTAAGAAATTGTGATATTACCACATAACTGAAAACATTAGACCAAAAGAGGAGCAAATGATCGCAGATCCTATAGAATACCAACTCTTGTTTGAACTTTACAGAACTAAAAAAAGTGCTTGTAATAAACCGATCAACCAGAGTCATAACTATGACCCGCAAGTCGCCCAAAAAAAAAGGGAATTGAGAAAGGAACTAAGAAGAATTTGTGGTGCAGCTAATCTTGTTCAAAAGTGTGAGATAAGAAAAGTGAAGAATAGTTATAATAACTGTATTAAAGCAAACAGATCAATGTTTCAACAAAGATGCTGAAATAATGTTAGACGCCTTGAATCAAAGAAACCCAAGAAGCTTTCGATCGATAATAAATGAACTGGAGAATCCTCAAAATGCCGCTCTAACGAATATGGTGAATGAAAATGATTGGATAAGTCACTACAACCACCTATTCAAGAAAATAAAATAAACATCCTGCCCAATCCTGCAAGTAAGCCATCCGTGGGAGTTAACAATTGAGCGAGAAGACATCCGGACGTGCATACAAAAGTGCAGCACCTCACGAGCAGCTGGGCCTGACAGCCTGTCGAATGCTGATCTCAAAAATAACATTGATGAATGGACAGACTTTTGTGACACCCTTTTCCAAACCATAATCAAGGAAGGTCGCATTCCACCTACTTGGAAATTAGGCATTATTGTGCCTATCTTTAAAAAAGGCATCTGCACCAATCCAGCAAATTATCGGCCAATAGCCCTCTTGGATGTGGTGGGGAAAGTCTTCGCAAGTCTACTCCTAACCCAATTATCGAGATGGATAAGAACGAATAACATCTACGATGTTAGGCAGACCGGATTCATCAAATGAGTGGGATAAGGAGTGGGATGCAGTCTTAAACTTCTTATATTGAACTTGCTGAAAATAGACGCAATCAAAACAGGTCATAAAGTCTATTTAGCATTTATAGATCTGGCCAACGCTTTCGATAGTGTAGACCGTGAAACACTATGGTCAAAGCTAAAAGAGAGAGGATGCCTGCTTAGTTTGATTCAAGCCATAAAGGAGTTGTACTCTGAGACTCAGATACAGATTCGCTTAGACAGCGTGGGACATCTAACTAAACCTATACGAACAGAAAGGGGCGTAAAGCAAGGGTGCCCCCTATGTGCGACACTCTTCAATTTGTATATCCGAGAGGTCGGCGCCGCACTGGACAGTGTCATGTCGTTTTCACCGAATGTGAACGGGGTGCACATTAGTTGGATCCGTTACGCTGACGATATGGTCCTTTTGGACCTGACACCTACTGGGCTCCAAAGAGAGCTTACTGCACTAAAGACCTTTATCAAAGAGGGCCAGAGATCAACGTTGCTAAATTAGAAATTCTCGTCCTTGAAAACAAAATGGGAGGTCACCCAAAGAAAAACAGGTCAAGATGGTCATTGGGATCAGAGGGCCTGAATAAAGTCTGCTATACTCACTATTTGGGCATGCTAGTAAACTTGATCAAAAACGATGACCCAATGACGAAAAAGATTGCAAGTAACTGCAAACAGTTAACATCACAAGGTATGATCTTGCAAAAAACATATGGGAAATTCTCATATAAACCGATAATAAAGTTTTATAAAAGCAAGGTGACCGCAGTATTGGTCTTTGGAGCAGAAAGCACGTTTTGTTGCTCATCACAGATCTGGGACCGGTGTGAGCGCACGTTCTGGAAGCTTATTCTTCAGCTACCCCAAGGTTGCCCAACCGCTTGTATATTATATGAGGTGGGCATATCCACACTAAACGCCAGAATAATATGGAACAAACTAACGCTTTATAGGAAGACTCTTGAGGAAGCGAATTTACCACCATTTGAAGCCTTAATTGATCGAAAAAGCCAGGTGAACAAGACATCAATAACAGAATGGAGACAACAATGCAAAGCCATTTTGATCCAATTGGGTACAGATGAAAAAACGTTATGGTTTAATCCAAATGCAGTAAAGAAAAAACTGCTGGAACTTGATTGGATCTTTTTTCTACAGTTTCGATCCAAACACAAATGCATGGCAAAATCACCTGTCGAAGCTAAAAGTCTCAACACTATTCCAAAATACATGGTCATTTCGCCATGCAAATGTTTGAGAAGGTTTTACCTGAAATTCAAACTAAATCTTTATGAAACCAAAGAAATTCTGAGACAAAGAAGATTGATTCAACCGGAAAACAAACTGCAGATTCTGTAAAGACTATGAGGAAAATCTAAAACATTTGGTCCTCTCTTGCCCCAGCTTAAGAGACCTACGAACATTTTATTTGGGAAAAGAGTTGGGCAAATGTTTGACATATAGGGAAGATGATTGGTGGCGACAAATACATAATAGTGAATGCAAATCCTTAACATTAGCACTCACAAGGTTTTTAGAACAGTTACAGATGATGGAGATGGCGACAGGTGCATACAAATGAGGTGGAAACACGCATGCAGCTTAATTTGTACTTGTGTGCTATCAAAAATCTGCTTTTATTTCTTGTTTAGTCCTTATCTTGCATTTTATTTATTTTTTTGAGTTTTATATACATTTCAAAAGTTTGTATAAACTGTGTGAAAATAAAAAAAAATGTTTTAATCCTGGTCTGGTGTGTGACGCCCCATCAGAATCCTTAACATTATGTGATTTTCTGCTACTGTCACACTGGGAGCATGCTGAATTCACTATCTGTTGCTAACTGCTTGGTTGAGATATGGGGAGACCTGGGAGGAAGGCAATGACCAAAATGGACTATTTGTTCTGTATTGGGAAGAATTGGCCAGTAGATCCTTTTGTGTCAGCTCACAGCTGAGTGTGTGTGTTCTGTTTTCTGTATTACGTGAAATGTTCAAACTAATAGTGCATTATGTGTGGGCATAAGAATGGTGACATGGTGTGGACATGTGGACTGATATAACATTTCAGGAGGTTTAATGTTATCTGGTGACATGGCCAGATTATGAACAAAATGGAGTACCCATGATTCACAGGCACTCCCGTCAACTGCACACATATAAGTACTGGAAGTTTATTCCAGTCAACATTTAGGGAGAAGTCTTTGTTCATGCCTTGTGGCTCTAGGGAGTCTAGCTTGTGAATCCAGAACATCTCTCTCTACGAGACAGAATCTGTTGTAAATTCCCCCCTCTTCGTGGTCTCGTGACTGTCTCTAGAATTACAAATCTTAACCAAGAGAGTGTATGATGTTTGTTAAAAAAATGTCTCGCTACTGGAGACTTCTCATTTCTTGTACGTATGTTCGATTTGTGTTCAGAGATTCTTATTATACATTACAGGTGACATTTCATCCTATATCGTCCAATTAACTACCAAATTCAAGCATATGCACCCATTACTCCACATTGGCACCTGAGATTGAGATACCAGAGAGTGAAGTTGGAATATGGAACTATCTCTACAAAAAAAAGATTAATGTACTACAATAATGTATTACGGTGCAATTTAAAATTATGTACAACATCTGTTGCTCCTGAAGAAGAGAGATTTCTCTCGAAATGCGTAGAGCTCGACATTTTAATTTTATTTTATGGATCATGGGTACTCCATTTTGTTCATTATTTCATTGACTTTTGACACCAGAGTTAGTCTACTCTCCCCTGCACCCTTTATTCTCGTTAATTACCAGGGAGCCTTTGGAGCTCTTAACGATTGAATAATAGAATGCAGCTTTTCTAAAAACGGTGTGCTTGATCTCATTGTTTGTTCAGTATCGACATGGTCAGATTACCCAGCCTCATTCACTGGCGCTCACTTGGTGACATGACAGTACACTTCTTTTCCTGTGCTCTCACTGCTCCTTCTTTTCCCTTGTTGCTGGCTGCTGTCACAGGGCACCTATTTTTTTTTTGGTTGCCAATAAGTTGCTTTATTCAGTTACAAAAAGTTACATTAAGATTTCTCAGTAAGAGGAAGAGAAATGTTTGAATAAAACAGACCTTACTAATGCACGAGAGCAATTGCAAGTGACAAACAAGTTGACGAGTTCAAAACCACAACCATTACAAAGAAAACCAAAAAATGTGCAAAGGAATTTAAATTGGAGGGCATCTTTCCATATACAACTGACTAATGCATCGAAGCTGCCAAGAAACAACAAACATCTCAGAAGCAGGGACAGGGCGAAGGAGATGGGCTACTTTCTCAGACTCGAGCAGCGACTCGGAGGACCAAACCTGTTACAACCAAACACACAACTTTGTAAATTTCCAGCAGCCCCCCACCCCAATCACCAACTTTTGGAAGAGCCTGCTGGCTCAGTGGGCCCCTATGCACAATCCTTTGTGCCTTCCCAGCAAACTGACTGGTTTAAAACAGAAATGGCGATTCTCAAGTTCTTCAGAACAATAAGGCTTAAAGTCTTTTTCCAGGAACAACCTACAGACAGTGAACCCGATTCAGGCCTTCGTGCACCGTCTAGATTATGCCCTCTGGACAATCAGATTCCCCCGGATATTAGTACATTCGAGAAATATGTTTTGAAAGATTTAAATAATCTCAGGAAACAAAAAGGTAACTATAGACATAACATCACAAAGGATGAGAACAAGGCATTAATCGAACTCTCCAAAAACCAGTTGAAAGTAATCAAACCAGCAGACAAAGGGGCCAGCATTGTTTTGATGACCTGATTGCAATACTTTGAAGAACACATTGCTAGCAGACGAGGCAAGCTACAAGAAAATCAATAAAGACCCCACAAAAGAAATTGCAGAAAAGATTGCAGAGATAGCCCAGTATGCATTAGACCGCAGTTGGATAACTAAAAAAGAGTTTGTATTTCTGATTACCAATCAAGGACGTACACCTACAATGTATGGCCAGCCCAAGATTCACAAAATCCTCGAGAACCCCCCAGGCAGACCAATTGTTTCAGGGTGTGGATCTATTCTAGAACCGCTCTGCAAATTCATTGATACCTTGTTAAAACCAATGAGTAGATTGACATCTACATATCTTTGAGATACTACGCACACAATCCAGATGTTTGAAGATCTACAATTTGACCAATCAAAATACTAGTTGGTCACCATGGATATAAAATCATTTTATACCAGCATACCGCAAGAAGTGGCGACAGAATGCACGAGGGACCATCTCATCCGATACAGGTAGACAGAGTGCCTGACAGCTTTATCATTGAATTAATGACCTTAGCACTCTGCAAAAACTATTTTGAGTTCAATGGTCATTTTTACTTCCAAATCAAAGGGACAGCTATGGGGCAGCGTTTGCGCCCAGTTTAGCAATTCTCTTTATGTCCAATTTTGAAAACAGCAACATCCTATCAAACAAAAATTCTTTCCAAAACCAGATTTAAAATTGGAAGAGGTACATTGACGACATTCTGTTCATATGGGAAGGAACAGAAATAGACCTGAAACTGTTCCTACAATGGCTGAATAATGTTGACACAAACATCCAGTTTACGTTGGATTACAGCAAAACTGAAGGTAACTTCCTAGACCTAAGGATCAAACACGACTCAGGTGCTCTCAAATGTGATCTCTATCGCAAACCAAGTGATAGAAATCCACTCCTACACTTTTCCAGCAATCACTCGAAGCATCTCATTGAAAATCGACCCGATCGCCAATATCTATGGATTAGGAGAAACTGCACAAACCTGGAGGACTTCCATAATCAAGCCTAGGACCTCGACCAGAGGCTCGCACAAAGAGGGTATCCTCAGTAACTCATTACCAAATCAAAGAAACTAGCATGGTTTTCAAACAGGGACACCCTGCTGATTGCAAAAGATACTCCTAACCATGATGACCAGTGGACAACATGTGTTATCACACATGGCAAACAAACGTTCAAAATCAGCAAGCTAATTTCTAAATTCTGGCCATTGGCCAGATTGAGCCTCCCGAACGAACCACTGCCCAGGTTCGCATTTAAACGTGCGAAGAACCTTTGGGACCAACTATTCCACTGTAACAGCCTGATTCATGGAATTATTTACACGTAAAACGCACATTTGCGCGCCTTTCTGCCCGAAAATCCCCGTTTGAGGTATGGGGATTTTCGGGAAATATGGCGAGCAAATGTTCGTTTTACGCACAAATAATTCCATGAATCAGGGTATAAGTTTGTAAAACCGGCACCTAGACTGGGTCTTTGGTATCTCAAAACTACTACTGGGCACTACACATGAGGTAACTGTACCGCTTGCAGGTTTACCAAAAAAACAAAGGAATTTTGCTTTAACAGCCAGACATGGGCTCTGTGTTACCTTACTAATTGCAAGACCAAAAAAGTAGTCTACTGCGTAGAATGCCCCTGTGGTTTGAGGTACGTGGGCCAGACAACTAGACCTGTCCACATTAGAATTTGTGAACATCGGTCACGGATAAGGTGTAGGAATCTGACCGCACCATTAGTCAAACATTACATAGAATTTCAACACACTGCAGACGACATGACATGGTGGGTACTCGACATAGTCAAAGAATCCTCAAATACCCTAGGGAGCCTGCTGCAGAAATAAGCCAGGTGGATACACAAATTGGACACCCACCACAGGGGGCCTCAATGAGGAATTTTTACCGCCTGTCTGACTGACTCTGATTGACACATGTACACAGCCCTCAATTCTGAGGAATGAGGCACATATCTGGGGTTCCAGGCCTTTATTCTGAGCCAATGCACTAAGGGTTCCTTAGCACCCCTTGCTTTACACTCCCACTACTCCCTGCCACAGAGTACTCGCCACTCTGAACTGGGTGGGTACCCTGACATTTGCAGCTTTGAATGCCAGCGGTGAAAATACAGTGATCTATATTCACCCGCGATGGGCTCATCACAGGTGTTCGGAACAGCGACATAGGTGTACATGGTTCGGCAACTGCATTGCCGGTGCCGTCGACAAAAAACCATGCATTCATATGCATTTTTTCCTACTTGCATATCAATAAACTACAGGCCTTTTTTTTGTAATTTTTTTTTTTTTTTTAAACAGACCGATTTCCTAGTTACTAATGCCTAGACCTGCCCAACCCGGATCTAACATGTAATTGAGCCATTATTCACCTGATGCAAGCAAACGGTAGCTCGCATAAATAAATAGCAAATCACTAAGGCAATACAAGTACAACGGGGCTGTGCCTCTCACATCTACTTATGGTATGTGTTGCATCCGCCCTCCGCCCCGCTACGCGGTGACGCAGTGCGTCTTAATAAAAGCCCCGCCCCCGAGCACAGGGAGGCAGTTCCGGGGCATACCCTCGCTAAGTGTGCAGAGTATTCTTTGAGCTCCGGCTGGAGCTACGACACAGGCCGTGCGGCCTACTATAATCACGCCAGCCCGCGCGCGCTCCCGGCCGCGGGGCTGGCCACTTAACAGTATGCTTTCACAAATATACAGTAGCTCGCCACTACCGACAACAAGGTAGCATGGCAATGCAGCCATTATGTGATAGGACGCCCCACAGCAACCTACAGAAGCATTTTACAACATTTTCAATACAACCGGTATGAGTATTTACGAGATGCATTAGCGGCAGCTAGTTTGCTAGACAACACAATCACAACGTTGCCGCGCCTCCCACAGCCTCTGCGGTAGATCTTCAGAAGCTTGCTAAAACCGAAAGCAAGCTACCATGGCAATGGAGTCACAACGTGACAGGGCCTCGTGCAGCCACTTGCGGCGCCATTTTACTACATTTTATAAGCATTAGGACGCCATGACAATGACGGGTTGTCAGAACACGAGGACACGCATTTTTCTTTCGGAACCTGCATGAATTATATCAGGTAATTACCGAACAAACAAGCTTTTTTCTGCTGTCATGCCCCGATCTCGCATAGATTTTGCAAGAGCACCTCATTCTTACCCATCCTCCACAGAATGAGATATCAGACAGTGTGGCGGCTCATGGATCGCGACGACTGGCAATGAGACAATTAAGGATTTCAACACTGCCGAGACAAAGCGGCAAGGTATGAGCAACACCAATCGATTACAATAATTCCTTGTAAAAGGCTACTGCCTTACCTACAACCTGAATGTGCACCAGTGCACAATATCCACGTGCACTCTCCCGCACGCACTTATCTATACATTTTTTTTTTACATTTCTCTACATTGCAGGGTGCTTCAAGCAACTCTGCTTGACAGGGCTCCTCTCAACACTATACGCAGAAGAACTGGTGTCCACTCTTTTCTTCTATCCTACATGAGACAACCAGGTAATCTTTGACAATGTAACATAGGCATTTGGCCTCCACATTCACTGTGTGTACCATGTAATTGTTCCCGTGCATGCCACATATAGGCTATTCACCCAGCCCCGTTTTTTTCAATAATTTGCACTATTTTCACTTACAGCATCCAACACTTGGGAGACCAGGCTGACTTTGAGAGGGGGCTGTCCCCTATTGTGAGGAATCTGCAATATTTGGAAACCCCCACAAACCCCTCCTAGAAGTACAGGGTAAGTGGCACGTGGGGTATTTGCAACGGAATGGTCAGTTAATAGATTGTACTGCTCAGTATCTCTTGTTCCATAAATCCTTTCAGAACACTATTCTGAAACAATATCTTTTCTGCCCCCCGTAGGGTCTTTTACCTGCCCTGAGGAAGGCACTTATGGATGCCATTACTGCTGGCAGAACGAAACGTGTATTCATGCCCTGAAGACAAGAAGGGGCATTACAAAACATTAGATCTTGGACACACACATAGGTAGATTCTAGGCATGACTATTAACTTATCGTGCATGACTTTCAGGGTATTACTAATACCCAGCAGTACCTCATAAACTCGAATTACAAATAATCTACGCATGATTTATAAAAATATTTGTTTGACCCACTTTTGGTTTTTTCTTTCCTTGTCAATTTTGTGATTGTGCTATTTTTGAATTCATCATTGTTCTGATTAAGTATTTTGTTTTACCTTCTGGTTATTGTAAATATGTTTTTGTGCTCTGTATGTATACTAAAAAATATAAATATTCCTTTTTATTGCATATACATAAAACTCTATTGTGAATATCTGAGATACCCTCTTGTGACTTCTTGTGCACCATATGAACCTTTATAAATAATTGTAATGAGGACAACATATTCAGTTGTTTGCAGCGTGGACATTGTTTTGTTTATTTCAGTAAGAATGGCTGGCACCTATCACCCAGGCCTGTATAGTACATGCAAGAAATTTACCATACCCAGTCAGAAGTCCCAAGGCATAGCAAGGTGCCCCAGGGTCAGAAGATGAGCGGACGCCAAAAAAGGTAAGTAGGAGGTGGGTGGGGGAATGTATTGGGGGCCATGGGGGTTAAAGTTTGGCCAGATTTACGATACGATCAATTGGAAATGATCAGTTTGGGTACTACCACCTGCAGAGGTCGGGGACCTACAAGACCTATCCAGCGTCTAAGGGCTGATCATGTGACCTCTGACCCCAAAACTACCATCTTTGAATGGTCTTTCCATCCTCAAAAGGGTCTTCAACTGGGATGAGAGCAACATCGAGCTCAGCACATCACCAGAGGTACTCATTACAGCTGCCTTAGGTTGTCTGCAGAGGTCAGGGGACCTACAAGTACCATTCAGTGTCAATCTAGAGGCTGAGCAGATGACCTCTCACCGAAAAACCACCATCTCTGATTTGTCTTGCCCTGCTCCCGATCTGCCATCTGCTGTTCCTGCCTCCCTCCTCCCACCGTAGGACCCCATAGGACACTCCTTGCCGCCCCTCCTACATTACTCCTCGTTACTGTGGCGACTTAGCTGTGGACAACCCAAGCAAAGGGCAAACAGCTAAGGGCAATTTCCCAGCCTCTTTCTTTAAACCACCTCATCTCCTGCTCCACCATGTAATACCTAAAATCCACCTAGTACATTGCAGCTAACCTTGACTATTACTGAACTAAAATGCATTCTCTCTTCGTCCTCATCACACTTTTCTCTCCTTATGCTCTCTCCAATCACACTAAATCCCCCAACTTTCCTATCCCTTTCATAAAACTTGCAACTCGCCACTCTCACTACATCATCTCCATACCACCCCCTTCTAACAAACGATGCCAGCCAACAGACGGCTCCACTCCTATCAACCTACTCACCCCACCTCTTACTCTGAAACTAAACTCCTCTATTCCTCCCTGCTGCATCAACTGAACATTGCACTCTGAAATGCTCAATCTGTTTGCAAAAAGACTTCCTTCATCACTGACAACTTTCACTCTAGCTCTCCTCCCCTTGATTTCCTTGCTATCACTAAAACCTGGATCTCTCCTTCTGACACTGCTACCCTGGCAGCCCTTCATCTCTCCATACTTTCCTTCTCTTTCTCTGAATGTGTAATGGGCAGAGGCGCTTGTGTTGGGCATCTATTTTCTTCCAGCCTTAACATCTCACACACCCCAAAGGTCACATTCCCTCCTTTGAATTTACACTTGCGTGCATCAAGAAGTGCAGCACGAGTGCAACTACGTGCAGCAGACTTTTCTCCAGATCTTACACTCCTACGCGTTTTCATTTTGAACTCTGCTACGGTTCGTGTCAAAGAGAGAAGAATTCTTCTATTTTTACTTTTTTTTCTTTGTGGAACTTGGCTGGCTCCTCCCCCTTGCTCGCGATCACCTACAAAACTACTGGGCCACGTGCAGTTGGGCTGGGGCAGTGAGCAGCTGGGTACCCAATATGTATATTGCAATTCATAACAAACAAGCTGCCATGTTTAAGTTGCTTCAGTTGGCATTTTTTAAATTGTCAATTCTACTTTTATTGTTTACTTGAAACGTCACTTTAACCTTTTGTATGTCACATTTATATACTTGGAAAACAGTGTTGCCCGTTAACATTAAGCCAGTGAAACCAATTCGTACCCCGAATGTCACTGCTGTCAGGAAAGCAGTCACTGAGCTGTTCAATCATAGAAGAACCCAGCGAGCGACCGCTGACATCAGGGGTTTTTATAACCCTAAAGTTAACCGAAGGATACCTCATGAAGTTGCACCTCTAGATATTCTGCCACCCATACAAGATTGCATGCAGGGCTCCAGATAAGGTGAGTACCAGTCCTTTTTACGCATGAAAATCTTGTAAATACGCCAGCTTTATTATTTTCCTGGGTACATTTACACACAGGTTTAGAGCAGAGGGCATTGCAAAGGTCAGGTTACTTGACAGAAACCAGAAGGCTTCTTGTGATTTTTATCTACATGGATGTAATTGCAAGCCACCTCTGAAACAGAATGTATTTCTCTGAAGCCTTTCAAAAAAATAAACTGCACACTGATAAAAGGAATGGTTTCTTTCCTTTCAGCTTCAGAATCACTGTGCATGTTTTCCTAGAATTTTAGGATTGTATAATTAATAAGATGGAAAACTAAGTTGCAATTGAGATTTTTGAAAGCAAACCAGTATTGCACAATTGTATTTTTCAGAATTCCGGTGCTTTGTTCATAATCATGCAGAGGCAGATCATTTTTACACTTCTAATTTAATTTACAGTCTAATTATAAAAACAGTGTGTAAAATGATGATTATGTACAGTCTAGTTTACATTGATTCAACCTTGCAGTCAATGGGGTACATTACTATAAATGGTCAGTGGCAGCAGAGTCTTTGCTCAAGGGTGAATGATTGTCATTACGCTGATCACAGGTGTTCTAGCCTCTCAAATATTCAAGACTACAAATAAAACATTCAAAACCTGACTCTCAAGAAAGTGCAAGCGCTGTTCAAAAACAAACATATGAAAGTTACATTGGTAATTGAAATAGAAAAAACCTGTCCGTGTGATAATCCAGATAGGTATTTAACTTTATGTAGCGCTTCATAAATGGTTTGTCATACATCTAGGTACTGTGATCATTATACCTCGGTCGATACTCTGTTCACCAACCTCTGAAGGATGTTAGCCAATAAGATAGCTCAGCCGGTTGAGCATTCATTGCTGCAATCGCTGTGTGATCTGTGGGTTGCGGGTTCGAATCCTGGCAAGTCCAACTCAGCTTTTCATGCTTTCGAGGTCGATAAAGGAGTACGGACTTTGGTTTGGTGGTAATTGTGATAAATATGTTCTTTGTGCAGCGCTTTAACAAAAGAGCTATATAAATAACCATTTGACCACTAGATTAGATAAAGAATTTAGCATGGAGTCCTCGCCTCTCTGCACTGTTGTATCATAACATTGGCATACCATTAGGTAGTAATAGCCCCAGGAAATTAGGACTTTCATTAAACATCAAAAGACAATTCTGCTATCGAATCTCAAAACACACAATACAAATGTATGTATGCTTTACTATATAATTGGCTAGGTTTTTGTGATTTCAACATTTAAATATATACAGGAGAGATCAAATGGCCAGAAATAATGAAAGGTGTATTCTGTCACAATGCAGAAAGCTGCTGCATAGTAATGATTTCCATACAGTTTTTTCACACGTCGACTGGATGTCGCATGCATTTTACTCTCTTGCAAGGAGAAAAGTCATTTTTACTCTCCTAAAATCACATTTACTCTCAAAGTTTAAAACTAGAGAGTAAAATACTCCCACCTCAAAATCTTATCTGGAGCACTGATATGATAATAGAATCTAATAATTACAAAGACGATATACATGAGGGCAATGAAATAACAGACTTGCAAATGATCGCAGTTATCCCAGAAACCAGAGGCACTTCCCATTTACAAGTGTGCATGTCTCCGTGCAAGTTACCATCGAAGGCTGCCTCGAGTGTTCACTCTGATGTACTTACCATGAAGGTCCTGCTATTCCAGCTGACTTCATTAGCACAGCTCCGCTCCAATACTGGCTCCACTTTGCATTTGCCAGAAACTCAAACCGCAAGCCCCAAGTCAAAACACTAACGAAACTTTGCTCAATTTAGCACAGCACCCTAAATCAATTTGGAGTGCTCACTCTTCTGAAAGAGGCAGCTTTGACTCACACACGGCAGCAAAAATTGCACCGAATGCTGCTCGCACGCTCTCTTCTCCGAGTTTACACATGGAGCGGATACCTGTGTCTCCTACCAAGCACACTCAACATTCTCGAGTCCGTGTATTGACGGCCTCAGGGACCTTGGATAATCCACCGTTGGTTGCTGAGAGTCTCTGTATGCCAAGATTCCTGCTACCTTAAATCTATCACACTCCCCAATACTATACCCTGTTTCAGATTCATCAACTCCATGCACATCAGTCTCTTTTCTTCACCCGACACCATGCAGGAAAACGTTAAATGTGCAAGAGCATACTCCTATGCTCGATCACAAACTAGCGGCTATGAACACTGCTTTAATGTTGCTAGTAAAGCTTTACGAGACTCTTAACGCTAGACTTGCTCACCAAACTGAGCTACTAACAACATTAACAAGCAAACCATCGCGTGTGCAAGAATGCAATCCAAAAACTCCCCATGCTTTGGGGATTGAACCTCTCACTGTTGATATCAAGGATTTGATACCTTCCAACTCCAATTTAAACACTCAAACAGTGTCGCCATGTCCTTTTTCTGATCCTTCAACCTTGGTCAGAACGAAATCCCGGCAACCAGAAGCACCTAGTCAACTAGCTCGAACCCTTGAGCCAATAAACACTCCAATTGTGATGACTAAATTAACATTTGACATATTTGCCAAAAGTAAAAAGGCAACCAATCATACCAAAATGCTGAAAAAGTCTAAGGACCAGTCTAGAACAGCAAAAGCCTTGCATAATGGAGCAATGAGGTTTGCACATTTTCTAACACCCTTGAAAGAAACAGTGAACTCTACTCAGTTAGCTACAAAAAAGCGAAACAAAAAGC
This sequence comes from Ambystoma mexicanum, assembly GCF_040938575.1. NCBI lineage: Eukaryota > Metazoa > Chordata > Amphibia > Caudata > Ambystomatidae > Ambystoma > Ambystoma mexicanum. Next base: position 1,227,055,496 of record NC_090922.1, read on the forward strand.
GCGGACCTCCTATTAATCGAAAATCAAGGATCATAAGGATTGTAGATTCTGACACCGAAGAATATGACTCACGCCACTGAGAATCCTTGGATGACCTCATACAAGCTGCACATCTCCTCAACACCACAATTGAACAGGAAGATGATCAGATAACTTCCCTGGCCAGAATGATGTGCCTAAATGTATTGGTATTATTTACAATGACATCTTGACTTGCGACATGAACAAGGCATCTTGCTCAATGGTACAGCCTCAGGAAAACAACTTCCTTACCCTAGACCTGCATGAAATCGCAGAAACCCTTAGACTAACCAATGTTCTTGGAAGATCCTTGCCCACAAAGCCCAGGTTGAAAGCCGCCTGGGACTCGACAGACGCGACACACCCAGCTCATCATACAACTCTGCAGAACTCTAATTTGCAACAAGGGGTTCCTGTGAGATCAAACACAAAGCCCAACACAAAGCCAAATAGCCTAGCTGATCCAGTTGGCAAGCAAAGTCATTCTCTTACTAGTCAATGTAGTTTAACGCTGCAATGCAGAGGTGAACCCTAACATTCGTATGTACTCAACAGGACAAGTGTTTTTAACCTCCTCAGAGACATTCCTGCGTTAGAAGACTTGCAATCTTCTGACATAACTTGGGTCCGATTCATGAACAACAACGACCTGGGGATGGTCAGGATTCGGGTACAATCTGGGCTGGTACTAAATGCGCTGGGGAAGAGCAGAGCAGATTTATTTGCCTTGGGCTTTGTTTTTTTTTTCATGACAATATTTTATTGGGTTTTACAGTTATACACAACATCAGCAACATTGCAATAATCGATAATCACGCCAATACACTAATGCAGTTCACGCCAAGGGATAGAGGATGCAATGGTTAGTGTCCTATCCATAATTGTCCATGTCCATAAGTGTCCAATTGCACTTTTCACGGTGCCCATGCGGGCCCCCATACTCTGGGTCATCCCCACCTGTTTCTTTAGCTTAGTAAAGCGGGCTGCCTTGGAGCCATCTGGTTAGTGGAGGCCTTCTAGTGAGAGCTGGAAACCCAGCTGCGTAGTCCATAAATGGGTCCCAGATATTTAGGGCTCTGTTCAGAAAGCTTGCTCGAATTGCCGTGACCTTTTCAGCGACAGCTATGTCCCAGCACTTGGACCACCACAACGCTACTGAGGGTCCATCTTCGTTTTTCCACAGCCGGGCCATTGCAATTTTTGCTGCCAGGAGTAGGTGCGTGCAAAGGCGAGGGATGTAGCCTGAAACCGGGAACGCCCCTCCTCCTGTTTCACCCAAAAGGATTATCCCAGGGTCCCAGGGGATGGAAAGACCGGTGATTTCCTTGATGTGGCTGGCTACCTCTTTCCAATATGCCTCTGCTTTTGGGCAGGTCCAGACCATGTGGAATAGTGTGCCAAGGGCGGGATATCCGCACAAACAGGTCGCGGGGATGTCCAGGTTAGCCTTGTTGAGCTGAGCTGGGGTAACATAATACCTATAGCAGAGTTTGTAGCCCCCTTCCCTATTTGTGATGCACTGAGAGCTCTTATGCAGCCTAGTCCAGATTTTCTCCCATTCCTCAACCTCTATTTCCCAGCCCAAGTCCTTCTCCCATTCAAGCATATATCTTTCTTTTTTGGAGGACTCTGATCTGTCTACGAGTCAGTAAAGAGCCGAGGTTCTCCCTCTTGTAGTTGGGGTTGTTAGAGAAAGTTCCAGTGCCATTAACTCTCTGGTGCATTTTTCCCTGACTTCTCTGTGGGATAGCCAATGCCGAATTTGAGCATAGTGAAATCTTTCCCGCTCACCCTCCCCGAATTTTGTCTTGCATCTCTCGAACGGTATGGGCATTCCCTCTTCTAGGAAGTCGCTCGTTTTTAGTAATCCTCCCTCCTTCCAGGGCTCGAAGCCAAGCGGGGGATTGCCTGGTGAGAATTCGGGGTTGTTCCAGATGGGGGTCTTGGGCTTTGTTTTAAATGAAAAAGGAAATATCTTCCAAAAAAATAGAAACGAAACAACAGTGATAAACCAACGACATATTGCAGAGCAGAAGAACAATTCTTATTTAACAATCACCTGTAGCAGAGGTGACTATGACTCAATCAGACAGGTCAATGTTCAGGACAACAGACTTTCAGGCCAAGAATATCTGTCCAGAGCTCCACGTGGGCCTGCACATATAAATTACAACTAGCAATCGATCTCCACCTCGACCATCACCCTTAATTGGGCCTCTTTGAACACAAGGGGTCATAAACATCTCCTAATTCTTGAAAATAATCCTTTGGTGCATATGGATATTGTGTTCCTCTAAGAGATGTGGCTTACTGAACCCCTGCTTTGGGAAACCCATTTTGTGATCTGTCACCAGCAGTCAAGGGCCGCTACGGTCGCTCCTCGGCAGGTCTTTTAGTTGCCATAAAAAAAAAATCTCAGGTTCAAGTTAGAACCATGGGTTGCACCGAATAGATTTGTTCAGCTCGTTAGGCTCACTACATCTGCTGGGAACCTTGCTCTTCTAAATCTACACTGGATTCATGCCAGCATTCCTGATAAGTCCTTCATGGCGGCTGTTACACTTATGCTAGATTTAATACTAGATGACAGTGCTATTCTCTCAACCATCATAGGCGGACACTTAAACATTTCCTGCCTCCCTACTTTCACAAAACCTTTGACTCCTCTCGAAAAGCAATGGCCTCTCGGCTTGCTGTTATGGCTGAGAAGCAGTTCCATATGATTAAATGGCACCATAAAAGGCGATATCCCTGCACAGTCAACGTGCCAGAGGGATAACTTGTCATCAACTATAGACTACATTTTTATTCACTAAAACACCTTTATGAATATACAAAGCTTTTCTGTACCATCTCAAGTCCACAGTGATGATAGCCTATTACACTTCACTTGGGTTTGGCATGATACAAAATCTAAATCCTCCTCGTACCCGGGCAATCCATCTCCAACAGGGTGAAGCAATTGTTTTAGATGGTCTGAGAGAATGGTATTTCATTTAGCCACGTCCTTAAGCAAACCATTTACGTATCGCCAATTGAATTCAGCTGCACTAGAAGGCCGGTACATATTGGCAATGAATGTGTTCAAACAATACATGCTCAGTGGCCAGAAACCATATTACAAATCACAAGCATGTATTTGGCCCAATAGTAAAACAAAAAGAATCCGAATTACGAAGAGCGCTCAGTATAATGGCCAGCACAAATCTATCCAATAAACTCATCGAGTCTCGCAAACTCAAAATGCAACACAGAAACTGGCTGAAGACTCATCAAGCTCATATAATTCAGCAAGATGGAGAGTTGATGCTAGCGTCTCTCATGAGCAAAAACAGTGCTCAAGCATGGAGCATTTTGACCTCAGCTTTTCAAGCATCTCAGCAGCCCTATCAAATAAATGCAGTATATGGAAATGACTGGCATACTTACTATAAGAATTTGTATGCAACGCAAGCTTCATCGAATGTCAACAATGACTGCACATGGGACACCTCAGATACTATTTCTTTGACAAAGCAGCCATCTTGATTCAGATTAATTGGTTGAGCAAGTCGAGAGCACCAGGTCCTGATGGTCTCACCAACTGCATGCTAAAAGAGCATCCTGTGGCATAGGCGGCTGTGCTAACTATTAATGCAAGTTCTACAATCCGGGCAAATCCCTCCATCCTGGAAAAAATCTATGATAATTCTCATATACAAAAAAGGCAATCGGGAAAACCCTGAAAACTATCGACCCATTGCCCTCTTAGATGTCCCGGGCAAGATATTTGCAAGGCTTTTGCTAAGAGATTTCAATCGATGAATAAAATCATACGTGTTGTCTGACGGATTCCAAACAGGTTTTGTATCTGACTTGGGCACGTCAGTGAATCTACTAGCTCTCTCGTTTATCAAACAGTGTAGAAAACAAACGGGCCAAGCAACATACTAGTCTTCATCGATTTCAAAAAGGCTTTCGATTCTGTGCCACGTGAACTGCAGTTTGCAAAATTGGAAGAGGCAGCATGTCCAGCGCACATTCTTGCCTTGGTCCCTCAGTACTATACGGGCACCTCAATTCAAATACGGCTCACAAAAGGAAGAATTTGATCTCAGTCCATCCCCACATCCAGAGGATAAAAGCAAGGATGCATTCTGGCTTCTGCCTTATTTGACTTATTTATAGCTGATATAGAAAAGAAATTAAGAAAAGTAATATCTGATTCTCCCAAGCTAGGCACGTGTGTTGTTTCTTGGCTTTTATATGCCGACGATCTAGTGCTTATGTCAAAAACTCCTAAAGGACTACAAAATGCATTATCAGCCCTAGAAACTTACGCAGCTCAAAATCAGCTTGCAATCAATTTAAAGAAGTCTAATGTACTCATTTTTTCTCCAAAACCATCCTTGCACACATACTCTTGACTAGTGCTCCACTTTCTGTAACTACCGCATATTGGTATCTCAGACTCAACACAAACAATAGTCTTCGAGATTTAGTGTACCAATCAGAGCTCAGAAAAAGAATTCTTACTACAGTGTGCCAAGCCTGCATGATACATAGAAAATATGGGAAGTTCTCGAATGAACCATTACTAATATTTTACGAACAAAAAGTTGTTACCACCGTAAAGTATGGAGCAGAGACCAAGGAACACAAATCTGCGCTATTCGGAGACAGACTTGAAGGTCTGTTCTGGAAAAGAGTGCTCTCTCTTCCAGCAAGTGAACTAATGGCTATCACACGATACAAACTAGGCTTGCTATCATTAAATGCAATGTACATGTGGAAAGTACTTAGTCTGTATAGAAAGTGTCTCATGCCTACCAGTCCAAATATGTTATCTGCTATAGCTACGCTTATAGAATCAGACTCCGATAAACCTTATTCCTCCTGGAAAGCGAAAGCTACGACTGCCATGATGGAGACTGATATCTCATCAGATCTACTAACCACTAGTCCTACCTGGGCAAAATTGAAATTGTGGCTTTACGATTGCCGCCTGACCTGGGACACCTGTATTAAATACAAACATGCGAAATCTGGACATTTCAGAATGAATTCTCTGAATCAACCAGAAAGGTACCATGAATGAATCAGGATAGGAGGTCAGCAACATGTCATCTCCTTATACACTGATAATGTTTTATTTTATGTGCATAGCCCAAGGGTACTACAGTAGGGCCTACACACTGGAGGTGTTGCGGAACATGGAAGTTTTCATGAGCTTTCAAGTGAATGTAGAAAAATCACTGGTGTTCCTGTTGGGCTCTCTGCAGGGTAGGGCAATACAGAACTTGCCGGAGGTGGGGCTGCGGTGGGAGGACGAATCCTTCTGCTATCTGGGTATCCAGATTAATCATTCCAAGGAGGATACCTTCTGGTGTAATGTAGGGAGGGCACTCACAGGGATAGATAAGATTGCTTTTTGGAATAGACTTCCCCTGTCCCTAATGGGCAAAATAGAGATCTGTAAGATACTGATTCTTCCCAGACTGCTTTACCTGTTTGCAAATATCCCTCACATGGCCAGGGCCCTGTTCTTTAAGATATTAGACAGCAGAATCACAGTCTTACTGTGGGGAAGGAAACAGCACAGGGCTTTGCTGGACACATCGCGCAGTAGATATTGGGAAGGGAGCTGGTCGTTCCAGACTTTCAGCTATGTTTCCTGGCGGCCCAATTACAGCACGCCGCCAGATGGTAGATAGGAGGAGGAGGGCCTGATCACTAATACCAAGGTTGTTACAGAGGCGATTGAGCAGGATGGCATGATTGACCGTGTCAAAATCAGAGGATAGATCGAGGAGAATGAGGACAGAAGGGAGATTAGAGTCAAGATTGGAGAGCAAGTCTTCACGGGTGTTCAGGAGAGCAGTTTCAGTGCTTCTGGCAGCTCTGAAGCTAGACTGGTGGTCATGGAGGCAACCAACATATTCAGTATGTAGATTAAGCTGGGAGGTGGCCAACTTTTCCAAGAGTTTGACCAGGAAATTAGTGATGGTGATAAGTAGAAAGTTAGCCGGAGAGGAAGGATCGGTCAAGGGCTTCTTTAGAAGGGGGTGCACAAGAGAGTGCTTAATGGGGAGGGGAAAAATCTAGTGGCAAAGGAATGATTAAAGAAATCGGCCAAGGCTGGAGCAAGGGTGGCAATGTGGTCTTTGATGGTTCGGGAGGAGCAGGGGAGAACCTACTTTGACAAGACTTTCATAGATCGCACTTGTCTAGAAGCATAGTAAGGGATGTTCTGGGGAAAGGAGGAGGATAGATGGCCTCAGACGGGCCAGGAGTGGTAGAGGAGGAGGCAGAGGGTGTAGAGGAAGAGAGGGTAAACAGGATGTCCTGCGTTTTAGTATTGAAATGAGAGGCCAAGGGCGTGCACAGGAGTGGTAGAGACTGCAGCAGCTCCTTGCAGTCAGGGTGTGAGTCCGCCAAAGGTGCAGGTGGAGAGGAAATAGCGGCGAAAGCCTCAACTGACACACGCTTCATGGGTCTGATGACCGAGAAGGTAGGCGGCAGTGCTGGAGACAGCTTGACCTGTGGGGAAGAGAAGGAGAGGTGGGAAGAAAGGAGAAAGTGATCACTCCAAGAGAGGAGTGGTGAGAGGGTTAATGAAGGGGAGGTTTGAGGAGATCAGAACATCCAGGGTGTGGCCTACAGAGCGAGTCGGGCCAGAGGGAAGACTGGGGAAAGAGAGAGAGAGATCCACAGAGGTTGCGAAAGAGTCCTGAATAAGGGCTGGTAGAATCCAGTTGGATGTTCAAGTCTCAGAGGAGGAGAAGTTGAGAGGGCAGCCCACTCAGAGAGGAAGAGGGTGACCTGGCCAGGCGGCCTGTACATAGTGGACACAGTGAGAGAGAGGCCAGGAGAGATAGAGAGCCTGCAGACCAGGCATTCAAAGGAGGAGTAGTGCTCCATTGGAATGACAGAAGCAGGGATCCACTCCGGGAAAATCAGGGTTACACCCCCACCGAGATGGTTGGTTCTGGGTTCGGTGAGGATATTGTAGCCATCGGGAAGGAGCGTGTCGAAACATGCAACAGAGCTGGTCATGAACCAAGTCTCAGTGAGACCGAGTACATCCAAATCAAGCTCTTCCAGGAGATGTCAGGGGAGTGTTTGACAGCTGAACGAGAGTTGAGAGTAACAATGTGGAGCTGGTTGCCACATTTGAAGGTCATACAGGGAGGGGTACAGGCCAGAGGTACAACTGCAGAAGTGTTGGAGGTGCCCGAGGATGGGCAGAGGAGTAAGGAAGAGGAGGCAGGGTACTCGGAGAGGGATATGGCAGTGCCTGGCAAATGCCTATCTAATGCCTATTCAAGAGACAAAACCGTTTGTTTTACCAGTGCTTGTTTTTACAGGAATTAAGCAAACAGATGCAAAGGCACAAATACTGCTTTTAAATCAGATGGCTGAGGGCACCCTTGATTAAGACCGTTTTATTTCATGAGAAGCTGGTTTGTAGCTGAAATTAAAACATTATCTTCCAGAGGGCCGCACAAGGATAGACTTAGAATTATCCCATTATCCAAGGGCATGCGTTTTGGGTGGTGTGGGGCAGCTATTAGGCGGTAATGGCCTGAGGGACTAGCATGGCTATATGTGGTCAATCAGTGTATAAATAAGCAAGCAACACCCACAGGCTGTTTGTAATTCCTCACTTCGAATGGATTGTGTCCTCCCACGTAGTCCTCATTCATGAAATCTTCGTTTCCAACTTCAGCTGCTTCAGAAAATGTTTTCCTCTCGGCATAGAGTGCTGTGTGTCGAGACGGTCGACTTGATGTCCCTCAAGGGCTTCGATCTCGGCTGACGTCATCTTCGAGTAAATACACCACATACAGCGCCCGTTGATTTCAGTTCCATTTTTCCGCAAATGCCTCGAGATTAACAGTGCGCTACATTTTTCTCGGAAAATGTATCAAAGATGGCCTCGTCTTCAGCTCCGTATACTCCGAAGACGTGTTTAAAAAAATGCCTAAAATGCGTTGTCAAAATGTCCATCACGGACCCGCGTAAGATATGCCTCTGGTGCCTGGGTGTTGAGCATGTAGCCGGCGACTGTCAATCCTGTCAGTTGATGACAGAGAAGGCCTTTAAAGAGCGCAAAGCTAAGCCTTCAGTGGGTAGGATTGTCCCCAAATCCCCTTCCATGCCTTCTAAATTTGGGTCATTGTACGAGTCGAGAGATTCTGCTCCTCACAAAAAAAGATCAAAAAAACAATCAGACACTACTCATCGTCATCGGAAAAAATTTAAGAGAAGGCATAGATCACCTTCTTCTTCCTCGTGTTCTTCCTCAGAAAGGAGCGTAGTAGGCCCGATGAAATCTTCCTCCAAAGAGGAGTGGGAACTCTTTAGGAAGAAAATGTGCAAAATCTTTGAGGATCAAGGCCCGTTCTCCTCAAAGCATATGAAAAGTGACTATGCTACAGTCGAAGCCAAGCATGAAGCCAAGACGAAACCCAACGCACCCTTGAGCCCGGGTCATAAGCCTAAATCTACTCGAGAATCTTCCAGTACTCGACGAGACGAGAAATCGTTGAAGAAACCGTTGAGCCGAGGCTCAAGTCCCTCAAAGCACAAGACCAAAGTAAAGCCGTCGACACCACCAAAGCAACTAATGTCGACATCATCGCCATCAACGTCGATACAAACAACATCAACGCCTATTGTACATTCTTCAACGCCTTTTGCACAAAAAAGCCAAGAAAAGGTTTTTAAACCTTTACCTAAAAAGGATTTCTTCAGGCCGTTGACTTCTATATATGAGGGCAATGAAACCTCTGATGATACCCCTCCATGTAGTCTCCAATTGGATACACCTAGTATTCAAAAGATAATAGAAAGCTATTGATACAATCGCACTGCGCATGTTGCCCAAAATTCTTTAATGTAAGCTGAACAATTAAATTTTAGATCAGCAGACACATGTTTCGAGCTCAGCTCTTCTTCTAAGGCTGTTATGTTACACGTGATACAATATTAATAATTAATCCAAAATCAAAAATAAAACCAACATCAACATTTAGCAGACACCAGACATAAGTCAGACATGGCACAGGGGTTCATTATCAATCCCAAATGGTACAATCATTCAGACCCGAATATATCCCACAAGAAACAATATTATATACACACAGATATAACGCAAAAGGATACATGTTCCCCATCCATGAGGCACCTCAAAGAGAGGCAAAAAAAAAGAGAAACATATATACAATTACGTCACCATATATTCATAAATAACAACATGAAGTGCGGTGTTTCACATCATAACACTCTCTACTAATCTTTATAATGTATACTATAAATAGCCCAAACAACATAGGATTACATTAAAGTGCACCTGCATGTACCTTGGTATTCCTTATGCACTCATGTTTAGCGAGTCCAAACTAAGATTCAAGAAAGGTTACACAGATAGTGTTAGCTTCTTTGCGCCCCACTATATCTACATCTACAAATCAAAATGCTGGCCAGGCTTAAAAAAAAAATATATAATATATATATATCTCATTGTACCTACATCAATTCAAGTCAGAAATAACACCTCATTTAATCCAAAAAGTTGTAAATTCACCAATCACGTATAAACAAAAATACATATTTAAATAGCAACATAAAAACTCAAACATTAGAGCAATAAGAACTGCCCAATCAATCATAAATAATGTGAGAATTAAAATTTAAATTAAACCCTCCTTACCGCACAAAACACCACAATATATCTCCTCGCTATTGCGGAATACAACACTGCTGTAAATCCAATATGCGAAAGGTACAGAGGCGAAATGTCACGCCGTCCAAAGTAAACCAAAAAAAAACACAAATAAACAAACAGAGGGAAGAATTGATGGAGGGGAACTAACATATGTCCCACACTTTCACATCCCCCCACCCCCTCGCCCATGCTAACGCCACAAACAAATAACAACACGTACCTGAGCACAGGCTTTCGACTTCTAACCTGCCACATGCAAACGGCCCCTGCCGTTTGTGGGCTGTTTATGTTCATGCCCACTCGACTGCTGCTGTTAGTACAGGCACATGGCCTGACCCGCCCGTCAAATTTGTGGGGCTAAGCACTACATCTGCCTAATGTCTCTAAACACAGGGATTGGCCCAAAATCAGAAAGTGGATGATGCTCACCAATACACGTATTACGTCCCCACGTGCATCACACGCAGAAAGACTGGCAGGTGAGCGTAAACCTTTTTGTTGTAAATCCTTTTTGCATTACGTACGCCCAAGCCTACCCATGCACGGACCTCCACGTGCCTGGTTGCTCAATATCCTCACAGTCAAAATGCTAATAAGGCCGTCCTCGAAAACTCAAATGCCGTTTTTTCTCTTTTTGGTATTTACATTTTTTTCCAAACACTCTTATTGAGCCTAGCTCCATACAAGCTGTCCCTTACATACTGGCCTGCATCCCACGAATAGATGGTGTGCACGTGTACCGACAGTATTTGCAATGGCTGAATCTAAAATAGTGTGTAGCGTACCCAACGTGGAAATACTTTCCATGCCTCCATTGAGGCTTGATTTTGAATTAAGGGTTTGAGGAAAAACCCCTTTGTTGTTGTTGATGTGACACTGTGGACAACATGTTTAACATAAGTGTACATGTACTCACAGGTACTAACATTTTAAAATTAATAAGAGACCCTGAACAATAATATATGTCACAAAGACATTGTATATGAACAAAAAGACACCTTAAAATCTAACATCATTTTTACATGGTTATAACTATTGAAATATCAATTGGAAACCTGACTCCAGCTGCCAGATCACAGAAATACTGATAATTTGTGATCTATGTTGAGGCCGTTCTGTACTTACTAAATAGGCGTGCCTCTAATTCACGTAGTTTGAGTTATAAGTTACGCCCTCTCTGTGACAATATACCCATCGCCATGCGCACAAACTGTATATATATCTTTTTTGTCATCCATTTGATGGAATAGTTGCCAGTCATTAGTCAGTGGATACTTGGCATCCTGGCTCGCAATCGTATAAAAGTGCTCTGGAATCCGAATCTTATGTGGCCTGAAAGTACTCCCAATGTCATGTGCTCCACATACACAAATGATACAATATACTACATATTTCGAATTACAGTTGATAAAAGTATCCACATAATATTTACCCACTGTACCAAAATCAACTGGGAAGAAAGTATCCTTTTGCTTGATATCTGTGTGTATATAATATTGTTTCTTGTGGGATATATTCGGGTCTGAATGATTGTACCTTTTGGGATTGATAATGTACCTGTGCCATTTTTGACTTATGTCTGGTCTCTGCTAAATGTTCATTTTGGTTTTATTTTTGATTTTTGATTAATAAGAAGAGCTGAGCTCGAAACACGTGTTGGCTGATCTACAATTTAATTCTTCTGCTCACATTAAAGAATTTTGGCGCACATGCGCAGTGTGATTGTATCAATAGCTTTCTATTTACAATTGGTGGAGACCTGGGCAAAGGATCCACGTTCAGATACATTCACCCGCCGCGAGTTTGCCACCATTGATTAATTGGTTGGGTTTTAATTTCGTATAGGTGATGACTGTCTGTACAAGCGCTGTAGTTTCCAGTCTTCTTCTGCTCTGTTGATATTTTTAGTATTCAAAAGAATACTATTCTAATATACCTGAACGTTTTATTTCAGAAGAGGTAGGGGTCAGGGAGCTACATGACACCCTTCAGACAGCTACTGGGGTGGACACCTCCCCAGAACTAGATTTTGGGAAACAGGACCCTGCCGATCAAGCAGATGCATCTTAGAGAAGTCTAATGTCTAGAGTGGTGGAATACCTGGGATGGAGTAGACCAACTCCTGTATATTTCAACAGGCCGACCTGACTGACAGGGTTGCAGCAAACTGGGAGGCTCCAGAGTCCAGCCCTGCAGTAATTAAAAATGTGACCATAAAATACAGGCCATCCAGTAGCGACCATGGCTACCTGTCAATTCATCCAACTCCGGAAAGTCTTGTAGTACAAGCAGCTACATCTGACTCCAAGCAAGCTGCATACCCAACCATACCCCCTAATAGGGATGAAAAACGCTTTGACTCTTGGGCAAAGAAAGCCTTGACTGCTAGCAGCAAGGCTTTAAAGTCTCCTAATTCCACATGCGCCCTGGCAAAGTTTACATTCACCCTGTGGAACTGCATAGCGATGGCGGCTGATCACATCACTGAGGGTGACGATAAAGGACCTGATAAGGGATGGCAAAGAGGCCATGTGTGAGTCTCTGCAATCAGGTCTGGAAACTTCTGACAGCGATTGGATGGTATCGTTGGACCATCAGGATGCTTACTTTCATGTGCCAATCCATCACAAGCACAGGAAGTACCTGAAGTTCGCCATTGCGGTTCTCATTATCAGTTTCGAGTTCTACCATTCGGGCTGACCTCCGCCCTTAGTGTTTTCACCAAGTTAATGGCAGTGGTGGCAGAAAGTCCCAGGAGAGGGGGTATTCACATCTACCCCTACCTGGACGATTGGCTGATCAGGACACGTTCACGCAAACAGGTCCAGGAACATCGCAATATCACCTGCCACTCTCTCCACAGACAGGGCTTCTCCCTCAATTAGAAGTCCCACATGATACCATCTCAGAGACTCCAGTTTATTGCAGCAGTCCTTGGTGCATCCTTGGGAAAAGCCTTGCCACCCGAGGTGAGGGCACAAGACATTTTGCAGATGGTCACCATGTTTCAGAATGCCCAGTGTCTTCCGGCCTTCAACATTTTGAGGTTGTCCGGCCACTCGGCATCCTGCATTTTTCAGAGGCACTCCTTAGAATGGGATCCCTTCAATGGGCTCTTAGAACACAGTGGTCACAATTCTCAGGCAGGATGTCAGACGACCTTCAGATTCCTAGCAGATTCTCATAGGACCTTCGGTGGTGTTCCTGCTAGGAGAACATTCTGAAAGGAGAACCTTTTTGGCAACCATGGCCAGAGATAACAATAGTGACTGATGCCTCACTCATAGGGTGGGGAGCCCACGCCAACGATCTGACAATCAGCAAACGCTAGTGTCCATCGGAGTCCAAACTACACATCAACCTTTTGGAGCTGAGGGCAATCAGACTAGCACTGAAGGCCTTTCTGCCCAGTGTACGGGGAAAGAATGTCCTGAATATGACAACACAGTGGCCATGTACTAGCTCAACAAGAGAGGAGGCGTAGGGTCACTGCCACTGTGCAGAGAAGCAATGCAGCTCTGGTTCTTGGCAATTCATGAAAGAATCTCTCTATCAGCAGTTCACCTAGTTGGAGAGGACGACACATTGGTGGACGCTCTGAGAAGCCAGAGCACAGTCTCCCACAAGTGGGAACTAGCTCATTAAGTCCTTCAAGAGATCTTCACCCTTTAGGGAACTCCTCAAGTAGACCTGTTTGCGACCATTGTCAACCAGAAGTGCGAGCTGTTCTGTTCCAGGGAATTTTCCCCAAGAGTATCTCTAGTAGACGCGTTCGTAGTGGACTGGGAGTTTCTACTCCTGTAGGCGTTTCCTCCAATCCTCGTCATTCCTCACGTGATCAGGAGGTTGAGAAAGTTCTGGAAATCCATGATCCTAATTGCCACCTTCTGGACATGCCCATCTGCCCTCCACTACGTCTTGGACTAAGAGGACCTTCTTTCGCGAGACGAGGGTCGGGTTTTCCATCCAGAGGTCAACACACTCAGCCTTCACCATGATTTCTGAGAGGCTAAGGTACAAGGATTGGGGGCCTCCCGGATGACGTAATGGAGATTTTGCTTTCGGCTAGAAGGCCAGCAATGAAATCCTTATATCGCTGTAGTTGGAACAAGTTCTGCAGTGGGTGTAGAAAGAAAGATATGGACCCTTTTCAATGTGATACACCTGTGGTGTTATCATTTCTACTACATTTGGCAAATCTGGGGCCCCATATTAGAACAATCAAGGGTTACCTAGCAGCGCTTTCCATATTCAAGCGCACCTCGGAAGAGTCATTCTACTACAAAATACCTGTAACAATTCAATTTCTTAAAGGACTCATAAATGTGTTTCCTCTGACACCATTTTTGACATGCACTCCGTTTGAGCCACCCCATTCCTGCCATTTAAGGGTGCTAACTTACAAATCGATTTTGTTAGTAGCGATAACTTCAGCCCACAAGGTGAGTGAGTTGCCGGGATTAACCTGTAAACATCTTGTTGACCACCTTTTGCAAAGATAGGGTTGTCCTTAAAGTCAAACCCTCATTTCTTCCTAAAATTGAATCAGACTACCATTTAGCACAGAAAATTGTGCTTCCGGCCTTCTATCCTCCCCCTCATCCTAGCAAGGAAGCAGAAAGGTTTCATAAACTTGATCCGAGGAGAGCTCTAAGCTTTTATGTTTTAAGGATGTCAAAGTTGTGACAACACAACCAACTTTTCATTGGTTATACAGGGCATAAACTCTGTTACCAAGCAGACTCTATCCATATCTATGGATGGCTATTTCTGAGTGCTACGGGTTAGCTTGGAAATATCCCGCAGAAGGTTTAAGAGCTCATTCCACTAGAGGCATGGCAACTTCCTCTGCCCTTCAGTGAGGAGTTCCGATAAATGATATCTGTGAGGCTTCTATCTGATCCACCATCCACGCATTTGCAAAACATTACTGTTTAGACACCTCTAACAATGAGGGAAGATTTGGCAAGGTAGTTCTCTGCTCCATACTAGACAAACATCAACTCTTCAATTCTTACTCCCTCCTCCAAAGGAACACAAATACTGCTTGGGGAGTCCATCATAGATGAGGAATACATAGGATGACACAATCCATTCGAAGAACAAGTTACTTACCCCTAGTAACGTTCTTTCGACTGGTTGTTCCACCCACATATTTCTCATCGTCCTGCCAACCTACCCCACTGTAGAATTTCCGAGCTTTGGAACTTGCGCTCTTCTAAGGTCTGATAATGTAAAGGCACTTGTCAAGGCCGTTAATTCTGTATATGGGTGGCGAAAAACAGAACTGAAGTCAACTGGCGCTGCGCGTGGTACATGTACTCGACGATGACGTCAGCCGAGATGGAAGACCTCAAGGGACATCGAGTCGACTGTCTCGACGCACAGCGCTCTCTGCCGAGAGGATCATTTTTTACGAAGCAGCTGGAGACAAAGATATCATAGATGAGGAATACATGGGAGGAACATCCAGTCGAAAGAACGTTACCAGGGGTACGTAACTTGTTCCTCTCATCTATCTCCTATCCTCACTTCCCATGACAATAATGTTGGCTTATAGGCAGCACTTGTAACACCACCTAATAATAAACTCCAATAACAAATATTAGCAAATTACTTCTTAACAAGGATATATGAGTGGCACTTAATGTAATAGTCACTTCTTGAATGGATTTTTTGAAAAGCATGGTCTCCTCCCTGTTAACCAATATGGCAATCTAAGGCACAAATTAAAAAGCTCTTGCAGTCTATGACCACAAAAACACAATTTGATAAACAGCATGTTCTGGATATAAGAAATAATACAAAAAGCCTGCTGTTTAGTGGACTTCCGAAAGGGTATTTGCTTCATTTGCCCCTTTCACCTTCATTTCATTCACACACCCATGCGGCTCGCTCACACACTTGATCTAATGTTGTTCTTTCACCAGTGTTTGCTATGAAAGCATTGTAAAGCAGTGATTTGGCTGGCACAAGAGAAGGAAGGATACCTGTACCTACAGTTTGATTTCTTTTGAGCATAGCTTACTGAGCCGCTCTCAAGATACTGAGCACTTTTGATTATCTTTTTCGTTGGACACTAGCAATAGGATTCGTGCTGCACCAAGTTCCTCGGAATAAGCACTACAAATTGCTGCTGTACTTTTAGGTTTTCAGAATTGAATATTTAGTGAATAGATTAAAAGAAACTGGTCACGGCACTTACGTGAAGGTTGGCTTCTTGAAGCTCCAAATACTCCCTTTCCAACAGCAAGTAAGCTCTGGAGTGCATGGTACGAACGGATCCAAGGGTCTTTAGAACAGCTGACATAAAACAAAAAAACAAGATTTCTAAATGCAATGTACCCAAGAAACATCAGACAATAAGAGAATGAGCTAAAATCGGCTGATCCTAATGCGATCCATCACCAAATTTAGTTTTGCACTCAGTTGACCCCAGGTAGAAAAATTGTATTTAACACATCAGAAGTGGCGCTGATTTATGTGAAGCGCCTTGTATATTTAAAAAATATTGGACACCCGAGTAGATGGTGTACTATACATATGAGAGAGTTTTTTACATTACAAACTTTAAACCATTTACATAGTTATTTCTGATCAAAGAAGGCCACACAATGAATGATTGGTCATTTGGATTGCATATTCACAACAATGTTTATAGAGTATTTAAGCTGCTACTTTCATAAATACTCTGATTCATTAGCTCACTGGCTAGCATGTAGCGGACAGACAGATGTGGAATGAGAAATCTCTCCTTCCCCAACAACGTCCAAGCTCAGGGCGTCTCAACGCTACACATGAACAGGATAGGTTGTGTAGTCCAAAAAGAATGTCCCTTAAAACCTGAGCATGGCATCTTTCAGATAGATAGAGAGACATACAAAGAATACAGTCTAGTTATAGTTTATGTAATATTGCCACCTGTTTATTATCATTATTATTCTTAATTTCCTATTTTCCTAAACAGTTTTGTTCGCTCTAGAGCTTTTTCCCATTCTTAGTGTGGTCACTGACTTGCAATCAATTGTACTATAAACTACATGAGATTAAATTCATTTTAATGCAACTTTATCAAAGTATGTTCCGTCAATTATTCATGAATTATGTGTTTTCACAGAAGTTCTTAATGTTCTTTGTAGTCAAAATGTTGAGGTCAGATTTCAGCACATAAATACATTGGGCCATATTCTCAAACCTTCTTTGGCACAAGCGATGAAATGAACTCTCTCTTGCGCCAAAACAGATATGCCGTATTCCGAAAGGGAATTTGAGTGTGCACACATTCAAATGCCCCAATTTAAAGGGGGTATTTCTGAGCAAAGAAATGCACAGAAAACAGAAAACATTTCCAGCGCCAGCAGCCACGTTGCAGGCTACTGACGCTAAAGTATGCAAGGAGGCCGGCAAACGCATATTTTGCGCTGATGCAAAACTCACAGGAAAGGCCAGTAAAATAAGGTGACCTACGCAATACATAAAGTGGCAAAGTAAAAGAAAAAGCATGTCCTCTGCACTTTTTATTCTATGAGAATCTGGGAATTGCCTTATTTCTTTTAACAGGAGCACTCAGCTCGCAGGACTTCTCTGATCACAATGCCTCAAATGCAGACTGAATCAAACAGCAATCTACTGCATTCCAGGCACTCCTGCATTCGAAGAACCTCAATTATAGCAATAAAACCTGATCTAGCATTCCGGATCAAGTGGTAACGACCAGGGGCCCAAGGTATACCAGCACCGGTGCCACCCAATCCCGCCCACCGAATCCGTTTTATTGCCATCAGCACCCCGGGTTTTCCGTCCAAAAACCCAGGCTGCTGACAGCAATGTATTTTGTTTGAATCAACCGTACGCACTTGAGGCGTCCCATTCATTGAAACAAAATACTTACCCAAGATGGCTGCCATTGAGATGGAGTCCTTCTTCCATTTCCATATCGACCGTGGAACGCGGAGCAACAGTGGCGCCACAGCCAAAGGACTCAGGTAAGTGGGGTCAGGGGCTTGGAGGAAAGGGAGCAGTGACTGGAGGGAAAGAGAGGTTGGGGGAAAGATGACTGGGAGTGTGAGCAGCCTTCAGGTTGCTCGGAATACAGTCTTGGATTGTGAGATCCATCCTGTGAGCCAGGCAAACTGATTGGCTGGCTCCTCCACCACGGGTGCTAATATTTTATTATTTCCTCAACTTCCTTGTTCTCCATACACCACTTTTACATCTTATGCCTGTAGCACATGTACTGTCCATCCCATCCTCCTCCTTCCTCTTTAAAATTAATTGAATCCAAATACCAGGCCCATCACTAATAGGCCAGCACAAACATGAAAGGTACCCTTCCAAAAACTCACTTTCCTATTTTTGTGGCATAAAACCTTTTTTTTCCAATAAAAAAAAAACATTAGCACCCATGTTATACCAGGATTCTAATGACAGGCTTTGCAGTATACAGAGCAGTAACGTCCCTTAGGCCACATTGAAGACTCACGTTTAAGTTGGACATGTCAACTCAGGCTAGCAGGCCATTTATAAGGCCAACGATGTCCACAAATATCGCCTTATTAGGACATTCATTGAAATACTGAGAGAGGGTCAGTCAATCATATTCTGCAGCATGAAATACACATCTGGAATAGAACTTTTTTCAAAGCACTGTAATTGAGCATAAGAGTTACTGTTGAAGGAAGAGACAGTGAAGGTGGAAGCATGGGAGGATTCAATAGGGCTGGAAAATTCATTTTGGAATAGCATTTGGACCCTCTCAATAACTCTAGTTAATCCCTTTACCCTCTTTCTTTTTAAAACAGTTTATTAGTATTTTGCAAGGGTATAATATAGGATCTTCAGTGCAAACAGGAGTGCACTATGCGCAAAACATGCATAATAAAAGTTCCCAGCTTTAAACATAAAAGCCTTCTAAGATCCCATCTGTCAAAAAAGAAACATTTACAAATTGTAAACAAAGTCATCCCAAAACTGAAAAACCTTACACAAAAGGAAAGAACAAATAGAAGATGGGGGAGGGGAGGATTAGCTGATGGATGCAAAAAAGACATTCACAGACACTACTGAGACACTACTCACGGTAGGCATATACAACATTAAAACGATCCCCACACAGATTGAAAATGTATATATTTGTATTTATTAGTTGATAGCAAGTTTAAGTCTAAACCATCTACTATATTTGACATATCTATAATATAATAATGCATCATCTACACATAAAAAAACATCAGATCTTTAACATTTTACGAAATCTTAAGAAATTAGAATTTATATAGCATTTAGAACTTATCTAAAATGAAAGACGGCCTATAAAGCACCCTGAATTGAACTTAGCCCAAATAAAAAAAAACTGCTTTCAATAGCGTTTACGTGCCAGATTAAGTATAGAACCTACAAATAAAACATGTAAAACATCATCAACCAGAAAGACGGCACATGCATTGTTTATATTCCATGTAGTTCCAAGTACCACATATTTCAGCAATATTCAGTTGCATTACATTTGACATGAGATAGAGGAACTCTGATTGAGAGGTGCAGAGATTCTAGGTAAGATTGCAGAAACATGGGCTTTAGTGACTAACAATAACTTGTTGTTGAATGTTTTTTCGAAATCCAACTTGAACCAAGGTGATTACTAGTTTGACAGTGCACTATCCTTATAGAACCTTCAAAATATATTCAGCAATGTTTTTTCTACAGGCATCCAATAATGCTATTTGTTGATAACTGGCAGAATTGTACTTTATATTAATTTCAAACACTGGTATAATAGTACCACGCCAACTATCCAGCAATTTAGCTTCCTTAATTCGCACCTTAAATGGAGCATTCAGAACCACATATCCATTTTTGTTGTACCTGGTAGCCTGAACTGCAGTCAGTCACTGTGACCTAGAGGGACTAGATGCTAAAACGAAGGTTTTTATTTGTTGCACTGTGGAAGTCACTGATACCAGAAATTACAGTATCTCATAGGCAATGCATGATCTAGTTTCATGAGGTTGATAATGGTTAGACAGATATATAATCCACAGTTCCTCACTAATTGAACAAGAACACACAGGACTCATGTGACCAGAAATACATGCGACACATTCCCAAAAACCTTTGTGTCCTTGTTACATGAAACGTAGCTAGGTTGCACCATGTTCATTCTTGATATACATGCTTTTGGATTAGTCATCAAGGCTTTATACCCATTTGTTTTTGTTTTTTTAGCTCACATCCCTGTGGCTAAACTCTAGTATGTACTAGGAACCAAACATTTGAGGCCCCACCATCCTTGTATCAGGACTCCAGAACATTCATTAAATTTCTTAACATTTCTTTACATTTCTGAAGTCTTTTTGTTTATGTTTATAACAAAGAAAAATGTTGACACCCCCAACGTAGCGCCAGGTGTGTAGCTTGCTTCAATTGTTGGAGATTTAATTGGCGGAGTGTCCGATAAAATATAAATTCACTGACAAATTATGAATGTAGCACTTTTTTTTTATTGTCACATGTGTTTCAGCCCGACTTCGACATTTTTCAAAACAGGGCTGTGCATGTCAACATAAGGTTGAGTGAGTATTGAACACCAATGATACAGAATTGTCACCGAAAAATATCAAAAACATAATCCATATATAGAAAGAAAACAAGGGATGGGGGAAGGCAGGATTGAACGGGACGAGAGAGAAAACAAAAACACAATTTCCTGTGAGTCTATGATTCATGTTTCGCTGATTCATTTAGTGAACAGGTGTATACCCATAATGATAGAGCTTGGTGACATTATTTTTTTTTAACTTAGATGTTCATTAGAATTTTTTAAAATACAGTACAGGAGTAAAGCACAATCAATCATCAACTTTCCTTGAACACTTACCCCCGCTCTTTCCCCCATACCCCCTTAATTGAGTTAAACGTATTGACCATTCAACCAGTTAGAACAAAAAGACCAGTTACATAACATGAGCAAAATTTAAAAAAAAGGCAAAAATTCTACGGCGGCACCAGACCATTGTAGAGCTCATAATTCCCCCTCTAGACAATTCCTTCAGTGTGGGCCATCTCGTTAACTCGTAGCAAGAAGTGTGTAGGGGGACAAAGAGTAGGTTTGACACTGCCCCATTTCAGCATAAAAATTCCCCATTCAATATGAAACGACTCCAGGCGGTCATTCACCATAGCTGACAGTTTTCCATACGTGAATGTCCCACAGTTTGAACAACCAGTCATTTTTGGAGGGTAAGGAGACCCACTTCCATTTTTTAGCCAGGGCCAGTCTCCCCGCCCTCAGCATAGCTTCAATAGGTTTTGGGAACCTTGGCTCGTTACTTTCCTCATCCGGGACCCCCAAGAGGAGTTGGAGTGGTTCCAGCTCAGGGGATATTCCCACAGTGTCCCTGATGCAACTGAGGACTTCAGACCAGTAAATCTTTCCTTTGGGCAGGACTACCACACATGAAACTAAGAGCTGGTCTGGCCACAGAGACAGGGACAGCTGGGGAAGGATCCTGGGAACATTTTCTACACGGCTGGCACATACCTCCCCTTAGAAGCAGAGTACAGCGTTTGCAAGGTCCTGCCCAACAAGGAGGTAAGCAAGAGGAGATATTAATGCTTTTCATTGACCAGGCTATTGTGATGCACAGTTGCATAACCAGAATGCAGGATGATAGAAAGAGCATCCCGCTCTAAGTCTGGGAGGAGCCAATCTATAGTGATTTCAGACGCCCCCCACTGATATCGGTTAGGGGGCCTCATGAATAGAACTAGTTAACAAGTGACAATGGGGATATAACACTAACAGAGGGCTCAGAAACTCATTTGCGTTCAACATTATTTAATTAGGCTGTGACTGTCCTTCTGACACTAGAGAGGTTTGAAAATCCCATATAAGCAATGGCTCTGCGGACCATTCGTTAAGCAACTTGCCAAACTTCTAAACATATTTGTGCCGGGATGTACGAACTACGGCCTCTTTCAATAGTGTACATTATTGTAATTCTTTTTTATCTCTAGAACCCAGGGAACAAGCCCTTCGAGTCTGCATTCTTTCAACCTATTGGTATTGGCAGACGCAACAACAGGTAAGCTCAATATCCGAGCACTGGTTAATTATACACAGGTGCACACCAAATCAACTGGGTGCACTCATATTTTTTGGGATTTTCATTTCTCTAGGTACCCAATGAGGGATAACAAGGTGACCAAACGTCTTAACTTTGGTATAGTGAGAATACAGAGGTTTCAGATCCAAATCCACAGGATATTATATCCTAAAACATGACCCTAGTTCATTACTGCATGAGTGATTGGGTGCACTTTGCATTTTGTCATTGAATTTAAATACCAATGCTGGCACTCAAATGAGGGTTAATAATGTCACCAAGTGCTATCATTATGGGTATAAACCTGTTGACTAAATGAATCGGCAAAACGTGAAGACTCACAGGAAATTGTTTTTTTTCTCTCTCTTGTCCCGTTTGGTCCTGTCCACATTCCCTTATTTTCTGTATACATATGGATTATGTTTTTGAAATTCTTCTGTGACAATTAATTCTGTATTATTTGTGTTCAAATACTCACTCAACCTTATTTTGACATTCACAGCCCTGTTTTGAAAAGGGCCCAAGTGGGACGGAAATAAGTGTCACAGTAAAAAAGGGCTACATTAATCATTTGTCGCCAGTGAATTAATACTTTTCGGACACTCCGTGAATTAATTCTCCAAAGATTGCAGCAAGCTACACAGCTGGCGCTACGTTGAGGGTGTCAACGTTCCTCGCAATTATTTGGAACTTAGGTTTGGTTATGCCTTATAGACATGCATCAGTAGCGAAAGGTTGAATATCTAATTGAATTTGGAATACTTGGACAACAGTGGCGCAGAGTCATCAAGCGATAAACCCAACTTCAGTTATAACCATATGTTTATAAACTAGATTTTTCCATTCGAAATTCGGTTCACAGAGAAAGTAAACTCTTTAATTACATCACTCTCCAGAGCCCTTTCACACCATAAGATATGTTCATATGCCCTGGCCTCTAATATTTTGTACGATCGTGCTGTCCAATCAAACTGTACATCTTTTACTATGCTCTGATCATAACAGGAGCCTTTCTGGTACATGTTGTTTGATCTAATTTGCACAGGAAGTCCTTCACTCAAACTATACCATAGTCGAGAATTGACAATTATCCATTCACCCACAACAAATATAGATTGGTTGGAAAATCTTACGAAAATCTCCCGATCAAGTAACAAAAACAACTCAAGTGCAGGAGGTGCAATACAGATTTTGCTTGCTTGTCACATCCTTCACCAGGACAACGAGATGGTCAAACTAAAATCGATCTTTCCATGAGGTAATCATAAGGCTTACCAGGAGGTAAGTAGGCATTAACAATATGT
This sequence comes from Ambystoma mexicanum, assembly GCF_040938575.1. Lineage (NCBI taxonomy): Eukaryota > Metazoa > Chordata > Amphibia > Caudata > Ambystomatidae > Ambystoma > Ambystoma mexicanum. The sequence continues at coordinate 1,227,078,634 of NC_090922.1, forward strand.
CATTTGTTCAAAGAATGGGTGGGAAGTGGGACCCACAAGCATCACCTCAGAAGCCTGCATATTTAAATGTGTACAGGGCAAGATTTTTAATTTTAAGGATGATGTATCATGAGATTCACTCTCAGTAGACCCTGGTGAATGATGGAAGAGGTATTTTATTGACTAAAGGGGTGCCCCTGAATTCTAGGTACGAGCTGATACAATTGAAGATTCTTTATAGATTGCACCATACACCAGCAAGGACTGCAAGGTTTCCCCCTACTGCAACGTGTGTGTCACCCAAGTGTCAAGTGTCACCCATTGACTTTATGCATATTGTCTGGTCTTATTCTCATATTGCCCCTTTCTGGGCAGAGGTTGCCGTTGCACCCTGATACAATAGTGCCAATCCAATCCTGCTGGGTGATATTGAAAAACGTTTTTTATCAAAGGCAGATTTTTCACACTAGCTTGTTTGATTGCTAAAAAGCATGTATTGAAATACTGGAAATCCTGTAAGAGTCCAGCACATGCTGAATGGTTACAAGAGATTACTAATACAAATACTCGAGAGGCGGCCTAGCGTTCCTTAACTCCCGTCACTTAAAGCCAAGGAAATAGTCTTTATTTTGAGAGTGTCAATAATGTTTTATAAACTGCAACATTATACTGACTTTGATGTTTTCAAATGCTCTAAAAGTCCCCGTTTCAATCATTGGGACCTTGATGAGTTATTCTGATTGTTTTCTGCATTTAGAGTGATATATAAATGTATACTGTCATCGTTACAAGATCTTGTTTTGTATGCATCATGCCGACTGCTAACGTTTTTAAAAAAAAAAAAGAAGAAATGGCAGGTCATCAGTGTGCAGCTGAATGGTCTCTATATAGAAAAACGTACAGTTCTATTAAAATTATTTGTGAACGCTGCAGCCTGTGTGGGACGGAAACAATTAAATGGAGCATATTTCAAAATGCATAAATATGTAGTATTTTGTATGGTAAAACCAGGACATGTGAACCCATTCCTACACATTTAGTTTAGATTCTGTGCACATTCTATATTTACAACCAAATGCATATAAAGCCACTGAGTGTAGAAGCTACTTGCATAGAGCAGAGTGTGCAGCTCATGTTATGAACTAACAGCACAGCAATGCGTAAATGACACATTCAAATCAGTGTGAGTTCAACAGAGCCTGTGTCAAATGGATGCCTTTTAAATTACATATGGCTTTTCAATATTGACACACGTACAAGTGTGTGTTTGCTAAACACAGTTGTAAGTACATTACATGAGTTAAGATAAATAGCTTGACTTAGTTTGCAGTGTTCATAGTCTGTTTAAAGAAAATGTGACACATTTGATACTAGAAGAGGGCAGTGCTGCAACCCATGAAACCATGCATCTTTGGAGGGTGCAAGCTGACGGACCAGTGTAACAGCCATTCAGAGTGCATACTTTTTAACAGCTGGTTCCGAAATGGCTCATTTTATGCCAAGAAGGAGGGGGGGAGGGGAGAGAGAGAGAGAGAGAGAGAGAGAGAGAGAGAGAAAGAGAGAGAGAAAGAGATCAAGAGAGAACAAGAGAGAGAGAGAAAGAGAGAGAGAGAGCAAGAGAGAAAGAGGAAGAGAGAGAAAGAAAGAGAGAGAGAGAAAGAGAGAGAGAGAGCAAGAAAGAAAGAGAGAAAGAGAGAGAAAAGACCTCCAAGGGGTACCCCTTCTTTATTGATGGGGAACTCCCCCCCCCTTCACTCCTGGCTTGGAGCTATTTCGAAACCTTGGCTTTATGCCCATTAGAAAAGGTGCATCAAGAGGGGGCAGGTCACTGGAGTATGCAAAATAAAGCCCTTGGTGAGGTTGAGATGTGATGGTGAGCCAGGACTGACTGAGCACTGATGGACAGTGAGGACCGAACGGATGTGGAGAGTAAAATACCTTTTTAACAGTGGGGGAATGAGAAGGAACAAGATGTGATTAGTCACTGACAGGGTGGTTTTACCAAACCTCATAGTATGGTACATTGATCAGTTGATGTTATATTGTGGCTGGATCCTGCCAGGAGACAGGTGGAGTCCTGCTTGGAGGATGGACATTTTCAATGTTTACATATTTCCATTAAACTGTGTGTCTGTTCAAATATGCCCCCTCTCTCGCAGGTCTTCAGTGAGGAGCTGGGTATGGATTCAGCTCGAGTGATTCAAATTCAAATAAATGATCCCAAAGAGTGCGAAACAAGAGCTCTTCATCAACCCAGCCCCAGGTGTGTAGGTGAAAGTATTCTATCGATTTGTAAAACACCCTATCTACCTTCCCCACACATACCAGACCAGCACACAACAGAGGAAGATACATACATAAGGGAGTGTTGGCAGGGCACATAACGTTACAACAGCATCATTAATATCTTAAACGCATGGGGTTGCCTTGTATCTAGTGCCAGGCTCCTTTAAATGAAACACAAAATATGTACTGTATAATAAGTAGCTTAGTCACTGATGTGTACAGTATGCAGTGATAAAATCGCGGCAAAAATGTCTCCTGTACAAAATCTCGCCAAAAATGCAGTGGTTTTACCAGTTAAAGTGTGTACCCCCCATTACACCATTTAAGGGGAGCGGGGGTGTCCCCCGCATCCTTTACATGGATTGCGGCGGCAAAACCACGGCCTTTCTGCCGCAATATTTTGTGTCCACAGCCATTTTTGCAGCGATTTTAACACATGGAACCATGTGTCCATAGTCTAGAGTCAGATGGTGAATGCCAAGTGGATTAATGGTGAATGCCAAGTGGATTAATGGAAATTAAATGAGGTATATGCTGCTTCATTATACTCATACATATATACACTGAAAAGTAGCATCTTCAAGTAGGTAAAAGCAGACCGTTACTCCAGATTTCAGCGTGTGGTAAGAATCTGGTAGCTTGGATGCCCCTCTCCTGTTACACAGGTTAGCACTGTATGAGCTCTCTACCTACATGGTTGGGACTGATGGTATGAGTGACTGCTGCCTGGACTGCGTGTATGCCTGAGAACGTGATTGGGAATGAGTCATCAGTAAGACATGGTGTTATGTAGAGTCATGTTCTTTGTCTTGTCCTCGTCATGCTGACCACCCTGTTTTAGGCGTAGAATGTGGATGTACGAAGACGCATGTGCAGCTCAGAGAATGTTGGCAAGTGTTGAATGACACAAATGGGAATGTCATTTGGGGGCTGAGCTCGTATAAATGAAGTAGACGGTGGGTGTTTCCTGTCTTTAATGTACTCATAGGTCTGTAAGAAACTTGAGATAATAAAGCTTTTAAATTCACCTGCCTAGCTACCCGCGTCTTCTACGAAGCAGCATGTTTGCTATTGCTTGAAAGGTCAGCATGGCAGAGAAAGGAGTTGTGCATATAGACGGAACCTCTTTGAGAAATGCGTTAGATTACGGTTCTATTGTACCGATATTTAACAGGAAAATGACAGCGACTATATAGATGGGGGGGAGGAGGGTTAAATAAAACAAAGAGCCTTTTCCCTGCCATTTTGGCACAGTGCTCTGGAGACAAAGTAAGCGAAAGATGGCGGATTAACCCGAAAAGTAGGGGAATGTTGCATCATTTAGTTCCCACCCACTTCGACCTCTGCATCTACAATGTGTCCTCTGGTTTCGATATTGCCAGCACAGTAAAGCTTTACATTCCTGAAATGGTTTCGAATGCTTACTGCCAACTATTCACAATTAAGAAAAACTCATCTGTACAACTCCAAGCCATCCCACTCATATTTGTTCTTCTGTATTTGTTCATCTGCTAGCTAACCTTCTTTTCGTATCTCCAGTCTACCTACTACCTTCCTCTACTAGGCATGCGAGGTCCCTACACGCTACCTCTTGGCATGGTGCAGGCCCTGTAAGGCAACTACAGTGGTGATGGGCATAGTATACATATTTGTTAATATAAGATATAGGAAGTTCAAACTCTACTAAACGCACAGAGGTGAGTATTATGCGGTCCTTCCTTTACTTATTCTTTCAGCAGCAAAGCAAAAATCAAACAATAAACTACGTATCCCAGTCGCATCTGATCCTTCAGTAGTTGTCTTTGAACTTCAAATATAGCGACTAATGCTAATGTTAAAGGACATTTATACCGCGTACTATTACCACCGGAGTGGTCCCCTGTCGCTCTGGTGGATCTGAAAGTTAAGAGGGTAGTGAAGGTTAGTAGGGTTTAGCGGGATAAAAGGTAGAGCTAGTTTATTGATGTCCTGTTGGCAGCTTCAGTTAGGTTAACATCGTTCGCTGAGCATGGGTGCGGTTTACGGATCGGAAGACTCCCATGTGTTGTTATGCCGAGACTTTGTGTGGTTTTGTTTTGTTGTTGCAGTGTAGTGAAGTGCATGCGGTTTGTTGTGCAAGAAAGTGGTTGTGTTCATTTAGGGTTTAAGCGGAGAGTTGTGGTTTTTTGGCACATGGGTTAGTGGGGTTACCTCGTTGTTTTCGGACATGTGTTAGGTGTCTCTGCCCTTGCTATCTACAGGAGAGTTGCTTTGGTGGTTCATTCGTCTGGTTCTAGGCGAGGTGGCGACAGGTCTATTGATTTGTGGGCGGGAAGTTGTTGATGACCTCCCCCTCCACAGGGTTGAGATCGCTAAGGTTGTGGGTTGCTCTTTGGTGGTCAGTAAGGTGTACCTGCCCTTGTCTCCCTCCTGGGGCGCGGTCTCCGCCCTCCGATTCATAAGCACTCCCTGTCCGGTTTGGTACTAGTTAATTATTAAATGCTTCTTCGTCACCAGCTACGGTCCCTGTCCCTTGGCCTTTGCCTAGCAGAGGGGTTTGGCTTGGGAGAGGGTGAAACCAGGGTTTCCTCTCTCCCCAGCTACATCTTAGCATGTGCAATTGTTTCTAGCATATTCTATTTCCATTGGTGTCTGTTAGTTGATTCCGTCCAGTTCAGAGGTGAAGAGTCAGGCTTTGAGTAGTTTGCTGAATTTTAGGTGGTTTTTTGTATTGCGTATTTCTTTTTGAAGTGTGTTCTAGGTTTTGGCTGCCAGGTGTGAGAGCGAGGATCCCCCACATGTTTTTCTTGTGTATGGTTTTGGTTCCAGGCGGATGTCGTTGCTTGATCGGAGCGTTCTTGTCGGTTGGTAAATGGTTATTTTCTTTTGTAGGAATTCTGCTCCTTGGCCGTGGAATGAGCAAACATAGTTCCATCCCATGAGCCTGGGCTCAATAGGACCTCATGTCCTGTTCACAGCACCTCACCTTGTTTAGCTCTGTGCACTACCATATTTTATTGGTGATTTATTAATAAAGTGCATTTGATGTTGATAAAGTATTAGACCGTTCTGGGATTGGTTTCCATTCTGTGCAGTGGGTTTTCTGTGACCAGTGTAGCTTTAGAGCAGCCGGTCCGAGTGAGCATGTGACAAACGCGGAGCAGCATAAGCTTCTGCTCCAGTCCGGCACTTTGACCGGTCATACTTTCATTTTCTGCAAGCACATGTGCACAGCATTCAGGAACCCGAATCAAGCATTGGCTCCTCCCATTTGCAGGATTTCTGCCAAGGGCATGGTTAGACCTAGCTGTGTATCGTTATGCTTGCATACTATGACAGCTTGTGATTTCGCGAATAGACATAGATACATGCCAGGGAATTATTAATATGTACACAGCCCCCTCCACTCCCTAGTCTCATTTTAGACCACTCAGTGAAGGCAGAGGGCGCAAATACATGCACGATACCTTGATTGATGAAACCATACCTTGATTGATGAAACCACATTGAAGGTGTTCTGCTTCACCATGCACTTTTTCCCTTGTTCTGTGGCAATTAGTTTAATCTGCAGCTATAAACGCACAATTTGCGATTAATATTCCAGGCAACTATTCAACAGATTTTCTCGCAGCTCAATATCCCACCATTTGACAAAAGGGGTCCCTGTACCTTCCAAGTAAGAGATTGACGAGGTAATTCATAGATTTCAGCGCAGAGGCAGCACACGCAAGCAGCGCAGAGAGGTAGCGTGCGCCAGCGTGCGCCAGCCGTGTGCACTAAAAGCATTTTGGCGCACCGCGTATTCATGGAATATCGAAGCCATTTTGAGCGCTGGCGCTGAGAACATCCCGCAGCGCCAGTTACGCCCCCAAGAACGCCCCTTGCGCAAGGATAAGGCATTGAAATCCCCAATGCAGTGCAAAGAGCCGCGCTAACCCTGCACCAGTTCACAGGGCCGGTAAAGTGTATTATGGGGGTGCGCAGGAAGTTTCACACGCAATATGGCCTTGTGCGAGCGGGGTACGTGTATCTTGGGGGTGCCCGGGAAGTTCTACATGCGATAGGCCTTGGGCGAGCAGGGTACGTGTATTCTGGGGGTGCGCGGGAAGTCTTACACGCGATAGGCCTTGGCCGAGCGGGGTACGTGTATTCTGAGGGGTGTGCAGGGAGTTTCACACGCGATAGGCCTTGTGCGAGCGGGGTATGTGTAACTTGGGGGTGCTCAGGAAGTTTTACACGCGATAGGCCTTGTGCGAGCGGGGTACGTGTATTCGGAGGGGTGTGCGGGGAGTTTCACACGCGATTTCGCTGGGCGAGCGGGGTACGTGTATTCCTGGGGTGCCCCAACGCGAATTGGCAGTGTGTGTCCTCCCAGGTGTGCCCTCACCAAGCCCTGCAGGCAGCCCACAACACAGGGGACTACCCTGCACCCCTGGCCATGTCCCCCAGCCAGCCCACATGTCATCATGCACAGGTGAGCACCAACACATGTCCCCCTGTACCCCCACCCACCCAGCAGTGACAGGCACCTGCTAGCAGGCCCCGACTCATGTTCCCCTGCACCCTCACCCACCCAGCAGTGATAGCACCTGCCAGCAAGACCCAACTCATGTCCCCCCAACACGTTATCATGATCCACAATCATGGGCCTTATGGCCACCCAAATCACACCCCACGCCACCCCAGTCCAAACACACAACCAAGATTTACATCCGCCCCCCATTGAAATCCCCATCACATGATACATCCCAAATGGCAAGTATGCACATCAACACATGTCCTTCACACACACAGAATGGGTGCAAGTGAATGAGAAAACACACAACGTGACATGCATGAAACCAAAGAGAGAATACCACACATTGAAGTATGAAATAAAAATGTATTAAACACAAAAGCAAGGGAATGAAATGAAACACACTATAATGGAAATAATAAAGAAAAAGCTGCATGTCCAAAATATTTTTTTTTAAAAGTGTGAAAGCAGAATCCAAATCAATCCAAAAGCACATGGGTCCAAAGTGTCTGTCCGTCAAAACAAATCCAAAGTGAAAAAATAAGACAAATCCATTGATCCATGGAAAAAAAGAAAAAAAAATGAATTGAAATCCAGTGTTGAACTATATACAAAGTACAAATCCAGGGTCCATGAGCCCAACCATTGAAAGGAAACCTACAAAAAACCCTACCTAATGAACAACTATATACAAAAAGGTGGGGCATTGTCCAAGCGCCCCAAATTAAATAAAAACAGAAAGGAAACCTAACACTAAAACTATATACAATGGTGGCAGGCAAGTCCTACGGCTCACTTGTTGATTTCCCGGGCCAGGCCATCATCGAACTCCTGCTCCACATCCTGGAGGCGGGCCTGCACCATGGTCCCGAGGTTTCGCAGGGATAAAGCCATGTCCACCTCCAACTCCCTGCGAATTGCCTCGAGGCACTTAGCCCACCTCAGCGCCCTGTGCATGGAGTTCTCCGCCCTGACCATAGTGAGCCGTGCCTCTTCCGCCCGCCGCCGCTCCACATCTATTTGCTGGCCCAAACGCTGCCACATGGAAGACACTCCCAATCTAGGGTCCTCCTGCCCTCCGGCCGATGCCTGCCCCTCTGATGTTGATGGCCCCGAGCCATCATCGCTCCCACCTTGAGCCTGCTGCTGCTATGCCTGTGTCCTGCCTCTTGATGCCTGCACGTCGTCCTCCTGCTGGGGTGAGGTTGTTGGAGTGGCCACCCCTGCTGGACCACCGACTCCCGACTGTGGCAGGGATGTGTCCTCCACCAGCCTGGCCGCTGGGTCAGAGGCAGCTCCACAGGGTACCCAGGTGATACATGGGCCGGAAGATGGCACGGACGACATCTGGCGCATAGGGGGTTCAGGTGAGGAGGGGGTTGATAGAAGGTCCAGCACACGGAGGAATCCAGCACTGGTGACCCGTCCTAGTAGGTCGACGCGGTCAAAGAGGCATCCGAGATGACATGCAGAGTCTTCACAAAAACACTGCAGGTCATCTTGCATGCCCCGTTGACGCAACGCCAGCCCAGCCAGGACAGGCTCAACACGGTCCCGGATTGCCACGTCCACAGGGAGAGGAAGGCCAGTTGTTGTGCGCTCATCCCCTCCCTGAGAACGGGTCTGGACGTAGGCATCCCTGCTGGTGTGGGAGGATGCAGTCACAGGATCGGGGACAGGATTACACACAGGCACCTCTGCGGCAGCCTGTGCTGCCTCCTGTCCCCTGCCCCTGGACTGCCCCACTAGCACCAGTGGATTCCCCCCTCCAGACCCCGTGTGTGTCCCTTCCACGGCCTTCTCCTCAACCAAACCCCCCACCAACCTAGATGACTCCGTGCCATCTTCCTCCATCGGACACTGTGGGGTCTCAGCTGCCCCTTCTGCTGCCGAGGAGTCCACCTCCGACCTCTGCCTCTTGGACCTACCGTCAGCATCTGCAGCCACGGACGTGGCACCAGACTCCTCACTCCCTGATGAAATGACAACATGGGAGGGGAGCCGGGCCCGCTGCAGACAGGGAGAGATAGAACACAGACATCAGGGCACTGTACAATGGTCTGATACACACATGACAGTTGTACATGAGTGGCAGTGTCAAACTTCAGACATGGCATCACACTCCCCAACACACATGTCATTTCAACTCACACACATGAGCAAATCAACAGGAATGTTGCACCAGGCAGCATCATCCATACACAAACAACAGCATGAGCAGCCGAAGGTGAGCCTGACGTCACATGCAACACAGGGAGTGAGGAACACATGCACACACGCCACCAGACATACATGCATCTTTCCTTTCAAATCGACCCTCCCAGGTCCAACTGGGGTCCTTCCTCTCCGACATCTTTTTCTCCACCTGTGGTGTCCCCCAGGGATCTAATCTCTCTCCCTGGCTGTTCAACCAGTATCTGGCACTCCTTGCCCACCGCATCACCGCTCTCTGCCCTAATTCCCAGTGCTATGCGGACGATACCCAGCTCACTTTCAGGCTACCCTCAGCCTCCCCCTCTCCTTCCCTCATCTCTGACTGTCTGTCTGCTATCCAAGAATGGTGTGCCGCCAATGACCTCTGCCTTAATGCCAGTAAGACTGAGATTCTACTCATCGGTACTCCCACTCCCTCCTTCCCTGTAGCTCTCTGGCCTGCCTCCCTTGGCCCCCTCCCTGCTCCTACCTGCAAGGCAAAAAACCTTGGGGTCATCTTCGACTCCACACTCTCCTTCTCTCCTCATATTTCTGACGTCGCCAAGAGGTCACACTACCAGCTGCACCTCCTCAGAGGTATTCTTCCCTTCCTCTCCTTCCCCCAGAAGCTCACTGTTTCCCGAGCCCTGGTTCTCTCGAAGCTGGACTACTGTAACAGCCTCTATCTTAATCTGCCTGCCTCCACTCTCCGCCCTCTGCAACTCATCCAGAACAGAACTGCGAGACTTGTCCTTGGCCTCAAGCCCAGGGACCGTATCTCTCCAGGACTGAAATCTCTACACTGGCTCCCAGTGGCTGCGAGGATAAAGTTCAAAACCCTCTGCATTGTCCACAAGGCCTTCTGGGGCCTGGGTCCTAAATACCTTCAACTCTCTCTCCCAAATATCTTCCTTCCCGAGCCCTTCGCTCATCCGCCTCCAACTCCCTCAGGGTTAGCCGCTTCTCGAAGCAACGAGCTGGGGGTAGATCTCTCTCCGCGGCAGGGGCCTCCCTCTGGAACAGCCTTCCTGCCTCCCTGAAACTTGAGGAGAACCATCTCCGGTTCCGGAAGCACCTCAAAACCTTCCTCTTTGCTTCTGCTTTCCCTCTCCCTCTCCCCTGCTGAGCGGCTAATTAATTTTCACTGAAGCTGCACTGATCCTGCAATTGGACCACTCTAAACGGCCTCGGTCCTGGGCCCTGCCACTCTCCACTTGCACTGATGCCCTGGAACCCCTTTGCACTGCGGGTCTGTCTCTGTATCCCTACAGCCCCCCCCTCCCCCAGCACTTGTTCTGCACTTACCTCACACTTGCCACCAGCTGGCCCTATTTATTTATTTATTACGTACGCCTCTTACCTTGTACTGCACTTCCCCCCTCCCCTTCCCCTTCCACTTTTCCCCTCCCCTACCCCTGCACTTGCGCGATCTGAATGACACCTGGCCTAGTAGGATCGTTTTCTGTCTCGCCTTGTACCCCCCTCCCTGCCTCGTCGCGCCTTGAAACACTTGTGTATAGGCGCGTTACAAATACCATATCATATCATATCATATCATACATCTCCTCCACCTGTCGCAGTGATAACATTGCCATCCATGTCACATCTGGCAATCAGCCTCCTACATGTCAGTGTCAAATGCATCCATGGTGTATCACAGTTGCACACTTCTCAAATACACACACATGTACATAGTGCAGATACATGAAGGTGGAACCAGCATCCATGTGTGACACCACAACCATGCCACAGTACATACACAGAAATGCTTACCAACACATACACCATCAATGTTTGGTGATTGGTCACCTATGACAGCTGATGATTGCTCTAAGCGGTGAAATTACCTGAAACGCAGAGCAAAGAACAAGCTGGCTTCCAATCATGCCTCTACTCTGGTGACTGGCAGTGGGTCTCCGCCAGAGGAGGAACAACTCACTGAACATGAGTCTATTGCTGGAGCATTCATCACAGAGGATCAGATCCAACACATGGGAGACCTACCAGATCTTGAAGCAATGTCCGGTGAGTGACCATGCATGTGTGTGCAATCCATGTGTATTTTGCTTGGGTGAAGTGTTCCGATTGAGTGCCAGGTGAGGCTGTGTAGTTATGACTCCTATGGGTCACCCATGTGGTCCCTCCAAACCATTCCCCAACCTTCTGTTTCCGTTTCACAGTATTCCTTCTGACCGCAGTTGACAACTTGCACATGATTACTGCACTTGCCCTTCAACTGTCCTCTTGCCACAACTTTCTTCATACTGTTTTCCTGTTCATTCTGCCTGATTGATGAAATCATTAGCATTTTTACCACACATTTTTGTGGCATACTGTCCCAAATGTGACATACTTCAGTCATAGATTACACCGCACAATGGCCCACATTTTTTAACTTATTATGGGAATGATTTGAACAATCAGGCTGATTGAGTAATGTGCGCCTACACATGGCCTACACACAATCATTTTGGGGCCCTGTTTGAATGTTGAACATGACAATTGTATTCTATCATGACGAAGTAACCAACCATTGATGTATCGATGTGCCTGCCATCACTGCATCAGTGTACACTGGCTTTGTTGCAGCGTTTGGCACGTGCGTTTTTTGTCACACTTTTTTCCATGTTTAATTTCATGATGTCCATCTCACATGGATGGGTGACAGTACTGATTTGCTACCATCTGGGTGCCCTTGTCTAATCTGTCATGGCTATGCTACTTGCCATCTGTGTGCTGGCATGTGTCATGCATTTGGATTGTCCATGCCACTCAGAGGCTAATGTGCGATGCCAATGCTATCCAGCATGTAGCACATGTGTTGGTTTTCCATCTTGGAGTCATCAGTGTCTGCTTTTCGACTCCCCTCTCAACTCATTGACAGTGCATGCATGCCAGAGTTATTGTCATGTGTGACATTTGTCATTTATGTACTGGATGTCTACCTCGTAATGCCTATGTGTGTGCGCTATGGTGCTTATGCCTGTTTTCATTAGTTATCTTTCATGTTTTTGCAGGTGATGAGGCACTTGATGCTGTTGAGGAGGAGGAGATGGCGCAGAGCCAGGAGTACTCACAGCCACAACCGGGCACCAGTGGAGGACGCGGGGTGGTGGTGGGTGAAAACCCAATCCTCCTACAGACCATACTGTCCATGGGTGTCTCTTGGTACACCTCCGGAAACCTCTTAATCAGGTGCTGAATCAGACATTGAGACATATGTCCCGTCGCAGGTGAGTGTTTCTGGCAGGGATGCTGTTCTGTCCAACCCACCTGCATCGGGGGTAGACCCCTCTATGGGGATTTCAGTGTTGGAAAGTCCGCCTGTGGCGGTTACGGATGCAGGGTCACACTCCACAATATTTGCTCCTGTTCCTGGGCCAGAACATCAAAGGAGGAATGCAGTCCTGCAGCCTCAGGCAGTTCCAGCACAGCAAGGTCTACATCACCTTGGCCCAAACAGGTGTGGTGCCCACCAACGCGGTAGTCGTGTGCCACCAGGCAATACTGTGTGGGAGAACTCCATCAACACTATAGCAGCACAACAGGGGGCATCGTGTGAAATGATGGCTCAGGCAATGCATAGGTTGGCCACTTCCATTCTCCCCCCTGAAAGGCAGATGGCGCTCCAGCAGCAGGCAACAGAGTCCATTTGCCACTCGCACAGGGAGGACATGTTGGCGTCCGACAGGGAGTGACGGGCTGGACTGGAGACTCTGCGCACAGCCATATCAATAGAGTCACAGGCCCCCAGGGAAGCCCTGAGGTTGGAACACAGCTCCCTCAGAGATACTCCGTTTGAACTTGAGGTGTCCCGGAATACAATGGCAGAACAGCAGCTGGAGCAGTTGACACGCACACTCTCAGCTGAGCTCCAGGCAACCTGTCAGGAGATCCGGGCATCACACAAGGCCATGTAGGCAGAAATGCGTGCTACCCGTGAGGTGCTGCATGGGTATCTCCGTACCATCATCCTGCAGAACCAAACCTTTCAGACCCGCATGCTTGCTGCCATGGAGGAGCATGCCAGGGCTTTCCATGGTCTGCCTCCCATATCACGCCCACCTTCTAATGTACCACCAGAGGGTGATGACAGCGACGGCAGTTCTCCCACTGTAGCGTAGCCGTGCAGGCCATGAGCCCATGGAGGTTTTTTTTTTCTCAACATCCACGCATGTGGGTGTTGGGGTGCACCCTGTACCTCGTCCCTCCTGGGTGGCCTAACGGTCTATACATTTTTTCACAGTGTGTTGCTTTGTGTGGCTCCCACAGGCATTCACTGTGTATTCCACCTTGGCACATCCAGGCTTGTCCTGTCTTTGGGTTAGAAACTTGGGTTCCTGACACACACACACACACACCCCTCCTGCTTCCCCTTTCCATGGGCTCACAAAGGGTGTGACCAAGTGACAGTAACTTACACAGTGACATTGGGCTCCCATAAGTTGTGTGGACAGCCTGTAGTCAAAACTGTGTATACATCCCTATTGGGTATTGTTGTAGAAATCTCCACTGCATGGTGGATTTATGTATGGTTCTACATCCATGACTTTTTCCTTACATACATGTACCTTCTTCATGTCTTAACAAGCCCGTCTACTTTGCAAATGCAGTTCATGTTGTATGCTGTACACTGAAACATTTGCCTACCACCAAAACTCTGCAGTTGGAAGGGGTCGATGTGCTGCCTTAGTCAGGTTGTGACACGTGCACTACTTTAATTTTTTATTCTCATTTATTGATCATGTACTGATGTTTTCTCTTGCTGGTAAGTATTTGTTCATGTGTGTTGTTTTTTTATTCATTATTGAGAGCAAATTGTCCGTGGCCTTTTTCCATCTGGGACAGTGCACTTTGTGACACTTGTGTCATGTGTTGTGCATTCATTTGGTTGCTTTCACATTGCATGCATGCCATGGTGTGTTGAGTAGGTGAGATGGGGAGGGGTTGGGTGACATGCCACTATTTTGATGTGATATTTTGCAAGGGGGTAGTCCTTCATGCTGCATGAATGTGTGCCTTTTTCTGACACAGCATTGGGTGTCTTTGAGTAGCTAGGGATGCACACAATGTAGCACTTCTAGGTGAACAATCTCAGGCTGGTATGGTTGTGACAGTTGACTGTCCCTTTTGTCATCATTGATTGTGAGCTGGTATGTGCCAGGCCTGAGTGCACTCCGCAGGGGTGGTATTTTAGGTGAAGTAATTTGCCACAAGCTGGGTGCAGGCTGCCTCACCACGTGCCCTTTTTCACCTCCCATGCGCAGCGGCCGTGCATGTGGTTGGGGATGTGGGGGCACCACCATGTCCACAGGCACGCCCCACCGGGTTGCAACGTTGTGCAGGATACATGCTGCCACTATGATCCTGCACACTACTGGGGGTGCATATAGCAGCTGCTCACCAGAGCGGTCAAGGGAGCGAAAGCGTGACTTGAGCACTCCGAATGTGCACTCCCCTATGCCCCGGATTGCAATATGGGCTGTGTTGTATCTTACCTCGGGTGGTGTGGTGGGATTCTGAATTGGCGTCATCATGTAGGTGCTCAGAGGGTAGGCACTGTCCCCTGCGGAGGTGATAATGGTTGTCATTAGTGGGGTTTTCACATTTCTCAGTCTCTCACATGCATGCATGTGCAGAGGCATTTATACTCGCCAATTAGCCATGTGTCGCCATGCCCCCCAACTTCCAGGTCCCGGTTTAGGAGTGACATTCTGAATATGAAACTATCATGGCTGGACCCTGGATAGTTGGCATATACTGAGGTGATGATTTCCTTGGCATCACATACAACCTGCACGTTGATGGAATGCCAGTGCTTGCGGTTTCGATAGATATGCTCAGTGGCCCTGGGAGGACGTAGAGCCACATGGGTGCAATCAATGGTACCTAGCACTTTGGGGAAGTGTGCGACCCCCGTAAAATTCCTGGACAACAGCCTGCCTTTCTGCAGGTGTTCTGGGCATGTATATGTGCCTGCGGACTGAGGGGCGTGCAGTCATGATGGCCAACACCTGGTGTAGGCAGCATGACTGCGTGGCCTGTGACACACCCCCCACTATGGCACTTGTCCGCTCAAATGAACCAGTAGCCAAGAAGTGTAGTACATTGAGCACCTTTTCCAAGGGGCTCAGTGCTTGGGAGCACAGGGTGGGTGATGTGAGGTCATACTCCCACTCCCTGACCAGTTCGAGGATTATGTGCAGTGGAAACCTGTACCTCCCATACAGCTGGTCTTCAGGCATCACAAAAAGGCTGGTCCTAGGTAAAATAAATGCAGGGCCTGGCTATCCTCCTCCTCCTGCGGTGTCCCACAACCACTGCTGCGAGGAACGGTATATTAATCGTAGCGTCTGAGCTTGTTTGTTGTTTGCGTGCACTATTATGCTGCGCGGGCCTGCTTACGCCTGCTTCCTGCTGGTGTACTCGTTTCTGGATTAGCGCGTGTTTTTTGGTGCACGGCTTTCCCTTGTTCGAGTCCATGAATACGTGTGGTTAGCGCGCATGTGGGCGTTGCAAGCATTTACCTCCTGTACCTCCCCCGTAACACCCACATTTTCACACGTTGTTCCCCATTCTGCATGTTATTGTAATGCTCACTTGGTATCCACAGGGACGTCACTCAGCCTGTTCTGACCTCTTGCGACCTCAAACCCTTCCCTGGAGGCTATTCGACTGGAGACTGGGCCTGAAACACAGTATTGGTAGAGTTTAACTCCCTATTGTCTCTGTGTGCTTGAACCCCTTCTTCCCCGGACTCCAACCCTTACCGTTGATCCACAGCTCACCTTGTTTTCTTGGATAGTGTGCTCTCCATCCTGCTTTCAGCGCAGGGGCGCGTTGTTTGATGCGGGCTCGTTGCTGCCTAGTTACTTCACTGGCAAGAGTCCGACAGGTAAGTATGAGTCTTTTGAACAGTTCTCTAACTTCGTTCCTTTCCTTCCTTAGATGATGGCCGGCATCCGGGGATGGCGGCGTGCTGCTGAGATGCGTAGCGCTGAAGGTGAGTGAGAGCGTGATGCGCGATGCACCCCTTTCGTATTTGTATTGACCTGAGTTCTTTTTCTGTGTCTTTTAGGTGCCACAACATTTTCAGCGTGGATGGCGGTTATGAAGATCAAATGCGGTGGGTAAGCACGGAATGCGGCGCCTCTAGATGTTTCCACGCTAACCTGGAGGGTCTTTTCCCTCTTGCAGATGGATGAGAAGTTCCGGAGACAGTGTTCCCCCAGAGCGGCTGGGATTCAGGTAAGCATTTGAAGCTCTTACAGTATTTAAAAATAAGCGAATATTTGCAGAATGCTTACTAATGCCTTTTTTCTGTTCTTTTCCCCTTTCCTTAGGAAGCGGCGTGCCAGGATGGGAATGACACCGCCGAAGATGCCCACAGAACAGAAGGAGCGATGAATGATGGGCAGAAGCGCCGCAAGGTAAGGCTGTTCCTAACTGTGTTCTTGCAGGAGCTGAGCGCAGAAGAAAGATGCAGGCCTACTGGAGACCGATCCGAACAGGTGAGTGTCATGCTGCAGGTGCAGAAAATGCAAAGCATGTTTCTCAGCCTGGGTGTGGCTTAAATAGTCTCTGGGTATCCCAGGTGTGTCTGGGCTGAACCACACCCAAAAGACTAGACCACACATGCAGTTCTGGGAACCGAAATATGTGGGGGCATCCATCTTGTCCCCATCAATGCACTACAAGTCCAATCCCCAATGTTATCCTATGGGAGTGAGTGAGTCTGGTGCCACAAGCGCCAAGTCTGACTCCAAGTGGGTCTTTGGAGGGATGGAGAGGCCCTTGAGGGCCATGTAGGTGATTGTGGCCTGGCTCCAGCCTGACATCTTGGAGGGCTGGGGACATGAGGGGCAGGAATCATGACAGCTACGCCCCATGTTCCGCACACTTTTCTTGTGTGCGCTACATGATGTGCGCTTTCCCTGTGCGCGTTACACACGCCATTTAGTGACATGTCTGCCTGTGCGCGCCACCCACGGATTTGGCGCACATACCAGGTTCTACTAGCACAGCACATTCCATGAATCGATGAACGGCTGCGTGCGTGGCTTTGGCACGCGTGCGCTGCGATTTTCACTCTTGCTCTCCCCTTTTCGGCGCACATTTATTCTATTAATTACTCTGTTAATGGCAACCCTAGATTTAACCGGGAAAGGCTAGGTGGCAGAGCCTTCTCTATTGCCGCGGCCAAACTTTGGAACAATCTCCCCCCGCTACTTAAAGCCACCGCTGACCACTTCTGTTTTAGAAGAGCTTTGAAAACTAACCTATTCTAATTTCCGGCTCCTCCATTGGTTCCTCCTCAACTGAGCAGTTCTCCTTCCTAGCGCCATGATGCCTTTGGGCGACCGTGCGCTTTACAAATTGCAATAACATAACCCCATCGCTACTTGGTCTTGCCATATAATTAAATCAGATGCTTTGGCACTGTACTCGCTATCAGACTACAAGCGGCTACTGCCAGGGGTGATTACTGATTTTCAGTGGAGATGTTCAATCGCAATCACAATGGTGAGTTTTGAGTTAGTACATCTTTATATATAAAGTGGAATGTATGTATGTATGTGTGTACGTTTGTCCAGCTATACAAACCCACACAGTTGAACCCACATCTCCCACATTTTTTATGGATTCCTCTTTTGCCTGCGGCAAGATCGTAGTCTAAGTTTGGATGCAACATTTTTATATGCAGAACATTTTTGGGATGTTTTAGTTAATATAGAAAATAAAATGGCTCCCTTGAACTGTAATGAAAAGAAATGTGCAGTATTACATTTATATGATTTTGGATAAGTTCACATAGAAGCAACATGCCAGTTTAACACCACGTCTAACGGTTATACAATCCCAGCCCACAAATCAGGGCAAAGAAAAGATTGGACTCAAAAATCGAAATGTATTTAAAAGAATTAGATACATTTTAGACAACTGAGTCTCCAGCTTTACCCTGAAGCCCACTACAATAATGTATGTATAAAAATCATACAAAACAGCATTTTACTTGGCTATGTGAATCTCACTATGATACGTCCACAAAGGAATCCACCTTCAATCATAACCATCTCCATATAAATATGCTATATTCTAAAAGAGAACGGGACTCATCACGAGTTGGGCGGGAGCCGTTAAATGCAGCAGTAAAGCTATTACCGCTGCATTTAAGGGATGGCCGTATTGGGTTGGGTGGACAATTTGGAGTTTTACCTCCAGCTGTTTGCTGAAGTAAAAATCCTGCTTTCGGCCTGTTTTTCTGCGTTAAAACAGCACCAATGGACACAATGGGGAATGGGAACTTAGTGCCTTACTGCTACTTGTGATACAGCACCAATATCGCTGGACCGAGTAGCGGTAACGCTATCAGCGCTGGAGGTATCCTGGCTTTCAGTCTCTTTATATTTCTGGGCTGGAGACTTACTATTATCCAGTAACAGATATTTAGTTAACATTCTCTCCCCCTACCTTACTACACCTGGCTCTGCCTAAACATTGACAGACAGGAGAACGCAGAGTTTTTGCTCTTTGCACAGTTCTTAAGAAATAGAATTAATTCTTTAACATACATTTCGTCACGCAAATATAGAGTCTATAATATGGTCTCTGCTGGTGGCATTAACTGCATGATATCATCCCAGGCGATAGTGCTAGCTTTCTACTATGACCCACAATGACTCAACACCAGTTTTGACCACTACCTATATTCTCAACTAATATTTAACTTTACCAAGGAAGTGTTACGCTCACCTGGTTCCCACAGGGGCGTCGATCGGACCCGGACAGCTGCGGTCTCCACCAATGTGATGCGTAGTGAAGAGATGACCGTCTGGACTGGCCCGCCTAATCTTGTCTGCTGGACTCGTAGAAGTATTCTCCTGCAAGTGGAGAAAGGGATTTAGCCACCCGTGGACTTCAGTGATGGCCCCCCAACAGTTCTCGTTCTCCCCACTAATCACCTCCGATATTCCCTTTTGGTAACCTCACCTTATGTTTTTAAATGATGAGCTCTCCATCCTGCATGGCATGCAGGGGCACGTAGATACCATTTACTTCACTGGGTTGAAGGTACTGCAGGAGTTCTGGAGGAATATTGACTCCAGTGTCTATAAAGTTCAAAGAGTTCAATATGTCCGATGTTCACTCTTGTTCCATTCCCTCCTTAGGTTGCAGCTGGGTCCAAAAGAATATTGCCTGGAGGCAGCTGATGGCATTCAGGTAAGAGTCTGTATTACCAAACACCGTCCGGTAAAAGTTGCATGAGTTTAACTTGCTGTTTTCACTCCCTTTATAGGTGCGACATAGGAAGATGCAGCGAATGAAAGAATAATACCTCCGGTGGTAAAGCAGGTAAGCCTATGGTGGCAAAAAGATTGTCCTTGTTGGTTTTCTCGGCTCACCTTGTTATTCCTTTTGTTTTCCCCCCAGGTGCCGGGTTTCGACAAAGAAAATGATGGAGGCAGCGCCGAGTCGAAAGATGCAGTGGACTGGTGACTATAACGCGGCGCTGCTGCTGGCGAAGCGACGCGTGCTGAAATAATGTCCTTTCCAGGCTCAGGAGATGTGCTGGGTCCGGAATCAGGTAAGGAATCAAATAATGTCTGTGATCTAACCTCTTCTCCTTTCTTTGCCTTTTGTCTAGGAGCTCCGGATTCGAGGCGGGCGTGGCAGAAGACTGGATGCTGACTTACAGACACAGTGAGCGTCACGTTGGATGCAGAATAACACAAAGCATGGGCTGCTGTTCGGACGTGGTTTAAATAGCCTGCAAAGTAGTCCCAGGTAAGAAGTTCCCCAGAGCCACACCCGAGTGAAAAATAGTCCCTGTAATAAAATAGTCCCATCCAGGCCTCACGTTGGCTTGGACTCATTTGCAGCATGGTCTGCATAAGGTAAGTAAAGTCTATGAGCCTGGCGCCTATGGGTTTTAATGAGTATCTGGATGCCTGTTCCCGGGGCTGATGGACTCGATCGGGATGCCCGGGGGTAGGCATCATGACAGGAAGTCCCCCTTTAAGGTGGCAGCCAACATTTTCCAGTTTTGGATTTAGTTTTTCACGGCAAAGTGGAAAGGGTATGCAATGAAAAAATCGTGGCAAAAATGTCACCTGTAAAAAAAAAATAATCGTGTGGTTTGACCCGGTAAAGGTGTACCCCATGATACCATTTAAGGGGAGCAGGGGTTGCGGGGGTGTCCCCTGCATCCTTTACATAGATTGCAGTGGCAAAACCACTGCCTTTTTGCTACGATATTTTATGTCTATGGCCATTTTAGCCGCGATTCTAACACATTGAACCGTCGAAAGGGCCTTAAGGGAACCACATTTTACTTTGTATTTGATATATAAATAAGGAAACACAGTGCATGCATATTTATCAACACCGGTGTTCCAGTTTTTAAAGTGCACAACTTTCCAGGCTCGGATTCCCTTCTCAGATTTAACCCTGATCATAGTTGGACACATTTTCAGTTTCTTTTGATTTCCCCTTTAAGATGCAAATTCTGATTTTGGGAATACCAGCTTGGGACCCATTCAGCCAGATATCATCCTGTCAGCAAACCCTCAATTCTGGTGGCCTTTTTGGAAACAGCCACCAAGGGCAGGCTGGTCATCCCTCTGTCGACTGCTCTGGCTTCCTTCTCTCAAGGGACCAGTCTTCCCCTTCTGGATGGAATCAGTCTTTTTTTTTCGCCAATATCCAGTTTGTCCCCCTTCTTACTTTTTTCCCAAACTCATCTTCCAGAATCCATCCTTCTCTACTTCTGTCCCCTTGTCCTATGTGTGCAGCCTTATATGTCCTCTGGTCAAATGTGTGGCTTTCCTATTCCAATGCTGGGAGGAAAGCCCTCCTTATTGAGAAAAGCCAATTTCATGGTAATGCTCTAGTTTCTGAATCAGCTATGCTACCTTGATAAAAACGTATATTTTTAGCTTCTGCATCCTGAGGTTAACCGTTTGATATGTTACAGGATTGAATTCTGATACTTTTTGATGATTATATGTGTTTGAAACTCATCTTGTGATAATCTAATCAAATACCCTGGCGGCAATAAATCATAACACAAGCCCCTCTATGCGTCATCAGCATGTCAGATTGCTATGCTATGCCCCTTGTCACAATGTCAGTGCATGAAGTAACACCTCAATAAGTGCTCCTCCCTAACAATTAGGAGCATACCCGGTGCACTCCCCACCTTACCTGAGACTGTGTGATCTGGTTCCCACTGTTTCTTCCCCTGTTTACTTGTAGATCTACTGCTGGCTATTGCCCTCCCTCCCCCGTTAGATCCCCACTTCCTTGTTTCTATGCTCTCTAACCTTATTCTAACCCCTATGATTGTAAAGCGCTCTGCTGCTTCGGAAGCTAAGTGTGTGCTCAATAAATACCCTAATTGTCAGGAATTGTATCAATTTCACTGTCTGAGGCACATTCAACAATGTCTTTGGGTTTAGATCGACTTACCCGGCTTCAGGCTCGATGTATGGATGAGAAGAGAAAGGGCCTGTCCTTGTAGGCAGCCAGCCCGATACCCATTGGTAATCCAAGTACCAGGTCTGACCCCCACCCTCAGGGTAAGGTCCTGATAGGAGGAAACCACCTCTGGGGATAAAACCTCCTGATGGTGGCTGTGGAGGGATGCAGAGGTAACCTGGCATAGGTGGAAGGTGAAGTAAATCCTTTTGTGGCTGAAGAAAAGATGCCTTCTGAAGGGAGACCAGATGATAAAATCTGCAGTTGTACCGGTTGGTACTGCTACAAGGCTGAAAGAGTTGCAACATGTTGGATCGGTGTCAGGGCTGGAACTTAAGGCACCATCTTGGAATGTAAGCATGTAGCCGGAAGACTAGACTGCTGTCCAAACAAATCGGAAGGCATAATGGGATGCCACCCGTCCTGGGTAGCGCAGAACCCTAGAGGGGCTGAGCCCGCTTTACCAGGATGTAATCGATGGAATCTGTCAATCAAGGCAGGTGCATGAACATAATGTGCAGATTCCCAGGAACGATCAAAATGGAAATACCCCTTCCAATCCACCAAATACTGAAGAGAGCCTCAACGGTATCGAGCATCACATAGCTGCAACTTCATATTCTGGGACGTGGTGCTTCATAACCAGAGAGCAAGCAGAATAGCAATCTCTGGGAAAAACGATCAAGTACAGGAGTCCGAAGAAGAGAGGAGTGAAATACAAGATGAATCCTGGAACATGAGGCTGGCAGCTGTAAGCAAAAGGCCACAGGATTGATTCTTCCGAGAACCTGGTAGGGTCCAAAGAAGCAGGGTGCCAATTTAGATGGAACAAGATGGCAAGGCAAGTATTTAGATGACAACTAGACTTGATCACTGACTTGGAAGGGAGGATCAGGAGCTCTATGTCGATCCGCGAACTTCTTCATATTTTCGTATGCAATATGAAAAAGATTTGTGTCCATGATGTATTTCAGCGATAATGGCATCAACTGATGGAATCGAAGAGACAGGCGGAGAGTCCATTGGAAACATGCAAGGATGCAAGCCATAGGAAGTAAAGAACGGAGATGTGTTAATGGCAGAATGCACAGTTATATGCAAATTCTGCGATAGTGAGTAATGAGGCCCAATTATCTGCACTAGCTGATGTAAAGCAGAGCAGGAATTGTTCCAAAAACTTTTAAGTGGCACTGTTAGACTGTGGATGGTAACCAAAAGAAAGATTCTTTTCAATGTGTAAGGCAGAAGAGAACTGTTTCCAGAAACTAGATGTGTATTGATGTGCACAATCAGTAACAATAGATTTCGTTGAACCGTGTAGATGGAATATGCCCGGCAGGAAGATTCAGGCCATCTCAGCAACCGTCGGAAACTTTTCCAAAGCGTCGAAATGAGCCATATTTGTGAATTTGTCTACTCAGACCATGATTGATGTCTCGCCAGATGACGTAGTAACTCCACAGAGTCTGAAGAAATAGCTCCCATGGACCTGACGTTACCGACAGATTGTAATTCACCAAAAGTGGGTTGATTGGAATGTTTATTTTGGGCACAACTGGACATGCACCAACATACTCAAAATGTCCTTCCAATTGGGCCACCAAAAGTATAGAGATAAACAATAGAAGTAGCTTCTCTCCCATGGTGGCCAGCTGTAGGGTTAATCAAGACTGATTCACAGAGCTTGATGTTGTAAAGGTTCAGTAGGTAGGAACAATTATTTGTTTCTGAAAAAAATAACCTTGCCGTTCGTAAAACAACCATATCAAGGATTGAAGGAAGGTCCTGCTCTTTAATTTCTTGGGTGGCCTGTAAGACCTGTCGAAAGAAGGGTTGAACCGAAAAGACAAAATTGATTGTCCACCAGCAGTCGTTCAGTGGGGATAAAAGAAGCGCTGTTCCTGAGATTGATCTTATCCTTATCAGCCACAAGGATCCTAGTACCAGGTATGTAGGTGATAAAGCAATAGAATTGTGAAAACACCACCCACCTGCCCTGTCTGCTGTTCTTCCACTCGAATCTTTGAAGTGCTTGCAGATGTTTATGATCTGTCTGAAACTCCTCCAGGTGATAGGCTTCTAGTAACAAATGACGCCCTTCTTGGCATGCAAGTTCAAGAGCAATCATTTATTTTTCCGACAAAGAATATTGCCTTCCACTATTGGTCAATGTCCGAGAAAAGTAAGCTATTGGGTGTTCTAGCTGATCATACTGCTGTTGGAGGAGAACTGCACCCATGGCCGAATATGAGGCATCTGCACCAAGTATGCAGAGTCTGGCTATATCTTTTTGTTGAAGCACATGTGCCAGAGTTAAGGCTTCTTTGAGTTGTAAAAAGGTCTGATCTGCCTTCTCAGTCCAAATGAATGCACTCATGAATTCTTTCGTCAGCAGGTGAGTCAAATGTTGCATCTGTGCAGAGAATTCCTGGATGAATTTCCTATAAAAATTTGGCCAACCCAAGCAACTGTTGGACCTTGTGTACAAAGGTAGGAGTGGGCCAATTGATGACAGCTTAAATCTTGCAGGGGTCCCTCTCAATGCCATCAGCAGAGAGTATGAATCCTAGGAAAGGTACAGTTCTATTTTTCAGGTTTAGCCTTCAGACTATGGAGCCAGAGGTGAAGAAGAACCTCCTTAACATGCAGATGATGTTACGGGATACCTTTGGAAAAAATATAAATGTCTAAATAGACTATCATGGAACGGTACAATAAATCAGAAAATACCTGATCAACAAAACATTGTAAGACACCTGGAGTGTATGCCAATCTGAAGGACATAACAGGGTATTCATATAAACCAAAGAGTGTTCTTAAGGCTGTTTTCCATTCGTCACCAGCTCTGATCAGTCAAGATGGTATGCCACTCACAGGTCCAATTTGGTAATGATGGTAGAATTACGGACGGCTTCGAGGATATCTGCGAACCACAGTAGGGGGTATTTATCCTTAACCAGTATCCTACTGGGTCTTCTGTAGTCCAGACAAGGACGTCATTTCTTGGTGTCTTTCTTAGGAATGAGCAGCAAGGATGCTCTCTTCAGGGGATTTTGACGGAGCTAGGAGTCCATTCTTGAGGTTCTTATTGAGATACTCTCTCAACTTGTCCTTTTCAGACTCGGGAACGATACACTTAAGGCAGAATGGTATAGTGGTCTCTGGCAACAGATCTATGCAACAGTCCTCAGGTCGATGAGGCAGTAGTTCGGCCTCTGGGATTTTCAGAAATACATCACAAAAGTCCATATATTTGTGGGAGAATGGGAATGACATTTTAACTAATTAGAGCACCCCAACTGTTGCCAGACTCTTGACAGCATCCTGTGGTACAATATTCTGAGCCCAGAGACAATGTTCCCGCACTCGAATCTGTGAAGGGATTATGTCTTTTTAGCCAGGGAAGCCCTAGGATACCCAGAAAGTGAACTGTCTGAATGCAGTCAAGTTATACTTTCTACATGATTTCCGTTCTTGAAAATCATTGCCAAGGATTGTTCTCTCACAGGGCCAGAACTTAAGGGTTGTCCGTCCACGCCTCCAACTGTTTGAATCTGACTCTTAGATTCTTTGGGTATATGGTTCTGAGCTGCCCATTGCAGATCCATAAACAGCCCTGCAGCTCCACAGTCCACTAGTGCTGGATGTTCCAGGACCTCGTTCTCATGAATTTGTAGCAAGATTTTCATTACTAACAACATGGTTTCTGCTTCAATATCATATTGTGCTTTCTTGGGACTTTCCATATTCTCCTGAGCCAAAGTCCCATTTAGGAATGGGAGAGCACATTTCCCAACCTTCTTCAAGGTGCTATAGGACACTCTTTAACCAGGTGTCCTCGTACTCCACAATACATACAAAAATCCAGTGTCCTTTGTCGTCTTCTTTCCTCCTCGGAGAGGGGGCCTCGAGCTACGCCTTTGTGCAGGTGTTGCTTCCAAAGGGCACAGGCATAAGGGGATCAGAAAGACTTCTTGGTGAGTGATGTCATCTGCATTCGTCTCTTCTCTCCAGGAGTCTATAGTCCAGTTGTAAAACAATGGTCATGAGTTCCAAAAAAGAAGCAAAGCAAAGAACTCGGGCCAAGTCATATTTTAAGTCATACGACAACCCTCTTCTGAACAAAGTAACCATTGTCTCCTCGGGCCAACCTGTCCCCTCTTCTAGTTGGCGGAACTTGGTCACATAGGATAGGGAGTCGAGAGGACCTTGTTGTATGTCCAATAGGTTTTCTTGGGCAGTATAGGCAGTTTCAGGGAGATCAAACATTGTTCTTAGCGTCTTAACAAAGGCAGAGCAGCTTCCTAACACAGGGCTACCTGACGTCACCAGAGGACTAACCCAAGATAAGGCATTCCATGTCATATCTGTAATCAGATTGCCCAACCAGGGACGGTCTGAAAGGAACTGATGGGGTCAAAATCTAAATTGAATGGTACAGTGTTCAAGGAATTCTTTCAGTTTCTTCAGTGAACCATCATACTTGGCCCCTGCAGAAGCTATCCCTGGAATTTCATGGGGTAGGCTCTCCAGAACCATTACTGCCTGCTGAAGGGTGGTATTTTCCATACAGAGTTCCTCGACCTCATTAGTCAGCTTCTGTACAGCATCCATTAAAGCCTGTACAGGTTCCATGTCGGGTCTCAGATAGTGTGGGTGTTGCAAACTGTCAGGCATTGTATCAATATCACTGTCTGAGGCACTTCCAATCATGTCTTAGGGTTCAGATTGACTTTCCTGGCTTCAGGCGCAATGCTTGGATCAGAAGAAAAAGGGCCTGTCCGAATAGGTGGCCAGCCTGATACCCTTTGGTAAACTGAGTACCCGGTCTGACCTCCCTCAGGGTAAGATCCCGATAGGAGGAAACCCTCTCAGTAGATACAACCTCCTGATGGTGTCTGTGGAGGAATGCAGAGGTAACCTGGCATAGGTCGAAGGTGAAGTCAATCCTTTTGTTACTAAAGAGGAGATGCCTTCTGAAGGGAGACTGGATAGTAACTGTTCTGTGGAGGAGGGCCAAGCAGCAATCAACAGAGACAGAGTCAGGAGCCGTATGGGGTGGTATTGCAATGCGAGTGAGAGAGTTGCAATGCGTCGGACCATGTCAGCGCTGGAAGTTAAGCGCCATCTTGGAACGTAAGGATGAAGCGGAACGACTAGCCAACTGTCAAAATACATCGGAAGGTTCAACGGAATCCCGCCCATCCTGTGTAGCGCTGTACCATGGCACTAATAATAATATCTTTATGCATATACTCATTCAAGACAAGCGCCAAAGTTTAATTTTAAGGTTTCTCCTTTTAATTATCCAATATGTGTGCCCTTCTGATTACACGTCTTTTGGCTGCGCCTTTTTTTAATCTGGGCATAATTGGTTCCCTTTAGTATTATGAAGATACATCATCAAAAAACAAATAATTATAGCAATGTGACAGAGATAAGGGGTTGAGAAAGGGAAGGAAGCTGAGGGTTTCAAAGTAAAGGAAAAAAAGAATAAAGCAAATACAAAGATACCGGTCAATACAATACAAATATTTCAAAAAGTTTCATAGAGTTAATTCAATCCATATTTGTTATCCAGTAAGTCTGTGCATATTCTCAACCATGTGGCTTCACAATATAGTACAATTGATTTCAGGGTGTTTTTTTGTTATGGAACAACTTATTCTGCACAGCAAACTATTATCTTGCTTCTCAGTTTTGTGTGTCGCGTTGGTGTGAAAATTGCCGGAGGAACTAAAAGTACCCCTACCTCCGTGGATACAAAAAATGTGTTTATTTTCAAACAAAATAACTGCGCCACAAAAAGATCATTTTCAAAGATTTGTATTGGTAGGTGTGAAACAAATATCTTTGTTGCACTTTTTTTATTTGCACGTGTTTCGGCTTCACCAGAGCCTTTTTCAAACTAATAGGGCATATGTTCTAATCACATATCTTGAAATACATAAACATAATTCACAACAGATTTATATGATCATTCATTGTCAAAGACATATCATCAAAACAGAGAAATGGGGGAGGGGGAGTTGGATCAGATGGGATGACATAAAATAAATGAAGAAAAAAGAGAGAAAGGTTTCTGTATTATTTATAACAGGTTAATCAGAATTCAACATTGCCATAGCTTAAGTCCTCAGTTTTTCAAATTAATTATCCCCTAGATAGTCTAATTTAATGTGGTTGGTCCATTCATGGTAAATGATTGAATTCTCCCTTTTGATAATGCATACTTTGAGGAAAATCTACTTTGATACAAAAGCATACGGTCATTTCACAGGACATGACATAGTGAACATTTAGAAAAAAGTCCATAGCATTAGAAAAGAAAAAAAAAAAACCTTTTTCACTAATATGTGCAAAAACGTGATTGTATGTGTATTGTCAATGTAATTAAATTAGTTTTGATCTTAACCAGTCTTGGAAAATGCTATCATCTGGCTATAACCCAGCACAGAATAAAGCAAAGTGGAAATCTGCAAAATCTCGGGTTACAATCCCTCCTAAAATATATTAATTTCATGTTAGTATCTTTATCGCTATGCCGTCCTTATCTTGTCAACAAATGTATTCTTTACTACATACCATCACATTTAGCATGTCAACCCGTATGTATATAAATATATTAATGTACTTGGTAAATCACTCCAGAACGTAATGTTAATAAAAAAATATATATAACGGTGCTCAATAGCTCATGTGCTTGGTAAAACACTCCAGCACGTATGGTTACAGAATCTACTGTTTGCGCCTTTATATTTAACATTGCTCGTGCAATCGGGGCGTTCGGTTTGAGTCAAATAGTTCTGTACAGCATATGTGTAACAAACAGCCCTCCTAGGTATTTAGGGGACAGGGTCTTGAAAGTATCTCCCATGGCAGCTGTCCCCCTCGTGATCTCAAAAAGCCCCCCTCAGTCCGCTTACCTTGATCGGGTATGATTTCTAATTACACACATCGGCCTCTCTCACTAAACGCTGCCGCACTGAAATGGCTGTGTATATACTAACGATTGTATAGCAACTTGCGAAGTCCTTCCTCTATTCTCCTGTTCCGAAATTTGTCCGCCATTTTAGAACGGACAAGCATGCTTACATTTTGACACATTTTAAATCATAAACTGATAAATAATGGCAGTACGCATTTATCTGTTCAAGGCAAATGACTTGACCACTGAGCCATTTCTCTTCAACACCAACCCCACAGCCTTGATAATGACCTTGATGGTCGAAACACGTGTCAGCACCACTTGAAAATTATGTTAAAACACAACCCGACACTTTTTCTGTACTAAGAACAGTGTACTGAACAAGAAGAAAAGGGATTTAACTAAATAAAAGCAAACAAGAATAAATGAAATTTGTGGACTCTACTTACTTACTCACCTGAGTGGTATAACAAGCTCTATGTATGAACTCCAGCACAAGCACCAAAAGAGTAGAAAATAAAACCAAGCCATTAGAGTATAAGAGTTTGTTTGTTTATTTATTTCATTTATATAGCGCGCCTGACCCAGGGGTATCTGGGCGCTTAATGTGAAGATAACGGTTACAAGGTACAGCTATAAAGTCAAGTTACAAGGATACAAGATAATGGGCTAAGTGAAGCGCAAAGGAGCATAATAACATACAGCGGGTTACAAGGTGCAGTTATACAGTCAAGTTACAAGGATACAAGATATTGGGCTAAGTGAAGTGCAAAGGAGCGTAAGAAACATACAGTGGCATGTAATGCATAACAGGAAAAAAGAGGAATTACATACATACGTTAGTAATACAAGCGTAAATGTGAAGATTGAGGTCAGGAAAATGATGTTCATTTTTGTTGAGAAGCCATGTGATGACGCGACTTCTGAATTTTTGAAAGGTTTGAATAGATTTGATGTCCTGTGGAGGTGTGTTTTTAGAACATTTTAGCGTGGAAGAGTGATTTAGAACACGAACGCGACGGGCCGAACGTTCCGGCCAACACATATTAGGTAGAGGGCACTGCTGTCACGGAAGTACGGGGAGCATTCCAGTGACTCTCTATGGGTTCCGTTGCTCCCAGTCTATGTACTTCCTTAACGAGTGACAGTTGGCCCCCTCAGGAGAGTTTGATCTGCAGGAAAAGAGGAGGAGTGAAAAGTGAGCTTTTCACAACGTTCGACCGATCGAAGTTTGAACGAATTACAGAGCGAACACACCAGAGCATTGAGGGGCTATAATCAGGTCTTATCAGACCGTAGTGAAAGGAGTGTATTACCATTACAACAGCGCCACCTAGTGCCAAATAAGGGATCACAGCTTTTTCACAGCAGGAATAGGAGCATTTCATCACGCAAATAAGAAATAATATCTGTCCAGAAACATACAAAGATGGGTACAGGTCCAAAACACCTGGAAATTCATACAGTGGCATTACTGTCCCCTATATACCTTGACATGTCCAGCTCAAGCAAGGAAGGCAGCGCTCAAGTGAGCCAGAAAAGACTGTAGCCTGGAATGGCAGAGATACTACAGCAAGCCCTGACTCATTCCATAGGGCACAGTTCTCAACAACTGACAGTCATGGAGGACTAGATTAAGTTCTCCAGAGGATTGGAAGAGCTGAAGGGGATAAGTGGTACAGGAATGGATAAAGGGGGAAGGAAAAAAGCCTGCAAGGCCGAGAAAGACAAGACCTCCCCCTGCCCCCAGGCTCGCCATTAAAGAGTAAAGGCAAAAGCAAGGCTACAAGCAGGAAAAGAAAAGAACATGCACCTGCGATAGCTCAGAGGGGTATAACGAAGATGAGTGGGGTAGCACATCATCAGAGGAGGTAGAAGCGATATCGTCGGAAGAAGATGAGAGCTCCTTAGAAAAAGAAAATGGAGGACAAAGAGGAGGACGGAGCCAAATTTGATCCGGATGCACTCATACACCCTATGTCCTCAGAATGGGAACCGCCGTCCAAGATTTCAGCGTATACAAAAACGTATACAGAAACAAATTGGGCCGAATGCCCAAGGCCACACCTGCCAGAAGGGATCGCAGAAACCCCAGACATTGATGACCGCATGGTCACGTTCATGGGGAAGTACGTGAAGGACATAAAGAAAGGATTAGACAGATCATGGCGATCATGTCAAGATAAGATGCTAGATGTGGTTGGACCACTTACAAAGATAATGGAGATGGCAGAACAGGCGAAAGGAAAAAATGTGCTTATCGTCCCAACTATTTTATCGGGTTGGGCCCTGAGGGCTATCTGCCTACTAGGTAATGCCAACAGCGCGATTATGGCAGAAAGAAAGTCAATTCTAGTAAAGATTGAGCCCAAACTGAGTGAGTTGGCCACATCTGAGGCAGCAGTTTCAGTGAAAGGGAAGCTCTTTGGAGATTCGTTTATAAAGGAGCTAACGAAATTCACCAACTCTTATGTGGCGATAGAAGAGTATTTGGCAGACTGGTTTTTGACAGGGCTGGAAGAGGCAGGAGCAGCTCTACCACCTGTTTCACCAGTAACAAGTTCCAAAGTGACAGATACCAATGGAAACAAGATGAAAGAAAGCCAAACCCATTCTTCCCGTCAAGAGGAAGAGGGCGAGGGTGGAGACACTCCGAAAACCAATAGCAGTCTAACACAAGTGAGAAGAAATGCACAGGTGCATAAAACACAAACAAATATTTCCGCAGTAGGGGGTAGAGTAGCAAAATGTGTAAAGAAATGGAGATTGAGCTCTTCAGATGCTTGGGTTTTGGACACCGTACAGGGCTTCCACAAAAATTGAATAAGCTTACCAAAATAAGAGAGATGGCCGAAGTTATTAAGGTTCAGCACAGCAGACGAAAGAGTTACTAGATACAGAAATAACAGAATTAGCACAGAAAGACACTGTAAAACAGGTCACAAACATAGGAGACAGCTTCATAAGCAACATGTTTATAGTAAGATGCCGTCACAAGGCAGATCATAAACTTAAGAGAACTAAATACGTTCATAGTTTACACACATTTCAAAATGGAGGGCATACACTTGCTGAGAGTTTTTTTGCAACAAGGGGATTGGTTTGCGAGAATAGATCTCAAAGACGCTTATCCGACCATACCTATGGCAGCGGAACAACGGAGGTTTCTGAGGTTTTGTTGGCCGGCACAAGTTTGGGAATTCACCTGCCTGCCATTCGGGCTAGCATTGGCCTCATGGTGTTTCATGAAGGTGATGAAACCAGTAGTGACTTTCCTCAGAGAGAGAGCGATCGATCAGACTAATCATTTATCTGGACGACATTTGTATAATGTGCCAGGACAAAATGCTGATCAGGGAACATATATAATTTACTATATATCTGTTACAACAACTGGGCTTCCTAATAAACTGGGAGGAGTCAAGCCTGCAGGCAGAAGAGAACATGGAATTTCTGGGCTTCAGATTAGACACAGTACAGGGGACGTTAAACCTCCCTCTGAGCAAGGTGAATAACAAAGAAAGAGATTTGGAACAGATTAACATCAGAGACGATATCCCTGAGAGAACTAGCGAGAATAGTGGGACGCCTAGCTTTGTCAATACAGGTGATATTCCAGGGACATCTATATTACAAGGCCCTTTAGAGACTGAAAATCCAACACCTCCGGAGGGGAGCATCCTACGAACATAGGATACTCCTGTCTATAGAAGCAAAAGAGGAACTGCAATGGTGGTTGCAGCACATGGATGCCTGGAACGGAGGGGCAATATTTGGCTCATCCCCAGACCTAGTGATAGAATCCGATGCCAGCAGGTGGAGATGGGGAGCCAGATGCGGAGATCTGTCGACAGGGGGGGGGGGCAGATGGTCAGGCGAAGAATTAAATCTCCACATAAACTGCCTAGAGCTTCTAGCAGGTTCCTTTGCGGTGAAATGCTGGACACAGGAGAGGGCACGATGTTGCGTACTCCTCAAGATGGACAACGTATCAGCAGTTGGTTATATAAACAGACTGGCAGGCGCGAGATCAAGGATGCTAGCAGTTCTAGTGAAATAATTTTGGCAGAGGGGGATATCAGTGATGGCAGAATACCTGCCAGGCTGTCAGAACGAGAGAGCAGACTGGAAATCCAGATTCCTCAGGGATGCCAGCGATTGGAAGCTGGATGACAGTGTTTTCCAGGCACTGATGGAGAGATAGGGTACATGCAGGACAGACCTCTTTGCATTGAGGTTGAACAAGCAACTTGCTCGGTTTTTCAGCTGGAGACCGGACCCGAAGGCGGAAGCGATAGACGCTTTTCTGCAACAGTGGGGTCCGAGCAAAGAATACACGTTTCCTCCCTTTGCGATGATCGCAAGGACTCTAGTGCAGGCGATGAGACCGCGTGTATCCATGATACTGAATACGCCGGATTGGAGGGGTCAAGCATGGTTAGAGATGATTTATGACAATCTGATAGCATTGCCGAGATTAGACCTCCTAGTGAGGGACCCCACAGGGGAAAGTTACCCACTAGGGAAGTCAGGCAGCCTCAGCTACATTGCATGGACAATTTCAGGGGAGCCTGGACTAGGCCATGATTATCAGAAGAAGCAGAACAGATTATCGATGATGCTTGGGCACCTGGGACCAAGAAGGCATATAGAACAGCCCAGTCAGATTGGCACAGTTGGTATAAGGTACTGGACACACATCCCACTAGAACAGATGTAGTACATGTAGTTAATTATTTGGCACAGTTAGCAGCTCAGGGCAAAGCGTATAGGACAATTAATACAGCCCGATCAGCTATTTTTGAGGGACACCCGAGAATTGAAGTGTTAGCTGTTGGAGAACACACTTTAGTTTGCAAACTGTTGAAAGGGGTTAGAATAATGAGACCTCCAAAATATGAATATGTTCAGGTATGGGACGTAGACAAAGTCTTGAAAATGTTCCTATCATGGCCTGACAATGATGAACTATCTAGGAAGGCATTATCAGCCAAGCTAACTATGTTATTAGGTTTACTGTCATGCAAGAGGGTATCAGATGTAAAGGCTGTAGAGATCAATAGGAAGTCATTATCTCCTCAGGATATAACCTTTGATATAGTGAAGAGGACTAAAAGGTGGTTGAGATCAATATCATATCAAGCATTCCCAGAACAACCAATATTATGTCCAGTGAGATGTATTACAGAATATGAGTCCATGAGTAGGGGAAGGAGACCCCCAGGGGTAAATCAGTTGCTCATAGCCATAAGGAAACCATTTGGGGCAGTAGCGACAGCCACGCTAGCGAGATGGATTAGATGGGTGATGACACAGGCTGGAGTAGACACAGATTCCTATGGGGCTCACTCAGCGAGAGCAGCAATGGCCTCTAAGGCTTTCCTAGCAGGGGCCAGACCGGAGGACAACATGAAGGCAGCAGACTGGTCAAATGAATCGACGTTTAAAACCTTTTATTTTAGGCCAGTGGAAAAAATAGCTACGTTGGTGGTAAGTAAGCTTTAAACAATCATAATACGAGCCCCTGTGTCTGACATAGAATTCAGTTTTTCCACACATACATTACAGAAAGTCATAATTCTATTATAGACACAAAGGCAAAGGATTATCCCACCCAATAATTGATGTGGTAAATGTGAATGTGTTGCATTCTGTGATAATGGTATAAAAGATTATATTGTTGTCAAAAAGGTATATAGAAAAGTTTTTGCATGTTGATTACCCACCCTGGGGACAGTAGTTTGAAATATGGTTTGTGTTCAGGTTCTACGGCGAAGAAAAAATCGAATGGTTCATGAGGTCGATGGTTTATGGAAACATGAGGAATAAAGGTTGAGGATTACAGCGTTTACCGGTTGGGATGCAAGGTTGAATTAAAGTTGGACACAGACAAAGAAAGAGGAAGGACACAGGAGTGTAAAGGAGGATAAAGGACAATATATGTGATAAGTGGAAGGAGTCACGTGATTTTGTTTTCATGGACATCAAAAAAATGAAACACACACACAAAATACTTTATGGAAAAAGTAGTTTTGAATGTGGTTATTCTTTGATGAGTTGTTTATATATGCTGCTCGAGTTTGAGTAAAGAAAGAAAAGCATAATCCTTTGCCTCTGTCTTTAATAGAATTATGACTTTCTGTGGCGTATGTGTGGAAAATCGGAATTTTATACTATTCTCAAATTAAGAATGATCAGTACAAAAACCGTAACAAGAGTTACAAGCTAAATGACTCATGAAATTGACTAACCGGGTAGCAACTGCAATATATCATGTCACTAATATAATATACAATGTGTAAAGACATACATGAGGACGGTGAGCGCCTAAATAGTAAAGTACTAGAGGGAAGTGGGCATATCCTATAAGTAACGGCAAGAACCTGTAATCTGGTCCCAAAGTATGGCGAGCACTGGACTAATGGAAAGAGAAGATGGCGTGAGCATTGGACGTTGCCATGGTAATGATTCCTAACATTATAGAGATGGCGTCGCTGCTCGAGTGAAACACGAGAGCCGGCGCGCATGAACTAAGAGTGAGCAGATGTTGCAGGTAAGCACTCGAGATGAATGCATTCATACATTTTCACTTCATGATCAGATAAGAAGATGATGTGCACACACTAAGTAAACAGACTTATTTCATGGGATATGAATGCTAGCACAATGTCACAACGCAGGCGCTGACAGAAAGCCAATATGCGCACATAGAAACTTTACAGGGAACACGAGAAATACAAGTATGCAGCATGTTATTTAGGAAACTTGATTCTATGTGAAGACCGGAGTCTCGGATTATGCTTTCTCTTCAACTTTATTGATCAGCAGCAAAGAAATAACAAATAAACATGTAACACAAAACTCATAAAAAACTACCATAAACATGTTTTTAGAGTCTTTGTAGTTCATTTCTTATTGGTCCTCAAACTGACCATGTGATTTTCCTAACCAATCAACAAGTCCTTAGTCCTTAAAACCTCCTGTCCTCTTTCCATTCCTGCTCTTTCTTTGCTGCTCGGCAGCAAGTTTAGTGCCTTTTATTTTCCTTACTATTGTGTGAGAGTTGTGAAGTGTATTTTGTTTACATTAATAGGCACGCACACGCGCGCACTGCCGACAGGCGGCGGAGCATATCCGCATTATTTTTAACGGTTTCTTTCAAGCCGCAGCCGCGACGGGTTTGGTCCTCCGGCGACCGCAGCTTCAAAGACCCGACAGAGAGGGCACTGCATGCACGGAAGAGAGCGTGCGACAGGACCGCGTAGTTCCGGCGCTCTCTCTCTCCGTTTTTCTATTTCTCATCGCTGAGACATTACGGAGTGCTTTGAACATTAGCTTTGTTCTTAGATCGGAAAGATCTATATTTATAGAAATCACGTTACACTTCAGAACGCAACGTTCGATCAGAGCGCAGGTTCTGACAGGAACATGACAGCACTCCTGCTGGCCACTCTAAGGTCCCGCACTATATACGGACACAGTCCCAAGTAAAACCTGACAATTGGCATATATTTTATATGTAATAACAAACCAGGTGATCAATACAAATAAATATATACCGATATATATATATATATATATATATATATTTATATTTCTCTTCACAGAGAGATTACAAGAACGATCTTAAACCCTGGTATATATATAAACTATAGAATTCCCCAGTGTTTCTGTGTAAGCATGACCTCCTCCAGTGATGAGGGGAAGGCTGGTATTAGCCAAAAAAGGAGCCACACGGAGATGACTCGGGTCCTCCAAAAAGCCCTGAGGGCTTCGCTGGGACATGGACCAGAGCAGATAGCTCTGATGGAGGACTGGCTCAAGTTCTCACAGGGCCTGGAGGAAATCAAAGGGCTCAAGGCAAAGGTAAAATCTAAAGGGGGCAGAAAAGCAGCCCGCAGGGCAGAGGAAGCCCACCTCCCCCCCCCCGGGCACACCACCTAAGGGGAAGGGTGGTAAAAGGAGAACGATAAGAGCAAAATCGGGGCCTAGCAGGGGACAGGAAAGATCCTCAGATACCTCGGATGAGGGTGAGGATGACTGGGAGGAAGAATACTCAGAAGAGGAAGTAGTATTTTCTATATCCTCTTCTGAGGAAGAAGGCCACAAAGCGCCTAAGAAAAAGGAAAAAGAGGAGACAGAGGAGGATGGTGCAGGGGACGATGACTTCGATCCGGACGCACTAATTCATCCTACGTCCTCAGAATGGGAGCTGCCGAAAAGAATAGCGGCCTATCTAAAGAAGCGCTTGAGAGCGCCACTAGCCAAAGAGGCTAGAAGTAAGATGAGAGCGGAATGCCCAAGACCTCACCTCCCAGAGGGTGCAGCCGACACACCCAAAATAGACGAAAAGATGATAACCTTCATGAGCAAATACAAGAAAGACGTGAGGAAGGGTCTGGATAGATCTTGGCGGTCATGCCAAGACAAGACGCTAGATATGACAGGACCCCTCACAAAAATTCTCCAGATCGGAGAAGAGGCTAAAAATCAAAGGGGAGCCGATAGAGCCGTCAATTCTAATCGGGTGGACCCAGAGGGCGATATGCATGTTGGGAAACGCAATGCATGCCATCACCACAGAAAGGAGGAGGTCTTTGCTGGTGAAGATTGATCCTAAGCTGAGCGAATTGGCCTCCTCGGAATCAGCGTCAACCACGAAGGGTAAACTATTTGGGGTCTCCTTTATCAAGGAGCTAACCAAATTTGGGAATTCCTATGCGGCTTTGGACAAGGCGCAAGCCTCGCTTAAAAGAATGTTCGGGAGGCACATTTTTGGACGGGCCAGCAGAGGCAGGGGTCGCTCAGCTGGCCGATTCCACTACAATCGATCCTATCAATACAGAGCACAGTGGCGAGAACAGGAGGATCGTAGACAAACGCCTTTCTTTCCATCAAGGAGTAGAGGAAGAGGCAGGAACTGGCGACAAGGGGAACCTCAGCAAAACAACCCAGGTGAGAACAGTCTACCCACACCTAAACACCCAAGAAGTAGGGGGGGGAGGACAGCTCAGTTTTTACAAAATTGGTTGGCTATACCGGGAGATTCCTGGGTAATGCAAACTGCACAAGGGTTTTGCATAGACTTTCTAGAGATACCACATCAGGGACACCCACCAAGGGGTCTAGAAATGAGCAGAGAGAACAAATTATTACTAGAAGGGGAATTGCGAGGGCTAGCAAACAAAAGAGCTATAAGACCAGTAACAGTTAAATCAAAGGGATACATAAGCAATATGTTTCCAGTAAAAGGGAAACACAAGACAAGACCAATTATAAACCTAGGAGGCCTAAACGAATACTTGGTGTACAGACTCTTCAAGATGGAGGGGATACACCCCTTAAGAGATACCTTAATTCAGGGAGACTGGCTAGCCAGGATAGATTTAAAAGATCCAGACCTGACTATTCCCATAGCAGAGGAACACTGCAGATTCCTGAGATTCATCTGGGAGGAAACATGGGAATTTCGATGCCTATCCTTCGGCCTAGCATCAGCACCATGGTGTTTCACCAAGAAGATGAAACCAGTTGTAACATACCTCGGAGGTCAAGGGATAAGACTGATAATTTATCTAGACAACATATGTCTGATATGCCAAGAGAGAGAAACACTGCGGAGATCTGTCGACAGGGGGGGGGGCAGATGGTCAGGCGAAGAATTAAATCTCCACATAAACTGCCTAGAGCTTCTAGCAGGTTCCTTTGCGGTGAAATGCTGGACACAGGAGAGGGCACGATGTTGCGTACTCCTCAAGATGGACAACGTATCAGCAGTTGGTTATATAAACAGACTGGCAGGCGCGAGATCAAGGATGCTAGCAGTTCTAGTGAAATAATTTTGGCAGAGGGGGATATCAGTGATGGCAGAATACCTGCCAGGCTGTCAGAACGAGAGAGCAGACTGGAAATCCAGATTCCTCAGGGATGCCAGCGATTGGAAGCTGGATGACAGTGTTTTCCAGGCACTGATGGAGAGATAGGGTACATGCAGGACAGACCTCTTTGCATTGAGGTTGAACAAGCAACTTGCTCGGTTTTTCAGCTGGAGACCGGACCCGAAGGCGGAAGCGATAGACGCTTTTCTGCAACAGTGGGGTCCGAGCAAAGAATACACGTTTCCTCCCTTTGCGATGATCGCAAGGACTCTAGTGCAGGCGATGAGACCGCGTGTATCCATGATACTGAATACGCCGGATTGGAGGGGTCAAGCATGGTTAGAGATGATTTATGACAATCTGATAGCATTGCCGAGATTAGACCTCCTAGTGAGGGACCCCACAGGGGAAAGTTACCCACTAGGGAAGTCAGGCAGCCTCAGCTACATTGCATGGACAATTTCAGGGGAGCCTGGACTAGGCCATGATTATCAGAAGAAGCAGAACAGATTATCGATGATGCTTGGGCACCTGGGACCGAGAAGGCATATAGAACAGCCCAGTCAGATTGGCACAGTTGGTATAAGGTACTGGACACACATCCCACTAGAACAGATGTAGTACATGTAGTTAATTATTTGGCACAGTTAGCAGCTCAGGGCAAAGCGTATAGGACAATTAATACAGCCCGATCAGCTATTTTTGAGGGACACCCGAGAATTGAAGTGTTAGCTGTTGGAGAACACACTTTAGTTTGCAAACTGTTGAAAGGGGTTAGAATAATGAGACCTCCAAAATATGAATATGTTCAGGTATGGGACGTAGACAAAGTCTTGAAAATGTTCCTATCATGGCCTGACAATGATGAACTATCTAGGAAGGCATTATCAGCCAAGCTAACTATGTTATTAGGTTTACTGTCATGCAAGAGGGTATCAGATGTAAAGGCTGTAGAGATCAATAGGAAGTCATTATCTCCTCAGGATATAACCTTTGATATAGTGAAGAGGACTAAAAGGTGGTTGAGATCAATATCATATCAAGCATTCCCAGAACAACCAATATTATGTCCAGTGAGATGTATTACAGAATATGAGTCCATGAGTAGGGGCAGGAGACCCCCAGGGGTAAATCAGTTGCTCATAGCCATAAGGAAACCATTTGGGGCAGTAGCGACAGCCACGCTAGCGAGATGGATTAGATGGGTGATGACACAGGCTGGAGTAGACACAGATTCCTATGGGGCTCACTCAGCGAGAGCAGCAATGGCCTCTAAGGCTTTCCTAGCAGGGGCCAGACCGGAGGACAACATGAAGGCAGCAGACTGGTCAAATGAATCGACGTTTAAAACCTTTTATTTTAGGCCAGTGGAAAAAATAGCTACGTTGGTGGTAAGTAAGCTTTAAACAATCATAATACGAGCCCCTGTGTCTGACATAGAATTCAGTTTTTCCACACATACATTACAGAAAGTCATAATTCTATTATAGACACAAAGGCAAAGGATTATCCCACCCAATAATTGATGTGGTAAATGTGAATGTGTTGCATTCTGTGATAATGGTATAAAAGATTATATTGTTGTCAAAAAGGTATATAGAAAAGTTTTTGCATGTTGATTACCCACCCTGGGGACAGTAGTTTGAAATATGGTTTGTGTTCAGGTTCTACGGCGAAGAAAAAATCGAATGGTTCATGAGGTCGATGGTTTATGGAAACATGAGGAATAAAGGTTGAGGATTACAGCGTTTACCGGTTGGGATGCAAGGTTGAATTAAAGTTGGACACAGACAAAGAAAGAGGAAGGACACAGGAGTGTAAAGGAGGATAAAGGACAATATATGTGATAAGTGGAAGGAGTCACGTGATTTTGTTTTCATGGACATCAAAAAAATGAAACACACACACAAAATACTTTATGGAAAAAGTAGTTTTGAATGTGGTTATTCTTTGATGAGTTGTTTATATATGCTGCTCGAGTTTGAGTAAAGAAAGAAAAGCATAATCCTTTGCCTCTGTCTTTAATAGAATTATGACTTTCTGTGGCGTATGTGTGGAAAATCGGAATTTTATACTATTCTCAAATTAAGAATGATCAGTACAAAAACCGTAACAAGAGTTACAAGCTAAATGACTCATGAAATTGACTAACCGGGTAGCAACTGCAATATATCATGTCACTAATATAATATACAATGTGTAAAGACATACATGAGGACGGTGAGCGCCTAAATAGTAAAGTACTAGAGGGAAGTGGGCATATCCTATATGTAACGGCAAGAACCTGTAATCTGGTCCCAAAGTATGGCGAGCACTGGACTAATGGAAAGAGAAGATGGCGTGAGCATTGGACGTTGCCATGGTAATGATTCCTAACATTATAGAGATGGCGTCGCTGCTCGAGTGAAACACGAGAGCCGGCGCGCATGAACTAAGAGTGAGCAGATGTTGCAGGTAAGCACTCGAGATGAATGCATTCATACATTTTCACTTCATGATCAGATAAGAAGATGATGTGCACACACTAAGTAAACAGACTTATTTCATGGGATATGAATGCTAGCACAATGTCACAACGCAGGCGCTGACAGAAAGCCAATATGCGCACATAGAAACTTTACAGGGAACACGAGAAATACAAGTATGCAGCATGTTATTTAGGAAACTTGATTCTATGTGAAGACCGGAGTCTCGGATTATGCTTTCTCTTCAACTTTATTGATCAGCAGCAAAGAAATAACAAATAAACATGTAACACAAAACTCATAAAAAACTACCATAAACATGTTTTTAGAGTCTTTGTAGTTCATTTCTTATTGGTCCTCAAACTGACCATGTGATTTTCCTAACCAATCAACAAGTCCTTAGTCCTTAAAACCTCCTGTCCTCTTTCCATTCCTGCTCTTTCTTTGCTGCTCGGCAGCAAGTTTAGTGCCTTTTATTTTCCTTACTATTGTGTGAGAGTTGTGAAGTGTATTTTGTTTACATTAATAGGCACGCACACGCGCGCACTGCCGACAGGCGGCGGAGCATATCCGCATTATTTTTAACGGTTTCTTTCAAGCCGCAACGGGTTTGGTCCTCCGGCGACCGCAGCTTCAAAGACCCGACAGAGAGGGCACTGCATGCACGGAAGAGAGCGTGCGACAGGACCGCGTAGTTCCGGCGCTCTCTCTCTCCGTTTTTCTATTTCTCATCGCTGAGACATTACGGAGTGCTTTGAACATTAGCTTTGTTCTTAGATCGGAAAGATCTATATTTATAGAAATCACGTTACACTTCAGAACGCAACGTTCGATCAGAGCGCAGGTTCTGACAGGAACATGACAGCACTCCTGCTGGCCACTCTAAGGTCCCGCACTATATACGGACACAGTCCCAAGTAAAACCTGACAATTGGCATATATTTTATATGTAATAACAAACCAGGTGATCAATACAAATAAATATATACCGATATATATATATATATATATATATATATATATTTATATTTCTCTTCACAGAGAGATTACAAGAACGATCTTAAACCCTGGTATATATATATAAACTATAGAATTCCCCAGTGTTTCTGTGTAAGCATGACCTCCTCCAGTGATGAGGGGAAGGCTGGTATTAGCCAAAAAAGGAGCCACACGGAGATGACTCGGGTCCTCCAAAAAGCCCTGAGGGCTTCGCTGGGACATGGACCAGAGCAGATAGCTCTGATGGAGGACTGGCTCAAGTTCTCACAGGGCCTGGAGGAAATCAAAGGGCTCAAGGCAAAGGTAAAATCTAAAGGGGGCAGAAAAGCAGCCCGCAGGGCAGAGGAAGCCCACCTCCCCCCCCCCGGGCACACCACCTAAGGGGAAGGGTGGTAAAAGGAGAACGATAAGAGCAAAATCGGGGCCTAGCAGGGGACAGGAAAGATCCTCAGATACCTCGGATGAGGGTGAGGATGACTGGGAGGAAGAATACTCAGAAGAGGAAGTAGTATTTTCTATATCCTCTTCTGAGGAAGAAGGCCACAAAGCGCCTAAGAAAAAGGAAAAAGAGGAGACAGAGGAGGATGGTGCAGGGGACGATGACTTCGATCCGGACGCACTAATTCATCCTACGTCCTCAGAATGGGAGCTGCCGAAAAGAATAGCGGCCTATCTAAAGAAGCGCTTGAGAGCGCCACTAGCCAAAGAGGCTAGAAGTAAGATGAGAGCGGAATGCCCAAGACCTCACCTCCCAGAGGGTGCAGCCGACACACCCAAAATAGACGAAAAGATGATAACCTTCATGAGCAAATACAAGAAAGACGTGAGGAAGGGTCTGGATAGATCTTGGCGGTCATGCCAAGACAAGACGCTAGATATGACAGGACCCCTCACAAAAATTCTCCAGATCGGAGAAGAGGCTAAAAATCAAAGGGGAGCCGATAGAGCCGTCAATTCTAATCGGGTGGACCCAGAGGGCGATATGCATGTTGGGAAACGCAATGCATGCCATCACCACAGAAAGGAGGAGGTCTTTGCTGGTGAAGATTGATCCTAAGCTGAGCGAATTGGCCTCCTCGGAATCAGCGTCAACCACGAAGGGTAAACTATTTGGGGTCTCCTTTATCAAGGAGCTAACCAAATTTGGGAATTCCTATGCGGCTTTGGACAAGGCGCAAGCCTCGCTTAAAAGAATGTTCGGGAGGCACATTTTTGGACGGGCCAGCAGAGGCAGGGGTCGCTCAGCTGGCCGATTCCACTACAATCGATCCTATCAATACAGAGCACAGTGGCGAGAACAGGAGGATCGTAGACAAACGCCTTTCTTTCCATCAAGGAGTAGAGGAAGAGGCAGGAACTGGCGACAAGGGGAACCTCAGCAAAACAACCCAGGTGAGAACAGTCTACCCACACCTAAACACCCAAGAAGTAGGGGGGGGAGGACAGCTCAGTTTTTA
Organism: Ambystoma mexicanum; assembly: GCF_040938575.1. Classification (NCBI taxonomy): domain Eukaryota; kingdom Metazoa; phylum Chordata; class Amphibia; order Caudata; family Ambystomatidae; genus Ambystoma; species Ambystoma mexicanum. Next base: position 1,227,121,791 of record NC_090922.1, read on the forward strand.
CAAAATTGGTTGGCTATACCGGGAGATTCCTGGGTAATGCAAACTGCACAAGGGTTTTGCATAGACTTTCTAGAGATACCACATCAGGGACACCCACCAAGGGGTCTAGAAATGAGCAGAGAGAACAAATTATTACTAGAAGGGGAATTGCGAGGGCTAGCAAACAAAAGAGCTATAAGACCAGTAACAGTTAAATCAAAGGGATACATAAGCAATATGTTTCCAGTAAAAGGGAAACACAAGACAAGACCAATTATAAACCTAGGAGGCCTAAACGAATACTTGGTGTACAGACTCTTCAAGATGGAGGGGATACACCCCTTAAGAGATACCTTAATTCAGGGAGACTGGCTAGCCAGGATAGATTTAAAAGATCCAGACCTGACTATTCCCATAGCAGAGGAACACTGCAGATTCCTGAGATTCATCTGGGAGGAAACATGGGAATTTCGATGCCTATCCTTCGGCCTAGCATCAGCACCATGGTGTTTCACCAAGAAGATGAAACCAGTTGTAACATACCTCGGAGGTCAAGGGATAAGACTGATAATTTATCTAGACAACATATGTCTGATATGCCAAGAGAGAGAAACACTATTAGAACAGGTACAGACAACTACAGAATTGTTAGAGTCTGGCCTTCCTAATAAATTGGGAGAAATCCAGTATAGTTACAGAACACTCAATGGCAGGGGTTCATAGTGGACTCTATTCAAGGAACTCTCAGTCTACCCATTCCCAAGGTGAACAATATCAAAAAACAGCTAAGACATACACTAGTGAAAGGACTACTGTCACTGAGGGACATTGCAAGATTAGTGGGCCGCCTACCGGCATCAATCCAAGCAATATTCCCAGGACCACTACATTACAGGGCACTACAGAGGCTGAAGATCTATCACCTCAGGAGGGGCGCTTCCTACAAATCAAAGGTGGCCATTTCACAAGAAGTGAGGGAGGAGTTGGAATGATGGTTAATCCACATGGATGCATGGAACGGGAGAGCGATATTTGGTTCCTCCCCGGACCTGGTCATCGAATCTGAAGCCAGCAGATGGTGCTGGGGAGCCCGATGCGGGAGCCTGTCAACAGGGGGCAGGTGGTCGGATCAGGAGACGACTCTCCATATAAACTGCCTGGAGCAGCTAGCAGGCTCCTTTGCAGTGAAGTGCTGGACTCAAGAGAGCACAATGTTGTGTCCTACTAAAAATGAACAATGTCCCAGCGGTCAGGTATATCAACAGACTGGGCGGGACAAGGTCCAAGCTACTGGCAGAACTGGCAAAAGACTTCTGGGAACTCTGTCTTCAGAGGAGAGTCTCAGTGACGGCGGAATATCTGCCGGGCCATCAAAACGAGGTAGCCGATTGGAACTCCAGATAACTCAGAGATGCCAGCGATTGGAAGCTGGACGAAAGGGTGTTTCAAGAGCTGATGACTCGATGGGGACCATGCCAGGTCGACTTGTTTGCATCAAGACTAAACAAGCAGTTACCCCAGTTCTTCAGCTGGAGACCGGACCCAGAAGCAGAGGCGATAGATGCTTTCCTGTAATCATGGGGTCAACAGACGAACTACGCATTTCCTCCATTCTCCATGATAGCGAGGACGCTAGCCCAGGTGAGATGCCAGAGAGCACCCCTAGTAGTAGTTATGCCGGACTGGAGGGGGCAGGTGTGGTTTCCCAGCCTGCTGGAATTATCACACCACAACCCAGTTGCACTACCCAACAACAAATTCATTGTTCGAGACCCCAGAGATCTCAGCCATCCACTAGTGAGATCAGGAAGACTCAACCGGATAGCATGGGCGAATTCAGGCGATCTTAGGTTAGGCCAGGATTATTGAATGAGGCTGAAAACATCATTTGCGAATCCTGGGCTCCAGGGACACACAAGACTTATAAAGCAGCATGGACTAGATGGAGTAGCTGGTGTCTGGAGAGGAATATTCATCCCGATGGAACGGATGTAGTACACGTAGCTAATTACTTAGCACAACTGGCAGCTCAAGGAAAGGCATACAGAACTATTAACACGGCCAGGTCTGCGATATCGGCTGGACACCCTAGAATGGAAGGCTTAGCGTTAGGAGAACACCCACTGATATGTAGATTGGTTAAGGGAGTAAAGATGATCAGACCCCCTACCGAGAAATATAATCAATTATGGGACGTAGACAGAGTCTTGAGATTATTTCTCTCATGGCCGGATAATCAAAATGTATCCAGGAAAGCGATTTCAGGAAAGTTAGCCATGCTCCTATGTCTTTTAGCCTGTAAGAGATCCTCAGACGTTAGAGCACTGGAGGTCAACAGGAAAAGTGCATCTCCGAGCGGAGTGACTTTTTTCATAACGAAAAGGACCAAGACCGGTTTGAGTTCCATTTCTTATGAAGCCTTCCCGGGACAACCAAAATTATGTCCAGTCAGATGCTTAGCAGAGTATGAGGATATGACAAGGGAAGTAAGACCTCCGGGAGTGTCACAATTATTGATAGCAATTTGTAAACCATTTAAGGCCATTACACCGACTACCATAGCCAGATGGCTTAGATGGGTGATGGTACAGGCGGGCATTGATATAGTGAAATATGGAGCTCATTCAACCAGAGGAGCGATGGCTACAAAAGCCTTTAACATAGGAGCTAGAGTAGAAGACATTATTAGGTCTGCAGATTGGTCGAATGAATCGACTTTTAAAAATGTTCTATTTCAAACCCATGGAAAGTGCAACATCGTTAGTGGTGAGTAAGCTTTGAACAAGCATAATCCGAGCCTCCGGTCTTGACATAGAATTCAGATTTTCAACACATTCGTTCCAGAAACTCATAATTCTATTAAAGACACGGAGGCGAAGGATCATTCCACCCTATCAATCGTAAGAATGTAATATATTATAAAATACTGAATTGTTGACAATTTTATTATGATTAATAAAACAATGCATGATGAATACAATATGATGTAATGCTATAAATGCATAAGAAGAGAAGGTTATTTAGTGTATAGTTGAATTTACGATTATCCCACCCATTTTTCGGTTTATAGTCACCTCTTTTAATTTATGATTCTATAGGGATGGCGCCAGACAACAAGCAATCCGGGAATTAAACTAGGATTGGAATGAAACGGACGGAATTTCAAAAATGCACCAGACGCAACTTCGACAGGACAAAGAAAGAGGAGGAATGGAAAGAGGACAGGAGGTTTTAAGGACTAAGGACTTGTTGAATGATTAGGAATATCACATGGTCAGTTTGAGGACCAATAAGAAATGAACTACAAAGACTCTAAAAACATGGTTATGGTTTTTTGAGTTTTGTGTTACATGTTTATTGGTTATTTCTTTGCTGCTGATCAGTAAAGTTGATGAGAAAGCATAGTCGTTCACCTCCGTGTCTTTAATAGAATTATGACTTTCTGGAATGAATGTGTTGAAAATCTGAATTCTCGCCTACACGAGGGACTTTTTGATTAGATATTTCACTCCACACTATGAATAAACTAAACAGTTAGTATCAGAGAAGATTTGTTGATGAATTAAATGCTGTGTATAAAAATGTTAGGAGACAATGCAACAATAAATATACATAGGACATAGTTTTAAAAGTAACATTATGAGATTGTAATTTGTAATTAATAATATTATGAACAAAATGAAGAAAATAACTAATGTGACAATGGCACACTACGTTACAGAGGGATTCATCCCACTGATACAGGACAAACCGCACATGAGGACACAGGATTGATGGTAAGACACCATTATGTGTGTATATAAAACAACAAATGTCTATAATGTGTTAGAAATTAGTTATTAAAGGGCAATATGTTTGCAATGTCCTCCCTGCCTTGCACAAATCAAGCTGTACTATATTATGAAGCCACAGGGTTTAGAATATGCGCAGACTCACTGGGTAACAAACATGGATTGAATTAACTCTATGAAACCTTTTGAAATATTTGTATTGTATTGTCCGGTATCTTTGTATTTGCTTTTTTCTTTTCTTCCTTTTCTTTGAAACCCTCAACTTCCACCCCTTTCCCAACTCCTTAGGTCTGTCACATCGCTTTCAGTATATGTTTTTTGGTGATATATCTTCATAATACTAAAGGGAACGAATTATGCCCAAATTTGAAAAAAGCACAGCCAAAACACGTGTAATAAGAAGGGCACACATATTGGATAATTAAATGGTGACACCTTAAAATGCAACTTTGGTGCGTGTCTTGATTGAGTATATGCATAAAGATTTGATTCATCGGTATTTGGTTTTTCACCGATATACTCTAATAAGACGCGACCAAGAACTACAAAGAACACACCCATGAGTCGTTGCGCGTGTCAGTTTCAAGAAAAAGCCTTTTGGAAGTTGAATCCAATAATAATAATAATAATAATGATAATAATAATAATGATAATAATAATAAAGTAGAACAAAATTCGCTGCAGGCAATGTATTGACGTGTCGCCATGGAAATTGCAATACGCTGCTGCGCTCAATAAATAACAAAACATTTTTCCTTTCTCCTTCACAGCATTATAGTTTCTCCTGCCTCAAAAGACCTTTCTCTATATGCGCTTTGCATTTTAATAATTACATAATTGCCAAATGTGTTTGCTAAATACAGATATCTATATAAAAACGAAACTTTGATCAGCACGTTGTTTCATGTGCAAATAATTACTTTGCATCTTTGTGCCAATTACTGTTGTGTTTGCACTATTGTGTATTTTATCAATTATAGCTAATTTATTGTTTATACATAATAGCCTATACATTGTTTTCCTCAATAGTTTGTTTGCTTTTCCAACTTTATTTTATAAATAACATTTACAAATGAACCATCCGTACATAGATATTTAATTATAAACCTACATTTTTCCCTCCACAGTTTTTGTTCACCAATCATAGTCCTCAAACATTATGGCTGGTATTTAGGGGTTCATGTATGAACCAGAATACACATATGAGGAAATGCTTGAGAGAGAAAGGCAGCAACAAAATGTCAAACAACTGAAAGCAGTGTTTACGATTCCCACAATCCATATCCGAGTCGAATGCAAGACGTAACCACTTGGTGTAGATGCGTTTGATGTCAATTGAGGCCAATGTTGGTTTAAAACACATGGTGCCATGAAGTCTCTGTATGCTTGGGCGACATATCAGAAGCTGAACCTCCAAAAATGTGCATGACCCAGCAATGAGACTTAAGGGCAGCTTGCATTACACGTTCTCTGTTAAGAATTATGGTGGTGCGTTTACTCTTGTATTCTTAGAAATAAGTATTTTGTTAATCCCTTTTAATTGTACAAACCTTGCACTATAGCCTTATAAATTATTCTAGAATGCCAATGAGTTCACTATATTTATATTCACAAATGTATTATACTTATATTTTGCTAAACGAATCAATCTTTTTTGTTGTTGTTTGAGCCCTCAAATGTCTGTTGTCACCAGTATAAGGTACCAGAAAAAAACTTCCTATCAAGTTATTTAATTCCCTGGAAATATAAATGTTCATATCTTATTGTCTAACTATTTGACTTTGAACTCCTTATCTCCATATGTTTTTGCTTTCCCATGTATGCCTACTTTTTTCCAAGTTATGTAAAAAAAGTAAACATTTATTATTCAATTAATTCAACAAACTATTTCTTTATTATTTACACAGATGGTACAAGCTTGTGGCCAATAGATCGTATACATGGTGGGTCTGGGGAAGAATGGGATTCAGAGTTCATCGGGTCATACCAGCCTGGGACGTAAGAGTAATCTGGGATGCATTTCCTAGTGATTCTGGGTAATATACAGGATTTTCAAACATTCCCAAATTATAAATCAATATAATCTGTAGTTCCCATTATCCTTATACAGGGTCCAAAATTAAGATTGAATAAGCAGGAGTTAAAAGTAGCTTCTGGGTATCCAGCATTCACCACTGACCAGGAGCTACCAATGGGGAACGAGTAGCTAGTGCATAGTGATCCACAAATCTAATTTTCACATAAGATGAAAACGTAGCATTTTGTCCATTATTTACGACCCCTCATGCTTTAAATATTATATAGATGTGTAATAAAGTATATTTATAAATTGTACCAACCAGGCAGAATTCAATTCACATAGGTATATTTATTTGGCTTCAGTTGGCCAGGGGAGCCAAAAGCAGCTCCTGGTAGCTGTTGATATCAAGCTAAACAGGTTCCTCTAAGGAACAAGCAGGAGCTAAATGGCCCCCAGCTCAATTTTGGACGTGGTTATATTATTTCTTTAAATATCGCGCTCTGACAAACTTTAAACATTTAATAAAATGTTTATACTTCTAAAAATGTTTAATTGTGTACTTTCTAAATGTTTGATATTAGTGTATTTTTTCCCCAAATTGTTTTTGCTAATGTGTGAGAGTGAAGGGCCGTTTGGGCCCCCCTGTATATTCTACATTAAATAAACCACTTGCTCACGCAATGGCGGGGGACGCCCCCATCGCCCGTATGCTAACATTAGCATAACTGGGGCTATTGCGGAAAACACTTGGCTTCCATTTTGTGTGCCCTCGACTCCATGTTTGGACTAGGCCGCACTCCCATAATACGAAAAGGCTTCTCTCCCCTCTGCAGCGCCGCGCACAGCGTGCTCATGGCCCCCACCTTTTCTCCCTCTGTCTGAAAGCTTCACAAAACCCTTTCTCACAGATGCAAATGATATAATGTATCATCTCACTCTTACTCTGTGATAACTGTCGTGTTTGTGAACCAGCTCGAACCATGACTTGTAGCTCATCCATCTCCACAAACCTAATCCTGTCCTCTTGCACTCGCTGTTGGAAAATTACTGCCAATGTAACCCTGTTATGCCCTACTAAGGTATTCTCTTGATGTACCAGAAGTGTGACCCTGCTGTGCAGCCCACCTCAGAGTGCCCCCACTAAATCCAGACCTCTGACGTAGTGTATTGGCCCCTAAAACTAACATATGTCAGTGTACCCCCCCCCCACTTGCCTTGATGTGTGAGAACGCACCCCGTCCCCCAGGTTATCCTGCAGAACAAGACTTCTTATCCCAGTATCTCATAAAAGTCCCAATGAAGAACGATGTAATCTTGTGAATGTAATTTATAGGTTTGTAAAGATTTATTCAAAGGAATAGTAATGATTGTAATTTATTATATGTCTAGTGATAGTTTCTCATGCCAGCTTAGTTAGTGTCAACTCTATCTCGTTGTGACCTAACCCTCACCCCTCCTGGACACCGGCAGCTGGACCTAGTGACGCTCACCCTCCCGCCAACTGGGCAGCCTATCCAGAAGAAGCAGCGCCTACACCTATATACGTAACATCGCTCCCCAACCAATCCTGCACTGTTGTAGTACCCTATGTTAGTGACGCAACCTATGACGCTGTTTTTCTTTATAATTCCATGTACGTATATTGTTTTCCAGAGTGCTCTCGAGGCAGAAGAGTTCTCTGGATGCCAACTTTATATAAAGACTTATCAATCTTGCAACTGGTTCTCCTAGTCTCATTCCCTACTGGGATGTGTTCTTCTTTATGAGTTTGTATTGGTAATTTGGGGACTGAGCCTTTACATATGGTGAACCCCGCGACGTGATCGAGAAGGGTGCGCTGGGAGAAGCCCCTGTGCCGTGCAGGGGAAATCCGGGATGCCCCCAGCAAAACCTAGTGTGCGCACAAAAAAGAAAGGTTCTAAGGGTCCCCGTCATCTTTGCAAATACCCAACTGCTTGCGGAGTCGGGTCACGGCTTGGTTGGGGGGTGGCTCCGATTGTGGATCGACCGTGAACGGAGGCTCCAGAGAGTGGTGGAACGATAAGGGCAAGAGAATAGAGGGAATTTAAAATTGTAGCATTAGGGACTGTGTGAGTGGAACTGTTAGGCTTTTCTCATCTATCCTTTATATGGCCATTAGGTTGTTGTGGACAAAGACAAAAGGGGAATACAGGATCCTAGCTCTGAAGGGGAGTAGAAGGCAGCACCGCGTACCATTGTCTCGACCAGTGCAGGATAAAAGTGAAAGTAAAGAAAAAACGTAGGAGTCTCATATATTTAGTAGGCTCGGAGTAGTAATTTAGAATATTCTTTTTCTGTGTGAGCAGAATTCTTCAAGGAGGTAGCCTAAGGGGGCTCAGAGGTGGGTAGTGAATGAGAAAATAAGAATAAGGAGTAAGAAACTAGAACAAATAAAGGGGCAATTTAAACCAGAAGGTCGCACATGTTACATGTTCAATGTTGCTGAAGTCAATTGTGTTTGTCCGTCGATAAAGCACATATGTGTTTATAAGCATTGATGAAGTGTGTTTTGCATTTTTGTGGTTCCTGAAAAAAGGTGCAAGTAAACAAGGTTATTGGCATTCACGGTGTGCGAGTAAGAACGTGTTTAAAAAGCACCAGAAAGGGTGTTTGGTTTTTATTAGTTGCACTGTGTAATACACCCAGTATAAAAGCGAAACAGAAACTTGAAACAAGACGTCATGGGAGGGAGTACACCACTAGCGCATATTTGTCAGCACCTCCCTTTATACAGTGACAAAATACAGAAATACCATGAGCAGTGGCTTACAGAGATAAAAGGAGAGGGCTCATCCCAAATATGGCCAGAAGGAGGGTCCTTTGAAAAAAAGAGTGTTGGAGCTTTTAACCCCTCCTGGACACCGGCAGCTGGACCTAGTGACGCTCACCCTCCCGCCAACATTTGTTAGCAAAATACAGAGGAAAACAGTTGCAAATCAGACACGAAATATTAGATTTATGGAGGATGTTTGATGAAACATCCCCGAGTAGTGACACAAATAAAGCAGTGTCCTCGGAAGGGCCAACTGCCCCGATCGGAGGGGAGGGAGTTACCTCACAGGAACGTACAAACAAAACAGGAGAGAATTACCTTAAGCGGCTTTACCCATTATTAACTAGGCCCGTTGCAGGCTATAGCGATCCTATGTATGTGCCTGCACCAAGTGCCCCGACAACACCAGCTGCCACGGCCCCGCCGCCATATGACCCACGAGGCATGTATGGGCCCACCAGTGTCCCTTCAATAGACCTGGCGCGGCTTACTGGGGACTTAGAAAGACAACTTGCCAGTACACAAATGGAGAGAACGGGATTAAGAACATTGTGTGATAAGGGACAGATGTTGCCCGGGGGAGGAGAAGTACCACCCAGCGTAGCCAGCGATTTCACACCTCCACCCAGTGTAGTGGGAGAATCTACACCTTCCCCGCCGCCACAGGGAGCCGTGCCGAAAGGACAAGAACAGGAGTGGCAATCAGGAGAATTCCTTTTCCATTTGAATGGCAAACCCGTAAGAATAATACGACCCGCAACTCCAGATGATCAGGCAGCAGGAAGACAAGATGAGCGCAATTCAGATAGGGAGATAGATGAAGTGTGGAGAGATCTGGATGAATACGAAGAAGGGGCAGCAGCGGGTTTTCGCTTCCATTACGAGAGGACCCAGAGGATGGGGGACGGCTCCCAAGATGGCAAAGGAGGTTGAGGCAAAGAGTAGTAAATATGTTAGTCAGTAAAACAAAGAAAGAAACGGCAAGTAAGAAAGGAGGAAATGCCAAATTACAGATGCCTCTGATACATAAGGGAGCAGGGAGACATGGGCACAGATGGACAAAAATAACTTGTTGAAACTCCTCCCTCCACTTTCGGGTGTGGCGTGGAAGTAGATACACGCATTTGAAAAGAACACAGCAGGGGCACCCTTGGCCATAGGGGATGTAAAACGTTTATTGGTGTCCGCCGTTGGTGATCAAGCAGATGGGGTGTGGGTGAAGGCCGGTTTCCCGGAAGTAACAATGAACTGTGAGGACCATGATGGGTCGTCATTTAACAATGTGAGGGTGCAACCTTCCCAGATACCCCACACTTACATTTAGTAATGCAGTGCACTATGGGTGAGGAGGAAGAGGCTGCACAATTCATCCTTGGGGTGCAGGACCTGTGGAGAGCAGAAACGGGCACGGCGTGGGACCAATCCATCACCCTGTTTTACTTCATAATTAAGAAATGTCTCCCAAAAGAGGTACAGAAGGCCTTGGATAAAATAGCTGGGATAGAAGCCAAAGGCTGGTCGGAGATTCAGAGCATAATAGTACACCATTGTAGGAGGATCAAAGAGAAAAAAGGAGATAGCACAGAGAAGGTTGGCAGACGAAGCAAAATTGGTTCAGAATAAATTAGTGAAGGTCGCGGCAATGAATTCAGCCCTACTCACTGAAAGACAGGGGGAAGGAGAGGAGGGGTTAGGAAATACACCAGTGAGGATGGCAGCAACTTGGTCTGCAAACGGACAGGAGCAATGGGTGGGAGAGGAGCAATACGAAGGCCCCAGTGGCAGGGCAGACCCACAAGAGGACGATGTCGGTAGAGGGGAAAGAAGGGAGGATTTGAAGGGGTGGGAAACAGAGGATTTGGGGGACAAGGAATGAGGGGAGGACCCCAAGGGTCGTGTTGGAATTGCGGGAGGTGGGGACATTTTTCCAGAGAATGCTGAATGCGACTAATGGGATATTATCAAGGGCCGTCTCCCATGGGTAACGAACAGCAGTTCGGTCACCCACATCCAGGAAGTCCTTAGGGGTTGCCAATGGGTGGGAGTTGTGATGCTGGAAATGCATCAGAGGGACAGGGCCTCCGTATCCTTGTCCTTTACTGCTTTTTATCGTGTGTTCTGTCGTGTTTTCCGCGCAGGAGTTCATGTGGGACTCCTGGCGGTGCAGCTCTTTCTTTTGGTTTGGTGAACGGACCCGTGGGATACCCTTATGGCACCCATGGGTGGGGGTACAACCCTGTGCCCCTAGTGTATGTTTTTGGGCACCTGTGGGTGGCCCACAGAGCAGGGTATGGGCTGGTGGCAGCTCCATGCTGAATTTGACAGGTGCGCGGAGTATCCTCCATTTTGGGATACCCCGGCCCTGCCATTGGGATCAGTTGATTCCTGATGGAAAACGGTGGCCTCTTGCTTTCTATTACCCATTACCTTATTTTCCCAAAGTCCTGGGAAGCCCTGACTCTGTCCCTTCCCCCTGACTGACTGTTGGTTGGAAATGCCATATATGGTGTTGTTGTGAAGGCTTGGTCAGACTAGCTGGAGCCTTCCCGGTGATGTATGTTGTGGGTACCTCCTGTGGGTGGGACCTGGGTGAATAGAGTGTGTGACGAATATGCATTCTGTGTTGTGGGCGTCTAGTATCTGGTGGTTGACACAATGACTTAGACAACCCTGCCTGAAACCGGTATGAATGCAGCTTCGAGTGTTGAATGGCTCGGTACTTGTCCCAATACACATTACTTGTTGTGAGTGTCTGGAGAGAAGTGAATGGCCTGAATACTTTGCGCGCCTGATTGGCTGCCTGCCTGAATGCCCGTAGTCGTGATTGGATGCTTGAGTGTGACCCAGCAGAATGAATGGGAGATCAACAGTATATCTGGGGACCTCTCACTGCCAGGAAGTGTGTTCAGAAGCTGAAGTCCACTACGACGAGTAACTGGAGTAACTGACGCTTGACCTTGAAGCCCTGCTGGACGAGAAGAATTGCTGTTGTTCTCCTTCACAATCTGAAAGCTGCTGTGCCTCCAAGGACTGACCCAGAGAGGACCTGGTAAGGCGACCTCTTCCCGAGCTATGAGGGACCATCGTGCACAGCTGATCTTTGCCAACGCTCCCTGGTAGACAGACCTTCGACAGGCTGCCGACCCGATATGGGGACTGCTGCGGAACTCCAAGGAGAAGCACTCGGACTGTTGTCCGCCACTGTCGCCGACCGCCGTCGCCGACCGGAGCCACCGTGCTCCCGTTTGCCTAAGAACTTCAATTGATCATCGGACGCTCTCGTCTGCATCGTCACCCGCTTGTCTCCGGCTGGAGAAGGCCTGACCGTCGACGCACCGAGGAGCATCCACTGGTGGGTTTCCCGCCACCTAAGGACCACAGAGACGCCGACGACTCGACGTCCTTGCTGGGCCACAGTTCATCATCTCTTTGCGGTCCAGAACTATCGTCACCGAGGTGCCCCGCACGCCTCTTCCTTGCAGGACGCCAACGTTCTGTCGTCGACGAGCACCGCTAGGAACGAAGCTGCCACTTCCCTGCCGTAGTTCACCCTGTTCACCGATGGACGTTCGACGACCCGGGACTCCTGCCTTAAAGGGAGGGCACTCAAGAAGGGCCGTCGATTCCCCGACACCGAACGCCAAGTTCACAGACACCTCTCGACGATCTGTGGCTCCCGCCTGAAAGGGAGGCACTCAAGAAGGATCGGTCGACGCATCGTCAGAGAACTCTACTCCACCAGGTACATTGGGGGGGTAAAACCTTAATAGGAAGAAGTGAGACAATTGAACATATGGACTGGGCTTGTGCGATATATCCTTATTTCACAGGTTGCCCAGGTGGGGGGGGATCTCCACACAGAACTGTGTCTAGGTAAAGGGGCCAGCATTCTGCCTATTGTTTCAACCATCTTACGTTCCTGCCTATCTCTATTGCTGGTTTCCTCGTTATTAATCTGTGTGACATTTTAACCGTACAGTTGATGCACTTTTATGAGATTCGATAACATTAGTGGTACCACTTTAGAATTGTATATTTATCATTATTGACTTCCGAGTACAAAGTGCGTTATTGTGATCGTGTACATACCTTTGAATATTAATTATATAAAGACTGTGTTTTCAGTAATACAGTGTGTGGACATTCCTTTATGGGGGTTCGGGGACTATACTGTACTTAAGAACCAGCCCGCATCACCTCCTGAGAAGCTAGGCCTTGATTGCTCATCCATTTCTACCACAATAGAGAATCTTGGCTGGTGTCCTCTGTGCCTCTCCTCTACCATATAGAGAGCGGAAGTACAGACACCCCCTACCAGTCTTTACACTGGTGGCAGCGGTGGGATGCTTATGGTTTTTTGAGAATCAGTGTATAACCGTGCCACTTACAAAATATCTGCACTTTATTATATTAAGTTTTGGGTGTGTACAAAATAACTGCATTACAAGCAATGGAGAATATTGTGAATGGTAAATTGACTCGGATGAGTTAGAAGCTCTCCAGAGTGCTTGTGAAGCCAGGGAGTTACACTTTGTGGATAAGTCTAGGGCTGAGCTGATAGCTGCGCTGGTGGACTACCAGACCGATGGTGAAACTCTTGATGAGGGGGGGAATGCAACCAATGAGGACTCCGCCCCTGGGGTTCCTACCGAATCTGTTTCTGGGAATGCCGCCATTCCTGCTGCCTCTGTTCCGAACCCCAGCAATTCCTTGGAACTTGAGTTATTAAGGATGAAATTGGCCTTTGAATATCGCAAGTTGGAAATAGATGCTGAGCTTAAGAAGGAGGAGTTGGCTCAACAAGTGGAGCACATAAATAGGGATCTTGAACTCAAAGACAAGGACACTGAATGTCAGAGAATCCAGCTAGAGAAAGCTCGAGTGGAGACTTCAGCGAAACCCAGTGAGAGTGTCAGGTCCCCGGCAACTAAATTTATGAAGGATTTGGTTGGTGTGTTTTCGGAGGGTTCGGATATCCTCCAATGGATTGAAGTGTTTGAAATGGCTTGTGCAATTCATGATGTTGACAAAAGAGATTGGGCTAAGTGTTTGCTAAGCAGAGTGCCTCAAACTGGATATGACTGTATTCTGAAGCTGAGTGTGGAAGAACGGGGTCAGTATGAGTGTATGAAATCTGCTTTGATTGCCAAGTTTGGCAAGACGCCTACCCAATACCTTAAAAGGTTCAGGGATTTTAAGAAAAGAGAGAATGTGTCTTGGGGCTCTCTGCCCATTTCTACTGGCCTCGGATGGGAGTAGAAGTGGAGTCCCACTGCAGGACCTGCCCAACTTGTCAGTTGTCTGGCAAGACTGGAGGCAGTGTCATTGCCCCACTGCAGCCATTGCCATTGGGTGAGTGCTGCGCACATGAATATGATGGGGTGGATTGATGGTTACAAGGTGAAAACTTTTGTTGAATTGTCCCATCTATTGTTTTGTGAGCATTTTTCTGAAGCCTGTTCACCGGAGCTGCGTCAGTATGTTGCTGACCAGAACATTTTGGATCCCTTTAAGCTGGCTAGGTTGGCTGACAAGTCGGTCTCCCACCGGGTGTCCCCTAAGGACTCCAGTGGGAAGGACAAGGACAAAGAAAAAGGGGCCTCTCAGAAAGCTGAGGAGTCCCAAAAGCAGTCACAGTCGAATAAACCTAAACCCTCCTCTCCTAAAACCCAAAAATCTAGTGGGGATAAGTCATCTGTGGGTGGGAATAAGTAGTGGCCCACCTGCTGCAAAGCAGGCTCCTGGTGGTTCCAGTACCATACCCCGCACTCCTGGCACTTGTTGGGACTGTGGGGCTCTGGATCACAAAAGGGATGACTCCAAGTGTAAAGGTAAGGCACTCAGAGGACAGGCTGTCAGCCTGACCTACCCTTACCCCATGTCTGAGGTGGAGGCCGCTGTCCTCCCCTCTACAGGGACCACATTTGGTGCTCCCGTAGAGATTTCCTTAGTGTCCCTTGGGGCCTGGGACTAGTACGCGGAAGTACTGGCGACTATCCCACAGAACACCCATAGATTTTTGAGAAGTTGGCCAGCCTTCTACTGGTTTGAGAGACACTGGAGCAAGCATGACAGTGGTGGACAGACCCTGCTCAAGCCACAGGACTATGTAGATGCTCCTCTGAGAACCACCAGGTTACCTGGTGGGCCTCCCAAATTATCGCCTGTAGCCCGAGTCACACTCGTAATTGGAGACGAGACAGCAAAGCTTCCTGTCCTGGTTCAGGACAACGTCCCTGCTAACATTCTGTTAGGTAACTGTCTAGTCGAGTTGGGGGTTGATCGCGGATGGTATTCCCATGACTGCTGCTGCGGTCACTAGGTCACAGGTGACACCGGGTCTGGCTATGAGTCAGGTATCCGAGCCGAAGGTGCGGCCTAAGGCACGACAAAGGAAGAGCAAGAAGGCGGCCTCTGTGGAGGGAACTCCTTCTCTTCCTGCTGTTCCTACAGCACCCATAGGGATCCATGCTCCGGACGGGCTGGGTCCAGTGGTAAACCCTGTCTCAACTCCTGTGGGAGAAGAGCCAGAAGACTCTCCTGTGGGAGAGGTTCTCAACCCAGAGGATCATCCCGATCTTCACTGCTTGTTAGCTGAAGGGGGACCCTCCCGGGCAGACTTCTGTAAAGGACAGAGAGAGGGTTCAAATAACACCCAGATCCAACATCTTGGCGACCTCAGCCTGGATGTGGTTCTTAACCGTATCTGACATTCGGTAGCTCTTGCTCTTGACAGGCACGCTGTCACCAGTGTCAATCTCGTGCTTACACCACGGTGTAAGGCCTGGCGTCAGCGAAAACAGAGAGGCATACTGCTGGAGCAAAGTCCTGCAGGCCCTCTGCTGCTCGGTTGTCAAATCTGGAGAGAGCTGCACTCCCTCCACTGAGCCATCCTGAGGGTTGCTATGCAGCAAATCAGGAAGGGGCTCACTCTCATCCTCTTCTTGCTCTGAAGCTAGCAAGAGACATGAGACTTCTGCTCGCCTGTGGAAAGGCTTGAACCTATTGACATGGAATACCTGAGGGGCTGCCCCTGGGACTCCCATGTCAACCAGATATTTGACCTCGCCCATCTTGGAGATTATCCGGAAGGGTCCAGTCCCGTGGTCCTTGTCCCCCAAGGCAAGTTCCCAGGCAGGTACCAAGGATTGGAGGTTCTGTGTGGACTACCGAGGAGTCAATGCCGTCACAAAACTGACGCGCACCCATTGCCCAGGGCTGATGAGCTCGTGGACACCATAGGTGCTGCCAAATTTGTGAGCACCTTTGACCTCACCTCAGGCTATTGGCAAATAGCTCTGACAGACCATGCCAAGGAAAAGACGACGTTCTCAACACCAGAGGAACTACCAGTTTAGGGTCATGCCTTTTGGGTTGAAGAATGCCCCTGCCACCTTCCAGAGATTGGTCAATCATGCTCTCAGTGGGCTGGAAGCCTTTTGTGTGGCTTATTTAGACGACACTGCCGTCTACAGTTCCACTTGGGAAGAGCACTTGACACATCTGGGTAGAGTGTTGCAGGCCTTAAAAAGGGCTAACCTCACTATCAAGGCCACCAAGTGCCAGATAGCTCAGGGGAAAGTCACGTATCTTGGTCATGAGGTAGGAGGGGGTCAAATCCAACCTCTCCCCAGTAAGGTACAGCTCTGAGTTCACCCAAGCAGCCGAGGAAGGTTAATTGTACTGAAGACTGTCAAAGGGCCTTTGATGGCTTGAAAGAAAGTCTGTGACGATAAAGGGTCGGCTGTAGTCAGGCGCACAGAACACGGGTTGTTGTGTGTGCCTGACTACAGCCGACCCTTTATCGTCCAGACGGATGCCTGCGACACCGGAATTGGAGCTGTCTTGTCCCAGTTAGATGACAAAGGGAGAGAACATCGTATCATATTCATCAGTAGACAACTCAAGGGTAGAGAACTTAGGTGGGCTACTGTTGAAAAGGAATGTTTTAGTATAGTTTGGAGCCTTAGGCATTTTAGGCCCTACCTTACGGGGTCTAGGTTCAAGGTCCAAACAGATCATAAGCCCCTGAAGTGGCTTATGCAGATGAAGGGTGAGAACCTGAAACTGCTCCGGTGGTCCATTAGCCTGTAAGGGCTAGACTTCACCATAGAGCACAGACCAGGGAAGAGTCACGATAATGCAGATGGCCTTTCCAGAAGGTATGTTGACCGTCTGGATGAGGGTGTCTATCCCGTGGGAGATTAGGCACACTCCACCTCAGTCTGGGGGGGGTGACTGTGATGCTGGAAATGCATCGGAGGGACAGGGCCTCCGTATCCTTGTCCTTTACTGCTTTTTATCATGTGTTATGTCATGTTTTCCGCGCAGGAGTTCATGTGGGACTCCTGGCGGTGCAGCTCTTTCTTTTGGTTTGGTGAACGGCCCCGTGGGATACTCTTATGGCACCCATGGGTAGGGGTACAACCCTGTGCCCCTAGTGTATGTTTTTGGGCACCTGTGGGTGGCCCGCAGAGCAGGGTATGGGCTGGTGGCAGCTTCATGCTGAATTTGACAGGTGCGCGGAGTATCCTCCAATTTGGGATACCCCGGCCCTGCCATTGGGATCAGTTGATTCCTGATGGAAAACAAGATGGCCCCAGTGGCCTCTTGCTTTCTATTACCCATTACCTTGTTTTCCCAAAGTCCTGGGAAGCCCTGACTCTGTCCCTTCCCCCTGACTGACTGTTGGGTGGAAATGCCATATATGGTGTTTTTGTGAAGGCCCGGCCAGACTAGCTGGAGCCTTCCCAGTGATATATCTTGTGGGTAGCTCCTGTGGGTGGGACCTGGGTGAATAGTGTGTGACGAATATGCATTCTGTGTTGTGGGTGTCTAGTATCTGGTGGTTGACACAATGACTGAGACAACCCTGCCCGAAACCGGTACGAATGCAGCTTGGAGTGTTGAATGGCTCGGTACTTGTCCCAATACACATAACTTGTTGTGAGTGTCTGGAGAGAAGTGAATGGCCTGAATACCTTGTGTGCCTGATTGGCTGCCTGCCTGCCTGAATGCCCGTAGTTGTGATTGGATGCTTGAGTGTGACCCAGCGGAATGAATGGGAGATCAACAGTATATCTGGGGACCTCTCACTGCTAGGAAGTGTGTTCAGAAGCTGAAGTCCACTACGACGAGTAACTGGAGTAACTGACGCTTGACCTTGAAGCCCTGCTGGATGAGAAGAATTGCTGTTGCTCTCCTTCACAATCTGAAAGCTGCTGTGCCTCCAAGGACTGACCCAGAGAGGACCTGGTAAGGCAACCTCTTCCCGAGCTACGAGGGACTATCGTGCACAGCTGATCTTTGCCAAAGCTCCCTGGTAGACAGACCTTCGACAGGCTGCCGACCCGATACGGGGACTGCTGCAGAACTCCAAGGAGAAGCACTCGGACTGTTGTCCGCCACTGTCGCCGACCACCGTCGCTGACCGGAGCCGCCATGCTCCTGTTTGCCTAAGAACTGCAATTGATCATCGGACGCTCTCGTCTGCATCGTCACCCGCTTGTCTCCCGCTGGAGAAGGCCTGACCGTCGACACACCGAGGACCATCCACCGGTGGGTTTCCCGCCACCTAAGAACCACAGAGACGCCGACAACTCGACGCCCTTGCTGGGCCACAGTTCTTCATCATCTCTTTGCGGTCCAGAACTATTGTCACCGAGGTGCCCCGCACGCCTCTTCCTTGCAGGACGCCAACGCTCTGTCGTCGACGAGCACCGCTAGGAACAAAGCTACCACTTCCCTGCTGTAGTTTACCCTGTTCACCGTCGGACATTCGACGACCCGTGACTCCTGCCTTAAAGGGAGGGCACTCAAGAAGGGCCGTCGATTCCCCGACACCGAACGCCAAGTTCCCCGACACCTCGCGACGATCCGTGGCTCCTGCCTGAAAGGGAGGCACTCAAGAAGGATCGGTCAACGCATCGTCGGAGAACTCTACTCCACCAGGTACATTGGGGGGGTAAAACCTTAATAGGAAGAAGTGAGACTATTGAACATATGGACTGGGCTTGTGCGATATATCCTTATTTTACAGGTTGCCCAGGTGGGGAGGGGGGGGAATCTCCACACAGAACTGTGTCTAGGTAACAGGGCCAGCATTCTGCCTATTGTTTCAACCATCTTACGTTCCTGCCCATCTCTATTGCTGGTTTCCTCGTTATGAATCTGTGTGACATTTTAACCGTACAGTTGATGCACTTTTATGAGATTCGATAACATTAGTGGTACCACTCCACTTTAGGATTGTATATATTTATCATTATTGACTTCCGAGTACAAAGTGCGTTATTGTGATTGTGTATATACCTTTGAATATTAATTACAAAAAGACTGTTTTCAGTAATACAGTGTGTGGACATTCGTATGTGGGGGTTCGGGGACTACACTGTACTTAAGAACCAGCCCGCATCACCTCCTGAGAAGCTAGGCCTTGATTGCTCGTCCATTGCTACCACAATAGAGAATCTTGGCTGGGGTCCTCTCTGCCTCTCCTCTACCATATAGCGAGGGGAAGTACAGACACCCCCTACCAGTCTTTACAGGAGTGGGCAAAACGAACAGTGCTATAATGAGTAGCAACAGAGAGCACAACAAATGCCACCCAGACAGCAACCTCAATAGCAGGGTATGCAGCAACAGATTGCATGCCAAAACACGATGGGGAACGCACGCACTAACATTTGTGCAACAACTGTGAATGGCGCGCCGGCACCGTTCCGCAGCACAGCAGTGGTAGGAGACAATGTTTTTCAGTACCTGGAACAGAAACATACCCAGATTAGGACAGCCCACAGAAAGCACTTCCATGTCCAGTCCTATCAACCACCCTACGTGCAGAAGAGGAACCACTAGTGGGGGCAGAGATAGGTAACAAACAGTGCATCTTTATGGTAGACTCGGGAGCTGAAAAATCGTGCCTCATGGAAGGCTGGTTCCAGCTCTCAGGAAAATAATTTGGAAACGCAGGGGTTTTCTGGGGCTATTTGAAAATTCCTTACACAAAAGATCTAGACATAACGGTGGGGGGAAAAGACTGTGCGAGCACCCCCATTGTACCATGAAGACTCGCCTATAAACTTATTGATACAGGACCTCCTAAGTAAATTGAATATGACCATCTCCTTCACAGAACGAGGGATAGTATGTGTCACGACCCTCGGCCAAAATCCCCTCTGGCAAACCCATTGGCCAGGTGGAGTCAGGACTCGGGCCTCTAGAGCCTGGCATCCTCTTCAAAAGCCCTCATGGGACCAGTCCTGGCGCCTATGTGCCAGGCTCATACACCATGAACAACAATGTGCTTGGGAACTACTTTATTGTATTGTCAGCCAACATGGAGGCATCTACATAGCTTGGTTCCCAAGAACCAAGCTATGCGATCTAGTGTTTTGGGTGTGGCAGGACTGGAACTACTTTCCCTGGTACTACTTTAACTGGGCTATTTAAACCACACCCTGACTGCAGAACATGCTTCGTGTTACTTTGCAGCTTGCAACGTGATGGTCACCGTGTCCAGCTATTCCCTCGAACCTCGGAGAAGCAGAACCTGCAAGGAGACAAAAGGAACATCATTAGCAGTAGCATCATCATCATCTTACCTGCAGTATTCATCTTTAAACACTCGCAGCTACTGAGAACAGCTTCCTCGAATCTGCACGCCTCCCGGACAGAACGACCTGAAAGAGGAAGATAGAGGCAACATTAAAGAAAGCAGTAGAGACATTTACAAATTACGAACTGCTCAAAAGGCTTACCTGGCTTGTCGCCTCTCGGCTGGCACCACTCCGGACATTCCACTTGCGCTGAAGAACGCTGCGACCTACAAGGAAGGAAAACACAGGTTAGCAAAGGCAAGACTTTGCAGCGCTGCGCATAGTGTTTACTTACCGCATCATAGCACTCTTAACGCGCCATCATTTACCAGCGGGGCTCAACCAAGCCAGTTTGCCGCGCTGAAGCTCTGCATACCTAAGGGAGAAAAAAAAGAGACATTTTAAACAAAGAAAGGCATGCAGGATAGCAACAAAACTAAAGAACAGCAATAAGACCTACCTGAACAACATCAAACGGGCCGGCGTCAGTGAAGTAACTGGACCGCACTCGCCCATGAAAGACAACGCGCCCCTGCAAAGAAGGCAGGACTTAGAGCACGCCTAATCCTACCTCAAGGTGAGGAGAGGGCGCCAGAGGGACTGAAAGCATACGGGGGTGGAGGGAGGACTTACCCCAGTCGGTCAATCTTGATCACAGTCCTCCTGTATTTTCAGGCAGAACCTTCCCCGCAGACCACATCAGGGCAAAGCTGAGAAGCATACCAGCGAGTAACCCGGCTGGGTGGCGTCCCTGTGGATATCAGGTGAGCGTAATAGGTACGCCTGATACAAGCACACATGCAACCACAGAACCTGTCTCATATGGCACTGATATGCACTTTAGCCCAGAAGCCCCAACCACCCAAGATTCTTTAGTACCCCAATCCTGCTAATGAACGGAGTGATGCAACATGGGTAAACATTTTCCCTATCAAGTATCAGAGGGTAAAAATGCTGTATAACGATCAAGGAGGGAGGAGGAGGGGGAAAAAGAGGGGCAGGAGGAAAAAGTTACAAGGCATACCATGGCCTGGGATTAGACGAGATTGAAGACCGCTGCCACCCTGATCAATCTAACAAATGGTACTCAGACACGAGTGCAACAGCCAACCAAGAAGCAAATGAGAGCTGCTATGTGTGCTCTCTCATTTCTCATGCCTCTGGCACACCAAATGTTTTTATACCTCAACAAGTGCCCTTGTCGGATGACCAATGTTTAATTCATCTGGTATTGTGTAGGATTCGAAGCACCTTCCAGTCACACACAGTTACAATAGAAATTCTGCAGAATGAAAAAACATGCACGAGTAAGCAACAAGGAGTGATCTGCATCAAAGAACCATTTTTTGTTATCAAAGGGACACGATTCACAGAAAACAAGTGGCATGACGAGAAAATCATGTGCAAAGCAGAAGCATTGCGAGGTTTAACTGAAGAGAACTTTCAATGGGTCAAAGAAACATGCGCTCCAATCTGGTCCCAACACATTGCAAAACTCACGTGGGTTACAGCTCTCGAGAAACCCATCAAAACACACAAAGATTTCACACAAACTCTGTTTTCATGGCGAAGGAAAGGTACAGATGGGATCGAACAGAAAATGCAACAAAACGATCATCATCCCAGATATGAAAAAATTTACAGCAGCAATTATGGACACGTTAAGGGTATGCGGCAAACAAGCATACCTGCACCTCCCGCCATCCTGGGGGTACCTGTGCCATAGCCACACTACATATCGGCAGCAACTGAGGCAACAACGGCAGAGCCTTCCACATACAACGTTCTGTCTGAAAATGAGTTACAAGACAGAGTGTCTCGCAAAAGAAGGTCACCCAACTACATCTCCAGCAAATCATCGGACCACCTAGCTGAGATTCCAAACAAATACAAGCTTTCCAACTCCGCTGAAACATTCTTTGCTTCCCTCCAGGTGCTAGGACTTCAAGCGCGAACAACGCCAAATGGCTGCAGATCGTCGAGCTGGGAGCTGATCCAACTGGCCAACGACACTGAAGAGGGATTCAATGTGATGAAGGTGGAACTTTGCGCCTTAGGCTTAATGACAATGCAGAACCGGTACGTCCTGGACCTCCTCACAGCAATGGACGGCGGGTTTCCCGAAGAAAATCGGGAGTGGCTGCTGTACATTCGTACCTTCTGAAGACCCGGACAATGGGACCCTTTCCCATGTCATCTTGGCAGTGCATAGTTTGGGGGAAAGAATGCGGAAGGAAGGAGGAATAGAGCCGAGCAACTGGTTCGATGACATTTTTAATTGAATACCATCCTGGTTCAGAGTGATGATGAACATTTTTGTCCCAGTCATCGTTTTTCTTTTGCTATTTTTCTGTGTGTGCCAGGTGGGCATTGTGTGCCAGGTGGGCATTCGATGTTGAGCACAATCAATGATGATGGTAACAATGGGAAAATCGACAACGGTACAAAATGTGAAAGACGCTCAAATACAAACTGGGGAGTTGGGTCCCTCTAAATATCATTTCACTGCTGTATAACGCCAGCATGGGGACAGGGTGTATAATTTATACCACACCACAATTAAAGAGCCACGAGAGCTACAATGGTATACAGAGGTGTGGGTGGACCTGGATGGGGATAGGGGAATATACATGACATTTACACCTGATGAATATGCCAGCAGAGGTCAAAGCCTACGAGGTGTTTGTAGGGCTTGGATGCCAATAAAAGGTACTCCCGCATGGGACGAGGCAGTGCAAGAGGAAGAGTACTATGGGAGTCAGAATAATAACAAAGATGCACTTGTTATGCAATGCGGGGGACACCACCATCGCCCTATGCTAATATTAGCATAACTAGGGCTATTGCCGGATACACTCAGTTTCAATTTTGTGTGCCCTCGACTATCTTTGGACTAGGCCGCACTCCCATAATACGAAAAGGCTTCTCTCCCCTCTGCAGCGCCGCGCACAGTGCGCTCATGGCCCCCACCTTTTCTCCCTCTATCTGAAAGTTTCACAAATCCCTTTCTTACGGATGCACCGGGGATATTTGAAACAAATGGTATAATGCATCATCTCACTCTTCCTCTGTGATCACTGTCCTGTGTATGAACCAGCTCCAACCATGACTTGTAGCTCATCAATCTACACAAACCTACTCCTGCCCTCTTGCCCCTGCTGTTGGAAAATTACTGCCAATGTAACCCTGTGCGCTCCTAAGGTATTCTCTTGATTTACCAGAAGTGTGACCCTGCTGTGCAGCCCATCCCAGAGTGCTCCCACTAAATCCAGACCTCTGCCATAGTATATTGGCCCCTGAAACTAAAATATGTCAGTGTACCCCCCACTTGCCTTGATGTGAGAGAACCCACCCAGTCACCCAGGTTATCCTGCAGAACAAGACCCCTGATCCCAGCATCTCATAAAAGTCCCAATGAAGAACGATGTAATCCTGTGAATGCAATTTATAGGTTTGTAAAGATTTATTCAAAGGAATTATAATGAGCGTCATTTATTATATGTAGAGTGATAGTTTCTCATGCCAGCTTAGTTAGTGTCAACTCTCCCTCACCCCTCCTGCCACCAGCAGCTGGTCCTTGTGAAGCTCAACCTCCTGCCAACTGGGCAGCCTACCCAGAAGAAGCAGCACCTACACAGATATATGTAACATCACTCCCCAACCAATCCTGCACTGTTTTAGTACCCTATGTTAGTGACGCAACCTACGATGCTGTTTTTCTTTATAATTCCATGTACGTGTATTGTTTGCCAGAGCGCTCACGAGGCAGCAGAGTTCTCTGGATGCCAACTTTTATATAAAGACTTATCAATCTTGCAACCGGTTCTCCTTCATTCCCTACTAGGATGTGTTATACTTTATGAGTTTGTATTGGTAATTTGGGGAGCGAGCCTTTACACTACGAATTCACATAAACACCTTCATGTTGTTTCGATATGTTTTATAACGTACACCAAAGCATAAACCCACATGTAAAAACACAAACAATATCCACACAAATTCCACTTGTCTTTTCTTAGTGACCACGCTCTCCACTCTAGCCATGACCTACCTACCCACAGGGGGTAAATCTTCAGATCTCCTATTCATGTCCACCTCTCTCTCAGCCACTAATATGCTGTCACACCATCCATATCTGATCATGCAATTGTTTCCAATACCATCTAATTTCCAACCTCTGACCTTTCCTCACCACTTGCTTCACCTATTACTAAAAGGAAATATAAACCTTCTGCCATTCCCTCTTTCTCTCCTGCCATTCCCCCCTTCTCTCCGATCTACAGGTCTCACTCTCCTCCTTCGCACCCAATGCCTCCTCCACAACACTGACTTCTCCAGCATCCAATCCCTACTATATTACTCATTCTCCTCTCACTTCCCAGTGCTTACTTTCACCCTAAGCCTCAGCATCCTCAACCATGGGTCACCCCATTCATTTGCTCTCTCCGCACAGGCCTGCATCAGTTGCTGCGCAAATGGAGGCATACCATCTACCTCTATTCCCTGAACTCTCTCAAGTCCACTCTTGATAGAGCAAAAAGGGAATTCTACCTAACCCTCATTGACTCTCACTCCAACCATACTCACCGCCTACATGGCGCCCTAAGCTCACTCCTCATAAGTCTATGGCTAACAAGTGCACTCTCACAGCTAATGACCTAGCTGAATAATTTGTTGCAAACATTTCCAAAATTAGAAACTCTCTCCTTACCTTCCTCACACTCCCTCCTACTACATTTTACACCCTGCCTACTCTACCATCATCCTCTGCCTCTATCTCCCACTTTAGTCACACTAATACGGACAAAGGACTATCTCTACAGATGAAGGCTAACACCTCTTGTGCCCTATCGGAACCTCTTGCTCTTCAGCTAGTCAAGCCTATTGTCCCTTTATTGGCCTCTCACCTCACTGAACTCTGCAACCTGTCCTTCGACTCTGCTCTCTTTCCCTCTGTTTTCAAAACAGCCAACGTCATCCCTCTCCTAAAAAGCATTGGGGCTGACCCGAATCTACCAGCTGACTTCGCCTTCTGTCTCTCCTTCCACACTACTCAAAAGTTCTTAAAAGGGTTGTGTTAAACTGTCTTACCAATTTCTTAGATATCCACAACCTTCGAGAACCCCTACAAGCAGATTTCCGCTCTCGTCACTCCACGGAAACTGCTCTCATGAATGTATCAAACTTCATCGGCTCTGCTAAGCACTCCAACTTATGCTCTATCCTAATTCTCCTTGACAGGTCGGCTGCCTTTGACACCGTTGATCACTAGGAGCTCCTTAATACTCTCTTTCTTCTTGGGATTTGTGATCAAGCCTTTGCCTGGATTAAATCCTACCTTGCACCTCACCAATTTTCTGTCTCCTGGGGCAACAACACCTCTCAACTCACTCCTCTAACTGTTGGTGTTTCACAAGAATCTGTCTTGGGCCCACTCCTCTTTACACTATAAGCCTCTGCTCTTGGGGCACTAATCTCCTCGTTTGGATTCTCGTACCAACTCAACACTCAAATCTTCTTCTCTTTTCCTGAACGCTTCTTTGATCTCTCCATCAAAAAGTCCAACTGTCTCTTTGCCATTGAATATTACATTGGATGGCTTAGCGCACTCTGATGTTAAACTCTTCCGAAACAGAGGTGTTCTTCGTCCCTGCCAAAAGCTCCCTCTCATCTCTTTCTCTGCCTATCCAGTTCCCACCCGACACTCTCCCCTACTCTTCTTCAGCTAGAAACCTCAGCGTCATAGATTACCCTTCTCACACCTTCTCTACATTCATCTCCACAATTGGAACAGTAGCTCTCCTCAACCTTCTAAATAGGAAAATCAGGCACCTCCTTCCTTTCAATACCACCAAGCATCTATAACCACTCTTGTCTTCTCTAAACTGGACTACTGTGCGAGCATCCTCTTTGGTCTCCGCAACTAAGCTTTCTATCCTTGCAACAAGATCTTTAACTTCACTACCAGGACTCTGTTAGAATTCCCA
This sequence comes from Ambystoma mexicanum, assembly GCF_040938575.1. Classification (NCBI taxonomy): domain Eukaryota; kingdom Metazoa; phylum Chordata; class Amphibia; order Caudata; family Ambystomatidae; genus Ambystoma; species Ambystoma mexicanum. The sequence goes on from NC_090922.1 coordinate 1,227,147,959, forward strand.
CATTTCACACTTTACCAGGCTGGATGCTAACGATGCAAAACAGGCTAGATTTAAATGTCTTCTCCTGGTTCACAAATCTATTCATGGTAAGGCACCACTGTATCTATCACCTCTATCCAACTTACAAGCCTTCTCGTAATCTCTGCTCTGCCTCCTAGACTACCCTTGTGGATCCTCACCCTTGGTGTGCTTCCTCTCGCTCAGCACTTTTTCTCTTCTTGCTCCACTTGCATGGAATTCTCTTCCCCCAGACAACGGAGTAACAATCCACACGGATTTGTTCAAAACCAAACTAAAAGCCTATCTCCAAGTTACCCTATTAACCAACCTCTCATCTCTCTGCTAGCTAACATTTTTTCCCTTGCCTCTCACCTGCATCTGTCCCTTGCTATCCTCTGCCTCCACTCTAGCACTTCATCCATCATGGTCACATCCCGAACACAGCTGGCCGTACCGCATACCTGAACTTAACAATTGTCCCCAGTGACTGCAAGTGATTTCAATCCAGCACTCCAACTAAGTCCATGCCTAGTATGGGATGCCCAATGGAAACCCTTATTTATATATTTTTATGTCAAAAGTTCTTTTAATTCTGGATGATGTACCCTTATATAACGCCCCTCTCTTTGAATTCCCCCGGTCTCACTGAACCAAGAAATAGGTTTGTTTTGCAAATTAAAAGATTTATTTGAAGAATTAAACAATATATATATAATCACACTTTTATAAATATGGATAATATCTGAATATCACACGTATGAATATGAACAATGATTGGCAATGGGTAATATTACAACATCAGCAATCTCTTTAATCAATTAGGAGTAGGAATAGGAAGAATAATGTAGCAGAGAATGCTTTGTATGGGTTCAAGAAATTTCAATGATAGGAAGGAATGCAACACAGAAATAAAACTTGATATGACTTCAATCAAAGACAATGGGATCACTCTTTCCCCCTGTTACTCACTCCCCCCAATATGCAATATGGATAGATAGAATGAGGGCACACAGGTTTGAGGGCACACAGGTTTTAGGAATAACAATCAACAATTGCAGTTCCAATCTCAATTCCCCCCAGCAAGCTTAGAGAGAACAGTAATGATTTACACAGGTCAGTTGCTTTTAAATGTGGTTAGAATTGAATGGGAAAAATGCTAAAATGATTTTAATTCGCTAAATTGAATTCAGAACTAGTGAGAGTGGCTTTGGATTGGTTCAGGTAGACACTAACAATGATTGTAGAATGATTAGCAGATGGAAAACGAAATTCAGAAGTTGAAAGCAAGAAATAGCTGTTTTTACAGGTGGTGAAATTGAGCCAAATGCAAATTTGCGGCAACATTTCCGCATGTGAGAAACGCGCTTACGGAAAAACTATAAGGAATTGGAATGTTGTTTGAAAGCAGAGGATGTTAGCTTCAAAATGACAATTAGTTCTTAGCACATACAGTTCAAAAGTTACAGAGGTTTTAGTAGAGGTCGGTTTTTCTCAAAGGAGTCAAGATTTCTAATGAATTGCGCTTTGAATTACAAACAGGTTAGCTTACACTAGCAATTATCACAGGATTAGATGGATGAGAAAGGATTCAGAATGGACAAAAAGAGATTCTACAATGCAGTCTGGATATGTTGGAATGGGTTGGATGGATTACTTTAAACTAAGAGATGACTATGGATAGCTCTACGCTAAATACTCACAACTCTGGTTTAAAATGGACTGGACCCGTCAAAGATCTGGTCAAAGGTTTGGCTTGGACTTGCCACCGGACAGGTCTCAGGCGCTTGGTTCTGCTCTCAGCACTCGGGTCTCTGCGCGGCCTCTTGGACTGGATCTGATGAGTTCTGGGTTACAGCTCTGCTGGACTGATCTGGATCTTGGGTTCTAGCAAAGGTTGTTGGCCAGAAGCAGCAAAAACAGCTCAGCCAGGCTGTTGGATCAGTTAGGTTAGGCCCCGTGGAAGTTAGGGGTTAGATCATGTTTGCAAGATTTTTAAAGGCCTGCTGAAAAGGGTTCAGCTTTTTGGGTTAGGCCTCTGCTTCAGGGTTCTGGAGTCTGGATTTGGAGTCTGGATATTACTGCAGGGTGCTTCGCCAGTGGATCAGTTGATTGAGTGAAAGTGTGTGTCCTTCTTGGGTCCTCAACAGTCCCTATTTATCCATTTTCCAAAGTGGGTGGGGAGGCTGATTGTCTATATCCAACCCTCTAAGGATCTGATAGGTCAGAGAATTCCCATTCTCCTGATTGGAGAAATGAACAGTGTGTCATGATGGGTCATCGAGTGTGAGAGTGACACTGTGTTTAGGGTCCAGAAAGAAATCCCTCCCCTTTGATTTTACCCAGCAAATCTATTTTTCCTAAAAACAAATTTCCCATATGCACAACTTGTTCATAATACATAATTACATGACAGATTGACTAAGGTACGTTCTGTCCAAATCTTATCTTCCTACGAGTTTTGGTTCATAAATGACAATTTTTCGCGCTTTTGGGCAGTCACACATTTTCGGATCTGTACAATTTTTTACACATACATGCACATACCATCTGGGCATATTCCTGTAATTTTTCATGTTCCTATCATAATCACAATTGCTAGAATATGAACCATTTCGTGGTTCAGTCTCTTAATGTCTCACAGATTCCAGATTAGTTTTAAACTGTGGGCAAATTTTTCATTTTAATAATCTCTAAATTTCATATTTTTGTCAGATTGGTTCAATATTTTATAAGTCTTTTCCTTAAACATATTTAGTCCAGTTTAAAATCCACATTTTCAGTCTGGCCCGCCTCTAAAGCTTGGCTGAGTCAGAGAGTCACATGGCTTGTCTTCCTGCCAGGGCAGTTGATGTCAGGCACACCAGAATTAGCATTTCCATTCAGTTCAATGAATCCATTGTCTTTCCCAGAGCCACATGCCAGAGTGCCCCTCCCATTTCCTTTCACACTTGTCTGTCAGTAACTCAGCAGAGCACAGGAGAAAATATTTCTTTGTAAAGGGAGAAGGTGTGGAATGTGTTTGAAGCTCAGTGTGGGAAACCTCTTGGTAGTTTAGCTGAATCAGGTTACCTTATAGTCCATTTTAACATTGTCCCTTGTGCAAAATTACAGTTACAAATTTAAAATAAGCAAACATATCTTCAATTCTAGTCTTTTTCAACATGAAAATCAATGTGTGGGACCCTATATCGCATTTGATGGAAATCCCTTCTTTGGCACATTTAGCTTTTGAGACACAGTTTCTCCTGTCAGATTTAGAGATCACCAGCGTCTGACAGAGGCGAGTAATGGTATTGCACCCATTTTTGACAGATTTCTTTCCAGCAACCATCTTCAAAAGTGGACTTTGTTCAGATAACATATCCTTCTGCTGACATTATATTTATGTGGATTCTTGAAGTAGAATGATGTTCACCACCCAACAAGAGGTTGGATCTTTTGGGTGGTTTGTGAGCCATGATTTTTGCAAATTTGACAAACAAGAAAAAACTGATTTTCATACGGCTCTGTGTTTCTTTTGCAATCAGCCTTGCTCTGTGGGCAGCCAAGTGATGGGTTTTGGCAGTGGTCTCCTGTGTTACCACTGGCATAGGCAAAAGTGGATTGGTGGCCTATTTTTCAGGTTTTTACTGCGCCCTTTTGAGTGATTTTTAGCGAGCAGCATGCTTTCCGGCGCCGATTCTGATGTCCCTGATGCGAGCAATGCACAGTAATGTTGCAGGGCCTGGACTAGTGGGTTGAAAAATCTCACAAGCCCCCCCCCCTTGCGATTTGGCGTTGATCTTCCATCAATGGGATTCACAAGACAGGGATGTCAGTTTCATCTCTTCTGATTCCACAAATCGCAAAGTTCCTCATCTTTTCCTCCATCAGGGGTGGATCGATCGGTTCTCCTTGCCAGTTCTGATGTGAGTATTGAGCGATACTCCAGGCCCCTCGGATCTTTGCTCCGGGTCCCCGGGTAGTCCTCCTTGGTTTCCGTCTCCATGGTTTATGAAGCCTAGGATGACAAAGCAAAACATATTCGTAGAGATTTCCCCACCACTATTAATGTAGTGGGGCGGACACATACAACAATATAAAAATGTGTTCGGATTTATCAAAATGTAAGTCATGGACTACATATGGAATATTTTATAATTGGAATTTTATGGAGCTGGAGTTGCCCCCTCTGGGGTTCCAAGAGACTCCTCCAGTTGCTGCAGAGTGTGCCTAGGATGGCAACACTTTAGTTGGTTAATATGGACCCACGTACCTTCCCCTTCCGCCAAACTGCCTTTGGGGATGCAGATTTTGTAGGCGACAGGTGAGATTTTGTCTACAATTTCAAAAGGACCCCTCCAGGTAGGCAAAAATGTGCACTGTTTAGCCTTGTTCCTTTGGAAATTGTACAAGTAGACCCGGTCTCCTACATTGTATTCTTTTCTGGTAGTGTTTAAGTCATAGCTGATCTTTCTAGATTTCACTGAGCATAGGCAAAAGCATGTTGAAGGGTTCTCAGATTTTCAACATACTCATGAGTTGTGGAGGCATTGATCAATGTCTGCTCTTGAGTTGGGTAGAGCAGATGCTGGGGAAGCACCATCCTGCGTCCAGTCAGCTCAAACGGTGACATTTTAGTTGCAGATGAAGGGGTAGATCTGATGGACATTAGGACAAGAGGTAAATCGAATATCCCAACTTGGCCCAGAATCTGCCACAAACTTTTTTAATATGCTCACAATTGTTCTATTGTATCTCTCGACTGCACCGCTAGAGGCTGTCCGGTAAGCAATATATAGCTTCCTTTTGACCCTAAGTATCCCCCACATCTTTGTCATTACTTCGCTGGTGAAATGGCTACTTCTGTCTGACTCGATCCTTTGGAGTAGTTCAAAACGTGAAAAGATGTGGTTGATCATCATGGCAGCTGCTGTTTCTGCCTTGCAGTTTGGGGCCGGGAGACATTCCACCCATTTAGTAAACAAGCATGCCACGGTCAACATGTACGTGGTTCCCCTAGAGGAGCAAATCACGGGCCCGATAAAATCGACTAGCAAATCTGACCATGGCAGCATCATCCCCCCTCTTTTGGAGAGGTGCACGGTGTGTGAGGAATGTTGGCTGAAATTGTGCATACACAAGACACCCCTTCAAGTATTGGTCGAGGTCCTGCCCCATATGTGGCCAGTATGCAACCTCTCTTAAGATTTCAAGTGCTGTATGAAACCCCCTATGACCGGCTGTGGCGGCATCACTGGCATGACTTAACATCAGGCTTTGGAATGAAGTAGGGACCACCCACTGATCATGGCCAGCTAGGGATTTCCTCACCAACAAACCGTCTTGGATTCGGAACATTTTTGGACATTTCATCAACACTCTGAGGTCCTCTTTCCCTATGTAATCGGTATGCGTCAGGGGAAAGTTCTTAGGGTCCTCAATGTGTTGATAAAACTTACCAATGATTGGATCCCCCTTCTGAGCCGTAATCAAACAGCATCTGGGGTCTCCTTACTCCATTGTGCAGTTGAGATCATTGTGAGCATTTATCTGGGACCTAGTGATAGCAGTGACCTGGATTTCCCCCAACAGGGACTATCTCAATTAGATCCCCTTGGATGGCCCCGGTTTTGGCCAGCTGATCAGCTAAGTCATTTCCAGTTTTGTCTGGTCCCTCTACTTTGGAATGACCCTTGATCTTTTTCCAGTAGATGGTCATCCCATTCGAGGTGACCAGATCATCAATATTTTGGATTAACTTCCCATCTTTCAAGGGTTTGTTATTAGCACATAGAATGCCTCTGGTTTTCCAATTAACCCGGTGCTCCACGAACCCGTTCCGTACATAATCAGAATCTGTGATTATGACCAGTTTGTGGAGTTGATGTTTGACAACAGTGAGGATGGCTTGATGCACAGCCATCAACTCTGCCACTTGACTACTTCGGGGACGAATCTTGTACGCAGCGGAGGGTTTGGGGGTCTCATTCACCCATGCATTCCCTACGCCGGGCACAAGTTCTTTTTCCCCTTTGTTGTCCACATGGTAAGAGCATCCATCCACATGGACAGTGGGCATTCCCTCACACTGGTCTTCTTCAAAGACTTTGTGTGGGGAATTAAGGAATGCCTCCATGTTGTCCTCGATTTTTAGGCTTTCGTCCACGAGACAGTTTTCTCTGGCACAATCATGCAAGTCAGCCAGACCTTGCGCGAGGGGCTCTTCTTGTTTTGGCCATATCTGACCTCCACAGGAAATACTTGCATAGCAAGAATCCAGGAAGTAATTCGGGAATTACTCACATTTCCGGCCCGGATTCTGTCACTTTGGAGATATTGCAGAGGCTGGTGTGGAGTCTCCACTATGATGTGTTCCCCCTGGATAAACGGGCAGTAATTCTTCAATGCCCACACCGTTGCCAGGAGTGCCTCCAAGAAGAACTCCTTGTTTGTGACAGGGTAAGCTAGGCAAGGTGCTTGTGAGAGGCTTCTTTTGAGTTGTCTTACTGCCTCGGCTTGTTCTGGACCCCATTTCCACTTGACCCCCCCCCTTCAAAAGATGAATCAGGGGTCTGGTGATCTCTGCGTAGACCTCAATGAACTTTCTACTATAATTAGTCAGTCCAAGGAGGTCCTTAGTGCCCGCAGAGTTGTGGGGTCTTTTAATTTCTGGAGTGCTTCCACTTTCTTTTCCTGGGGACAGAGACCCTGAGGAGTAATCTCATGCCCCAAGAAGATGACACGGGTTCTGCACCACTGTGCCTTTTCAAAGGAATGTTTTGCTCTGGCGGCGCTCAACTGTGTCAGAGCATAACAGATCTCCGCTATGTGTTCCTCCACAGTTGAACTTTTGATGAGGACATCATCTACATAAGCCAAGTTACCCCTTTCACCCAGGTCTGGCATGGCCTTCTGTAGAAAAATGTTGAATTCATTGCCAGAGTTGATGTATCCGAAGGGAGTCCGGGTCCATGTGTACTGCTGGCCCCCAAAAGGTAAAAGCCAGCTTGTATTGGTCCTCCCCACTGACAGGTACAGTCCAGTATTCATTGGTCAGGTCTATTGCAGTGAATACCTGTGACCCCTGGATCTGGGCCAGCCCTTGGTCAATGTAGGGAAGAGGCCATCGGGAAGTATGGACCGTTTCTTGAACTCCCTAAGGTCGGCGCAGAGTCTCCACTGGCTGTTTGGCTTCAATATCCCCAGCACCGGATTATTGAAGGTGCTGTGGACTGGACGGATTATCCCACGGGACTCAAGGTTCTTAATTATTTCAGTAAGGGACTCCATTGATGCGAGAGGCAAGCAATATTGCTTCACAAACACTGGAGTCATGCCAGGGTCTGTGGGAATTTTTGTGTGGATGTCGGTACGACCACAGTCATATACATCCACTGCAAAGAAAGTCTTGAAAATCCAAGAAAACTTGTTTCAACTTTTGCTGCTGCTCCAGAGTGTCTCAGGCATCAGCTTGGTTGACTCTCTCTTCAACCATCTGCCTGAAGCCTGGAAAGACTTCTGGTTTCGCTATCTCAGCGGCCTCCTCCAGCTGGGTGGGGAAGTCCCTGGTCAAAGTGCTGATTTGGACTGGTGGCTTCAGGTGGGAAAGGCAGCCCTCATAGACCTGGAAAATCACCTCATGCCTCCTGAAGTCACAAGTCACATCTTCCTTACCATAAGGGCAGGAAGTGTACACCAGGAAGTTCCCCCCCATGCCGGGTGAAGATCCTGTCTGGTGGTGTGTTGTCATCATTGTTACTGTCAAAACAGTCCTTGGGGATTGGTCCTAACAGTTCATTGCCTAAATCAATGGAAAAATGTCGGTCATCAACTGCCATTCCAATAATGGTGCCTGCGGCTAGAGTGATACTCCCGCTGTTATCCACCTCTATTGGAATGGTGTCCTGTTCTATATTGACTAGTGGTATTGGGTTTACCCCCAACCCTTGCTGTTGGAGAGAAGCATTTAGATGAATATAGGCATCAGGGTTTTTCAATTTCTGTCCTCTTAACTTTCACTTCCAGGGAGAATTGTCGGGTCCTTTCTGGGATGGCGACTTCCTTTCCAATCTGAATTTCAACTCCATAAGGCAGCCGTTGAGCTGACCTAAATGCTTTCTCTGGATCATCAAAGCCCATGGGATTATCCGCTAATCGGGACCAAGCTTTGAAGTTTATTAGGTCCAAACTAATGGCAAAGCGATTGAGAATGTCACTGCCTAAGTAAAAGGCTGCAGTGACGTCTCGCACTGCCCAACAATTATGGACTAGGCTCTTGTTGCCAATGGAGATTTTGGCATACACCTGCTTGGCAGGAGATGTTTGGAATTGGGTGTTTCCAGATCCAGTTCCCCATTTGTCTATCAGTCTAAATGTGGGAATGGCTGGATCTTTTGGGAGTTGGCGGAACATGGCTTCGCTGATGAAGCTCTTACCGTTGTTCACACACAATCGGGTGAGAACAGAGTCTTTCCCTCCATTTAACTGAACAGGGATGAACAACTGCTCTCCAATTTGCTGTATATCAGCCAGGCTCTGAGATGATTTCTCATCTTTCTGGGCTATAGGAGTGGGAATGTCCGATTGTGGATTGGTAAAGAATTTCAGAGTGTTTCCTTCCAGTGTGGAATACCACCTTAGACTGGAAGGAAGGTTGATTCAGAAATAGAGAGGACCCCACATCACCAGTTTGCTGTCCTACTGCCATTACTGTCACGTCTGGAATTTGATTTTTCTGAAAGTGAAATTCTACTTGGTCAGATTTTTGCTCAAGTATGTGGCATGTGCCGTTTAAACTAACATGGTTGACACTCTGTTTTAACTTTATTGGGCGGCTAGTCTGGGTCCAGAGGACCTTGTTTACGCAATCTATTAGGGGTGACAACCTTCGCAGGAGGCAATTCCCTAATAAACAAGGGGTGCCCTCTGGAGTCACAACTATGACCGGGTGCTTCACCTTGTGTCACCCAATTTTAATGTCCAAATCTGCAGTCCCCTCGACAGGAATTTCCTTCCCGTCAAAGTTCTGGAGTTGTCCAGGAAGAGAGGTGAGACAAATTTGATAATTCTCCCCCCTTCCCGAATTCAGTTCATCAAAGGCCTTTTTGGACAGAAGGGTAGCTTGGGATCCCGTGTCCACCAGTGCCAAAATTGTACCCTGCCCCTGTACTTGTACTTGTACCGGGGCATAATATCTTCCCTCCTTCTCCGCAAGGGGGCACAGATAATGTACATTTTTGGACAACTGGTGGGTTAATATTCTAGTTTTCGACAATGAGAGAAGAGATTTGGGCCAAGGGAATCTGAAAGAAAAAGGTGGCAACTAGAGATGGGAGAAGTTTTGAGTTCCCCTTGTTCTGATTCTGGGCCACCCCCCCCCACTTTTTGGAGGCAGTCACCAGGATGGGTTTGAACCAGGGGATTTTCATGCTGTTGGTTCTGGGGTTGGATGACGGGCGGCGCTAGCTCAGTCCCCACATCTACCCAGTCTGGATTTGAATCCTTCGGGACCCATTTTTCCTTGGGAGGAGCTGCCCCATCTCTGAAGGAGAAGATTCTTTTCTCAGGATCCTCTGAGGATCCCTCTCCTTCAAACTGGAATATCTGTACCTCCTCCACAAAATGGGTCTGTTTGGGTTCTTTGTTTCTCCCACCCCCCCTTCTGCTCCTTGGGTGGTAGACCTTCAGGGGCAGGAGATTTTGGTTCCAGTTCCTGGGTTTCCAGGGGCTTTCTACAAGTGGGGAAGGAAGCTTCCTCCAAGGCTTTACACCCCCCTTCCTCTTGTGCCTCCTCCCTGGGAACCGGTGGGTTGTCAGGGTCCTGCCCCCGTCATTGTTCTGGAGCACCAGGTCCAGAGTTTGAGGCATTCTGTGCCGGCATGGTCATCTGGCATGGCCATCTGGTGGTTCTGTTGAGCCCTCAGCATGCAACCCAGATCCTGTGCCATGTTTTGGACCTGGCGCTCAAGCTGTGAAACCCGCTCAGGCAGATAGGGGTTCTGTTGTCTCCCCTGGGCTGATCCCGGGAATGGTAGCTATCCCTTCTCTGGTAATACCCCGGATTGGGAAGATTTGGGTACCCCTCCAACCTTGGCCTCCCCTCTCCCGGATTAGGCTGTCTGGGCTCAGGGAATGGGGGAAAAGAAGGACGGATTGTTCTGGGGTTGGAAGTTCTGTGGGTATCTGGGGAAAAAGTTCTGCCCAGGATTTGGGGAATTTCTGCCCTCCTGAGGGAAGTGAGGAGGGAAGTTCCCTGGGTTAGGTGCTGCTTGGTTGGACTCCCCCCCTTGGAGGAGTCCACACATAACCCAGGATGGGTCGGTTCCCCTTGTAGCGGATACTTACATAGTCAGGGGCGGGAGGGATCCCATTTGTGGGACTACCTCCTTGGCTCCCTGTCTGTGACTGGCTCAAGGGCCTTCTGGGCTTGGGGTTATTCTGCTGTGCAGGCCGGTTTTTAGGCCCCCCCCCCATCTCCAAATCCAAAATGGGGGCAACCTTTACCTCGTCCACCTTAGCAGCAGCAGGCGTGTTGGTTGTTTTGGGGCTTTTTTGAGCATTCTTGTTTTCTATGGGCTTTTGCACCTCAGATTCGGGTGGCCTGTTCAATGACCCAGTCTAGTGATCTTTTCTCATGAAAATCTCTCACTAGCTGGGTCATGATGTACTTTGGTAGAGCATGGAAAAAAGGTATTGACAAATTCTTTGCTGTCCGTGCGCACCCTTCTGGTAGTCTGCACAAAGGCACACTTTAACACCTGCACAAACTCTTGTGGGGCCTAATCCTCCCCACATTGCAAGTTGTAGGCTGCCTTGCGAGCCTCTTGGGGGATTTCTGTGAACAGAAAAATGCTTCAAGATGGCCGCCCTATATGTGGACCATCTTGAATGATTTTGGTCCGCCAGCCCCACAAAGAAACGGGAGTATTCTGGTGAAAAGGTCAATTTCACACACTGAATAGCGCTACTACTGTCTTTCAAATGGAAAGCTTCCATCATCTGCTCAAAGAGCTCTAAGTGCTCCCAAACAGAATACTTAGCATTCTTATGCTAAGGCGTGATAACGCTCCTTAGTTCCTTTATCTGTTTTAAGGGGTCCTTAAGCAAGGCCCTTTTTGCCTTCTTGGTTCGGGTAACCCTGGTCCATTCATCCTCCGACTCAGAGGCACTGCTCCCAGAGGTGCCCGTCTGGTCTTCTAGGTTCTCCCGGATTCTGCGAGCCTGGGTATGGCTGGCAGAATGTGGGGACCTAGTCTCCTGTGTCCTGGGGCGCTCAGAGGAGTCTTCTGATTCCTCCTTGCTCCCAGGATTTGATGGGTGCCCCCCCCACTGTCCTAGCTGGGCAGAGGTTTTCAGGATGCCCTTAGTGGGCCTACTCTCCTGGAGTTCCCCACTAAATTTCACTGTACTTGGGTACCCATACCCAGATGCCCGCCCATCCATTCCTGGGAGGTGCTGGTCTATGAGGCCCATACTTCTGACTGGATAGTAATCTGCCATCCCCGTGGCCCTGGGCTCATGTGCGCCAGTGGACATGGGGGTGGCAGAGTCCAGGGACTAGGAGAGATGAAGGCCTCTGGTCCTAGGGTTCCTGAGGTTATGTTCAGGTGTTTCCCTTTCCCAGCGAACCTTATCTCTATCAGCCCCTGCTCCCTGTTGCCATGCAAGAGCCTGAGCTTTCAGTTCCTCAGTTAAGGCCTTACTAGTCTAGTCTCTATTAGTCTCTCTTGCATGGCTACCTGCCTGTGGAGCCTATCATTTTTCTCACAGAGAGCCTCATTTTCTCTCTGTGCTTCCTGGTTTGTCTTTGAGTACTGGGCCAGTCTTTGCTGCAGCAGGGTTACCTCCCGAGTCCCTACTGGCCTGCTCCTTTCTTGCCAGAGCATCTTCCACCCTCCTGGTGTGCTCTAACAATCTATCATCCTCTTTTTGGAGGTCACGCAGTCCCTGGAGGGCCAGGTGATTTTCTTCCAGTTTCCCTTTTAAGTGACAGACTTCCTGGCCTAAGGTGTCCCTTTCCTGAGCAAGAGCCTGCCTCTGTTCCGCCAGGTCGTCCCTCTGTCTTTGAGGAGCACCAGCTTTCTGGCATTATGTGCAAAACATTTGAAATTCACTGAAGTGATGGACTTTGTTGTGAAAACGGTTAATTTTGTCCGTGCACACACTTTAAATCACCGATTGTTTCAGGCGTTTTTAGAAGAGGTAAAGGCGGATTATGGTGATGTCCTATATCACACCGATGTTCGATGGCTTAGTCGTGGCAATGTGCTGAAGCGATTCTTTGCTTTACGGCACAAAATAAAATCATTCCTTGATGAAAAGGGAATGGACACTTCTGTCATGCAGGATATTGACTGGGTGGCTGACTTTGCTTTTCTGACTGACCTGACAGGCCATTTCAATGATTTAAATTTAAAGTTGCAAGGAAGCCAAAATCTCATATCGGATCTGTTTGAGGCAGTTTGTGCCTTTGAAATAAAGGCAAGGCTTCTGACAGCCCAACTGGAGAAAGGGATGCTGGTACACTACCCCGCATGTGCAGAGGTTTTCCCCCATGACAAGTATGTAGGATGGTATCGGCATGTGAAGGTCCTGAAGGAACTGCAAAATGTTTTTGAGAATCTTTTCTCACAATTCAAATCCCAGCGAGCCTCTTTTAAACTTTTTGCAGACCCTTTCTCAGCTGATGTTGACAGTGTGCAACCTGAACTGCAACTGGAACTGATTGAACTTCAATGCTGTAGTGCCCTCAAAAATAAGCACAGAGAGATGCCTTTATTAGTCTTCTATCAGTCTCTGGACACTGCTCAATTCCCCAATCTGTCACGGGAAGCATTAAAGATGGTATGTATGTTTGGCAGTACTTAAATTTGTGAGCAAGTTTTTTCACAAATGAAACTACATAAATCCAGCCTAAGGACAAGACTAACTGACCAACATCTCCATGCTATCCTGAGAGTAGCAACCTCCTCACTGGAGACCGAGATCCAGAAACTGACAGCTGAGAAACGCTGTAATGTTTCTCACTGATCAACTATGTCTGGTTCACTGTTTCATCCTGTATGATTTGGGGAAATGTATAGTACAAAATTTAAGTTTTAAATACAAATAAAACGGTACACCTCCAAAAAGGTGTTTGTCCAACTGTCATAGTGTTTGGTTGGGGGTGGGGGTGCCATGGGGCATAGTGTTTGGTTGAGGGTGAGGGTGCCATGGGGCATAGTGTTTGGTTGGGGGTGAGGGGGCCATGGGGCATAGTATTCGTTTGGGGGTGAGGGGGCCATGGGGCATCGTGTTTGTTTGGGGGTGAGGTACATGGGGCATAGTGTTTGGCTGGCGTGGGAGCCATGGGGCATAGTGTTTGGTTGGGGGTAAGGGGGCCCTGGGGCATAGTGTTTGGTTGGGGGTGGGGGTGCCGTGGGGCATAGTGTTTGGTTGTGGGTGGGGGTGCCATGGGGCATAGTGTTTGGTTGAGGGTGAGGGTGCCATGGGGCATAGTGTTTGGTTGGGGGTGAGGGGGCCATGGGGCATAGTATTCGTTTGGGCGTGAGGGGGCCATGGGGCATCGTGTTTGGTTGGGGGTAAGGGGGCCCGGGGGCATAGTGTTTGGTTGGGGTGAGGGGGACATGGGTCATAGTGTTTGGTTGGGGGTGAGGGACATGGGGCATAGTGTTTGGTTGGGGGTGGGAGCCGTGGGGCATAGTGTTTGGTTGGGGGTGAGGGGGACATGGGGCATAGTGTTTGGTTGGGGGTGAGGGGCACATGGGGCATAGTATTCGGTTGGGCGTGAGGGGGCCATGGGGCATCGTGTTTGGTTGGGGGTCAGGGGGACATGGGGCATAGTGTTTGGTTGGGGGTCAGGGGGACATGGGGCATAGTGTTTGGTTGGGGGTCAGGGGGACATGGGGCATAGCGTTTGGTTGGGGGTGAGGGACATGGGGCATAGCGTTTGGTTGGGGGTGGGAGCCATGGGGCATAGTGTTTGGTTGGGGGTGAGGGGCACATGGGGCATAGTGTTTGGTTGGGGGTGAGGGGCACATGGGGCATAGTATTCGGTTGGGCGTGAGGGGGCCATGGGGCATCGTGTTTGGTTGGGGGTGAGGGGGACATGGGGCATAGTGTTTGGTTGGGGGTAAGGGGCCCCTGGGGAATAGTGTTTGGTTGGGGGTGAGGGGGGCATGGGGCATAGTGTTTGGTTGGGGGTGGGAGCCATGGGGCATAGTGTTGCACTCCAAGAGTGAACCCAATAATAAAGCTAAAACGGGCACAGTTAGTAGATGTACATCCTTTGCTTTTTGAGGAAAACTGACTCAACAAAGGCCATACTCCTCTTGGGCAACCCAAACAGCAAACTATAGCAGTCCAAAATAACGGAATGTCCAATCTAGGGTCAATAAAATGTATATAATTCAATTAAACAGACGAGATACAATAACTAAATAGAAATAAATCATAACAATGGAAAATGTGTTGTACAAAATGTAAATTTGAAATGCAAATAAAAATCGTTACCCCTCAAAAACATATTCCTTTTCCATGTGTTTAATACAAATTGGGGGTTGAAAAAGCTTCCTGCCACGCCCCGCCTACCGCCCGCCCACATTTACTTTTCGGCCCACTATAGCCCTCATGTAAGGTACTTTCGGCCCTCTGTCAAAATCAGTTGTGCACCCCTGGTTTAGGGAGAAGGTGTGGAGTGTGTTTGAAGCTCAGTGTGGGAAACCTCTTGGAAGTTTAGCTGAGGTTACCTTATAGTCCATTTTAACATTGTCCCTTGTGCAAAATTACAGTTACAAATTTAAAATAAGCAAACATATCTTCAATTGCAGTCTTTTTCAACATGAAAATCAAGGTGTGACACCCTATATCGCATTTCATGGAAATCCCTTCTTTGGCATATTTAGCTTTTGAGACACAGTTTCTCCTGTCAGATTTAGAGATCACCAGCGTCTGACAGAGGCGAGTAATGGTATTGCACCCATTTTTGACAGATTTCTTTCCAGCAACCATCTTCAAAAGTGGACTTTGTTCAGATAACATATACTTCTGCTGACATTAGAATTATGTGGATTCTTGAAGTAGAAGGATGTTCACCACCCAACAGGAGGCTGGATCTTTTGGGTGGTTTGTGAGCCATGATTTTTTCAAATCTGACAACCAAGAAAAAACACATTTTCACACAGATCTGTGTTTCTTTTGCAATCAGCCTTGCTCTGTGGGCAGCCAAGTGATGGGTTTTGGCAGTGGTCTCCTGTGTTACCACTGACATGGGCAAAAGTGGATGGCGGCCTATTTTTCAGGTTTTTACAGCGCCCTTTTGGGTGATTTTTAGCGAGCAGCATGCTTTCCGGCAGCCATTCTGATGTCCCTGATGCAAGCAATGCACAGTAATGTTGCAGGGCCTGGACTAGTGGGTTGAAACATCCCACAAGCCCCATTTACATTCCTCCACAACTTGGTCAGAATGTCCTTCAGACTCACCCCATTGTAAGAAGCTCGCCGTTTCACGTCAAATCTGCTTTCTTATGTATTGTATTTTGTGATCAAAAGAGCATGGCTCCTCCTGTATCTAAATAAAATAAATAAATGAATCTTTGCTCATCATGTTTTTTCTTTGCTTCACAAAGACACAAGGGTTTGCTAGGGTAAGTAAATGTGAACAATCTTGACACTTTTTATGTTGTTTCAAATTAACGTAATGATCAATTAGATGAAACATGAATAATAGTTCTGATCAAAATCAGCAACAGTTGGTATGCTCTATGAGCCCAATCAACACATGTTATTGGTACTGTTTTGATGGTGTTCCCTATCTTACACTGACTTTATCCTAATCCACCAGTTTCATTGATCTCCGGGTTCAAACTGAAACTGCACTGGTTTACCTGGCTACCCTCTGATCTCGGTCCAAGGTCCCCTCCCGCCAGTGCACACCTGCACTGCCCCCCTGGTAGCACTTGTACTTGGGGACTGTCTCCGTTTCCCTACAGCCCCCAACCAGCACTTGATATCTGTTGTCTGCCCTTTCCTTGGAACTTTATTTATTGTCGTCCTTATTTATTTTATTTATCTTTATTTATTTTGTATGGTTATCTTATGTACTGTACTGCCCCCTGCCGCTTCCCCCCGCACTTCTCCCCTTCCGCCCTCCCCTGCACTTGCGCAATCTCAACGTCACCTGGCCTAGTGAGATTGCGGTCTGTGTCTTCCCTCTGTTCCCCCTCCCTTGCCTCGTTGCGCCTTGAAACACTTGTATATAGGCGCGTTATAAATGCCATATCATATCACCACCCAACCACTCCCTTATCAAACTCCCTTATCCATGCACTCCCCACTCAGAGCCGATCTCAATGTACAACTCAGAGGGGTCTTGCGTCTAGCAACCATTGACCACACAGCCACCGCAGACCCGGTGT
Source organism: Ambystoma mexicanum (assembly GCF_040938575.1). Taxonomy (NCBI): domain Eukaryota; kingdom Metazoa; phylum Chordata; class Amphibia; order Caudata; family Ambystomatidae; genus Ambystoma; species Ambystoma mexicanum. Next base: position 1,227,164,356 of record NC_090922.1, read on the forward strand.
CTTCATACTCCTCTTTGAAGACCCTGTCCCGCAATCAACATTTGTATGTCACCATTGACGAGGGCCTGGACCTATTCTCCCCAACTTCATCCAGATCCTCTCCCCTTCCCTTATCAAATGCACTTCTCACATTGGCCATGCGCTCACCATGAGGGTGCGAGGGTGGTCCCACAATCTTGCACGTAATAGTAGGTCTTCAATCCTGCCCCCACCTCAAAGTTTAAACATAGCTATGTTAGGATATGTCCTGAATGAATGTCAACCCCCTTAAAAAACTACCAACAGAAATTAAGGGCAGTCCTTCCCTGTGTCAACTTCACATACACACCCACCTTTCCAAGTATTTATAAATGGCTCTGAATCCTTTGCCAGTAATCATCTCTGCATTCTACGAAGGATATTTATCTTTATTACAGAATTGCCACATAGATTATTTTCTAACGAAACCATAGGTAATTGAACTTGTTTATTATAGTGTTCATATTACTAAGTGCATTTATAGTACTTCTTTGCCATTTTCCATGCCTATTGTCTTTTTACATATTTCCATTTGTCAATTTTTCACCTTTACATTTAATTCTAGATCTTCAATGACTACATTACATATTCTCTTTTAACTATCTAATGTATTGTTTTACAAATAAGTCGCATACTTTGATAATTAATATTTTTGTAGAACTTCTTATACAGCCAACAATGTCTTAATGTCGCCCTTCCGCTCGAACTTCTTAACATTCCAGAATACTTTCCTTTTTGAAAGAACTTGAAAACCCTTCTGTTTTAGTCTTGTCTGCTTTTGAAGCTGCCTCCCCCGTCCATTCTTAGCGCCTTTATGCCTCTCTGTCTTTGTTCGCGCTTTATAATTTACATACAATACAATACAACGTATTGCTTTGGGTTGTCCGAGTTTCAGCAATGCTAAGACCCCCGGTACAATGCTGCACATGTTCCCGAAGGACATGTCTTTGATAGGAGTAGGATTTCTCAATTGTGGCTTCCCAGATTTCTGAGGTTGACAGTCGAGCCAAGGATGTATTTGATGGCATAAAGGGTAATCGATTCTGCGTGTTCAGCATCCACTTTTCAGCAAATATGTATGAATCTTCCAAGTTCACTAAAAAGACTCACCCCAGACTAACTCATAAGTTACTTCCCACTGTTGTACCTACTGCATTTCTTCACACACAGAGTCAGGTAAGTAATAACTACTAATATTAATGTATATATTACTCCCACTATCTGTAAAACATATCCGATATCTACTGTGATGATTGTTGCTAAATTTAATTTATACATGTATATAAAAAGCTTGGCGTACAATGAATTTTATCCAGTAGCCACTTAATTTGTTTTAGATTTTAGGTATGCTTATTCTTTCTTTGGATAATTGAAACAAATATCAATGTCCAAGTCACCCTTCTTGTTAGCAACCAATTCTAATATCTGTTATTTTCTAAAAAAAAAAATTCATTTAATAATTTCAACATTTTGAAATAGAAGATGGAAGTGCAGCAATGTACTTCACAAGAAATGACAGACACTTCTACTAACCCTCCGGTGAGCCACTATGATATGCCTACTGATTGCAACAGTTTGTATTTAATTTTCCGTGTTTTATTATACTAGGTTTTACATTGAGTATGTACATAGATACATCAATTTTCAACAGCATCAAGCTTCATCGACCAATTATCCTGTATCAAGAGACATCACTTGTCTTTAAGTACTATTTGAATGTGTACACCATAGTTCTGTAAGTGCAATATTTGAATCAATAACCTTTATTTGTGATATTGAAATGTTTTATTAAAAAGTATTGATTTCTTCACTTTTTCTATTTTCACTTAAGTTGTCCTCTTTATAAACATAGCTATCTTTCCTTGTATACATTATGCTAACAAACTTGATTTCATATACAGGAGCATAAACGGTACATCAAATACTTTTCTTCATTTGGCATTGCTAAGGAAAAGGATGTATGGCATACAACGTTTAGACATTTTTTGATGTATGTGTGTCACATCTGACTTGTTTATGAATTGTATTCTTTTTTTCTTCAAGATATGCATTTTAAACTTCTATTGTTTTTAGATGTGATTGACGGTGCTATATTTTCTTTTCTATCATTTACCATAATACAAATTGTTGTGTCTTGCACCTTACACTGTATACCGTCGGCAGTAATATGTGAAAGAAAATGTGAGTTTTGGGTCAATTTCATTGAGTTGTTTTCCATTCTAAATGATCAATGTACTTTTTTCTATATTGAGCACCTAAAATGCAAGCAAGGTACACCATGATTTACTTACTACATATTTATTGTGTTCTTTGCCATTTTGAACTTTGATTTAAAGTGGTGCTACCATTGACACCTATTCCCTATAGTGACAGTCAACCAGTGTATATATGTGATCATTGTTTTTTTACAACTTGTACATTTCTTTAATGCATAACTTTGTTTTTAGTGAAAGTGATTGTTTGATCTCTTTTAACTATATGCAGTTTAATATCATTCCTTTATAATTGGCATTATTTTGGGGTCATCCCATTACTTATAGTCCTGAAGCATGCTGCAGTCAAAGCTACTGTTCTGCAATTATTCCATGATATCATACATGTTGAACTTTTAGATTGCTAATTATTTTATTCAAATTTCAACATTACTGTATGTACAAGATTATGAATTACATACAGTGGCATACCTATAATCGCAAATTAAACTCACTGTTAATAATATCAATAATATTGCTCATGCTTCTTTCATGTTTTGCTACATGCAAGCAGTGTACTACTGATGCAGTGGAGCTGGACGAAACACAGAGCGCAGGTAAAACAGTTAAAGTGGCAATCATCATTTATAAATTATTGTTGGGCCATGTACCTTTCACTTTTTATAGTGTGTATTAAAGTGAAATTGTGTGAATTTTTTTTAATTAACTTACTTGATATTTCTTTGTAATGATGATTCTACTTTTTTCAATACTCAATACATGAAGCACATGCAAACAAGACTATTTTATCATTTCTGATTATATATTGTCTGCTCATCACTTTTTCTCTATGAAACACTTGTGTGAAGGCTCGTTATAAATATATTAAATCATGATTTGCAGGAGGATACAGTAGTGAAAGCCATTAGCTCAAACATTAAGTTAGGTGAATTAAGTATGTTTTTAATTAAATTGGTTGTTTGAGCCTTCGTACTTAATTTAATCTTTATCTGTTCCCCTGCCTTCTGACTTCTTCTTCTGTAGCATGATGCTGTAAAGTCAAATCATGTTTACATATCAAGTAATAGCAGGCATGGTAAATGGTTAAGACCTAATTTTTTTAATTATGTAATATACATCACATGAAATGAGGCAGAAACAGACTATTAAAATGTATGTTTTTATCTTTAATGTTGATCACATTTTTTAAAAAAAGATGAGGAACTCAGAGATACTTTTATGAAAAGTGATGTCCATTGAATTATGGATACACGCAAAATAGTGAGCTCTGTCGTGGTGCAAGTGTCAGAAATGTACATTCTCTGTTGCCATGGAGAAATGTGGTTTCATTAAATACATTGCACTTCTGCAATTAACGGTTTAAAAAGAATTTGATAGCCATGGACATGCAGGCGATGCAAAGTTCATGCTAGAGCAGTTCCCTGACATAAAGCATCAATTTGATACTTGGCACGTGTCAAAATTTATATCCAAGAAAGTTAATGTTGCAGAGAAAAATAAATGGTTAAATGGACAAGTTCTAAAATGGTCCCAGTCCATCTGCAAACATTTTAGGTGGTGTTTGAAAACATGCAAGAGTTCATTTGAGATTTCTTCGGTAAAAGTGGCCATCTTTGATTCAACATTCGTCAAACAAACACTCATGGGAATATAACGAGCATTCTTAGGCGTGCCAACATTGATCTTGGAGAGCGAGCTGGACACAGGAAAAAGTGGCTGGTGCCCCCCCAGGTCACAAAGCCATTAAAAAAATAGTGCGTAAGAAAGTGCAAACCAAAGATTTGAAGGGCCTCACTGGGTTTTGCTACACCTGGGAATTGGAGGTTTTCTATAACATGTGTCCAAAGTACAGGCCTAACAGGTTGCATTTTGGCTTTTGGCATGCTGCATTACAACATGGCATTTACTAAAAGAAAAAATATATTTGAGCAGATGCACTTTTACTTTGTGAAAGATCTCACTCTGTTGGCAATGGAAATGCACGGCCTCACAACAATATGTTGCCAAGGCGCAGTCTGTGCCGAAGAACATTGCAAATGTGGAGTGTCCTCCAAACTCTGACATTGTGACAAAACTAACAACAAGATTCAAATGAAGTGATGTGGTTGATCAGAATTCTTCTAATTGTCAACTTTATTTATTAATACTATTTTTATATATAAATAATACATCTATTTGTTTATCATAAAATTACACGTCTGTTTTATTTACAAGTCTGAAATATGTTGTTTGAAGGCTTGCACTATGACTATTATTTTCAGTCTATTCCGTTTCCCACCCATTAAGAAATGGTTTATTTTCTTAGTTATTTTCTTTATCTGTTTGCCTCTGTCCATCTCTTTATATCTTTGTATCCATTTCAACATATTTTATTATTCTCCACTTCACGTTTTTCATCTTTCTCACTGAATAAATCTTTCAGTATATTTGTATTTGTGTCCATCTTGTCTCTCGTCTATATGAATATCATATTCCAAAATTAATATTTCTCTCAATTATGTGCCAATTTTTCATTATATTTGGAATATACCTTTAACCCACTGTCAATTTCTAATATAAGATCTCTACATCTATATCTGGTTTCTCAATCTATCTTTCCTTTAAATAAGCAGATTATTAATTCTTTGTATATATATTACTGCATTTGTCTTTATGGATGCATTTCTCTCATTCTAATGATTTCTACCTCTCTATTTATCTCTTTTTATATCTATCCTGATATGCATCTCTCCAAACATACATCTTTTAATATTTAACTGCATATATCTGTTTCTGAATTTATTTATTGCTCCTTTTCTTTAATCTAGCATTTTCTCTCAAAATGTTACTAATTATATATTTGTGTGTTTATTTTTGTATATTTTTACTTGTCTCTAGTCTCTGATTTTTGTTATTGTGATTCTCTTCCATCAATGTTTTCAAATCTCTAACATCAAATTTCTATAGGTTAATTTCTATACTTTATCTGTTGCCTTATCTCTTTTTATTACTTACAGTTTATGTTTTGATGTCTTATTCTCTCTTTATTTATAGCAATCTATCACTTTGTCTGAATCTCTATGGCAGTGAATCATTTATCTGTCTTTACTCTCGATAACTGAGACAGGTTATTTTTTTAAAGTTATTTTCTATATTATCTATTTAACTTTTTATCCAAGAATGTAGTCTTTTGAAGTTCGCTGCATTAGTCTGCTGTTATCGCAGAGGAGTGCTGGCCTCACCTGACTGCCTCAGACTTTTGCAATTACAGATGAGAGCTGCTTTCCAGAGACATTGGTATAGGGCGCAGACATTGGGTTAAAGGTGATGAACTGTGGAAGTGAACAGGAAGTGAATTTCACTTACTTTGTCGTCGTAGATTTGTGCATTGGCCGCAACACGCCTGCTTTACCCAGAACTCTATATTTCAACAAAGTACGCACTTTTGGGCGCGTGCTTTTGAAGTCCACTGCATAAGTCTGCTATTACCGGTGTTACAGCATTGTGGCGTAGCATGTTTTAATTTATGATTCATAAGTGCTTCCACCTTGTAGATAACATTTTCCTTGGATGCTAAAAATCTGTGTTTAAAGTCTAAAGTTTACTCTGTCTTTGATCACAAATTGTGCAGTGGGATGTGAAGCAGGTCGCTGATTGTGAATGCGAGGAAGCTCATGCACACTCAAGTTGGGAATGTCGGCGAACCTAGTGGTGACGCATGTCTCGTTACTATTGAAAGCAGTGACTCAGAAAGCTTCCCCCACCATTGCATTGAAAAAAAAAAAGTTAAGCGGACAGCCGCTGCGCCCGCCTGATAGAAATAACTCAGCAGGCGACATTCGGGGTTTTTGTCTCCCTAGATGTGCGCCGGATATTTTATTACCAACGGACATTGAGAATAATATACTCCCTGTGGGTAATAACACTACGAACAATGGCCAATAAATGCAGGGGGTTGACATTAATAGGTCAATTTCAGACAATGTTAATAAGTAAAGTATGTATATCATAACAAGAGGCAGGGGCAGCGACACGTATTGATTTAACTTCTCAAGGAAGTAGCTGCCCTGTAAAATACGCATAATATTGAGTCATTACATGTGTCCGAATGATGACAGTCAAACGGACGCAGCAGTTCCATCTAATACACTGAGTTCAGGTGTCTCTACTCAGAATGACACACGTGTATTTGTGGCTGGTAACGGCTCTTCATTATGTCCATCCCCGATAACAAATGATACAAAACAACAACTTAATGGTAGTTTGTACTGCTCTCCGAGTCTATTTGAACACCACGCGCACTTATCTGAAGCTCTAACATTGTCATTTGCGCATCCGACTCCGTGCAAAATACAAAAAAGCCCACAACCGATGGCATCAGTGGAGAATGTTAATTCACAAAATACTCATGCACCTTTGCTTGAAATCACTCTTAATGCCATAAATATGTCGATTATGTCCTTGTTCAAATTGTTTGAAGCCTTACACACAAAAATTACACATCAGGCTCTACAGTTAGATCAGGTCGTCCAACATTTAAAAGAGCTCAGTATGGTTATAAATTCTAAAACGTTTCAAAATAACGTGCGGGGTACGCAGGTGCCGGTTCTTAAAAACGTACAGCATTCCTTACAGGATTCAAAAGAACATACATCTGAAAATGGCAGTAACACAGCTCTACCTCTGTTTTCTGCCAATTATTTGCCCGATAGAGCCTATAATGGAGAATGGTGTCCAGTTAAAGGCCCGAAAGCAAAAGGGTCGAATGCAAAAGGGTCAAGTGCATTCGACCGAAAACCAAAGGATCAAAAAAAAATTTATATTTTTTGTTTCTTTTTGCTCTAGTATAGCTTTATAGGGTTTTTTTTTCCCCAAAAACAGGGGTTGGGGGGACCCCCCCCCCCCAAAAAAAAAAAAATTCGATCCTTTTTTTCGGTCGTATTGACTCCACCCTTTTGTCATTCAACCCTTTTTTTCGAGCCTTTGACCTATAAACATGGAGAATAATTCTTCACTTACCATTAATTCAGATAATGTGTCTGCTGAGACATCAGAGAGTATGCAGAAAAATAACAAAGCGTTTTACAATATATTTGATGCGAGAACAGGCACAGTAGATAAGCTTGAGTCGAATTTTCCGGAGAAAAAAAAACCTGAAAACTAGTACTAAGCAATTTGTCAAATATATCCAGGTGTGCAGAAATCTGGAATTAAAATAAGTGGGTCCATGGACAAAATATAGCAAACTAAGGTTTCAAAGACAGCCAGTTTCCAGCATGTCTGCAAGTGTTCATCAACCTTCCGATTATCCACCATTAACTGAGCCGATATCGCTAATCGATGGACCTCTTAAGGGACAAAAAGATAACACTCTTCCTCTAGATCACCCAAAGGTAGTGACTTCCATGAATGCGACAGTCGCTGAGAGAGTTAGGGTAGAAACTAGAACTACTATTGCTTTACCTGTGATAGCAACCGAGCGTCCATCAAGAGTCACTCCACATGTAAATACACAAGAAAAGCATCACAACTGCAGATAACCATCCTCAAGATATCCTCACCGATATCAGGATGGTCATACAAAGATCAATTGATGATTACCTGAAGTTTAAACAAGTAGGAACGGCTCCTGCACAGGCACATCCTAATATGAGGATGATGACATTTGTACCCCTACTATGAATAACATGAATTATGCAACCACCAATGAACATATACTTGATAAAACAGGATGCGTTGCGAATAACTCAATACAAAGTACGTTAGCTGATAATTGCTGGCAAATAACTACCACCGGTTTATATTAAAGTGTCGTCCGGCTGATCAACAAATGTATGATCTTAATAGGGCGAGTGTGATGGTGATATTTGATGAGATTGAAAGCTTGAGTGATATTGTCTCTACAGACATTAACCAGGTGGAGTTCTTAAATGAGGAGAATTCTCGGGTTGTCAGACTGTGGATAGCTTCCAACCTAGTTTGAAACACCATCTGGCAGGCCAGAATGGAGTTATTCTCCATGGGCTTTCTCTTAGCCGTAGATCCGACTCCACTGTAGAAAGACCGATGAAAATATAATAGACACAGAACTTGTTGATTATTAACCTAAAAAAAAAAAAAAGAAGGTGATGGTGTGTAACACGAATGTGGGAACTAGAAACAGGATGAAAAAACAACATCTGAAATGGCATGTGCAAAAAGAAGCTCTGGAAGTAGTGCCCCAATATACATATTTGGGCGTTGTCATTTCTGGAGAGGATGACACAGCAGATAAGCTGTGTCTAAATAACAAATTGAACATGATGATATCCCAAGCAGTAATCATTCAAGCCAAATATGGCAGATTTTCGATCGTACCTATGATTACCTTCTTTAGACAAAAGGCTACACCGGTATTGCTATATGGATCCGAAACTAAACCTGCTATTTCAGAGAACATATGGGCAAGATTCGAGAGCAAATACTGGAAGCGTATTTAGGGCTACCTGGGTCTATCCCAATTGCATGGATTAGAATCGAACTAGGACTAATATCGTTGTATGCGCGTTACTTATGGCAAGTGACCGCCCTGTTTCAGAAGTGCATTATGGCTTTGGATTCAAGCATATTGATAAGTGTATTATCTGAATTTGTATTTAAATCTCATGACAGATTCATTTCTAAATGGCGTGGAGCGGTAATTAATGCGATGGCAGATGCTGATGTATCTCTGAATGACCTACTCACAAATCCGACTACAGTCAAAACCAAATTATTTCAATAGGATTGGAGGATCACAAGACAACATACCGTGACTTTCCAAAGAACTCATTCTTGCACAAAAAAATCAGTCACATCGAACCATATCTATGTCAATCACCCTCTCCTAAACATAGAGAACAATTTTTACGACTACGACTCAATTTGTGGATGACCAAAGATGTACAAGCTAGACGTAGAATTATAACAGCACAAAAGACCATATGTCGTTTTTGTGAGATTATGCATAAGCCGGAGACCACTCTGATGACAGAATGTACAATGCTTAGACAAAAGCGCGAACAACATATGAAACCTGTATTCCAAAAGTTTAAGATACTTACTTTTGATGCCTTGTGGTGGATGATTTATTGCGGGCAAACAACTGTAAGAATTGCAGCAATTGCATTTTTGAATGATTTAAAGTTACATGACGTGCAAACATAATTATGAATCAATCATGTCAGATACCTTATTCCTATATTGAAATTGAGCAGGGAAATTTGGATATTAGCAATCCCAGCAACATTTTATGTAATTTTACGTTCTGATATGGTACAGTTTGCGTTTTTTTGTTGTTTTTTCCTTATCTTGTTGTTCCTTATTCTGTTGATTAGCACAGTTTGAGTTGTCCTAGTGTTTAAATGTCTACCAATTGACAAACTTGATTTTAACGAATGACTATATGCCAATTGACATGGTCTTCTTTTATGTTATGTTATATATGTCAAGATGCTGTATCACGATTTCTGTTACCTTGTTATATTTGAATATTGTAAAACTGATTAGGTTCAGTTATATTAATTAAAAAAAAAATATTTGTATGTCTATTTTTAATTATTTGTCCCTATATATCGCTCATAATTTCTCTTTCATTATATGAAAGTCTGTCTCTTCTTAGGTTTATTACTCTCAAGATTTTTATATCTGACGCTATTATTCACTATTTTGTTCACGTTTTTCAAAATTAGCACTCCACTGTTTGGCCCATCTCTGCTCCTCGTCCTGCCTGCCCCACCCCATTCACTCGGCCTCACTATCCACCCCCTTCCTGCTCCCTCCCCGCCCTCTCTCTCTGTCCCAAGGGATGTGTATGCCCATAGGGATGCCTCTTTGCCTGCAACAATGTACCTTTATCAGTCGAGATTTGACAGTTCTAGAGCATCATGTCTGTTACCTAAACGTGCACCACTTACTCTACTGTTTGGCCTATGTCTCACTCTCGTCCTGCCTATTCCACCCCGTTCACTACCCTCAGTCACCCCCCCTCTCTCCCTCTCTCCATCCCTCCCTCCCTCTCTCTCTCTTTCCTTCTCTCTGTCCCAAAGGATGCATCTGATCATATGTGTCTGTTTGTAACAAAGTATCTTTATCACTCCATCGTTTAATTAACCACTCTGTTATCCATATCAAGTTTATTGGATTAAGAAAATCAATGGGAAAGATTTTTCAATAGTAAAACATTTTATAAACACTTGTGTCATCAGATGAATAATTACATTAATTCACTTTGTGTATTATAACCCAAGTTAACATTTTAAATTTGATTAAGTTGTCTTTGTTAAAGCACAGTTTGCAAAAGTTTTTTTGTGACCAAAGAATGAGTATTTTGGTACTAAAATACCACATACACTGAAACAGAATTAGCATTTTGCACTTGCTTGAGAAAGATAAATAACGCCAATACAGTTCCATAGTGGACGCATTTAATTTTATTTAAGTAGAATATTATGAATTGTTAATATGATGTAAATGATAAATGATAGTTTGATGGTGGGTATGTGTTGGCATATTAATGTACATAACAACAGTCTCTTCCTCTGACCCTATTGCTTCCTCACTTATACCAAAATTCTAGCCCTCGCTGATTTCTTACCCCATTGCTGTTTTCAATATTTCTCTTCTTACATTTCTCTTCCTCTTTTAAGCATGGTACAATTCTTCCCATTCTGAAAAAGACTGCTAGTTCCTTCTCTACCTGCAAACTTTGATCCAATTTAACTTCTTGCTTTTCTTTCCAAGATGGCTGAACATCTTGTTTCTCCGGTCACTATTCTAAACCATCTGTTCTCCTTATTTTACTGGACTTGTTGGATGCTTATAATGCAGTGAATCAAACTCTCGTTTTAACTTCTCTCTCTTCTTTTGGCTTTACTTGTTCCGTCATATCTTGGTTTCGTCCTTATCCATCTAATCGCACGTACTGGTTTACTTGGACCATGACCTCTTCTAATAGTTTACCTCTTGTTCACAGTTGAAGGCACAGACCTCTAAACGTGTGTTCCAATAATTACACACCCAGTCAGGGAATAAAACCAAGAGATAGCTTGCAAGGGTAACAAAGTGTATATAAGATCAAAATGCCAGCAAAGAACTCTGCTGCCCGAGAGCGCTCTGCCAAAAATTACAACGGGCATCACGTTAAAAAGGCACTTAAGGCACTAAACGTCATCAGTAATGTAATGCATAGGGTACACGTTTGACATGGTTGATTGGCTGGAGACATATACTAAGCCCTGCCCCATAAGGGATGCCAGGGTGTCACTGGCCGCTGCTTCCCATCTGATCTTGGTGCACGTGGGTAAGCTGGGTTCATCTCTGCGGTGAAGGTAAGGTCGAACAGGCGAAACAATGTAACCATCTAAGCTAAACATGAACCATTAATCCGCTTGGAATGGCAGGCACCTGAACATCATAAAAAAGGGGGTGCTTTGAGGGGAGAGGGTAATATATTGGCATGCCGACATTCACATTCAGGGTTTCTTTGTTACCGCAGTTCCCGCACCCAAGTGTCTCTCCCGGGGGTTTGATCTACTACCCACCTGCCCTAGTGCCTCATGATACGACCAGACATGCGTTGCTGTTAGGAGAATATATTGCAGCATGGCTTACGACTGTGGTGGGTAATCTGAAATAGTCAATACGAGGGGGACAGTTGCTTATCTACACGAAAGGAATTGGGGGGGGGTCGGGACGGAGAGGCCTGGTGGGGGTTGATGGTCATGGGGACACGGACAGTTTGATGGAGAGGCATTGTGCAGGATCCTGTTTCTGTCCCACGCTCACAGCGGAGCACAATCTTTGGAAATTATACTAGGTATTTGCAACATTGGGAGGACAGGGAACGGATGGACTGTCATGGGAACAGGGCTCGTGCACAGCTGGGTAAGGCACCCAGATTGTGGCTAGACTGCGGACGGAGGCTCTCGGATCACCACGGACACGCAAGTATTGATTACAAGTAAATTAAAAGGAGGGAAAATTAAAGGGAGAGGGATCAGATTAAAACAGCGGGGGTATAGCCTGTAGATTGGGTTGGGTGCGAGTGAGATTGAGTGATTGCTGATTAAGGTGTTTTTTCCTTCTTTATATGGCCATTAGGTTTTTTATATATATAAAGTGAGGAAGTAAGAGGAGATACGGAAACCTAGCTCGGAAAGGGGGTGGAAGGCGGCACTGCATAGTACCGTCTCAACCAGTGCAGGATTATAAGTGAGAAAAGAGGAACAAGTAGGAGTCTGATATATTCAGTAGACTCGAGAAATAGTTGTGATTTTTTTTTTTATTGTTAGGGCCGCTTTTTAGAGTTCAGCCCAGAAGGGGCCAGGGTGAGGTGAATGTGAGGGGTGAATGAAGGGGAAAATACAGTATTCTTGAATAAGGTTTAAGGGTATGAAGGGTTATCATGTTTTCTGTTGATAGTAAAGTTTGTCAGTCTGCTGGGTCAATGTGTTAAGTGGTTTTATGTTTTTATGGTGTTTGTTCTTCTGGGAAGTATTCACAAGCGCAATAAGATGTAACCAAAATGTTTTGAAATGCAAATGTGAAATGTTTTTTATGACAAAGATACAGAAGCAGTAAAGAATTGACAGTGATAACTGATGCACACATGCATGCACCCAGCGGGGGGAGGAAATTATGGGAGCAGATGCGCCACTCCTACACATATGCCAACACCTCAACTTGTATAGTGAGAAAAATCCCATGAGCAGTGGCTAACAGAGGTCAAGGGGGATGGGTCATCTCAAATATGGCCAGACAGAGGGTCTTTTGATAAAGTGGTGTATCTTGTGGCGACGTACTTAATGGCCAAATATAAAGGGAAGCAGCTCCAAAAAAGAAGGGAAGTGTCGGATATTTGGAGAATGTTTGAAGAAAGACTTCCTGTGAAAAGATAGGAAAGGGAGTTACAGCCGGAGATGGACGATACCCAGGAGGAGGGAGGGGAGAAAAGAAGGAAGAAGACGAGCCTAAAGAGCTGTACCCCTTGCTGACAAAACCTGCTTAAGGATATTGTGATCCACTGTATTTGCCCCAACTAAGTGCGCCAACCACACCGGCAGTAGCCCCCACCCCCCCTTATGACCCTAAAAGCCCATACGGTCCAACGAGCACACCCACAGCCAACTTAGCACGCATCACTCGGAATATAGAAGATCGCATCATCAATATCATCAATATCCAAATGGAATTATCGCGATTAACAGCCTTGTGCAGCGATGGACTATCACTGCCAGGGGGAGGGCAGACACCGCCCCCACCACCAACGAAAAACCCACCCATTATAGCCATGGATGAAAGTCTGAGGATTTCCTCTTCCGAGTCGACAGTCGCCCAGTTAAGATAGTGAGATTAGGGCAGGAAGGTGGGCAGGTAAGTGCAGAACAAGGCAGCGTGACATCTGATTGAGAAGAAGAATGTTGGAGCGATATCGATGAGCATGAGGAGGGAGCGACAGGAGGTGGCCTGCAAGTACAGTATCTGACACCACAGATGGGAGGGGAAGAAGCAGGGTGGAAAGGAAGGCTTAGGAACAGAATGGGGAGAATACCACTGGCAAAGAAAACCATGTGTCCCTTTAGCTATAGGGTATGTCAAGAGCTTATTAGTATCTGCAGTGGGTGACCAAGCAGACGGAGTATGGGTAAAGGCGGGGTTCCCTGGAGAAACAATAGACTGTGACCGGCACAATGGGGCAGTTCATTCTTCCGGTGCAGAACATGTGGAGGGCGGAGACGGGCACTGCTTGGGACCAGTCCACCTCCCTCTTACTTCATTATCAAGAGAGGCCTACCGAAGGAGGTACAGAAGGCCCTTGATAAAATTGCTGGGATAGAAGCCAAGAGTTGGCCAGAAATACAGCGCATTATAGTACACCATTGTAAGAGGATCAAAGAGAGGGAGAAGGAAATCGCACAAAAAAAGATTGGCAGATGGAGCAAAGTGTTACGCTCACCTGGTGCCCACAGGGGCGTCGATCGGACCCGGACAGCTGCGGTCTCCACCAAAGTGATGCGTAGTGAAGAGATAACAGTCTGGACTGGCCCGCCTAATCTTGTCTGCTGGACTCGTAGAAGTATTCTCCTGCAAGTGGAGAAAGGGATTTAGCCACCCGTGGACTTTAGTGATGGCCCCCCAACAGTTCACGTTCTCCCCACTAATCACCTCAGCTATTCCCTTTTGGTAACCTCACCTTATGTTTTTAAATGATGAGCTCTCCATCCTGCATGGCATGCAGGGGCGCGTAGATACCAGTTACTTCACTGGGTTGAAGGTACTGGAGGAGTTCAAGGAATATTGACTCCAGTGTCTACAAACTTCAAAGAGTTCAATATGTCCGATGTTCACTCTTGCTCCATTCCCTCGTTATGTTGCAGCTGGGTCCAAAAGAATATTGCCTGGAGGCAGCTGATGGCGTTCAGGTAAGAGTCTGTATTACCAAACACTGACCGGTAAAAGTTGCATGAGTTTAACTTGCCGTTTTCTCTCCTTTTATAGGTGCGGCATAGGAAGATGCGGCGAATTAAAGAATAATACCTCCGGTGGTAAAGCAGGTAAGCCTATGGTGGCAAAGAGATTGTCCTTGTTGGTTTTCTCGGCTCACCTTGTTATTCCTTTTGTTTTTCCCCCAGGTGCTGGGTTTCGACGAAGAAAATGATGGAGGCAGCGCTGAGTCGAAAGATGCGGTGGACTGGTGAGTATAACGCGGCGCTGCTGCTGGCGAAGCGACGCGTGCTGAAATAATGTCCTTTCCAGGCTCGGAGATGTGCTGGGTCCGGAATCAGGTAAGGAATCAAATAATGTCTGTGACCTAACCTCTTCTCCTTTCTTTGCCTTTTGTCTAGGAGCTCCGGATTCGAGGCGGTCGTGGCAGAAGACTGGATGCTGACTTGCAGACACAGTGAGCGTCATGCTGCTTGATGCAGAATAACGCAAAGCATGGGCTGCTGTTCGGCGTGGATTAAATAGCCTGCAAAGTAGTCCCAGGTAAGAAGTTCCCCAGAACCACACCCGGGTGAAAAATAGTCCCTGTAATAAAATAGTCCCATCCAGGCCTCACGTTGGCTTGGACTCATTTGCAGCATGGTCTGCATAAGGTAAGTAAAGTCTATGAGCCTGGCAACTATGGCACCAGGACTGATTTCTATGATGAGCCTGGCACCTAAGGCGCCAGGACTGAATCCAAACAGCTCCCAGCCGGGGCTGTTGGGGTTTTAATGAGTATCTGGATGCCTGCTCCCGGGGCTGATGGACTCGATCCGGATGCCCGGGTGTAGGCATCATGACACAAAGCTTGTGCAAAATAAATTAGTTAAGGTTGCGGCAGTAACAGCCGCACTACCCCCAGCACGGTAAGGAGATGGGGAGGAGGGGTCAGCAGCACTGCAGGCCAGAATGGCAGCCACCTGGGCAGCAAAAGGGCAAGAACAATGGGTGGGAGAGGAGCAGTACGGAGGGCCCCCGTGGCAAGGAAGAACTGGAAGAGGAAGAGGTGGGTACAGGGGACAGAGAGGGGGCTACGGAGGACAAGAACCCCAAGGGGGGGCAAAGGGTGTGTTGGGCATGCGGGAGGTGGGGCCACTTTGCGAGGGAATTTCACATCTGTCCCATGGCGTATTATCAGAAAACACAAGGATTTAATAATGAGCAACAGTACAGCCACCCCCACCCAGGCAGTCCCTATGGGTTACCTATGGGAGGATGCAGATAAGAGGAACAGGTTGGCACTCGACACACACAAGAGCCGAGAGCACCACCACAGGGAATACAACAATGATTAACATGCCAAAGTCACAGTAACTCTTTCACCACCACTGCTAATGGCGCACCAGCGCCATTTCAGGGAACAACTATGGTTGGGGAAAACCTTTTTTTGTTACCGGGAACAAACCCAAACCCAGATTAGGACAGCCCACAGAGAGCACTTGCGTGTCCAATCCTATCGGCTACCCTACGTCCAGATGAGGAACCACAGGTGGGGGCGGAGATAGGAAACAGACAGTTCATCTTCATGGTGGACTCAGGAGCGGAAAAATCCTGCCTATGGAAGGCCGGTTTCCGCTGTCGGCAAACATTTGGAAACGCAAGGTTTTCCTGAGGCTGTTGTCAGGGTTCCATACACTAAGGATTTGGACACAACGGTAGGGGGGAAAACAGTGTGAGCACCCCTATCATATATCAATAGCATTGCCCGGAGGGGCATATTCCCGGGGTTGAACATGAAGGAAATTGTCATATTGGGCTTACTAAGGAGATCCCTCCCCAGCAGGTTTATCAGCGAGTCTTCGTGGTATAATAGGGGTGCTCGCACTGTTTTCCCTCCTCCCGTTGTGTCAAAATCCAAAAAAGCATTTTTCAAGTCTACCACGGTGAAGCATGTGGCGGATTTTGGAATGCTGCACAAAATGGATGCAGGATTCCAGATGAGGGAAAACTCTTTCTGTATGATGTCATTGAGTGGGCGTAAATCCTGCATCATCTTCCAAGCCTCGCCCTTTGCTTTTGTTATCGGATAAATCGCAGTATTACAAGGGGAATTTGATGGCACAATGATACCCTGTTGTAGCAGTGCATTTATTGTTTCTTTTATTCCTTCCTCTGCTTCCCTCGACAGGGGATATTGTTTTACCCGGGGCAGCACTGCACCGAGCTTGAGTTTAATCTTAACGGGTGTCACTTTTTGCAAGAGCCCTACATCGTGGGGGTTGGTGGTCCATACGTTTGCAGGTACATGTTGCATCACCTCATCAAAAAAATAATGGCAGTGCACTGACAACGGCCATGAGGGGGTTCGTTACTTGTCTGTGCTGAACCATGTCGTCACAGGGCATACATATTTCCATTATTATCTCCTCATCATTGCCACTGTTGTTGAACAGCTACTCA
This sequence comes from Ambystoma mexicanum, assembly GCF_040938575.1. NCBI lineage: Eukaryota > Metazoa > Chordata > Amphibia > Caudata > Ambystomatidae > Ambystoma > Ambystoma mexicanum. The sequence continues at coordinate 1,227,181,470 of NC_090922.1, forward strand.
TCGGGCAGGTCACGCAGCAATATGTTTGGGTCTATGCATTATACTGTTCGCCACTCGCATCCGTGCGTGTCCAGGCACATTACCACAATACGTCTGGCTGATGCTTGCACTTCTGCAGATCTAGGGAGAGAATGGTGCCTGGCAAAATCTCGGGGGCAGCTACAGGGCGGAAGACAAAATCAGAAGGTATCCTCCATTCTTGTCGTGTTATTTAGGGCACCACTCTTGCCAGGACGTGTATTCCATACACAAACATGTCTGCATTGATGGGCACCCCTCGGACGGCTATTTCATTCGCTATTGTGTTAATCAATAGCATTGCATCAATAGCATTGCCCGGAGGGGAATATTCCCGGGGTTCTACTAGAGCTTACTCGTATGAGCGTGGTCTATACTTTACGGCCAACATTTTCTCAACTATATTGTTATGTTTAGGACTGTATTGGTCTATAGCTTTTATTTTAGAAGGTATAAAAGAAGGTGGAATGGGGCAAAACTTATACAAGAGGGAACACTGTTAATATGGGATGGGATTAAATTAATTTGGGCCCACAACACCTCTAAGAATTTTACCTCCCTGCACAAAAATAGAACCTCTCAGTTTCAATACTAAACAATGAACAATGATAGAAATGTATTCAATGTTTATGATGAAGAGAGATCACTTTCGGATGTATTAATGCTGCCATATGTTAACCTACACACAACTTTTGAACCTTCCTCAAGCAGCAATTACTTGTATTTTAGGTCCCAGACACCTACCCCACGCACCCACCCTACCACACAGTATTGGCAGTCTGATTATGATCAAAATGAAAAGATGATTTCAGGAATTTTTCCTATAATGAAGCTATATAATGGTCTAGGGAGGAGTAACTGAAGGAAAAGGTAGACGGGACAGCAAAGGTATGATGCATACCATGGCCTCGGGTTGGATGCAGTAGAAGACCCCCGCCACCCAGATCAGTCTAACAAATGGTACTCTGACATGAGTACCATGGGCAAACAAGCAACAAATGAAAGTTGCTATGTGTGTTCCTTGATACCTCACGCATCTGGAACACCTAAGGTTCTAATACCCCAGGAAACGCCCATAGCGGATGCCCAGTGTCTCATTTATCTTGCACTTTGTAGAATTTGAAGTACCTTCCAAGCACACACAGTAGCATTCCAACTGCTCGAGAACGAGAAAATCTGGCACAACAAGCCTCAAGGGGTACTGTGCATATAGGAACCATTTTTTGTCATAAAAGGGACAATGTACGCAGAAAACAAGTGGCAAGATGAAACCGTGATGTGCGAGGCGGAAGCCTTGCTAGGACTGTCAGAAGAAAAATTCCAATGGGTCGAGAAACCATGCACTCAGGTCTGGTCTCAACACATTGCCAAGCTGACATGGGTAACAGCTCTCGAAAAGCCCATCAAGATGCAACGTGAGGTTCAATACGAACTTTGCTTCCACGGAGAAGGGAAGGTGCCCATGGGCACAAACAAACGTTGCAACAAAACACTGATCCTCCACGACATGAAGAAAGGAACAGCTGCCTTGATGGACAATTTCTGGGTATGCGGCAAACAGGCGTACTTGCACCTTCCACCTATCATGGAGAGGTACCTGTACCCTCGGTACACTGCATTTGGCCCTGATGATGATTCCAGAGAGTCATGTCCAGGGGGAGAGGGTGCCCATCAGGATGCCTTCAACACCCCAGTCAACAACCGAAGAACCCCCCACATACAATATGCTGTCGGAGGATAAGCTACAAGACAGAGTGTCACACAAAACAAGGGCATCGGATTACATCTCTAAAGACTCTTTTGAACTTTTGGCACAAATACCAGACCAGTTTAAACTCTTCAATTCGGCAGAGACATTTTTTGCATCACTCATACCAAGCATCCAGGCACGAGGAAATGCCAAATGTTTGCAAATAGTCCGGTGGGAGCTGATCCAGTTAGTAAACGACACCAAAGAAGGGTTCAATGTCAAAAAGGTGGAACTCAGAGCCCTGCGGTTGATAACCATGCAAAATCGTTATGTGCTTAGACCTTCTCACAGCAATGGAAGGCAGTGTTTGCCGAAAAATCGGGAGTGCATGTTGCACATTCGTGCCTTCTGCAGACGCTGACAAAAGGACATTATCACACATGAGAGTCGCAGTACATACCTCAGAGAAAGAATGACGAAGGAGGGCGGTGTGCCGCCAAGTGACTGGTTTGACACGATTTTTGATTGGGTGCCACCTTGGTTCGGGAGTGCAATGAAGATACTGGTACCCATCATAGTATTTTTTCTACTATTTTTTTGTGTGTGCCAGGTAGGGGTGCGATTCTGTGCAAAATCCATGCCTTGTAGTGCAATGATGATGGTGACAATGGGCAGTCCGACAAAGGTGCCTCAGGATATGAAAGATGCCCAAGCAGGGGATAACCCAGAACCTGAATATCGTATGACAGCAGTGGATAACAAAGGGGACATAGTAGATAACCTATATGACAACTATCAAATAACCCTATGAACTAGAATGGGATTAAGGGGTATGGGTGGATCTTGCAGGGGATGGTGGTTGTATATACATGACTTGCACTCCTGATGAATATGCAAGAAGATGGTCAAAGCCCGAGATCTGTTTGTAGGGCTTGGATGCCGATAAAGGGGACTCCAGCCTGGGATGAAGCAGTGATGGAGGCAGAAGAACATAGGCACACTAATAACCTAGGTTATTTGTTACTTTAGGAGTAACGAAAGAGGGGAATGTAAGGGAGGAAGGGTCTTTTGCCCCCCCCTGTACATTCCACATGAAAAATAGTCTATTTGCTCATCCCATCGTGGGGAGATGTCAACCCTGTCTTTCCCCGACGACAGTAGAAGGAAGCCATGGGACTATACACCAAGACTCCATTTTGTGCCACACCAGACTCCATCTTTGTATTAGGCCACACAATGATCTCCAATAAGCCTCCTCTACCCTCATCCAGCGCTGCACACAGCCAGCCCTGGCACCCCATCTCCTCCTCCCCTGTCTGCGCGGCTCAGATCCTTTTCTCACAGAAGCTTAGGCACGAATTGTTGCAAATAGGTACTGTATTCCTTCTCTTCCTCCAAGCTCATTGCCCTGTGTGTGACCGGGCTGAAGCCCGATATGCAAACTCATCCGTCTCCACAAACCTGCTCATGCTCCTTCGACCCCCACCTTTAGAAATTATTGCCTGCACAACCTTTTCCCCTCTAGTCTCGTTTCATGTAGCAGTTGGTGGGGCCCTTCCCCACGGGCCACCCTAGATTGCCCCCAATATAAATAATCCAGTGTGATCATATATCTTCCATGAACTAACACGAAGACCCTCCAGATAAGGCACCAGGGAAAAAGGACCACTGCACCCTTGCCCCCACAACGGCCTGGTTTAAGAATGTGTATGTGTTTTCCCATGATTTATAGGTGACCGTGCAGTCTGGTATAAGTTTTACACCCTGCATTGCTCTTTGCATGCCAATAATTCATGTGTAGCTAAGATTAGTTAGAACAGTTGCATCTTGCGGACCCAGCCTGACCTTCACCCCTCCCAGATGAGCCCAGCTGACCCACGTGCCACGTCAAGCAATCATGCGGCACATCCCAGTTTGGCCTATACTGTAACATGGTAATGAACCAATGAACTCGCACCATGCATCACCTATACTATTTGTCACTGATGACGAAATGTGTGCATAAAATGTATTGTTTCTGTATTATTGGCAGACCGCTCTCGGAGCAGCAGTGTCCTGTGCGTGCATAATTTATATGATAAAACCTTAGTTAACTTGCAATCTTTCTCCTGGTCTCATTCCCCTACTGGGGTGTGTCCATTTATTCTGAGTTAGGGATTTGCATTGGGGAATGACCACCTTCACGCTATATAAATTAAAAATAAAATACAAATACAAAATGCTCTGTGATTCCGGCGCATGATGTATATATGCAGAATCTATACAAATGTATCTATACTTTAATTGTAGGAAATAATCTTATATTTCTCATCAATAGTAAAACACTAAAATAATGTTTGTCTTAATTACTAGTTATGTGACAAAATGTGTGTGCACCAAGGAAGCCAAATTCCCTTGGATGGTGTTTATTCCCAGCACTGGAGCATTACCACTACTAATGAATCCATTGTTTTTATTATAATTTGGGATGACTGTGCTGTTCACGTTTTCCCACTTGCAGTACCCATATTAAGAATCAACAAGCCTGTGATAGATATGTGAATTGATCTGAAAAAGAGACTATTTTATTGGGTGTTGAATGAGCCATTTTTCAATACAAGGGAGCGCCCTGTGCTTCACGATAACTGGGATTAAAGTCAAATAAAAAAAAACATGTTTTCTCAATACGATTTTGATGTCAGTCAATGGAACGTTTTCATTTCCAAATAAAGAACTTGGAATAAAACATGGAATATGAAATATTACAAATAAGGTTTTTTTGGGGAAGTATCTCCAATACAAATATCATCTTATAACTATGATTGTATCTACAATTAGAAAAGTGATAGTTTCTTATAACATACGTCCTAGTGCTTGGACTAAAGAAAATGTATTGAGTGATGATCTGTTCTTTTAATGTTAATGGCTGTAAACAATTTGAATGGCTCCGATCGATGTGTTTAAACATTTTCGTTTTCATACAAAACCTAACGATATCCTACATTCTTGATTCCTCCGAGTTACTGAAAAGTAAAATATATTCAGTTGTTTTTGTGCAAAGCCACTAAAGAAACTATGTGTGTGTGTTTACACAGAATGAGTGTCTTCCGTGTACTGCATGCAGAAATGTGATTTCGTAAATGCGGATAGCAGAGTTTTTGCTACACTGTGCACTAACGTCATAACAAGGGGCGTAGCATAGCAGTCGGACATGCTGATATCATATAAAGATGTGTGGGGTATGATTTATTGTGATCAGGGCACTTTAACATAGGGCAAATCGATCAACTCATGAGAATATCACAAGATGGCAGTTTCTGACCGGTGCGGTTCGAAAGTCTAAGGGCCTGATTCACAGAAGCGTTTTACAATGGCGCAATCCCATAGGAAAACTCTCCATGAATTGGGCCCTAAATGTCTGGAAATCTATGGTAAGATGCATATGCGTAAAAATGCATGTCTTGACGATTGGTCGATAAAAACTCCTGAAAGAACCTCTCCTTTAACAGGGCTGAAGCTTATAGCCTCATTGGAAGGTAGCTGGGGCACTGTTTGGGTCATATAAAACTACAGGGAAGGCTCCAGCAGGAAATGGGAACTTGGAGAGTCAATGTACACACATGCAGGGGATGTTCCCATTGGACATAATTTACAAAGAAAAAAAAAATCACAAAGTAGTTAAACATCAGAGGGGTGTTGAGTGACAATAAATCACATCATTAAGGGTATACATGTGCCTGGATAGGAGATAGGTAATATGAACATGCAACCAAATGATTTAGAAAAATATTCAATGATTTATTCAAACATGAAATTGAACAAATACAGGACAAAAACCTTCAATATAAACATGATGTGGGCAAAACAATATTGAATGCCTATATACAAATTGATGCAGGGAAAGGGTTGGTAGAATAAACAGGGTGCCAGAGGGTAGTACAACAAAGGACATTCCCTAAAACAAAATTAGACAAACGGACAAAGGACAAAAAGAAAAACCAATAATAAGTTCTTGGCCTAGGCAACTTGATTGCAAAATGAAAACAAAATAGCTAAATTTAAGTTAATTCGTTCATTTTCAGAACCTACATAAAATAGGTTAAGGCATGCCAAAGATTAAGCTGATTTAAACATAGATGAAAACGAGTACACTGCACTTGGACACTGTTAGTTAGGGTCAACGACATACGCCAAAGGAGAAGGAAAAATTCAAACATTTACATAGTAATCAAGGCGTAACAAGAAAACACAATAGCATTTCGGCAGAATGGATAAGTTGAAGCCGCCTTCTTCAGGACCGACAAACCATTATTGGACCCTCTGCACGGTAGTTGGGGAGTGCCCATTGTGTATATACTGCCTGAAATTAGTAGCAGTGCAAAGGAGCTAGGCAAAGGTGCAAGGCAACAACAGTGTCAGCCTTGAGGGTTATAACTGTGTGTAACTCGTGTGGCTTTTTGAATAGGACTGGAAGACACAGGTGTCAGAAGAAAATGCTCAAGTAAGAGCTAGTGCGTACTTCTTCAAACGTGCCTGTGTGGAGTGCAGCCCGATGAATGGGACTGCAGCCCGTGCTGAAGAGATCGCCAGGGATGTAGCCCGGAGGAAAACAAATGGAGAGTGCCGTTCGCGAGTCCTAGAAGAACATTGTGGTCACTGATGGGTCAAACACCAGCATGGTGAACTGGTAAAGGCAGTTTTCGCTACGTATTCTGGGACTAGTGGCATCTCCCTATAGCCTTTTGTGAGGCTGAGTGTAGACATATACTGAGTTGGTCTGATCCTTGCCATCATTTCTTCTATCATGGGCGTGAGGTAGGCATCTAACTGTAATATCTAATTGACTGTGCGGAAGTCGATTCATAAGCGCCAGCTTCAGTAAGATATGTATACAAGAACAACTGTTGTTGACCGCTGGCTGTGTGATGGTTTAATAATCCAGGAGGAGGAGCTTTTTTTTTCTTTTTTTTTTAGGATCTCCTGCTATAAAGCCTTTCTGTGGTCCTCTAACAAACAGTATGGACAGAGTGTCATTCATTTATTTTGGAGTGTTTTTGATTCAAAGGAAGAAGCCATGACCCCGACCTGGTTGGTCACAGAAGATGTCTGAGAAGCTCTGGTAATAGGCCTGAAGATTTTTCTTCTGTTCTGTCGGAATGTCTTCTGGGATTGACCCTGTCAGGACCTCGGGTTCTGGCAAGTTGTTATCGCACAGTAGTGAAGCCATGAAGGTGGGCTCCTTAGTTTTCTGCCACACTTTGTCTGGTTCACTTGATTGGTCTTGCATCACTCTCCTTGTACCTCGTAGTTGTAATCAGAGATAACATGGGTGACTTTGTACGTCCCCTGTCACTTGACAGTAACCTAGTTTTAAAAGCTGGCATGAGCACCAGAATACCAACTTTGAAGCATCTCAGCTCTTGCTATTTTTGTTTCTCTTGGCTGATCCACAATTCTTGTTGAGTGAGTCATCTGTAACCTCTCCTTGGTTGCCTGGACAAACTCCTGAGATTTCCTGCCTCAGTCATTGCCTCTTTTCTGGACATCAAGGACATTGCAGGAATCCCAACCATAGAACAACTCGAAAGAGGAAAAGCCAGTTGAGGCTTGTGGTATCTTCCTGGCAGTGAACAGAGACCAGAGAATGATCTCTTCCTTGCTTCTTTGCACACCAGCTTCTGAAATAATTCCTTTAAAAGTTTGCTTAATGGTCTCCACTAGACTATCAGTTTGGGGATGGTAAATGGAGGTCCGGAGGGTCTCCACCTGTAACAGTCATTTCAGCAGAGTTTCTTGAGCCGTAGGAAATCTCCTTGGGAATCCATATGAGGGAAAGGTAGGGTATTAAGCATTTGATCATGCTTTATGCAGTATTACTCCTCATAGTAAAGGATTCACGTATAGAGTGACATATATGTACAGATACAGACCCCTTGACTGGGTCTGTGTCTGTACCCATACAGCACCCCCCCCCTTTTTCTTCCTGCCCTTATCAGACCTATCCTGTCTGCTGCCTTAAACCTAGCACTTGCCAATTGCTGGCTGCACTACCACTGTTGCCTTTATTATTTATTTATTGATTTATTACTATTTATCTATCTGTTTCTCCTTTGCTTCGCACTTTCCACTTCTTCCCCCTTCCATGCACTTTCCCCCCTCTCTCATGCACTTGCATGTTCTCAATATCACTGGGCCTAGTAAGATCATCGTTTTGTTCTCCCCCGTTACCCTCCCTTGCCTTGTCACGCTCTGAAACACTTGCATACGAGCGCAATAGAAATAAAATATCAATATCAATTCTCAGATGACCGGGTAAATCCGTTCCCTGACTTGGATGGGAGAGAGGTCCCATTCAATCCATACCTATCCTTGAGAAAGGTTCTTCAATAATAGGAAGGGGTTTATGGGGAGCCTTGGTTATATCATGGCATGAAGTTACCAGACATACAGGGTGCACAGAATAGCACCTCGGAATATCCTGATGTATGCCAGGCCAGAAAAACCTGCTCAGGATAGGTTTATTGGACTTGTCAATATACTGATGCCCTGCGGACAGTTGAGAAAGGGTTGAATCCAGGACCCATCTTTTAGAACTGGGGCTGAGCAAAATGTTGGTAGCAGGACTGGCCATCTATTTTAATATTATTTACGATCCTATAGAGGAGTCAGTTTTCTCTGCAACACATGAACCTGTTCAGTTGTAGCCCTCTCCGCAAACATGATGCTGTCAAAGGCGAAACACAGACAAAGGTCATTGTGTTGGCCATTGAAATCTAGAACTGGTTACCTCATGGACTCTGGGGATAGCAGCCTACGAGGGATGTGGTATGAGGTCGAGTCTTCTTCCCCCTCCCTTCTGTGTCACTGGGAATGTATGAGGAACCAGATCTGCTCCCCCTCCTCCAAGGTCTGGATTCTCCTCTGGCTGCACAGGCATGTAGGGTTCGACAATTAGTTGGGCACATGGGTTACCCTCTTTACCACAAAGTTCTCAGAGCCATTACTGAAAAGGAGGACCTTGACTGTTCTCTAGTAGTCCATTCAGCTTTGGGAACAACACGTCCATTAATATCTCTGCGGGAGAAAGCCTTAGTTCAGTAGATATGCGGGCTTGCCTCTTTGCAGGGATGTCTACACTGAACAGGTCCCAGCCAGTGGCACCCGGGAGGGCCCTCCTGGGCAAACAGGCCATGGGTACAATATGTTGCACTGAAAATCTAGCGGTGGGCAGAAATCCATCACAGTCATTGCAAATCCCATTTTAAATACCAAATGGTATGGAGGCCTTGTGGGATGCAGAAATTACTGGACTCAGTAGGTAGGATTTAGGCTTTTTTGTTTGTCCAAGTCCACAGGTTCGAAACAGAAATTAAGATCCAGAAACAAAACTAATCCAATCCGCTCACCTTTAGGTGCCACAAGTCCACCAGTCCCAGAGTGTCATCAGTCCAGTAGTATAACTAGAGGTGGGCTCTCCCCGGTCCAGTGAACATGGCTCTCTTGTCACACGTTGTCTCCTTTGGATAAGGTCGGGAATGGCTGTTGTTGCTCTGCTTGCATGTGCTGTTGCAATTCCTCGAGTAACCCGAGCTACAACTGGAATCAGAGCCATGACTCCCAACCACCATTCTCTGGACCCAGCGATGTACCATAACACCTTCATCTGCTTTCCTCTCTGCCTCGCTGAACTAACAAACACATTCCTGACCCTGTCTAATACCTCAACGCGCCGTGTGACCCTGCCTAAAGCTGACATGGCCTACCAGAACCTTCCTGCTCTTACTGCCTTCCAAATCGCATCCTCTGACTGTTACACTTTCTTCCAATTGTGTATCTCCTCCACCAATTGTTACCTATCCTACAATTCTCTACCAACTCCTTCCAGTTGCTTTTAACACCTCCAGCCTTCTACTACCTCTCCCTGTTGCTATCCACTCCTCCAAACTTTTACCACGTCCCCTGGCTCTGCTCCCCCCTCGCCTTCTGAAGCCTCTACTCCTCCACATTCCTTGTAACAGTTTTCAAACTCCTCCAACCATCTGCCACATCCTCTGCAAACAACCCACACTGACAGACTGGGATTTAAACTCTCCTGCTACCTTCCTATGGCTTTCATTGAGGTTATTCACTGGTGCGCCACAAACTGATAGAGCTGCCTTCTTTCTTGAATTTTAGTTGAATCCCTCTAAGCCTCCGAGGTTCCTACTATTTTTGGAGGTACTTCTTTCATGTAAATTTGGCTCCAGTGTTATACTGGCTAATGTCTGTCTTATGATAGTTGCATGTACTACCTTGCTTGTGTGGATGTGCACAGCGGCCCGCGTCAGTTCATTGCTCTTAATCTGCGCGTTCGGGCGTGGCGGTGAGGGAAGGAGGCCTGCACGCAGCAGGCATACACACACTGGTCGAGCCTCGGAGGCAAGAGGCAGCCCCGGCTGTGTGTTTTCTCTTGAAGGAGAGCCCGGTGCAGCAGCATTGATCGCATATGAAAAGAAAAGTAAGGAGACAACGGATTACAAGTGCCCGTACCAGCAGTGCGTGTGCCTATAAGGCGGCCGCCATTTTGGAGGGTACACTGGTTCTGTGGACATTCTGGTGAACGTGGGGGAGGGAGTGCTGTCCTGCACAGTGTCCGTTAGCTAGGAGGAACTGCATATTGTCCTGGCAGTGATACAGCTGCATTGACACCCACAATTCCGTCATTCTTCTTTGCAAAAACACCCAATTCATAATCATTGCGTCGACTTTTCAACCCCCGTGACATCTACCCAGGGTGATATTGTCTCATTCAACATGTCTGATCTGGACATTCCGGCCACTGTCTCTGTCACACCGTGGGTGCAAGTACAGCAGAGGGTCCAGGAATCCCTATGCATGTGCAGTTGCCTGGGGTGTTCAATATTACCAACACCAGCAAAATGGTGCACATTTGGCCCAGGTGGATCAGGGATTTCGATCTTTATATCTGCGCTATGGGACCCATGGAGGGCAACAGACAACAGTGCTTACTGAAGCAGGCAGTGGGCCCAGTAACCAGGCTGGCTCTATAGATACGATTCACGGATTAAAGACTACCAAACAGCATCCAGAGATGATACAAAAATTGTTGAGGGCTCAAAGGACTCAAGGTGAGCCATTTTGCTACAGATGTGGATATGAATTTCCCCATGACGGCATGTGTCCGGCGATAGGACAGAGATGCTCAGCTTGTGGGCAGGAGAACCACTTCAAATTGCTGTGTCGGACGTCTAGAAGTCTGGGAAAAGGAGACGGTGAAAGCGGCAGCACAACCAGGCCCAAAGAGAAGGCACCAACCACAGCCTCAGAGACATCCCAGATTGCAGCCCAAATACACGGAAAGCACAGAGAAGGACAGCGAGAGCGTGATTCAGGAGACAACAAACCTGTTATATAACCCAAGGTGCGTTACAAACGTGGTGATGTAGGTACAAAACACTACATTTTGAAGTCTCGCTGTCAGCGGAAATATTCCAAGCAGTGATAAACAATGTGATAAAGCACAGTCTGAATTGCATCAATTACAGTGATGACATTCTGGCGTTTGGCACGAATGTGGAAAAACATGATGACATGCTCTACAGAGCGTGCATGACAGTCAAAGCAGCCAAACTCACTTTAAAATTGGTCAACAGAGTGCCAAAAGGCATTTGCAACCATTTGCGACAGGATAGCAGAGGCTGGGAACATGGCATATTTTGATGAAGAGAGAGAAACTGAGCTGACCATAGATGCTAGCCCGGTGGGACTGGGCGCCATCTTGGCCTAAAAGGCACCGGGCAATGCCCAACAGAGAAATTTGACAGAGCCTGTCAAAACTGAACAAGCATATTCACAGGCAGAAAAGGAAAGTTTGGCCACTGTCTGGGCCTGTGAATATTTTAATTTTTTCCTCTACGGGAAGCCCTTTACAATAACAACAGATCACCAGGCCCTATTGTTCTTGTATGGAAATCCCCAGGCGAAGATGCCTCCTGGCATTGCTCGATGAGCTCTGAGGTTGCAAGACGTTTACCATCATCCACCAGCCAGGGAAGGAGGACAATCCGGCCATCTTTCTATCCCATCACCCGAGATCAGAGAACGTGCCAGAACCAACAGTGGCTGATCGATACATCCGGTACCTAATAAGACAAGCAGTTCTGTAAGGAGTGGATCCGGTGAGTCTGACACAAGAAGCAGAAAAAGATGTAGCCATTCAAATCGTCATACAGGGCCTGCGGTCGAGGTGGTGGAGGCGTGCTAAGGAGAGTGGTCAGCTCGAGTCGGCAGAAGTGCAGAGAGACGTGGACCGCCTTCTGCCGGTGAAAGAAGAAGAACTGTCCGTGTCAGAGGAAGAATTACTGCTCCAAGGCAACAAGATGGTGGTGCCCACACCACTGAGGAAACAGGTGGTGGAATTGGCGCACGAAGGAAACCAGGGAATTGTGTAGACTAAAAGGATGCTGAGGCACGAGGTATGGCTCCCGCGAATACACTTGATGGTGGAAGACCTACTAAAGGAGTGCCCGCCTTTTTGTTTGATCATGCCGACCAGACACCCAGAAACCCTGAGGATGACCGACCTTCCGACAGGAATGTGGGAGGAAGTAGCCTCGACTTCTTCTGACCCATTTAGGGGGGGAAATATGTGCTAACAGTCGTGGATGAATATTCATGGTTTCCCAAAGCCCAAATAGTATCGTCCACGGCGGACCACCATGTCATCCCAGTGCTGGAACGAATATTCACAGCATATTGCATTCCGAGACAAGTGAAGTCAGACAATGGTCCCACATTTACAAGCCAAGACTTCAAGACATTCGCAGAAAATATGGGTTTCAGCCACAAAAAATACCTCTGCTATGGCCCCAGGCCAACTGGACGGTTGAACGCTTTATGACCAATTTGAAGAGAGCCCTAGAGATAGCCCACTTGACAGTACAGCCATTTGAACAAGTATTGCATCAACTGGTGCAAGACTACAGGAACACGCCCCACTGCGCTACAGGAAAATGCCCTGCAGAGGTAATGTTTGGGAGCACCATTCACCCTTGTTTACCCCAACACAATAGGGAGTCTGAGAAATATGTGGAAGATGATGACATGAGAGCACGCAATGCGGCTGCCAAGGAGAAGATGAAAAACAATGCTGACACTAGAAGGGTGCTCAGGACTCTTCACTGATGCTTGGAGATGCGTGAGACAGCCCAGAACCAACAAATACACTGCCCCGTTTCATGAGGACCCATTGGTCATTACAGGAAAGAAGGGTTCCATGGTCACCACGGAAGGAGACCAACGCCAGGTGATGCGAAACTCATCACATTTCAAGAAGGTGTCAGCGACTGACCAGGCATTGACAGGACGAAATAGGGAACGTGAGCCAGCACACTCCTCCGAGGAGTCCTATCATGGTGATGGTGAGGACTCAGATCAGGGCCAATCTAGGTGACCCAGAATCAGTGCTTAGAGCAGGACATTCAGAGGTGAGATGTGATCGACTTCGGAGGGCAAGAATAAGGCCCCATATACTCATTAAAGAAATGGGGTAATCAGAGACTGTTGGTATTTAAATGGGGGGGGTTAGAGTATCGGGAGGCTGGTAATGTAGACACGGGTGGGGGCGGAACTTGCAGAGCAGGGTGGAAAGTGATGTAACGGAAATACAGGTAAACGTCAGTTGGTGTATTGAGGTGATTAAACAAGGTTGCAGGTAGCATAGAGGCATCCTTGTCTTTATTCACAGAGACGCCTTTAGGGTGAACGAGTCCAGGTGCACCACGGGTGGACTGCACACATGGATGAACAAAACCAGCAAAAGATGTCCCAAGAGACATAATAGCACAAGGTAACCTTACAGTAAAGTTACAACAATGTTCCACTCTTTAGGCTACAATGACCCAAGATCGATATTTTAGTTTGGAAAGTAGCAAAGAGGAAAGTCCTGTCTGGATTTATTTTTACAGGGAGCCCTTTGTCTTTTTGGGAGGGACTGTTGAGCATGCTTAGCTTGGACACTGAAATGCTGCTTTGCATCCTAGATTTCTGAGATTAGAGAGCAGGGCCATAGAGACGTTTAGGAGTTCCCATGTTAAGAGCATCGCATCCGGAAATTATTTGCATTCTGAGACCTGCAGCCTGCATTTAAAATGTAGCCGGATACAAAGAATACAGCATTTAGAACGTCTTCCCCTATGACATCGGGCAATTAGGGGGCTAATGAATGTGCACTTCTCAAACGTGGAGAAATCACGTAGAGAGTAAATGTTTTGTAGTGCTGCACGGCAATGGCCCCTTTCGCCATATGGTTTAAGGTCGTATTTATTTGCAGATATTCCACGAGGCGAACATGCAGGACTTACCCCTCTTCTTTGTAAACAGCAGCAATGATACAGGCGCGCATGGGTCTCCTGCAATTGTTAATGGCTGCTTAGCAACAAACCAGCTTCAGCATTAAAGGTGTGCGTTCCAAACCTCGCTCACGACATTGGAAAGTACATATGCAGTGAATTCTTGAAGACGAGGCTTGAAACGCAAGCAAAGCTCGCCTCCTTATTTTGTGAATTTTCAAGGGTTGCACAATGAGTATTACATTGATTTCCCGTAAAGTGTCAAATCATCGTTCTGGTTGTTTCATGGTGAGAACAAACAGTAATATACACAGTGATTTAAAGGAACCGCTAGTTAACGAAGAGTGAGTGCCTGCTACCTGGCGGTGCCCGATTACTTAACGATGTTTCATCACGAAAACGTGGAGAGTAGTGACAGTGTTAATCTCATAATAGATACGTTTGTAGAATTTGAACAACTGATATTGTAGAGCGTTGCTGCGGGTTTGCAGTGGTTAGCTTGCACTCAGAGGTACAGTAGTACTGTGTTGAAAAACGTGTACACCTGAAGTCCCCCATAAATATTGCAACCCGAAGTCCCGTATAAGTATTGCCCAATTGTGGCGCAGTGTGCGACAAAGTTACCACTGCTCTGCAGGAGTTCAGGGATGGATACTGGCTAAACCACCTGCTCAGCCTATACTGCTAAGCCAACAGTGATCCCCATTAAAATCATTCAGGACCCACTCGTGTAACAAAACACAAAGAATGCAGACTTAATAAAGGGGCACTCTTGGCGAGGGCAGGGGTGACGCATTTGATTTGAGCAGGAAATGTCAAAGTTAAAAGAAAATGTCTTTCAAGAAAAGGTACGAAAGAGGTTTTAAAAGTCACTAAAGCGACACTGCCTCTTTAAATACCTATGTTCTCGTTGTTTTTGGGGCTCAAAAGTGCTAAGGGAGGTTTTTCAGCGACGAACCGGAGACAAGTCGATGAGGTTCAGTGATGAGTTGCAACTATGCAGTGCTGTTTAGCAGTGGTGATGCTGGGGATGGTGGTGCTAGAAGACCTGGTGGCTTTGGGTGTGGAGAAGCGTTAACTGGCTGGCTCAACACAACATTGGGGTACTGTCACAGTCTCAAGCTCAAAGATATTGGTGACCTGGTGGTGGTGTCGAGGTGCGAGACAGAGCTCTCAAGTTTCTGGCCACGGATAACTAAACGGTCACGGTACATTGATGACATAATTTTTATCTGGATCGTAGTGGGAACACTTTACAACAATTATTTGCCTTGCTTAATCAGTGCCATTCCACTATTAAATTCACTATGGAATACAGCAACAAGCGCATTCATTTCTTATATCTAGTCATAAAATGTGCATATGGCAGCTTGAATTGTACATTGTACAAAAAAAGACAAATTAAAATACTGCACTTCATTATTCCAACTTCCATCCTAGAAGCTTGAAGGAAAACCTCCCATTTGGACAATTCTTTAGGCTAAGACACAACTGTACTTCCGTCCGGGATTAGTATTTGCATGCCAACAATCTGGGGTCTTGTCTCAAGGCACGGGATTACCCTAAAAAAAAAGTTGGCCCATTTGCTGAAAAGGTCACGTTTTACCTCAAGGGATAATGTTCTTGAGCCCAGAATCCATGACACATCTCAGGACAAACTGGCTTGCGTCTTGACTTATAATAACAACACTTTCCAACTGAAGAAATGATCAAGAAAAGTTGGTCATTCGTGGATACGTGTCTTCCTAATGAGCCAGCTCCAATATTTGCTTTTAAAAGATCAAAGAATCTAAAGGACCAGTTGATCCACTCACGACCAAAACATGACAGAGCAACCAGCTCGAACTGGGATTTACGACCTCTACATGGCCACTTCTGTTAGCTGCAAAGCCTGTACATTTACAAGGAAAACTGTATCCTTCCCAATAGGAAGCAGACAATAGAATTTGAACGTTCTTTCCAATTGCAAAACCACCATGTGGTGTATTGTATCCAGTGCCCATGTGGCCTGTGCGATGTGGGGCAGACCTCAAGGACAGTCCGCATACGAATTGCGGAACATCGATCGAGGGTGCAGTGCAAGACAGTGTGGCCCCGTTAGTGCCACACTATATTGAGTTCCAGCACTCTGCTGACGATATGCAATGGTGGATTATTGACATCAGTGAAGGCATCATGAAGTAGACACAAATAACAGATTCAAAAGTGAATCTCAAAAGCTTTATTAACTTAAAAATCAGGATGGTGTAAAGCCTAACCTGCCCTATACTAAGGTGGGATTTCCCTACCTAAAGAAAACTAATGATAGTCTATGTCAGAATGTCCAAATCAACAGTCTGTCTGTGTCCACACCTATACTTGCCCTCATAACTAACTGTACACAATGTGTAGGGATATCAGCATCCAAATGAATAGTGTTCAAAATAAAGTTCAGAGCTTCTTCCAGCTCTTGGCTTGTAATCCGCTTCCCCTTCCTCAAGTTCAGAACAGTTCACAAGTTATCAGGGTTCCCTTCCCCAAGAGTTAAAATATTCCAGCTTTTCAAAACAACCCAATTCCCTGGGACACTTCCCAGCTCTTTTATCATCAGTACTTTTTACTGGTTCACATTGATAATTCTGTTTCTTGACTTCAAAATCACATAAGCGGCTGTTGCAAAACACAGGCTTCTTTCTGTTTTTTTCATGGGCTTTTTCCATATAGGGTACACTGAGTCTAGGTGCAGTTGTCGGACCACACGGTCCACCCATTAGAGGTCACACAACCGATAGTCCTTCATGTCTGCGTTTCATCAACAATTGTCCACTACTTTCCTTTGACGGTGAAGCTTGCTTCTTTCATCAGTGTCACACCTTTTTAACACTTCACTGTTGCTTAGTTGGCCACGATACACTGTGTTACACTTTCTGTGCTCTTCTGGCTCTTGCCAATACAGATTTCCTCTTAACCGCTGTTCCTTGAACTCTCTTAGCTTTGGACCACACTTGGTTTCTCCTCATATGCCCTTCTTGGTATTCTCTTGGATTTGCCAATACTTGTATTTCCAACAACTCATTCAATTCAATGATATTTGCTACATGCACCACCTTGCTTTAACTATGTTCACAAGTGCTCATAACTTGCTTTTACTCTCTGCAGCATTCAAAAGTGTTTGCAATGTCTTTCAATTCATTTGATATTCAAAAGTACTTGTTTCATCCTTCCGAAGTAGTTCTAACAACTTTCAGTTCGTTCAATATTCGTTCGATATTCAAAAGCCTTGTTCCAGCATTGAAACGTGCTTCTGACAACTTTCTGTATGTTCGATATTCAAAAGCCCTTGTTTCTCATTCCCAGAGCACCCTGGTATGAGAGTTTCCCTCTTTCCACTCACCAGTTGTATACAGCAGCTCCCTTCCGTTTCTTTGTTTCACTCCCTGCTCTGCTTTCTGGCTTCCAAACAGCTCTGCTATTCCCTTGCCGAGACCACAGAGAGCACTGCTCGCTCTTCTAGTGACTTGCGACGACGGCAGTGCTTCAGCGCCCCACAGCTCCTGCTGCTTGCACCCGACATGGAGGGCAGCAGGACCTCCATATCCTCTCGCGGCCAGCCTTGGCCTTGGCGTCCCTATCACCTGCTCGGCACATCTTATGGCTCCTGTTTGCTCCAGCTCCATCTCGTGCTCCTACTCCTGCTTCTTGCCTCTTCCGTCTCGTGCGGCCTCCACTTTTTATACCTATTGGGATTGTTAATTGACCACAGGTGTCAGTCATTCAGCCCAATTGCCTGACTATGGCAAAACCCATTAGCTGGACATGCCTGGTTGTTCCCTCAGAAATCCTCCATAGCCCTCTTCTTTGTCTCAGTGCCAGAGTGGTGTTTGGGACTGTCTGAATTAATGGAAGTGTGCATAGCTCTCTGTTGTTTCCTCCTCATATTAGAACTTGACTGATATGAGTCTGCATTAACAATATAAGACTTATACGTGCTTATCTCGCTGAAATGAGAATGTGTCCTCTTAATTTGACTCTTCCTCGTCCAAGTGTTGAGATGATTTTTTGGGTGGACATTTTGGAGGGGAGAAAAGGGAAAGGGCTGACAGTAGCCTACAAAGGCTTGAGGGATAGAGGGCTCTTTGTGAAAAGGGAAAGGGAGAGGCCATGTCTCACCTAAGGATGTCCTCTCCCCACTCCTTAAGTTCCCTCCAACCTCCCTTTCAGATCCACCCCCAGGGTCGGGATCCAAAAGCAACATTTCCCTGATCGTGACCTTTCCGGTGTTCAACTGTGAAACAATATGGCTGAAGGTCCAAGAACCAGCGCATAATTCTCAGTTTGACTTCTTTTCTTGGCTGATCCATACTAAAAGGATCTAAGGTCTTTCTTGGTCTTTGGTGTTGGGGTATCCATGACAGCTTTCACCTTTTCCTTTTGGGGTGGAATAATGCCATTATCAACAAACAATCCCAGGTATTTGACTGCGGATTGAGCCAACTTGCATTTTTTTGGATTAGCTGTTAAACCTGCCTTTCTCAACACGTGCATGACTATGTAAAGGTTATGTACTTGTTCTTCCCAAGTTTCACTGTGTATCACAATATCCTCTGTATAGGCCCCACAGAAGTCAGAGTAGGGATGTAAGATCTTATCCATTAACTGTTTGAATGTTGCAGGCGGTCCATGTAGCCGAATGATAGTACTTTAAAATGGAACGGACCAATAGGTGTGGCAAAGCCCGTTTTTTTCCTTGTCAGGACCATATAACGGAACCTGCCAATAGCCTTTTGTGAGGTCTTTGGTAGAGATATAGACAGCATTACCCAGCCGGTCTATAAGGTCCTCAATACATGGCATTCGGTAAGCGTTGAAGACAGATATAACATTGACTTTCCTAAAGTCAATACAAAATCTCCAACTGCCATCGGGTTTTGCCACCAACACGATGGGGGGAAGATCAGGGGCTAGTAGATCGTTCAATAATAATAGCCTCAAGTATGTTCTTGATTTCCTAGATGATGGTTTCTTTTCTGGACTCAGGTAGTCCATACGGATTTAAATGTACCACTTTGCCTTGTGGAGTGCAGATATGATTGTAGATATCTTTTACTCTCCCTGGCTTCTCTCTGAATACATCAGTACATTGGATTATGAGGTCATATAGATCCTGCTTCTGGTTATTACTATGTTCCGGTGGAATCAGAACTTGGTTATCAGAATCCTTAGGTACCAAACAGGTACAAAATAGTGGCATTAGACTCTGGAAGATTTTCCCTCCAAGCCTTTAAAAGGTTAACGTGATATACTTGTGTTTTTAAACAACAGTCAGGTTGGGACATTTTGTAGTTACAGGGTCCTGTCTGTTCTAGAACCTCATATGGTCCATGTCACTTGCATATTCGCTTGTTCTCAGAAGTGGGCAACACTACCAATACCTTTTGGCCTACTGAGAAAGATCTTAAAGCAGCTTTTCTATCTTATGGGACTTTCTGTTGTTCCTGTGCCTTGGCCATATGGGTTTGTACCAAGGACCTGTCTACTGTCATGTGTTCATGTATTTTGCTTTCAAATCTCAAAAACCTTGTATTTTCCTGCTAATTTGTTTGTTTGTAATTAATTTTTACAGAGGACAAAGGCGGTCTACCTTGAGTCCACATATATGAACCACTCTGCAATGAGCTCTCTATTAAGGCTCTGTTTAGTCAGTCTTTTATGTTATGTTCTTTGTTATCTTTTGGTCAGACTTCCAGAACCCATTTCAGTTCTGGAACTACTATGACTGTTTGCTCAGACTTGTTTAGACTGTGCCTGTTGCCTGCTCCCTTTCAACTAATAAAGAATCCTCACATCCTACTTATATGGTGTCTTCTTGCACCTAACACTGGCAACGAGGACCTCTGAGGGGCACTTGGAGCACGATCAGCGCATTTCTTCTCAGCTGACCCAGCGCAGAGCCTCTGAGCAAGAGGGGCACCGCTCGTCCTACCGGGAGCAGAAAGAAGAGGAAGTGGAGCGAACGAGGCAACAGGCACCGTGGCCCCCGCCCGGCACACAGCTTAGAAGGCGTGCGCTGACAGCAGAGGGGCAGGGGAGTAACATCCCAGTTTGGGGGTTTTGCTCGCATACAATTGTGTGCTACAGAGCGCAAGCCTTCCCCCCCTACAGACAGCATTACGTCTGCCCAGCTGACAAGGGGCGTGTCCCAGTAACGTATAACATTGCAGTGAGCCAATCACACGCTGTGCAGCATCAATCATGACGGATTTATATGGCGTCTTCTTGCACCTAACACTGGTGACGAGGACCTCTGAGGGGCACTTTGAGCACCGACGGCGCATTTCTTCTCAGCGGACCCATCGCAGAGCCTCTGAGCGAGAGGGGCACCGCTCGCCCACTGGGAGCGGAAAGAAGAGGAAGCGGAGCAAACGAGGCAACAGGCACTGCGGCCCCCGCCCGGCGCACAGGTTAGAAGGCGTGTGCTGACAGCAGAGGGGTGGGAGAGTAACATCCCTCTGCGCTGGGTCAGCTGAGAAGAAATGTGCCGTCAGTTCTCCAAGTGCCCCTCAGAGGTCCTCGTCAGGGCCAATAGATTTCTCAAAGGAGGAATACAGTTGGCTTTGAGTTCGGGATTGTTGTAGACAGATGTTTTGAAAGAAATGGTGTGGAATTACTGCTTCAAACCCCATTCCATCACCAAAGTTTCCCCATTTGTATCATTGAAGGGCCGTCAGCCAGCCACCAAGCTGTGCCCTGTCTGGCTGGAGTTACCAGCGTGTATGAATGTTGACGGGCAGGAAGTCATGAGATTGATTTCAGAGGCCCAAAGTGAATACAAACAAAGGTTTGATTCGGCTTCAAGTGTAAAGAGTTTGGAGTGGTCCGTGAGAGATTTAGTACTAATAAAGAATCCCAAATTTGGATCAAAGTGCCTAGAGAGCAAGTTTATCGGACCAAAGAGAATTGCAGCTGTTAAAGATATTGTGGTAATTATGGAAGGAGGTGAATGTTGGTCAAAAGGGAGGTTGGTCTAAAGTTCGGCAGTGGGGAGTGATCAAGAGGTATTGGAGAGAGTGGAGGCTAATGCTGAGGTGGAGAAGGATGAGATTCACCATGACAAAGATGGTGTGGATGATCAGTCCAAGGTGGTGGACATGCTGAAAGGCAAAATCAAAAAGATGCCTGGTCGTTTTAAGTATTTCTGTTGTGAGTAGTTAACTCAAATATTATTGCGATATGTTTAAGGAGGAAGATGTGTTAAGTCAGTCTTTTATGTTATGTTCTTTGTTATCTTTTGGTCAGAGTTCCAGAACCCATTTGAGTTCTGGAACTACTATTGACCATTTGCTGAGACTTGTTTAGACTGCGACATTGGGTAAGCTGGAATTGCACTCTTTGCAGGTGTCTTTGAGAATTTTTGGTCACAGACGATATTTGTTCTCACGCTCCGGGGTGATATACTGACTCCCTGTAGAGTTCACTGGTGTGGTGTCACTGGGTGTTTTGTTATTTTGATCAGTACTTCTGTTTACATATGCCTACTCTGGTGGAGGTGGTGTTTTTACTGAGTTTGGTATTTCTGCATCCTCAGCAGAATTTCATACTGAGTGCATATATGTTTTTTCCTGGGCATTTTTGGTTGGCCCTGAAGAAGTCAGAGCTACATGTGCAACCCGCCGAAATGTATGGCCCATTAAGTTAGCATTGTATATGCCTGCAAGACCCGACAGGTGTATTGGTTTATCCTATGACATACATAGACCCTGTTTTAAAAAGGTCCCCATGGAGACCTAGAGTTTCTCTCTCTTAGCAGACAATTGGGGCTCATTTGTGAGGCCTGGTGGTCTATGCTGCCACTGTTTTTTTTTAATGTGATTTTACTGTCTTTACTGTCTACTGTAATTAGGGATTGTATGTCTAAAATTTCTGTTTTGGTTCCATTATGTTGAGTTTATTTGTATGATTTTGTTTAAATTTAAATATATTTTTGACTAATGCTGGAATGTTTAATGAATTGTGCTTTAGTTAGCTCTGTTTTTTTGATTAGTGTCATACATAATGTTGGCAGAGACTTTATTCTGATTAAGTAGATAACATTTCTGTTATCTCGGATCAATGCTGAGATTTAGTGCCACACACTAATGAATGTTTAAAACTCCATGAAGTTTACCCATGGTGTTTTATACATAATTTTATTGATGTATTTATTGGGTATTCATATTGTGGGATGTATTTACCCATGCATCCGAGCCCTACCTCAAAACTGTGCAGTACTGACATGAAAACATCATGATGGCCAGAGCTTCCCAGAAAATGCACAGGGAAATGCAGGAAGAATAGGCTGCCACCCATTTTTGCCGATGTTATGGGCACAGAAGGACGCTGCCTAAAACCACCATTGGACTACCCGCACAGTAGTCTGAAACCATTGGGAATGGCAATGCTGATTGCCAAATGCAACCTAGAATTGTGGGGAATTCATTTCTTAAATCCCAAAAATGGGTGCAGTACCAGTACTCACCACTATCCAAAAGCCGGCGTTTTAAAACCACTCTGTTTCTCTGAAGGCAAGCCAAAGTGCCTATTTCAAACATTGCAATATGTGCAAAATATTCACTGAACACCAGCAGACATTTGGTAGAATGGAGTTTTGTGTGCCTACAAAATCTGGGAAATGAAGATCATAAGACAAGGTTTATAACAAGACTGGCTGCGCTGTGGATTTCAGCAGTTTAAGTTGCACTGGATTGAAAGACACTAAAAAAAAAAAAAATCTAAATGTTTAAATTGACTGAGTGACCTACTTTTGAGTGTCACATAGGTTGCAATTGTTTAAATGTCATAGTTTAAACTTAGAATCAGCATCATAGCTGCATATGTAAAAAAATGTCTTGACTTAGACTGGGGAACAAAAAGTGACATTTTATCTGAAACCTGGCTTAAGGAACTGAATTCTGCCTGGCAACTACCCCCATCAGGAGGAAACTTGAGTCACAGCTGTGTTCCCAGGCCAACCTTCCTTTTGCTGCCCACACTAAGGATATGCCATCTATCTGATAATTGAATTACCTGTGCTCTGTAGGAGAGTGAACAAAGCCCTCTTCACTCAGGCCAAGGTTTTTATTACCGCAGTCGTAAAATGTAGCTTCCTCTTGGCAGGAGCTGGGAGGGGCACTGCCTGTGAGAGCAAGCTGGCTTGGCAGAACTGGAAAAAACCAGAAATTCAACCTTGTGCTGAGGGTAAACCACACCCCTTTGGAGCCAGAACATAACTTTAAAAAGATGAATAACTCATAGAGCGGACATGTGAAAATTTTATAAATGACACCATAATTCTTGTGATTTTTCTGCCCACATTTTAAGAGGTTTTTCGACCCGGTGGCATGTTCAGGGGGGTTTTAGCGGAAAAATGGATATTACTCTAACTGTATGCATGTTAAAAATCTGAAACTTCTTCAGTTAATGTCCATACTCCCTGCACACATGTATGTAAAGTTGGGTCAATGTCAGAAATTGAAAAATCAGTTAAAAAGTGAAATATCTGCCATTTCTGAATGCAAGCTCTTAGAAACAGCAGATTTGGACAGAGACATGGCTAAATTCAGCCACACCATGTATATGTAATTTCAAACAACTGTGTAACTCTGAAATATGTCTTTTATTATCAAATATAGAATGTGTGCAGTCTGACAGAGGAGTGTCCTATCTGCAAGCCATAAAATGACATCCCTCTGACTCACAGTTCATTCCCCAATCAAATGAGAAATGGAAGTTTGACCAATTAGAAGCTGAGAGAGAGGTAGGGCTAGTGATGCTGCATACACACCCACTCTAAAAACACATAAAAGCAGACAGACAGGACAGATAGGGACCTTCCAAATCCATCTGCAGCGGGACGCTCTGCCGGAAAAATCCATACTTACCTCCATCAACCTCCAGAAAGCCAAACTAGAGACTTCCATCTATCCAGAACTAAGAGACCAGACCAGAGAGAAAGCAGTGCTGTACCCAAAGAGACCCAGACCAGCAGAGAGAGCTGACCCAGATCACTGTGAAGTGCAGAGGCCAGACCAGACCAGACCAGAGTCCAGTCTAAAACCCTGACCAGATCCGTGGCGAGGCACATTTCACTCAAGAATATAGTGTGAGTACCCCGCAGAACTGTGTAGAACCAATCTCTTAGTTTAAATTCATCTAATTCAATCTATTTAACCTAAGTAGAACTGCCTCCTAGCTGTCACCTGTCATTTCTAGTTGCAAGCTGCACTTGTCATTTTGAGCTTTTGAAATTTGCAAACCCAAAAACGACCTTTATTAAATCGCTCATATCTCCGCGACCGTTTGGGCTAGAGACTTGCAGTAACTTTCCTCTGATAGCTTAGAATCGTAGCTTTGAATCGCACCAAGAACCGCATTCCTACCCCTTATAGTTTTACCGCAATCGCGGAACACGCATCCGCGAATTTTACCGCGATTTGCAATTTCTTCACATGTAAAAACTGCTGCTGTTTGCTTTCCATTTGCCAGAAATTCGTTTAACCTGCTAACTATCCCTGCATCATTGCTAGTGTGAGCCTGGACTAATATTAACTAGATACCACTCACCCTGAACCTCTGAAAGGGAATTAAAAGCGTTTCCAGCATATTTCTCATTCATTGCCAGCACATATCAAAGCAATTTGGGCCTGTGATTTCAAAACTCCTATCTGTTTTCTGTTGTCTAAGCCTGCTGGATTGAACTGATTACATTGATTGCATTTCTGAGAACTGTGTGCTTTCCTCCCATTTCCTTGCATTGCATAAAGAGGGGGGAGTGAATAGCCAGAGAAAAGTGATTACATTGTTTGGTTGAAATCATATTGAGTAGTTTCTGTACTGCATTCATTGAATATTGCATCCACCTGAGCTTACATAAAGCATTTTCTACCACATTATACTTCTGTACCTATTTACCAGTGTGCTACCTTATCCATTTCATCTCAACTCCTTAGTAATTATAAAGAAGTGTGCTAGTGCCAGATTCTCCGTTGTTGATCTTTATCATATCAGATTAAGTGTGCTATTCAATTATTAATTTATTATAAAGCGTGATATATATATCTATTTTAAATTATCAAATAAACCTTTTAAACTTGCAAAACAGAACTACTTCTTGGCTCAGTGGGGTCAGGGGGATTCCAAGAGAGGGGTGTTATACAGGGGTAGTCATCCAGAACGCATGAACTGGACCTAAAGATATATCAATAAGGGTTTTCATTCAGTATTCCAGACTAGGCGTTGACTTAGCTGTAGTGTTGAATTGAATCCTCTTACAAAGTGGGGGCTCGTCCGGGATGTTGGGTTAGATTTACCATTTGTGCAGCTTAATACAGTGTGCTAACTGACGGGATACATACATCCAGTCGGATCACCACGCTGCATTACGCTGTGAAGCATTCCTCAAAAGGGACACTCCAAGAAAAGTTCTGTTCTGCAAAACTAAAATACTAACTTCCGTAAGTCAGGACAGAGACCAATCTCTAGAATGACGACCTTGGTAGATATGAAAATAGCCAGAGAGCACTTCTTACACAAACTATTTGTGAGAGGTGAATGGACTCACCAGGACCAAACAGTCTGGTTGCAGGCCATCACGCAACAGGTCACTGAAACAGGGTCAGATATATATAGAGATCAGGGTCCATTACACGTGGCCCTGAGTGAACTATATATGGCTCCTAAGGCCAAAGATGAGCACGACAAGATTGTTAGGATAGCGGCATATTTATATTTATACATGGGAGCCATACAGAATAAATGTGCTGAAGGCCATGATCTGGCAAAAAGGCAACAGATGGCGTTAGAGAAGGCCCAATCTGATCTGGACTCTTCTGAGCAAAGGCTGCACAGAAGCCAGGAGTCAGAAAATGAGACCAGACAGTACATCACTAAAATAAAGGAGGATATGGATGTGCTGCAAAAGGAAAAGTCAGAACAGGATACCAGATTTCTGGCCTTGCAGAAGGAACACCAAGAAGGTTTGGACTCCCTACTGCAAAGCCAGAAAAAGCTGGAGCAACAGCTAGACTTCAATAGGGCATGTGCTGAGCAGGTAGTCACCCTGCAAGGCCACCTAGATAGAGTGAAGGAGGAGAGCAATAAACTGATTCTGAAAGACCTGGATACCCAGGCAGAGTTTGATCAGGAGCGCCAGAAAGCTGGTGCCTTCCAAAGGCAAAGGGACGACCTGGCGGCACAAATGCATGCTCTTAGTCAGGAAAGAGACGCCTTAGGCCAGGAAGTCTGCCATTTAAAAAGAAAAATGGAAGAAAATCACCTGGCCCACCAGGGGCTGGGTGACCTCCAAAAAGAAAACCAGAACTTGGTAGAGCACACCAGAAGGGTGGAGGATGCTCTAGCAAGAAAGGAGCAGGCCAATAGGGACATTGCCCAGGAGGTAACCCTCCTGCAGCAAAGACTGGCCCAGTTCTCTAGGACCAATCAGGAAACACAGAGAGAGAATGAAGCTCTCTGCCAGCACAATGATAGGCTCCAACAGCAGGTAGCGATGCAGGAGAGACTGATAGAGTCGAGTAAGGCCTTAACTGAGGAACTGAAGGCACAAATGCAGGCTCTTGCATTGCAACAGGGAGCAGGGGCGGATAGAGATGAGGTTCGCTGGGAAATGGAAACTCCGGAGCATAACCTCAGGAGCCCTAGTACCAGAGGCCCTCATACCTCTCAGTCCCTGGACTCTGCCACCCCCATGTCCCCTGGCGCACATGAGCACAGGGCCACAGGGATGGCAGATTACTATCCAGCCAGAAGCATGGGGCTCATAGGCCAGTACCATCCAGGAATGGAGGGGTGGGCATCCGGGTATGGGCACCCAAGTACAATACAGTTCAGTGGGGAACCCCAGGAGAGTAGGCCCATTAAGGGCATCCTGAAAACCTCTGCCCAGTTAGGTCAGTGGAGGGGGTACCCATCAAATCCTGGCAGCAAGGAGGAATCGGAAGACTCCTCTGAACTGCGCAGGACACAGGAGACCAGGTCCCCACATTCTGCCAGCCATTCCCAGGCTCGCAGAATCCGGGAAAACCTGGAAGAACAGACGGGAACCTCTGGGAGCAGTGCCTCTGAGTCCGAGGAAGAATGGACAAGGGTTACCCGAACCAAAAAGGCCAATAAGGCAAAAAGGGCCTTGCTTAAGGACCCCTTAAAGCAGATTAAGGCGATCAGGAGCGTCATCACGCCTTACCATAAGAACGCTAAGTATTCTGTTTGGGAGCACTTAGAGTTGTTTGAACAAATGATGGAGACTTTCCATTTGAAGGACAGCCAAAGCTGCATTCAATATGTAAAGTGGACCTTCTCCCCGGAATACTCCAGTTTCTTTGCGGGGCTGGAGGACCAAAATCATTTAAGATGGTCCACCTATAAGGCGGCCATCCTGAAACATTTTTCTGTTCACAGAAATCCTCAAGAGGCTCGCAAGGCAGCCTACAATTTACAATGTGGGGAGGATCAGGCCCCACAAGAATTTGTGCAGGAGTTAAAGCGTGCTTTTGCACAGACCACAAGAAGGGTGCGCACAGATAGTAGAGAGTTTGTCAATACATTTTTCCATGCCTTGCCCAAATATATCATGGCCCAGCTCGTGAGGGATTTTCATGAGAAAAGATCTTTAGACTGGGTCATTGAACAGGCTACCCGGATCTATGAGGTGCAGAAGCCCATAGAAAATAAAAGCAATGCCCAGAAAAACCCCAAAGCCAACAGCACCCCTGCTGCTGCCAAGGTGGCAGAGGTAAAGGTCACCCCCGTTTTGGATTTGGAGATGGGGGGGCCTAAAAACCTACCTGCACCTAATAATGCTAGGCCCAGAAGGTCTTCGGGCCAGTCACAGACAGGGAGCCAAGGAGGCAGCCCCACAAATGGGGTCCCTCGCTCTCCTGATTATGTAAGTCCCCGTTACAAGGGAAATCGACCCATCCTGGGTTATGTGTGGACTCCTCCAGCCCAAGGGGGGGGATCCAGACAAGCACCTAACCCAGGGAACTTCCCTCCAAACTTCCCACAGGAGGGCAGAAATTTACCAAACCCTGGGCAGAACTTTTTCCCCAGATATCCTCCCGACTTTCAGCCCCAAAACCATCCATCCTTCTTTCCCCAATTCCCTGAGCCCAGACCACTGAATCCGGGAGAGGGGAGGCCAAGGGTGGAGGGGTACCCAAATCTTCCCAACCAGGGGTACTACCAAAGAAGGGACAGCTACCCTTCCCGGGATCAGCCCAGGGGAGAAAACAGGGCCCCGTATCAGCCTGAGCGGGTTTCCCAGTTAGAGCGCCAGGTTCAAAACATGGCGCGGGATCTGGGTCACATACTGAGGGCTCAGCAGAACCCTCAGATGGGCGTGCCGGCGCAGAACGCACCCAACTCTGGACCTGGTGCTCCAGAACAATGACGGGGGCAGCACCCCGATAACTCACCGGTTCCCAGGGAGGAGGCACAAAGGGAAGGGGGGTGTAAAGCCTTGGAGGAAGCTTCCTTCCTCACTTGTAAACAGCCCCTGGAAACCCAGGAACCGGAAACAAAATCTCTTGCCCCTGAAAGTCTGCCTCCTAAGGAGCAGAGGGGGGGTAGGAGAAACAAAAGACCCAAACAGACTCAATTTGAGGAGGAGGTACAGATCTTCCAATTTGAGGGAGAGGGATCCTCAGAGGATCCTGGGAAAAGGATCTTCTCCTTCACAGAGGGGGGAACTCCTCCCAAAGAAAAATGGGTCCCTAGGGATGCAAATCCAGACTGGGGAGATGTGGAGACTGAGCTACCGCCGCCCACTATCTCATCCCAGAACAAACAGCAAGAAAACCCCCTGGTTCAAACCCATCCTGGTGACTGCCTCCAAAAAGGGGGGGGCGGCCCAGAACCGGAACCAGGGGAACCCACAATGGCTCTGATCTCCAGTTGCCAAATTTTTCTTTCAGATTCCCAAGACTCTCCACAGAATTCTGCCCAAAATTCTTTTCTCGCGATGTCCAAAACCAGAAAATTAGCCCACCAGTTGTCCAAAAATGTGCATTATCTGTGCCCCCTTGAGGAGAAGGAGGGAAGATATTATGCCCCGGTACAAGTACAGGGGCAGGGTACAATCTCGGCACTGGTGGACACTGGATCTCAAGCTACCCTTCTGTCCAGAAGGGCCTTTGATGAACTGAATGCAGGAAGGGGAGAGAATTACCAAATTCCTCTCACCTCACTTCCTGGACAACTCCAGAACTTTGACGGGAAGGAAATTCCCGTTGAGGGGACTGCAGATTTGGACATTAAAATTGGGCGACATAAGTTGAAACACCCGGTCATAGTTGTGACCCCAGAGGGCACCCCTTGTTTACTAGGGAATGACCTCCTGAGAAGGTTGTCACCCCTAATAGATTGTGTAAACAAGGTCCTCTGGACCCAGACTAGCCGACCAATAAAATTAAAACAGAGTGTCAACCATGTTAGTTTAAACGGCACATGCCACATGGTTGAACAAAAATCTGACCAAGTAGAATTTCACTTCCAGAATAGCCAGATTCCAGACGTGACAGTCATAGCAGTAGGACAACAGACCGGTGATGGGGGGTCCTCTCTATTTCTGAAAATCAACCTTCCTTCCAGTTTAAGGTGGTATTCCACGCTGGAAGGAAACACTCTGAAATTCTATACCAATCCACAATCTGAAACTCCCACTCCTATAGTCCAGAAAGATGTGAAATCAGCTCAGAGCCTGGCTGATATTCAGCAAATTGGAGAGCAGTTGTTCATCCCTGTTCAGTTAAATGATGGGAAGGACTCTGTTCTCGCTCGAGTGTGTGTGAGCAACGGTAAGAGCTTCATCAGCGAAGCCATGTTTCGCCAACTCCCAAAAGATCCAGCCATTCCCACCTTCAAACTGATAGACAAATGGGAAATGGACCTGGAAGCACCTAATTCCAAACATCTCCTGCCAAGCAGGTGTATGCTCAAAATCTCCATTGGCAACAAGAGCATAGTCCATAATTGTTGGGTCGTGCGAGACGTCACTGCCGCCTTTTACTTAGGCAGTGACATTCTCAATCGCTTTGCCATTAGTTTGGACCTAATAAACTTCAAAGCTTGGTCCCGATTAGCGGATAATCCCATGGGCTTTGATGATCCAGAAAAAGCATTTAGGTCAGCTCAATTGCTACCTTATGCAGTTGAAATTCAGGTTAAAGAGGAAGTCACCATCCCAGAAAGGACCCGACAATTCTCCCTGGAAGTGAAAGTTAAAAGGGGACAAGAGTTGAAAAACCCTGATGCTTACATACATCTAAATGCTTCTCTCCAACAGCAAGGGTTGGGGGTAAACCCAACTCCATTAGTCAACATAGAACATGACACCATTCCAATAGAGGTGGATAACAGCGACTTAAAGAGTATTACTCTAGCCGCAGGCACCATTATTGGAATGGCGGTTGATGACCGACATTTCTCCATTGATCTTGTAAATGAACTGTTAGGACCAATCCCCAAGGACTGTTTTGACAGTGACAGTGAGGACAATACAACACCAGACAGGATTTTTGCCCGGCATGGGGGGAACTTCCTGGTGTACACTTCCTGCCCTTATGGTAAGGAAGATGTGACTTGTGACTTCAGGAGGGATGAGGTGATTTTCCAGGTCCATGAGGGCTGCCTTTCCCACCTGAAGCCTCTGGTCCAAATCAGCACTCTGACCAGGGACTTCTCCACCCAGCTGGAGGAGGCCGCGGAGATAGCCAGACCAGAAGTCTTTCCAGGCTTCAGGCAGATGGTGGAAGAGAGAGTCAACCTAGCTGATGCCTGTGTGACTCTGGAACAAAAGCAAAAGTTGAAACAAGTTTTCTTGGATTTCCAAGATCTCTTTGCGGTAGACTCATATGACTGTGGTCGCACCGACATCCACACAACAACAATCCCCACGGACCCTGGCATGACTCCTGTGTTTGTGAAGCAATATCGCTTGCCTCTCGCATCAATGGAGTCCCTTACTGAAATAATTAAGAACCTTGAGTCCAGGGGAATAATCCCTCCAGTCCACAGCACCTTCAATAATCCGGTGCTGGGAATATTGAAGCCAAACGGCCAGTGGAGACTCTGCGCCGACCTCAGGGAGCTCAACAAACGGGTCCATACTTCCCGATGGCCTCTGCCCTACATTGACCAAGGGCTGGCCCAGATCCAGGGGTCACAGGTATTCACTGCAATAGACCTGACCAATGGATACTGGACTGTGCCTGTCAGTAGGGAGGACCAATACAAGCTGGCTTTTACCTTTGGGGGCCAGCAGTACACCTGGACCCGGACTCCCTTCGGATACCTCAACTCCGGCAATGAATTCAACATTTTCCTACATAAGGCCATGCCCGACCTGGGTGCAAGGGGTAACCTGGCTTATGTAGATGATGTCCTCATCAAAAGCTCAACTGTTGAGGAACACATAGCGGAGATCCGTTATGTTCTGACACAATTGAGGGCCGCCGGAGCAAAACTTTCCTTTCAGAAAGCACAGTGGTGTAGAACCCGTGTTAATTTCTTGGGGCATGAGATTACTCCTCAGGGCCTCTGTCCCCAGGAAAAGAAAGTGGAAGCACTTCAGAAACTGAAAGACCCCACAACTCTGCGGGAACTAAGGAGCCTCCTTGGACTGACTAATTACAGCAGAAAGTTCATTGAGGGCTACGCAGAGATCACCAGACCCCTGATTCATCTCCTGAAGGGGGGGGTCAAGTGGGAATGGGGTCCAGAACAAGCCGAGGCAGTAAAACAACTCAAGAGAAGCCTCTCACAAGCACCTTGCCTAGCTTACCCTGTCAGAAACAAGGAGTTCTTCCTGGAGACGGGGTTCTCTGATACGTGCTTGACGGCAGTATTATACCAAAAGCATGACAAGGTCAATAAAGTAATCTCCTATGCGAGCAAAACTTTATCCTCTGTGGAGGAAAAATTCAACGATTGTGAGAAGGCACTCCTGGCAACGGTGTGGGCATTGAAGAATTACCGCCCGTTTATCCAGGGGGAACACATCATAGTGGAGACTCCACACCAGCCTCTGCAATATCTCCAAAGTGACAGAATCCGGGCCGGAAATGTGAGTAATTCCCGAATTACTTCCTGGATTCTGTCAATGCAAGGCTTTCCTGTGGAGGTCAGATATGGCCAAAACAAGAAGAGTCCCCTCGCGCAAGGTCTGGCTGACTTGCATGATTGTGCCAGAGAAAACTGTCTCGAGGACGAAAGTCTAAAAATCAAGGACAACACGGAGGCATACCTTAATTCCCCACACAAAGTCTTTGAAGAAGACAAGTGTGAGGGAATGCCCACTGTCTATGTGGATGGATGCTCTTACCATGTTGACAACGACGGGGAGAAAGAACTGGTGGCCGGCGTAGGGAATGCATGGGTGAATGAGTCCCCAGAACCCTCCGCTGGATACAAAATTGGTCCCCGAAGTAGTCAGGTGGCGGAATTGATGGCTGTGCATCAGGCCATCCTCACTGCTGTCCAGCATCAACTCCACGAACTGGTCATAATCACAGATTCGGATTATGTACGGAACGGGTTCGTGGAGCACCTGGTTAATTGGAAAACCAGAGGCATGTTATGTGCTAACAACAAACCCTTGAAACATGGGAAGTTGATCCAAAACATTGATGATCTGGTCACCTCGAATGAGATGACCATCTATTGGAAAAAGATCAAGGGTCATTCCAAAGTAGAGGGACCAGACAAAACTGGAAACGACTTAGCTGATCAGCTGGCCAAAACCGGAGCCATCCAAGGGGATCTAATTGAGATTGAGTCCCTGTTGGGGGAAATCCAGGTCACTGCCATCACTAGGTCCCAGACAAATGCTCACAACGACCTTTCAATTGCACAATGGAGTAAGGAGACCCCTGATGCTGATTTGATTACCGCTCAGAAGGGGGATCCAATAATTGGTAAATTTTACCAGCACCTTGAGGACCCTGAGAACTTTCCCCTGACGGATACCGATTACACTGGGAAAGAGGACCTAAGAGTGTTGATGAAATGTCCAAAAATGTTCAGAATCCAAGACGGGTTGTTGGTAAGGAAATCCAAAGCTGGCCACGATCAGTGGGTGGTTCCTACCTCATTCCGAAGCCTGATGTTAAGTCACGCCCATGATGCGGCCACTGCCGGTCATAGGGGGTTTCACACAACACTGGAAATCTTAAGAGAGGTTGCATACTGGCCACACATGGGCCAGGACCTCAACCAATATTTGAAGGGTTGTCTTGTGTGTGCACAATTTCAGCCGACATCCCTCACACACCGGGCGCCTTTACAAAAGAGGGGAATGACACTGCCATGGTCAGATTTACAAATCGACTTTGTAGGCCCTGTGATTCGCTCGGCTAGGGGGAATAAGTACATGTTGACTGTGACATGCTTGTTTACCAAGTGGGTGGAATGTCTCCCAGCCCCAAACTGCAAGGCAGAAACGGCAGCTGCCTTGATGATTAACCACATCTTTTCCCGTTTTGGTCTACCTCAAAGGATTGAGTCAGACAGAGGTAGCCACTTCACCAGTGAAGTAATGACAAAGATGTGGGAGATACTGGGGGTCAAGAGAAAGCTGCATATTGCTTATAGACCAGCTTCTTCTGGGGCAGTAGAGAGATATAACCGGACAATTGTGAGCATATTAAAGAAGTTTGTGGCAGATTCTGGGCCAAGTTGGGATATCCGATTACCTCTGGTCCTAATGGCTATCAGATCTACCCCTTCATCTTCAACCAAAATGTCACCATTTGAGTTGATGACTGGGCGCAAGATGGTGCTTCCGCAGCATTTGCTCTACAGGACCCAAGAGCAGACACTGATAAATGCCTCCACTACTCATGAGTATGTAGAGAATTTAAGGAAACACCTTCAACATGCTTTTGCTTATGCTCAGCGGAATCTAGAAAGATCAGCTGATAGCATGAAGACCCATTATGACCTGAAAACTTCCAGGAAGGAATATCAGGTGGGAGACCGGGTCTATCTATACAACTTCCAAAGGAACCAGGCCAAGCAGCGCAAATTTTTGCCTACATGGAAGGGACCCTTTGAGATCGTCGATAAGATCTCCCCTGTGGCCTACAAGATCCGCATCCCCAAAGGCGGTTCGGCAGAGGGGGAAGACAAGTGGGTCCACATAAACCAGTTGAAATGTTGCCATCCCAGGCACACTCTGCAACAACTGGAGGAATCCTCTGGAATCCTAGCGGGTACTGTATCAGACTAATTCAGTTCCAATCATAAAACATACCACATCTAGGCTCTAAAATATTGTGATTTGCACGAAACTGTCTCTTAGTCATACTGTTTTTATCAAAATAAGAATGTAATGTTTCGTCATGATGAAATGCATATGCTGTCCCACCATCTCAACAGTGGTGGAAACACGTCTATGAGTAGGTATTGCCGCTCTTCCTTTGTCGTCCTAGGAGAAAGAAGACCTTGAGACTGGCCAAGGAGGACGATCCGGAGACCGGGAACGAAGATCCAATGGGCCCAGTGGACCGCCCAAGACTCCCATCAGGACCGGCGAGGAGAACCGATCGATCCGACCGGATGGAGGAAAAGATGCTGAACTGTGCCATCTATTGGAAGAAGATGAGGAAACATCCCAGGTCTTGCGAGTCCCATTCGTGAAATAGAATGGCCATCGCAAGAGGGGGGCTTGTGGGATGTATTTACCCATGCATCCGAGCCCTACCTCAAAACTGTGCAGTACTGACATGAAAACATCATGATGGCCAGAGCTTCCCAGAAAATGCACAGGGAAATGCAGGAAGAATAGGCTGCCACCCATTTTTGCCGATGTTATGGGCACAGAAGGACGCTGCCTAAAACCACCATTGGACTACCCGCACAGTAGTCTGAAACCATTGGGAATGGCAATGCTGATTGCCAAATGCAACCTAGAATTGTGGGGAATTCATTTCTTAAATCCCAAAAATGGGTGCAGTACCAGTACTCACCACTATCCAAAAGCCGGCGTTTTAAAACCACTCTGTTTCTCTGAAGGCAAGCCAAAGTGCCTATTTCAAACATTGCAATATGTGCAAAATATTCACTGAACACCAGCAGACATTTGGTAGAATGGAGTTTTGTGTGCCTACAAAATCTGGGAAATGAAGATCATAAGACAAGGTTTATAACAAGACTGGCTGCGCTGTGGATTTCAGCAGTTTAAGTTGCACTGGATTGAAAGACACTAAAAAAAAAAAAAATCTAAATGTTTAAATTGACTGAGTGACCTACTTTTGAGTGTCAAATAGGTTGCAATTGTTTAAATGTCATAGTTTAAACTTAGAATCAGCATCATAGCTGCATATGTAAAAAAATGTCTTGACTTAGACTGGGGAACAAAAAGTGACATTTTATCTGAAACCTGGCTTAAGGAACTGAATTCTGCCTGGCAACTACCCCCATCAGGAGGAAACTTGAGTCACAGCTGTGTTCCCAGGCCAACCTTCCTTTTGCTGCCCACACTAAGGATATGCCATCTATCTGATAATTGAATTACCTGTGCTCTGTAGGAGAGTGAACAAAGCCCTCTTCACTCAGGCCAAGGTTTTTATTACCGCAGTCGTAAAATGTAGCTTCCTCTTGGCAGGAGCTGGGAGGGGCACTGCCTGTGAGAGCAAGCTGGCTTGGCAGAACTGGAAAAAACCAGAAATTCAACCTTGTGCTGAGGGTAAACCACACCCCTTTGGAGCCAGAACATAACTTTAAAAAGATGAATAACTCATAGAGCGGACATGTGAAAATTTTATAAATGACACCATAATTCTTGTGATTTTTCTGCCCACATTTTAAGAGGTTTTTCGACCCGGTGGCATGTTCAGGGGGGTTTTAGCGGAAAAATGGATATTACTCTAACTGTATGCATGTTAAAAATCTGAAACTTCTTCAGTTAATGTCCATACTCCCTGCACACATGTATGTAAAGTTGGGTCAATGTCAGAAATTGAAAAATCAGTTAAAAAGTGAAATATCTGCCATTTCTGAATGCAAGCTCTTAGAAACAGCAGATTTGGACAGAGACATGGCTAAATTCAGCCACACCATGTATATGTAATTTCAAACAACTGTGTAACTCTGAAATATGTCTTTTATTATCAAATATAGAATGTGTGCAGTCTGACAGAGGAGTGTCCTATCTGCAAGCCATAAAATGACATCCCTCTGACTCACAGTTCATTCCCCAATCAAATGAGAAATGGAAGTTTGACCAATTAGAAGCTGAGAGAGAGGTAGGGCTAGTGATGCTGCATACACACCCACTCTAAAAACACATAAAAGCAGACAGACAGGACAGATAGGGACCTTCCAAATCCATCTGCAGCGGGACGCTCTGCCGGAAAAATCCATACTTACCTCCATCAACCTCCAGAAAGCCAAACTAGAGACTTCCATCTATCCAGAACTAAGAGACCAGACCAGAGAGAAAGCAGTGCTGTACCCAGAGAGACCCAGACCAGCAGAGAGAGCTGACCCAGATCACTGTGAAGTGCAGAGGCCAGACCAGACCAGACCAGAGTCCAGTCTAAAACCCTGACCAGATCCGTGGCGAGGCACATTTCACTCAAGAATATAGTGTGAGTACCCCGCAGAACTGTGTAGAACCAATCTCTTAGTTTAAATTCATCTAATTCAATCTATTTAACCTAAGTAGAACTGCCTCCTAGCTGTCACCTGTCATTTCTAGTTGCAAGCTGCACTTGTCATTTTGAGCTTTTGAAATTTGCAAACCCAAAAACGACCTTTATTAAATCGCTCATATCTCCGCGACCGTTTGGGCTAGAGACTTGCAGTAACTTTCCTCTGATAGCTTAGAATCGTAGCTTTGAATCGCACCAAGAACCGCATTCCTACCCCTTATAGTTTTACCGCAATCGCGGAACACGCATCCGCAAATTTTACCGCGATTTGCAATTTCTTCACATGTAAAAACTGCTGCTGTTTGCTTTCCATTTGCCAGAAATTCGTTTAACCTGCTAACTATCCCTGCATCATTGCTAGTGTGAGCCTGGACTAATATTAACTAGATACCACTCACCCTGAACCTCTGAAAGGGAATTAAAAGCGTTTCCAGCATATTTCTCATTCATTGCCAGCACATATCAAAGCAATTTGGGCCTGTGATTTCAAAACTCCTATCTGTTTTCTGTTGTCTAAGCTTGCTGGATTGAACTGATTACATTGATTGCATTTCTGAGAACTGTGTGCTTTCCTCCCATTTCCTTGCATTGCATAAAGAGGGGGGGAGTGAATAGCCAGAGAAAAGTGATTACATTGTTTGGTTGAAATCATATTGAGTAGTTTCTGTACTGCATTCATTGAATATTGCATCCACCTGAGCTTACATAAAGCATTTTCTACCACATTATACTTCTGTACCTATTTACCAGTGTGCTACCTTATCCATTTCATCTCAACTCCTTAGTAATTATAAAGAAGTGTGCTAGTGCCAGATTCTCCGTTGTTGATCTTTATCATATCAGATTAAGTGTGCTATTCAATTATTAATTTATTATAAAGCGTGATATATATATCTATTTTAAATTATCAAATAAACCTTTTAAACTTGCAAAACAGAACTACTTCTTGGCTCAGTGGGGTCAGGGGGATTCCAAGAGAGGGGTGTTATACAGGGGTAGTCATCCAGAACGCATGAACTGGACCTAAAGATATATCAATAAGGGTTTTCATTCAGTATTCCAGACTAGGCGTTGACTTAGCTGTAGTGTTGAATTGAATCCTCTTACAATATTGCGCCTGTACACAATGTGTTTCGAGGTGCAACAAGACAAGAAGGTGGGGCAATAAGGAGGACAAAACAAAAACGATCTTACTAGGCCTTGTGACATTCGGATCATGCAAGTGCAGGGCAGAGGTGTGGCGTGGGGTTGGGAGTGCCAGTCAGGGCGGAAGGGCAGGTGGAGGACATTCCACAAGTTAAGTTCAAAGTCAGGGGCTCAAAGGGCTACAAGGATGTTGGCCCAGCCAGGCAAGTGCGGGTTGGGGGGCCCGGAAGGGCAAGTGCAGGTTGAGGGTCAGGGGGGCCACGGGAGACCAAGTGCAGGGGTAGACTGTACTATGGGGGCCTAATGCCCTGTAATACTCTGAAGGAACCAGGCAGGTAAGAGAGGTTGCTAAGGGTGGGCATGATAAGGGAGATACCACTGAGGATGAAGACATTGTCGAAATAATTGAACCATTGGTAAAAGAGGGTCCTAAGGGTGGGCATGATAAGGGAGGAACCACTGAGGATGAATCACTGCCGAAATAACCGATATGATTATAACTCCTTACCTATAGACCAACTGATGTTTCAAAATTTAAAGTAAAACTATCAAAAAAACAAGAAAAAGAAATCAAACAAAAACAAGTTCAGGTTCAGAAGAACCAGACTAAATCATCAAGAAAGTTCCTTAGGTACAAGGGACTACGTAATATGATAGAGGATTATTGCCAGGAGGAGGTGTTACTCAATTCTCCTATTATGGCCGCAGCTACGGTAACAGTAGCTCAAGAGGTGTCTTTTCACAGTGCTAAGCCAAAGAAGCTAGGATTGACCCGGCTACACAAAGTGAATACCAAGACGGAGGAAACAGCATTTCAGATGCCCTGAAAGATCAAAAAGAGGATAGAAATGCAATTGCAATCTATCGAATATGGTATTAATGACATTTTCGAGATATTTAAGAACCCTGCAGCTCTGTCTAGAACAGTCATACCAGTGTCAGTAGGTCTCACTGCTCCTAAGAAACTTTCATCAGACATGACATTGGGAAATGGAGTTCAATTCATTGGATCAAACAGTAATCAGCTAGAGACTCCAAATGAGGGACCTATACTAGCAAAAAGAAGGGCTATAGTACACTCAGTAAACACAGGTTTGGGTCACCAAGGTGCATCACGAGAACAAAATACCTGTATAAACAATAATATGCATACATTCGGGGGAACAGAATCTGCAAATGAAGGAGAAATGTATGGAAATACTGAAGTAAATACTCTGCTAGTAATAGAAAACAGAAGCCTGAAAAACAAGGGCCTGGATGAAGAAGCTGTGAAACGGATAATAGAAAGTATGCTTGGGACTAAAAATATAAATAAAGATGACACACACTATGAAGGGGACAGGTATTCTTGTGAAAAACCCGAAAGGATACAGTTGGATGGGATGACTCTGAGTTTGGTTACGTGGATAAAAAGATTGATGCACAGGGAAAAGGGCAGGGGCAAGAAATTAAAAGTCAGGAAGGAGAAAACATTGGTGCACTTGAGAGTAGAAGCATGAGGAGTAAACGATTTTAGACAGCCTGTATACCCTGAATCTCCCAGCCTTATAATGAGTTACCTGTTTGAGGATGGTGGACCCTATTCCTTGAACAGACCCTACATTCTGTCTTTAATTGCCGATATTCCAGAATTGAGTTTAATTTCATCAGCAGATATATTATTAGTGGACTATATACATCGACAGAGGTACGATAACGTCCAACTTGTTATACCCTCGCCTCTGGTAAGGTCTCTGCTGCTAAAAGAGGCAGGGGCATTGCAGAGAAGAGGGTTTGACATTACAAATTTCGATCTTTTTCCATGGCAGGTTGATGGAGAAAAGATAATTGTAAGGTTGTTGAGGGCTATGCTGAAACCTCTAAAATGGAGTATTCTACTACTGAGGGACCTAAGATTACAGATGTCCAAGACTGGAGATGGCTGGCCTTCTCACTATCTGACTCAATTTCCTAATTAAAAATTCTGGGAAAACCACTTTAGCTCTACAGGGACTATGAGTTTACTCTCCTGGAACTCCTGTGGCTACATACAATTACTGAAAAATGAAAAATGCACGAAGAACTGTCCCATTTTGATTTTATTTTGTTACAGGAGACTTGGGCTAGATGCAATTTCATGTGGGACGTCTTTGATGTCATTTATGTGTATGCAACTGGGGGTCAGCGAGGCCGTCCAAAAGGTGGATTATTCCTGGGTTATCGACAGAGGAAACAGAGTAGGAAAGTGGCAGACTGGCAAATATGGAACTCAATGTTGATAACCACATTTTGGGTAGAAGGTCACAGGGGGTTTCTTCACATGAAGATAATAAATGTATATTGGAACCCCTTAGACTACACAAACAAACAGCTAGAGGATGACTTATTAAGTTTGGGAGAACTAATGGATCAGTGGCTATATGAGAATCAAGATGGACAAATTGTTTTAGCAGGAGATCTAAATGCTGATTGCAATTTAGATCCATTGGAAGGGGAGGAATTGATGGCCAATGCAAAGGAATATGTATTTAAGCATGGTAATAGAAAACTTAGAGGATCACTGTGGCTTACATTTGCGAACAGTTGGGGATTGGAGATGGTGGTTAACAACTTGCCGACTTGGAATGCAAGGGGAGCATCATCAGCGATTGACTATATTTTCATATCATGTCAATTGAGCAAATGTATGAACCCTAGTAGTGATCACTCAATCCTTACTGTCTATTTAGATTGTTAGGTGACAAGGGAAAATGCAATTTTCTTTACAAGAAGGGGTTATGGTGTATGTAAGAGGTACCAGAATGAAATGGACGCAGAAGAAAACAAAAAATGTCATGACAACTATGATACTTGATATGATTCGTCTGTGTTGGAAAACAGATTGTTAAGATACTCGGTTACAAAAGTTCCTAGTTATTTTATTAAAAATATGAAAAATGTGAAGGACAAGAAAACATCAAATACTAACAACAAACAGAATCAAAAGCATACCCTAGATATTCTGTTTCATGAATGTAAAGCCCAAATGCACAAAAAAGTAAGAATGATACAAAAAGAGGGCAGTGAACCGCTGGAAATTCAAGCTATGGTTAAACTAGTAAGACAGCAATACAAGAATTGGGTAATATATCATAGGGAGAAGATGTATCAGAAGGACAGAGAAGGTATGTTGAACTCTGTGAAGGGTCACAGGTCTTCCAATTTCTGGGATCTCGTTAACAATCTAGAGACAACTCAAACACAATTGGTTATTAATCCTATTGAGGCGACTGTATGGATAGATTACTTTGAAAACCTTTATTAAGGAAATGACTCTTGTTATGAAAATCAAAGCAAGGAGCGTCACGAGTGGAATCCGGAAAATACAGTCGAGAATATTTCTAGATTGATTACGAATTCCAAGAACTCGAAGACACCGGGACCTAATAACCTATCAAATAAGATTCTGAAATATAATGTACCTTTTTGGTTGAGAGTTCTATACCTTCTTTTTCGCTGATGTAATTAAAACTAAGAACATGCCACAATCATGGAAACTATCATACGTTCTACCCATCTTTAAAAAAGGCAGCTGTCTAAGCCCAACAAGTTACAGGCCTATAGCTATAGCGGACGCAGATTCAAAAATGTTTGCGTCACTCGTATTGCTACATATCCAGGATTGGATTGATGAAAATCATATCCTGCATAATAAATACATTGTTTTTTTTTTTTAAAGTATAGGGTCAGATTGTAGAGGCCTTATATTTAAAAGTCTACAGAAGAGGGTATGCCAGTGTTCATAGCCTCAATGGACCTCTCAATGGCCTTTGACATGGTGGACCGCCCTACATTATGGCAGAGGCTAATTGATTTGGAAATACCAAGGGGTTTACTAGACCTAATTATTTTTCTTTACTCAAATACTAAAATGAGAGTACGGTTAAACTCAGTAGGCCAAATGTCAAAATAAATTGTAATTACAAAAGGGCTAGGTATGCATGCTGATGCCCACTCTCTTCAATCTTTATGTTTCAGGTGCAGGGAAAGTATTGGATGAGAGTGGAATGGTAACCCCCAATGTAGGAGCATCAAGTGTCGGATGGATATCTTACGCTGATGATTTCCTTCTTCTTGACAGTACTAAAGTGGGACTACAGCGTTTGATAAATGCATTTGGGAGATTTGTTAAAGAACTAAAACTAAAAATGAATCCCACAAAAATGGTCATACTTCGTATGGGAAGAAGAAATAAGATTCACGCTAAGTTTACCTGGTTGTGTGAAGGCAAAGAATTAAAAAGTCAAAACGTCTTACACTATTTGGGTTATACTTTTGCTGGTACCGGATCCATAATCTTAGCAAAAAACTGCCTAAAGGTGTAGGCTGAGATAGCCCTAAAACAAGTGCGCCTTGTGGAAAGAAAATATGGGACATTTTCCATGGTACTGTTAAGGATTTCAATCAGGCGACGCACACCTCAGTCTCGGCCCAGTATGCAGTGCGCGATTGAAATGCTTATGTTTTATGTTAGATTCAATATTGAGATGGTAGACCACTCATATCACCCCACCTTTTCAAATACCCCGGGTCGCGAGGGACCATGAACCAGGCTGGTTGATAAAATGTAATATTTATTTATTTATTTTAAAATTCAAAAGAAACCATACAATTTTAATATGGGGCAGCAATCACCAATGGGGTGACAATAACAATAGGAATGTAAGCAATGCACTTAGTTTAACCTTCTATTGACACAACTACAAAACACCAGGGAATAGGAGAACTTTTTGATTTTAGGTAAAATAGCACTTGAGTTAGAATTTCCCCCTGCAATGTTCCCTCAACCCACAAGTAATCAATTCTGAGTGCATAAACAGAAGCAGCAGGTAATCGGGAATGACAAATGAAAAACAGAATTGAAATCCGACCTTCCCTCCCTAAACAAGAGGGAAAAACAGATTTTAAGCCCCGGCAATGCTAAAAATAACACTCAGAAATGGATGAATAAAACAATGAATGTGCCTAAAACACTTGAAACAAAAACAATTCTTTACTGGAGCACCACTGGAAAGATACTTGTAATCACAAGGAATGGATTGAGCAAAAGCATACAATTCAAAATTGAATGGAAGATTTAAAACAGTTTATACTCAAATGACATGTTGGAAATTTAGCAAACTTTTGCAATTCCCGCCTGAATTTACCAAAACAGTTTTTAATAAAAACGGGTGAAATATTGTAATATGGACGTGAAATTAGGTCTCTAGCTGGTAAATTGAGTGAGTTATGCAAGGTCTAGTGCGGGGCATTTTTGAGAAAATTAAGGTGCGAAAAAGGACAAGAAATCAGTTTTGACAAGAACAGTTTTACTCTACACTAGAGCATTCAGGCTAGGCTACCATATTGAGACACAGTAAGCTCCAGGATTGACTCACAAGTTCAAGATACCAAAGGATAGTTCTTCTGGACTGGAAATTCTGGTTACTGGATGCTACAGGTCATCAGGGTAGCAGGATGGCAGGATTGCAGTGCGGGGCTGCAAGCCAAGCTGGATTAGGATGCCAAGAGTACCACAGTTTCTCCTGATTACTGGGAGATTAGTTGGTTTTAATATTTTAGGGTAGGCCTTGCTGGAGCAGGACCAGCAATGCTTGGGTTTTGCAATGGGCCCTGGAATAGGATCAGCAATGCTTGGCCTTGTTGTTGGAGTCTGGAGTCTGAAAGATGAAATAGGAACAGGAACGCAGCGCAGGAAATCCGGAAGAGTGTGTGTCTAGGGTCTTGTCAGGGACCCTTATTTATCATGCAAAATGACATTATCAAGGTAGAGGCTGGGCAGGGTTAACTACGCCCGCCCCTAAACTACTTGAATTGGGCAGGGGAGCTAGTCTCCGCCTCGCTCTCAGTTGGTTGGATTTCTAAGGGGATGATGTCAGGTTTATGAGGTGAGATTTACAATGTCCCAACACTCCAACTTTTATATTACTTAAAATCAGATTTTGCCAAAAACTTGCATTACTTCA
Organism: Ambystoma mexicanum; assembly: GCF_040938575.1. Taxonomy (NCBI): domain Eukaryota; kingdom Metazoa; phylum Chordata; class Amphibia; order Caudata; family Ambystomatidae; genus Ambystoma; species Ambystoma mexicanum. The sequence goes on from NC_090922.1 coordinate 1,227,225,316, forward strand.
CTTGTAATCTCTTGGCAAATTATACACACAGGTTACATATTATGTGCAGCCTGGATCAGTCCAATCCTCAGGTCTGTGTGACCTTGTTTCACCTCTGACACATTTTGGTAATTTTACACATTAACGATTTGACCTAAAATTCCACAATTTTATAAACAAATGCGAATTGTCCCCAGGGATGTATGTACAAAATGTTATGTTTGCCACATTAATACTTTACTTGGAATGTGTCATATTTTGTAACTTCTGTTCCCCATCCGGCAATGAGTTCTACCAAGTTTTAAAAGATAGCCCAAGTTTCTTTATAACATAGTCTCTGTAACCAAAAGGCAGTCCCTTTGTTACTAGATCCTGTTTTTTTTTCTTCCTCCAGCTGCAAGCAACTATCATTTCCTTCCAGGCAAGGGTGTTTCCAGTCTTAATTGAAGGTTTTATTGCCCCTTCACACTTGACAGGTGAGTATCCCAGGACTGCTATTGTCCCAGCCTGGAGCACAGACGAATGTCTGACGAGCTTGTGAACTTTCATTGTCCTGTCCCATTCAAAGTTTTTCAAGCTGGCAATTCGCACCTACGTGTCCTGGATGTATGGTTTATCTCCCTTCCTTGGAGAAGATTCATGACTGCCAACTGGAATAACAGGTTTTTCTGAGAGCTTGCAACTCCAGCTTATATATTTTACGCTGTTTAATTTCTTACTTTGGTCTTAAATTAAACAAACCTGTGACAGAAGATAGCCTATGTATGTATTATCACCACTAACATAAACCCTTTATATTGCTAAGTAAACAGGCTTTCATTAACAATTTAGTTTTAAACAGGCCATTTTTTTTTCTCCAGTCAGCACAGTACATTTTTCCACATGTGTTAAAAACTGCTAGCATTTCTTTCTTTAATTCGGTTTGCAGCTCCTCAGATTGCCACTGTCTTTGCAGCTGTAGTCATTTCTTTGCAGCAGGAGTTTTATCTAAAGCATAGATACATTTATCCTTGACCTGGCTCAGAGAGTAAAAAGTCTCTTTGAACTGCTGCGCCTGGTTACATTTTGTCAAGAAATAAACATGTGTTCCCGTGCAATTGAAAAGAAAGTTGCTTGTTGATTTCTTTCAAATCTACTTTGACAGGACCTGTCATTCAGGAATTATGCCCGGTTTTTCTGAGGTCTGGCAGGGCCATTTCCGTCACAGTGGTTTCAGAATGCACAGATGTAAATAGCATAACACAGCATTTGGAAAGGGTGAAAAAAGGTTTCTTTTTGAAGGGGAATTTTTGGCTTTTGAAGCAATGCAGTGCTGCCTGTTCACTTGATTCCATATATGTTTCGGAACACACTGGCATACTTTTTCAGTGTGTCCCCTTGTTCCATTTTGCCTGAAGTGTGCTAGGCAGGCTGGTGCAGCCATTTTATTTTGTTGCTGCCAAAACGCAGTTTGGAAGTCCTGGTGCGCACAGGAGCCAGCGCAGCCATGTTGCTGTTTCTTGCGCAACTGCAGTTTAGTGATGTGAGGCAATGCTGTTGAGTGAGTCAATATATCCCACAGTACCCTGCAGAGAGTTCTATAGGCTGAAAGTGTTGCCAAAACTTCTTTATGGTCTAGAATTTTTCGTCTGTGATTTCATGGACTATTTAAGAGTGGTGGAAGGAATTGTGTGGTGGGGGGTGCTGTTCTATCTAGAAAACAGTGTACCAATAGTATTAATGAAATATGAATTTGTTTTACAATCTTTGAGATCAAGTGTGCAATGGAAAAGAATTTCACTATAGAGGAAGTGTTTAACTGCTAAAAAGAAGAGTTGTACGCAATCATTGGTGCAGATATCTCAGATGTCTTCATGGCGAAACTTAAGATAGAGGAAGAAGGTACACTGTTGACTCTTGGAGTTTCAATGCATACCTTGATAGAAAATCCAGATAAGGTGAAGAAAATATTGAGAGGAAATGATTGGCTCGATAACAAGACCATCATTCTACTTTCTAGAATATATTTCCAAGCAGTATCCTTTTGGAAGTGTTATCCAGAACTAGAAGAGTATTTAAGTAAGTATCCTAGTAGATTGATCAGAAACGAGACTATGCATTTCAGGATGAACGTCATGAAGACACAAGAGTAATTAAACATTAGACACATTAATAGGGGTAATGAAAATTGTTGTCGCTTTTGTGGTATTGTTGATGGGGAAGAGAGCCTCCAGCATATATTGCTTATATGCCTCTCACTTCTCCCACAGAGAATCTTATACTTCTCAAATTTTGTGAACTCTATCTCCTTAGTTGATAGAGAGCTACTGTGGTCCCAGATGCTTCATGGTAATGTAATTATAAGAAAGAGCGTCATAACAAAACTTAAAAATTCTAGAGCACCGGGCCCGGACGGCTTAAGCAACATAGACCTTAAACAGAACGCAGAGGAATGGGCCAATTTCATCAGTATCCTATTCGATCAGTGCAAACAAACAAGAGCCATTCCAGCATCATGGTCCAAAGCAGTGGTGGTACCGATTTTCAAAAAAGAAGACAGGGAAGAACCGGACAACTACCGCCCCATTGCACTGCTTGACATAATAGGAAAAATCTTTGCAACCCTCCTTCTAGGTCACTTTCCTAACTTGGCCAGAACGTCCCCTGCCAATGATCCATTCCAGATGGGATTCCTAAGAAAGGAAAGCACCACAGTCAACATCTTAATGCTAAACCTAATAAAATTAAAGGTCAAGCACGCTTCCCCCACAGTCTTCCTGGCATTTGTAGACCTATCACAGGCCTTTGACAGAGTGGACAGGCAAATACTGTGGGCCAAAATGGAAAAATGGAATTGCCCAAGAGAAGTGCTTGACCCAGTGATGGCCCTTCACACGAACACAAAGCTAAGAGTGCGTCTGAATAATCAAGGCCTCCTGTCAAGAGAGATACCCTCGGAACGCGGAGTGGATCAGGGCTGCCATTTGGCCCCAGCGCTGTTCATTGCCTTTTTGGGGGACCTTAAGAAGCTGAATTATCGATCAGATCTTTCCCGCCTAAGCTGGGAAATGTCAATATATCACGTCTACTGTACGCAGATCATCTGATTCTCTTACATCAGACCCAAATTGGCTTGCAGCGCCAACTCACCAACTTGGCTCGATACATGGAACAGAACAATCTAAAAATAAACAAAACAATAACCAAGATAATGATACTTGGAAAGCACCACTTCACAAACATGACAAACTATAAGTGGTTTCTGGACAAAGTCAACATTGAAGTAGTATCAAACTTCAAATATCTAGGAGTGTTTATTGACCATTTGGCGAACGAATCAACTATGCAATCATCACTATGGGAAAAAGCGAAAAACCTTGCAGCCCAAATGAAGACAATCGACAGAAAATATGGCACATTTTCTGTGATACCAGTGATACAGTTTTACAACTGAAAAGTAGTTCCAACACTTACCTATGGGATGGGTGCTACCCTGAACATGCCAACAAAAATCTGGCGGAAACTAGAAGGTTACCTATGGAAATCTGTACTGGGTCTACCAAACTCGGCTTCGATGGAGAGCATTAGGCGAGAGCTTGGGCTGCTTTCCCTGGAAGCAACAGTGCTACAAAGTGCAATGCAACTGTTTAGGAACACCCTTTTATCTGATACCCCGCCAATCTATAAGATCATTGCGAGAGAAATAGCAAACCGCCACTTGATCACTCTAAATGTCTGGGTAGATAGGCTTAGAGAGAAGCTGGCCGAGATCGCCTGCACCGAAGAGGACTTGAAAGTAAACACGGTAAGAGTAAAATCTAAAATAGAAGCTCATGATTGGATTGACACCCTTTAGAAAGCACAGGCAAACAAACTTACCAAGCACCACCCTCCAAGTTTTAACAGACTTAAAGTGCCCCTGACCTACCGCAGTAAATTTCTGAGCAAACAGCTAAGGAAAACATATATGAGAGCACGCCTAAATCTGCTTCCAACGTGTGAAATCCAGGCTAACAGGCTGCAATCAAACACCAAAGAATGCAGACTATGTGACCAGATAAACCTGAAACTATAAGACATCTCCTGCTACAATGCTTAGAGCTAAGAGACGTAAGAGCCGCCTACCTGAACAGCCTGTGCACAGACTTTCTGGGAAAGACAGAAGAAGAAGAAACAACATGGTGGAATAGGCGGATGTCGGGAGAAAAAACAAAATGGACAATAGCCACGGTCAAAATTCTAGAAAGCGCCTTTCAAAAGATTGCTACACAAACGGACACCCTGAATGGTGGTCCGACCAGGCTTGCAGCTGAAAGACAACATCTGGACTGAAAAGACCCTCTAGTGAGGGTGTCAGTGTCATTGTCTTTTTCTTCTTCTTCTTCTTCTTGGTGCTTTCTTGGCTCATCTTCTCTTCTACGTCTCTACTACGCTTCTGCTTTCCCCTCTTTTCCTCTTGGTTCTTTTAGCGTGACTTGCATCGTTCTTGTCAAAATTGCAAATGCGATTATATACAAGTAAATAAAAAATAAATTTAAAAAAAATGTAATTACATTGAAAATTAGACTGATTGCTTTTTTGAAAAACGTATGCGAATTGATGTGAAGAAAGCTACACTTAGCAATGATTATGTTTTTATTAGCAAATACTAATATATGTAAAGCTCTGAAAACCTGACAAGAATGTATTGGAACGATCCTTTTGCCTGAGATAGGCTAGTTTTGATAATGTTATTATATTTTTAAATCCTTGTATTTTAATGAGAGAATTGACGAATTGTGGAAGTTAATTGTTTTGTTATTTCTTTGTTGCTTGTATACTTAAAGCTTTTTTTCTTTTTGATTTTTAACCATTAAGCTTATAAACGTTATACTATGTTTATTTCATTGTTTGTTTAATTACATCAGTCAGCTAGTTATTGCTGATGTATCACTGTAACTTCTTTTTCTGTTTGTTCTCTCTTTCACTGTGTCTCATTTGTAAAGGTTTAAATGTTATGTTATGTTATGTTATCTTCACTTGTATAGCTCACGGTCGCCTGAAGGCATCATGGCGCTGAAGAGGGAGGACTGGACCGCTGAGGACAGGTTAAAAAGAAGGGCGCTAGAAAAGAAAGGTCTTGAGAGATCTTCTAAAAGCAAAATGATTGGGGATTTTCCTCATGGCCGGAGGGAGATCATTCCAGAGGTTGGCCGCGCCCACGGAGAAAGCCGACCGCCAACCCTGGTACGATGATATCTTGGGACTACAAGGAGATCCGCGGTGGAGGAGCGTAGGTCTCGCCCTGGATGATAGTGGGAGAATTTAGACTGCAAAAACCCGGCCCCTTGACTGTGGATAGCCCGGTGAACTATGCACAGGGCCTTTAAGCAGACGCGCTGGCTAACCGGTAGCCAGTGGAGTGAGCGCAGCACCGGAGTGATGTGAACTCCATATGGGGTGCTAGTAGCCAGCCTTAAACAAACCAAGAACAAATACAAAAGAATTCTACTCTTTTCCCAGGACAGCTCAGTTTAAATAAGGGAAGCCCATAGAAGGAGTACTTATGGCTTAATCCAGTTGGTTGTCTTCTATCTTCAGGAAACTCACTGGATCAAGGGAACCAACCCCCCACCCTCTATGAGGGAAGAACATCTTGAAAGTGTACTTCGCTCTCCCTCAACAAACAAGTTAGCGCCATTGCGACTTCGTCAGCCTGTACTGCCAAGTTCATCAATGCTGCTAGACAATTTCTCACCACTGAAAGCTGCATGACTATTGCCAGAGCAATCAAGGGCGCAAGACTGGATTATTGCAACGCCCTTTTTGCAGAAGCCTCCAGTCCGAACCTTAATAAACTACAAGTAATTCAGAGCAATTCACTCAGAGCAGCGCCGAACATCCCAAAAAGGGCACACATCTCAGCCGCTTGAAAACAAGCTTACTGGCACATGATCAGAGAAAGAATGATCTTCAAGACCCTTGCAATCACACATAAATGCCTGAGCAAAACCACCCCACAGTACTTGTCACAGAAAATCAAAAGAGCAACACTAAGAGGAACACCAAACAGGTCGGTAAAATTCAGCCATGCTTTCAAATTAGCCATACCAAGAGTGAAAAGAGCTAAAGGTGGAGTGGTAAACTTCCCCTCGGTCGCAGTAAACCAATGGAACACCCTTCCCACAGAGCTCAGAGCACAGGAATCTTGCTGGGTTTTCCGATGAGACACTGACACCCGCCCAACCCCCATTTGTATTACTGTCTGCCTATTTGTCTTATGTACTGTATTAAGCTCTGTATAAATGTAACTGGTCTGCAACAGTGCACTGATGCCCTAGAGCTTAGGCGCTTTACAAATGAAATAAATAAAATAAATCACACAAAGGGAGTGGCCACAGTGGTCGGGGATCAGTCTAGACTGGAAGTGAAGAAAGTACTAAGGGACCCTGAGGGAAGATATTTGTTCCCAAAAGGGAGGTGTCAGGGCTCATAGATTACGTCAGGCTCTGTGTATTGCCCTAATAGTGCCCAGATTCCCTTTTAGGAGAACCTGGCTCAGAAGATTAAACTATTTGTGGGAAGCACACTGTATACTAGCAGAGCTTTTAACATTTTAACATGGTACTGGACCCAATATGGGACAGGAAAAGTATGAAAAACAAACAGGTCTTGCAAAGCCAGATTGTGGAGTACCAAAGGTTTGGAGACATAAATCAGAACTTTGGGGTGGCAGATGTATGGCGATTGTTAGATGGAGGTGAACCCTCCCTACTCTCAATACTCAGCAGTACACGACCCCTATTCACGGATAGACCGTATTTTGGTTGACTCTTCGATGAGGGGTACGGTTAAGGATGTCGGCCTCTCGACTATCACGTTGTCAGATCATGATCTAGTGTCAGTGAAGATGGAAAGGAGGAGGAGAGGAAAGGAGGTGGGTATGTAATAATTTCCTTCTCAAGATTGAGAGGGGGAACAGGAGTTACTAGCAAGTATTCAGGAGTACTTTTAACTTAATGATAATGGGAAGATCTCAACACCTACTCTCTGGGAAGGGTTTGAAGCTACAATAAGGGTGAGATTAAGGATAGGCACAAAAAAAAGGGAGCGACAAAGGAAGGAAGAGGCTTTGAGGGGTAAGATATTAGCTCTTTAAACAGGAGGCCCAGGTGAGAATTATATTAATCCAACAAGATCAAAGGAGCTTAGAACCTATAAGGCAGAATTAAAGGCGCTGTTGATACATGAGACTGATAGGAAACTACAATTCCTCAAGCAAAATTATTAGGAACAGGATCAGAAGGCAGACAAAATTCTGGCAAGGAAATTGAGGGAGCAAATCTAAAACGGTCCATTCTCTCCATCCACCAAATTACCAGGTACTTTACAATAACCAAGAGACTGGAACAGAATTCAGGAGGTATTATGATCATCTGTACACGTTGGATTATAAAGGAGATGGGAGCCTTATAAACATGTTCATGGAAGGGCTAGACTTGCCTAAAATTATACTCAAAAGGTCTGACTCTAAGGCCTCCAATTACAGAGGGAGAGATAATAAAAACGATCAAAAATATGAAGGGGTGCAAAACCCCAGGTGAAGCTAGGTTTACGGTCCGGTTTTATAAAATGATTCATTTGACGCAGGAACCTTTCTTGGAAAAGGCGTTTAATGGGATCCTCGAAGGTGTTCCACTCCCAGAATCAATGTTAAGAGCCTTAATTGTAGTCAATACCTAATGAGCGTAAACACCCAAATCAGTGTTCTTCTTATAGACCTATTTCCCTCTTGAATACTGATGTTAAAATATTTGCTAAGATTTCAGGGAATAGGTTGGACGCTGTTCTTCCCTCCCTTATCCATGTGGGCCAAATTGGGTTCCTTAGAGGGAGGCAGGGATCTGACAATATTTGGAAGACTTTGGACCTAATCCATCTAGCCCAGGAACAATGTGCCGATGCTTGCCTAGTTTCCTTAGACTCAGTGATAGTATTCAACTGGGTGGAGTTGCAGTATTTGACGAATGTCGTGGAGAGTATGGGATTGGGCCAAAAGTTCCAACAATGGGTAGCTACTTTGTGTAGCTCAACGTTGGCCAGAGCCCAGGTAAATGGTAGTCTGGCAGGCAACCTTCATTTGTCGCGGGGTAAGAGACAGGGGTGTCCATTGTCACTGCTTCTCTATGCACTACCTAGCGAACGTCTTGCAGTTTCCATTTGAAGCAACCCTAATATCAAAGGGATACCGTGCGGAGGTGTCAAATTTAAAATAGCCCTGTTTGCAGATGACCTAATGGGAAATCTTGGTGATACAGGAGAGTCACTCTGGGAAATGATTGAAACTATGAGGAGGTCTGGGGAATTTTATGGGATTAAAGACAAATGTCACCAATTCTATTTATTTATTTATTGGACATTCGTATGGCGCCTATACACAAGTGTTTCCAGACACCACAAGACCAGAAGGGGGGAGACAAGTGAATCATGAGGGTAGAACAACAAAAAAAATGGTTATCTTGGCCTTGTGACAATCCTACCATGCAAGTGTTTGAGAAGGTGGTAAATGCATAGGGAGAGGGGGTAGAGGGATAAGTGTAGGAGTGGGTGCCCCCAGGGAACAGTACAGGCAAGTGCTGGTCAGACCACGGTGGCAAGTGCCATGGGAAAAGGGAGAGAGGGAGGATGAGTGCGGTGGGCATGGTGTACTAAGTTGAGCTAGTCCGGGAAACAGAGCCTGAGGGCACCTGCTGGAAAAGGATGCGGGGGAGGAGGACTGGTGGGGGCTGGTGTGGCCCTTCTATGATCTCTGCAGGGACCAGTCCCCAGTTGAAGCGGCAGAGGGAGGGGTAGCAAGGGAGGGGGAGAGGGAAAGAAGAGGAGAAAAGGAAAGTCTTGAGAAGTTTCCAGAACTTTAGAAGATCAGTCTCAAGTTGGAGCGGGGAAGGGAGGTCGTTCCAGAGGGAGGAGCCAGCCGAGGAAAGGGATTTACCTCCCACTCTCTGCTTGGAGAAGCGTTTGACCTGCAGAGAGTTGGAGCCAGAGGACCGAAGGACACTGGCCGGGAGGAATTTAGGGAGGGCAAGCTGGATGTAAAGAGGTCCTAGGCCCCAGACGACCATGTGGATGATGCAGAGGGTTTTGAATTTGATCCTTGCGGGCACCGGGAGCCAGTGGAGAGATTTTAGGGCTGGAGAGATGTGGTCCCTGGGCTTGAGACCAAGGATAAGTCTTGCATTCCTATTTTGGATTATTTGGAAGGGGCAAAGGGAGGCTGTTGCAGTAGTCAAGCCTAGAGAAAACTAAAGCTTTGGCGACGTTGAGCTTCTGGGGGATGGTGAGGAAATGTAGAATGTCCCTGAGAAGGTGGAGCTGAAAGTTGGACTTCTTGACAGGGTCCGTGATGTGTGGAGAGAAAGAGAGAGTGGAGTCAAAGATGATCCCAAGGTTTTTTGCCTCACAGGTGGGTGAGGGGATGGGACCCAAGCAGTCAGGCCAGAGAGCGGGGGGAAACAAGGAGCAGGCGTCCCAATGAGTAGGATCTTTGTCTTACCGGCATTAACCAGAGATCATTGGCAGAGCACCATGCCTAAATATCAGGCAGTCAGTTATGAGGGAGGAGGAGGTAAAGGATGGCAGCTTGAAGGAGAGCTGTATGCATGACACTGGAAATGAGGTGATAAAGTAGAGATTAGGTAGGCCAGAGGGATGAGGTAAATGTTGAAGAGCCATGGTGATAGAATGGAGCCCTGAGGGACACCAGAGGTAGAGAGTTTGGTGGAGGAGAGAAAATTACCCATCTGCACTTGGGGGAGGGTTCTATTAGAAACAAAGGAGGTCAGCCATACCAGTGCCCCGTCCGTGATGCCTAGGGTATCATGGAGGTGGTTTATGAGGATGGAGTAGTTGACTGTGTTAAAGCAGAAGAGAGATCAAGGTGGATCAGAACAGAGGGAGAGTTGGAATCCAGGCTGTATAGTAGATCTTCACAGGTGTTCAGGAGAGTAGTTACCATGCCTCTGATAGCCCTAAAACCGGACTGGTGATTGTGGAGGCAACCAGCCATTTCAGTATGCAGGGTCATTTGAGGGATGACCAGCTTCTCTATGAGTTTGCCCATGAAAGGGGTGATAGAGATAGGGCGATAGTTAGGTGGGCACGAAGGATCAGCAGACAGCTTTTTTAGGAGAGGGTGCACAAGAGAGTGCTTGAGGGGTTGTGGGAAGGAGCCAGTGGTAAATGAGTGGTTACAGAGGTCAGCCAAGGCTGGAGCGAGAGAGGCAATGTTGTCCTTGATGGTTCTGGAGGAGCAGGGGATCACCTGTTTAGAGGAGACTTTAATAGAGTGGACAACTCATCTCATCAGATCTAATCTGGCGCAATGGGAGAGAAAGAGGAGAGTATGTGGAGACAGGGGGGCCAAGGGAGGTGACAGAGGAGGTAGGGTTTGGAAGGGGGAGCAGATGAGAGAGAGGACAGGATGTCTGAAGTTTTGGAGGAGAAGTGGGCGGCCAGTGCAGAGCAGAGAACTTGGGAGGGGGAAGTGGGACGAGAAGACTGTGGTAAAATTGGCAAGTTCTTTGCAGATTTTAAAGAGTTCCCCTGTGTTGTTGGTGGCTCCAGAGATATGAACCTGGACATGAGCCGTCTTCTTGGAACAGGTGGAGGGACGGTATTGCCTTTGGAGTAGGCGGCAGGCCAGTTTGTGAGAGGATGAACTATACCAAGTCATACCAAGAGTTGCATTTGGAAGATGCTCTGCTGCTTCCTTAAGAACTTGGGTGTCGCTCGCAGTCGCGGCCGTCGCCGTGACTGGCGATGTCTTCCGCGTTGGAGTTTGAGAGGACGCAGAGGAAGGTTACTTTAGTCCTTTTTCTGTGTTCGCGTCCGCAGCTCCAAACGCGGGACGCAACGCTGCCGGGAGTATTTAAATCACCGCCTCCCGGCAGGTTGTTGCGTTGCAACCCCCTCTGTTGTTTACCTTTCGACTCTGGGTCCTTCGCTCTTCCTCTGCACTTCGCTTTGGAACTACTCAGGGTTTTTTTTTCCCCGTGGTTACTCTTCTCCACCGCCTTCCCTGGGCGGCGCTACCTGTGCCTTTTTCTCCGGCGGTCTCTCTCTCTCTCTCTCTCTCTCTCTCTCTCTCTCTCTCTCTCTCTCTCTCTCTCTCTGTCTCTCTCTCTCTCTTTCTCTCTTCCTCTCACCCGTTTTTCTTCCCTTGCTCTTTGAGTCCAGTCAGCGTGGGGTTTTCTCCCGGGCTCCTCCGCAGTGCTTTCTTGGAAGATTTCTACCTCCACCTCAGCCATTTCAGCTGCTGCCTTCTCCGCCTGCTCTTCAGGCCTACTGCTGCCATTGGACTTGGACATTTTGTGGCCACACCCTCATTGTTGGAGATCCTTCGCTTCCTTCTTTCATCTGTTAACAACTGGCCTTCTGAGACAAGACTTGACACCTCTTATCAGGGTTTTTTTCCCCTTGCGGGTTTTTCCCTGTATTTTCTGGCTTGGTTCCGGAAAGGAGGTCACTGAGCCGCTGTTCTCACCCAGCGGGCACAGTGGCTTCTCTCCGTGACAAGCCCACGCACCAGAAGAAGGAGAGAGACTACCTGGCACGTCGAGGCCTGCAAGATACCATCGACTCGGAAAGCTCAGGTGAGGAGAGCGTGTGTACAGGGGGAACTCAGCTAAGGGTACCGTTCAAGTCACACTGGGTGATGGTTTTGTGTAAGGTCATTACAGTGGGCATTTCTAATGATTCGAGTGAGTCGAAAACGGATGTCCGTGGATGTCGACCGTACACTATGTAGAATGGGCTTTGTCCCATACTGGTGTGAATGGAGTTGTTATATGTGTACTCTGCTAACCAAAGTATGTCCTTACAGCATACACCTTATGTATTGCTCGAGGGTCTGGTTAGTCTGTTCGGTCGGGCCGTCGGTTTGAGGGTGATGGCTTGCAGATAACCGGAGGTTGATTTTGGCAATTTTACAACACCTTTTCCAGAATGCAGAGACAAACTGAGTTTCTCGGTCTGATATCAGTATTGATGGGAACCCGTGTAGCCAGACAATCTGTTCCAAAAACAAGGTAGCCAGAGTAGAAGCAGTTGGGAGACCTTTCATGGGAATGAAGTGGGCCATTTTGGAAAACAGATCTATGATGACTAAGATGGTGTTGTATCTGTTACAGGAGGGAAGGTCTGTAATAAAATCCATTGATAGCATATGCAAAGGTGCTGGGGGTACTTCTAAAGGACGTAGCAGACCTGCAGGACTTTGTTTTTGGGACTTGTGTTGTGCACAGATGCCACAGGTTGCGATGAACTGGGCAATGTCCTTTCGCCAAGTTGGCCACCAATAATCTTTCTTTATTTCAGCTAGGGTTTTGGCTATTCCCGGATGCCCTTCTACTAATGAATCGTGATAGTTTGCGATGATTGGATTCTGTGATTTCTTATCTGGAATGTATAATCGCCCTTGGTAGTATGGTAGGTTGTCCACAATCGTATACCAGTTTCCCTTCTCTAGCCATTCCTGTTGCGCTGGTGGACTCATCAAGAGTTGCAGGTCAGATTTTAGGTTGTCTAGATTGGTGGTTGCAGCAATCATGCCTTGGATTCGTCCTTCCAGGATGATGGCCACGAGGTCTGGTATAGTGAATGGCTCTTTTCCCTCAATCATGCGAGACAGGGCGTCCGCTTTTCCATTGCGGACCCCGGGTCTATAGTTGATGACAAAGTCGTATTCTGCAAAGAAGAGAGCCCAGCAGAGTTGGTGTGATGATTGCACTTTAGCGGTCTTCAGATATTGTAGATTGTGATGATCCGTGACAACGGTGACTGTATGTCTAGCTCCAAGAAGATAATGTCTCTAGGCTTTGAACGTTGCCTTAATTGCTAGCAGTTCTTTATCAGTGATTGCATAATTCAATTCACGGGCTGAAAACTTGCGAGACCAGAATGCCACGGGATGCAACTGACCTGTTTCGGGGTCTCGTTGTGACAGGACTGCTCCCATTGCTATGTTGGAAGCATCAGTTTCGACCACGTATGGTAGTTCTGGTCGAGGATGCTGTAGAATTGGTGCTGTGGTAAATGCTTGTTTTAGCTCCTGGAAGGCTTTCTCTGCCTCTGCGGACCAATTCAATTGTTTCTTTTTCAGTAGTAAAGAGGTGATTGGATGGACGATCTGGGAGAACCCTGGAATGAACAGGCGATAAAAGTTGGCGAACCCGCGTACACTCTGTACTCCCTTTATGGATTTCGGTGACCGCCAGTTAAGGATAGCGTCTACCTTGTGCATGTCCATGCGTACGACCCATGGTATGAGAATAAAGCAGAGGAATTCTACCTGCAACATGAAAGAAGCATTTTTTTATTTTATTATTTTATCGTGCAATAGCCAACATTTGACTTTTAACACATTAGAATACAAATACATACAAAATTAGTTCAATTTACATTCTCCATATAATTCTTCAATAAAAACCAAAAAGAAAAGAGAAAGATAAAAAAAAGGCGGAAAAAGAAGGAAAAAAAAGAAGAAGAATAGTCAACAATTTTCAGAAGCATTTCTCCAATTTGGCATATAGCCAGTGTTGCCGCAGTTTCTCCAAAACTGCCCGGACATGGTTGACGTGGTCCTCCTTGGTGGTCGAATAGATAAGAATGTCATCAATATAGACAAGAGCGCAGACGTCCAACAGTTCACGCAGCACGTCATTCATGAAAAATGTGAACACCGCCGGGGCATTACATAGTCCAAAGGGCATAACCTGATATTCATAAAGGCCATATTTCGTGCGAAAGGCCGCCTTCCACTCATCTCCTTTTTTGACTTTTACTAGATGGTAGGCCCCTCGTAAGTCTAGTTTTGTATATATCTGAGCGTTTTTGACTTGATCCAAGAGCTCAGTGATAAGCGGTAGCGGGTAGCGTTATTTTACCGTGATCTGGTTAAGTGCTCTGTAGTCAATGCACGTTCTCAGGTCTCCCTCCTTTTTAGGCACATAAAAGAGGGTCGAGGATGCAGGGGACTTGGACAGACGAATGAAGCCATTTGCCAGATACTGATCGAGGTAGGTTTTTAGATGCTGGCTTTCCTGTTCTGTTAGGGCGTAAATCCGGCTGCAGGGAACTTGAGCTCCAGGTACCAGATCAAGTTGGCAGTCATACGGTCTGTGCAGAGGTAGGGTGTTCGCTTGCTCTTTTTGAAAGACATCTTGGTAATCCAGGTATTCAGGTGGTAGTGAACTGGTGAGGCCCAGTATGGTTTCTTTCTTCGACGAACCTGGGTTGGTAAGACCTTTCAATGAGAATCCCTTGCTATAACAGGTGTCGGCACAGTCTTGGGGAAAGGTCAGAACTCGTTTACGCCAATCAATCCTGGGATTGTGGGTCTCCAGCCAGGGCATTCCCAATATCATCTGGAACTGAGGAGTGCCAATGAGATCGAAAGAGATGTCCTCTTGGTGACCGTCCTGACACAGAAGCGTGACATTCTCAGTGTAATGCGTCACTGAGCCGGATGATAGCTGAGATCCATCAACTGCTTGCTGTGAAGTTTTCCGAAACCTGCTTCTGTCGGAGAGGAAGTCCTATCCGGGTAGCCAGATCTTGGTCCATGTAATTTCCCACAGCCCCACTGTCAATGTATGCCTCCAAGGAATGTATTTTCAACAGTTGCTTGTGGTTTACCAGGAGCACAGGGATGACTAGATGTCACGTCTGTATAGGTTCCTTTTCACCGCTCGACAAGTGGACCCCTACGCTTGCCGGGCGTTGGTGTTTCCGGAGTCCTGTTCTTCTTCTTCACCCATGTCAATTGCTCCAACTGCTTTCCTGGGTGGTTTCACGGGGCATACTCGGAGATAGTGACCTGCCTTACCACAGTACAAACAAAGCTGCTGCTGTCTCCTTTTCTCCCTTTCTGCCTTGGTGAGTGGGCTCCGCAAGCCTCTGATTTGCATTGGCTCGGACTGATCGTGGGATTTGGTTTTATTCTCACAAGGTCGCACATTGACCGACCGCCCCTCGGCCTTGGCCCGATCCATCTTCCGATCCTGCATTCTGTGATCGAGCTGCACTGTCAGGTCGATGTATTCAGCACATCTTTCCGGGGGATTTACTGCTTGGGCTCATACGTCCTTAAGTTCCACTTGCAAGCCTCGGTAAAAGAGCGTAGTTCTTTTCTCCTCTGGCAAGTTAGTTTGTGCTATCAGACAATTGAAGGAAGTGATAAGTTAGTAGGTCTTGATTACCCTGCCGTAGTGATAACAGTTCATTGTCCGGAGCCCACCCTTGAGTATGCCGTGCAAATAGTTTCTCCATTTAACGCTGGAAACCTCTGAAGTCTCGAAGCAAAGGATCATCCTGGTTACCAAGGTTATTGACCAGTCCGCTGCACTACCTCCCAAATATGAGAGTACAAATGCCACTCTTGCTTGATCGTTGGGGAATGCCCCAGATCTGCACAAGAAATGTAGGCGACATTGATTCATAAAGATGGCGTACTTATTCGGATCGCCTGTGAAGCGTTCCGGCGGGGCCAGGGGAACCCCTCCTGGAAGAACCACCTGTACTGGCATGGGCTGTGGAGGCGCGGCAGGAGGAGCATAACCCGGCAGTGGGACCTGGCCTGCCTGTGCTTGGAGCATTTGCCTTGCTAGTTCATCTGTCCGCTTCTGGTTCCAAATTATATCCCTCCTTAGGGCATTGGTTTCCTGTCTTGAGGCATGAACTTCAGCCCATAACTCTCCCAGTAATCGGGCTAACTGGTCCGTTTCAGAAGTTTCCATAACGCCCAGGCAGATATTCGAAGAGGCTTTGCATTCTGTTAGGCTCACCTGGTCTCTGCAGAGGCGTTGGAGCATGGTTGCAGCCCTCCCGGGGGTGAGTTCGCTCGGGTGCGACTTCGCCCTCTGCGTTTATGTGGTGACTGGTGGTAATAGGTGATGCTGCTTGGACTGGAATAGGGGGCGTGAGTATGCCAGCTTGTGCACCTGATCCCCTTCCAGACCCCTTCTCCTAAACCGTGGTACCCGTGGGATGCGCTGTCCCTGGAAAGCTCACCTGTTGATTAGTTTTGTTGAGCACTCCGTCCTGCTGCTTCTGGCAGGGGCACTTGTATGATCTGGACCAAGTTCCTTCACTGGTCCCTTGCACGTGGTAGTCCAGACCTGCTGCGACTAAGCCACTATACTTCAGGTAAGTGTTCCTGTTTACCTTTGTCTTTCCTCGTCTCTTTTTGTTGTATTCTAAAGTTTGTTGTCTTGTATTGCTGTCCATTCCACTTTTGATGTTTGCTCTTTTGCTTTCTTCCCTTGCATGTGATGTTGCCGGCCCGGCAGAAGCTAGGGAGCTCGAGGCGGCAGATGGAGGGAACGAAGCTGCAGCAGTAAATTGTTAACTAGGGGGCGTGCGGGGTTCAAATGCGGCGTGGCCCTAGGACGGATGTTCTAACCTTGTCTTTCTTCTTCTTCACAGGGTCCGAGTTCGTGGATGCGGTGCTGCAGCATCGGGATCAAGATCACTGGATGTCAGGAGATGAGTCTGCAGTGGAAGCGATGAAGCACCGGTTTCCTGGAGGTGAGTATGCAGGAGAACACCTGGTAAAGGTAAGCAAACTGGTCCAAGCGGCGGTGAGCGCCACATTGCACGCGAGTGCACAGGAACGCTAAGCACCGGCTTTAAGGATGGAGCAGCTTATATAGCTGAGCTTCTTAAGCCATGCCCACCAGGTTCAGCCTGCCTGCCACACCATGCCACACCCAATGAGTCAGCACATGAAGACCAGGCCTAGGGAGCCACACCCGATGAGTCAGCACATGAGGATGTATCAGCTCCTGGAAAGTTCTTGTAAAATAAAAGCACATTTCCACTGAAATAAAGTGTTCCTGCTTACATCTCTATATGAGCCTGGCGCCGAAGGGACCGGGACTGAGTCCAGCAAGGGCCCCTGTGTTTATGGGTCCCAAAGGGACATAATTGAGTCAAGTGACCCATTGCCCCCAGCACTAGATGGTGTGGTTTTTGTATTCTTGGACCTGTGGCCATGGCACCAGTTCCTGGGGGTGGACCAGTGCGGGAGGATCACCTGGGGGAGTGGTTTCAGGGGAGTGAGAGTGGGACACCGGATGGTGAGATGCGGTATCCCTTTCCCTGTAACGCCTTTACGCCATCCTATCCGGCAGGATATTTGGGAATTCTACCCCCCTTTTACAACACAAACACTTTCTCACGGACAGCCGGTCAGGCAATTATCGACAGTCATTCACACCTGACTTCCATTACACTTCCCCACATGGCTAAAAGGCGGAGCATGAAAGCACACTCTGGGCGAGGAACTACACACGAGGAAACAACAGTTCCAAGATGGCAGTTTAACAAGAGACGAAAGATGGCGAAACAGAAAGGGATCACAAGGAGGGAAGTACCCTTGACCTTTTTGACAAGGAACTGTTGCTTTCATGAAGCCTTGAGATTGGAAGACATAAGACCAGGAAAACAGGCTGAATAATCCTGAATTGTGTTCAAAGATACCCGGGGCCCTCCCGTATCAAGAATCAAGGCAGGGAGAATCACCAGCCACCGTGGTACTGAGCTTCTCTCCAAGAACAAAGCAGCATCAGTGAAATCAACACAGCCGGTGGGTTTAGGAGACTGATACAAGTTTAAGCCAAGGTTGCAAGCAGCAACATTGTATGGCCAGAGCTGGAACGAACATGGTTAAAGCGTGTGTGATAAGAGACACGAGTGAAGTTAAACTGCTAATGAGTGATTGAACTTTAATGCAAGCTACAATACCTTTGACAGCGTGGTCCAGCACTGCGAATGTGCTCAATCAAAGGAATCTGTGAGGTGTCCAGCTGAGGAGTAACGGAAGTAGGTACATTTGATCCAAGCCCGGCAGAGGGAGTTCATTTGAAAGTGAAGGGATAAATATGAATCGAAGTTGTCCTGCGACGGGTCAAGCAAAATCCCACGCACAGTCAAAAGTCTTTGAAAAAATACATGAATCTGGTCCGAGCCCAGCAGAGGGAGACCAATTGAAGATTTTGTATTAAAGTGGGTCTGAGCCCAAAAGATGGGGACCCGGAGTGAGCAGTGAATAACCCAAGAAGGTTTTGTGTTAAAGTGGGTCTGAGCCCGGCGATGGGAACCCGGGATGAATAGAAAATCACCTGCAAAGTTGTACCTGAGAATCCTGAGCAGAAAGGATCTTTTTGATTGTTTGTCAAATTAGGCCCTCTGAAGCAAGAGACTTTGCATGGAAAAAAGACTTTGGTACAGAATGCCCTGATATTGAGATTTGAACTGCATCCTCGTTGTAGAGAAGCCAGAGACTGTGCTGAGCTTGAGTGTGCCGCCTTGTCCCATGCTGAAAACGTGGGGAAGGAAAGCAAAGGCTTGAATATCCTGACATATCATTTCTTGAACACTTTTCTTTTGCATAACATTGTTTCCCATACTATTTGTATTTAGAAGTAAGGATTGGCAATAGGTTTATTAGCATAGGCCATTTCATTTTGACATACTCGACTATGACTGCATTATTATTATTTAATGGTCGTACCATGCTCCCATCTTTAGATTTAGGATTAAATAGGCGTTTTTCAAACCCAAATGAAGTACAATAAACACACTTGAACTGCGGTCACTTGGGTTCCTAGTGCTTGCATTGAATGCCAAAGTTTCGAATGCCAAAGTTTTTTAAAAAAAGCATCGAAAATATGCATTTTAAAAAAAAGAATTCAATGGGTGGGGCCTAACCCCTGGTTTTTACCCCTTAAAACACATTATAGTAAAAAAATACCTTTACCTACAAAAGAAATGCATTTTTTCTATGCATTTTTTTCCGAAATTTTGGCATTCGAAACTGTGTATTCGAAGCAATGCCTGGATACCGGTCACTTGTGTCTGTCTTACTGTTTGATACCATGCCTTCCTTACATAGCGCTGAATTAGTGCAGCACCAAAGTGACTTGAGACCCTGGGAAGAACCCTGTAGTGCTCCCCACTGAACATACAGTTAACAGGAGTTGCAGGAATGGCGGGTGGGGTCCAGAGAGACCAAAGAGTCAAGTATGCCTCCGGAGTGAACGCCCTCATCACAGTAGTGATACCCAGAGAACCAAGAGCCAAGTAACCCTCAGGAGTGATCTCCCTCATCACACTGGTGATATCATGAAAACCAAGAGTCAAGTATCCACCAGGAGTGATCTCCATCATCACAGTAGTGACATCCTGAAAATCAAGATTAAAGTATTCCTTGGGTGTGATCTCCTTCGTCACAGTAGTGACATCCACTGAATCAAGAGTAAAGTATACCTCAGGTGTGAACTCCCACTTCACAGTGGCTATACCCAGAGAACCAAGAGTCAAGTATCCCTCTGGAGTGATCTCCCTCATCACAGTATTGATAACCAAAGAACCAAGATTCAGGATTGAGAGCCAGAGAATCCAAAGTAAAGTATTCCTCCAGAGTGATCTCCTTGCCACAGTAGAGACATCCAGAAAATCAAGAGTGAAGTATTCCTTGGTAGTTATTTCCCTCTTCACAGTAGTGATGCCCAAGAGTCAAGTGTTCCTCACAAGTGATCTTTCTCGTCACAGTGGTGACACAAAAAACATAAATCCTAAAGAGTCACAGTGGGAAAACCAACACATGTGAAAGATTCCAAAAGCACAAAGCAAAAAGAAATGTCATGGAATAATATCCCTAATATTCAAGATATAAAAAGTCCAGAAAAAGTGCCAGCAATAAGAAGATGAGTGGATAAAGCCTCAACTCTATTGCTTGCAAATCCTTGGGAGAAAATAAAGAGACCTTTAAAGAACTGTCAAGGAATAGTCTCCAGAACTCTTCCAGATAGACCAGGATAAGGGAGTCATTCTCCCGGTCTAGGTGTATTTAGTAAATCAGACCCTATTGCAGGAGACTGCTGTTAAATCAGCTTGAGATTGAATTCTTTCAACAGGAGAATGGAGCCAGTTTCCTAGTGAGGTTGTTAAGAAGTTCATTGAATCCATTTTAGTTTTTGTTAGTGGTAAGGATAGGGTAGTTGGTCTGGAGAGGACTGTATTTTGCTTTTTGACTTGCATCCTGACAGGTAGCTGAGTTATTCTGTGTTGAGGTAGGGAAACCCCCTCTAGGAATAGGGAGAGACATGTTCTTTGCCTTATTTTGAAAAAATGTCTATGACCAAATCGATTTCGTCTCATCAGCCTCCGTCACACCACAGTACTTACTGAACCTACCTAGAGGAATGGGTGGCACACCCTAGTTTGAACCTCCTCCACACACGCCAGGATACCATTAGACTGTGCTGCCACATTCCATTTTCTACGTGTTTGACGGTCTAATTTTTTTTCCAACATGGCCGCCGCCAATAGTATTTACCATTCGTCTGTCGGCGGCTCGGCGCGTTGCAACTGTGTTCATTCCTCCGTTGCGTGCGCTCGTTGCTGCCTTCCCGGCGGTGTTCTAGTTTAACTCCGCCCGCTACTTCCAGCTATTAGCTCACCCTCTTTCTACTCCCTGGCTCTCTCCCCCTTCCCTTCTACCAGCCTCCCTTTGTCTTGCCTGAGCATTCTATTTTGCTTCCTTCCCCGTTTTACTTTACAATAGGATTCTCTCCTGTTTCTCGCTGTGTTTTCTCTACGTGGACCTTCCACTAGTCATCCTACAGGAGCGACGATCCTGTGGCTCTGCTTCCAGTGGACGTTCTCGGCACGGGTACGTTCCTCCACCCGCTTCTCCAACTGTGGCCACTTCTAAGATCCCAGCCAAGTCTTCTGACTGCTTCTCCGGCATCTACTCACCTCCGCACCAAGGGGTTTTTTGAGCAAAGGCTTTTTCCCCTTGCAACATCTGGCTGTCACGGAGGGGAGACACTGTGGATCTCTTGATCTAGAGTCACAGTGGCTTCCTTTCGTGGCAGACCCTATGTACTCAAGAAAAGGAAGCCCAACGCTCGACACAGCCAACGGAAGAAGTTGGACTATTCAACCTCATCAGGTGAGGAGGAGGAGGAGGAGGGGAGATCGGGGGAACTCTGTTACTTAAGTGAAGAGGAAGATATTGCTGAACCTTTAGCCGATTCCATTGATCAACCCGTTAGCCTTGATAGCTTGCAATGCCAGAGTGAAGAGATGGCAACACCACAACAGCTGCAAGAGCTGGTGGCAGCAGTACAAAACCTCAATGTGGAAGTTCAGGCACTGAAGTCCGACAACGCGGCCCTCCAGCAAAGAGTAGCCACCAGGGAACAACAGGCACTAGATTTACCCCCTCTACCTCTACCATTGGTGTTGGGGAAGTTTGACGGCTCAGAAAGGAAGGTGAAGGAATTTTTGAAAGCCTGTAATATTCACTTCACTTTCAGACCTAACGCATTCTCCACCGATCATGCCAAGATGCGTTTTATGATAACCCATATGACGGGGAATGCCTTGGCATGGGCAACTCCGTTGGTATCCCTGTCCGACCAGGTTCTACAAGACTACGCTGCATTTAAGGATCTTCTAAAACAGACCTTTTTTTGGATAGAATGCGCACATGTGGCCAGCGAAGATCTACTTGATGTGCGCCAAGGAAGCTCTGATCTACTTACCTATATTTCCACCTTCAAGAAGCTGGCTGCAGAGGCTGGGTGGCAATAACAGACCGAGTACACCATTTTCCGTAGGGGTTTGCGGGTAGAGCAAAAGGACGAACTTGCGGATCCCTCGTCCTGACACCTTCTCGGATCTTCTAACAGCTGTTTTAAGAATTGGTTTCCGCCTGACAGAATGGAAGAACGAAAAGAAAAAGACCCAAAGCTCTACTCCTTTCTCAGAGACACACGCTTCTACCTCCTCACCTGCTACACGAACTGCCCGAGATGAACCCATGCAGATAGGGACTACCAGAGCCCCATTAACTGCAGAAGAAAAGAAGAGGAGATGTGAAGGAAGCCTTTGTTTGTACTGTGGTTCGGCAAATCACCTATTGAGAGATTGTCCAGATGTGCCCCCAAGGAGGTCGGGAAACGAACCCCTTCGGTAGTTGGTAGGACGGACTATCGAGGGGCATTTCCGTGTTCCTATGCCATTCTCTCTATAACCTCTTCCCATGTGGCTGAAGATTTACGTCTGATGGTAATAGCTATCAAACTCTGCTTTCGAGAAAAGGAAGTAGACACTCAGGCATTACTGGATTGCGGAGCTGTCGGAAATTTCCTGGACACCTTATGGGCGGATAAGGTGGGTCTGCTCAGGATTGCCAAGAAAGAGGATCAAAAGGTGGAAGGAGTTGACGGTACTCCTTTATGTTACGGACTCATCACTCATACTACTGAGGAAGTTCAAGTATCCATACAGCAACACTCTGAGTTGATAAAGTTCGACATAATCCGCGTAGCCCATTTCCCGGTCATTTTGGGGATCGGCTGGCTCCAGAAGCACAACCCTACGGTAGACTGGACAAACAATCTATTGAGTTTTCACTCTAAATATTGTAAAAAAGAATGCCTACCAGAGCCTTTGTTCGAAACTGTCAAGACAGTGGCTGCGGCCGAAAGGAGTTCTATTCATTGTATTCCGGTGAGTTTTTCTGAGTTCTCTGAGGTCTTTCAGGAACAAATTCCCATCAGACTTCCTCCACATAGACCCGAGGACTGTTGCATAGACCTAATCCCTCAGGCCTTGGTTCCCTTTGGTAGGATGTATCCCCTCTCTATTTCTGAGAAGGCTGTACTCCGGACTACCTCGATGACAACCTCGCAAATGGACTGATTCGTCCTTCCAAGTTACCTGCCGGGGCCTCATTATTTTTCATACCCAAGCGGGATACCAAGGAACTGAGGCCCTGTATCGACTACAGAGGATTAAACAAGGTGACGATCAAGGATCGCTACCCTATGCCCATCATTTCAGAAATTCTGGAAGCAGTTCAGGGCTCAGTGGTATTCACTAAACTCGACCTACGGAATGCCTATCATCTGCTCCGTATTAGGACCGGGGATGAGTGGAAGACGGCCTTTCGCACTCCCTATGGTCTGTTTGAATACCAGGTCATGCCTTTTGGCCTAGTCAACGCACCCTCGATCTTCCAAAGTTTTATGGACCGTTTGTTCTCAGATTTGCTGGGTCAGAACACGGTGGTCTACTTGGATGATATTTTAGTTTATTCACGCAACCAGGAAGAACATACACTACATGTGAAAGAGGTTCTACGCAGACTACAGCAACACCATCTTCTGGTGAAACCACAGAAATGTGCATTCGCTCAGTCTTCCCTATCCTACCTGGGATTCATCTTGTCTGAGAAAGGGATTACCATGGACCCGTAGAAGGTAGATGCCATCATGTCCTGGCCACCACCCTCATCGGTCAAAGACATCCAACGGTTCCTTTGACTGGCAAATTTCTATCGGAAATTTATTCCAGAATTTTCCCAACTCACTCTCCCCATAACCTCTTTGCTAAAGAAGTCCTCCGGTCCTTTCATTTGGTCCAAAGAGGCTGAGGACAGCTTTCTCAGTTTAAAGCGAAGATTCTGCACAGCCCCCATATTGAGACAGCCCGATCAACAACGACCCTTCATTCTGGAGACGGATGCTTCTGCTGCGGCTGTGGGTGCCGTTCTTCTGCAATGTGACAAAGCCCATGAATATCCAGTTGCCTACTTTTCAAAGACCTTGACCCCCAGCCAACGAAATTACTCTGTCATCGAAAGAGAACTTCTTGCTATGAAATTGGCTTGCCTAGAGTGGAGGCATTTGCTCCAGGGGAGTCTACATCCTTTTCAGATACGGACTGACCATAAGAATCTCCAAATACTCAAGCAACAAGGATCTTATAACACCCGACAAGCCAGATGGGTGCATTTCTTTGTTCAGTTTAATTTTTCCATCACATTTATTCCAGGCTCCCAAAATCAGATCGCTGATGCCTTATCCGAGGAGACGATGTTAAACAGACCTACAAAAAAGAACTGATGTTTCCCCATACTCGGATCATTTATGCTGTGACCAATTTTTTACAAGAAGTAAGAGAATCGTCTCTGGATGAGCCAACCCTGGGCCTTGGAAACCAACCAGTCGATACCAGAGACGGTCTGCACTTCATACGCAGAAGATTGTTCATTCCGTCCCAAAAACTCGGACTACGAGTCCTTCAGTGGTGTCATGACACTAAGACTGCCAGACATCGAGGAGTATGTGGTACCCTAGAATTGCTTCAAAGATCTTTCTATTGGCCAAATATGAAGGCAGATACCCAGGCCTACCTACAGTCCTGTCTGGTATGTTTACAGAGCAAGCACTCTACCCTATGGCCTTTGGGGTTGTTACAACAAGAACAGATCCCTACGGGTCCCTGGAAATACATCTCAACTCACTTCATTGTTGAATTACTTATTTCCCGAGGCTGCACATGTATAATGGTAACCTTGGACTCTTATACCAAGCTTGCTCACTTCTCTCCAGTGTCCAAGATACCGTCAGCCTCAGTCATGGCCGAAGTCTTCCTCAAGGATATCTTTAGGCTGCACAGGGTTCCCCAGAAGATTGTATCTGATCGAGGGAGTCAGTACACCTCCAGATTTTGGACCGCCTTGTGCAACCTACTGGGTATTGAGAGAGCACTTTCTTCGGGATTCCACCACCAAACGAATGGCCAGACCGAAAAATTAAACGGAACCTTGGAACAATACTTAAGGTGCTTTATCAACCAGCAACAGGACAACTGGGTAGACCTGCTTCCCACCGCAGAGTTTGCATACAACAACACAGTCCATACTGCTATTGGTGTTAGCCCTTTCTATTGTACCTACGGTTTCCATCCTCAGTCCATCGTACCTACTTTTTGGAGAGAAACAAACATCCTATCATTAGAGACTACACTTGAGCAGCTTAAGGAAGCCCATAACACAGCCAGACCGTCTACAAGAAGCCAGCAGACGCTACAAGGAGCAATCCGATAAACATCGGAAACAAGTACCTGCTTGGGATAAGTGCTCTAAGGTCTTGCTGTCCACCAAGTTCTTGCCTCGTTGGGTCCGTCCAACCAAACTATCTCCCCGGTACATCGGTCCCTTTGAAATACTGTCAAGGATCAATCCAGTTGTCTATCGTCTAAAAATTCCCAAGACTTTTAGGCAGATCCACCCGGTATTCCATTCCTATGCTATGCCCTTTTGTACCTGATACCCGGAAGCAAATAACTCCCAAACTATGGACCTTGCCCACTCCAGTCTCTGATGAATATGAAGTCTCACTAATCCTAGACTCCCGGTATCACCGAGGTCACCTGGAATACCTCATTCACTGGAAAGGATACCCTTCTTCAGAGGATACCTGGGAACCTCATTCTCACATTCATTCTCCCCGTTTATTACTTAAGCTCCACAGACTCCATCCAGGAAAGCCGGGAGGAAAGGGCCTTCGGAGGGGGCATACTGTCACAGCCGCTGGTGACTGGCGTGTGTGGAGGAGTTGGAAACTAGGACGCCATTAGACTGTGCTGCCACGTTCCATTTTCTACGTGTTTGACGGTCTAGTTTTTTTTCCAACATGGCTGCCGCCGATAGTATTTACCATTCGTCTGTCGGCAGCTCAGTATGTTGCAACTGTGTTCATTCCTCCGTTGCGTGCGCTCGTTGCTACCTTCCCAGCGGTGTTCTAGTTTAACTCCGCCCACTACTTCCAGCTATTAGCTCACCCTCTTTCTACTCCCTGGCTCTCTCCCCCTTCCCTTCTACCAGCCTCCCTTTGTCTTGCCTGAGCATTCTATTTTGCTTCCTTCCCCGTTTTACTTTACCATAGGATTCTCTCCTGTTTCTCGCTGTGTTTTCTCTATGTGGACCTTCCACCAGTCATCCTACAGGAGCGACGATCCTGTGGCTGTGCTTCCAGTGGACGTTCTCGGCACGGGTACATTCCTCCACCCGCTTCTCCAACTGTGGACACTCCTAAGATCCCAGCCAAGTCTTCTGACTGCTTCTCCGGCATCTACTCACCTCCGCACCAAGGGGTTTTTTGAGCAAAGGCTTTTTCCCCTTGCAACATCTGGCTGTCACGGAGGGGAGACACTGTGGATCTCTTGATCTAGAGTCACGGTGGCTTCCTTTCGAGGCAGACCCTATCTACTCAAGAAAAGGAAGCCCAACGCTCGACACAGCCAACGGAAGAAGTTGGACTATTCAACCTCATCAGGTGAGGAGGAGGAGGAGGAGGAGGAGGGGAGATCGGGGGAACTCTGTTACTTAAGTGAAGAGGAAGATATTGCTGAACCTTTAGCCGATTCCATTGATCAACCCGTTAGCCTTGATACTATCCTACAATGGAGGTCCTCTTGTCCGTTTGGAGGAAAATGGGGCGTACCAAGAATTTGACCATGTGGCCCTCACCTTTGAGTTCCCTATGGGGGGAAGCTCCCCTATATTTGAGCCAGCTGGGCTTTCAAAAATCACAAGTGTGGTCGGGCAGAGGTTGGGTCAGCTGTTCTAAAATGGTAAATTCAAGGGGTACAAGGAAGTATGTAATAAGGATGTTATGGGGGTATTTGAATATCTACGCTTGAAAGGAAATTTGACAGACCCAGTATGAGTATTGCACTTCGACACGAAGCTCACTGCCTTCAAACAGGTTTGGGATGAAGCGACTTCGAAGAAAGGGATGGTCTCGAAATTATATAAGGTGCTCATTACCTGCGATTTAGAGGGTAGTCACATTTATAAAAAGTATTGGGATACTCTTGCTGGGGAGGCCCTTCCAGATTCCCTTTGGGACAAGATATACAAGGTTACGTTCCATGGCAACTTCCCTAGTCACACGATGGAACATAATTTTAAGGTGTTGCCCGGATGGCATAGAAATCCACTAAAATTGTCCAAAATGTTCCCGGGAGTCTCACCACTGTGTACACAGGGCTGTGGTCAGGTAGGGTCCTCCTACAATGTCCGGTGGTCGTGTTCTTCTATTCAAATGTGCTCATCCGAATTGTTGTTGTCAAAGAGGTAATATGAGTCCAGATGAAATTTAACTCCTTTTTGGTGTTATTGGGAATTCCCCCAAGCATAGTGAAGTCTACAGGTTCCCAAGGATGCAGGAAGCTATGCTTAGAGCGGACAGGCTGGCGTTGGCCCAAAAATGGAAAAAACGGTCTGTGCCTGATACACAGGAATGGTTACAAAAGATATGGGAAATTTACTCCATGGAAAAACTGACATACCTGGCACACAATGACATGGGATCCTTTGAAGTAGAATGGGACATGTTCACAGTGAAATGGGGAACTCGGGGTAGGCATGCACTAGTTGATCTGAGCTTACTTAGAGGAAGAGAGTGGGAGGGTAATGAGAGTAAGGGATGATATAGGATCGGGAGAGGCTTGGGAGGGTATCTGGAGTTTGTTGGGGACAAGAGGGAGGCAATGGTAGAGTGGCCTGTATGTGGTAGGGGAAGGGTCCCTTGGCCCAAGTTGAGCCCAGATGTTCTGCCTAAATGGAGAGGGGGGACAATAGATAATTGGTTTCTAGTGCCCTTTCAAAGAGTGAGGTGGGGTTTTCCTTTCTGTAATGGAGCCCAATGCGACATGCTCTCCCTACAGTGTTTGTTGAATTGGTATTGTTTCATTTTTTATTTGTTGGGGTGAGGGGGGAATGTGTTAGTCTGTTTTAACTTGTAAAACCAATAAAAGATATTTAAAGAAAATAGATAAGAAATCAGATTTTATGGGAAGCTGTGAGCTTTTTATAATGGGGTGAGTGTGAGGGACATTCTGACCAAGGTTGTGGAGGGGAGTAAATGGAACGGTCACCGGGACAATACATAAATGGACATTGTGAGAAACCTGAGGGTATTCTCACTGCTACACCCCTTGAATCCTCTACTCAGGTGGCCAGCGAATGGCCATCGCTTTTGGATCCTGACCCTGGGGGCGGAGAAGTGAATGAGGATGACCTGGGTGGGGGGGGGTCCTTGAGGATTGGGAGTAGGTGGTGAGACATGGTATCCCTTTTCCCTAGGGTCAGCCAACCTAACCCTCGCCAAACCTTTATGGGCTATTATGAGCCAATTCCCTTCAATCTTCCACATTTAACACTTGACAGTACTGGCACAAAGAAGAGACTATCAAGAGCAGTAAAGATGACCTCTTTTCACCACTTTGGTACTGGGACGAGGAAGATGCCTACTAAGAGTTGTGATGGTCAGGCATGTGAAGGCACCTGGTCCCAACACAATACCAAAGTGAGTCAAATAAGAACGCACCCCGCTAGAGAATGAGACCAGGAGATGGATTGCAAGTTGAACAAAGTTTTATATAGATCAAGTTGTGCATACAGAGAACTCTGCTGCCCTAAGAGTGCTCCACCCAACATTACATAAACAGTACATTATAAGTTCTGGAAACGTCACCACTGACGTTTCCCTATAGGTATATCATATTACAGCAGGATTGGTGGAATACATGGATATATTATAGGAACACACGGGTCGGCTCTACCGGTTGGCTGGTCGTTTGGAGGTTCAGCAGGGAGCACGTGGGTCAGCTGGGCTCCTCTCTGCGGGGTGAAGGTCAGGCACACAAGATGCAACATTTCTAACTCTCTATCTTAGCACAACGGGGACTAAAGACATGAGATAAATAGCTATCACAAAAAGTTGGCATTTTGAGGGAATGCTATAAAGTTTGTTTGCCAAATATATGGTTTGGTGGCCCTTTACGCCCAAAGGTTCATAAAACACAGTACCCTTACCCAGGTGTCTGCCTTGGGTTTTTTGATCTGCTTGATCCCTCATGATAAGGATTGACACATGTTTCTACAGAGGATATATGGTGTACAGGGATTAGGGCTCTGGTGGGTACATGGCGTGGTCACTACAAGTATTTAGATGTGTATCTGCATCAAAGAGATGGAGGGTCAGGGGCTCTGTGTGCTGTAACTTTAAAGGTGGGGGTCGAGTGTGCCGAAACAGGTTTGTGGAGACGGATGAGCCCGCAGGCCAGGGTTTGCTCCGGTCACACACAGGTCAATGAGCTCATAGGAAGAGAGAAGGATATTGAATACTTGCAACAATATATGGCTAAGCATCCGTGAGAAATGGGTTTGTGTGGAGCTGCCACGGGGCAGACGGTTGGGCTGGGCTTTCTGTGCACAGCACTGGACAGAGGGAGAGATGGCATTTAGAGATCATTGTGTGGCCTAGAAAAAGATGGTGCTTAGGGTGGCACAAAATGGAGTCTGTATGTCTCACCAGATGGCTCTGTTTACCGTCTTTTTTGTTGTTACCTTTAAATCCAAATTATAAGAACAGACGAACAAACACAGGCACATCTCCTGCCATTGAGAAAACATAAGATCCATTTCGCGCGGGAATGTCAGGGGGTCAGAAAGACCTCTCCTCCCCACCATTCCACCCTTTTGTTAATACTAAAGTAACAAATACCCCTGCCTAGTACGCCTGCGTTCCACCGCTCGCTTTACTGCAGCATCTCATGCTGGATGGCCTTTTATTGGCATCCACATGCGGCTATGCTTCTTAAGCTTTCACCCCTTCTTGCATATTATTCAGGAGTACACTCCATATAAATACAACCTCCATCCCCGGCCAGGTCCACCCACACCTCCTGATGGTTTTCCAAGTCTTGGGGTTCTTCAATTGTTGTGTGCCACAGATTATCCACAATATCTCCGTTATTGTGTGGAGTACACTTAAGGCCTAAGGCAGAACTCCCCTGCAACAAAAACTGCATTTCAGTAGTCACCCACAAATGGCTGTGCTTTGGTCTGCTGTGCACATATGGGGCGAGAGTTGAACACAGCCACCCCAAGAATAGCTCCATTTTGTTTTAATTCACAGGAATCCAGAGAAAACAATTCAAATTCAGAATGGCTGTGCATTGCTGTTCTGTCATTTAAACATTCAAGGCTGCCCAGGAAAATAACCTGAATTTAAAACGGCATCGCACTGGTGCTTACTTTCAGTTCAAACATCACACAGTTTGGTTCTATTAAAACACAGCCCTGTCTGTATATTTCGTTTTGAACACCATCACATAAGTCCATCCCTCCCAGAATGGCATTGTTTCAGCAGTAAAGTCTATGAAAAGCAAAAGAATTCTGCATCAAGTCCACTCAGCTTGGATTTACTTTTTGAAATAAACCAACACACGCAAAGTACTTCAAAGAAAAGGTGATCTCTCTTGCCTTGTGTCAATTACAAAGAAACCATTTTCAAACATATCTCTGTTTCCAGAAACTGACCAGATCAATAAAAAGCCTTTTAGAAAGTAAATGCAAAGGAAGCTGTGTGCGTGAAAAAACGCATTTTGTGAAATGAACATGAGAAAAAAAATGAACATGTATAAATCTGTTGTTGCAAAGCAGAAAATGACCTTGGGAAAGCTAAAAGTGAAATAATACTGTAGCTCACACAGAAACACAATTGTACATTGGGGGAGAGGGGCTGCAAAGATAAGTATACTATTCTCCCCCCCCCCAAAAGGACTTCAACACCCTGGCTGAGGCCCAGGCATTCCTGTCAAACCAGCTTGTTTTAAAGGCTAATTTCGCACCTACCAGTGTCTAAGGCTGCAAGGGCATGTGCCCTGTTCTCATGGCACTGACTGCGTGATAATTACACGTTCTCCCAGACTGCCAGGCAGAACTACTCCCAAGGACAAAGGATGGGGGGAAGCCCTGAGTTTTGCCTCGTATGTGTGATTTCCTCTGCATTCCTTCCAAGTATCCACTGGAGGACTTCAAAGGGGAGTCATGGAAACCCTTATGCAAGCTAACCCAGGGAAGAAATTTTGGCTGGGGGGTTGGAAAGACCACCCACATTTGGAATAAATCCAGCCCATTTGATTTAAAGACCTTTTCATATTATGACTTTTTTCTCTGCAAGCTGAATAAGCAGTAATGTGATATTATGACAGTTTTAATGTGATTTTTGGACAAGCACAATAAGACTAGGTGCAATTCTCAGGCACGTGGGGAAATGAAATGGCAGGGAAAATGCTTTTATGGGGGAAGCATAAATGCCATAGATATTAAACTTGGGGAAAATATGCTAAATACTAGTATGCTTATGTGTAGCCATTTGCAGAATTTTAGATAATATGTTTCTCCTGAAAATGGCGAAATTGTGCACAAGGATGAGGCAACATCACACAGAATTGGCGTGTGAACCAGCATATTCCTTGTAAAATATGGGATCTGCCTATCTGATTTTTATGATGGTGACTACTGTAAATATTAAGTTTTGTTCCATAACCCGTTTTTGTGAAAAATAGCCTTGTGAGACAAAGGGAGTCATAAAACACCCACTCTTAAGGTGAGGTCACTTCCCTGGAACCAATCAGCCCTCAGGGAGGAAGGGAACCCATAGCCTGGCCTATCCCATGCAAGGGATAGGCCCCTGCTGTGTCTCAACCTCTTCTTGAGGGAGAGTAGAGTACGGCAGAGTGGGGTTCATTTGACAGAGTTCTCTTTCATCAGGGAGCGGCACACCAGGATTTTCTTCCGTCTTTCGGTTGGAGGGTATGGAGCGACACCCCTTTTCCTTCCGTCCCTTTCCAGGTCCCCGGGGAGGTCCTCACCAGGCTAGGAGGTAATGAAGTTAATTATCTAATAGGAGATACATAAAAACTGGTTTTAGGACAGATAAATGACAGTCTTCCCGGAAGATTTACAACAGCGGAACAATGCTTACAGTTAACATTTTCCAAGTTCTTTTCCTTACATTTAGACAATAATATCAAGCAAATTACTCTGTAGAACAAGAACACCATTTGACTTTTAGAACACCTTGGTTTCATTTTTACCATAACAATAAAGAAAAATACTCCCCATTATATCGATATACCTATGTACCTACATATGTCCTTCTGCTCTTTCTTTTCCTTTCTTCTTATTCTTCAGATGTCTCCTGTTTGATTTTCCTTTTGCTCATCAATCAGCTGCAAAGTATGTCTGGGTTGGCAACTTTTTAACTGATTGATATGGACCCATTTCTCTTCTGACAGCTCTCCTTTGGGGATGCGGATTCTGTGGGCGACAGGTGCAATTTTGTCTACAATTTCAAAGGGACAGCGCCGGGAGGGGAGGAATTTTCTCTCCTTAGTCTGTTCCTCTGAAAATCGTACAAGTAGACCTTGCCTCCTACTTTTTTAGTTGTTTTTAAGTCATAGTGGGTTTTCATCCCCTCTGCTGATTTCTCCAGATTCTGCTGAGTGTATGCAAACGCATGGTAAAGGTGTTTTCTTAGATTCTCAACATATGCATGTGTTGTGGAGGCGTTTATCAGTGTCTGCTCTTGTGTTCTATAGAGCAGATGCTGAGGTAGCACCATTTTTCACCTAGTCATAAGCTCGAATGGAGACATTTTGGTTGCAGAAGATGGTGTAGATCTGATGGCCATCAGGACAAGCGGTAATCGGATGTCCCAACTTGGCCCAGAATATGCCACAAACCTCTTGAGAATGCTCACAATGGTTTTATTATACCTCTCAACTCCCCCACTGGAGGATGGCTGGTATGCAATATGGAGTTTCTTTTTTACCCCCAGTATCTCCCACATCGAAGTGACTTCCTCAGTCTGACTCAATCCTTTGGGGAAGGCCAAAACGCGAGAATATGTGGTTCATCATCAGGGCAGCTGCTGTTTCTGCCTTGCAATTTGGGGCCAGGAGACATTCAACCCATTTGGTAAACAAGCATGTTACTGTTAACATGTACTTGTTCCCCCTAGAGGAGCGAATCACGGGCCCGATGAAATCTACTTGTAAATCTGACCAAGCCAGTGTCACCCCCCTCTTCTGAAGGGGAGCTTGGTGTGTTAGCGAACTTGGCGGAAATTGTGCACACACAAGACACCCCTTCAAATATTGGTTTTGGACCTGCCCCATGTGTGGCCAGTATGCAACCTTCTGCGACATTTCTAAAGAAGTGTGAAACCCCTGATGACCGGCTGTGGCCGCATCATGGACATCACTTAGCATCAGGCTTCGGAAGGAGGTAGGTACCACCCACTGGTCACATCCAGACATGGATCTCCTTACCAACAAACTGATTACATTGGGAAAGAGGATCTCAGGGTGTTGATGAAGTTTCCCAAAATGTTCCGAATCGAAGACAGTTTCCATCAGAGGAAAGTTCATGGGGTCCTCAATGTGTTGGTAAAATTTCCCAATAATCAGATCCGCTTTTTGTGCCGTAATTAAATCAGCATCTGGGGTCTACTTACTCTACTGGGCTGTTGAGAGTTCATTGTGAGCAAGTGTCTGGGACCTGGTGACAGCAGCGACCTGGATTTCCCCCAACAGGGACTTGATCTCAACGTGATCCCCCTGCATGGCTCCGGTTTTCGCCAACTGATCAGCCAGGTCATTTCCAGTTTTGTCTGGTCCCACTATTCTGGAATGACCCTTAATCTTTTTCCAATAGATGATCATCCCATTAGAGGTGACCAGATCATCAATATGTTGTATGAGCTTGCCATGTTTAAGTGGTTTATTATTGGCACACAGCATGCCTCTGGATCTCCAATTGATCAGGTGCTTCACAAACCCATCCCGGACATAATCTGAATCAGTGATTATGACTAGTTTGTGGATTCGGTGTTTCATGGCATTGAGGATGGCCTAGTGAACTGCCATCAACTCCACCCCCTGACTACTGCGGTCAGCAATTTTGTACCCAGCGGAGGGCACCGGGGCATCTTCCACCCAGGCATTCCCAATGCCAGCCACCAGTTCCTTTTCCCCATCATTGTCAACATTGTAGGAGCACCCGTCCACATAAACTGTGGGTATCCCCTTGCAATTGTCTTCTTCATAGACCTTGTGAGGGGAATTTAGGTACACCTTCATGTTGTCTTGGGTTTTGAGACTTTCGTCCTCGGGCACAATCATGCAATTCAGCCAATCCTTACGTGTGTGGACTCTTCCTGTTTTGGCCATATCTGACCTTGACAGGAAAGCCTTGCATGGACAGAATCCAGAAAGTAATTCTGGAATTACTTACATTTATGGGCCGGATTCTATCACTTTGGAGGTATTGCAAAGACTGGTGCAGAGTCTCCACTATGATGTGCTCCCCCTGGATGAAAGGGTGGTAATTTTTCAATGCCCACACCATTGCCAGCGGTGCATTCTCGCAATTGTTGAATTTTTCCTCCACAGAGGATAAAGTCTTGCTTGCATAGGAGATAACTTCAATGACCTTGTTGTTACGCTCACCTGGTTCCCACGGGGGCGTCGACCGGAACTGGGCCGCTGTTGTTTCCACCAGCGTGACGTGTAGCGCCGAGATGACTGACTGGACTGGCCCGCTCAGCCTAGTTTGTCTGGCTCGCAGGAATATTCTTCTGCAAAGGAGAAGAGGAATTAACCACCCGTGGAATTGAGTGTCAACCCACCTTCCCCACTCCCGTTGTCTTCCCACAGATCACTCTTGATGTCCCCTCCTTAGTCTCACCTGATGGTTTGGAAGGATGAGCTCTCCATCCTGCGTCGACCGTAGGGGCGCGTTGATGACCAGTTACTTCACTGGCGTAGAGGAATTGGTGAGTTCCAGTATTGACTCTAAAGTCCAATTGTTCATAAGAGTTCAAATGTCTGATCTTCTCTCTGTCCGATTCCTTGCAGGTTGCCGATTAATCCACTCGAAGATTTCCAAATGGCAATTGGTAAGATTCAGGTAAGTCTATTGTGGTTTTCCCCTTAGGGGCCAGAGTACGGCGATGAAGCAGAGTTGACTGCGCCGACCCGAGATGAGGTGAGTACCCCCGTGGTAAATCAGGTAAGTCCTTGGTGGTAGCTTGTATAGCCTTAGAGAGTCCCCTTGCTCACCTTGCTGTCTTTGTCTCCTTAGGTGTCGGAGGGCGGCCGCGAGATGGAGAGAGCGTGATGGAATGCTGAAGTACCGCCAAGCAGGTGAGTTCAGCGCGGCGCCGTAGAAATGCAAAGCGATGCTTCAAAGACTTCTTTCTTTCAGCTCTGTGGCGAAATGGATCAGGATTCAGTTAAGGATTAAAGTTAAAACTCCTGTTCTAACCTTTATCCTTCTTTTCTTCTTGTTTCAGGAGTCCCAGGACTGAAGCGGGCGTGGCTGAAGACTGGAGCTGCTGAAAACACGGTGAGCGTTATGCTGCAGCAAGCAGAATAACGTGAAGCACGAGTGGCTGTCCGGGCGTGGTTTAAATAGCCTTGGAAGAAGATCCAGGTAAGTATTCTTCCACAGCCCCACCCAAGTAACAAAATAGTCCCTTCAGTAAAATAGTCCCTCCTAAGCCTCATTTGGCTTGAGTCTTCATGCAGCATGGTCTGCCTCAGGTGAGTATGCAGCATGGTCTGCTTCAGGTAAGTTATCAATAATGAGCCTGGCGCCCATGGCCCCAGGACTGACTTTATCTTTATGAGCCTGGTGCCATTGGCGCCAGGACTGCACCCAAACAGCCCCTAACTGGGGCTTTTGGGCATGCTCCAAGTGGCATGATGCCTGCTTCCGGGGCTGCTGGGCCTGGTCTGGTCTTCCGGGGGCAGGCATCATGACACTTGTCATGCTTTTGATGTAATAATGATGTATTCGAGAACCCCGTCTCCAAGAAGAACTCTATGTTTTTGACAGGGTAAGCTAGACAAGGCTCTTGTGAGAGACATCTTTTGAGTGTTTTTACTACCTTGGCTTGTTCTGGACCCCACTCCAACTTGACCTCCCCTTCAACAGGTGGACCAGGGGTCTTGTGACCTCTGCGTAATCCTCAATGAACTTCCTACTGTAATTAGTCAGTCCAAGAAGGCTTCTTAGCTCACGCAGAGTTGTGGGGTCTTTCAGTTTTAGTAGTGCTTCCACTTTCTACGCCTGGGGACAAAGAAGTTGACACAGGTCCTACACCACTGTGCCTTCTGGAAGGACAGTTTTGCACCGGCAACACTCAACTGGGTCAGAACATTTCCGCTATGTGTTCCCCCATAGTTGAGCTTTTAATCAGGCCATCATTCACATAGGCCAGGTTACCTCTTTCACCCAAGTCGGGCATGGCCTTGTGTAGGAAAGATGTTGAATTAATTGCCAGAGTTTATGTATTCAAAGGGAGTCAGGGTCCATGTGTACTGCTACCGCCGAGGGTAAAGGTCAGCTTGTACTGGTTCTCCCTACTGACGGTACTGTCCAGTATCCATTGGTCAGGTCAATAGTGGTGTACACCTTTGACCCCTGGATCTGGCCCAGTTCCTGGTCAATGTAGAGAAGATGCCATCAGAACATGTGGACCCGTTTGTTCAGCTCCCTAAGGTCTGCGCAAAGTCTCCATTGGCCATTTGGTTTTTAAAATCCACAGTACCGGATTATTGATGGTACTGTGGACTGGACTAATTATCCCACGGGACTGTACATTTTTTTATAATTTCTGTAAGGGACTCCTTAGACATGAGACGCAAGCGATATGGCTTCACGAATACAGGAGTCATTCCAGGGCCCATAGGAATTGAGGTAGTATGTATCTTGGTGCAACCACAGTCCTACGAGTCCACAGCAAAGATATCTTGAAAATCTAAAAACACATGTTTCAACTTATGCTTTTGTTCCTCAGTCTCACAGGCATCAGCGAGGTTGACACATTCTTCAACCATCTGTCTGAAGCCTGGAAAGACCTCAGGTTTTGCAATCTTAGCAGCCTCCTCCAGCTGTGTGGAAAGCTCTCTGGTGAGGGTGTTGACCTGGACAGAGGGTTTCAGGTAGGAGAGGCAGTCATTGTGGACCTGTAATATCACCTCATTCTTACTGATGTCACAAGTCACCTCTTCCCCCCCGTAAGGGCAGGAAGAGTACACCAGGAAATTCCCCCCTTGCTGGGTGAAGATCCTTTCTGGCGGTATGTCATCGTCACAGTCATCACAATCATTAGGGATTGGTCCTATAATTTAATTCCCTAAGTCCATGGAAAAATGCTGGTCATCAACCGCCATTCCAATAATGGTTCCTGTGCCCAGAGTGATACTCCTAGGGTCGCTGTTATCCACCAATATTGGAATGGTTGTTACGTTCACCTGGTCTCTGCGGGACGTTGGGGCACGGTTGCAGCCCTCCCTGGACTTGGCTCCCCTGGATCAGACTTCTTCCCCTGCTCCTGTAGTGTGTGCTGTGCTGGTTGCTGACACTGCCCCTGAGAGAATACGAGAGGCAGTGAGAATGCTGTGGTTGGACTGTGATTTCCCTCAAACCCTTCTTCCCAGAATGAGGTGAGCATGCGTTTTCCCCTATAGTCTCACCTGTTCATTTTTGAGGATGAGCTCTCCGTCCTGTTTCTCAACCGCAGGGGCGCCTTTAATTGGATAGTTTCTTCACTGGTTCATGTGCGTGGCAGCCCAGACCGACTGAGGCTGATCCACTTCAATAATTATTGTCCGTACCCTTTTGCAATGTCTTTTTTCCGTGATTATTGTATGTAACCCTTGTAATGTCTTTCCTTCTCCTTCTCCCCAATAAGGGGTGAAGGGCCCAGCAGAGTCGCGGTGTTGGAAGCAAGTCCAAATGGGGGCCCGAGAGGTTTACGATGTCCCAAGTAGAAGGTAAGTTTGATTCTAAGGTCAATCGCAAGGAATGTGTTGCGCGCAACCTTAGCGTAAAGTCTTCATGTTGGTTCTAACCTTGTTTGTCCTTTTCTCCTGCCGGGATGCCCTGGCGACGTCTTACCAGAGGCACTATCTGGAGACCTGCCGGGGTTTGGTGGATGGATCCGCGAGGATGATGGACGAGATGAGCTCCCGTGTAGCTTAGACACCCGGAACAGGTGAGAATGCGCTCCAACTGCGGTGACTGCTGGAATCAGGTAAGATGCGCTGCAGGCGATGGGATTGCGGGAGTCAAGTAAGATGCGCTTCAGGCAATGGTACGGCTGGAATCAGGTAAGAGGCGCTTCAGGTGATGGTATTGCTGGAATCAGGTAAGATGCGCTTCAGGCGATGGTATTGCTGGGATCAGGTAAGATGCGCGCTGGAGATGATGTTGCTGGAGTCAGGTAAACTGCGCATCAAGCAATGGTATTGCTGGAATCAGGTAAGAGCGCTTCAGGCAGCGATGAGCGTTACGCTGCTATAAGCAAACTAATGTGAATCAATTGCATGCGGGCGGGGCAGGCTTAAATAGCCTGGTCCCAGCCACGCCCCCTTGGCTCCACCTTGTGGCCCCACCTTGCCACTCCCAGAGGATGCTGCATGTGCACTTTCTCATGAGCCTGGGGCCAAAGGCGCCAGGGCTGGGTCCACTTGGACCCTTTAGATGATGTAACTAGTGGTCCTTGCCCAGTGGCCATGACAATGGTGGTGTGTTCTACGTTAACTAATGGTGTTGGGTTTAACTCCAACCCCTGCTGTTGAAGATGGGCATTGAGGTGTACATAAGCATCTGGATTTTGAAGTTTGTATCCTCTCTTAATTTTTAAGTCAAGTGAGAATTGTCGGGTCCGTCCTGGGATGGTGACCTCCTCTCCGATTTGAACTTCAACTGCATACGGTAGCAATTGAGCTGACCAAAATGCCTTTTCAGAATCATCAAAGCCCATGGGGTTGCCCCCCAGTTGGGACCAGGCCTTGTAATTTATAAGGTCCAAATTAATTGCAAACCGATTGAGAATGTCACTGCCTAAAAAGAATGCAGCAGAGACATCTCGCACGACCCAACAATTATGCTCTATGCTTTTATCACCTATGGACATTTTTAGCATACAGGTAATGTTTGGAATTGGGAGTTTCCAGGCCCATTTCCCACTTATAAATCAGTTTAAATGTGGGAATGGTCAGATCTTTTGGGAGTTTCCTGTACAACGCTTCGCTGATGAGGTTTTTTCCATTATTGAGGCACACTCTGGCGAGAAAAGGCTCCCTCTCCTCATTTAACTGAATAGGGAGGAACAGCTGTTCTCTCATTTTCTGAATATCAGCCAAGCTTTGAGCTGGTTTTTCATCACTTTTGACTACAGGACTTAGATTTTCAGATTGGGGATCGGTATCAAATTTCAAGGTATTTCCTTCCAATGTGGAATACCACTTGAAACTGGAAGGAAGGTTGAATTTTAGGAATGGAGAGGAATTCCAATCAGCAATTTGTTGTCCTATAGTAATTACTGTAATGTCAGGTATTTGATTGTTTTGGAAATGGAACTCAATTTGGTCGGATTTGTGTTCAACCATGTGGCATTTAAACTAACATAGTTGCCCAGCTGACCCATCCCGCTGTCCACAGTGACCAGACTTTGCCCAGCTGTTCCCCACCAGGAGAGCCCAACTGACCTAGTAATCAGATCTCTTGACCCTGCTGCCTGTGACCAGATCCGTGGTTCTGCCATCTAGAGACCTAGCTGGCTGTCCAAATGACCAAACCCAAGCTTGACTTTTAAGTATTCCATCACCCAGTAACCAGAAAACTGCATATCCCGCTATTTTTCCTTGCATTCTGTTCAAACCATATTAAAATTCCATAAAAACCCTAGTCATTTCCCAAATTACCAGTATCCTCTGTTCACCCTTTCCTTGGAAGAATCTATGTTAGTCCATATCTATTAGCATATTCCTTTTCTATTTCCTTCAGTTACCTGTGTAAATCCCTAGTATCATTTGGAATAAATGAATGAATTCCCCATTGAAAATTCACGTTCATTATTGTTGCACTTTGAAAGTAACAATTTTGTCAAGTGTTTTTACTAATTATAGGCTTAAAATGTGTATTTTACTTTCCTTTAAAAATCTGACTTGCATTTCCCATAATAAAACCCATAACATCATCCCATACGAGTCATAGCTTCCCCTCAGTATCCTATCTGTTCTGTGTCTTTGTTTCCCATCCCAAAAACCAATTTCCGATTTTGCTTGCTACGCCCATTTTCTTAGCTGTTTCCCAATGTAAAGCCTGTGTGAAATAAGAAATTGCAATTCTGCCGCGTGTGTCACAGGTTTCCCCCCTTCTCACCTGTCTGTATTGTTTGTTCGTGAGCTTCGAAGATGTCTTCTTTCGCACTGTTCGGGTTTTGTATAACCCTGTGCCTGGATCCTCGGGTTCCAGCGTGCGGTTCTTGACCCGACTCCAGGAAGCGTTCAGATGTCCGGGAAAAAGTCCAGGAAATGGCAAGGAGTGAACTCAGAGATATGAATGCGCTGGCAATCCAGGAAATGCAAGGTGAGGAAAAAGGGGAAGGATGAAAGAAAAGGAGATTCAGGGGACCGGGAACCAGGAATCAGAAGTAATCGATGTACGAACTCCATCCGCACACATCTGACTACTGCAAGCGGTAGCGTTGAGACACGCAGGGCCGCAGAGGCGTGTCTGCTTTGTAGAGTGTAGAAAGTACAACGCTGAGACTGGCAAACAGCGTTCCGCGTTCAGCTGCCATGTTGGGAGTACTGCTGAGTTCAGTCCCCTATGGGTCAGGGACCACGAAGTCCAGAAGGGACGCGTACGGTGGTTCATGACAGCATGCCTCCTCCGAAACCCAGTTCCTGCGGGTTTGCCCGGGTGTATAAGGTGGTACCTTCGGAGCAGTCTGGGGGCATTGATGTTTGAGACTGGCTTCCAGGTGCGTTCACTGGGTGGGTACCCTTTCCACTCGACCAGATACTGTAGCTGTCCACGTCTGTACCTGGAGTCACATATTCTGGAAACCTTGTATTCTAACTGATCATTGACAATCACAGGGGTAGATCTTGGAGCAGTTCGGGAGGACTGGACATATGGTTTCAACAGAGAAGTGTGAAAAACTGGGTGGATCCTCTTCCAAGATTCTGGTTGTCTGAGTCGGAAGGCCACTGGGTTAATGATTTCCTTTATGGAGAAAGGACCATAGTATTGGGGAGCCAATTTGTTTGGTCGTAAGTGTCGAGGCACAAGTTTCGAGGATAGACAGACCTTATCACCTATTGTGTATGAAGGCCCTGGTCTTCTTTTGGAGTCAGCATAGTGCTTGGTGTTTGTTCGGCCCTTTTCGAGGTGTTCTTTTGCTTCTTTGTGTACATTGATGAGGGTTTCAATCCAGGAGTCAGCTGTAGGAACAGGGGTAGGATGTGGGAGGATGGATGGTAGAACTGAAGGGTGGACTCCTTGGCTACAGAAGTAGGGACTGGTTTTGACAGCCGAGTGATCCGAGTTGTTGTAGGCGAATTCAGCCACAGGTATCAAGAGTGACCAATCGTCCTGGACGTTGGTGGCGAAACAGCGAAGATATTGTTCCAGAGTTTGGTTCACGCGTTCAGTAGCTCCATTGGTTTGCGGATGATAACCTGAGGATAGGGCACATTGGATTCCTAGTATGCAACATAATTGTTTCCAGAACTGAGATATGTACTGGGGTCCTCTGTCAGATATGATCTTGAAAGGTAGTCCGTGAAGTCGGAATATGTGTTCCAGGAAGATTCCGGCAAGTTCAGAGGAGGATGGTAGTTTATATAAAGGTGTAAAATGAGCCATGTGAGTAAATAAATCAATGGTAACCATGCTAGTTGTGTATCCCCTGGAAGGTGGTAGTTCCACAATAAAGTCTGTAGCGATGAATTCCCAAGGTCTTGTTGCCAGCGCTGGTTGGAGGAGGAGACCTGCCGGTTTCTTGTTGTCATGCTTGTTTTGAGTGCAGACTGCACAGGTTTGGATGTAAAGCTGGACATCATCCTTCATCTTCGGCCACCAAAACTGTCTTTGTATTAGACGGAGGGTGTTGGTGAAGCCACAGTGTCCTGAATGAAGGGTATCATGACATAGGCTTGTGATCTTTTGTCGTAGTCTCTGAGTGGGGATGACCAGGCAATTGTCCTTGAATAAATATCCGCCCTTCGTCTTGAGGTTCCATCGATTCTTTCCGTTAAACTCCTTCCAGATTTCAGAGGACTGAGTTTGAATCCGAATGTCTTCTAGGAGACTGATTGCTTGGGCAACAAATATTGTGTGGGGAAACATCTTTGGGAAGGATCAGTCTTCAAGACTTTCGTAGTCAGGATGTCGGGATAAGGCGTCGGCTATTATATTGTGTGTTCCAGGAACATGATGGATTTGAAACTGGTACTGGGCAAAGAAGAAGGCCCAACGGGCTTGACGACTGTTCCTACATTCCAGGGATTGCAGGACTTGAAGATTCCGATGGTCAGTGCGGACCTGAACAGGATGTTTCGCTCCCAGGAGTAGATGACGCCAGTCTGTGAAGGTTTGACGGATGGCTAGTAGTTCCTTTTCCAAAACAGAATAGTGGGTTTCGCTAGGGGTCAAGGTGCGATAAAGGTAGGCAATGGGGTGTTCCAGCTTGTCATCAAATTCCTATTTCAGGACTGCCCGATGGCATAGTTAGAGGCATCAGTTTCCACTAGGAAGGGTCGATCAATGTCAGGTTGGGCCAGGATGGGGGCTTGTGTAAACTCCAACTTTAACCGTTGAAACTCCTCATCTTGGACTGCTGTCCAGTGAAAGGGTGTAGCCTTCTTCAACAATGTAATGATCGGATGTACAATCTCCGAAAAAGAAGGTATGAATTTCTGGTAGAAGTTAGCAAGCCCCAGGAAGGATTGAATTTGTTTCACAGTAGTTGGACAGGCCAGGATAGAATGGAGTCTACTTTCGAGCGGTCCATTCCAATTCCCTCTGGGATGATGACGAATCCGAGATAGTGAACGTAGACAAATGGAAAAGGCATTTCTCGGGTTTGGCCAGGAGCTTATGTTCACGTAGACATTGTAAAACTGCTTTAACATGTTCTTCATGCTTCAGATGGTTTTTGGAGTATATCAGTATGTCATTCAGGTATACTATGACGAAGAGGAGCAGCATATCGGAGAACACCCAGTCCATAAAATGTTGAAAGACCGCTGGGGCATTAGCAAGTCCGAAGGACATAAGCAAGTATTCAAAAGGGTGTTCTAAAGTATTCAAAATGACCAAAGGGTGTTCTAAAGG
The DNA here is from genome assembly GCF_040938575.1 of Ambystoma mexicanum. Lineage (NCBI taxonomy): Eukaryota > Metazoa > Chordata > Amphibia > Caudata > Ambystomatidae > Ambystoma > Ambystoma mexicanum. The sequence goes on from NC_090922.1 coordinate 1,227,268,169, forward strand.
CTGTTTTCCATTCATCACCTTCCTTTATACGGATCAGATGGTAGGCACCTCTGAGATCTAATTTCGTGAACACTACAGCTCCTCTTACCGATTCCAGGATATCCGAGATTAGTGGCAATGGGTAGCGGTCCTTGAGGGTGCTTTGATCAAGACCACGATAATCTAGGCAAGGCCTAAGCTCTTTGGTATCTTTCTTGGGAACAATAAAACTCCTGCTGGGGATTTTGATGGTCGTATATTACCATTTTTCAAGTTGGTATCCAGGTATTCTCGGAGGGCTCTTTTCTCAGGTTCTGATAGAATGAACATCCTTCCAAAAGGAATCACTGCTGAGGGTTCAGTTTCAATAGCGCAGTCTTCAGGCCGGTGAGGGGGAAGGGCTTGAACTATGGCGGTCGAAAACACATCAGTATAATCCTGATAGGCCCTCGGAACCTGGATGATATTCGAAACAGTGAATGGACCTTGCTGGTTAGTTTGCGTGTCTTCAGAGGATCTTGACGAGGAATCTAGGGACAAACAGTCGGACATACAATGTTCTGAACCAAGAAACAAGGATCCTGCTGCCCAGTTGATGTAGGGGTTGTGCTTCTGTAACCAAGGCATACCCAGTACCATTGGGTAATGGGCAGATCTTATGATGTCGAATTTGATCCTTTCTTGATGGTGGTTTATAGAAAGCAGGATCTCTTTGGTTTGAAGAGTAATGGGTCCTGAAGAGAGAGGTCTTCCATAGATAGCTTCTACAGGTTGCATGATGTCTCGTGTTTCATATGGAATGTTATGGGTAGTGACCCATTCATGATCTATGAATATCCCCATGGCCCCACAATCCACTAATGCCAGAATGAGATAAGATTCTTTCTTGGAAGGCAATAGAAAGGCCTGCAGAATCACAAGATTGTTTTGTCCAGGAGAGTTCAAGGATGGAATAGATGTGAACCAAACATCTCTCTCCCGAAGCTGTGCTCCATCTAGGATCGGGAGCTGGCGTTTCCCGAACACTGTGGAGGGGCAATAGGGCACTCTCTCACAAGATGTTTATCAGTGGCACAATAAATGCACAGACCAGTGTGAATCCGTCGCATACTTTCTTGTGGAGTTATGGGTCCGTGGGAAGGCTCCTAGTTGCATGGTTTCTGGGTTTTGGGTCCGTGGTTGGGGAAGAAGCAGGCTCAGGTCTAGAGGAAGGTTCTGTAGAGGCCTTTTGCTAGGGTATTTTAGTCTTCTTCTTTTCCGCTTTTCTTTCCTGGATACGAAAGTCAATTTGTAAGGAAAGATCCATGAGAGCCTGGAAGGAACTTGGGCAAGCTACCCTGGCTAGCTCGTCTTTTATCTCTTCATTCACGCCTCTTCAAAAGAGGGTGAAACAGGCCTCAGAGGACCAGTCTGCTTCCATGGCAAGTTGTTTAAAGCGTGTCACATAGGTTAGCATATCCTGGGATCCTTGGTGGAAGTCCAATAAGCGTTCTTGGGCACTGTAAACCTGTTCTGGGTGATCGAACATGGTCTTTAGCGCCTGCACGAAACCATCACAGTCATCTAGGAGGGCATCACTCGAATTAACTAAGGGAGTTGCCCAAGTGAATGCATTCCCAGAGAGATGTGAAATCATAAAGCCCACCTTTGCTCTGTGGGTGGAGAAGTAGTAGGGCTTAAAGGTGAAGTGCACTCAACATGAATCGAAGAAGCCGCGAAGGGTCTTTGAAGAGGCATCATATTTATCCACCACTCCGCCCAACAACACACTTTCCTTGGTTGCAGAGTCACGTGACAGGACCAATTGTTTCAATGCCGCATTTTCAGCTTTAAGATTTTGAACTTCTGTTGTTAACTCCTGCATGCCGCGCATGAGGTCTTGAACTGCAGCCTCCATTTCCGTAACGGTATCATTTTGTTGGCATCTCAATCTGTCACGGGTTTCCCCCCTTCTCACCTGTCTGTATTGTTTGTTCGTGATCTTCGAAGATGTCTTCTTTGCACTGTTCGGGTTTTGTATAACCCTGTGCGTGGATCCTCAGGTTCCATCGTGCGGTTCTTGACCCGACTCGAGGAAGCGTTCAGATGTCCGGAAAAAAGTCCAGGAGATGGCGAGGAGCGCACTCGGAGATACGAATGCGCTGGCAATCCAGGAAATGCAAGGTGAGGAAAAAGGGGAAGGATGAAAGAAGAGGACATTCAGGGGACCGGGAACCAGGAATCAGAAGTAATCGCTGTACGAACTCTGCCGCACACGTCTGACTACTGCAAGCGGTAGCGTTGAGACGTGCAGGGCTGCAGGGCGTGTCTGCTTTGTAGAACATAGAGCGTACAACGCGGGGACTGGCAAACAGCGTTCTGCGTTCAGCGGCCATGTTGGGAGTACTGCTGAGTTCAGTCCCCTATGGGTCAGGGACCACAAAGTCCAGAAGGGACTCGTACGGTGGTTCATGACAGTGTGTGATTTTTGTTGCATTGTTTTCCTCCCAAAATCGATTTTCTCACCTGTGTTCATGTTGCTATAGTACCCTGCTCAGTAGCCTGTACGCATCCTTGTGTCTTTAGTGCAGTCACACGAATTTCCATCCTATCTATCCTACCGCAAGTGTAAACTGATCTACAAGTAACAAGTGCAATCCAAGCATCCTATTTTGCTCCTTTTTAAGGTTTTCATTTTCTTCTTTGACCTCCCATTCTGGGGTGGTTGGTCAGATTTAGTCGAATGCATAACATAAGTGCCATCTGTGATTGTGAAAAAAAGTGATTTTGTTTCCATTTCTATTTTAGGTTCATGTAGATGATGTTAGAAAGTTGAATTAAAAGTATTATAAGATTTTGCATTTATATTGTCATCACACTGGTGATTGCTGCCCTAAAATATGTTTCACTCTGATTTTTAGTTTGAATAAAACCAAATATATTTCTTTGTTACACACCGGCCTGGTTCATGGTCCATTGCAACATAGGGCATTTGTTAAGGTGGGTGTGAGATGGGTTGGGTGCCTCTTCAAGAAAAATAATCCAGGGTTCAAATAAAAAAAGTTAAAAGGCAGTTTATTGTGTGCTACCTTCAGTGTCAGTGACAAAAGTCCCTGGCTGGAGGGTGCCATGTCATAACATCGGTTACAATTGTATACTGCCTCCATACGATATTTGGGCTTGTGCTCGAACACTGTGTCAAACCAATCACTGGGCTGGACCGCACCTTCCTTTTTCATTCTCACTCCGAGGTCGTGCACGGCAGCAATTACATGTGACAGTGTCTCAATGTCGGCATCTGAAGAAGGTATAAAAAGGGCAACATGCGCTCCCGATTTTTCGGCAAACACCACCTTCCATTGATGTGAGGAGGTCCAAAACGTAGTGGTTCTGCATCGTCATTGACCGCATGGCTCTGAGTTCTACCTTGATGACATTGAACCCCTCCTCAGTATCTTTGGCCAACTGGATCAGCTCCCACCTCACTATCTGCAGCCAGTTGGCTTTTGCGCAGGCTTGGATACGGGGTATGAGGGATGCAAAAAATGTCTCTGCGGAATTGAATAATTTATACTGGTCTGGAATTTGTGCCAGAAGGTTTGAAGAATCTTTGGAGAGGTAATTGGATGATCTTTTATGTGATACTTTATCTTGCAGCTGCTCTTATGATAATGCATTATAGATGGGGGTTCTGTCTGTTGACTGTGGTGTCGATGACAGTCTGACCGCCACACTCTTCCCCCTGGACATGACTCTCCGGAATCACCATCAGGGCAGAATGCAGCGATGCCAGAGCACAATCGCCCCTCCATGATTGTGAGAGGTGCAAGTATGCCTGGTTGCAAAACAACCAATAATTGTCCATCAAGGCAGCAGTTCCTTTTCACATATCATGGATGGGAAGTGTTCTATTGCACTGCTTGTTTGATCCCAGGGGCACCTTTCCTTCTCCACGGAAGCAAAGTTCGAATGTTTCTTCATGCTGTATTTTAATTGGTTTCTCGAGAGCTGTGACCCAGGTAAGTTTTGTGATGTGTTTCGACCACGTTCCAGCACATGTGTCTTCCATCCATATCAGCCTCTCATCCATTTGTTCGCGTAGTGCTTCAGCCTTGCACATCACTGTTGTGTCATGCCATTTGCTTTCAGTATTGTCCCTTTTATTACGGAGAATGTCTCCTTGAAACATGTAGCACCTTCTGCTTCTTTTTGCATAACTTTTCATCAGGAGGGAGCAATTGTAGTTTTACTGTGTGTGCCTGGAAGGTACTCCGAATTCTGCACAGTGCGAGATGAAGGAGACTATTGGAGTTTCTTGCAACACTAAAACCTTAGGTGTTCCTGATGCATGGGGGATCAGTGAACACACATACCAGCTTTCATTCGTAGCCTGTCTACCGGTAGTGCTCATATCTGAGTACCATTTGTTAGACGGTTCTCGGTGCCGGGGGTCTTCAATTGAATCCAACCCCAATCCATGTTAAACATCATATTTGTGCTGTTGTACTCCCCTTCCTTCTCCCTTTCCCCCCTAGACCATTGTGGGTATACATAGTGTTTTGGCGATAGATGGGAAAAATGCCCTTGTTCAACATTTCGTTGTGATCATTATTGTGCTGCCAATACTGTGCATTTGGAGGAGTAGCCAGTGTGGTAGCCGATGACATAGTATACATACATTCAACATTTGAGGTAGGATCAGAGGTTGTCTGTGAGTGAGTGTGTGGTACAACAAATGCTGGCGATGTTGGTTGATAGTCATCATATACATATACTACATGCTCACTGACATTCGTTATGGGTAATGCAGGCTGCGCTGCTTTCATTGTGTTGTTTTCATGCAATGTAGTGAGATTTGCAGAAGTAGTATGGTCCCATATCGATTTTACCCCATCCCATATTAGCTGTTTTCCCTTGTGTATCAGTTCCCCCCTTCTTTTAGATCTATGATCATAAAAGACACACTCCAATAGAGACCTAAACATAATAATAAAACAGAAAAAACAATGGCTGCAAAATAAAGGCCACAGTCATAGGCCACGCCCTAGTGGCACTAACATTATCCCTACTACTATCTAACTCTCTTCTTGCTCTGTTCAGAGGTCTTGTCTCTGCCATGGTAGTTCCTACAGAGTGGGATAAAATGGGTTAAGCACACCTTTAGTCTAAAGCAATCGTACATTTTGGAATACTTTTACTTACTAGGGATAGAGAGAGAGGGAAATAAAGAGCGCGAGAGAGAGAGAGAGAGAGAGCGAGAGAGAGAGAACATTTTCATTTATACATAATACATTTTCATTATTGATTATTTTCCTTTTTTCTTTAGTCACACATGTAGAACCATTTGATAGCACACTCCTTGTCATTTTAGTACTTTAGCAGCTACTTTTTCCCTACTCAATATTCTCATTACGGCACTGCTACTTCATGTTCCTCTCACACTGTTGATTGTGGTGCTACGCTGTCATGTGCTTTCCTGACATCTGACAGATGGTTCCAACATTTCAGGCCCTTCACTTTGTACTGCTGAAGAAGTGGAATATATTACTTCATAAGGGCTGTGAAATCTTAGAGAATTCCATCTTCTTACAAAGCTGTACACATACACTAACTCTCCTGGCATTAGTTGCTTTGCTGGGCTATCAATAGCAGTCGTTGTTTTGTCTGTTTCGTCATCTTTTGTGAAGGGCGGGGAAATTTGTTTTGCAATCATTCTCACCGCTCGTGTGAGTTGTGAGTCTTTAAATTCTTCACCAAATATTGTTGCTGTTTTGTGGGCCTCAGATACTCTTCTCACTGGTGACAGGGGAGCTTGCATGCATCTATCTGTCACTATTTCGCGGGGGGACAAATGGTGGTCTTTGCTAGGCTGTGTGCGTAATTGGTATAAGGCCAACGGCAAGCAATACACCCATTTTCTTTTAAGAGTGTGACACAATTTTAATAATCTGCTCTTAAAGAGGCCGTTTATCTTCTCGACAACCCCATTCGCTTATGGATGATAAATCAAACACATTTTATGTGTTATTCCCAACAGTGTAGTGACATCCTTGAATAAGTCATTAACAATTGCATTCCATTGTAGTGTATGACTTCACATATTCCCCAAAGCGGGAACACTTCTCTTACCAAACATTTTACAGCGCATTTCGCATCTGGGTGTGCACAGGCCGTGCTTCCACCCACTGCGAAAAGGGGCATACCATCACTATTAAATATCTTGCTCCATTGCATCTTTCTCCCATGTCCGCGTAATCAATGTGCAGCTCATGGAAGTGTCCCTCTCAATGTTCGGAATGCCATTCCTGAAGTGTATGTTTGGCACGTGACACACTCTATTGTCATTTTAATAAGGTGCTTGTGGAGGTTTGCAACAAACCAGTCCTCCTGAATGTCTGCAGCTATGTGCTGTTTTGTTGTGTGGGTAGGGAAGTGCAATTGTTGGAATGATATCTATAACAATTCTACAGGCATTACTACTTTTCCTGTCGCATTCTGTCTCCATAGGAGATCAGTCGGTGACTGCGTAAAGCCCATTTATTACCATATGTCCTGCTTTGCGGGTGGAGCACTCTTTTATATTTCTATTATTTGTGCTATAGGCAAAGCATTTTACTCATACTCCTTCTCTTCCTCTTGCCTGCTTTTCTGCAGGCAGAGTTTTTTAAAATGATATGCTGTTTTCTTTGCTGCAGCGTTTCTCAGTGATATTTCATCGCTGTTGTTTATGCGGGCTTGGAATTTCACCAGGGCTACTATAGATGGTTCTGCAAGTACTTTGATCAGTTCATTTAACAATTCTGCATGTTGTACTGGTGACCCATTCGCCCTCCTAAACCTCCTTCGCCTCCAGCGAGATAGTACAGCATGCACCGTAGCGGTTGCGTAAGCTGAATCTGAATATGTTGTTACTGCACAGCCCTTTGCTGCACACAAAGCCTCAATTAGCACCACAAGTTCTGCTGATTGTGCTGAATAGTGCATGGGTAATCATTTTTGCATCAAAACCTTGTACTTCCCTTGCTCCAATGTCACTACTGCTGCACCCACATGTTTCTCCCCCGTTTCTGGACAAATCAATGCTGATCCATCTACAAAGTACGCTTCACCCTCATCTAATGCATTCTCACTTGCTTGGGAATGTCGTCTCCTTCGCCCTCATAGGTGGCACAATCGTGATTTTGTATGTCTTCCACTGCGCATTGTTCTGTAAGGAATGTGGCTGGGTTTACTGTCTTGCAACGTGCTATGTGGACATTTGGGCTTCAAATTATTATTTCGTATGCTGTTGCTCTTTGTGTAGTGAGTGTGGATTTAGAGCGTTCAAGGATGGTGAACAAAAAGTGTTCCACAAATAACATGACAGAACAGCCCATCACGATTGTGGAGCATTTCTCAATGGCGAAGGCAGTGGCTGTAATAAGTTAATGGCTTATGTCCCAAAGATGTTTTTTGTGTTAGCACTGCTGTAATTAATGTGCCATTAGAATACAAGAACAGGAAGAATTCACGTTCATAATCAGTTGTTGCAAGGACAGGTGCGGTGCAAATCATTTCCTTCAACATGTTAAAGGCTGTGTGCATTTTGGGGGACTATGTTATTGTTTTGTTTATTGTTTTGTTTTTTGCAGGTATTTCTGCATGTCTTTCACTGTGTGAGGTCTGGCTGCAGCACGCATAGTGGCAGCCTTGTATGGTATTATTCTTTTGCCTTCTTTGGAGATTAATTGACCCAGGTACAGTATTTCTGTAAGACAGCATTGTAGTTTGTTTTTATCCACCTTATATCCATCATGGGCTGGTAAGGTGAGTAATTCAATGGAATCTTTTCTCCATATTTCTTCTCCTTCACTATATCAGTAAATCATTCACGTACTGGATTGTACTTTGAACAGTGATATTGCTGAGGTCTTCGTGCAATATCCTGTTAAAATTACTTGGGCCTTCGCAGTACCCCTGAGGCAATTTGCAGTGCTCATATCTTTTCCCTCCCAGGGTGAATGCTGTCAGGTATTGTGATTCTGGATCAAGGGGCACTGAGAAGAAAGCAGTCTTCCAGTCTATTACAGTAAAATGTGGTGCCTTTTTTTGGAATGCTGCACAAAATGGATGCTGGGTTTGGGACAAGAGGAAACTCTTTTTGGACAATGTCATTAAGTGGGCAAAGGTCCCGCACCATCCTCCACGACCCCCCTTTTGATTTCTTAATCAGATAAATCACAGTATTGCATGGGGAATTGGAGTGCACAATGATGCCCTGCTGCAGCAGTGCATGTATTGTTTTTTATCCCCACCTCCGCCTCCATTGATAGTGGGTATTATCTGACCCTGGGCAGGACTGCTCTATTTTTACTGGGGTCACGTCTTTCAGCAACCCAACATCCTTTGGGTTTGTGTTCCATATATGTGATAGCACTTGTTGTAAGTCTGAGTTGCAGAATGACGGTTGCACACTGACAATAGCCATGAGAGGATTTGTCACCTGCCTAGTCCATACCATTATATCACAAGGCATGCATATTTCCATTATTATTTCTCCATCATGGTCATTGTCAGTGAATAATTCCTCATCCGTCAAATCTCTCAAAAGGTGTTTGTGTCTATGCATAATACTGTGCGCCATTCACACCCGTGCTTGTCCAGTCCAATTGCCACAATACGATTTGATGACACCTGTACTCCTTGCAAATCTAGTGAGAAGACTGTACCAGATAGTATTTCAGGGGTTGCCACTGGGCGGAAAACAAAATTGGAGGGCACGCTCCCGTCTTTTTGCCTTATTTATGGCACTACTCTCGCAGCACCTGTATGCCATAGATAAACATATCCCCCTTTATGGGAATAACTTGCACTGTCGCTTCGTTTGCTGATGACTGTATCAATAACATTGCTCTAAGAGTGCATATCCCTGGTGTGGAGCACAACACGCCCCTGTCTGTGAAGGCAATGGTCATGTTAAGCTTGCTGAGGAAGGTCTCTGCCCAATAAGTTTACAGGGAAATTTTCGTGGTAAAGTAGAGGTGCTCGCACTGTTCTTCCCCCCACTCTGACATCCAAATCTTCAGTGTAAGGAACCGTGACCACAGCCCCAAAGTATCCCTGCGTCTCGAGATTTTTGCCTGACAGCAGAAAAAAACCTTCACATGGACATGATTTCTCCGCCCCGAGTTCACCGTAAAGATGAACTGTTTGTTTCCTATCTCTGCCCCCCACCAATGGTTCCTCGTCTGGGCGTAAGGTAGTTGATAGGACTGGACATGCAAGGTTTCTCTGTGGGCTGTTCTAGTCTGGGTGAGTGTCTGTTCCGGAGCAAGAGAAAACATTGTCACCGAGCACACCGTTTCCTCGAAATGGTGCTGGTGCGCCATTGGCGGTTGTAGCAAAGAGGTTGGTGTGTGTGTGTGTCATCTGGTTTTGGTGAGTGAGACGTGTCTGCATGTTTTGTGGGAGTTGCCTAGGCATGCTGGGTCCTTGTGTGTGTCCTGCTGTTACCCTGCTATTCATCCTGTCCGTACCCTTCCATAGGTAGCCCATACGGGCTGCCTGGGTGTGGGTGTCCATATTGGTATCCAATATTGTACCTTTGATCAGTTTGGTAGTTAATCATAGGGTAGACACAACATTCCCTTTCAAAGTGGCCCCATCTTCCGCACGACCAACATGCACCCTGTCCTCCTTCCCTGGGCCCTTGCCCTCCTTACTCTCCGCTGCGCTGCCCTCGATACCCACCTCTTCCACTTGTGGGCCTCCCTTGCCATTGGGGTCCTGCATACTGCTCCTCTCCACCCCATTGCTCCTGACCATTGTTTGTCCATGTAGCTGCCATTCTAGTCTGTAAGGCTACTGTTCCTTCCCCCTCTTCTCCCTGCTGTTCTGTAGGCGGTCCTGCCGTTAACGCTGCGACCTTCACCAACTTACTCTGTACCAGCTTTGCCTCGTCTGCTAATCTTCTTTGAGCTATTTATTTTTCCCTCTCTTTGATCCTCCTGCAGTGGTGTACTATGAGACTATGTATTTCTGGCCATCCCTTGACTTCTATCCCAGCAATTTTATCAAGGGTCTTCTGAACTTCCTTTGAGAGGCCTTTTTGAATAATAAAGTAGACCAGGGAGGTTTACTGGTCCCTCGGTGTACCCGTCTCCGCCTGCCACATATCCTGCATCTGAAGAATGAACTGCAGAGCCTGTTCCTCGAACCCAATAGTGCATTTCATGACAGAATGTAGATCTGGGGTATCGGGGAAGGTCCTCCTTAGTGCATCCCATACCTGTGCTCTTACATTGTTAAAAGATGCCCCATCATGTCAATAATTACCCATTGTTACCACCGGGAACCCCGCCTTCACCGACACTCCGTCTGCCTGATCGCCCACTGCCGATACAAGGAGGCTTTTAATAGCCCCTATGGCCACGGGTACCCCCACTGTGTTTTTTTCAAATGCATAAATCAATTTTCCCGCCCCCCACTGAAAGTGGAGGGAGCACTTTTAATAAGTTAGTTTTGTCCATCAGTGCCCAAGGGACATAATGGGGACGTCCTGCTCCCTTGTGAATGAGAGGTATTTGCAATTTTGACCTAACTTTTCCTCTACTTACCGTTGCTCCTTTCTTTTTTGCTATTGCCATTCGCCCTAGCCTGTTGCAGAGCCTTACTTCCCACTCTTCTTCTCCTGCTTCCATCACTTGTGGAGTTGCCCACTATATCTGTTGAATTCCTCCCACTGCCCCTCTGTCTTACTCGTCAAAGTCACTCCAACATTCCTCTTCCCTTTCATATGCTACTGTGTCATATCACACGCTTACTGTTTCTCCTTCTCGATCCACCCGTACTGTTTTAATTGGTGCACTGTCTATTCGTAAATGGAAATCCCAGGATTCCCACACATCTTCTGGCAACCCTGTGGAACTTTGTAGTGGGGGCGGCAGCTGTGAGTGTCCTCCCCCCCTGTGTTGTTTCGCACAGTGTTCGCAATCAGGATAGCTCTGCTTGTGTGCTTGTGTGTTTGCTGGTCCTACAGGGGCATGAGCTGTACTTGTTGGTGCATATAAGCCTACAGGGATGCCATTGGAGTTTGCTGGAACATATGGGGGAGGTGGTGCAGTCACTGGGGTGGCAGGTGCACTAGGCTGTGGCAGATACAATGGATCACAATACCCTTCAGCAGGTCTTGTAAGCAGTGGGTATAATTTCTTTGGTTCAGCCCCTCATGTCCTTTTCTCCCGCCTCGTCATTTGACACTACGGTAGCCTTTAATTTCTGTTAACCACTTGCCATGATACTTCTTTATTTTTTCACTATAGAGAGGGAGGTGCTTAAAAATATTTGAAGGTGGCGTGTCCGCACCCATAGTGCCGCTATAGCCCTCCTCCTCCTCAGTGCGTATATGTTTGTGGTACCCCTGTTACCTCTTAACCTTTTATATATCACTTACACTTTTTATTCTGTACTGAAATCAATTACTTATACATTGCAGTCATGGACATATAAAAATATGACAAAAATAACTAATTAACATAGTGCATGACAGATCAACCAATACACTAACAACAGTGAACAGAGAACATAAAACCTTACAAAAGCCCCCTCATATCCCCAGCCCCTGCTTAATTCACAGTCTGCTTTCTCCTGTTACACACTAGACGTTCACACCATCTCCTCCTTTGCCTTCTTCCAACAAGTTATAGATAATAAAAAGAAGAGCTAATACTATTTTCCCATGCATACTAAATATGCGAGGCTCCTACTTTTATCTTTTTCCTTACTTATATTCCAGGACTGGTCGACACAATGCTATGCAGCGCCGCCTTCCATCCCCTTTCGGTACTAGGTTCCTGTATCTCCTTTCACTTCATTACCTTGTTCATATAAAAAAACTCATGGCCATGAAAAAACAAACAACCGTTTTTGTGTTCAACAATCACTCTATTAATTTGCATTCAGTCCAACCCACAACGCTGTTCCCCTTAATAAATCTGCTGAAACTCCCACCTTTAATTGTTCTTGCAATCAATACTCACGTGTCCATGGCATTTCGAGATCCTCAGTTCATGGTCTATCCAGAAGGGGGGCCTCCCCCGTCTTGGGCCCTGACCGGCTACAGCGAACAGTTGGGTATTCGCAAAGCCGGGACCCAAAGAACCTGCTCAGGAGCATATGCTTTTTGTAGAATTCTGGTCAGCAGTAGGTGGTGATGGCCCTCCCAGGCAAGCCCTGGATCTTGCTGCAGTACGGGGACGTCAAGGAACAATCACATTAGACTGGTCACCACTTTGAAGGTGCCTGGTCCCAACACAATACCAAAATGAGTCAAATAAGGATGCTCCCCGCTAGCGAATGAGACCAGGAGATAGATTGCAAGTTGAAATTATTTTTATATAGATCAAGTTGTGCATGCAGAGAAGTCTGCTGCCCTGAGAGCGCTCCGGCCAACAATACATGAACAGTACATTATAAGTTCTGGAAACGTCACTACTGACGTTTCCCTATAGGTACATCATATTACAGCAGGATTGGCAGAATACATGGATTCATTATAGGAACATACGGGTCGGCTCCACGGGTTGGCTGCTGGCTTGGAGGATCAGAAGGCAGCACATGGGTTGACTGGGCTCCTGTTTGTGGGGTGAAGGTCAGGTGCACAAGATGCTACATTTCTCACTCTCTATCTCAGCACAACGGGGACTAAAGACATGAGACAAATGACTATCAAATAAAGTTGGCATTTCAAGGGGATGCTATAAAGTTTGTTTGACAAATATATGGTTTGGTGGCCATTTATGCCCAAAGGTTCACAAAACACAGTGCCCCGACCAAGGTGCCTACGTTGGGTTTTTTGATCTGCTTGATGCCTCATGATACAGAAGATATATGGTGTGCAGGGATTAGGGCTGTGATGGGGACTCGGCGTGGGCCCTACAAAAATTTAGATGTGTATCTGCATCAAAGAGATGGAGGGTCAGGGGCTCTGTGTGCTGTTACTTTAAAGGTGGGGGTTGAGTGTGCCCGAGCATGTTTGTGGAGACGGATGAGCCTGCAGGCCAGGGTTTGCTCCGGTCACACACAGGGCAGTGAGCTCAGAGGAATTGAGAAGGTTACTGGATACTTGCAGCAATACATGGCTAAGCTTCTGTGAGAAATGGGTTTGTGTGGAGCTGCCCGGGACAGAGTGGGAGGCTGGGCTTTCTGTGCGTGGCGCTGGACAGAGGGTGATGGCTTTTAGAGATCATTGTGTGACCTATAAAAAGATGGCACCTAGGGTTGCACAAAATGGAGTCTGTCTCACCAAATGGCTCATTTTACCGTCTTTTTGTAGTTAACTTTAAGTCCAAATTATAAGAACAGACGAACAAACATGGGGACCTCTCCCGCCATTGAGTAAACATAAGATCATTTCACGCGGGAATGTCAGGGCGTTCAGAAAGACCTCTCCTCCCCAACACATATCCCTCTGGTTGTGGTCAGGCAGGTCTAATAGGTTAGCGACTCCTTCAACCTGTCAAGTGGTGCAGGTGTATGAATGGAGATCAGTCAGAAAAGAGAAGGAGAGAAGGAGAGAAGGAGCGTGAGACGGGGAGCAACGTGTGAGGAGGCAGCTGTGGTGGGACTGGAGCCGCACAAGCCAGTACACCAGAAACACACCCAGTAGATTTGGGGTGCCTGAAGCAGATCGGTTGTGTGACTTACCCAGGCCAGGGAGCTTCCAGACCCTGAGCGCACAGCAGAAGCTGCCGTGGAGCTGGAGCAGAGACGAAACTGCCCACGTGCCGACCGAGGCACTGAATCTGCTGGTGTGCAGACAGAAGCATAAGGCAGGCATGCTGGGCTCGCGCCGGGAAAGCACAGAAGGCCAGTGAGTGTCAGGAGAGCAGAGAAGCTCCACGGCACTACAACAAGACTGCGAAGGAACCCTGGTCTGCAGTATAGAAACAACAATGTGGTTTTTGAATACTGAGCTAATGAGAAACTTAACTTTGAACATTTAAATGCTCATTGAATAATGAGCTAAAGAGAAACTTAAACTTTGAACAATTAAATGCTCATTGAATACTGAGCTAAAGAGAAACTTAACTTTGAATAATTATATGCTCACTGATTACCGAAAAAAGGGACACTTAAAAATTGAAACAAACATGTGCACATTGAATCCTGAACTGAATAGCACTTTCAAAATCTGAACAATAAAAGTGCACATTTGAACACAGTGGCCCTCATTACAACACAGGCGCTAAACCATGGCGCTATTAGCACCATGGTTGGTGCCGGTGTTGTAACGAGTCTGCCATGGGCAAATGGGGAAATACCGCCCCATTCCAAGTTTGGCGGGGCGGTATTTCCCAATTTCCCCATTCCCATTTTTGCCCAATGGGAATGAGGAAGGCGGCAATTACGGTACCGCAAATTGTGGTACCGTAATTGCCTGCGAGGTCCCTTTGCGGGTCCCTACTTTAACGGCTGGTCCAGACCAGCCTTTCGGGTCGGGCCCGCGAAGGGACCTCGTAGTAAGGCGCTAAGTGTTTAACGGCACCGCAGCCTTTTATGGCGCCGTTAACCACCTAGCGCCAGGGTCGTAATGAGGCCCAGTGATCCTTTTGAGAGTGAATGCTGTGTGACAAGGCCACAGCTTGGCAGGAGGGGGGGAACACGTTGTGGCAAGGCCACAAGGCTAAAAAGGAGAAGCTAAGGATGTGCAAGAATAACCCCAAAGTCAAGAGGCCAACAAAAGGAGCAAGACCACAGCTTACCAGGAGGTGGGGAACACATGGTGGCAGGGCCACGAGGATAATAAGGCGAAGCCAAGGAAGTGTAAGAATACACACAAAACCAAGAGGCCAACAAAAGGAGCTAAAAGAAGGTGACTTGGTGCACAGGACGAACTGCCAAGTAAACCTGTGTATGTGTTCTGAGGAGTCCTGCGGCCCTGGTTGAATGACCTGTAATGGGTGGACTGTGTGGTCTAACAACTGCGCCTATACCAGTGAGCCCTGCATGGTAAAACACAAGAACCCTGAACAACAACCTAAGGAAACCACTGCATACGAGCTGGTTAAGTGGGCAAGAAAGAAGGGCAGGTTGACCTAGTGTTTGTTAAAACACTTTTCTTTGGAAAGACTATAGCAAGTATAGGCGGCAGAATTGAAGTCTTGGGGAAGGGAACCCTGAGGCTTGCAAGAACCACCTTTGTTGTCTTGAGAGCGGAGTCTCAAGACCCCTTTTGCTTTTGGATTGTGTTACGTGAACCTTGAGGAAGGGAACCCCAATGATTGGTTCAGAACTGTGCCGCCTTGAACTGGGGGAAGGTAAACTTTGAGATTATTTCATGGAACTTTCCTGTACTTGGGGAAGGGGAGCTGAAAGTAAGCTGTGAGCTGGAAGAAGCTCGGAACTTTGAGTTGAACACTAGTTCTTTTGACTGTGACATCCCTACACATTGGTTAATTGTAGTTGTGAGGGCAAGGATAGGTTTTGGACATTGACAGACTTTTAAGTTGAACTCTTTCACTCAGACTTTCCTTAGTTTCGTTCAGGCAGGGAAACCTCACCTTAGCATAGGGCAAGTTAGGCCTTCAACCATCCTGACATTTAAGTTAATAAATATGTTTTGTTTGAATTTTAAGTCTGTTGTCTGTGTCGTACTTCATGATGCCTTCACAACATCCATAGATTAAGGACAACCAATATTAGACATTTTTAAGTGCAGGTAGGTGGTACAGCCAGCTGTGCCTGGGATCTGACCAAGATGGATGAAGTGCTAGTGGAGGCAGGGAAAGTGCGGGACACAGGCAGGTTAGAGGCGAGGGAAAAATGTTAGTTGGATAGCAGATGAGAGGAAGGTAAAGATGGTAAGCCAGAGGGGAGGAGATAGGTGTTTAGTTTTGAACAAATCTGTGTGGACTGTTTCTAGGATGTCCGGGGAAAGAGAATTCTATACAACTGGAGCAAGAAGAGAGAAAGAGCGGAAGCAAGAGCAAGCATAAGGAGGGTGGGGAGCCTCAAGCGGTAGTCAAGGAGACAGAGTGGAGATTACTAGAAGGCTTGTATAGCTGGATAGAGGAGGATAGATATGGTGCGGCCTTTCCATGGATAGATTTGTGAACCAGGAGAAGAAAATCTGGCCCTGTCTTGCTTCATCAGCCACCTAGCCTGGTGACAGTACGAGGAAGTAGGTGTGAAGTGAGGGAGTACAAAGAGCATCTAGGTAGAAAAGTTAATGATCCTGTCAAGAGGTCAGAAAGCATAGTTGGGGAGACCAAAGAGGATGCTAACACAGTAGTCCAGTTTAGAGAAGACAGGAGTGGTTAAGAGATGCTTGTTGTTGTTGAAAGAAAGGATATGTGTGATTTTCCTAATATTTAGGAACTTGAGGCAAGCAGCTGTTGCATTTTTGGAGATGAAGGTAGAGGTGTGAGAAAGGTCATAGATTTCACAGAGGTTTCTAGCTGAAGAAGAGTAGGGAAGAGTGTCAGGTGGCAATTGGAAAGGTAAAGGAAGAGATGAGGGAGAGCATTTGGCAGGGAAGAAGTGCACCTTTGTTTTGGTGTACCATCAGAGAATCAGTTGGAAATTATGCTAGAGAGGTCAGAGGAGAGTTCCGAAAAAGAGAAGAAGATTTTGGTGTCTTCCGCAAAAGAGTTGGTACGAGAACCCAAAGGCAGAGATTAGTGCCCCAGGAGCAGAGGTATAGAGTGTAAAGAGAAGCAGACCCAAAACAGAGCCTTGTGGAACAGCAACAGTTAGAGGGGTGAGTTGTTGCTCCAGGAAACAGGGAATTGGCGAGCTGCCAGGTAGGATTCAATCCAGGCAAGGGCTTGATCGTGAATTCCAAGAAGGAAAAGAGTAGTAGGGAGATCAGAGTGATCAACAGTGTCAAAGGCAGCAGACAGGTCAAGGAGAATTAGGATAGAGGATAGGTTGGAGTACTTAGCAGAAGCAATAAAGTTAGACACATTCATGAGAGTGGTTTTCATGCATTGACAGGAGTGGAAACCTGCTTGTAGGGGGGGTCTCAAAGGTTGTGGATGTCTAAGAAATGTGTAAGACGGTTGAACACAACCCCTTCAAGCACTTTCTAGTAGTGCGTAAGGAGAGACACAGGGCAAATGTTATCCAGAAGATTTGGGTCAGTCCTTGCTTTTTTAGGAGAGGGATGACCATGGTTGTTTTGAAAATAGAGGGAAAGCAAGCAGAGTTGTAAGACAGGTTGAAGAGTTCAGCGAGGTGAGAGGCTACCAAAAGGGAAAAAGTCTTAAATAGCTAAGGAACAAGAGGGTATGATGGGGCATAAGAGGGGTAAGGCTTCATCAGTAAAGATAGGACTTCTTCAGTATTAGGGTGACTAAAGTCAGA
Organism: Ambystoma mexicanum; assembly: GCF_040938575.1. Lineage (NCBI taxonomy): Eukaryota > Metazoa > Chordata > Amphibia > Caudata > Ambystomatidae > Ambystoma > Ambystoma mexicanum. Next base: position 1,227,285,470 of record NC_090922.1, read on the forward strand.
GATAGAGGCAGAGGATGATGGTAGAGTAGACAGAGTGTAGAATGTAGGAGGAGGGAGCATAAGGAAGGTCAGGAGAGAGACGTATTTTTGAAAAAATGTTTTCAGCAAAGTATTCAGCTAGGTCATTAGCTGTGAGAGTGGAGTTGATAGTCATAGGTTTAGGAAGAGTGATGAGTGAGTCTAGGGTGCCCTGTCCTGTAGCTGGTGAGATGGTTGGAATGAGAGTTAATGAAAGTGAGGCAGAATTCCCTTTTCGCTTTATGAAGATAGGACTTTAGAGAGTTCAGGGCAGCTCATGCCAGTGGGTACGCCTTGTGAAGGCATCAGGAAGTAGACACAGACAACAGAGTACAGTTTGGGCCATAAACCTTTATTAAAATCACGATGAGGTGGGGATAAGGCCTACCTTGCCCTATGCTAAGGTGGGATTTCCCAACCTGAATTAAACTAAGTATAGTCTGTGTCAGGCAGTCCAAAGTAAATATCCGTCTGTGTCCAAAACCTATTCTAGCCCTCACATCTATTTGTTAAAACTGTGTAGGGATGTCAGCTTCAAATGAATAAGTGTTCAAGCAAAAGTTCAGAGCTTCTTCCAGCTCTTAGTTGGAAAGGGAATCTCCCTTCCCCAGGATTCCATATTGTTCAATGTCAATCAAAAGGGATTCCCTTCCCAAAGCTTTCAAGTCTCTCACTGTTTTCACAACAACACAATTCCTCAGGATTCTTCCCAGCTTTCAGGCTCTAGGCTCTTCCATCAAAATTATAAACTTCAACTCTTTAAGTTCATAAAGCACAGGCTTTTTTGTATGTTCAACCATAAACTTATAAATGCTTCAAATGGCTTTTCCTGAGTGGGGTGTACTCGGTCTAGGCGCAGTTGTCGGACCACATGGTCCCCCCATTACACACCTGATTAGCTACTTTTCCACAGTTGTACCACCACTGCTTCAGCTGAACAGCGGTATCAGACTTATATTCTGGCAGTCTTAGCTCTATTCACTTGTTGAAGTATCACAAGCTTTTCATATTTTTGCCACAATTTGTACAATTCTTCTTTTCCTTATGGCTTTAGCCAATGCTTGCTTTTTCTCAACTTCAGCATTTCACAGTTCATCATATTCATTACAAATGTTTACTTTCTTCATGTTATCTGATTCACAGTTCCTTTGTATCAGGGAACGTTTTCCTTGGCTTTTCATGCATGTGGCATTCACTCATTATCATTCTCATTTGGCTCGGTATTCAAAAAGGCTTCATATTCAAAACATGGTAATGGCTAATTACCAGTTCACTCTCATGCTGAAAATGTACACCTCTTTCACTTTCTACTTTATGAATTTTCTGGACCTTCCACAGCCTTTTCAATTGCTTTACAGTTCGATATTCTTAAACTGCTCTTTTCATAATGTTCATCAGCCTTCACGACATTGTTTTCATCCAGCATCTGTTTTTTACATTTCCGAACCGGCAATCACATTGCCTCTGCTTCCACTCGCGAGCATTCCGACCTTCTCTCAGCATACATCTCGCACCACATCATCCCGGAGTCACACAGCCTCACTTAACTGACCGTGGAAGCTGTATTTCTGGGTGCCCTTCTCCACTCTGGTCGGTTCTTTGTGGCTGATGCTCCCTCTTCTCGGGTCTCCGACACCTCAGGCTGTTGGAGAGGTAGTCTTCTGAACTCCTAGAGGTGGACAACCTGCACCTGCCACGGGAGACCTACCAATGCTAGCCGCAGTCTGCTTCTGCTGCAACGAATCTGCAGAACCACAGCTCTTCAGACACGCGCCTCCGTGCTTCTTACTCCAGCCTCTCCATCTGAAAGCATTCCACAGCAGTTCCCGTTCTCTCCATTAGCCTCACCTGAGCGGGCCATTTATACCGCCCCTTTAGCTTCAGGTGCAGGCTATTCCTGTTAATTACACAACTGTCTTGGTACTCCGCATCCCTCTTCCTCATCCCAGTACCAGAGTGGTGTTCGTCCGTGTTTGAGCTAATAAAGAATGGATGCGTGTTCCTCGGTGGTCTCTTCCTCGTCTCAGTACCATAATGATGTTTATTTATGTCTGAATTAATAAAGAATGGATGTCTGTTCCTATGTGGTCTTTTTCCTGTCTCAGTACCATATTGGTATATTTTGGGAGATGATTTTCTAACACAATGGGGGAGGGATTGGAAATACCCTATAAAAGCATTAGAACATTCTGATTCCTGAGGTAAGGCAAATGGGGGATACTGCGTCTCCCCCAAGGGTTCCTCAACCCCACTCCCCAAGTCTACTCCTCCCAGGTAATCCTCCCTTGCATATCCACTCCCATGGTCAGGATCCAAAAGCGATGGCCTTTCCCTGGCCACCTGGGGGGAAGATAATCTGGGGAAAGAAGTGAGGACACCCTTAGATTCCTCAAAGCCTCCATTTGTGCTGCATGTCTTTGTGGAACGAACGTATGAATGGGGTAACCCCTGGTTGAGGATTCTGAGACTTATGGGTGAAAGAGAAAGATTTCTATTTTTATTTAAACTATTGTTTTCATGGGTCAAGAAGTCTATCAGTTGGGGCAAATCTATGAATCACGATGTACACCATGTCTTGGGAACTCAGCTCTGATAAGCACAGTTCGGATTTACAAGATTTCCATTTGGGCCTGCATTTGGGCCTTGCAGGTTGTGACTCTGGGTTATTGCCACCCCCTTTTTCCACAAACTCCAGACCATTCTCCTACCAACCGCTCTGTGCTTCAGGACCCTCTCCAGTTGGAAGAGGGTTGTCAGATTCTGGCAAACGGTATCATATGACCAGTCCTACTTAGAATGAGGCAGAGGCTGGTAATCCCGTTATTTTCTGGTAAAGAATAAAGATGGGGGCTTGCATCCCATCCTGGATCTGAGGTTCTTGAAAGAGTACCTATGCAAGATGGTCACACTGGCTCAGATCCATCAGGCACTCAATCTGTAGGACTGGTTGATAACCCTGGATTCTCAGGATGCACACTTTGATGTGCCAATCCATCTCAAGCACAGGAAGCATCTGAGATTGCTGTTGGATCTTCCAATTCAAGCTCCTGCCATTTGTATTTTCATATTTGTATATTTGTCATATGCTTAATCCTTAGGACCTGGACACGAAAACCTGTAGCTTTGTGAACATTTCAAATGAGAGAGCCAGACTACGCAACCATTGAGTGATCAGCAAATGAGAAAGGTTTTGAGTTTTTTTCTATACGTCAGTAAAATGTTGACCTTGTGAAGCTCCAAGTGAAGCCTTTTCCACAATGTGGGGCCCATAACTGCAAAGCGTCTGTCGCCCCTTGAACAGCACCGAGTACGGGTAATTATCAAGAGGTTGCTGTGCATTGGCCTTAAACGCCTTACAGACTGATGCCATTTCAGCAGCGAGATTAGGTAAGCGGGTCCAGGCAGAGCTTGCACTTAAACACCCAGAAGAGGATTTCGATCCGTATCCTTTGCTGGACCGAAGCCAATAAAGTTCTCGCTGGAAGGGTGTAATAGACGTAGTTATAGGTAGCTGAAAGATGAGGCGCATTTTGAATCTTTTCAAGCTGTGCAATTGATAGTTTGAGAGAACAGCATATAGAGCATTCCCATAGTCAACATAGGAATTGATAAGGGTACCAGTAACAAGCTGACAGAGTATTTTGAGGATAAAGGTCAGAGATCTTTTCAGTAGCTGAAGTTGAAAGCTGGCGGTTCTGGAGACTGTTAATCTGAGATGAGAATGATAAGTCCCTTTCTGTCTTTCTTCTGTTTTGTTCTGTTCTGTCTTTCTTCGACACCCAGGGTCTTAACCAAAGCTGACAGTGGTTGTGGGTGGCATCAGGACGTAAAACATCCACGTCTTCCCCTACCTGGATGACTGGCTCATCCAAACTTGCTCCTCAAGCCAGGCTTGGCCACATCTGTTCCGTACCTACAGCCTGTTGCACAGTTTGGGCTTCTCCCTGGACTTCAAGAATACCCATGTTTCACTATCTAAATCCCTTCGATTTATTGTTGCCTTGTCAGGAGCTCCCCTCCTGAGACTTGAGCAGTGATCATCCTAAAATGGTTCATTGCCTTTTATCCATTAATTTGAGCTGGTTCCAGCCTTGATCTTCCTGTGCTTACTGGGTCTCATGGATCCTGCATTATTGTGGTGCCAGAAGCCAAGTTGCACATGAGGTCACCTAAGTAGCTCATTTAAACGCTGACATTAGAAAACCTGAGCTGATTTGTAATAGCAAGGGTGTGTGAAGCAATGCGCTTTAAAAAGCACTCTAAAGCAAATAGGAAACCAATAAGAGAGAAGGAGGGTCTTGGTGTCTGAGATTTTAGGGGTTAAAGATCACTTGGGGAGAGGAGTTCTGCATGAATTGTAGTGAGAGTTTGCTGGATTGTAGGAGGGAAGGCTAAAAAAGAGAGTATTGTCATAGTCAAGGGGCAACTGGATAAGCGCAGTGATGGCAGAGAAAGGATCGGTGGGAGAAAAGAAAGGAAATCATTTTCTGTGGATTCAAAGTTGAAAGAAGATTGAGAGAGCAATCTGAATGATCTGGGGCACAACAGACAGAGAAGTGCATTTAAAACCAGGTTTTGTAACACAAGGACAGGCAAGGGTAGATGAGGGACAGGCAGAGAAGATAGCAGACCGCAGGCTGGAGGTCCACAGGTGGTGTAGGAACCTGTTACCAGGACCTCTGTTTTCATCAGAGTTGATTTTTAGGTAGTTAGTGCACATCCAGCTTGAACTTGCAAGCATGCAGTTCTGAGTCAGGATCTCACTGAGGTGGTTAAGAAGCTGTGCATCTGCATCTGTGTAAAAAGGGACACCGGATGAGTGGATAAGTGCCGCAATAGATTGAACATAGAGGTTGAAAAGAATATGATAAATGGAAAAACCTTGAGGGACACCACAAGAAAGTGTATGAAATGAAAGGAAGAGGTCAACATGGGAGGAGAAACTGCTTAGGAGAGTTTGACAGATTTGTATTGTATTGATTTGTTAAGCCCTTTTGCCAAAGTGCTGGACATAATGATATGGTTATAAAATATGAAATAGGCAAGTTAGTGGATTCAAGGTTTAAGACTAAGAAGAAAGAAGAAGGTTTTTGAGTTGTGAGCAGAATAGACAAAATATAGGGGAGGACCTGATGTGCTCTGGTTGGAAATTCTAGTGTTTAGGGACAAATAGTGAAAATGACCGAAAACAGGATTGAGCACATGGGGTTGGGATACAACAAAATGGAATTGAACATAAGATAGAGGAGGGCGGGGAGGAATAGAGTGAGAAAAAGAGTAAAGATGAGGATGTGCAAGTCCTTTCAGGCATTTGAAGACAAGGCAGAGTAAATAGAAAAGATTATGGGATTAAAATGACAACCAGTAAAAGGAGCAGAGCGAAGAGAGGACAGAAGTGTGGGGAGAAAGACTGCAAAGAGTGCGTAAAACAGAGTTGAAGAAGGAGCGTAAGGGGATGAGTTGACAAGAAGTGCAGAACGGTAATCTAGGCGGCTGAAGACTAGTGTGGAGATAAGTCATTTAGTGGCATAGAAGATAAGAAAGGGGTGGGCTTTACGTATGCTGTAACATTGATAATGGCTGGAACTAGCTGTGTTAGCGATGTGTAAAGAAAAGGAGCGAGTGAAAGTAAACTTGTTTGCTGAGGTCAATAGGGTAAGATCAATAGGGGGAAATAAAATAGCGGTTTGGGGAATAGGAGCAGGTAGAGAAAAGACAGGGGGAAAAAGGATCACAGCTTTTGAAACATTGAGATGTAAGAAATGTGATGAATCCAATGGAGTCATCACAAATTCCCCAGAGATGTCCTCCTTCCCTGTGGCCAGGGGACGGCAGCCGCTACATGATCCTGACCCTGGGGACAGCTTTATGAGGGGGGATCACATGGGATTCCCCAGAGATGTCCTCCTTCCCTGTGGCCAGGGGACGGCAGCCGCTACCTGATCTTGACCCTGGGGACAGATTTATGAGGGAGGATCACATGGGAGGGACAACCTTTGGGTAGATGTCATGGCTGCATTGGATGAGACATGGTATCCCCCATTTGCCCATGAAGAAATCCCCTTGATACCCAATACCCTAATGGCCTACTGCCATGGATCTGCCTCCCGCCCCCATAGGGATAATTAAGAAACCTTTCATATACAACTGGCTTGGTTACCAGTCAAATGGTCGAAAACATTTGGTCGACAGACAATTTGGTCGACACCATTTGGTCGAATGCCAAATGGTCGAATTTTTTTTTTTACCCATTTTTTGTTTTTTTTTGGGGGGGTCCCCCCCAACCCCCTTTTTTTTCTTTTTTCTTTTTTTTCCCCACACGAAAACCCACAAAACACATATATATATATAAAAAAAAAAAAAATTCGACCATTTGGCATTCGACCAAATGGTGTCCACCAAATTGCAGTCGACCAAATTGCAGTCGACCAGTTGACTGGACACCAACTGGCTTATCATATGGAACAATTAAAAGTCATTTCCTGAGTAATCTGCATCAGTTGACATAAATGGACTCCAATTCCCAAAACCACCCAAATACTGGGACGAGGAGGAAGAAGGGAATGATGCAGAGCAGAAGGAGCCTCAGGCTCAATGAGCGTGCTAGTTGTTTTCAGAAGGCACCTGTACGTGAGCCATTTAACCCCTTAATCTCCATCACCCCTTTCCTGGGCAAACTCTAGGAAAAGCTGTCCATCTCCCAGCTTACTCTCCACACTGAATACGTTGGTTGGCTCCATGACCGTCAGTCTGGCTTCTGAGCTGCCAGAGGCACGGGTACTGATCTCTTGAAAATCCATGAAGATCTGCTCTCTAACCTTCATTCCAATATTCCTTCTGTCCTCATCCTCCTTGATCTTTCCTATGGTTTCGATACGGTCAACCATGCAATCCTGATCAATCGACTCTGTGAGAACCTGGGCATCACGGATCAGGCCCTGGAATGGCTGACCTCCTTCCTCTTGGACCGCTCCTCCTAGGTCCAACTTGGTCACTTTCTCTCTGCCACCCCTCTCTCTGCCTGTGGCATTCCCCAGGGCTTTACCCTGTCACCCTGGTTTTTCAAACTCTACTTGCCCCGTGTGTCCCACCTAATCTCTACCTTCTCCTCTAACTTTCAGTGTTATGCGGATGACACTCGGTCTTCATTCAGTCTCCCCTCAGACTCCTCTCCTCTCTTGCTCATTCCTGGCTGTCTATCCGTGATTCAGAATTGGTGCACCTCCACAGATCTCTGCCTTAATGCCAGTAAGACAGAGATCTTTCTCATTGGGACCCCTGCCCCTACTTTCCCTCTCTCACTCTGGCTGCCTGCCTTGGGCCCTCTTCCTTGGTATCATCTTCGACTCCACTCTCTCTTTCTCTCCTCACATCTTGGACTTCGCCAAGAAGTCCCACTACCAGCTGCACCTCCTCAAAGGGACTCTTCCCTTTCTAGCTTTCCTCCAGACTCTCACTGTCTCCAGAGCCCTTGTTCTTTCTTGGCTGGACTACTGCAACAGCCTCTTTCTCATTCTGCCCTCCTCTACTCTTTGCCCTCTACAACTAATCCAGAACAGGCTGCAAGACGTATTCTTGGCCTCAAGCCCGGGGACTGTATCTCTCCAGCCCTGAAATCTCTCCACTGGCTCCCGGTGGCTGTAAGGATCAAGTACAAGACCCTTTGCTTTGTCAACAAGGCTTTCTGGGGCCGGGGCCCACACTGCATCCAACTCTCTCTTCCAAAATACCTTCCTTCTCTGAGTCCTTCGCTCACCTACCACCAACCTCCATCCTCCAGCTTCTCCAGGCAGAGAGTGGGTGGTAGATCTCTCTCCTCTGCAGGTGCCTCCCTCTGGAATGGCCTCCATGCCCCTCTCAAAATTGAGCTGGGCCACCTGAAGTTCTGGAAGCAGCTCAAAACTTTCCTCTTCTCCTCTACTTTCTCTCTCACCCTCCCCTACCTGACCTACCTGTCTGCTGTACCGACTGGTAGCTTGGCTACCCTCAGAGTCTAACTGGGTACCAGTCTCTTTCTTGATCAGTCACCCTTGCACTGCCTCTTGGCCTAGCAGGCATTTAGGAGCTGTAACTGTAACCCTAGAGTCCCTTGTTCTCCTTGCACTACCAGAGCCGCGATACCCTGGCTGCACTTACTCAGAGCATTGCTGCCCTGTTCTCCCCTCTCCTCTCCGTTGCACTTTCCCCCTCCCTTTCTCTTTGCACTTCTCGTTCTCGAACTTGCACAATCAGAATGACACAAGGGCTAGTAAGATCGTTTGTCTTGTCCTCCCTCTGACTTCCCTCCCTTGTCTTGTCGAGCCTAGAAACAAGTCTATGGAAAAAGGAGGAGAATACTTGTCCTTAGCACTTAGGGCGTCAAAGATGGAAAACAAACTATTGGAAGCTGCTGTTTGGGAAAAGAATTTGCATCTCTCGGTGAGGACCGTGGAAGCGTGAACCGGTGGGGTGGAGCCAAGGGTCTCACGGGCATAGAGGAAGAGGAACGTTGTGCAAGCAGAAAATGCTGCAGAGACGCCAGGAACCAAGGGAAGATTCCTGGGCATTTGGCAGCTGTAAAAAGCAACGTTACACCTACCTGCACTTAAAGGAAAGCAGGCGAGCAGAAGCAGAGCTGTGAGAGAAACCAGAACAATTTTGAAGCAGTAAAGAGTGGACAGTAGGTGGCGGAGCAGCGCCGCATAAGGGCAAACAGGACCGAAGACGCCACACAGGCGAGTCAACCCAAGCAAAGTGGCCACCCCGGGGCGTATCAGCGACCGCACCAAACACAATTTGTAAACTTTAAAGCCAAAGAGACATACACAGTAAGAAGATTGTTTGTGTATCAACAAGGCATATTGCAAATGCAAACGCCAACCATATAGCAAATGCAAACGCCAACCATATAGGAGTGCATGGAATGCAGATATGGAGGAAATCGAGAGCGAATGTTGGAACAGCCAGATATACAAACCCAAAGAACACATATGCAATTGTGGCTGTAAAAGAGGAACGGTTGTCTATGGAAGTAAGAGGTCCTGGCAAGAGAGTAAACCAGGCAACTACAAGTATATGAGAAGTCCTGGCAGGGGAGTATACCAGGCAGTTATAAAAGTATAAGTCCTGGCAGAGAAGTATACCAGGCAGTTGCAGATATGCAGAAATGCCAAAGAAAAGACTGTGTTTGTTGAACAAGGAATTGTCAGGTCAGGAATCATTGACGTTAAAGAAGAACCCAGGAGAAGGGAATAAACCTCTGGAAGCAAGGCTTGTTACTTTTGGTGAATTATGTGTTGAGAAGGAACTTTTGAAGGAAGGAACTACAAGGCTAAGATGCATTGTAACTAACAGGATTGTTGTGGGCCAAGAAAGACACAAAGAACTGTTAGTCCAAGAAACATTGATATACTATTGAAGAATCCAGGGGAAGGTAATCGCCCTCTGGAACCACGGTTCTGTTACCTGTTACCTTGGAGAACTTTTATCTTGAAGTTGTTCGTTTTTCATTTATGAACACTTTTTGCAATCATGAGGTTAAAGACATTTCCATTTTCACCTTATGGTTTTGTTTGTAGTGTGAGGGTCAGGATAGAACATTTGGACACAAGTTCGGTTTTGATTTTGACATCCTGACACAGACAGATCCTTCGTTTTTGGTTATATGTAGGGAAATTCCTCTTAGAGCAGGTCAGTGAGGCCTTTTCCCAACTCATTTATCAAAACAAGGCAACTTTGTGTCCGGCTTTTCATTTCTGACTCCTCACAGAAGTGAGTGTGCATCTAGGATTGTATTGCAACAAGATAGATAGTAGCATGAAGTGATACGGAGAAGCATGAAAAGGGAACAGAAATCTGAGAGTCGCTGTTGCAGAGGATTACCTGAATGAGGAGACAATAGAGGAAAGAGGAGGAGTATAAAGGGGGAAAAGTAGGGGACCTAGGACCGAGCCCTGTGGGAAATCATGCAATAATGAGATAGCGAAGGATTGATCAGATAGATAGGATTGGAACTGTTTAAGAACAGAGCCAGAAAACCCCAGAGAAGCAAGAGTAGGCTGAAGGGTAATGTGAACAACTGTGCCAAATACTGCAGATTGAGCTAGAGGAATGAGGATAGAGGAGAGGTTAGAATGACAAGCAGTTAGAAGTGAATTAGATACAATGCGAAGTGTGGTTTCTGTGAAATGAAGATGGCGATAACCAGATTGGGACTATGTAAGGAGAGCATCCATGTGATGGTCAAATGTAATTTGAGAGTAAACAACACTCTATGCATGTAGATAAGAAGGGAAGAAGAGAGATAAGAAGGATAAGGTGGAAGTTACATGGAAGACATTTATCAAGAGTAGATTTCTTTAAAATATGGAGGATTACAGTATTCTTGAAGTCAGAGGTGAACACGGCTGAGGAGAGAGATACGGTAATGAGGGAAGTCAGGAATGAGAGCAAGAAGAGATACGTTTTAGGAATAAGGGAGGAGGGTAGGGGTTTAAGAAGCGGGGCAGAAGGGTGAGCTTGAGAAAGATAAGACGGCATATCAGAATTGGAGGGGGTTATAAGGACAGAGAAGAGGACACAGAGGTAAAGCAGGAGTTGGAAGGATTGTTAATTGAAGGCCGAGATGAGTGTTGCTGAGCAACTGTATTAGAGAAATAATCAGCATAATCAGTGGGGGAGAGAAGAGAAGTAAGGAAGGGGTCAGGTGGGGGTTGATGAAGAATATTTTTAAGCTAAAATAAGCATAGAGGATGGGGAGAGTTGGAAAGAATGAAGTCACAGAATAAGACTTTTTCTGTGAGAAGCAGAGAAGTGTCATAAGATGAGTTGACAGAGGAAATATGCCAGCAGATTGAAGACATGTGATGAAGGTGGTGGGCTCCACAGTGTCAAAAGCTGCGGCTAGGTCCAGAAGGAGGACTGCCACATCCTTTGACTGATTATAAGTGGTGCAGAGGTGGCCTAGTGTAGTAACTAGGAAAGACTAGGTGCCTTGGGCCAGACGAAAGACAGCTTGCAAGAGTTGAAGCAGGAAGTATGATTCCAGGAACAGGTGGAGTTGAGACCTGATGAAGGCTACCATAATTGTAACCAGGGCAGGCATTAGGAGGTTTTAGGGGTCAGGTAAAGGTTTTTCTTCCGAAAGAGGGGGTTACTGGACACTAGGACTCTTTGGCAGTTTTGAAAGAGGAATGTATGATGCCGGACGAAATCAAGGAGTTATGGTCAGCTAAAAGCTAGGGGTGACAGTAAATCAGCAGATTTTGAGAGATTTGTCCAGCGGGGAGCCAGATTTCTTACAGTAGATTTGAAAGGTGAGGGTGGAGAGGATAACAATTGAAACGTTTCTGAAGCGGAAAGAGGAGTCTAAATGAAAAATAAACCGGAATCAGGGAGAAGCAGAAGCAATAATTCAGGCTCAAACGGAGAGCACATTATAAAGAAAGGAGGAATACAGTTGTCCACATATTTCAGGAGAGCAGGGCTGAGTAAGAGGAGATTTCCTTCAGAATGGTGAAGGTTTCCTTCTGTTTATTGGGTGTGTTTAGCAAGTGAGAGGAATATTAGTTGTGGCATTCGTAATAGCAAGTTTATAACAAACTACTAGGTATTTTAAATTGCATTTTGCAAGATGGTCAAAGGATGAGCACAATTGCACAGGGGAATTGTGTCACGCGGTACCAGATAGTTTAAAAAAACAAAAAAAAATTCAAACCATTATATAAATTTGACTTCTACTGGTTGGTCGGGAGGTCGGTCAGGTCAGAAGCACAAGAAGATCAACATATGTAAAATTTTTATTAGACAAGATACATATAAAAACCATATACTAAAATATCCATAATAAAAGTCACATAAAACATCAGGTATTGGTTTAACACGTAAAACATTAGAGAGAAATAGGTCTCTGGCATAAATGTGCAAAAAGGCTATGGACTAATAGCCAAATATCTAAAGAATAGGACATAACTCACTCCTTGTGATCAAAGGTTCACGTGGGATGCGGCTGTGAACTATCTAAGATATATGCAAACAAAGGGGGGTCTGGGAATCTCTCTACCAGCACGAACACAGCCCAATGACCTGTTCCTGGGTGAATAACCCCTGGGAGAGACTCTACCAAGTCTTTAGCTCACTGTCCTTTTCACAGAGAAGAAATTTCCCCGCATATCAGCCTTTGTCCTGCCCAGGGGCAGTCCAGCGCCGAAATGCTAGGCAATTCTCATCTGAACAAGAGTACCACCAGTAACCCCATACACGTGTTTCAGCCTTGTTGGGCATCATCAGTGAGGTGAAACTGTTGCCTCTCTAAGAACAGTGAGCAAGGGGTCCACATCTGGATTGCCCTGTTAACTTAGGGTGAAACCCAAAGTTAATGTATGCAAACAAAGGGGGGTCTGGGAATCTCTCTACCAGCACGAACACAGCCCAATGACCTGTTCTTGGGTGAATAACCCCTGGGAGAGACTCTACCAAGTCTTTAGCTCACTGTTTTTTTCACAGAGAAGAAATTTCCCCACATATCAGCCTTTGTCCTGCCCAGGGGCAGTCCAGCGCCGAAATGCTAGGCAATTCTCATCTGAACAAGAGTACCACCAGTAACCCCATACACGTGTTTGAGCCTTGTTGGGCATCATCAGTGAGGTGAAACTGTTGCCTCTCTAAGAACAGTGAGCAAGGGGTCCACGTCTGGATTGCCCTGTTAACTTAGGGTGAAACCCAAAGTTAATGTATGCAAACAAAGGGGGGTCTGGGAATCTCTCTACCAGCACGAACACAGCCCAATGACCTGTTCTTGGGTGAATAACCCCTGGGAGAGACTCTACCAAGTCTTTAGCTCACTGTCCTTTTCACAGAGAAGAAATTTCCCCGCATATCAGCCTTTGTCCTGCCCAGGGGCAGTCCAGCGCCGAAATGCTAGGCAATTCTCATCTGAACAAGAGTACCACCAGTAACCCCATACACGTGTTTCAGCCTTGTTGGGCATCATCAGTGAGGTGAAACTGTTGCCTCTCTAAGAACAGTGAGCAAGGGGTCCACGTCTGGATTGCCCTGTTAACTTAGGGTGAAACCCAAAGTTAATGTATGCAAACAAAGGGGGATCTGGGAATCTCTCTACCAGCACGAACACAGCCCAATGACCTGTTCTTGGGTGAATAACCCCTGGGAGAGACTCTACCAAGTCTTTAGCTCACTGTCTTTTTCACAGAGAAGAAATTTCCCCGCATATCAGCCTTTGTCCTGCCCAGGGGCAGTCCAGCGCCGAAATGCTAGGCAATTCTCATCTGAACAAGAGTACCACCAGTAACCCCATACACGTGTTTCAGCCTTGTTGGGCATCATCAGTGAGGTGAAACTGTTGTCTCTCTAAGAACAGTGAGCAAGGGGTCCACGTCTGGATTGCCCTGTTAACTTAGGGTGAAACCCAAAGTTAATGTATGCAAACAAAGGGGGGTCTGGGAATCGCTCTACCAGCACGAACACAGCCCAATGACCTGTTCTTGGGTGAATAACCCCTGGGAGAGACTCTACCAGGTCTTTAGCTCACTGTCCTTTTCACAGAGAAGAAATTTCGCCGCATATCAGCCTTTGTCCTGCCCAGGGGCAGTCCAGCGCCGAAATGCTAGGCAATTCTCATCTGAACAAGAGTACCACCAGTAACCCCATACACGTGTTTCAGCCTTGTTGGGCATCATCAGTGAAGTGAAACTGTTGCCTCTCTAAGAACAGTGAGCAAGGGGTCCACGTCTGGATTGCCCTGTTAACTTAGGGTGAAACCCAAAGTTAATGTATGCAAACAAAGGGGGGTCTGGGAATCTCTCTACCAGCACGAACACAGCCCAATGACCTGTTTTTGGGTGAATAACCCCTGGGAGAGACTCTACCAAGTCTTTAGCTCACTGTCCTTTTCACAGAGAAGAAATTTCCCCACATATCAGCCTTTGTCCTGCCCAGGGGCAGTCCAGCGCCGAAATGCTAGGCAATTCTCATCTGAACAAGAGTACCACCAGTAACCCCATACACGTGTTTCAGCCTTGTTGGGCATCATCAGTGAGGTGAAACTGTTGCCTCTCTAAGAACAGTGAGCAAGGGGTCCACGTCTGGATTGCCCTGTTAACTTAGGGTGAAACCCAAAGTTAATGTATGCAAACAAAGGGGGGTCTGGGAATCTCTCTACCAGCACGAACACAGCCCAATTACCTGTTCTTGGGTGAATAACCCCTGGGAGAGACTCTACCAAGTCTTTAGCTCACTGTCCTTTTCACAGAGAAGAAATTTCCCCACATATCAGCCTTTGTCCTGCCCAGGGGCAGTCCAGCGCCGAAATGCTAGGCAATTCTCATCTGAACAAGAGTACCACCAGTAACCCCATACACGTGTTTGAGCCTTGTTGGGCATCATCAGTGAGGTGAAACTGTTGCCTCTCTAAGAACAGTGAGCAAGGGGTCCACGTCTGGATTGCCCTGTTAACTTAGGGTGAAACCCAAAGTTAATGTATGCAAACAAAGGGGGGTCTGGGAATCTCTCTACCAGCACGAACACAGCCCAATGACCTGTTCTTGGGTGAATAACCCCTGGGAGAGACTCTACCAAGTCTTTAGCTCACTGTCCTTTTCACAGAGAAGAAATTTCCCCACATATCAGCCTTTGTCCTGCCCAGGGGCAGTCCAGCGCCAAAATGCTAGGCAATTCTCATCTGAACAAGAGTACCACCAGTAACCCCATACACGTGTTTCAGCCTTGTTGGGCATCATCAGTGAGGTGAAACTGTTGCCTCTCTAAGAACAGTGAGCAAGGGGTCCACGTCTGGATTGCCCTGTTAACTTAGGGTGAAACCCAAAGTTAATGTATGCAAACAAAGGGGGGTCTGGGAATCTCTCTACCAGCACGAACACAGCCCAATGACCTGTTCTTGGGTGAATAACCCCTGGGAGAGACTCTACCAAGTCTTTAGCTCACTGTCCTTTTCACAGAGAAGACATTTCCCCATATCAGCCTTTGTCCTACCCAGGGGCAGTCCAGCGCCGAAATGCTAGGCAATTCTCATCTGAACAAGAGTACCACCAGTAACCCCATACACGTGTATACACGTGTTTCAGCCTTGTTGGGCATCATCAGTGAGGTGAAACTGTTGCCTCTCTAAGAACAGTGAGCAAGGGGTCCACGTCTGGATTGCCCTGTTAACTTAGGGTGAAACCCAAAGTTAATGTATGCAAACAAAGGGGGGTCTGGGAATCTCTCTACCAGCACAAACACAGCCCAATGACCTGTTCTTGGGTGAATAACCCAAGGGAGAGACTCTACCAAGTCTTTAGCTCAAGTCTTTAACTCCAAAATATTGGAACTTACACCACCTATTAGGCAGTATTTCAGCAGATTTACCACCGAAATACCACCAAACTTGTAATGATGCCCTTTGTCTGTTTCCCTCTGCCCGGGTTTAACAAGGGCAAATAACAAGGGCAAAAATACTGCTTGCCCTTGTGAATGCTACTATTTAAGCAATATGGTCATATTTGTCACCTGAGAAACAGAAGTCCCAATTTTGGGGAAGAACTTATTAAGGAAGTTTATTTCATATAATTAGTGTATAATGGGCCAATTTTGTGTATATAAACTTTGGTTGTGGAAAAGGCGTATGTGATATCAGTCTGCACTTCTTGGCCCTAACAAAAATGCTTGCATATTTGAGAACCGGAACCCTTTTCTTCAAACCTTTCATGTTGTGTGCTCATGAGGCGAGCGGGATAACTAGCAAAGCTTGTGTAAGCTTTCCTAATACCAAACCGTCGGCTGTCAGCTCCGTTTCTGAACGCCCCCTGTTATTCCAGGAATGGCAGCCTAATGAGCTGAGACTGACAACCGCGCAGGACCGTGCCAAGGAACATGATGCCAATTGTAAAGACTTGGCAAAAGACCAACCTTGAAACCACTCTGATGCTAACATTTCGGGCCGAAGTCATTACCAGTGTCCTCCATTAACATCAGATGTATTCAGCTGTTGCAATCATTTCTGCCTCTTGTTGGCAAACTAGCGTATCCTCCACTAGGGAGTATATTGGCTGAGAACCTCTGCTTTGTCCCCTGTATACATAGAGTGTGTGGCCTTGCATGCTCCATTAAGTGTGGCAGGTCGGACTTCTGCCTTTGACTTCATGCTACATTCTTTGCTTGCTTGTGGTGGTGAGTTTAAGTGATAACATGAGTGTGTGCATAACTTTTGAGGTTGGGGTGGGGGGAATTAGTACCCCCTTTCCAGTTAGTATTGTTGATTTTGTTGGCAAGGAAGCTATTTTCATACAGAACTTGGCCGGGTCTGCTACGGTATGATATATTGTCTCCATGGAGAATGAAATAGGTTATATAGCTACTTGTCTACACCTCTGCCTGTATGAGTCAATGATATTGTATACAGCACTACTATTCCATCGGCTTCTGTTCATGCTGACTTTAGGAAAGAAGACAAATGCACATGAATGCGCACGAGACCACCAAGACCCAAATCCTTCTCGTTCACTGCGCTGAGTGTGTTCATGGCTGACTGCAATTATTTCAACCCATTGAGAACCACTGGATTCAATGGAACTTGAGAAAAACCATTTACCATTGTGAATTCTGAGGGCATACTTCTTGCATAATATGTCCCTCCCCTTCTGGGGACCTCCTCCCTGTAGCAAACCGTTTTACATTTTGAGTGCTCATGTGTTGTAAAAAGGTACATTTGTGGCACACCCTATTTCTGCAAATGCAACTGCAAACACAAAAGCAACTCGAGAGCATCTGCCCCCGAGTTGTTGTTTCTGGCAAGATACTCTGCATGCAGCAAATTCTGTTTTATAATCTAAACTGCAAAGGGTGATGGGACGCTGGCCTTCTTCTTAACACTGTGGTGGCGGCCATTTTGCATTTTCCAAACGTCCTTTTGAGAGAGCCGTTTAGCTTACTCAATGAAAGGCTCATCAGAACATCAATTAGGAATCCGGATGTTGGTTTTCAATCCTACTGTAATTCTTTTGTGAGCACCCTAAACATTATGCTTTTCCCTTCCTGATCTAAGGTCTCAGGAAACCCAAGTCAAAAAGGAAGATCATCCTGGAATCATTCTGGAGTCATCCGATGACTCCATTCTAGAGTCATCCATGGATAGTTCAGGAAGATCATCCGAAGTATTCCAACAGGCCAACATATGTAATGAGATGATGACTCTAGAGTTATCACAGAAACTACTACAGGATGAGGTTGGATTACTTCCAGTGATGATCTTGGATTACTCCAGGATGACTCCATGACAACTTCAGGATGAGTGGGGATTACTCCTGGATGACTTTGGATGACTCTAGGATGACTCCATGACAACTTCAGGATGAGTTGGGATTACTCCAGGATGACTTCCGATTACTCTAGGATGACTGCATGACAACTTCAGGATGGGTGGGGATTACTCCACGAGGATTTTGGATTACTCTAGGATGACTCCATGACAACTACAGGATGGGTGGGGATTACTTCAGGATGGTTGCATGAGAACTTTAGGATGGGTTTTGAATTGTGAATGATTCTTGCAGACCACTCCATGATGAGTTTAAAAGATTTCAAGATGCTTACAAAACATTTAGGAAAAGGGGTTTGATTACCCAAGGATGTATTCCTTTTGAGTAAGATTGGTGGCATTACTTTAGAATGACTCGTTAGACTTATGGATAGTTTACTGGAAATAAATCTAATGAATTTTGCAGCTGTCACTGTCCATCTTTGCTAGAGCACCCAAATGTTGTTAACCAAGTTCACCGATTTAGTGCACAAAACTACAACCGCCCCCTCCCATGTCACGAACCAACCTGTAAACTCCCTAATTTCAATTCTCACCTCTAGCCAATAGGGCCTCACACCCAAAATTACAAAGCACTGCATTGAAACACAGTGACCTAAACAGAATCTGTTAAAGGTCTACCTGCATGACAGACTGCCGCCAGTCACTTCACCCAATATCACTGAGAGCAGCCAACATTATTATGATAGTAAAATACTGCAGCTATACATTGTTGATATTTTATTATAGTATTGCTGTGGCTATAAAATGTCTTCAATCAAACATAGGCTCAGAAAGTGTTCAAAAAATGTTTTATTTAACAAATGCAGTTTAACGGCATAGCTGTATTCTATTAGAATAAATCAGTTTGCAAAAATACAAACGAATAATCATTGATCCTGCATTTCGAAAGGCGGTGTCTTCTTTAGGCCTCTTCTGGCATTGCAGATTTTGGTGGCAAGCTTCCTTCTCATCACCTGGCCGTCCATAGTAGGCCAACTGTTAGCCTTGCAGACAGATCTCAAAAATTCTACAAAAACAAGAAAGGATATATGAATATAAATGGACATCAGAAGAGGCATTGTTAAATTACTTATTGTAGAATAAATACAGGATTAACAAATGTTAAAATGTCAACCTACAAATGTGTCACTACATTTAAATGCATTTGTACACAACGGTTGAAACAGGCTTAAAAGAGATTTGAACTGAAAATGAATCATGGTTTTCTATGGCTGCATTCAGAAGATTTATGGTCTTTAATGGTCAAAGGGGTTAATATGTCTTTGAGGAGATGTTGAGCCAGGCACTGAGTCGGTGGGGATGGGAGACAGGACAATCATGCAGAAACAAGATTGACAGATTCATTGTGTAGATACAACAGTTTGACTTTTAAATTAGAAACTATCACACAGTTAGAAATAGGATGGATGATCCAGTGTCCATTCCCAACGACTTCTCCACTGATTCTGGTAATGAATCGGTCCTGGTAAGCGCCGCCAGTGATGCCTGCAAATGATGTATTGCCAACTGATTGTGTCTTTGCGTGGCTTGTAACTGTTCTACAATTTAAAAAAAAACAAAAAACAAAAGTTAAAGGCACCTACTTTCTGGCCATCAGACTAACTAACAGCGTAGACAGGAACAATAAGGCAAATTGCGCAGGATATCACACTGCGGTAACAGTGGGAGAAGACAATTACAACTTGGTCCACTGCCCCTACCAGTGAGCAATGGTGTCAGGTGGAGATCCAGCCCAGGGAGTAACAGGGAAGGAGAACCTGAGAACCAGCCAGGAAGTCGGATGGGCGCCCTGACCCTGCCCAGAGAGTCAGTTGAGGGCTATCGGGTGTCACTGAAACTATTGGAATAGAGTACAGCTAGGGGGGAATGTCATAAAAGGAGGGACACAAAGCATGCAGATGTTTGGTTATTTGCCCACTTATTGACTGGCCATGGCCATGCTAATCCCCATAGCCATTTACACCCAGATCCTGCGCTTGCCCTAAAATACCTTCTCATGGGAACTCTTTGAGCTCGCATTAATCAAGCCATCCCAACAAACGGTGCATTTTTTTTCAAAACCAGTCTTCTGAGCGTTAATAACTTAATTGGAGTAGTAAACCCACTACTGGTGTAATAGAAATGTCTTAACCAGGGCTGCCTTCAGCCACTCGATTTAGAACTGGTGAAGCAAACTTGCTGCTTCAGCTAGTTCACACTGAGACAAGTTGTGAGGTGAATAGCCAGTGCTGTGACCAGTGTAGTGCGGAACAGAGCTCCAACACTGGGCTCTTCGCTTATGTCTTGCTAGTCTCATTTGGCAAGAGTGAACCCCCATGTGTCAGTGCGCTCTCACCGTTCCTGCCCTTGCCATTACGCTCACAGTACTCCAATCCCAACAGGCCCAACTCACCTTCACAATATATATGAGATGATTGTAGCAGTTTTCCAGGAGGTTGAAGAAAAGTTTCTTGAGAAAGAGCCGGACGTTCAGTGCAGAGTGCCTTTCTCTCGTCGTCGCCTTGGCCTCTTGCTTTTTCTTTGGGGCCCTTTGAACATCCATCTCATGGCTGTAGTTCTTAAACTGAATGACCCAGATTCAGAAAAACAGTAATCTTCAGTGATCAGACATTCTAATCCCTCGAGACCAAAGTAAAACTTCCGCTTTTCGGTGCCTTCCTGTTAAGGACAGACAGCCCTGAGGAATGAGCAATCCCCCGAAAAAGCCACTAGGACAATCTTCTTGTGCTCGTAACACCATTAAAAGAGATTTCCTTTGCCAAGAAAATGTTTTTAATCAGTGTATATGTGTATTTTAGCACCATGCGGCCCCCCCCTTTGTGTGGTGAATGAGTAACTGTATTAAAATATTTAAGTGCTGCACTCATTCCCAGCAACAATAAAAGCATTCAAGCCTGTGTGTGTACTACATATTGGCTTGTTTATTTGAGCGGTTTTACTCCAGACTAGTTGACCTAAGATGGAAGTTCAAATTGAAATATAAAGACACTGAAACTGTGCACCATCTCTCCCAACATACTCCCCATCTCCCTTCACCCCCAAATGGCCTCTCCTCCTTGACTGCCCCACCAGCCGCTTCCCCGTCAACTACTCCCATCCACTCTTTGCCCCTTAACTGTGAAATGCCCCACCTCATTCATCCCCTACCTGCTCCCTCTCCCCCAAGTGCATCCTTTTCCATCAACTACCCCACCACCCCCCAACTGCCCCTTTCTCCCTCAACAGCTGCACCACCCCCTTCTCAAACTGCCTCCTTCTCCATCAACTACTCCCAGCCACCATTCACCCCAACTACCCCCTTATCCATCAAATGCTCCACCCTCAACTGCCCACAGGACCCTACTGCCTTTTCCCCCTCTACTGGCCCCACATCTCATTCTCCAACTGATGTTTGGGGAGAAGGGTGGCGGGTGCAGGCAAGGGAGAACCCTTACCTGCACCCGCCACCCTTCTCCCCAAACTGCCCCACACACCTTCTCCCTTCAAATGCCCCACCACTTCTCCAACTGCCACATCCTCTGCTCCCTATCTGCCCCCATCCTGTTCTCCCCATTTTGCCCACTTCTCCCATCGGACTCATACACACTTCTATCACACACCACGTCTCTCCCAACTACCCCCATCCCCCTTCACTGCAGTTACTCCATTAACTGCCCCGCCCCTTCAACTGCTCCATTCCATTCCCCCAATTGTCCCTTCTCCCTCAATTGCTCCCCACCCCATTTCCTTTCATTACTGTCTTCTCTCCCAACTGCCCTGCCCCTTCTCCCACAACTGCCCCTTCTACCTCAACTGCCCGATTTCGCCTCCAACAGATCCCACCCCCTCTCACTCAAATGCCCCAACCCCATTCAACTGCCCCAGCCCCTTCTCTCCAAGTGCCCAACTTCCTCAACTGCCCCACCACATCCTTCAATTGCCCCTTATCCGTCAACTGCCGAACCATCCCATCTCCTCCTACTGCCCCACCCCCTTCTCTCCAACTGCCCCTTCTCTCTCAACAGCCCCCTCCTCCCCCAACTGCGCAATATCTCTCCTAACAGCTAAGACGCAGACCCAGTCCCAGGCGCAAAGGGGAGGGATACAGGTCAATGGAGCAAGAGAGTCAGAGAGGGGAGAACACAAAGCCATGCGTGGGAGTAAGGGGGAGGAGGGGACCCAACCGGAACGCAGGTAGCAAAATGGCCGTGGAGAGGGGGTTAGAATAAGCCCAGGCAGCAATTCATAATGCAATAACTGAATGTTTCGAAAGATTTTGCATTCCTTAAATTGCAAGGAGACGCGCATGAAAAGAGAAGTCGGGTGCCTTCACCTCACACTCAGCCAAAAATGCTCTCCGGCAAGCCAGTGACCACCCCAGGCCTTATGCCTTATGCAGAGACCCCCCCCACCCACCACTTAGACACTAAGGCATGGACTTTGCAAACTGCAACAATACCTCAGAGAAGGCCTTTTCGTTCAGCATCCAGGCCCCCCTGAACAGCACAAACAGCACCAAGGAACAACCCCACACACACTCGCCCCTACATTCCCACACATTCAGACCTACCCAGAGACACACCCAGACCCCTAAAACATCTCCACACACTCGTCACCAGTCCCCCAAACACACAGCCCCCACAAACACAGCACCACCTCACCCCCACACAGCACACCCTACACACACAGCAGTAGGCCCCCCACACTCAGACCCACCACTCACACTCAGCACCCAGCAATCACCCACACTCTGCATCCACCCTCCACTATTCTTCTCTAACTGTCCCCCTTTTTCCTGAAATTGCCCTCATCCCTCTTGTCCTCCAACTGCACCCCGCCCCTAACCGCCAGAACCTCCATTAACCCACTGCCCCATCAAGGACTTCCCCCGCCCTTAGCCCTCCCCCTCAAGGACTCCCCACACTTAGCCCTCCTTCCCCTAAAGCCTCTGCCCAGCCTCTTCTCTCAAAAGACTTTGACTGCATTAACCCACCTATCCTCCAATGACACCCCAAACCTTAACGCCCCCCCATGTCTCTCCTGCCCTTAAACATCCCCAAACGCACGCCTGCCCCATCCACACCCAAACTACTCCTGTGCCCTTAACCCCAAGACTCCCCCACCACCCACGTTTTGTTATACCCGTTCTACCCGTGAACCCCCTCTTAATCCTGTCACAATTCTTCCAAACTCTTAACCCGCAACCCAAAAGACACCCTCCCCATGTTTAACCCTCTCCGCTCCAAAGACTTCCACCCAGCTCTTATGCCCCAGACCCCAAAGATTTCCACTGAACTTAACTCATGTCCCCGCCAAAGACTTACACCAAACTCTTAATCCCCCACACCAAGCACTTCTACCCACTCATAACCATCACCCCAAGGTCTCCCCTCACCCCCTTATCCCTTAGTCAAAGAATTCACTCCCCTTTAATAGAACCGCCCTTGGACTTACCACCTTAACCCCATACCCAAGGTCTGTTTCCCCACACTCAGCCTCAGGTGCACCCCCAACCACCCCACCCAGCCCAAAGGACGGTTGCCCCCTCGCTACACTTGGCCCCAAGGATGCCCCCATCACTACACTGTACCCCAAGGATGCCCACCATCACTACACTCGGCCCAAGGACACCCCCCAACAATACACTCGGCCCAAGGACACCCCCCATCACCACAATCAGCCCAAAGGATGGGCCCCCATCACCACAATCAGCCCCAAGGATGCCCCCTCTCTATACACTTGGCCCCAAGGATGCCCCCCCATCACTACACTCTACACCAAGGACACGCCCCATCACTACACTCGGCCCCAAGGATGCCCCCCCATCACCACATTCAGCCCCAAGGATGCCCCCTAAAAACACTTGGTCCCAAGGACGCCCCCCATCACTACACTTGGCCCCAAGGACGCCCCCATCACTACACTCGGCCCCAAGGATGCCCCCCCATCACCACATTCAGCCCCAAGGATGCCCCCTCACAACACTTGGCCCCAAGGACGCCCCCCATCACTACACTCGGCCCCAAGGATGCCCCCCCATCACCACATTCAGCCCCAAGGATGCCCCCTCACAACACTTGGCCCCAAGGACACCCCCCCCATCACTACACTTGGCCCCAAGGACACCCCCCCCCCCCCAAAACATCATGGTGATGCTGTTGAAGTAATCGGCAAGTCATCCTAAAGTCATCAGGAACAAAGAGTTTTCTAAAATAGGGATGATGCTGGAATCATCCGCAAGTCATCTAAGCTCATCCCCAAATCATCACCCACCATTCTGAGACATTTGCTGATGACTTTAACAGCCTGATGACTTCTGATGATGTGGAAATGACTTCTAATGTAGTTCGATGATCATCGGATGACTCCAGGATGGTCTCTTAAGTCATCCTTTTAGACCTGGGAAGACCCAAATCTTTACATACCTCTGAGAGGGACCTTAGACCTCTCAGAGAGGGGTGCCCAAAAGTCGGCCAGTTTTCTCATGCACTTGTAACTAACCTCCGTTATCTTTGTGTGCTCCACAAGATGGTGCCAGCAAGAATTAACTGTATCCTCTCTGGACACGATACTGTTTATGACGAAGTCGTTTTCATGAGCATGTAAAACGATGGTTGTAATCCGTTTTTGCAGTTCAATCTGTGGTTGGTCTACCAGAATGACATTGTCTGCATAGGACATCCAGCCAGTGCCGGATTAAACCCTGTGGAGGCCCCTAGGCAGTCGAAATTTTGGGGGTCCCCTCGCAAATGATCTCCTAATATGTTTTAAATTTTACCAAGCACCAATTTTAATAAACCGATTGTATTACAATTGTATTAAGAGTGGGACTGGACAGGAAACTAGAGCCAAACTCAATACTTATGATACATTGAGAAACGTATTTCATGCAGATCTTTTGATGGCACATATGTAATTCCCGTGTGCAGGCAAAATGCTGCTTTTCTGATAAACTCTGCCGGAATATTGAATGCAGATGGGAGTCTGAGAGATAGCTGGGTTTGAATTTGCCTCCTCAGCGGATCACGTCTCGGGCGTTCGGGATTGGCAGGTGCCAATTATCATTAAAGTGTCCCATTGTCTGGCAGCCCGGCACCGTGCCTGGTCCCAGGACAGTTGGTTCATGAGGAAGAAGATGGGCTTTGGGCAGAGCGGGTACGCTGTGGGAGGGAGGGAGATGCAGTGTGGGAGGGTCGGGTTGGGACTCAGGAACCCTGTGTTGGTGGTGAGAGGCTATGGGGTAGAGGCAGCTCCTCTTCGATTCTGCCCTTCACTTTTATGTTTTATCTCTTTGTCTTCTGTCTCTCTTTCATCTAAGATTCATTTTCACTTCTTCCCGTTCACATGTTCTTACCTTCTTGCCTTCCTACTACGGCTCACAGTTCCTCTTGCTCAACCAGTTCTGTCCACTCTCTCTTACCCTCTCCTCTAAGCTGGCTGCATGTGTTGTCTCCTCTGCAGCCTTTTCACCCAGTCGGACCTCCGGCCTTTCTCGATCACTTTTGCTTGTCCTCTCTGGGCCTCTAATGACGACTTACTACTAGTCCTCCTGCTGTTGGCGGTGCTCCTGGGCCTGCCTGCCTGCCTGCCTGCCGTGCACACCAACCAGGGTGTGTCCTAGACTCACTGAGTACTGAATCTGTGCTTGGCCCCTGCTGGCACGCACTGGCACGTAAGTAGAAACTGAAACAACTGAAAATGCTGCAAGTCAGACGCGGCAGGGAGGGCCCACACGCTGACGCGGGGTGTCATAGACCAATATGATTTTCACAATAAAAAAAAAGCTGAAGCGGCGAGGCTCCAAATAAAATACATAATCCAATTTTAATCAGAATTAAATACAAAATCCAATTAAACACTGGTAGATGCGGGGCACCTAAAAAGAGTGGGATCCATTGGTCGGTGCCTGCTTGGCCTAATGGGTAATCCGGCACTGCATCCAGCACGCCATCAAACCACCAATGCTATGGGGGGTAAAAACAGTGGCATCCAAACAAGACTCTAGATCTGTAAGGTAGAGGGTGAATAGGCAGGGAGCTACCATACATCATTGGTGGAGGCTTAGAAAGGTCTTTAGATCTTTCATCAGGTTGCCCTTGCCACTCAACCTCACCGGAACAGATGACCCCTCATGGATTGCCATCAGGAGAGCCAACAGATATTCTGGAATATGCCAGCTTTTTAGCTTTTCCCACAGGCATTTCAAAAGCCTGCCAGAAACCGATGGCAGCGATATAAATCAGAGGTCCCCCAGACCCGCCAGCATTCTCCTGAATGAAGTTAAGAATGAATTAATTCTCAGCCATGCCCACCCCCCTGCAGATCCCGAGTTTGCATTTTGCTAAGCTTCCCACCTGAAGATGCCCAATCTTCTAATTCAGATAACACTTGCAAAGCAAATATTTTGCTGCCTGGATCCAGCAGGGTGATGGGACAGTAATTCGAAGGATCAGCTCTATCACCCCTTTTATAAATTGGTATGAATACAGCCATTCTCTACAACTGAGGCAGAGTTTTAGTGCTCAATATGTTGTTAAAATGTACCTATAAAACGCTCACCAAGAAGGCCAAATCCATCTTAAGAACAGCATTACTCAGCCAATTACGGCACTTGATGCGCTTTTGATCAATTTCTCAAAATCATCTATGTCAAAGACAAGAGACCAATTACACTCTGCAATAGCTACAGAAGGAGATAGGGCCAGGACACAATATAGGGAACCGATGTGACAGGCCCAGGCTTCTTCGCACATAGCTTTAGTTTGTAAATTCTCCTGGGTTGCTGTTAAGTTATTTATCAATGACCAAACATTTTGCAAATTATTTGACACAATGGTCTGGAGCATAGTTTTACCCACTCTTTGTTTTCAGTTGTATTTGCTCACTCTCAGCCAATTTCTATTGGATTGCTGGGCTATTCTAACCTTCCTTGTAAATTTGCTCTGTGTTAAACAGGCGCGTCTTAACTGTGTCAAGGTAAGCCTTAGGGCTTGCTTTTTTAATTGAATTTCCATATTGAAAGTTCTTCCTTAATAGTTTTGGCTTTAAGGTTGGTTGGTTATTTTGGCAATCCTTACATTCGTATAAAAAAGACGCAAAGGTCGAGGGAGAAATTATTATGGATTTCTCTTCAATCGAAACTTTGCAAAGGGCTGCTTTTACTCGTTGGAAAAATCTATACTTCTTTCCTATCTTTTTCGTGATTCGATGGCCCTTGATATGTACTGTGAGTTTAACATATTTACCCAATTTGGAAACAATAGGCTTGCTCTTGAATATTGCACATACCGGGGTGTGATCACTAGTTGGTTTCTTTATTATATTTAGTGATTCACAGCGATAAAACAGCAAAGCACTTAACACTAAATTGTCAAAGAATGAAGAGGCAAAATTCCTGGTCCAGGATATCCCCCATTACATTACCATTTGCCACTGTCAAATCCCAAGCCTTAAACAAGTCCATCAATTTTTCCTTGTTTCTAAGGTTCATCCTGACCCCACATTTCCCTGAGTTCCTTGCTATAACCAGATTCTTACAGTCGGAATTTAGTTCCCCAGCCAGGATTTACTTGGTCCCCTACAATTCAACCCTAATTGTTTCAAATATATCTGATACATGCAGCGAAAAGGTGTCCAAATCGAAACACAAGGGTTTCCAATAAGTATATATTAGAAACAATGAGTCATGTGTTGTCATCCCTTTCAAAACCACTCTCACTGCCACTAAACCATTTATCGAATTCGAAATGGTTTTGAATTATTTAAATATGGTAGTTTTAACCACAATTAATAAGCCCCCTGAAGCTCGACCCCCTTGGCTAGGGAAAGCCATCTGTTGGATAGACATGAACCAATCTCGTTGAACTGGTTCCATAAGCCATGTTTCTTGTAAAAGAATAACATGGCTTTCTATAACCAGGCTTGTCAAACAATTACTATTCATAAAGCTATTGTGACCCCTCGTGTTCCAGATGAAAATCCATAACCTGTCATCATAGGGGATAGGGCTGAAGGCCCATACCTCTTTCTCCAAGTTTTATATAATTGGCTGATAGGCTCCCTGGTAGCCATCGCCAATCACTAGCATCCTCTACTGGTTTTGTTATCGACAGAGCTGCAATCTGAACTGTGCGATTGCTTTCTGGTAAATTCTCACAGATAACCCTCGGTGATTCACTCTCCCATGGTTTTGTAGCAAGATCATCATTCTTTTGCAGGATTACACACACTATTCGTTATGCAAGGAACCAAATCTTAGCCCATTATTCTTAGCGAGTCTATTTCAGCTAGTATAATTTTTTTGTCACAATTTTGGATGCAACCGTAATTAAGTCAGTTCTCTCAACATTCATGAAGAAAACTCTCTAAATGCCTTTAGAGCTTAGGAGCCCAAGACAGGGCATTTCATGAATGTTCTGTTCAATGTCACTGCTTACTCTGGTTCTATCAATAATTCAAGAAGGAATTTTTAGGGAGTGTACTGTTCCAAGAAAATCTTGTACTTTTTTTCTAAATTTAAAACGGATTGATTTTTAGAGTGCAATATTGGACTAGAATTGCAGTCACTTGAAAGATTGCCTAATTAATTCAGTTGCTTGCCAGTCCCACGAAGGACAAAAACATGGCCACCTTGAGGTTTTTCCAGAATGCACTTGTGAAGTCACTTGAGAATGAAGCAGGATTGCTGGAGGGTACAGCAGTTATGCCCGTAACTGAAGACTGGGCCAGGAAACATTCCTTGCAGGTGAATGACTGCCGATTATAACCGGGCATTTTCGTTTGGTTTTGCACCAACCTTGATTGAAATATTGGATACGGACTTGGGCCTGAAACCAACATGATAGTGCTGATTAGGCCAAGTCACACTGGAGCCTTAGACCAGGTAACGGCCTGCGTATGCACCCCATAGGATGCTTGGGGAGTCCTATCACTAAAGGTACTTCGTGTATGATGAGCGAACAGACCGGGTTAAACTGACTTTTCCATCTAAAATTGTGGCAAAAATGTCCCCTTTCTGACAGCCTGCCTGTAAACTGGAACACTGAAACACTACTGCCACACTTCGCGTGGAAGTGGGATACTTGAAGTTCTTTTCTACTCCTAATAGGCTGTTAAAGTAACAGGTCCACAAAAATTCTCCGGGAAAACAGCCACCTCCTGTATTCTCAAAGCACACTGGAACACTTCCACCACACTTTGCGTGGGTGCAGAAGTCAGACTTGTACACAAGGATGGCATGATTTTGGGTAAAGACTTTTATTGAAGGAAAAAGTGTTAGAAAAATACCTCTCTGTCCCTAAACTAAGAGGGGTTTCCCTGCCTCTAAGGAAACTAGTAAAAATGTCTGGAAGTCCGAAACTAAACATTGTCAGTCCTTGTCGTGTCCAAAGAAAACCTTCTTGTGCCCCTAACACTACTATACTGTTTTAACTGTGCAAGGAATTTCTTTACTTCAAATAAACAGTGTACTTGCTGTACTCAGTAAATGGAAAAGTCTCCAGGTTACTGGTAATAACATGATGCAAAATAATGTTCAAAAATAGCAAGTTCCAAAGCTAGGGTAATAGTCCTTTCCCCTGGGTTTATTATTCTTCCAAAACACTGGATAGCACACAAAGAATTGTCTCTGGTATTCCCAGTCCTTCAATCCCCCTAACATCCCCCTAGGCATACTCCTCTACCAGGTATAGGATCACTTTATTAATTGCATATTCTTTGGTTCACTAATTTTCAATCTTCTTCCTGGGAGTGAGTCCCTGACTTGCAAAGGTCATCCTTATAAAAATGTCTCTTCTACTGGGTCCCAGTCCCTCCTGGCTTTAGACTTTGGGTTCTGATATAGGTGCAGGCGCCAGACTTGCACAGGTTTGTTGCCCCTTGGTTCACTCTCCTGCCAACTCTGCAACTTCAGGGTCCCTAACCCCCTGCTTCTTGTTTGCTTATTTGGTTGCGGGTCCCAGACTCACACAGATTTGTTGCCCCTTTGCTTACTGTCCTACCAAGTGTGCAACTCTCTTTCAGTCTCTTTTGAATCCCAGGCCCTCTTCTTCCAACTCTCAAGCTGCCCCGGACCTCCAACATATTCTGATAAGCTGGCATTTTCCCAGCTTTTGTCTTGCCTGTCGAGGCTCTGGCAGCTACCTGGTGAATGGCAGGGTCTGCAGCGGTTTGGCAGGCGTCTCTCTTTCTCCAGTTGCACGTCCTGCCTTGCAAGCAGCTAGCGACTTGCGGAGCCGGGGTTGCCTGGAGGTAAGTATCACCAACAACCCTGCTGGTCCTTCCTGCTCCAATATTCATCGGATTTTTCTTCCCATTGCTTCGTGGCTTCCCGTTCGGCTTCTCTCTGCCTGCCTGGTGCAGGCATCCCACTGTTTCTTCTCAGCGGATAGTTCTTCCTGACCTTCACAGCAGAGCTCATTTTATTTTATTTTATTTTTTAAAATTTGTGTAACGCCAAGATCCAAGGGTATCACAGCATTTGTACAGAGTAGTGGCAGAGTAAAGATTAACAAGTCAAGGAGACAATTCATACATACATATTAGTCGTACTTGTTGAATAACCAAGTTTTCAACATTTTCTTGAAGACAGAGTAGGATGGCTCATTTGTTAGGTGCGTTGGGAGGGGGTTCCACAGGTTGGGTGCCATGGTGCTAAAACGTACTCCCCTGCTCTGGCCAGTTTGTAGCATTGGGCCACTAGGGTAAGCTGGTTGGAGTAGCAAAGAGGGCAACAGTGCTGTTTCTTTGTGATCGAGAGGTTAAGGTATGTGGGTGTTAGAAATGTATATGAAGTAGTGTGCTCATTTCAGGGTTTTGAAGTCAATCCATGCTTTTGCTGGTAGCCAAGGGGCTTCTTGTCGGGTGGCAGATATGTGGTCTGTTTGAGGACAGGAATGGTAGAGCCGTCAATGTTGAATGAGGTGCAGGCGGAGTCAAGGGATTTTAGGCAAGCGGGTGAGGCAGAGGTTGTGGTTAGCCATCCAAGACTGGATGGTGCAGAAGACTTCATTGGTGGTGTTGAAGTCCTTGGTGTAGTTGCCGGAAAGGTGGATCAGAATCTACACGTCATCCGCAAAGCTGGCGTAGGTGATTCCTAAGGTGTCAAGAATGTCAAAGAGGGGTTTGGTGTAGGTGTTGTAGAGGGCCGGGGAAAGGCAGGAGCACTGCGGGACACTGAGAGGGACGGGGATAGCATATCCCGGATAGGGTCTGCAGAGTGGTTGTCAATGAAGACTCTGGAGGTGCAATCACATAGGAAGGATTTGAAATCCTATGCCGGCCAGCTGTGCTAATTCAGGTACATTGACATTGTAAAATATACTAGACCCCTCAGTAATCTTCCTTGTCCCAGTACTGGTTTTCCCCTCTGAGGCAGGACATTCAGTATTCTCTAATAGGTGAAGGTTTTGAAGTATATCAGAGTCACTAACCTTGCAAAAGAGTATATTGGTTCTGCCTACAAAGGAGGGGGAAGGATTTTGTATCTGAGAGAGGACTGGGAAGAATACTGTATTCTCTGCGAACAATCGTCCCCATTTCCATAGGGGGCTTTCCTCCCTATGCGATTCTCCTTCGATGCACCACCCCCAGGAGGATTATTGTACTGTGGATGCACTGCCCTAACCCCATGGGAAAGGTCTAACCCTAGGGAAGAAGGGACGATATTCTCAGATTCATCAGAGCGTGCTTCCTGTGGAAATGGGCTATTTTAAGTTCTTTTCAGGCTCTTCCTTGCAGGCTGTTAAAGTAACAGGGCCACAAAAGCGCTGCAGGAAAACAGCCACCTCCTGTATTTTGAAAGCACACTGGAACATATCTGCCACACTTTGTACGTGCTTTGTGCGGAAGCAGGCTATTTGAAGTCCTTCTCAAGCTCCTCCTTGCGGGGCTGTTAAAGTAACAGGGCCACAAAAAATGCTCCGGGAAAATAGCCACCTACTCTATTCTGAAAGCACATTGGAACACTTCTGTCACACTTCACCAAGGTGAAATGTTTCTCAAACCAAATTCCAAAGCCCAACCTAGGCTTTCCTAGCCCGTCTTTCTATTAAACAAACATAGGTCCTTATAAAGATGTTTCCAAAAATAAAAACAAAATGTTTCTTGTTCAGCACTTCCTAAAATCACCCCTAAAAATCAATGCCTAAAAGCCCTATTCAAAATCAACCGCTCCAGCTCTCAAACAGCAATAGACATAACTGTTCTCCCTTTCTGAAAGATTCCCAGTGACTTCTGAGGAGCTCCAGATGCAAATTCCTTAGATGGACCGCTGAATCTGGCTGGCTGAACTTGAACACCTTGATTACCCATGTTTCTTAAAAGTTTGAGAAGTTCAGACAATCCCGAAAACAGTGGAAATTATGGTTGTTCAGTGTTAACCACACATATTTGCCCAGTCTTACCCGACTCTTCATCAGAAGAAACTGCAGACTTTGAGAAGGAAGAGGTGAGAAATGGTGACAACAAAGAACCATACTAATAACTAATAACTTCAGCGCCATCAGGACCCGGAACTGACTGTCCTTATTTATGTCTCATTGAACAAGAGGGGGAAAAAGTACAAAAATTAAAATGTTCCTTCAGACACACAACAGCCTGCATCCTTCCAGCTGATAGCACTGTATACCTACTGTTAATGGCACCGGAAGTTTATTCCAGTGACAGTGTCAGTGCCCTGCAGGAGCCTCATTACAAGTATGGCAGTGCAGGTGAAAAGTGACAGTAAAGGAGTCACCCCCACATACCATACCACCACATTCCGATGCCTGAGGCTTTTCCTCTGCGTCACCTGCAGAAAATGGAGTAAATACTATCGGCTAAGGAATAATTCCTCCAAAGCCCATGAACAGGGACTAACACCCCCTTACTGCTACTCATAATTGTGTGGATTTGCTGCCAATGTGAGTGGCAGTAGTTGAGACTGAATATACAGAATTACCACTAGTAATTGCAGAAGATGTACTTTTTTAGATTCATGACCTTTGGATCTTATTTCCAAAGGTGACCTCTGCACTTCCAGGGGCGTGTGCAACACCGCAAATGATGCCCTGGCCAGTCCCCTTGTAAAATGTATTGCTGTAAACAGCACAAAGCAGAAAGGAATATGTCGATTCAATGAAAGGGAGAAAGAAAGCTGGTTCGAGCCGCAGTAATATAGAGAGTGCGGTAGTCCGGAGCATGGGAATAAGAAAAAGAGGTCAGCAGAGGCCACAAGACCATTGAGAGTGTGGTGTCCCCAATAAGCAATACATTAATAAGGTGTTGAGTGGATCCAAACACTGTACTCAGATTGAGCTAAGATGGTGTTCCATAGATAGGACACATCAGAAGAATAAAAATTGTAATTGGCCTGTCTATCCTGATGAAGGCTATTGAAAAAAACGAGTTTGCTCGCACAAGACTAGAACACAGTGTATCAACGTTTATTGGTGAAAAACGGTTATTTTCAGATGACTAGGAATCAATTTAAATGATGTTGCCAAATGAACTAGTACATCATGTATGATTTAATACTGTTTGATTGTATGTCATTGTTGGTTATCCCCATGTAATTGCTTTAAGAGTTCTTAGATTGAAAAAACAATTTTTGCTAATACAGATATGTAAGTTATTTAATGTGTTTAGTGAAATTATGGTTGTGGGATCGATCTCTGTAGGTGCGCTAGTTACCACTCTTGCAATGTTAGTTTATGATCAAAACTTATAGAGAGAACAGTTGGTGGTAGCGAGAAAACCAACTCCCTCAAACTTCCCACACAGTTCGCAAACAGTTAAACACAAGGATTTTGATTCGAGAGGGTATCTCATGCTTAAAAGCAGGCATTTAGGAAAGTCCATCAATATTCAATAATGTAGCAGTCCGCAGAATCCAGTAATGGGATATATGATATTTATTCTTCAATGGTTAAAACAGCCCACACGTGTTTTGACCCCTGGTCGTTGTCAAGGCTGTGAGAGTATTGGCATAACCAAAGATGATTGTACACGAGTATTAATAGTACCAGTTAGTCAATACCAAGTGGCGTTACATGTTGAGCCATGGCGAAAATAGAATACAGTTAAAAAAAATATCTTCAATATTATGTTGATAAAACCATACCATGTTGTGTCACACGTCAGGTAATGACAGTAGGAGTCAATAGGCTTCCACTACCTGTCTATGCCCTAACATATATCACACAAGATAGACAGTAGTTGTTTAGTTAAAACAATTTATTCCTGGATCTAAGTCCCTATTGCTAGCTCTCTGGCCCTGTGTGTGAATATCTCATGCACCCGTAGTGCGGTACAAACATCCCTGGTTGGCGATGATGTGCCACCTACTAAAGGTGTAGAGATCCTTGCCCTCCACTCTCTCACTGCTTTCCTCAATCTAAGTGATTAGATGCCCATTTCATGGAGGTCGGTTTTCTTTTTAATGTTACTGCCCCCAGTCTATGTGTCTTATAGTTAAACCTGTTTTGACCAAATGGTCAGAAAACAACATAAAAAGGTTTTATATCGTTCAGTAAGTTCAGCTTGTACTGTTAGATAAAGTTAAAATAAAGTGATGTTTTGATTATTCGAGCCTTCTCCTCAAACGTATGTAGGGTCTCGGAGTTGTGGTCATCAGCCCTACAACACTTTAAATTTGTCAACCGGTTTCAGCGGTACTAATAACTAGCCGTCTTCTTCAGGGCGGAGAATCTTGCATTCTCAATAACAACATGATTTCTTCAAAGGTCCCCACTTCTTGGAGGGTTGGAGAGATTCTTCGGGTTACCCACGGGCATTTCTGCTTGTGTCCCGATCCCTGTGATTTCACTTTCTGGTGGATGTGGTTGTCTTGCAGGTTACACCTATGTCACTTGGTGACTTCCTGCGTGGACAACCTGTAGGGATGGGGATCCCTCGTTTCAGGCAATGTTGATCCTTAGTCTAGGTGCTGGGTGCTCAAACGCGTCCAGTCCTGCTTTTGGGTATTGCTTCGTGTGCTAGGTTCTCTCTCTCAATGGGCTTCCTCTAGTAGGCGGCACATCATCGCCTACCAGGGATGGTTGTACTACACTACGGGTGCATGAGATATTCACACAGAGGGCCAGAGAGCTACCAATAGGGACTTAGATCCAGGAATAAATTGTTATAACTAAACAACACTGCGTGTCACACGTCAGGCCAGGGTTGGAACAGTGGGGTCAAATGTAGCCAGAGAGAGGAACAAAAATAAAACCCCAATAAGAATTCAAATTGAAAAGTTAGAAGAAGGGAAAAACACAATAAGGTCACAAGTAATTTGAAATCATTCCGTATTCTTAATATTACAGTTTCCCATAAACCCATATAAAACATCATAATGCATACTGTGTGCTCCTTGTGTAAGTGCAACAAAATGTAGGACTCTAAGTACGTATTGTATTACTAAAGGTTAATACCAATTCATTGGCTTCCCGACATTGTGAGACCGTGCAGCCGCACCCACCAATAACTCGTTGTGCACTAAATTGGTTTCCCTTAAAAATTTTTGTTAACTTAACGATAAGATAGTGGCAATTTGACTGGGGTGAGTCTTACCAGATATTAGTAATATCATTTTTCTTGAGTCTCACTCATCATTTTTCACTTCTAACAGCTTTCTCATTCACATCCCATAAGAATACCAGTCAAATTGTCACTCAGGACGCAATTCGTCCGTATACAGATGCCACCAAGAATCGTTTTGACTGCGTGTCTGGCTCAATCTGCCTCGTTCCAGGACCCTGCCTCAATGCTCTTTGGGCGCTGCTCGTCAATCAGGGATCGGCTTTGTACAGATCTGCGGAGGAGTCTCTCATCACTTCTACAGGGTTGCCCCGAACACCTTCTGATCCCGGCTCGACAGCTTCGTCCTCGACTCGTTTTTGCCTTCTTCAAACTTAACGTATACGATGGAGCATAAGTGGGAGGGTCCCTGTTCAGGCGCCATATTTGCTAGGCCATAAAGACCGCATATGGAAACTAAGGTACAATAACCATATACTTCAGTGACACGACAGACACAAGGTTCGATTTCCAAACAAGTCTGGTTTATTTCAGAGTATCTCAGTCGGCCGACTGCGTCTCAACATCTCGCAAAGTGTGTTCCCAGACCTCATGAGACGCAAGAGAGTGAGCAATGCTCAAGCAGTAATATATATATATTACATATAATCTTTATGAAGGCAATTCGATCCGCCCATAAACGTGTCATTCAGGCTAGGGTTCGGTGATCGACAGTCATGACAATTATGACACGTTATGACAAGTCTTCATTCAGCTCTTTCACCCCTTTTATAAATTGGAATGAATACAGCCATTCTCTACGACTGAGGCAGAATTTGAGTGGGCAATATGTTGTTAAAATGTACATATAAAACGCTCACCCAGAAGGCCAGATCCATCTTAAGAACAGCGTTACTCAGCCCATTATGGCGCTTGCGGCAGAACTTGATGCTCTTTTGATCAATTTCTCGATATCATCTATGTCAAAGACAAGAGACCATTTATACACTGCAATAACTACAGAAGGAGATAGGGCCGGGACACAATATAGGGAACCGATGTGACAGGCCCAGGCTTCTTCAGACATAGCGTTAGTTTGTAAATTCTCCTGGGTTGCTGTTAAGTTATTTATCAATGAACAAAAATTTTGCAAATTATTTAACACAATGGTCTGGAGCATAGTTTCACCCAATCTTTGTTTTCAATTGTATTTGCGCACTCTCCGACAATTTTTATAGGATTGCGGAACTATCCTAACCTTCCTAGTATATTCACTCTCTATTAAACAGGAGTGTCTTAACTGTGTCAAGGTAAGCCTTAGGGCTTGCTTTTTTAATTGAATTTCCATATCGAAAGTTCTTCCTTGATAGTTTTGGCTTTAAGGTTGGTTAGTTTAGCAACCCTTACATATGTATATAAAAATGATGCAAAGGTCGAGGGAGAAATTATTATGGATTTCTCTTCGGAAAGAGCTGCTTTTACTTTTTGGAAAAATCTATACTTCTTTCCTATCTTTTTCGTGATTCAATGGCCCTTGATATGTGCTGTGAGTTTAACACATTTTCGTAATTTGGAAACAATAGGCTTGATCTTGAATATTGCACATATCGGGGTATGATCACTAGTTGTTTTCGCTATTATATTTAGTGATTCACAGCGATAAAACAGCAAAGCACTTAACACTAAATAGTCAAAGAATGAATAGGCAAAATTCCTGGTCCAGGAGGGTTTGGCTAGGATATTGCCCACTACATTACCATTTGCCACCGTCAAAGACCTTCAATTTTTCCTCGTTTCTAAGGTTCATCCTGACCCCATATTTCCCTGAGTTCCTTGCTGTAATTAGATTCCTACAGTCGGAATTTAGTTCCCCAGCCAGGATTAACTTGGTCCCCTACAATTCAACCCTAATTGTTTCAAATATATCTCATACATGCAGCAGAAAGGTGTCCAAATCGAAACTCGAGGGTCTCCAATAAGTATACATTAGAAACAATGAGTCATGTGTTGCCATCCCTTTCAAAACCAATCTCACTGCCACTAAACCATATATCGAATTCGAAATGGTTTTGAATGATTTAAATATGGTAGTTTTAACCACAATTAATGATCCTTTTGAAGCCCGACCCCCTTGGCTAGGGAACGCCATCTCTTGGATAGACATGAACCAATCTAGTTGAACTGGTTCCATAAGCCATGTTTCTTCTAAAAGAATAATATAGCTTTCCATAATCAGGCTTGTCACACAATTAATATTCATCAAGCTATTGTGACCCCTCGTGTTCCAGATCAAAATCCTTAACTTGTCATCATCGAGGATAGGGCTGAAGGCTAATACCTCTTTCTCTCAGATTTATATAATTTGCTGATAGGCTCCCTGGTAGCCATCGCCAATAACTAGCATCCTCTACTGGTTTTGTTATCAACAGAGCTGCAATCTGAACTGTGCGATTGCTTTCTAGTAAATTCTCACAGATGGCCCTCAGTAATTCACCCTGCCATGTTTTTCTAGCAAGATCATCATTCTTTTGCAGGATTACACACACTATTCATTATGCAAGGAACCAAATCTTAGCCCATTATTCTTAGCGAGTCTATTTCAGCTAGTATAATTCTTTTGTCACAATTTTGGATGCAAACGTAACTAAGTCAGTTCTCTCATCATTCATGAAGAAAACTCTCTAAATGCCTTTAGAGCTTAGGAGCCGAAGACAGGGCATCTCATGAATGGTCTGTTCAATGTAACTGCTCACTCTGGTTCTATTGATAATTCAAGAAGGAATTTATAGGGAGTGGACTGTTCCAAAAAAACCTTGTACGTGTTTTCTAAATTCAAAACTGATTGATTTTATAGTGCAATGTTGGACTAGAATTACAGTCACTTGAAAGATTGCCCAATCAATTCAGTTGTTTGCCAGTCCCACGAAGGACAAAAGCATGGCCACCTTGAGGTTTTTCCAGGATGGCACTTGTGAAGTCACTTGGGACTGAAGCAGGATGGCTGGAGGGTACAGCAGTTATGTGCCAGGAAAAATTCCTTCGAGGTGGATGACTGCCGATTATAACCGGGCATTTTCGTTTGGTTTTGCACTAACCTTGATTGAAATATTGGATACGGATTTGGTCCTGACACCAACATGGTAGTGTTTATGAGGCCAAGCCCCACTGGAGCCTCAGAACAGGTTAGGGCCTTTCGTATGCACCCCATAGGATGCTTGGGGAGCCCTATCACTAAAGGTACTTGGTGAATGATGAGCGAACAGACCTAGTTAAACTGACGTTTCCATCTAAAATTGTTGCAAAAATGTCCCCTGTCCAACAGCCTGCCTGTAAACTGGAGCACTAGAGCACTTCTGCCACACCTTTCACGGAAGTGGGCTATATGAAGTTCTATCAAGCTACTCCTAACGGGCTGTTAAAGTAACAGGTCCACAAAAATTCTACGGGAAAACAGCCACCTCCTGTATTCTTAAAGCACACTGCAACACTTCCACCACACTTTGCATGCTGTAAGGGAGCAGAAGACAGACCTGTACACAAGGGTGGCATGATTTTGGATAAAGACTTTTTATGTTAGAAAAATACCTCTCGGTCATCAAGGAAGAGAGAATAGCAGTAAGAGAACTGAACTAAGACAAATCTATCACGATAAAACCAGCAGATAAAGGGGGTGGCATTGTCGTCATGGACACCTTAAAATACAGCAGTGAATGTCTACGTTTACTTGCGGACAGAGAGGCCTACAAAAAAACTTGACAAGACCCTACCAAAAGAATTAAGGACAAATTCATTAGTCTGACTAAACATGCGGAGGACAAAGGATGGATCTGCGATGAGGAATGTCATTTTCTGAACAAAGCACACCCTTGGACACCCGCTTTTTATATCTTACCCAAGAACCATAAGCATGCAACAAAACCGCCGGGAAGACCAATTCTTTCAGCGTGTAATTCATTACTAGAACCACTCTCTCTATATACTGATCATTTTCTAAAACCATTTGTAGGCAAAATGAACTCCTACATCAAGGACACAACAGACATAATACAGATCCTGAAGGAAGTGCCATTACCAGACAACTGCATTTTAGCAACGATGGACATGGAGGCTTTGTACACCTCAATCCCCCAATGAGAGGGACTAGAAGCCCTGCAGATCTGCCTCGACAAAAGAACAGACACTAACACCACCCAACTAACTTCATCTTAGAATGTGTAAGGCTAGCAATGTCCGAGAACTTCTTCCTCTTTCAAGAACAAATCTGGCAACAAACTAAGGGAGTAAGTATGTGGGCAACTTTTGCCCCTGATGTTGCCAACCTATACATGGCACAATATGAAGAAAATTACCTCACTTCAAGCACAAATCCATACAAGGACAACATTGCACTTTGGCATCGCTACATAGATGATGTTCTACTCATTTGTACAGGTTCAAAAGAAGACCTAGAAACCTTCAGCCTATGGCTCAATGACCGGAATGGACACATCTGATTTACCATACAGTGAGATTACCACACAGTGGATTTTCTAGACCTTCACATTTACAGTTCAGGTAACACCATAAAAACCGAGCTGTTCTGAACACCGACCGACAGAAACTCTTTGCTGCATTTTACGAGATATCACTCGCAATGACTGAAGTACAATTTGCCCTATCGACAATTTCTCAGGATTCGAAGAAACTGCTCTGAAACAGAAAAATATGAACATCATGTCAATGATCTGCAACACAGGCGATACCCTAAAAAGTCAATCCAACATGCTTGCAAAAGAGCGGCGAATACAGACTGTGAAATATGTCCAACACCCAAGACCAAATCACCTCTGGACCGGATCGTCTGTGTCACAACATAGAGCCCTCTCGGCAACCTGACGAAAAGCACCATTAACAAAAACTGGCACTTGATAAAAAACAAGGGCACTCTGGAAAAAAACAGTCTTTGCGTTCAAATAGAACAAACATCTAAGGGACACTTTACTTCATACTTACATTGAACCAAGGAAAGAACAAAACACGCTGTGGAATTGGCCTCCTGTGATAGAGCACTACAGATGTGGACAATGCATCGCGTGTCCTTTCACGCACCCCACCAAAACATTCATCCACAATAACTTTCGATGGATGTTGAAGACACATGCCAACTGCAATAGTAAAAATGTCATTTACATCATCAAGTGCCCGTGCAACCTCCTTTACATTGGAAAAACCATCAGACCAGTCAAACAAAGGATCGCGGAAAATTGATCTTGTATCAAGAATAAAGTACCGGATAAATCTCTGGTCGATCAATATAACAAAATGGGACACTCGAACGAAGACATTGTGTGGTCAAAAGTCCAACAGCTTACCCCGCAGAAAAGAGGGGGCGATATAAACAAGACATTGACACAACTGGAACAACTTTGGGTACACAGACTCAACATAGTAAAGAAGGGTCTCAACATCACTGTGGAATGGAAACACTTCTGGCACTAGATCCATGAAAACAGCGAGATCAGTGCTTCTCTTGAACACTGTGTCGTATCAGCTGTTGTGCCCTTTCTGTCCCTGCCCTTTGGGGGCACAAATATGCACCCCATATAAATCGACAGCCAAAATTATCTGCAAAATCCTGGGGTATGCCCCCACAATATCAGCTATGAATGTTAAATTGACCTGCATCCAGTAGATGTTTTGTACTATATGTTCAGTATAGTCTTACTTTCACTGCTCAAAGCCTTTTGGGACATAAGTTGTTTTAGTATGACTTTAACATTAAGGTCCTCTGATTGGGTACTAGCATTTAAGCATTCGGAGAGGTATCCACTAGCTGTAACCTTTTTGTCACATCTATGACTCACCATGAATTGTATCTGACAAAATATATGTTTTGACTTTACTATTAAAATTCCTCTGATTGGGTACTAGCATTTAAGCATCCGGAGAGGTACCCACTAGCTGTAACCTTTTTGTCACATCTATGAATCACCATGAATTGTATCTGACAATATCTATGTTTTTTGTCTCAGTCTATGAACTAATAACATCACTCAGTCTTTCTTTAGACACGTCTGAAATTGAAAAAGCCCACCCGGGGAAACCTACAAAATATGGCTTGGAAAGTGTGTTATAATGTTTTCACTGTGAATATGTAGGAATGTTTCTGGGATACCACAGAATCTTTAGGATGTACCACCCACAACTGCCGATATGCTGCTGATGAGTGAATGATCTGGGCCTTTGCCTAAATGTTCCAGCACAGAACACACTCAGCTCTATGTTTTTTCCATTTTCTTTC
Organism: Ambystoma mexicanum; assembly: GCF_040938575.1. Classification (NCBI taxonomy): domain Eukaryota; kingdom Metazoa; phylum Chordata; class Amphibia; order Caudata; family Ambystomatidae; genus Ambystoma; species Ambystoma mexicanum. Next base: position 1,227,326,557 of record NC_090922.1, read on the forward strand.
ATGTGAGCCGTGCCATCCACATAGACACCAGCGCTCGGCTGGGTTACTCTGCCGCATGGCTTTTCACGATTAACCCTGTCAGGCATACAAGCATTTCACGCGATACATTACCATTGGCCATCTCCATGACGACCAGTTGTTTTACCAGAAGTCAGTAAACCCAAAATGGCTGCCGGCCTGTAAATAAAGCAACCGTTGCCCTGGCAACGCTGTACGACGATCAAGTAATTTCGTCCGTGCTGGTATGCGGCGCGCATGACTCAGCAGCAGCGTCCAACCTCTCGCACACGGATCCAGTAATCCCAAGCAAGTTCCCAATCGTAACTCAGCGCACGTAGATCCCACACTTGCTTATAGAACTGGGATCACCTGTTGATTTTCCAACACAGAGTGCATCATGATAATCGGATAGGAGCACCTTTCTAGTCATGCTCGTCTCCTCTCCCACATGGAATAACAGGCACTTTGGGCTAATAGGCAGCACAGGGGTCCCTTCTTGCGGTGCGCGCATGCATGCACCGGAGGCATCACTTGGTCACCTCGATAATACGATAATATTACAAACAGAACGCGACATTTTTTCAGGCACAGACCGTGCCCGAGTATTCCTCTCTCATGCTTGCTCAGTTATGATACACCAGGCGTTTAATCTGATTGCCACACCACAGAGGAGGCTGTTCTGACAGATACCTCCCCTCTCCCATTTCTTTTAGTGCCACTGGGAGCAATCTCCACCATGCTCCCGGACCCCACGGCACCCATCCATTGGATATGCACCAGAAACAAGTGTGCAATCCATACCTACTTAGATGCTTTCTGAATGCGCCTGCATTGACCAGGAACACCTCTCCTAATACGGAAATGGGGGATAGAAAAGGTAAATGGTTTGTTTGCTCTTTACCTCAGAGACCCAAACGGTCTTGCACAATATTAGAGTCTCGGGCACACATCCCCAGTCCTAATTGAGGGCTTTTACATTCTTGTCTTTTCTCAAGGCAATTGGATTGACTGACAACCATCCAGAAACTAGTGTTTGCATTTCTCCTGCAATCGAAGCAGGGGCACGGCCTATGAGCCCTCTACCGTAGCAGAGCCCTGCACACGGTAAGCCTAGTGATATGTGACCACACTATCACTAGTTAATCTTATTAATAGCATTCATAGCTTTATCGTACTAAGCAATTATTCTATGAGTTAACACACATCTTGAACCACCCTACTTATTTGTCATTTTTCTTACAGAGACTATCAGGACACTTGTCTACACCAATACATTCCCACCGTCCTGATGAAGGCCATCACATTGCAAGCTCCAATTATGAGCTTTCTTTTGGCCGAAACACCATAGTGTCGATGACTTCTCTACCATCTCAGTGTCCACCATCTACATTGATATTTGTTAACTGTAAATTATGTATTGTGCCTACATGTTATTTGTAAATTAAGTCCTGTCGTTTTACCAAAAAAAAGGAAAAACATGTTCCATGTCCAACATATCCAGTCAATTTGACTGGACTGTATGTATGTATTTTATTTACAAAATTTAGTGTCTCTGATTATATATCCTGTACTATGACAAATTGATGTGCATTAAAAACCTTGGGGGCAAAAACCCTTTTGACCCTCAGGAAAAACTAAAAATTAAAGAATTTTTTAGCTATCAAAGTGTGTGTAATCTCTCACCCTGATCCCTTTATAAAGATCCTTCGACATTCTCTTTGGCCTTACACCCATCCTTATCGCTTTTTCGCCTATATAAATCCCAATCCTTTTCCCTATGTTTTCAGCTTCCTGCTCCTTGGGCCCATGTTTGTATTCTCAGTATTCTTTGCATCTCCCTGCGGGGCTGCTGAGACACTCTTTCTTCCCCAGATTGTTCTCGTGCTTCGATCTAAACTATACTTCTTTTCAATAGATGATCTATCTCGTCATCTTTTAGTCCCCTACTTCTGTTCATCTCTTCTTCCCTTCTCCTCATCCCTCTCAACTCTTCTTCCTCTTTCCTGCTTTGCAACCTGCATACTTTCAATCTCTGTATTTCTATCTCCTCTCATTTCTACCTTTAAGTCTCTCCTGTCTTTCATTGCCTCATACCTTCTTCATTCCCCTTTTCGCTTCCTCTCTTTTCCTTCCTTGTTTTCCCGCTCTTCCCTTTCTCGAACCCCATCAATGCCTTTAACGTCCAGTTTAAGTAATATCTGTCCTCCCACACATTCATTTTGTACTATCAATACTCCCTTAGTCTTGTCCTTCACTTCCCTTTGTCTCTCTACTTCTTCTTCTATCTCCATCTGTCTATCCTGCCTGTCCTTTCCCTCATGTCTATCCTTTCTCTCATCACGCTGTTTGCTTTCATTGTGTGTTGTCATATAATTACGTTCTCTGCTTTTTCTTTCTTCCATATTGTCCTCGTTGTTATAAGTGGGGGGCTCGTATGTTGGATTAACATACCCCGTCGCTTCTTTTGATTCCTTTAAAGGATAACATTCATGCTCCTCAGTATTTGGGCTCTTGTTGTCAGAAGTGGAAAGAGGAGCCGAAGGCGTTACATCCTCCTCCATTTGCTGATTAAGCATTCACTCCTTCTCTGGCGGATCTTCCTTCTCACTCTGATACATTTTCTACAACTCTAAAACTGACAACCTTTTCTATAACTTTTCCCTCATATGTAGCATGCAAATGTGTTGTCATATGTCACAATACTGTTTTGACAACAGACACTCTTGAGGCCACGGCATAAGTGTTTTATTAGTTGTGCCTCTGACCCATTCCGCGTGGTACTGCCTTATCTTGGGTGTATATCTTGGCAGTGTCCTGCATAGGTGTAAGAAAGATATGTCCCCCATGATGACAAGTCGATCTGGACTGTCAATACTTACCAGACCTTTTATTAGTTTATTTATTTAATGAAGTATAACACACTGATTAATTTGAGCAGGCACCATCAATCGCCGATTATTACCAAAACACAGTTTTTTAAACCACTTTAAAAATCTATGCAATGATGTTCTTTTTGTTCCTTCATTTACACTTTTCTTTTTTTTTTTAAATTCTTTTTTATTAGGCAGCGTGGCAGCAAAACAACAGGCGAACAGCGCCCAGCAGGTACAGACTGACAATACAAATCATGATACAGTCATACGGATATTGCACATTAAATGGTTCAAAAACAGAATTACAGACGGCATGCGGGGAGGGGAGACTGATCAAAATAATATGGGAGGAGCTCTCAGACTAGTGAGAAAGAGCAGGTGGAGGGGAAGCAACCGGAGTCATATCAAGGTCGGACAAGTAGGAGCGGAACCTAAGCCAGATCTCCCTAGGCCTGGAGTGGGTAGGTTGCATGTGAGACCAAGTTTCCTCGGAGTCAGAGGCCCAAGTAACCGCCTTTAACCATTGGGCATGTGTGGGGGGAAAGGGGCAAAGCCAGCAGAGCAGGATGGACCGAACCGCTAAGAGCATGCAGAGGCCAGTCAGTTTTTTGGAGTTACGAGGGAGACCAGGGAGGTCATGGAAGAGACACAATGCTGGGGAAGGATCAATGGGGTGATCAAGCATAGCAGATACCGTCGAGCAAACCGCTCCCCAGAACTGTGAAAGGCGGGGGCAGGACCAGATCATGTGGATGTAGTCCGCGTCATCATGCCCGCATCGAGGGCAACTAGATGGATGCTCACTGGACATGCAATGCAATCTGACCGGAGTATAGTGGAACCTATGCAGCACTTTTAACTGGATGAGTTTAAATCGGGAATTAAAGGACACCCGGTGAGTGCGGTCACACATATGTGCCCAGCGGTCGTCTGACATTTCCACCCCCAGGTCCCTCTGCCAAGACCCCCTGAGTTTAGAAAATTCTGGGGAGGATCTGGACTGCAGCATGGAGTATAACCTGGAGATTTTACCTTTCATGGGTGAGGGAGAAGTGAGTTCCTCAATGGCCGGGTCGTCTGGTGGTAACGCAGGGAATGTTGGATAATTACGCTTAAGGGTCTTACGGAGAGACGCGTATTGAAGCCAGACCCTCCGGTCACTCCTCAAGGGTAGGGGAAGATCAGTCCACTCGATGAATATGCCCTGGTCAAACACGTCCCGCAACAGCTCATAACCTGCCTCGGCCCAGCGACGAGCAGTAAGTGGTGTGACCTGGGGGACCCCCGGGAGAAAGTTCCAGAGGGGAAGGTTGCCGTGGAAGGCACGGGCTATTCCAAGCAGCTTCCATGTTTTGGCTAATGCAAGGGATGTGCAGGCAACCGGACTCTGTGAATCCAGTACCTGAGGAGCGGGTTGTATAACCAAAGAGCGGATTTCGCGATCACTGACCGCAAGTTTCTCGAGCCGGACATGGGGGGGGGGTCAGTTGTATTAAACCAATGGGAGATATATTGAATCTGGGATACTAGCCAATATTTGAGAAAGTCAGGGGCACCAAAGCCCCCCCCGGCCATGGGGGTGGACAAGGTCTCATACCTAAGCCGGACCGCTCCCGAGTGCCAAAGGAAGGAGTTAATTGTACGAGTCAAGTCGCGAAAAAAGTCCGCGCCTGGCCACAAGGGTACGTTGGCAAACTTGTAAAGCAGCTGAGGTAACACCACCATTTTCAATAGACCCATTCTGCCCGCGAGAGAAATCGGGAGCTTGTCCCAGGCTGAAACCTTAACGGTCAGGAGTGTAAGGTATTTCCGGAAGTTCTCTTCGAAGGTTAGTGCCTGTTGGCGCGTTACTGCTATCCCCAGGTAAGTGAATGTGGATTGAGCCCATGTGAATCCCAGAGTGTCAGGGGGGGGAAGAGTGCATTCCGTGAGTGGGAAAAGGGTGGATTTCGAGCAATTCACCCTAAGGCCCGAGACCCGGCCAAAATAAATGACATCCTCCAGCACTGGAGGCAAGTTGAGGGATGGAGAGCGAATGAACAACAACGCATCATCCGCATACAGGGAAACTATGTCCGCCCTCCCGGCAGTTCGGAGGCCTCTGTGGGCATGGCGATGACGAAGCATGTCCGCAAAGGGCTCTATGGCAATTGCAAAAACCAAGGGAGAGAATGGGCACCCCTGCCTCGTCCCCCTGGCAATCCCAAAGGAAGGAGAGCAGTGGTCACCTGTACGGACCCTAGCCACGGGGGACGAATAAAGTAGCTTGACCCAAGTGAGAAAGGAGGGACCAAATTTACAGCTCTCGAGAACCCGCCAAAGGAATTGCCATGAAACCGAATCAAAGGCCTTTTGCATGTCCAGCGTAGCCGCTACCGCCTGAGTCTCTGGGCTAATCCTGTCAATTATATTAAATATACGCCTTAAGTTCAGGGAGGTGGACCGCCCCGGGACAAAGCCCGCTTGATCGGAATGAATGATGGACGGTAGGATGGGGGCCAACCTGAGAGCCAGGGCCTTTGCGTATATTTTGGCGTCGCAATTTATAAGGGAAAGCGGACGATACGATCCACAATGTGAGGGGGGTTTGCCAGCCTTCAGCAATACTGTAATCGTGGCCTCACGTAGTGAAGGGGGGAACACACCTGTCTCGACCGACTCCTCCCACACAGCCAACAGGTGGGGGAGGAGAAGTGACTTATAGGACTTGTAAAATTCGACTGGGATGCCATCGGAGCCGGGGGCTTTCCCCGAGGATAGGGAATCAATAGCGTCGGAGAGCTCTTCCAGTGTAAGTGGGGAGTCAAGAGAGCCCGCGGCCTCAGGGGATAAAGTTGACAAGGGAAGGGAACTGAGAAAGGAGTCGATTTCTTCCACTGATACTTCGTCCGAATTAGAGTATAGGGACTCGTAAAAATTAAAGAATTCCGTGTTGACGTCCCGGGAGGAGACAGCCAAAGAGCCGTCCAGTCTCCCAATCCCGAGAATGTGTGGGGAACCTGTCTCATGTCGGATCAACCTCGCGAGAAATCGACCAGGGCGCTCGCCCTCCCCGTATTTCCGCGCGATACCTGGGTTGTCCAGAAACCTCTGTTCACGATCAGCCAGGGAGCGAAATGTATCCAATTCCATCCCAATGGCCGCCAGGCTACCCGGAGAAGAGTGAAGTGAACATGCAGCCTCCAGGGTCGACAGTCTGGACTCACTCTCGGCTAGGCCTCTCCTAATTGATTTGAGGACTCCGTTTTCCTTGGAAATCGCAATCCCTCTAATATAGGCCTTGAAAGACTCCCATAGTGTGGCTATTGATGGTACCGAGCCTGCGTTTAACTCGAAGAACTCTTCAATAGAGTCCTCGAGCTCGGAATGAAACTCTGGATCAAGAAGGGCGAGGGGTTTCAGTTTCCAATAGCGGGACCGGCCAGGATCAGGGGCCCAACTCACGGTGATGGTCACTGGAGAGTGGTCGGACCAGGTTCTGGGTAAAATCATTAACTGTTTCACGTCTTTAACCAAGACATTGGAGATCACCCAGCGGTCAATTCGGGAGTATGAGTCGTGGACCGAAGAGTAAAATTAATAAATGCGAGAATCAGGGTAAAAGAACCTCCATGCGTCCACCATGGCTAAGCGGGGCAGAGATGATAATGCAGCATAGGCTGCCCTGGAGAGATGACGGGGCTTGGTCCCAGATCTATCAAGGGTTACATCGAAAATAGTATTAAAGTCCCCCCCCAGAGAATTGGAACAAGGGGGAAGCCATCTAGAAGGGACGTGACCTGTCTGTAGAACTCAGGGTCATCGAGGTTGGGGCCATAAATGTTCAGCAAAACCACTTCTTTCCCTTGAAGCGTGGCGTGTAACAGAACATACCTGCCCAGGGGGTCAATATGTGACGAGATGAGGGTGAACCGGAGACTCTTGTGAATAAGGGTCATGACCCCGCGACTTTGAGTAGAGAAGTCGGTAAAGAACCTATGGGGGCCCCAGGTTTTGGCGAAGCGCACGCATTGTTCCATGCGAGCATGTGTCTCCTGCAAAAAGAGAATCTTGGACCCGTGGCGCTCAGCCTGCAGCTGGAGCTGCCTCATCTTTCTATAGTTCCCCAACCCCCGAACATTCCAACTCATAAAGGTTAAGTCCCCCTCAGCCATAGATGTGGTAGTGGTGGAGTCAAAAAAGGTGCCCTAGACCGATGGGTAAGTGCTGCACCCCAGTCCGCCTTCGCTGCCAGTGCCAATTTTCTGATAATAAAACCCCAAACATGTCCCACCCCCACTCACATCCCCCTCCCAAACAGAGGAATGACAATCCCAAACCCCCTCAACCAAAACCAAACTAGAGGCATCAGCGCCTGGGGGCCTGTAGGCCGGGCTGGTCGCAGCGCTCCGGGCCGCAGCAGGACCAGTAGAGCTCAAGGTGCAACTACAAGCATTAAATGTAACTTAGACAGGGTGTCTTGCACTTAGCAGTATGGCACATCATTGAAATAAAAGGAGAAACTTGAACAAGTCGAATCCGGGAGAGAGGATCAATGCGGCACCGATGACGGGGAAGGGCCGGACCCGACCGCCCCCCGCAGGGCCCAAGGGGGGAAGCTGCAGAGCTGTGGACAAAAGAAGGAAGTCAACCTGGGAAGTGTTCGTCCATAAACTTGGAGGCCTCCTCCGGGATCGTGAAGAAGAACACCTGATTAGCATGTTCTATGCGCAGTTTGGCGGGGTAGAGCATGGCATATTTAATGGAGTGATCTCGCAGTCTCCGCTTCACAGCCTGGAAAGTCTTGCGTTCTCGTTGGACGGCAGTCGAGAAGTCGGGGTAAAGATGAATCCTCGCACCCCCCAATAAGAGCTCGCCCTTGACCCTTGCGGCTCTGAGTAGAGTATCACGGTCCCGGTAGTTCAGGACCCGGGCGATGATGGGACGAGGCGGAGCCCCGGGTCTGGGTTTAGCGGTAAGGGCACGGTGCGCCCGCTCAATAGCGAAGTGGGGGGAGAGCTTGGGCGAATCCAGGAGTGACATTAATGTGTGCTCAACGAAGTCCTCCATTGGCTCGTGTACTTCGTTCTCAGGGACCCCGATGATGCAAAGGTTATTGCGCCTCGAGCGGGATTCCAAGTCCTCGTTCTTCTTCTCCACCTCAAGGACTCGGCTCGAGAGAGCGACAACCTCGGAGCGCAGTGCACCCAGTGCATCCTCGGCGGAACCGACCCGTGTCTCGACCTCAGACACGCGGCTATCGGTCCTCTCGATGTGGGCTTTGATTGAGGATATTGTGCCGTTCATATCATCCAGTTTTGAGTGTAGGGCAGTGAAACCCTCCCTGATAAAGTCCATCATGCCCTGGGACTCAGGTGCCACTGCGGACGATGACGCCACAGGGGCCTGTTCAATGGAGTCCTCCGGGGATCTCACAGCTGCCTTCGCAAACATGTTGATGGAGCTCTGTTTCCTCGCGCCCCCCTTGGTCATTTTGACAATGATGATGGTTGAGTGGGGTGAAGGGGAGCCACCAGCTGCCCCGAGAGGGAGACGGGGGGGATCCCAGGCTGTGCAAGTCAATAAACCAGGTAGAGTGCGTAACAAGAAAGGGAAGCAGGGAATATCGTGGCCACGAGACTATGCCGGAGAAGTGGCGGCTGCAGGGCTCCAGCCCGATCAGGAAGGTGTGGAAAACAGCCAGAGATGGAAGAGTGGGGACCAGCGGTATTGACGGAACCCTTCTGCAGAGTATCACTCCGGGTGGAGCGGCAGGAGCCTCTAAAGCAATGAGGCGGGGAGAGGCCAGCACCCGGTGAACGATAGGGCCACACAGAACGAGGGATTCCAGCCAAGGTAGAAGCAATGTGGAGTTGGTGAAGGCCGAGTAGCCCCCCAGGGGGGGGGGGAGCAAGAGCTGGGCTTCAAAGCAGGAGAGCCAGGAAGGTCAGGGCTCACCAAGCGGGGCCGGTGGTCGTTGCTTGTGGGCCTCAGACACCCCTCACCGCAGAGAGGAGGACCCGCCAAAGAGGGGTGACCCCAGAGTCCCGAGGCAGGGTGGCGGCAGTTCAGGCATAAAAAGTCAGTGGAGCCTCCCCAGCACGCACCTGGAGGCTGCGCCGCCCCACCAACACAGCGCGTGCAAGCAGGGGGGGGAAGGTCCCCACGACCCCCCTGCTGGGTCCAAAGGAAAAAGGAAAGGAGTCTCCACGGCGACTCCCAAGCCGGGAAGAGGGATCAGTCCAGGCAATTCGCCAGGAATGGCGGGGGCAGCGCGCCCCAGGCCACCCGGCACCAGGGGGAACGAAAGCCCGCCCCCCCCCCAGCAGATCGCAGATGCTGGGAGGAATTCAGCAAGGCCCACAGGCGGACTCGTCCACCCCCCGCCGGGGCCGGCCGCGACCCACAAGATCACCCCAGGAGGGGGGGCGGCCAAGCGGAGTCCAAGGGGCCGCAGGAGGGCCGAGGCAGCGGCCGCAAGGTCGCCCCCGGAGGCAGCGAGACCCCCGCAGCACGTATCTGGGAGCCGCGCCGCTCCAGCAGCGCAGCGCGTGCTGTCGGGGGGAGAGGCTCCGGCGACCTCCCCACAGGCCGCGGAGATCCTCCGGAGAGGGCGAGGGGGGCCCAAGATGAAGTATGCAGCAGGGGTGGGGGGGAGCGGGCCAGCCGCGTCACAGGCCCGACGTCCCTCCAGGGACACGGGGGCAGCGCACCCCAGGCCGCACCGTCCCAGCAGAAGCAGCAGCCCGGCCGGCGGGTCACGATCCAGGTCCCCGTCGACCCCGCCGCCGGAAGGGACGAGGCACGCCGGCCCCCACCGATACCCGGCAGATGTGGGAAACAGCGCAGCAGGGCCCCAGGCGGGTACGACCTCCCTCCGCCGGAGCTGAGTTTTAGGTGCGCAGGAGCGCCACAGGCGGGGGGGATGGGTGCTGCGGAGTCGGGGAAAGCCCTTCCCGGCTCCGATTCGCTGCAGGATCGGGTCCGCAGGAGCCCCGAAGCCGTGGCAGTAGAATCGTGTGCCCGGTACACGACAGCAGATAAGAAAAGCGCCAAAAAACAGGGTTATGAAGTCCGCTCGCCACGGAGCTCACGCATCAGGCGGCCATCTTGCTCGGCGCACAACAGCGCCCCCCCATTTACACTTTTCTAATCAATTTTTGCTGTCTCGTTTTATTATTGATGTTTCAAGAATCTCATCTTTCTTTGTTTATTATCCTTCTTTGATTTTTACCCTCCTGATTGACGTCACTTACTTGTAGTGTATTGTTTATTCATTTATAAAGTGCACCGGGCAGTCAGGATTCTGGGCGCTTGTAAGAATTTGGTTACAGTACAGAGAAGTAAAAATATGCAAGAAAGAAGCAATATACATGAGGAAATAATATACATGATAAGGGAATACAGAGATAATTTACAATTTACAATAAAGTATGAATATACAGAGTAGTACAGTGATATACATTTATACAGATCATGGATGACGGCGTCACACATCATAGGAGTGTAGCCATTGTTTGATGCTAGTTTTGAATGAATGAGGGGAAGGTGATGCTCTTGGGGGATCCCGTATTGAGTTCCAAAGTTGTGCTGACAGTACTGGAAAGCAGAACCTCACGTTTTTTTATGTTTAAAGTTAGGGATCTGATACTATTGGAGTGTGCCTTTCTAATAGGGCGTTCAGAGTATGTTTAGTGAATCTCTTTGTCAGGTAAATAGTGCTTTGTTATTGATGCATTTATATGTCAGATTTAGTGTTTTAAGCTTAATTCTGTCTTTAATAGATAGCCAGTTAGTAGATCGGCTTTGGTCAGAAATGTGTTGACCTTTGGGGATGCCTAAAACAGTTCTCAAGGCATTGTTTTGGAGGGTTTGGAGTTTTTTGGTATTGTATTTACTGGTTCCTAAGTAGAGTGCATTACAGTAATCCAGTTTGGATAGAATTAGTGCCTGGGCAATCATGGTACAGCTTTCAGTGGTCAGAAATGGTTAACATGCGTAAATTAATGTACACGTGTAGCTGGTTGCAGAGGCTGTGGCGTTTATTTGCTTTTTAAGGTTGAGGGCGGAGTCTAAGTGGAAACCTAGAGTTTTTACTTCTTTAGCGACTTTAATCCTAATGCCGTCAATAGTTATAGATTTGTAAAGGTGAGGGAGTTTGTTTAGTCTGGTGGTGGACCCAATGATAAGGAGTTCAGTTTTTTGTCATTAAAACATAGGCCATGGGTTGCCAACCAAGTTTGTATGATTCGATAACTTTTTGTTTATAAGAGCTACATCTTTCTTGTAGTCTCCCTGTATAGGGATAAGGATCTGGGTGTCATCAGCATAATTTGTATATGAGACACACAGATTATCCAGTATATCAAAGAGCAGCTTTGTAAAAATATTATACAAAGTAGGGGAGACACATGACCCCTGAGGTACACAGCAAGTGATTGGTACAGTGTCGGCTGATGAGGAAGATGAAGACTCTTATAGTTCTGTTGTCTACGAAAGAGTTTATCCAAGCGGTAGCTTCTTTGAAGAAATTGGCAGCCGATTGGAGGTTACTACATAATACTTTATGGTCAACCAGATCAAAAGCGGCGGACAGGTCTAGGAGAAGGAGAATGGATATTTCACCTTTGTCTTTTTAGTTATCCAATTGGTTTTTGAGATCGAGAAGGGCAGTCTCGGTTCTGTGTCTAGTCCTGAAGCCGGATTGTCGGGTGCCTAAGAGGTTATTGAACTCCAGATAGGGTTGAATCTGGAGATAGGTGGCTTTGTCTAAAATTTTAAGGAGAAACGGTACTGTCGTAATAGGCCTGTAGTTGGTCGGGATGCTAGGATCCAAGTTTTTGTTTTTTTAGGAGGGGTAGTTCCCAGGCATCCTTGAGGTTGGTGGGGATGGAGCAGGATTTAAAGGATGTATTGATGAAGGTGTCAACGAAAGGAGCTAGGTCCTTAGCCACTTATTTAATGATAGGTGCAGGGCAGGTATCTACAAGACACCAGGAAGGTTTGAGTGAGGCGATGATGATTTCAGTTTGTTTCAAAGATTGATATTGACCTAAATTTAAATTGGTTGTATTGTTTAATTTGGTTGTTAGCACGTTTTTGCAGGATGGCTTCTTGAGTGGCAAGAGCGATCTTGTGAAGGGTAGTTTTTTTGCCTGATATTTTGTTTTGGGGCATAGCAATTTTATTGCAAAGGGTGTTTTGTATGTTCGTGCACCAAATTTTATTTTTATTGCACAAGTCGATAGGTGCAATTCGGGATTCTAATTTATTTATTTATTGTGTTTTACAGTACAAAAATATACTTTTAACACAGAGCATTAACATCGTACATTATTTCATCATCGTTAAGACCATCATTTTAGAGATTTTTTTTTTTATTAGGAACATTGCAGAATATCGTTCAATCTATCATACTAAAATCACTCTAAAAATCCACCGCACAAGCCTTTAAGAACTCTAAAATATGAATGGACAAACTCAACTCATTACAATTTAAAATTCTTCTCCAAAGGTCTTCTTCTGTAGGCATAAAATTCAGAGGTAACATTTCGCAACGCAGAGACCACAAGGTCAGACACTGGACACACAAAAACCTCAGAGTCTCTATGTGTGTGTGACAGTGACGACACAGTCTCTGGTCCCGGGGAATATTGTTTCGCTGGCCCAGGGTTTCTTGTGTTAACACTAAAGTCAGCCTAAATCTCAGCATTTGGGACCTAAAGTGCTGTGAGGGCTGGTTTTTCAAGTATGGAGCAGGCGTATTGAAATCTTTAATTGTCTGGGAATGTCCGAAATGATCACCAAAACATTTGTGCTAGACTAGGGAATCTCTTAATTTGCACCACACGTGTCTAAACAATTTTGTCTTAGCCAGTTTTGGTGTAGGTCTCAATACATCTAAAGATATACCTATTTCATCCAATATTTTTGTACAACCAGAGGCCCAATCTACCAATACCTTGCAACCGCCTTTGCTCCATACTCGATTCAATCCCTCATAAATTGTGGCAGCCGGTGGGAACAACATACTTGAAAACAGCTGTAACTTCCCCTAGTCAATCATAGTTTGAATTAGCAGTTGTCGTAATTCATAAAGGATCCCCACTAATGGAGCTGACTGGGATAAATGAAGGAGCTCTCGCCAGATTAAACCCTCTAATTTAGCCCAATCCATTCATCTACTTCTGGTTTGAGCTCCATATATCAGTTTCGGGATCATTTGCTGTTTATATAATTTTAAAACCGGGAAAACCGAAAATCTCCCCAATTTTTGCGTTGAATAAACATAATTTAATGAGAGGACCAATAAAATTAACCTTAAGGTCTGCCACAAGCTCAGGCCCATCCAAATGGTCATAAATCGGTGAGCCTAAATACACAAACTTAGAGACCACCTCAAGGCTACCAGATTTTAGTGACCATGAAGTCATTTTGCATTTTTTTTTCACCTCCTTTTAGTACCAATACCTTTGATTTCACTGTATTTAGCGCCAAGTCCAAGCTTTCCATAAACTCTTCTGCTGCCATTAAGGCTCTTTGAAGGCCTATGGCCCTTAGGTGGCATAGTACAATGTCATCAGCGTGCAATAAGTATTATATCACCAAAGTTCCCAGTCTTGGTGGACTTGTTCTTACTTTTTCCAAGTGGCCCGCTATGCTCAATAAATAAAAGCAAAAAAGAAAAGGGGCCAACACACATCCCTGGCGTAAGCCCCTGTTAGTTTGGATCCATACCGAGTATCCACCAAAGGCATCCAGCCTAACCCTGATTCTTGCACCTGTATGCAGGGCTCCATTATGCCCACCAACGCAGGTGGACAGCCTTGTTCAGGCAACTTTTTCCAAAGCAATGCCCTATTTATATGATCAAAGGCCTTGTTGATATCCAAAAAGGCTACAAAAACAGATCCCGCTTGGGCTTTAGCTTGGTGTGCAAGTAAATCCAGAGTAAAACTATTTAGGGCATTTAGAGATGTTACTGTGAGCCCAACTACATTAGCTCCAGGCCCCACTATTTAGATAATCCTGGCTACGCCTCTGCCGTGCCCATGCCCTGGCGAAACCCCGCCTGATAAATATCCAGTGAGTTGGATTCAGATGCCCATTTTTGTAGTTCTTTAAGGAACGTTTTTGCAAATATTTTGTTTGAGGCGTCCAAAAGGTTATGAGCCTATAAAATGAAGGGGCCCACCTGTCTCCACCTTTGAAAATCAAAATTATGGTTGCAGCAGACCAAGTATCAGGGAACACTTCATTAACCAGGATACTGGAGAATAGATCTGATAGTACTTTAGGCCAGATATCCAGATTATCTTTGAAAGTCAGGTTAAAGAGGCCATCGTGCCCCAGGGCGTTAGAAGGCTTGCTCCTTTTTATCAGATAACTAATGTCCTCCAGATCCCTTTTGAGTGCCCCCGTCCACCTGGCCTGAAACCACACTAATGGACTGTTGTCCCCTGGTTTCACATACAATTGGGAGAAATGCTTCACCCAAGTTTCTTCTGAAATGGAGTGAGACTGTACGAAACATTCTCTCCCTTGAGGCTTTATTAACTGCCAGAATCTGCCTGTGTTATTCCCTGCCATACAAGCCATCATAATTTCTGCATCATTGATGTACAGTACAAATTGCGTCCCCTTCACCCAGTTTCTGTACTGCTGCCTTAACCCACGTACGTCCACGTTGTAATCAACTAGTGAGGCCTTCTTTAGCCTCCTGACTTCTCTATGCAGTTGTTTCTTACGAGTCTGTAGGCATGTGAGTCAAAGGCATGTGAGTGACCCCACTTGCCCACCCCTTCGTTTAGATTTCTGTCCATAGTTAAACTACCTATAACCTCCCGTATTATAACAGGGAAACCTACCGCAGAACCCAAAACAGCCCTCCTATCTTTAGAGAGGCTAGAAATCCTCCCAAGAAAGGCCTTAGCCATTTTTGGTGCCCATCTGACCTCCGAGTTTCTGGGGTTTATTTCCACTGTTAATTGCACGGCATTGTCCTTTTTCATAGGCAAAGCAATGCTGTACTCCAACAAGGAATGATCGCTCAAATTCCAACTATTCATTGCCATGAAGCCCCCCTCAATGCTAAATCCTGTGAAACAAATACATAATCTAAAGTTGTTTTCCAGGGCCCGTTGCGCCAAGTAAAACTCGGGGGAATATTCGGGATTCTAATTCTCTGAGCATAGAGAAGATTTTCCTAGAACTTGAGTTAGCTTTTTTGATTCTTTCATTAAAGGTTTTTTTTTCGTTTGTATGATTTCTTTTTTGTATCGGTCGGCGAGGGAGTGGAGACGATTTTTATTCTGAGTCGATGGGTTCTTTTTCCAGCTAGTCTCAGCCTGTCTTTTTTCTTTGCAGAGGGCTTTTAGGCGAGGGGTGAACCATGTGTTGAGGTGAGCCGGAGGTTTTTCTTTACTTAATTTCAGTGGAGTGATAATGTCTATAGCTGAGCTGATGGTGTTATTATACAGATAAACCAGTTCTGTAGGGTCGGTTGGGAGGTAGGTAGTGTTGGTGATAGGGTGGAACAATGGTAAGATTTTAGAGGCACAACATAACACAAGGAAAGACAATGGGGTTCATTTAAAGGCCTTGAGATTCATCCCCATGTAATAACTGACGTATGTTTCTGAACTAAAGAAATCTCATATGCCTGCATGTTGCAATACCCAAGGGTCAACAAAACCTAGTACCACAGTCTCTTAACAAATGTAGGACTGCATATGTATATAAAAAACACAATGTTAAAATAACACAATTTTATTAATGTCAATAAGACAATAGTTTTTTTTTTTAAACGTACATACAACAATTACATAAAACAATTATAAAAAAAAGTAGAAAAGCAACAATTCAATATTCATTGATAGTGCTAAAATGCTTTGTAAAGTGCAATTCCAACTTCCATGTATTTCAATTGATAAAAATGTTACAATTACAGATTTATATTCATAGAGAACTTCTTTAATACTGCTGTCAGGTATTCATAAGCGAATTCCTAATCTCAAGGGTTACTCGCTGACATCATTATTTTATTTTGGTTAGTGAATCCTACTGGTTATACCAATTAGGTTCTAGTATTGCGACTTTGCATAAGTTCAAAAAAGGCGGTTTACTTTACAGAGTAACCAAACCCAACATGTTTCATTCTGTCTTAACAATTCTAACTTTTGCGAAACATCTTCAGGGGAGCTTGACTAAGCAGATACAAAACTTGAAACGTCCTTTCTCGTCTTGAAAGGTTCTCAGGCACACAGATATTCTCGACCTCTAGGGATAACAACATGAAAAATACAGCCATTAGTCACGCTGTACTAGCACCAACCAATATAAATCGGATTGTTCAACCATTCATCGGTCAGGTAGAAGTGTCTTCTCTGTAGACAACCATCTGTTAAAGCAATACATACAATAAGTCGATCACTCTAAGTTAAAAAAAAATGTATAAAGCTGTAACACAACTCTATATAAAAAGAACTATTCCAAGGGTTTAATTTAGAACGGGATAGTGTCTTGTAAGGTATAATTTCGTTCTGGTACATCTATTTTACTTTTGTGCTTGCCAGCACTGCTCGATCATTTAACTGTTCTATGGGCCATTTAAATGCCTCCTTACAAACTAGTAAGGGTGCATGTTATTATAACTCGGGCACCTAGTGTTGATTGGTATGGCTAGATATCTACAAGAATGGCGCTCTTATTCTCTAATTCGCTCTACTGGGTATAATTAGTACAGGACTTACTCGGTTGTATAAGGTAGATGCTTGTTCTTTTGATAAGGATCTCAAATCCGTCACTCTGGATGGTTTTTGAACTGTTTCTTATAACCGCTGCATATACCGTGTCCCGTTAGTCTTCTATGGTGCTCGAGACTTCATAGTATGTCTGTGGCACACTGGAGATGTGGGAAGGGAAAGGGGAGGAAAACAGAACAACGTCGTGTCAGGCTGGCTTCTGTTCGGTATTATTCTATTTATTTCCGCTACAGCCCTTGTCCTAGTGCCATTCACCAATTACGATCTAATCTTTGGGTTGTGATGGGCATGGATGGCTGACAGCCGTCAAAGTTCTGGATAACCATCTACTTTCAATCGACCTACGCCGTGACTCAAATACGGCTTCTTAATTAACAAATGCCTTAGTTATGTTCTACAAAGGTGGCATTGTCCATACTTAAGAAAAAAAGATTGGATTAGATTCCATGGACGTTGCGAGCGACCTTACCTGTTGTTTGGATTCTTCTTTCCTTGTCGTACGTCTGACGTGCAAGTCGTCGTTGATCAGCTGACTTTTTGCGGCTTGTGTTAACTCTGTATTTAAAGCGGCAGTCCCGTTTATGATAAGTTGTGCGTGAGTGGCGCACATGATGCAAACTGCCCTATCATTATTAATCTTGATGCCTGACTCCGCGAGTATACGTTACCGTCGTATAACGGTTCCAATACTACTCTAAAAGATGTTGTCTTTATGTCGGTAGACATTGAGGTTAATGTTGATTGTAAGACGGTTATTACTATTTGCTACAGCCTTCTGCTCCCACTGCGAAGTCTATTAGTAATTAATATGAGACAACTCGATAACTCATGCTCCTGTTTGTTTATGTTCAGGCACTCTTACTATCCGTTGTAGTTAAAGACGTTTATAAATGTATGTGCCGAAAGTTTACGTATATATTTTTCAACCGTTATAAAGTGTATTTCCGCTTTCTGCATGGAATTATGTCTCTCTATAGAAATGTGGTTATACATATCTGTCTCTAGGAAAGATTCTGCTACTCAACTTGCTCATTGAGCCCTGAGTTAGCAGTGTCGCATAAGTAGATGAGCCATTGTTCTTAAGCAAATAATCTTCTACTCAAGGATTCACCATGTTGAAATGGTGGAATGTGCATCAAAACCGTCCACTTCAGGTCTTCGCTTGCGTGTTCTAACATCATAAAATGGTTTACTAGAGGTGCTAATAATACTTTGTTTTTAATGCAACTCCTATGTTCAGAAATTCTGATGTTGATTTTGTGCGTAGTCATCCCAATATAGACTTTGTGACACGGGCACCGGATTGCATATACTACATTTCTAGTATTGCAATTCGTGAAATCATGTTGTACCCACGGTCTCTCTAGTCCAAGTTCCACCTGGGTCCTTCTACTCGTTAAACTGCAATTAACGCAGTGGCCACATAGTGAGTGTCCTGTCAATCTGGGGAGACCCCAGTGTTCGCCTACGCTCCTTTGTGTTTGAGGAGCCTTGGTGACATCGTTCTTGGTTAACAAGTCTTTAAGGTTAGCACCTCTCTTAAATGCAGAGTGGTGATTTGAGAGGGCATTCTCCACCCGTTAAGATATGCCAATGTTTTTTGATCATCTTATTTATCTGATTAGAGATGGGGGTGAATGTACTTACAAAGACAATACCCTTCTTGTCTTGGGGCTTCTCACGATATTCAAGGAGTGCTTCTCGATTATTGTGTATCGACCTCTTTAGTGCCTTTTTCACTATTTTCTTTGGGTATTGTCTAGCATTCTATCTGGAACGAAATTTTTGAGCTTCAGATAAAAAAAATAGTTCTGGTTGAGCTGTTTTTCTTTAGGTGTAAAAATTGCCCTAGCCGGAGGTTTTCTCTGGTGTGGCGTGGATGGCAACTATCGAATACCAGAAGAGAGTTGCGGTCAGTAGCCTTGTGAAAAGGTTTTACGTGGAGGATGTTACGAACCGTGTCTACCCAGATGGTGACGTCTAAAAAGTTAATCTTCACATTACTTTGAGTATGGGTTAATTTTAGGAATTGGTTTTGACAGTTTATCCAATTCTTCTAACATCGCTTCCGTCCCTTCCCACACTATTAGGATGTCATCGATATAGCGTTGCCAGAAACCCAACTTAGAAAAGAAGGGATTTGTGGCGCTATAAATTGTCTGTAGCTTGAATGACTCCACATAGAGATTAGCACCTGATGGGGCTACAGAAGAGCCCATGGCTGTACCGTGAATCTGCTGGTACAATTGATTGTTGAAACTTAAATAATTTTCTGTTAGTGCCATCTCTGCACACCATAAGATAAAACTGTTTGATGTGGTGCCTTCTATCCTTTTGGAGACATATTTCTTCTAAGACACTCACGTTTCTACTTGCGGTATGCAAGTATACAATGATATAATATCTAGACTCACCAGGATGTTAGAGGCAGTTATGTTCTTTTTACATCTGGTTAGGGCTGGAAGAGCCGTAGGTTTAGTTACATTGGATTGGGGATGTCTTGGATGGTGAACAGGATCAGGTAGTGGTATGTCCATACGCAGGGTTCAGTGGCTGTGATGCATGAGATACAATTAATATCTGCGACCCTGTCCAAGGTACAACCTTTGGAATGAGCAGATCTACTGTTTCTGATAGTAAGGCCAGCTTCAGCAATGGTGTTTGCTAAGATGGTGGCATTAGTGTCTTTGGGGACATTAAGGCCCAAGTTGAAGTCCCTGAGTAAGATGATTTGGGTGCCAGGTTTAATGTTGGTGTTTAGAAGGGATGTTGTATCAACTTCAAATGTTCCTAGAGGGACAGGGGGTCTGTAGATCACATGAATTGTGATGGTGCATGAGGGCGATATCCCTAATTTGACTGAGAATAACTCAGCTGACGGGAATGTCATGGGTTCTATCTCTTTAATATTTAAGTCTGATTTACAGATGATTACCAGGCCACCTCCTTTAGTGGTTTCCCTGTCTCTTCTGAGGATAGTGAAATTGACGGGGACTGCTAGTGCCAAGGCAGATCCAGCTGCTTTGTGGAGCAATGTCTCTGTGACAACTAGGAAGTGTAGTTGGTTGCATGAGATTATGGCGGCAATTTGTGGGGCGTGGGCAACAAGGGACCTAGCGTTGATAAGCACTTCCTTAATTTTTTGAGTTCCCTTAGTTGTATTCTTAGTAGTGCCATTACTGGTAAGGACTGAAGTTTGAGGGGAGCTGGGTATGCTAGTCAATGATTTAGAGTTGAAGGAAATTTCAATTTTAGGTAGGTTATGTGAGAGCCGTTTGGGTGGTGGCTGAGTATGCACAATTGGATGGGCGGTTGGCGGCTTAGTCAGTCTGGAGCCTAGTCTATGGTTTCTCCATTTAGTGGAGCAAGGATGGTTAGGTTTGGGCTTGTTGGGAGAGCACAGGTTCTGTTGGGGTTCTACTAGTACTTGTACGTAGTTACTTCTAGAGCCATTTGTTTTTTGTCTGGGAATGAGAGGCGGTAGGAAGTATGTGGGTTTAATTAAGTCAGAAGGGGGTAGTGATTTTCTTATGGATGGGCGTCCTATTACAGGTAAATGCCATAGTGGTTAGGGCAAGGAGGGATGATAGGGTAAGGATGCAGATCGTGTGGGTGGAGGTCATAGTCATAGGGCAAGTCATAACTAGGATTGTTGTTTTTAAAAACCTAATGATCACCTTAATTTTTTACTATTGTGTTATATATCTCTTAATCTAAACACAATAAAAGCTCTATACTGACATATTTATAATCCCATACACGTGCACTTTTTGATTTTCTGCATACGCCTTCCTTTACTATCTCTAGCAAATGTATCTCACGTCCATTTTTACCCCATTTTGGAGTTTGGTACGCACTCTTCTTTTTAGCTTTGCCTCAAGAATCCTTAATACCCCTATTTGGAGTCTTTTCTTTTAGTGCATGCCCTTCTGCCCCTCTTGGAACCTGGGAAACAAGATAAATATTTCTCTTCTTTGTAAACCCCAAAAATACAGTTCCTTCAAAAAACATATATTTACAGTACAGTCCCTCCCCATATTTTTGCCACTTTCGATGTTCTATTAACGTCCGTGGCTCAGCTGGAGTCCCTCGGCATCACCTCTTCCACAATCGACCTATTCGCCTTCCGTCCGCGGGGCACCTGTGGGGCGAGACAGGAATTTTCTCAATGGGGCACCTGTCAACCGAATCTTTTCATACGTGTTTTGCACGCAAATCTCCATAGGAAGCTCTACGGGCTTCTGGCTAATGGTGAAAGCCATCAAGAGTGCGAGAGTCTAGATATGGGCCTAGGTTGGTTAGAGCAGAACCATCTGCACTGCTACCAAAATTTTCTCTAGCGCCTTGAAGCATCTCTTGTGCTATATGGAATTAACGATCTTGGACCCAAATAACCGGACAGACTCAAAGAATATGGCAAAGTACTACTTTATTATTAGCAGAAAATAAAGTAGGGCAATCAGGCGAACAACAAGCTACAGTCCACACACTCACACCCAAATTTGGTTATACAACATTTTTATACCTCAATCTGCATCATTTATGACGTCACCCTACGTGGCAAACTGTAAAACCTATGAAAGGGAGGGATTGGTTGAGGCAACATATATACCTATATATCAAGTAAGTATTAACAATATTACTGGATGCCCCTTATCTGGTGGGCACGCCTTGAACCACCTCTAAATACATATAATACTGATTATAGCAGAATAATGGCAGCGGATTAGTCTTTGCAACATTGTATAGCATGTTGCTAGATAGACCCAGTAATTTGTTGGCATGCTTTCCCAATCTTAGACTTTCAACTCGTTAGCAACACGTAAGCAAAATGGAACCCAGGTGCAGAGAGTAACGTCAGACTACTCCCCACTTTCCCAATCAGTCCATCATCACTCATCGGTCTGGCCCTAAGCCAAGGCTTCTCCTTTGTAGTTGGCCTTCCAGCCTGTTCTTGTCTATGGGACTTTTCATGAAGTGTAGGCATCCCTATCCTCGTCTGGAGCCTAATGAATAGCCCTTGTTTTTGACTTCGGAATCACGTGTGAGTAGACCACAAATGTGTCCATTTACACCTTTTATTCACTGCAACTTGATTTAATTGTGCTGGGTGTCATTACTTCTCTCAGCCTTTAGAGACTTTCTCACGCCATCTTGCATAGACTTTTCGCATCTTTGGGCAACTGACGGTTCATGACAGTCCGAGGTTATAATTGTGTTGGTACTGATCGGTATGATTGATGTATGTTGAAAACTAATATAGTCTCTCTTTAATTTGGAATAGTAGATTACTATGAACATGCTTTAAAAGACTGACACAGAGAATTGTTTCTCCTGAGAAAAGGATAGAAATCCTGAAACGCGTAGAGCTTTTCTGTTTTGGCACACCCATTTACTTGGAACAACTATGTATTTAATTGCACACAGTTGACACTATCTATGTAATGAATTTGAACGTTTATTTCTGAACCACTACCTTATTCTTTCAACGGTAAATAATAAATTGATAATTTGATCACTGTTTGTTTTGCAAATATTCGGGGTGCAGGGCACGCTATTGTTCCACAGACTGTGGACACCAATTTCTCTATTGTTACTGTACATCCTAGTGCCAAGGGTGTTTTTCTCCCCTGCACCCACCCACCACCATAACATTCTACATTACTTTAAACATCAGGTGTGCTCCTGTATTTTTAATAGTCCAATAGTTGGCCGTTGCAGATGTTTTCTTCCTTACTTGGGGCTCTATCACAAGTTGGGCAGTATCCCAGTCCTAAATGTGCCTGGATACCACCCAACGCTATTACCGCAACTGGGTCCGGTCCCAAGTTGCAGTGGGGAGGTAAATCCCATTCCCATAGGGTCCATTGGGTCCATTGGATTCAATGGGAATTTCTTGGCTCTATTAGTGCAGGCGCAATTAGTGCTGCGCTAATAGTGCCAGAAACGGGCGGAAAGGGGAGATTTTTAACTCCAGAAAAAAATTGGATGTAAAACTCCCACTTTCCGCCTAACTCGAGATTGGGCGTAGCAGTAAATGCAGCGGTAATAGCATTACCGCTGCATGTTACCACTCTGCATGGAAATCCAGAGCTAATAGTGCTACTGCCGAGTGCCGGAGAAATTAGCGTGTGCTATACATAAACACTGGAACAGGAAACACTGCAGCACCCATTTTGAAAATTACAATATTTTCAAAATCAGAGCCCCTGGTAGCCATCCACACTTCCAGACCATCAAATATGTCTCAGGAGAGGGAAAAGGGCAAGCCAGCCCAAGATCATCTGAGAAAACCCAAATTCACAGATGCAGAACTAGTACTGGTGGATGAGGTTATGGCCCACCATGCCGAGCTATATGGAGCCAGGCAGATGAAGACCTCCCACCTTTTAGACCAGAAAAGCAATCCTATAGTCAAATGATATGTATAATATGTTGGCCAGAAGACAATCACATCATGTGACAAACATAGCAATCCTAGAATCGTCAATGTAACCAAAGGGCGTCCATTTTGTGAAATGTCGGCCATTTGTTTTTTTCTTTTCTGTCAAAACGATTTGCAAATGTATTCTATGCTTTAGACTCTCACCCTGTGTGAGGCCACGGCTTGAACGCTAAAATACTAACACAGACAGGAATGTCAAACTGTGCAGAAATGCATTGTTTTTCTCTCTCACTAAATCCTTGAAGTCGAGCGGAAGCTGCATCTAATCAGTAGTTCAGGTGTCGTGTTGTCTTGCAAGCGCTGTTGTAAAAGGCAGTTAAACATGAATTATATTCTCCTAGCGGTGCTCCTTTGCAGAGAGTGGTATTTTCTGCTTCAGAACTATCTGAGCCGAAACACACAGATAACATAGTAAGGAATGTTTCCCTGCTAAGAACACGATTACCTTGCAAAGCCAGAGATCCATGTTCCTCATAACAGATTGACACCAGAAATAATAGAAATCATCTCTTATATGCCTATTCCAAATACGCAGAAAGAAGTCAGGGCTTTAATTAGCATGGCTTCCTATTGCAGGCAGTGGATCCCTACCTTTTCAATGATCGTGAAACCGATAGTGGCATTGACAAGGAAGAATGTTACCTTACCTTTGCCATGGAACATGGAATGTCAAGAAGCAGTTGACCTGCTCAAGGCTGCATTGTGTTCAGCTCCAGTTTTGGGCACGCCAAATTACGCCAAGAGTTTTAAGGTATTTGTGCATGAAAACAATGGATGTGCTTTAGCTGTTTTGACTCAGGAACATGGGGGGAGAAATAGACAATGCAGCTACTTCACGTTGGATCCTGTTGCATGTGCTTTGCCGCATTGTTTGCGAGCTGTTGCTGAAGCTGCTGCATCAGTAAAACAAACTGAGGGAATGGTTTTAGGTCACGCTTTAACCGTAATGGTACCTCATTCAGTGGACATTCTTTTAAATAGAACACAGATGTAACATCTCACATCAGCCAGATTAACAAGGTATGAAATTGCTCTATTTGCACCGCATATACAAATTAAGAGATGTTGCGCTTTAAATCCGGCTGAGTTAATGCCTCCTCCAAATGAGACAGGGGTTGAAAATAACTGACACCACACAGAAAGAGCCAGATGGAGAACTTTTTTGTGACGGTTTTTGTTTTAAATCACCAGATGGCACATCAACTGCTGTTTATGCCATCTCCACACTGAAAACTATTATAGAAAGCAAATGGATCCCATATAACTCAGCACAAGCTGCAGCAATAATAGCGTTAACAAGAGCATGTGAAATTTCTGCAAACTTCAATGTAAACATATATACTGACAGTCAGTATGCCTTTGGGGTGGTGCACAATTTTGGTCGATTATGGGCTGAAAGGGGTTTCCTGACATCACACGGAACCAACATCCAAAATGGCCCTTTGATAGTGAAACTGTTGTCAGCACTTGTGCTTCCCAAGCGATTAGCGATAATGAAATGTGAAGCACATAAAAAAGTAACATGTAATGTTGGAAAGGGAAACGCATTTGCAGACAAAATTGCAAAACAAACTGCCACTGATTTACACACAAAAATGTATGTCAAAAGAATAGAAGAACAGAAAACGGAATTGCAACAGTTAAGGAAATGCAATCAGAAGCTACTGTAGATGAAATAAAAAACTGGTCTGAGGGTCCAGCAGAATTAGATTCTGAGGGTTGTTGGATGGACAAGCAAAATAACCGACGGATGTTGCCAAATGCCTATGTGATGGCCATGGTCACAATGGCCCACAGTCCGACACACATATGTGCTAGAAAAATGATTCAACACCTGGATTCTGTATGGCAGAATCCACACATTAGAAAAACTGCTGAAAGATTGGTTCAGAATTGCATGACTTGTTTACAACATAACATTGGAAAGGGAACAGTGACACCAGTAGGTAGTTTTGACCCATTGTCTATGCCATTCGAAGTCATCCATTTTGATTTCATAGAAATGGAGAGGTGCCAAAACTATAAGTATGTCCTTGTGGTGGTCTGCACATTCATCAAATAGGTAGAGGCCTATCCGCTGAAAGATTGTACAGCTATGTCCACAGCTAAAGCCATGCTAAAAGAATATTTTCCCCGATTCGGTCTACCCCGTGTTATATGGTCTGACAATGGGCCGCACTTTATTGCGGCCATGATATTGCAAATTTGCGCAGGTCTCCAAATTGATAAATGATTCCATTCGGCCAGACACCCGATGAGTGCCGGTTTCGTACAACGCCAAAACGGTATCTTGTAAAACAAGCTGAGTAAAATCTGCGCAGGGAGCAATTTGAAATGGCCCGATGCACTACCTCTAGCTTTACTTTGCATGCGAACAGCTGTACAAGCGAGGACAGGTCTCTCCTTTTACGAAATCGTGATGGTGAGACCAGCAAATGTCTGGAACGTGCCTCGACCAAAACGGTTGAGGGATATTGAATACCCATTCCTTATTGATTATTGCCAACAGTTGACTCAAAACTTGCGTTTGATTCATCAGCAGGTGCAGTGGGCTCATCTTGTCAAATATACCGGCCCAGGACATTGTTTGCAGCCTGGAGACTGGACTCTGGTCAAAACATTTTAAGGAAAATCTTCTCTTGCACCGTGCTGGACGGGACCCTTCCAGGTGCTACAGGGTACACAGACTGCAGTCCGAGTGCATGACCGCAAGCACTGGATCCACACAGCATACACGAAAAGAGTTATGTTTATTTTGCCAAATGAGAAAGAGATTGATGATCCTGACGTCGAAAGAAAGACAGCTTCACTTGATCACAAAGATATCATCGCCAGTTCCCTGTCAGAAGTACTTCCTAAGCCTGAGAAAGGGCCTGTGGAGATTGCAACGAAGATCGAAAGGCCAAAGTTGCCTCAACTTTGTCCGACTGCTGCCTCATCATCATCACCCAGTGCATCACAAGTTGGCACTGATCCTGTATCTGGGAATGAGAGTGCATTGTTCATCGATCATACTGTACCTGGAGCTGTAAGGCACAATCTACGTTCACAAAATCGAAAGTGATCAGCTTTTGTTTCGCCTTTGTTCCTAGCTCACGGATGAAGCTGGGAACGGAGGCCTAGGGAAAAGGAGCGTATGAGCTGTGTCAAGTTGAAATCTCTGACACACGGTTTCCCGGTGCTACCATTGAAAGCCAAGGACTGTTGCAACCTAGCACGGACAAGCGGGGGCAAATGGTACCAACACTATAAAATTGATACTTGCTCCTGCCTTTTTGGAGCTCTGTGCAAATTAACATCAGCTTGCTATCATCTATAAGCAGGCTAGCCTGGACTGGCCTGAACGCTTGTTGCTAACGTGTGTTGCTGTGGAGAACTTATCCCGACGGACACTGAAAACCTTTTCCTGAAATAAACATTACAGACAATGCCTATATTCGCTCTTGCTCCCTCCTGCACCGATGCTGTTGATGATATAGAGATAGAGATTAAGCCTACTCCAAGAAAGACTTGATTCGGAAAGTATAATATTCTAATGATTATGATACTGCTTAGCATTTTGATTACACTGGCCCAATATTTTGGTATCTAGAAACTGTGCATCCCTTAAACTCTCTCCTGACTGCTACCAATGCTCCTACCATGAGCAGCCCAGTACATGTGCTCTCTTATACTCTCCCTTCACAAGAGGTGAAACATAGAAAAGGGTATGATAATAAAATATTACTACTGATTATGAATATGACCCATGCTATCTTGAATAGGGCCAATTGTTTGGACTGTTCCCATTTACCCCAGCACGGGGAAAGAGGAAATGGTTGGTATGTACATCCTTTGCCACTTAATAGCGCCTGTTATGCATCATCAAGAGCGCTATTTTTGGGAAAATGGAATTATAGTGTCACTGGTCAGTTTGATGGAACAAACATAAATGAATTTGAAAGATTGATACTGGAACCGTTGGGTTATTCCGTATTTACAAGCAGAAGCAAAATAAAACCGGTAACAACAAGTCCAGTAGATAGGCTCTCTAGGCCTTACCCGTCCCTAATCACTTTTAAAATGGCTCCAGTAGGAAACAACGATGCTGTGCCTCCCTCCTATACTATTAATCATGGTCCATGTTCTGTCCCATTTTGCTTGCGGAAAAAAGGTTCCTACCCAGTGGGAACATTCACTAGATGCCTGAATATTGCTGTGCTTGAACAAGAAGAAAAAACATTATATAAGAGGTGCTGTCTATTTTATATGTGGAGATCAGGCCTATCCATGTTTACCTAGAACTTGGGAAGGGAGCTGTTATTTAGGTATACTTTTATCTGGCGTATTTCTTTCCAAAACTTCTGAAATAGCAAAAATATCTAGATCTCGGCCACAACGAGATGATACCGCAGGACAGATTGTTGGGGATATAGCGAAATCATTTATATCATTTTGCGGTCAAGCAATAAACTCATGTAATATAAGAAAACTGTCCAGGGTGTTAGAAAAAATTATAAATGGGACAACAGATATACTCTATAATATGACATTGGAACAAAAAGCAATCAGATTAATTGCACTTCAGAATAGAATGGTGCTTGATATAATTTTGGCTGATCGTGGAGGAGTATGCAAATTGGTGGGGTCAGCGTGCTCTGTATTCATAAGTGACACCTCCCCCACGATATTTGATGTAATTAAGAAATTTCATGTCCTAAGTTCTGAAATTCATGTTCCCACAGGTGGTTGGAAGCTGAATGTAAGTTCTTGTTTTTGGGAACTGCTACGATCACGGGGATGGAAACTAATTGCAATTTTGGTTATGATATTTTGAATCGTCATATTCTGCTGTTGTTGCATACTATTCTGCTGTTGTTGCATACAATCCCTGCCAGTCCTCTGCTCCCAAATTACAAATGAGTGTGTACATGCAATTAGAACGAAACCTCCGTGCATGTTAAGTGAAGGTGCACAACACGAAAATGAATTAATTAAAACATTTATGGCAATCAATATTTCTGATGACGATTATATCGACATGGGTAGTTCGGAATTCGACACATGGTGCGATGAAGACGCGATGTATGGATAATGCTATTGGCTAAAGGCCAAAAGGAGGATTTGTTAGACCAGAAAAGCAACCCTATAGTCGAATGATACGTATATGTTGCCAGAAGCCAATCGCATCATGTGACAAAAATTGCAATCCTAGAATCGTTAATGTAACAAAAGGG
The DNA here is from genome assembly GCF_040938575.1 of Ambystoma mexicanum. NCBI lineage: Eukaryota > Metazoa > Chordata > Amphibia > Caudata > Ambystomatidae > Ambystoma > Ambystoma mexicanum. The sequence continues at coordinate 1,227,354,833 of NC_090922.1, forward strand.
CGTCCATTTTGTGAAATGTCAGCCATTTGTTTTTTTCTTTTCTGTGAAAACACTTTGCAAATGTATTCTATGCTTTACACTCGCACACCGTATGAGGCCACGGCTTGAAGGCTGAAATACTAACAAAGACAGGAATGTCAAACTGTGCCGAAATACATTGTTTTTCTCTCTCACTAAGTCCTTGAAGTCGAGTAGAAACCGCATCTAATCAGTAGTCCAGGTGCCAGGTTGTCTTGCAAGGGCTGTTGTAAAAGGCAGTTAAACATGAATTATATTCTCTTAGCGGTGCTCCTTTCGCGGAGAGTGGTATTTTCTGCTTCAGAACTATCTGACACTTAGCTCATGAGCCGAAACACACAGATAACGTAGTAAGGAATGTTTCCCTGCTAACAACATGATATCCTTGCCTATCCAGAGCTCCATGTTCCTCATAACAGAAAGCTGTCTCTGCTGCCTTTGCTAAAATAACTATGTTTAGGCTGAATGAAGACTTGTCATAATGTGTCTTAATTGTCAATCACTGAACCCTAGCCTGTATGACATGTTTGAGGGCGGGTCGAATGGCTTTTAGCAAAGGATATGTCTAATGTATATATATTGCTGCTTGAGCGCTGTTCGCTCTCTCTCGCATCTTACAGTGTTTGGGAACACACATCGTGAGGCGGTGAGACCCAGTCGGCCGACTGAAAATACTTTGAAATAAATCAGACTTGTTTGGAAAACGAACCTCGCGTCTGCTTGGTCATTTTCGTATACGGTTATTGTGCCTTAGTTTCCATATGCAGTCTTTATGGCCTAGCATCCCAGAGTTACAACCAGATCTGGCAGGCAGTGAGCCAGAAGGTGTTGGCAACCGGCTGTTTCTCCCGGGACGGGGAAGACTGCCACAAGCGATAGAATGACCTGCAGGTCTGTGTCCGGGGAATCCTGTCCCACCATCGACAGGACAGCATGGCCACAGGGGGAGGCTCACCACCTGTACTAGACCTGACCCTGGGAGGAAAAATGCAGCACTGTGATTGACATGGAGGGGATTGAGGGAGTTGAGTGAAACCCCCCCAGGCCCTTTGAATATAACTAGAACAGCTTGGCACAGCATCCCCCACTGGAACTGCCCATGAGCCAGGCACTGCGACTGGGGGGAAGCACACGGGAGCCACCATGGGCACTTAAGGCAGCTCCCATGTGCTAGTGCACCAAGGCCACCCCTGTGAGCCAGAGCAGTGGGATGGGCAGCTAAGGGACACATCCAAACACCAAATAGCCATGCCGGTGACACAGCAGTGCCCCATCTGGACCTAGCAGTGACAAGTACCAGATACCCATCAATCAGCATGCGTAACAGTCAAGTTGTAAATGGGGACCTGATGCTTGCAAGCAAAGCAACTGCTAGGACACCAATGTAGCCCTGCCATGCCACCACAGCCAATTGCATTTCCCCCAAACCCCCACCTCCACCACCTGTCTCCATTGCAGCCAATCCACAACCAAATGCAAGCAGTCCAGGCCCGTGCATCAGTGCCCCATGCCACACCCCTCACCAAGTGATCACTGCCATGTATGCCATCCCCTATGTCTCCTACAGGCACAGAAGCTACACCAGATCCATCAGGGGATGAGGATGCAGCAGGGACATCTACAAATCTGAACCCCCGTGCCACAACCAGCACCATCCCCCGCAAAGGGGATGCAAATCTACCACTTGGCGCAAGACACCACCACCCCATCTTGCCGCAACAGGGCCTTGCCCACACCAGAAACCCAGCCCACCAGGCACTCACCTATACACAGTCAGGACAACAGTGTGGCAGTCCAGGCTGCCAGGGAGGACACAGCCCCGACAGGCACCACCCAGAAGTGATAAGAGGCAAATAGCTGCAGAAGTGACAGGCAGCATGTGGCAGCGGCTGTGACACCTGGCCACAGTCACCGCCCTCCACCACCAAACACACCTGAGAGCCCAGATCAGGAAATTGAGCACACCCCAAGGCCACTGGGCGATGCACGCCGGCGGTGCGTACGGACCCCGCAACAAGACCCTGATACCGCTCCTATGGCTCCCAGTTGCCAGTCACGCCAGGCGATGTCCCACCCCACCACCCTAGCCGCCGGCTGACCTGGCCGCAGTCATGGAGCGCCTAGGCGAGATGGAGGCACAACAGCAGCAGATGTAGACTATTACCACTGCGCACAGCCAGCATATGCAGGTGATCATTGAGGCCATCCAAGCGGCTACAAGGAGGATGACCCTCGACAATCTGCAGACCAGCAGAGCCGTGGAAACGTGCACAGCATCACTTACTGGGTTTGGTCAGAGGTTGCGTGAGCTGGGCTAGGGCATCTCTGCCCTAGTCGAGCAGTTGAGGGAGGGAAATGCACTACAACACCAGCATCTGCAGTTTGCAACATCTATACCTTCCACCTTCACCACCACCACAGAGGAGTCTCAACAGAGCGCCCATACGCGGAGGTCCCTGTGCCAGTTGTGCTCACTCTCCCCAGATGCTGCAGTTTGAGAGAAGAGAGCAAAGCCATCATGAATGGCATGACTATCGGTGGCCTGAGTAGACAGGATATGGACATGGTGGTGTGTGGGTCGGGGGATAGTGTGCTGGTGTTTTGGTGGTGGGTGGAAGGAGGGGGATAGTGTGCTGGGGCGTTGATGGTGGGTGGAGAAATGGGGGATAGTGTGCTGGGGTGTTGATGATGGTTGGGGGAGGGGATAGTGTGCTTGGGTGTTGGTGGTGGGTGGGCTTCAGGGGGATAGTGTGCTGGGGTGTTGGTGGTGGGTGGGGGGAGAGGGATAGTGTGCTTGGATGTTGGTGGTGTGTGGGGTTCAGGGGGATAGTGTGCCGGGGTGTTGGTGGTGGGTGGGGTTCAGGGGGATAGTGTGCTGGGGTGTTGGTGGTGGGTGTGGGACCGGGGGATGTAGTTAGAAAAAGTTATATAAAAACAGTTGAACAAATGAAATGCAAGGACATTCATTATTGTGTTCTTGTGCTCTTTATTGACACTGTGGAGGTTGTGTACTGGGTCAGTACAAGAAACTAAAAGTATGGTCTATTAGCGCCTGTCGGGCCAATCTCCCTTCCCTCACTTCATCCCTGTGGGTGTCTGCCCTGGCTCCTGCCACATGGTTGCCATCTCCTTCTCCCTCTGCGTGTGGCCTGTCAGCGTCGGGGAGGGGGTGGTAGAGGCACATGCCTCCTTAGGCAAATATTGTGGAGCATAGCACATACCAAGACTAGTTTCCCTACTTTGTCAGGGGCATACATCAGGGCCCCTCCAGTGCTGTCCAGGCACCTGAATCATGCCTTCAGGAGTCCAAATGTGTACTCTAGGCAAACGTGGGTCCGGCTGTGGGCATGGTTGTAGGTGGTCTCATGTGGTGTATGTGGGTCATGAACAGGGGTCATCAGCCATGCCAGCTGCGAAAATCCAGAGTCACCTGCACGGGGTCTAACAAGGACATCAGCCATTTGTCTCATGCATGGTCCTGCAGTCTCAATGTATCCAACAATTGTTAGCTGTGGGCATTCTTGTGTGCATCCAGCACATGCAATTTGTATGTGTGATGGGTGTGCATCATTTGTATATTATTCCATTGAATACTTGCCCTGTACATGCACGCAGTGACTTTGTGGCGGGTGTGCTGTGGCGTGTCTGGCTTTACTACACATCTGCAAACAGGTGTGGCATGGGTGGACATTCTGTTGGGTACTGCTGGGTGGGTGTCATCATAATGTCAGCCGTGTGTGTACAGCACCATGTCTGTGTCCAGGTGTGTAAAACAGGTGCATGCATCCTTGGATGCCCACCATCGATTTTGCAGAGGCTGCAGGGATGCTGCCAGTGCCTTCTATTGACATGCAATGCATCCTGTGGCTACCTCCACACCAATTTTCTGATTTGTGCTTCAACATGCTCCCTAGCAATACCCAAAGAGTACCAACTACTAAGACTAGACTGCCTGAACGCCAGAGGTAGTGGCTTAGCCATCATCACCAAATCCAACCTGAATGTAAGGTTAACAACACTGCCCACCTTAAAATCCTGTGAATTCCTGGCCGCTAAATTACGATATCCCCATGCCAAACCCTAACTATTTATCTCATTTACAGGCCACCAGGGCCCTTAGACCTTTTCGAAGAGGAATTATCCAGCCTCTTAGCGGGCAACACAAAAAAAAGTCATCCCAGACAATGATCCTTGGCGACCTTAATCTAGGTCTTAACGACCCAAATGACAAACAAGCGCAAGCCATCGCTACCATGCTTGAAGGACATGGCCTCACTCAAAAAATCCTCACCCTCACCCACGACAAAGTGAGAATACTAGACTGAGTAGCCAAGTTCCAATTGCCCTACTACTATCACTAAAATGACACCCCAGCCTTGGACTGACCACTTCCTCATCAATTTCTACTTAACACTTAACAAGATGCCCAGAATTGAAAAAACAATGGCACCATCTGTTCCTACTAGATCCAGAAAAAACATCACACCAGACAATATCCTACCCTTGATCCTCCCAAACATCAATGCCTTGCCATGATTCTGACCCAGACACCATGGTTAAAATATACAACAACCCCATGGCCATAGCCATGGACATCATCGCCCCACTGAAAAACTGTAAAAGTAAACAACAATCCCACCTTAATACTTGGTTCACTCCCCATCTAAAAGAACTGAGACTGGAAAAAAGGAAGCTTGAAACTGTATGGCAACACTCCCCTACAGCTGACAATAAACTTAAACTCAAACTGTGCGCTACGAATTATAAGAAAGCAATCATCCAAGCTAAAAAAGAAGTCTATAACGACCGAATTTCCAAAGCATGCTCCAATACAAAGGAACTATTCGCAATCTTGCGAGAACTCAAATTCCCCATATCACCACCTGATAACGTACGCAAAGACAAGCAATGGTGTACCAATATCCAAAATGCCCTCACAAATAAAGTAAAAACACTACAATCAAAAATTGCTATAAAAAAGCCTCGCTCCCTCTTAGTGAAATTCCCAGCATGCACATGCCCACGCTCAAACCTAGCCTAACACCCTTCAAATTCTCTAATGTTTCCACTCATGAAACTGAAAACATCATTGCCTCACTAAAACCATCCAATTGCAAAGGCGATTACTGCCCAGCCCACATAATCAAGGATGCCACCAGAGACCTTGCCCCCTTCGTCACTAAACTCATCAATGCCTCCTTCTCATCTAGCACCGTCCCAAGCAGCTTAAAAGAGTCCTGGGTTCTCCCCCTGCTTAAAAAACAAACCTTAGACCCCTCCATTCCCACCAACTATAGGCCCATCACTACTGTCCCTTTCCTCCTGAAGATAATCAACAGATCGGCCTATCTCCAAATCCAAAAATACCTGGACACCAACCAACTCATCGGCACTTGTCAATCAGACCTCAACACGGCACTGAGACCGCTCTTATAGATCTCAAAGCCCAAATTGGCGAACTCAACGATAAAGGAAACACAACTATGCCACTCCTCCTTTATCTGTCGGCGGCTTTTGACCTAGTGGACCACGCAGTACTCTGCAAACACCTAGCATCAGCCGCCCACTTCTCAAGTGAAGCCATAGCCTGGATCCAATCCTTTCTCCACAACAGAAGCATGCAAGTCTTCTCCACCTTAGACTCTGCAGACCCTATCCAGACAACATGTGGTGTCCCACAGGGCTTTTGTGTCTCGCCAACGATGTATAATATCTTTACTAAACCTCGTTTTGACAAATTGGACAGACTGGGTGTCACCTACACAAATTATGCAGACGACACCCAGATCCTCATCCCCCTTTCGGGTAATTTCACTACGGATACAGCTTTAGTAAACAAAATGTACGCCCTCATCCAGGCATGGATGGCAACCCATGGCCTCTGCCTGAATGACGAAAAAACAGAGATCCTCATTCTAGGCTCACCCAACAACCTAAAAAAACTCTATTCCAACTACAGCTCCTTCAATATCGATTGCAATATAATCCCCGTCGCCAAAGAGGTGAAAACCCTCGGTTTCTATTTGGACTCCACTTTGTCCCTAAGGAAACAAGTGAACTCCCTGGCCTCATCCACAGCCTATACCGGTAAACTTTTAAAGCATGCAGACCCTTCCTCTCACCAGCTAGCTGCATTATCCTAGCCAATGCACTAATCCTCTCAAAACTGGATTACTGCAATGCACTTTATGCAGGCACAAATAAATACATCATCAATAAACTTCAAACCCTAAAAAACAACGAGCTCAGAACGGCCTTGAACCTCCCAGCTAGAGAGCACATCTCGAATGTGCGGAGACAATACAACTGGCTAAAAATTAGCGATAGGATCACCTTCAAAATTGTCACACTAACATTCAAATGCCTGAACAATGCAGCCCCCCCATACCTTATGGATAGAATAATAAGAAAAACCACGGCACGACCAACCAGAACAGCCAACTCTTTCTGCCTCCAAACCCCTAGATTCCAACTAACAAAAACAGGAGGTAATAGCTTCCCTGTGCAAGCAGCCCAGTACTGGAACGCCCTATCGTTTGAACTAAGTAGGGATCAGCCCTACAACAGCTTCAGGCACCATACCCGCACCTAGCTTTGACTCAACCACCTCTGAAACCGGTGACCCTGAGCATTGTGATCTGATGACACAAGTACCCCTCCACTCTTACATGTAAAATGTACATAATGTATTTACTGTATATCATTTGTTACCTTTCCACCCTTACATGTATAGAAAGTACATAATGTAATTACTGTATACAATTTATGTTACCTACAACCTGTAATATGCAACCTGTAACCAAGTTCTAAGCATTCTTGTTATTCTGTGCACCCAGCTACCCAAGGGTTTTCTAGTGCCCTATAAATAAATAAACAAACAAACAAACAAATATGTGGTGGGGTTTGTACTCACCCACTATCCAGGTCCGTTGTCCTCTTTGCCTTTCCATGTATCCCGGCAGGGTGCTGTTGCATAGGACTATGTAGTCATGGGTGGATCCTGAGTAGCGGGCACAGACGTGGGTTATGATCAGATCAGGTCCACAGGTCACCTGCACGTTCATGGAGTGGTAGTGCTTGCGGTTCCTGTAGAGAACCTCATGGGCCTGGGGCGCCACCAACACAACATGGGTGCAGTCGATGGCTGCTATCGCATTGGGAAGTTGTGCGCTGGAATAAAAGTGGGCCTTCATGTCATTCACCTGAGCCTGGGTGGTGGGCAGTGTGATGTGCTGGTTGACATTGTGTAGAAGGGCATACAGCACCTGGCCAAGGACTGCGCTGAATGTTGACTGTGCCATGCCATGCATCATGGCCAATGAGTTCTGGACAGTGCCTGTACCAAGGAACGGCAGGAATGCCACCAGCTTCACCAGAGGAGGCACGGCTGTGAAGATGTTAATCCTGCTCCCAATTTCATCATGTATTGTGGCCAGCAGCTCAGTGATGGTCTTGCTGTCCAGGCGCTACTTAGTTACCAACTGGGTGTCACTGAGGGCCCAGGGTGATGGCCTGACCCTGGGTATGGGTGCTCCTCTTTCTGGGGCTGCTCTACTCCTTCTCCTCCCCCTCCCCATTCCACCCCCCCTGTACTACCTTTGCCCTGGCCTGGTTGTCCTGCATCAGAAGGGCCAAGTGCAGCCTGAGCAGCTGCCTGTCCCAGCTTGCATCAAATAATGGCAGCATGGTGTTGCAAACAGGTTTGGGGCCTGGGTTGGTTATATGTAGCCCTCTGATGTGCATTGTGTTCACCTATGGCTTCATTCCCGGCACCTGTATTCATTTACCTCCAGCTGGAGGCTGGAGGTATTTCTCAGCGGTAGTAGCACAGTTTTTCGGCAATAACACCGCCGAGAATGCACTTGTGACATGGCTGTATTCGCATTTTTTTGTAGTCGGCGCTATTAGTGGCGACTGTGATTGTGCCTGCGATAATAGCTCTGGATGTAATTGTGTCGGTGCCTTTTTGGGTCTGGCGGTATTTGCGCCCACTCGTGATCCGGCAGAGTGGTATTGGTGGCGCTAATACCATTACCGCCTGATGTAAGAGTTACCGGCCAACCCGTGATAAGGCCCTATGTATAGACCTGAGGTCTTTGAACAGGTGTATAGTACGAAACAGGCATCCTCTAACAAACATCACTGAAATGTTGGGATCTATAAGTGAAGCAGAGGTATTCTCGACCTTAAACTTAAAATCTGCGTACCACCAGATCAAGTTGCATTCATCCTCAAAGAACCTAACAGCGTTCATAACACCAGTAGAGTTGTTTCAGTGTGTTAGAATGCTGTTTGGTTTAGTTTCTGCAGCTGCAGTTTTTCAGCGTATCATGTACAAGTTGTTCCACGATGAGAAGGGTGTACTGTGTTTCCAAGATGATATGCTGATATATGGGAAAGGGTGACATGTGATTTTAACGAATAGAAAATAACGAATAACGTGTATATTTAAACATTTATATACAGAATAAAATTTAAAATACAGAATTTTATTTTTTTAATTTGTGGGGTTTCTCCTCCCAAACCCCCTGTTTCCCTTCGTTTATGATCCCTCACCACCCGTTTTAACTACTTACCCCACCCCAGTATATATATTTAAAATAATTTGGCATTTTTTTCATTATAAATGTTTAGAGATACATGTTGTTTGTTATTTTCTATTTGTTTAATTCACTGCATACCATGGGGGAAAGGTGTGTATGAGCATGATAGGGGGTTGGATAGAGTATTGTATATATAAAAGTCTGCTAGTATGATTCATTGTAAGGAGGAGAGCAAGAGCCGTAAGGATAGTATACAATACCTAGGACATGGGATTTCAAAAATGGGGGTACTACCTAAAGAAGATTTGGTGAATAGTATAGTGAGCTTTCCCAGTCCCAACAACAAGGATCTCATGTTTTGGAATGGCAGAGTATGTGTTCCTGGGTTTGCTAGTAGAGCCATAATATGAGAGAATTGGTTAAGAAGGGGGCAGGTTTTCACTGGTCCTCAAAATGTGAAGCTGAATTTCAAGAAGTCATGCTAGCATTGCCCAGAACTCCGGCCTTGAGCAATGTTGATATTAGGAAGAAGAGCATTGTGACAACAGATGCCAGTAATCATGGTTTACGAGCCGTGTTATCACAGATTAATGACAATGGAAACAATTTACCTTAACCTTTGCTTCTAGAGTACTTAATGTAGAGGAGTGCAATTACTCCACTATAGAGAAGGAAATACTGCGGGAAAATGGGCAATCAAACATTTATGTGGGGGACGAGATTCATACTTCGTTCTGATCATAAACCACTCAATGAGATATTGACGATGAAAGGTTTAGACCGTGTATTGCTCGGAATAAGGAAGTGGGTCACAGGATTGCAGGAATACAAATGTGATGTAGAGTATTTACCCGGTGTTAAACGTAAGACTGCCAACTGTCCCTCACGCATGATGACATTAATTGAAGCGTGGGATAAGGTGGAGGATCAAGTGCTTAGTGTGAAACAAGAACTAGTATCGAAATATGAATGGAGTGTTGCCACTCTCCTTCCTGATGGCTACAACATCCTCTCCGAACCCAGAACCAACCGTCCCAGCGGGGGTGTAGCCCTGATTTCCCCAGAGTGGGTCCCTGCTTCTGTCATTCCCACACAGGACTACTCCTCCTTTGAATGCCTGGTCTGCAGGCTTTCTATCTCTCCTGGCCTCTCTCTAAATGTGGCGACCATCTGCAGCTCGCCTGGCCAAGTCGTCTACTTCCTCTCTGAGTGGGCTGACCTCTCTTCCTCCCTCTTTGGCAACCTCTGTGACTCTCTCGCTCTTTCTTTTTCTCTCTCTCTCTCTTTCTATTCTTACCTGTGGCCTTACTCACTCTACAAGGCACACCCTGGACGTTCTAATGTCCAACCCTCTCACCACTCCTCTCTCTTGGAGAGACCACTTTCTTCTTTCATCCCACCTCTCTCTCTCTATCCCTCAGGTTGAGCCGACCCCAACACTGCCACACACCTTCTCGGTCATCCCGCCCATGAAGCATTTGCCAGTGAAGGCTTTCGCTGCTACTTTCTTTCCTCCTCCTGCACCTTTGGCTAACTCATATTCTGACACAGCCCACTCCAACCTTCATCTCTCTATCTCTAACACTCTTGATGTCCTTGCCCCTGTCATGAGGATTCCTTTGAAGCCTGCATCCACGTGCAACTCTTGGTATGATTCTGACCCTGCCACCCTTAAGTGCAAGTGTAGGGGGGCTGAGAGGAAGTGGATGACATCAAGTGCACCCTCTGAGAAACTGGACTGCCATCTGCTCCAAAGGCATTACAGACTCTCTATCCTCTCGAAGAAGAGAGCCTACATCCAAGCCCACATCTATGTGGCCTCTAACAACTCAGCCAAACTTTTCAAAATCTGCAAGGAGCTGGCCAATCCTGCTGCAGTATGTGCCTATCCTGTTCCCTCCCAGGCCCTTTGCACAGCACTGGCTTCTCACTTCACCACTAAAACTCACGACATCCTGTCCACTCTCTCTTCCTCTATCTCATCTGCCTCAACTTCTACCACCCCAGGCCCCTCTTCGCCCATTTCTCCTACTCCTTTCTCCTTCTTTACCCTGTTCACCCCAGACGATGTTTCTAGACAAGTCCGATCTATGAAAGTCTCATCAAAGCAGGTGATCCCCTGCTCTTGCAGAACCATCAAGGACCACATTGACACCCTTGCTCCATCCTTGGATGATTTCTGCAATCATTATTTTGCCACTGGAACCTTCCCGTCCGCCCTTAAGTACTCCCTTGTGCACCCCCTTCTTAAGAAGCCCTCTGTCGATCCTTCTTTTTAGGCAAACTATCGCCTGTTCTCCATCACTCCTTTCCTGGGCAAACTCCTGGAAAAGTTGGCGTTCTCCCAACTTAATCTACATACCGAATCTGTTGGTTGTCTCCACGACCACCAGTCTGGCTTCAGGGCAGCCAGACGCACTGAAACTGCTCTTGTGAACACTCATGAAGACTTGCTCTCATATCTTGACTCTAACCTTCCTTCTGTCCTCATTCTCCTTGATCTAGCCTCTTCACAACCATGCCATCCTGCTCAATCACCTATGTGACAACCTTGGTATGTCTGGTCAGGCCTATGCTTGGTTGACCTCCTTTCTCACTGACTGACCCTCCCATGACCAACTTGGGTCTTTCCTCTTTTATATCTATTTTTCTACTTGTGGTGTCCCACAGGGGTCTAGCCTCTCTCCCTGGCTCTTCAATCACTACATGGCACATCTCGCCCACCACATTTTGTTCTACCTTTCAGTGTTATGTGGATGGCGCCCACATCTCCTTCAGACACCCCTCAGCCACTTTTGCTCCTTCCCACATACCAGACTGCCTGTCACAATTCAGGAATGATCTCTGCCTTAATGACAGTAAGACCAAGATCCTCCTCATTGGAACACCTGCTCCCACATTTCCTCTCTCACTCTGGCCACCCACCCAGTATCCTCTACCTGCTCCTTCCTGTGGGGCTAAGATTCCTTGGTGCCATCATTGATTCCACCCTCCCCTTTTCACCTCACATTATTTCTGATGCCTGTAAGAAGTCACACTATCACCTGCAGCTCCTCAGAGATATTCTTCCTTTTCTCACTTTCCCCGAGAGGCTTGCTGTCTCCAGAGCCCTGGTCTTCTCTAGGCATGACTACTGCAACAGCCTCTTTCTAATTCTGCCTGCCTCCACCTTTTGCCCTTTACAACTTATCCAGAACAGGACTACAAGACTTGTCCTTGGCCTCAAACCCAGGGATCGTATCTCTCCAGCTCTGAAACTCTCCACTGGTGCTGTGTGGCTGCAGGGATCAAGTTCAAGACCTTTTGCATCGTCCACAAGGCTTTCTGGGGCCACGGACTGCACTACTTGCAACTTTCACTTCCTAAGCATCTTCCTTCTCGAGCCCTCTGCTCATCCAACTCCAACTCTCTGAGGATCAGACGCTTCTCTAGGCAGAGAGTGGGGGGAGATCTCATTCCTCTGCTGGGGCTTCCCTCTGGAACAGCCTCCCTGGCTCTCTCAAACTTGAGAAGCACCACCTCTGGTTTCGGAAGCAAATCAAGACCTTCCTTTTCGCTTCCGCTTTCTCTCTCCCTCTTCCTTGCTGATGTCCCTGACTGCTCCGCAAGACTAGTCACCTGGTCACCCACTGAACTGTGGGTTCAAGCTCCTGCATGTCCAGTTGCCCTTGCACTTCCTCCGGGTCTCCCAAGCACTTAAGGGTCTGTATCTGCAAATGTACAGTCCTCAGACTATCTGCACTTATGAGCCACTTACTGGCAGCACTTATGAGCTACCTGCACTTTCCCTACCCCACTACACTTCTCACCCTCCCTTTCCCCCCACACTTGCGCTATCTGAATGACACAAGGCCTAGTAAGATTGTTGTTTTGTCCTTCCTTCCTTGTCTTGTCGCGCCTAGAAACAGTTGTGTACAGGCGCGTTATAAATGACTTACCATATCATATCCATGAGTTCTAATAATAATAATATTAATAATAATTTAACATTTATATAGTGCTACAAACCTTCAAGGCATCTGAGCGCTGCTTATTATTACCCACGGTGTGTGGTGTTCATTTATCAACCTCGAAAGGATGAAAGACTGAGTTTGGCCCTGCCGGGATTTGAACCTGCGTTAGCAGGCTCTACACAGAGCGCTCTACTCACTGTGCTATTTGACCATTCTGATGGTGCTTTGATTGGCATGAAATAAAGGTTGGAATGTGAAATGAGTAGTGAGCAGTTCAGAGAGAGAAAATATGTGAGAAATGTAAAATGGTTTGTGATGAGCTGCGCAGGGAAGGAGGACTGGTGTTGAGAGGACATAAGATTATTCCCCCCGAAAGAGCGAGGAGTACAATTTTGAAAGTAGCACATGAAGGGTATCAAGGGATGTCTAAGACAAAACAGTTGGTGGGACAGGATTATTGGTGGCTGGGCATGGATGTACAGGTGGAAAGAATGAATAGAGAGCGCAATATTTGTGAGGATTCAGGGAAAGGGTGTATCAGTAGGACTCAACCCATGACCTTGATGTATATTCCCACCATACCATGGGAACATGTAGAGTTGGATATAGTGGGCCCAATGAGAAGTCAAGGGATTTTGAAATTTTGTATAGTTTTGGTAGACATGTTGTCCAAGAGGGTAGAAAAAGCTTGGGTTCAGAATGTACGTACTAAAGATAGTATTAGGTTCTTTGAGAGTATTCTCAAAAGAGAAGGATATCCGTCTGTGATAATAACGGACAATGGAGTGCAATTTGTGTCAGATGAAATACAAGAATTATTTTAAAAGAATGGTATAGAGCACCACACCAGTTCCATCTACCATCCAGAATCAAATGGTATAGTGGAGAGATGTAATCTTGTGATCAAGAGCAATATACATGGAGCAATAGCAGATGGTGATGATTAGAAGAAAGCTGTTGAGGAGACTGCGGTGGCGCATAGGTTTACACCTCATACCAGCATTGGAGAAAACCCAGTTGGGTATGTCCTCCCTGGGTTGGTAAACCTAGTTAGAGTAACAGACATGGATGCGTTGCAAAAAAGAATCAAAGGGAGGCCGGAAAGAAATAAAGTTAAGTTTGATATGAGCAAGGCGACCAAAGAGAACACATTTGAGGAAAGCGAGTGGGTACGTATTAAACTTCCATCAGGACAGAACTGATTCAAACTGATTAGAGTTACGAAATGTTTGCATGGAGCAGTCAAGATGTCAGACGGGAAGTTGTGGAAGATGAATAAAATGAGCAAAAGCTCATTTGTGGAAGGAGATTGCAGAGGGAATAGCAGGAAGTGGCATGAGGGGTGCTAGACTAGTGGAATGAGTGAAGATAGGCCCAGAAGGCAGTACAACAAGCCCAAATAATGATAATAATAATGATTTGTTATTTATCTAGTGCCTTTATCCAAAGCACTTTACAGAGCACATATTTACATACAATATCATCCAACGGAAATTGGTACTCATTTATCGACCTCGGAAGGATGAAAGGCTGAGTTGGCCTTGACGGGATTCGAACCTGCGACCTGCAGATCAAGCTCAGATCGCAGCAGCGAGAAGGTGTGTCGTAAGGGTGTCATCTCTGTGCAAACATATTATGTGATTGTGCTCAGTGGACACTGTGATGTTAGTATCTTTCATGTAAATATTTACCAAATGTACATACATATGGGCCTCATTACAAGTATGATGGAGTGGGAAGAAACTGGCAGTAACGGAGTTACTGCAAATATTCCCGCTCCCCAATACTATGAGTAAGGCCCTCTAGTGGAGGATTTACCTCCAGCATCATTCTTACCAATGATCTCGACTTCCTGGCCCTAACAGGAACTTGGCTTCACGAGGCGTCCAGACCACACTTATCGCTAGCCATCCCTGACAAATACTCTATCCTCAGAGCTGATAGACCTAACGCTAGAGGTGGAGGCGTAGCGATCATCTCCAAATCCTCCTTAGACCTCAGATCAGCCTCTACAGTATCACTCACATCCTGCGAGATACTCACAGCCAAACTGCAAACTTCCCCCACAACCACGATCACCCTCCACCTCATATACAGACCCCTAGGCCTCCCTGGGGTCTTTGAAGAAGACATCACATCTCTCATCACTGAAAATTCCAAACCGCCAGCACAAATTATGATCCTCGGGGACTTCAACCTTGGTTATCAGGACCCGAACGATGCACATCCTGCATCTCTAGGCAATGTCCTAACAGAACATGACTTCACATAACTCAATGCACTCCCCACCCACCAAAAGGGTAGAACCCTTGACTGGGTAGCAACTTACAATTGCAACACAACCTGCAAGGATCCCCAACCCCTGGCATGGACTGATCATCACATGATTCCTTTTGAGGTCAACACTAATCAGGTACTGCCCAATAAATACCCCCCGGCACCAGCCTGTCCCACTAGGAACAAACGCAACATTACTGCTGAAGCCCTACTACCCCTGGTCCTACCCACCCTCAACGCTCCCCCAGCCAACGCTGATTTAAACCTGGCGATTGACACCTTCAATGACTCCATGGCCAAGGCAATGGATACCGTTGCCCCCCTGAAACTACGTAAAGAGAAACCTAAAGCTCATCGGAACTCGTGGTACACCCCTGAGCTCAAACTACTCAGAAAAATGAAAGCCAAGGCACAACTCACATGGAAGACTAACCCCTCTGTGGAAAATAAATCCAACCTCACAAACCTATCCTCACTATACAAAGGTGAGATAATTCGCACCAAAAAAGATGTATACAACACCAGAATTACTCAGGCAGGATCCTCCACCAAAGAATTATTTAAAATTCTGAAGGAACTAGAAAACCCTATTTCACCTCCATACACCTGTTTGAAAGACAAATCCTTGTGCACCAGCATTCAAAACGCCCTTAACAACAACATTACAGGACTCCAAATCAAAATTGAGGACAAACGCCAACAACTCGCCAATAACAAAGTCACCAACCCTAGCCTACCCATGCTCAACAACACCAGTTCGGGCTTCACATTTAAGAAAGTTACCAATACGGAAGTTCAAAAAATCATCACCTCCCTAAAACCCTCGAACTGCAAAGGAGACAGTTGTCCTGCCCAAATCATAAAAGACGCAGCTAGAGAGCTCTCCACCTTCATCACCAAACTTATTAACCTATCCTTCACCAACAATTATATCCCCAGCAACCTAAAACAATCATGGGTTCTCCCACTCTTGAAAAAACAATCCCTAGACCCAGCCATACCCACCAATTACAGGCCCATCACCACAGTCCCATTCCTACTAAAAATCCTGGACAGAGTCGCCTACATCCAAATTCAGGAATACCTGGAATCCAACCAATTGCTAGGAATACGTCAATCTGGCTTCAGACCCCAACACGGAACAGAAACCGCCCTTGTTGATCTCAAAAGCCAGATTGATGAAATTAAAGACAAAGGCAATGCCGCAATTCTACTCCTCTTAGACCTCTCAGCGGCCTTTGACCTGGTCAGCCACGAAATCCTCTATAGTCACCTAGCCACCGCAGCCCACTTCTCCTCCTCTGCCATCACATGGATACAATCCTTCCTGGCAAACAGAACCATGCAGGTCTTCTCAACAACAGCTGCAGCAGACCCCATCCCCATCTCATGCGGGGTCCCACAGGGATCCTGTATATCACCCACTTTGTACAATATATTTACAAAGCCTCTATTTGACCAACTGGACCGTCTGGGTGTCACCTACACAAATTACGCAGATGACATCCAGATACTCCTCACCATCACAGGCAATTACCAAGCAGACGTCGCCCGGATCAACGAAATATTCTCCATCATTCAGGCATGCATGGCCTCTCATGGCCTCTGCCTGAATGATGAGAAGACAGAGCTCCTCATCGTCGGCTCCCCCAACACCCTAACTAAACTCAATCCCAGTTACAACAACATCACGATCGATGGTCACACCATTCCTATTGCCAAAAGCGTGAAAACCCTCAGCTTCTATCTGGATGCCAACACCAACCTCTCCAAACACACCAATATGATTGCCTCAGCCTCTGCCTACACCGGCAAGCTCATTAGGGCCAGCAGACCTTTCCTATCACCCAATGGTTGCCTCACCTTCGCCAGAGCCCTCATACAATCCAAACTGGACTACTGCAACAGCCTGTAACTAGGTGCTAACCAATCTGTACTTAACAAACTTCAGGTACTTCAAAATAACACCCTGCACGCAGCCCTCAACATTCCCAGACGAGAGCATATCTCCATTGCTAGGAAAGCCTGCAAATGGCTCTCCATATGCCAGAAAATTGATCTAAAAACCATCTGCCTCACGTACAAGTCCCTCAATCACCTAGCACCACCATATCTAGCTAACAAATTCACCTTTAAACCTGCTACCAGAACCACCAGATCCTCCAACACTCTATGCTTGACAGTGCCCAGATACCACCTAAGAAGAGTTGGCGGGGCCAGCTTCACAGTACTTGCCTCCCAACTTTGGAACACCCTACCTCTCAACATCAAATCGATCGAGTCTTTCCAGATCTTCAGGAGGCAGGTCATCAGCTGGCTCCTGAACAAAGAGTAGCTCCCTAACACCTGACCACCAACTGACTCATGTACTGTATATGACTGTATATTGTAACTGTATATTGCTACCTGTATATTATTCTAACCTTTAAACTGTAAATTGTATTCCTTATATTATATATGCATGTACTATGTAACCGTCTTCTTAAGCGCCCGTCTACCCCTGGGTTTGGAAAGCTATACAAATAAAATAAACAAACAAACAAACAAACAAACAAATCCTCCCACTCACCGCGGAAAAATTGGCAGAATTACTGAAGCAGAATTTCTGCGACAGTAATTCTGCCAAAAAGGACCCATAGATTCCTATGGACTCTTAAAAATGTGGGATTTACACCATCACCGCCATTTGTAATCCATCTGTAATTCCGCTGGACCAAGTGGAGGTATCAGTAATTCAGTTGGGCGGTATTCCGGCAGATTTAGTGCCGGAATACCACCCAGCTCGTAACGAGGCCTTACATTGCGATATGTTGTTACTCCATGGTTTGTGCATCAAGAGCTGTTCAACTTATTTTGTTGTAATGGTATACATTTCAAAATGAGGAAAGGAGATGTGTAGCATTCCAACTCACATGTTATGAGAGAATGTAGAATGTAGGAGGTGAGAGGCCTGGGAATAGGACCAGGTAAGAGAGCTGTAAACTGGTGGGCCGTAATCTCGATACAAATAAAAGGCGACTTACATTTCATCCAAGAGTGTACAATCCTTCACTTTCATTTCCCGATTTCTTGGAAGCGGCACCTCGGGTGTAGCGTGGACACCTGAAGTAGTACTAAACACGAGGAGGGAAAGCTGCTTGATGCTTGGCTCGTCAACAGTTATGGCAGCTGAACTTCAGGGAGAATCACAATGCAGATCCCTTCTCACCCATAATCTACACAATGAATGCAACACAGTGAAGAGTGCCCAAATTCAGTTTTCCTAGGGTAAATTTTGAGTTCCAGTTTTCAATGACAACCATACAGTCCCAGAAGGGGAGTATATCCTGACTGCCATCTGTGCACTGATAAATGGAGCACCTGTGTCCCAGATGGCAAGTTCTGTATAGGTATATCTGGGCTTAGAGACCGTGTTTGATTTTGTAACTTTTTAAATAGAGTTTTGAAAAGGCTACAAATGCTGTTTTACTTTCATCAGTATTCCATTGCATTAATACATGCACTTCATTTTGACTTCTGCTACGCGATCGGGTAGGAAGGCGTACACATTAGAATACTCCACTCTCAAGGTTTACACTGAGCTCACTCATTTGGTGGGGGAACCTTTGTTTGTGTATTATATATTACATGTAACTTTCTGGCGCACATGGGTGACGCTGATGTACATTTAATATCCCAGGCTGATACAAGGACGTATGGCTGATGGACTATTATTTTTTTACTATGTTATTATCAATGTGCACTTTTCACGTATTTACAAATCAATCACGTATCCCCAATTTCAACATATTCATAAATACTTTGTAGATTAAAAAAACTATTATACATACTTAAAAATACGAGATATTACAATGTTCATGATGCCACAGATATCCTCTATTAGCCGACCCCAATAAGTGACAAGCATGCTAGCAACCTTTCTCCACATTCTAAATAATGCCCTCTTTACACCCATGTTCTCCGAATTAAGACAATAAATCAAAAATGTATCTGATATTATATTGTCATAATTATATACAAATGATCCTAAAGGCAACATATAGAGATATCCCCACTTTGGGCACGATGTCATAATATGTCGGTTAGGCTCAATCATGTTGCCACTTTTACGAATCCTACACAAGTCCACACTCTGGAGAGATTTTCATTTCGACCCCTGTGACTTCAGTTTGGGACACGACCCAATATTAATAGTAGCACAAATCTTCTGAACTCGGGACTTGTGTTTAAATTCCAGTAAACGTGAACGGAAGATAGCACAGGGGAAACGTCCTGGTCTTGAAAGCAAGACAGGAGCAACAGAGATTCAAATCCCCGATCCGCGATAAAAAAAGCAAATAAATAAAAAAGTAAGGCTGTATGGCCATATATGTATGGGCTTTTACGGAATACCCACAATATGTTTTCCTAGTCGCTAGGGGATCATAGTTCATTTGCCAATCATTTATGTAGAGCTTATCAACAAACTGCTGCTTCAAATAAATATATAAATCTCTTGCCGATCAGTCTTGGGAGGAAAGCTCAGGTGCAACGTGCTGCCTTGGAAACAAGACACAATAAACAACACAGGTTCGATCCCCAGGTCTGCTCTTAGAAACCACTGGTTATTAAGCTCGTTATAAATGACCTATTATATTAGGCACCCACCCTACATTGTTAAACATGTTTCCAATCAAATCGCAAAAAGGTTTTAAAAAGCTGGAAGCAGAGCCACAGCCTGATTGTCTAAGGAGTGGGAATTCCGAAATGTTCATCATTTTGATATATCATTAACCAAACTTGCATCTTATCTGACCCAAGAGAGAAGTCAAGCCCAACTTGAGTCCCAAGGCAGCCATAGGGATGTATTGTGGGAGGCCCAAGATTGTCATCTAAAGGTTGCCTTCAAGAATGTTTAACCAGCCTAGCTTGCCCTGGTCTACTACCAATGATTCCAGGATGGGCTAAATACTTGTTTATATAATAGCACTGCGCCCATAAGGTTATAGCTGGCCGATTGGTAAACCAACATATGAATCATACTGCCAAGTATCAACGTCTTCATTTAAAAAATAAATAAATAAACATACTAGTAACCTGTGTCCCATTTTTAGCAGTTATAGGCATCGCCTAGGGACTTTAGGCAGTTATGTGGTCGTCAATGAGCCCAATAAGGCCCACAGATGTATACAATGTATGCTGTTTCGCCTACCAAAATGCATACATTTGGTTTTCTGAAGATTTAAACTAAGACTATTTTGAATCGTATATTCACTGAGCACACACATTGCTCTTTGCAATCCCACCAAAGTGCAGTCTGCAGGAATGTCATCTGCTCATGACAGCCACACTAAATGACTAAATCTCATTCAAGGCGGACAGCTAGGTACCACTACCAACCGCTCTGGCAAATCCTCCAGATAAAGATTAAGTGACCGATTCATGGAACTGTGCAAAGTGTATTTTTGCTGTGCAAAATCCGGGCAAAGTCAGCGCATAGTCATTTTTGCAGTACAAAATGACTTTGCCCGGACTTTGCACAGCACAAATACACTTTGCACGGTTCCTTGAATCAGGGTTTGTGTTGGCAGTGCAAAGTCACTTTTCAGCAGTGCAAATTCACTTTGAACTGGGCAAATATTCCATGAATATAGGGGGGCTAAATAGCAGGGGGGGTAATATAGGGGGAATATAGAGGGCTCCCTAAATAGCAGGGGGGCAAGCCACTGGTGTAAAAGGGGGCCCTGCACCCCCATGTTCTGGAAGGGGGGCCCCACTTTGAGTAAAAAAAAAAAAATTTTTACAATTTCTTTTTTTTACATTTTCATTTTGTATTCACTCTGCATTTCTAAAGAAATCATTTCTCTAACAGAAATAATTTCTTTATGAAGGCAGAGTGAATACAAAAAGTCTGGTTGCTACACCCCACGCCATGACATGAAGACCCTAGGCTGGAGTCCTCCATGTCATGGGGTGGGCGAATCCATATGACTTCAAAAATAAATAGTTTATTTTTAAAGTCACTCTGCCTTCGTAAAGAAATTATTTCCGTTATGGTTCAGTCCTTAACGGAAATAATTTCTTTATGAAGTCAGAGTGACTTCAAAAAGAAACAATGGGCCTCATTACGAGCATGGCAGTAGCCGTGCCTGTATGGCAGTCATTGCTACCGCCATTCTCGTTACCGGCACCGCCTTCCGCGATTGGGCAATAACCGGCCCATTACGTGAGGAATGGGCCGGTAATTGCCCATTCGCGGGTGGCGATATTGTCAGGCTCTCGATACCCATTCTGCCCAAAAGGGCAGAATGGGTTTGGGGAGCATGGTTGCGCCGGCACCGTTGATAGCAGTGCCGGCGCAATTACGAGTAATGCTCGCTGGTGCCGCACAGCCCGGCAGGTAAGAACCGGCAGGCTGTAAGGAACCCATGGGCAGAACTCGCGGCAGGACGGTATAAATGGTGCTGGTGCCTTACCGCCACCGTTCATACCGTCCCCGCAAGGGTCCTAATGAGACCCAATGTATTTTTTAAGTATTATGGCTCCTCTCAACCCGGGTGTGAGTGTATGGTGAAAGAGTGCACACAAATGTATGGGTTGCTGGGTATGCGTGTGTGCGTATACGGTGAAAGGATGCACACTTAAATGTATGGGTGGCTGCCTGGGTGTGCCTGTATGGTGAAAGTGTCCACACTTAAATGTATAGGTGACTGTCTGTGTGAGGGTATGGTGAAAGGATGCACACTTAAATGTATAGGTGGCTGCCTGTGTGAGTGTATGGTGAAAGGGTGCACACAAATGTATGGGTGGCTGGGTGTGGGTGTAAGGTGAAAGGATGCACACTTAAATGTATGGGTAGGTGCCTGGGTGTGTGTGCCTGTGTGGTGAAAGTTTGCACACTTAAATGTACGGGTGGCTGCCTGGGTGTGCCTGTATGGTGAAAGAGTACACTCTTAAATATATGGATGGCTGGGTGTGCGTGTGTGTATATTGTGAATGGTGTGTGTGCTTGTGTTCAGGGGTGCAACAAAACCTACATTTCAGGGAGGCTAACCCTTCAAATGTTGGGAGAGGTGCTAACTTTATATGTGGTGGGTAGGAGCAAACTTAATTGTGTGGGGGTATCTAACTTCTTTACGCATTTTCATGAGATTATTCTAGTGCACCTTCAATGTTATAAGCAGTTAACTCTCTCTTTTAGGTCTGAAAGCACCAACTTATGGGCTGCTGTGAGAATGACTGGTCTCCTGTTTCCTCTCTACCCTTCCAATCACTCCCCTGGCATGCAAGTACTAAACCCACATCACAATTTCAATTGCTTAAAAAATGTGGCATTTGAATGCAGGTGCTTACAGTGAAATGCTGTACATTAGTAATTGCTGGGCCGGCCCTTGTTAACGGCAAAACCCAGGTGCCGTTTAACATCTGTGTCCTTTTCTGTCCGGCAACTGCTCTGTAGGTCAGCCAGGTCAGGTCAACATAGCCCACAATTTCAGTGGGGGAGGGGGGTGCTGAAGTTAAATCAGCTCAATGGTGTTGCACCACTACTTGTGTTTAATGCCTTGATTAATTATTGGAAATCTTCTTTACACCTAGCCCTATTCTTCCTCATCCCAGTACTTGTGTATGAGGCAGTACGTGTGTATGAGGCACTATGCCTCATACACAAGTACTGGGATAAGGTAGAGATACATGAAGGTAATCCCTGATTTAGCTATCTGTAATCTCCATTACTCCTAGTCCCACTCCTCCTCATCCCAGTACTTACCAGTGAGGCAAGGAGCTTCGTACGTAAGCACTGGGACAAGGAAGAGGGACATGGAGGTAATTCTGGGCCAATGAGCTGATTTTGGAGGTTGGGGTAGGGGATGGGAGGGAGAAGGGATGTGTGGGGGGGGTTGTGCAATAAATCATAATGGTCGTCCATGTCCATGCTAGGCAGGCATGATATGTGGTATTAGCGGCTAGAGAGGCATTTTGGTGCAGCAAGTCTAGTCATTCCGCAGTTTGCTAGGACTATTTTTAACTGGGCATTTCTGATAAAGCAGTCCTGCTAAGTGTAATTACCTGGCTAGACTGGCATTTGGGTTCTGCCAGTCCAGCCATTTCTTACTGCGGCACTGTATATTTTTCTGGGCATCTGTGATGAAATGATATGTTATGATATGATAAGCCATATATAACGCAAATGTTTTTAGGCACAGCAAGACAAGGGAAGGAAAACTGAGGGAGGACAAGACAAATTATCTTACTAAGCCTTGTGTCATTCAGATCGTGCAAGTATGAGAACGAGAAGTGCAAGGGGAAAGGAAGGGGGGAAGTGCAAGGGAGAGGGGAGGGGAAAACAGGGCAGCAATGCTCTGAGTAAGTGCCACCAGGGCAGTGCAGCTCTGGGTAGTGCAAGGAGAACAAGGGACCGTAGGGTTACAGTTACAGCCCCTAACTGCGTGGTAGGCCTGGAGGCAGTACAAGGGTGACTGATCAAGAAAGAGCCTAGACTCAGTGAGACAGAGGGTAGGCAAGCAACCAGTTGGTACAGCAGACAGGTAGGTCAGCAGGGGAGGAAGAGAGGTAAAGCAGTGAAGAGGAACATTTTGAGCTGCTTTTGGAACTTCAGGTGGTCCGGCTCAGGTTTTGGAGGGTCAGAGAGGCCATTTCAGAGGGAGGCACCTGCAGGGGCGAAGGATCTACCCCCCCCACCCACTCACTGCCTGGAGAAGCCTCTAACCCTTACGGCTCAAGAAGGAAGGTATTTTGGAAGAGAGCGTTGGATGTAGTGCAGATCCCAGCACCAGAAAACCTTGTGGACAATGAAAAGGGTCTTGAACTTGATCCTTGCAGCCACCGAGAGCCAATGGAGAGATTTCATGGCTGGAGAGATACAGTCCCTGGGCTTGAGGCCAAGGATAAGTCGTGCAGTCCTGTTCTGGATTAGTTGCAGAGGGCAGAGAGTAGAGAAAGGCAGATTGAGAAAGTGGCTGTTGCAGTAGTCCAGCCTAGAGAGTACCAGAGCTCTGGAGACAGTGAGCTTCTGGGGTAAAGTGAGAAATGGAAGAGTCCCTTTGAGGAGGTGCAGCTGGTAGTGGGACTTCTTGGCGACATCCGAGATGTGAGGAGAGAAAGAGAGAGAGTGGAGTTGAAGATGACACCAGGAATGAGCGAGAGAGGAGAGCAGGCTGAGGTGAGCCTGAAGGAAAGCTGAGTGTCATCCGCATTTTTATAACTGGAGGGACAGCCCTAGAGTCGGACAGGATATAGTGGGCGGAATGATCAAGGTATGTATACATTGGGTGGTCCTGTCCTCCCTAAATTTTTATGCTGCTAACGATTTCCTCGGTGCACCATGCAAAGGTACAAGGATCCAAAACATGGGGTGAGAAAACAACCATTAGCAATGTTTGGGTTTTTGGTAGCCTTTTTTATTTCTTAAATGGCTTTTTCTTGTAAATTTTGTAAAAACAAGCATTAAATTAAACTAAAATGTATAGGAAAAGAGGAAAGCATGGAAAGCACAGTCAAGCACCAAGATTTTAACATTACATGATTCAATCAAAAACTGGTCAAGAGCTGTGTTGTGTAAACAAACAGGAGGTTAGCAGTTTTCGGATTAAACTTTTCACATATCTGCATATATAGTGTTCAGAAACTCCTTTTATTTTCTTTTTTTTTCGATTTATTTTGTTCAGAAAAGAAAATCTGAGAAATGTATCGAACAGTTTAACGCTTCTTCTTTATCTTTATCTTTATCTTTGTCTTTGTTTCCTTCTGTCGTTATTTCTTTGTCTCTATTTCTCGCCTCGGATGTAGGAACCCTGGCTGTGTGGCCCTGTTCAAAGTGTACGTGCACAGAGTTGGTAGATATTGTTTGTTGGTTGTTTATTCGTTTGTCCTTGGGACCAAAGTCTCCCTATCATCTTTGCCCGAATCTTCTACTACACTAGGAGTCATTGTTGCAGGGCTTTCTCTTAGCTGCTTAAAAGTTGCCTCGATTAAGTTCGCCATGGCCATCGACCACCTTGTAGATTCTCCCAAAATCAGTCTATTCCATATCTCTGTTTCTTCAAATATCCATGGATTTTCTGCCAAAGGAAGTAGGTACGTATTTCTGTTCTGTTTGTTATTTTCACAGGTAAGTATCAGGTGCTTTAAGGTTTCTTTTGTATCTGGTTTCTTACATAATCGACAGTTTGCCTCCTCTGAGGTCGATCTAATCAAAAGTATTTCTTTGGTAGGTAGCAGGTTTAATCTTGCTTTTAAGAGCAGGTTTCGTTTCCTTTTATCTGGACATTTTTTGCAATATTTGATTGGCGATTTTACTTTATTGAAAGTTGGGGGGAGGTGGGTGAGGAGTTTGTTTTTTGTTGCGAGATCTAGCTTTCTGATCCAGTCCATCATGACTACTTTTTTTCTTTATTCTGTCAGGGTTTTCTTTCAGTTCTTTCTCTGAGCACGCAATTTCTAGTCATTTTGCTCTTCTTTTTTCCTTCCATACTTCCAAGGCTGCACATTTGGCTAAATCCATCTCCTCTTTGATCATGGCGATGGCTGGGGAACGCTCCTCCAGGATAATTTTCCTGAAAAAGTTCATTGCTGCTTGATCCACCATGGATTCGAGTGATACCAAGCCCAGCTTCCTTCTTATCGCTGCCATTGAGGTAGAATTTGGGACTCCCAAAACTGATTTCCATATTAGGCCTTCCAGTTTTGTCCATATGTTTGTTGGCATTGAGAGTGATACTTCCATTCCATAGGTCAGAGCGGGGATCACTTTTCCTTTATAGAAGTTAATTGCAGGTGTCAGGGAGAATTTCCCAAACTTCTTATCGACCAGTCGGGTCTGTGATGCTAGCCGCTTTGCTTTATCCCATAGAGTCCGCTGCATTGTTTGAGCTGTTTTGGTGCTGTCCAGGTCGACTACCAAGTATTTGATCGATGTAACTGTTTCTAGCTTTTCTTTTTCCAAGTAGAGTATTCGTTGTTTGTTTTTCGAACTCTGTGTTTTTTCGAGAATCAACACTTTTGTTTTGTTCTTATTAATGATCAGGCGGTTTTGGTTGATGTACTTCGCCAGGTTGTCTAGTTTCCGCTGGAGACCTATTTTTGTTTGGTATATCAAGATAATATCGCCGGCGTATAGTAATCTTGGTACCGAGGTCTTGCCTATTTTCGGTGGGAAACACCTGATTTCTTTTTCGGCGTGCTGGAAATCGCTCAGAAATGAAATGAAGAGGGTTGGAGTAGGGGCAACCCTGTTTGACCCCGCGTGTTATCTTGATTTCTTCTGACAGAATTCCTTCCTGACTGAGTTTGATTCTGACAGTGTTATCTGTGTGCAGCGCTTTTATAGGTTCCAGGACTGACGGTGGACAGTTCCAGCTCTGGAGTTTTGCCCACAGAAGGTTTTTATCTATTTTGTCGAAAGCCTTAGATAGGTCGATAAAAGCTAAATAGAGCTTTGGGGCCCCTTCTTTTATCTTGGCCGTTAGGATGTTGATAATCATGATGTTTATTCCAGTGGATCCATTTTTTTGAAAGCCCACTTGTAGGTTGTCTTTGAAATTGGCGTTTTTTTCCTAGAGCCTGAAGCTGTCTAGCAGGAGAGATGCCGATGACATCTAAAAGGGCGATTGGTCTATAGTTTGCCGGGTCTTCGCGGGCGCCCTTTTAGTAGATCGGAACTATAACCACTTTGAGCCACGATTCTGGGATTTTTTTAGTATGTTCGCACTCTTCCAAAAATTTCACTTATTACCTCTTACCATTGTGTGGGAAATTGTTTTAGCATTACATTGCTGAGCCCGTCCGGTCCCGGGGCTCTGGAGGCCTTTAGCTTCATGATCTTTGCTTTTATATCTTCCTGACTTGTTACATTTATCCAGTTTGTGCAGATGTTTTCCGGTACGAGCGATGTTGGATTTTCAGCCTCTTCGAATTCTGATGAGATATGGGTTATCCATTTCTCCTCCGATACTGCATTACACAGAGGTGCAGATTTCGCAATGGTCGATTTGTTAAGAAGGGACCAAAATGCTCTTGAGTTTTTTTACTCCAAAATTTTCATCATCGCCTCTGCATCTAGCTGATATTGAAGTGCCTTATGTTGTTTTAGCCAGTTTGCATATTTCTTCCTCTCTTTATGCCAAAGTTGCCAGTCTGACTCGGCATTTGATTTTTTGGCTCTTCTCCTTAGAGTACGGCTCAGTTTTCTTTGGTTCACCAGTTCACTGTTGAAAGCGTGTTGGTGGTTGAAGACCTGATTAGATTTTCCCCTTTGTTTTCTGTAGAGTACTAGGAAAGGTAAGTAGTCTGGTCTTTCTTTTATATCTTCCTTTTTGTTTGACTTAAGTTTGTTTCCCCATGCAAGCCTAAATTTCTTTATATCCTTTTCTGTGAGCTTTAGTCTGGTGCTCTGGTTATTGGCTTCTGTTTCTAGAGGGTATCTTAGTTTTGTTGTTTTCGTACCTTTCCACGAGCAGGTGACCAGGTTGTGATCACTGTTTCTAGTTTTTTCAACTCTAAAACTCGTCATCGAGTCAATCATGCCTGCTGACATGCAAATATGGTCTATTGAGGCTTTTGACTCTCCACTTTCCCAGGTCGGAATATTGATTTGGTTTGGGAATAGTGTTGCAATGTTTTGGATGTCTCTTCCAGAAATCAGTTCGTTCCACGATTTCCCTCGGTTTAGAGAGTGGTCTGAACGTTCCGGAGTTGTGCTGTTTGTCTCGCTGCAATTCGCGTTTAGGTCACCGCATATGATGATATTGATGTCCTTGAATGCTTCGTATAACTGATCTATCGTGCTCCCCATATTTAGACAGAACGTTTCGGTTGACATCCTCTGGGGATTCCAATAGCAATTAATAATGGCAAGTTTTTTTTTGCACTTTCCTCTTTGTTTGTTGTTTTGGGCGGGCCAAGTGGTCAGCGATACCCGTATCTCATATGCTTCCTTCCATTTCTTTGGCTCATCCATGCCCCGGTCTGTTTTGACCGCTGTCAAAAGGCCCGCTGAGGGCCTTCCCAGAAGGCCTTTGACCGCCAGAGAAATCTGAACCGTGAAGCCATCAAGTGTTGGTTTGACTGATAGCCAGGTTTCTTGTAGGCATAATATGTCATAACGACCCAGATTTACATCACTTGTCTGAGTAAGATGGTTATATCCTCGGGTATTCCATGATCCCAGGCTGTAAATCTCGTTAGCGGGCCGACCCTCTTTTCCTACAGGGCTCTTGCTGTTTTGGAGGACTGGCCCTTTTCGTTGCTATTTGGTGTTGTTTGCGTTTATCGTTGAGCGTAACCAGTTCCATGGACCTTGTAGTTTGCGCACTGGCGGCGTTGATTCTCTCTGTTTCCTTACTTCTGGGTGTTCTGCCGCGTCTTTATTCCCTTGTAGGTGTAGGTCCTGATGATTCTGGCTATTTTCTTTTATATGATGTTTCTTGTTTGGATTTTGTTTTTGTATGTTAAATAGTATCTGCTGATTTCCTTCATTTTTCGTTTTCTGGTTATTTAGATCTGTTAGCAGAAAGCCCATCTCTTTCAGTTCTTGATAGGTTTTTAATCCTATTTTTTTCCTGCTATCTGCTTCAATGTGTATGTATGCTTTAGGTCTGTCTTGCCTGTGGTAGGGTTCGACTAATTTGATGTCTTCCGTCGTCAGATGTCTCAACTCCTTTGCACTGTTCATTATCTGAAGTATCTTTGGACGGTTTAACGGTGCTCTCTCCTTCGCTGCATTGCATCGTTCCAGGTTGAATAAGCCATACCATTTGGTTTTTGCCAGGACTTCGTCGGCCTGATCTGTCGATTTCTTTTTTATTATGTCTTTCTCTGCTTTTCCCTCTCTGGCCCCTTGGCCAGGTGCTTGATATTGCTCCTTCACCATTTTGTAAGGCTTGTTCCTGTCAGTGTCTTTTGTGTGGTTCTGTGGGTCAGGAGTCTGTATTTTCGTTGGTGTGTTTTCCGAACTTGTTATCTCTCCTTGTCTTGGGTCATTGCCTTCAGTTTCCTCTTTTTTTTTCCACGGTTGCCACTTCTGTTAGTTTAAAACCCATTTTCTCCATTTCTTCAAAGGCTGTACCGTCAAGTTTTTCTACTGCTTCGCTTTTGACATGTAAATATGCTTTAGCTAACTTTTTTCTGTGATAGGGTTC
The DNA here is from genome assembly GCF_040938575.1 of Ambystoma mexicanum. Taxonomy (NCBI): domain Eukaryota; kingdom Metazoa; phylum Chordata; class Amphibia; order Caudata; family Ambystomatidae; genus Ambystoma; species Ambystoma mexicanum. The sequence goes on from NC_090922.1 coordinate 1,227,383,759, forward strand.
CATCCGCTTTATGTCCTCTGTTACCATGTTCCTCAGAGATTTAGTTTTCTTCATCAAGTACATTACCGTCGAACGGTTTAGGATCATGTGATTTTTTCCCTCTTCTTTTTGCTCCAGTTTGAAAAGGCGTATTTTGTTCTTATTATGTTGAATCTGAGAGGTCGCCTTACTTCTCCATTTCATCCTTGGTTTTTCTTGGGAACTCACTGGAACTGGTCTTGGCTCTCTAGGCGATGTCGCTTCTAACTGTTCTTTCGTTTCTGCTCCATTTGATATAGCTTGTTCAGTCACTTGTGTTAATTTGTAACGGCTTGCTCTATTTGGTGATGATTTTCCCGTGTTTAGGGGGGAATTGTCCTCTTCTGAGCTAATTGAGATGTTCGCATGTTGAGATATATTCATTAGGGCGTTATCTAACAGGAAGTCTTCTATTGTTTGTGGTGAGCTTATGGTAATCTGGTCCGGTTTCTGTGTTTCTTTCTGCTGTACTGTTTGTTCTATGCTAGTGTGCCTAAGGTGAATGACTTCCTCTCTGACTCTGCCTGACACCATACTCGAGCCAGGGCAGGTGCTTACTTGGAGTTTTTTTGTCCCCTGGTTTGTAAGCGCTGACGGCCTTTTTTCTTCCCTTTTTCCTCCCGCCGGCTGTGATCTTGTTGCATCTTCTCCCGACCTCCTCTGGTCGACTATGCGTCCTTCTAGGTTGACAATCTTTTTTTCCAGCTCTTCGATTTTCTTAGTCATAAGATGTTTTGCACCTTTTTCCTGGTCTTCGATTGCCATTATATAACTCTCCACGTGTGTGATCTTTGCGATTGTATTCATCAGAACCGCTGTGTTGTCTCTGATGTCTTCTTTCATTGCCTCGTATAGCTTGCAGAAAGGAGCTAGCACCACTGTCATTGCCGACATGATTGCTATCATATCAGGTTTGTCACTTGTGGTAGCTTTTTGCAAACCTACTGCGATGTCGCTGAGGCGGTGGTTTTTTGGCGTAAAGGGAATGTTCTCCGTCCTTTTTTGTAGGATCTCATGGTCATGGTTTCCCCGATCAATGGATCTGTTTTGGTCTTGTTCGACTCTGTTTTGTTTCTTTGTCGACTTTTGTTTTTCGCCTGCCTGGCTCGGTTGTAAGGACTCTGTTTCCCTAGTTGTTTCTGAGGGGATTGTTGGAGACGTTGTTGGTAGATGCGGTGAGGTCCATGCGTGTCGTTGTTCTATTGGTCCTGTTTGCCCGTTTACTGATTGCTCGGTTGTAGGGCACTTCGGTGTCGTTGTCCTGTTTCCTGCTTGCGCTGGCCCCATTAGTTTGTCTTGCCCTGGCGTATTTTGAGTTGGTAGGCTTGGCGATTTATCATTGAGCGTGGTTTCGCCCTCTCTTCCCCTTGCGGTCGAGGGTACACTAGCTTGTAGGTGATTGTACGTCCGAATTGATTCTGTATGTTTCTGTTCGGAGCTCTTTGTTTGTTCAAGAGTTAGTTCCAACATTTCGGCGTCAGAGACTTCTAATTCAGCAGTTAACTTTCTTTTGTATTGTTTAGTGAAGAAAGACTGCAGTGGACGTGAGAAGAGCGGATTTGGTAAGTTTTCCTTTGTTTTTCTACTTCTTTTAATGATCTTTACAATTTCGTGCTCATTTGGGGGGAGTTTCTGTTCCTCCCCTACGGTTTCTGGACCTTTTTTTGCTTCTTTCCTTGTTGGTATGGTTCTTTTTCTCAGCTGTTTTTTGTTTAGTTTTCTGCGCTTTGTTTGTGTGGTTTTTCGAGCTACTACTTGGAGTTTTCCCCCAGAGTTTCTTGCCGGAACTGATTAGTTTTTCTCCTGATCCTCTGTGGCGATTTCTTCGGCCTCGCTTTGCGAGACTGCGCAGTTATTTGTTGGTTTTGATGTCTGCGTTTTTGCCGTTTTCGGGGGGGTCGTCTTTGTGATGAGCGCTTGGTTTTCCAGTGTTATAGGTAGCCTAGGGTCGCCTATGTCCAGGGCATGACATTGTGCTATTATTAAATGTCCCTTTCTGGACTGGTCTGTGCCCGTTGGTCTCGGCGCCTGGTCGTTACCTTTTTTGTTTAGCTTCTCCGTGAGCCCTAAATCTTCAGGACTCTGCGGACTCGGCTTTTTACTGGGTTTTACTCCGTTTTCTTGTATGATGATTATCCCGGGCGTTACCTCTTTAGAGTCCTGTTCGACACCGGCTTCTGTGATAGTTTTTGCCGGCTCTGGAATTTCCTGGTCCATGGCTACGAGGTCGCCCGCCCTGCCTGCGCTCTGGCCAGCCTCGAGCGTGGGCAGTCCTCCGACCACTCCCCCGCTCGGGGCACTCGCCTCTAGGGCGGTACACCAATCTCTGCTGGCTACGGGCGGGCAGCCTCGAAACTCTGTGAACACGTCGTCGGCGTCGTCGGCGGGCCTCGCCTCTCTGGCTCCCCTAGGCGTCTGATGCGGGGTCCGGGAACTAGTAGGTGCTTGCTCCCTCTCACCGGGTAATTTTGCAGGGTCCGGGGGGAGGGTGTTGTCCATCTGGGCCGCACTGGTTTCGGCAAGGTTTGCTTTGTTTGGACCTGTCTCACCCCCTGTGTTGCGGGGTGTGATTACCCCCGGCTTCACACTGCTTTGCTGCGTTTTGTCATTCACAACCAAATTCGTCTCCTGTACTTTCTCCTCCGTACGTAGGTGTTCAGGCTCGACGAGCAGCTCCTCCTCAATGATTATTTTGGTTACTTTGTTACCTCTTACGGTGTTAGTGGGTGGCATGTTTGAAGCTCTGCCTGATTTCTTCCCTGGTCGGACCTCAGGTTCCATGCCGGTCCTGCTCCGGGTCTGCAGCGGACTGCTGCAGACTGCTCGACTAACTCGGCTCCCGAACTCCGCTCCCCGCTCCGCGGGTTTGTTCGGGTTAATAAAGATCTGCTTCCGCAAAAGGACGTCGAAAGGCAGTGACTGCTGCAGACTGCTCCACTAACTCGACTCCTGAACTCCGCAATATTGTATTTGAAATCGGATACTTTGCTTATAGTAATCTAGATGAATTATTTTCACTTCTGTGTTGAAGTAGTTCTAATAATAATGGCCAGCCAGGGCTGGTCCAAGACCGAGAGAGACTGGTCCGACGTCTGTTTAAGAAATAAAGAAAGTTCAGTGTGTTCCTTTATAGTGGTCTTAAAATGAGTAACCACAGGGAACACTGACGTTTCGATTGATAGAAATTCTCAATCTTCTTCTGGGACATTATATGTGCAGGTCTCCCTAAGGGAAAAATGAGAAAAAGAAAGATCCACTTAGAGTAGGATACCAAGTGTTTTCTTAGGGGTCACAGTATATGGGGGAAGGTTTAAAAACAAAAAAATACACTTGGTGAGTGTTGTTAAAAATAAGTAGCGAAGGGCTGTGAGCCCTGACAGTCTAGCAACTGACCTGTCCCCGGAAGCTGTGTGGAAACTCCTGAGCTTCCAGTGGTAGGTGGGGGTGCAGAGTTCAGACTGGGTTCTGTAGGAGTAGTCAATGCATATTATTCTCTGGCATCCGCGTGAGTGTCTGGTTGCCTTGTTCAAATCAAATATACATGCCCTGCGGTAGAAGGGGGTAGTAAAAATGGGGGGCGACAGTCAGTAGTCTAGCCTAGAGAGAACCAGAGCTCTGGAGACAGTGAGCTTCTGTGGTAAAGCGAGAAATGGAAGAGTCCCTTTGAGGAGGTGCAGCTGGTAGTGGGACTTCTTGGCGACATCCGAGATGTGAGGAGAGAAAGAGAGAGAGTGGAGTTGAAGATGACACCAGGAATGAGCCAGAGAGGAGAGTAGGCTGAGGGGAACCTGAAGTAAAGCTCAGTGTCATCCGCATAACACTGTAAGTTAGAGGATAAGGGAGAGATCAGGTGGGTCAAAGGGGCCAAGTAGAGGTTGAGAAACCAGAGTGAGAGGCTAGAGCCCTGGAGAACGCTACATGTAGAGACAGGTGGTGGAGTGAAAGGGACCAAGTTGGACCTGGGAGGGGCAGTCCAAGAGGAAGGAGGTCAGCGACTCCAGGGCCTGATCCATGATGCCCAGGTTCTCACAGAGTCAATTGATCCGGATGGCGTGGTTGACCGTGTCGAAAGCAGAGGAAAGTTCCAGGATGATGAGGACAGAAGGAATGCTGGAATCAAGGTTAGAGATCAGATCTTCACAGGTGCTCAGGAGAGCAGGTTCTGTGCCTCTGGCAGCTCTTGAGCCAGACTGATGGTCATGGAGACAACCAACAGATTCAGTGTGGAGAGTAAGCTGGCAGCTGGCCAGCTTTTCCAAGAGTTTGGGAGAGGTTAAAGTTCCAGTGGCAAAAGAATGATTACAGAAATCGGCCAAGGCTGGATCAAGGGTGTCAATTTGCTCCTTGATGGTTCTGGAGGAGCAGGCAAGCACCTGTTTCGACGACACTTCCATAGATGGGACTTGTCTAGAAACCGTGTCAGGTGTTAGAAAGAAAGAGGAGAAAGGAGGAGGAGAGGGAGACGTGGGAAAAGGGGGCAGAGAGAGGAAGAGGGAGAGGAAGAGGAGATAGTGGACAGGATGTCCTGAGTTTTAGCGGAGAAGCGAGAGGCCAAAGCTGTACAGAGGGCCCGTTCAGGGAACAGGAGAGGTAGAAACCGCAACATGATTGGCCAGTTCCTTGCCGATTTTAAAGAGTTTGGCTGTGTTGTTAGAGACCGCAGAGACGCAGGCTTGAATGTGTGCTCTCTTCTTGATGAGTCTTATTTCTTCACCTGGCATTTTGGTGCTACCAGTCTATGCATGTCTTAATGTGGCCTGTCATGCTCAACTGTAATGTTATTATGTGTCTACACTGCTCTACGTTGTGCAGCCAGTTGGACATGTTTTCATTGTGGCATGGCATTTTTAATAGCAAAGCATTAGTGTTCATGGGCACTGTTTTTGACTTGCAAGTATTGGATTGCTGTTACCTTACACAACAATAGCAAACACTGTGGCTTTTTAGCCAATTTTTCTCAGAAAGTGTGCTGTATATTGCATTAAATCACATATTTATATCTTTCTCCTAGTGCAGTGTGTGGCATACCCCTTCAGCAACACGTTTGTGCGTATTGCGCAAGTGTGGTAATCTAGGGCGGCCCAGAGTGTGGCGCTACTCGTGATTTGTTGCCGAGTTGGTGGGGCCCCCTCAGCATGGCTTGCAGGGGGGCCCCCAGATCCTGTGTTACGCGACTGGGGCAAGCACACACACCTGCTTCAAACCCTACTTGTAGGGGTACAGGGCGTGCGTGCCCCCCTGCTACTCAGCTGAAAACAGACACTCGTTTTTTCATGCAGCTGTATAATCAATTCCATGACCGCTTCAGGCACTACCCAATTAGTCAATTTCTTCTGCTACGCCAAGCTGCTGTCTACAGAGTGGAACGCGATACTAGAGTAAATCCACATAGACCATGTAAAGTGTGGGGGAGGGGGGCGGGGTCTCTTTTTCCTTAGCAGCATTAATCGTTTTAGCGCGACCAGATTATGGATAGTTGAGGAGCCCCTTGTGAAAGCCGGCCTTTAACAGTTTTAAGATGTTCGCTTGGTCAGCCCATCTGCTAAGTTGCTTTAATAAGATGAAAGCTAAAAGTTCACCAGTGATGTCCAACATTAATAGAAGTCGGTAATTTTTGGGATCAGTTCGAGAGTTTTTTTAAAATTAAAATACCGGGATCAATACTGCCCCTCTCTACTAATCCGCGATAATACCCTCCCGACAAACTTTCCTAAATAAAAGGGTCCATATGTCTCCCCACACTTCACACTCGTTTTTCAAGACGACGTGCGGCAGAACCTATCCTAATATTGAACGGCTTAGTTACTTACACACATTGCGGTGACTTTGCTACTTTACCCGCAGCACACAACATACCAATTTGCATAACAAAATCAGGGCACATTGCCATTGTTTGGCAGTTCCCACTGGTTATTTCCGATTGGCTCTTTTCACTGAGCACGCGTTTCTGTTTCTCCGTCCAAAGAGAAACAGAGCTGTTTCTTTTCTCACTCGAAAGTTGAGAATGTTAAGTGTTAACCCGGTTGGCGAGGTCAGGGCTGGGACGAATATCCTTGGCAGAAGCAGATGGTATTCTTAGCCCAGGGTGTAAGCTTTGCGATAACATTGGGGGGGTAAGCTCGCCGCGCTTCCAAGAGAAACTATAAGAAACACAGATGCTTTTCATAACTTGATCTTAAATACAGGGCTCTTTCCTTGGAATTCTAGAGCTTTTGATGTGTGCATGCAATATCGACACTCTGTTATTAATATCTGCAGAGAAGCGGAAGAGTGGTAGCATGCTGCGTAATATCGAAGTTATTCTTCAAGCACACGCAACAGTCATTTGGTAATACCACTTGTTTCTGGTCTGTTTGGAGCTCTCAAAGACAAAGATTTAAAAATAAAAAGCTTGAATAACTCGCAGAAAACAAAAACTATGCGTTCTTATTGGATCTGAGATGAAAAGAAAGGAAATGAACGAATACAACTCTGTGGTAGAAGTATAAAATGACGAGAGTGCGTAGATAGGTACAGTGCCCAGATGTATGCACAAAAAGGCTTCTATGTGATCTTGCCGAGGTTTTTTCATCGCTGTAGATTTAATCGTTTTTCTTTGTTTTTTTGAACGGCTGATTTTGCTGCAAATATATGAGGGGGGGGGAAGGGGTGGAGGCTCCCGCAGCTCCCCCAACATTAATTATTAGTCCACCCCCACATATATTTTCGGCAAAAACTCGATGAAATATGCTGCGAAATCTGCTGAGGCAAAACCTCCCATTTCCACTTTGGTTCAGTTGATAGAAAACATTAAAGATGGTCATGGTATCCTTCCGGACGGGGTGGCAGGCTGGGGCGGGAGGCCACCGATGTTTACACTTGCTGCTGCCTGTTGGACCTTGTTCTCCACACAAGAGCTATCTGAGTTTTTATTATAGCAATATATCTGGGGGACAAAGTGATGCTCAAATAGCTATTACAAATTCCTCGTAGTGGAATCCCAACAGGTTCCTAGTATTACGGTTTTACCTGAGAACAACATTATACATATTGCGTTGATTCTTGTTCCGGGGAGGAACTGCATGTCATGTAGTGTACACTAACCATAGTAGGGTCTCTTTTGGCGCCCTCTCCTGGATATAGCTTGCAGAAGCTTCAGTGATGTGACTGAAGATCCTGTGCACCACACAGAGTCAAAGGAAATCATTTTGATGTCCTCCTGGTATATAATTGTATGTGCATTTTGAGATTAGAAACCATCCTCCTGAGTTTCAGAAAAAAACTGAAAACCCTCCTCTTTAAATAATGCCCAGTTACAATTCCACACTAGTCACTAGTTACTCTGTTCTTACCTATTGTCCCGTCCCCATGTTATTGTCTTTTGTGTTTGTGGCGTCTCTTTGTAGCGCCCTGATGCCCGCAGGCTTACGGCACGGTATAAATAAATAAATAAATGAATTTATAAAGCGCACACCCACCCAAGGGAATCTTTACCCTACGAATAGCACATGCCACTAGAAGACAGCGCCCTGCCATCTAAAATAACAGTGTTTTCAATGAGCGCCTAAACTCATAGTGATTCTCAGTACCCCTGTGAGAGAAAATGGCAGGGCATTCGACAATTTGGCAGCTACAACAGAAAAAAGCCTGCCCCCCGGTCTTATATAACCGGAATCGCGGAACAGAGATCAGACAGGCGTCCTGAGAGCGGATAGGAAGCCCAGGGATGTAAGGGACAAGCATATCCGGCAGGTGCTGTCCATCTGTCCACCTGATTCCAGCGTGCCCCTGCCACCTTGATGCCACCATTTCACCTGCCACCCTCTCTGCTCTCCATTTCACGTCAGTCACAGGCCTCATGTGACAACAGTACAAAAATGAAAGGCCACTACCATAAGAAAGAAGATCCACAACTTGTAAATGAATAACTCATTTATGATGCACATGGCCAACTCATCACTAGTTCATTCCAATGCCATTATTTTTATATTTAATGTTGATTTATGCGGCACCAGTCACAGAATATGCTGTGGCTCCTCAAGGGGAAGGAGAGGGGCAGGCAGATGTCCTTCACAGTTCTTGGACCATTCTGAACCGACAGTGAAGGAAGTTGGAGAAGAGCAAAGAGGGCATTGGGTGCACTGAGAGCAGACAGTTAAGGACTAAAGAAGCCTAACGGGCCCCAATGAAGCCACTGAAGAGACCAAGTCTACCGTTGTAGGTGCAGCTAAAAGTCCCAGAGTCAATGTACCCCAACCAAGATGGAGAGCGGGAGGAATGAGGGCCATCTCACAACCCATCTGGGATTGGCAGACCCATCAGGTAGCAGTCTAAGCCAGTTTGAAGAGGTGATAAACTCTTTGGTGACTCTGGGAGGCCATCTTGTTAGATTTGCCTTTGCATCTGAACCATTTTCTTTCCAGTTTTTTCCAGCCCTTCAGAGAAGGGAAAGCTCACCATCACTTGTTCTTAGATTTAATATTGGGGGTCAGAGGTGTAAGAGTCCACAGGCCCCCAGGTGTGTAGATTGTTCAGGGTGTGAACGGCTCCAAAGGCAGAGAAGAGCAACACCACCCACTGAAGTTGGTTGGAGTGACCCCTTTCGTAGGCCGTTTGAGGATTTGTTGTGGCAAGGAATGGGGCATTGGTCTCACGTAGAATCTAGGTAGTCTGGCTGAGATCAGGAAGTGATAGGGCCAAGCCAGAGGTGGCCCTTTTTCTCCAACATCCAGACTTTGCTAAAAGCAACATCTTATTGTCCACCTTCAGGAAATCACTCATCGGCTATGCTCTAAAAGCTCTTATGTCAGCTATTTATGCCTGCCACATCCAATGATCTTTCCCCATCCCATGATCATCCTGACCTTAAAACAGCAGACTGCAGCAGCCATCACATATCTTCTCTCCTCTGGAAAGGTTCTTGATAAGTCTGTGAAAACATAAAATTGATATGAGGCTGGGAAGCCCAAAAGAAACACACCAACACAGGTTACAAAGGACATACAAGTGCTTTATTTAAAAGCTACAACAGTTACCAAAAGTCAATTGACAAACGGATAGCTATTCGGCTCTCAGAGTAACGTAACGAACTTCAACGAGGGTTCGATGCATTAGTAGAGAGACCGTACATTGGAATACTGGGGTCTTTTATATGATTTGTCCAGCCCTCGGCCAACCCTCTCGCGGGTTAAGCATTCATGGGATCAGGCCTAGGTTTCCTTGCCAGGTCAATCCTATAATTTATGCATTTTGATCAGTTTCGCTGATATAGTTGTACATTTACACATAGGTCAGGAATAGGACAAGGTCTCAGTTCGCGACCCCGACAAGTGGCCTGAAGGCATATTAATTATTCGTGTGTGCGGAGGTCACAACGGCCAGAATCTCACTCAGAATGTCATTCAGCCTTCATTTTGATGTTCAGGGTGAACTTCCACATTTACAAGAGAACCTAAAATGGCGGCTAAATCCAAGATGGCGACTTACATTTCTTTCGTTAAGGTCAAGACCTTGCCGCGGAGTCTATTCGCATGATATTTTAGACAACTTGGCGTAGGCCAATACACATTCAATTTCTGCGATAGGAGGCATAATATTATTTCAATTCCAACAGACCCTCCTTTTGGCCTATGCCAAGTGCTAATATCATTTCTAATACTTTTGCAAATAACTCCATGCATTGTCATCCATACATCCCGAATCATTGTCTGTAATGTATATAGCCATTAGGTCGTTCATCAGAACCTCTTGTAACACAAACTCTTTAGATGCTGTATCTGGGGCATACATTTTGTGCCCTACTGTGCTCACTGCTTGAGCACAAAATCCCCCTAGCATTACACATATACTTGGTAGACATTGAAAACAGCAACAAAGGAATAGCAGGATCCCTAAAATAACCAGAATGACAGAAAGCACCTTCCAGCCCCAAGATCGTAAAGAATCCCAAAACCAGGTGCTAAGATTCCAATCTCCTACAGGAAAATGCACTTCAGAACTAAGGATATGCAAGTTCTGTATTGCTTTAAAAATTGTCGGCGAGGAATCTGGTACGAAAACACGGCAAGCGGACCCCACCAATTTGCATACTCCACCTCGTTCTGCCAGAATGACATCTAATGCCATCCGACTTTGGAGTGCTACCAATCTTATTGCTTTTTGTTCTAGTGTCATATTGTAGAGTATGTCCGTGGTCCGGTTGGTCGTTCTCTCCAGTACCCTTGCTAATCCCCTAATGTTCTCGGAGTTCGCTATCTGTCCCCAGAAGTATACAACTGATTTTGCTATATCTCCCAATACCTGCCCAGGGGTATCTCCGTTCTCGTCCCGCCGTGGGCGAGCCTTAGAAACCTACAATGTACTAGCTACAAATACCCCAGGTAACAGGATTCCTAAATAACAGGTTCCCTGCCAATCCTTGGGCAACCAGGGAAATGCTAAATTACCACAAACAAAATAAACAGGACCCCTACATACAGAGGCCTGTTTTCTCCAGTCAAATTTACAATGTTCATACAACCTTCAAAATCTCCCATTGGCCGAGTGCCATTTCTTTGTACACAAAAGGGGACTGAATCAGGGCTATGATTTATAGAGTAGGAAGGAGGCACGGCATCCTTATTACCTATCGGAGCCATTTTAAAGGAAATTAGAGTTTGAAAGGGAAGAGATAGTTTATCAGACGGCCTAATAGAAGCAACATTAGGTTTACTTCTATTTGCAAAAAGCGAGCATCCCAGGGGAGTTAATTCACGTTTCTCAAAATCATTCAAATTAGTTCCATCAAAGTTCCCTGAGATGCTATCATTCCAACGGCTAAAGAATAGTGCTCTAAGAGAGGCATAGCAAGCAGTCGTTAAAGGTACAGGGTGAATATACCATCCTAGCCCCTTGTTCCCATGTTGCGGTAAATGAATGCAAATCCAACAATTACTCTTATTAAAAATGGCATGCGTTGCATTCATTACTATCATCAAAGTGTTATTATGATACTTTCGTCTATGTTGGGAGTCTCTAGGGGACAGAGTGTGAAGGTGTACAGAGGGAGTCAAAGCAGTAGGTACGATCTCAATTGGCAGTAGAGGTTTTAGAGGGTACATTTCTTCAAAGTACCAAAGTCCTACAGCAGTAATTGCACAAATACCAATTATCATTAACAAAACACAGCAATACGTTTTCGGGGCCCAGGCACATTGTTCGTTGTCCGAGTTGGTCACCTCCCTATTCACAAGTCCAGTGCGGGGAGCAGCGGTGGAGGTGGCAGGCATTGCAGTTCCTCAATCGACGACCCCAATGTTCGTTGCTGGCGACACTACGGTCGCGCAACTTCTTAGTCCTTCCCAACCCTAGCCAGCAGAATCCCCTTTTTTTTCCTTTTGTCAACAGAAACTTTCTTATACAAAAGAAAACTTTCAATCACTTGTCTTTTCCAAATGCATGGAAAGACCCGTGCCGTAGTTCTATTTTCTTCGTCGAAGGTTGTACCTGGTGGTACCCAAAACTGTTTGATCCGAAAATAAGGTGTCGTCACTTCCTGAGGGAAGTGGCGTATCGGAGGCGACAGAAGTCGCAGAACTTGAAACAGTGTTTTCCGGAAGTGATTTTTCGAAAGAGTGCGGAGACGAAATGGACTGTTCCCCAAGCTCTGCGGGCTCAGAGAAATTCTCCGACGCACTCACAGCGCTGTTTGCTACACCAAGATCAGAGATTGTAGCATCAGCGAGGGGTTCTGCTTCTTCTGTAACGTGTGGCGTCGGGTGAGCAAGTTTCTTGACATGCGTCGTGTGGATCCAGTGTTTTTTCCCAGCCACCCGCACTGCTGTCCAGGTGACCAACAGCACCTGGTAGGGTCCCTTCCAGCGAGGAGCGAGACAGGAAGACCTTTCGTAGGCCTTCACCAGGACCCAACTTCCAGGCTGAATATCGTGTCCTGGGCCCGTGAACCGTACAGGTAAAGCTGAGTAAAGCTGATGATAAATGAAATACAGGTTTTTAGTCAACTGGTTGCAGTAGTCTACAAGCAATACATTTTCCTCCTCCCTCAGGGCTTTAGGCTTTGGGAGACCCCAAATGTTAGCAGGTCTCCCCATCACTACATCAAATTGAGAAAGCCCAGTCTTAGTTTGAGGTGTGGTACGCATAGCTAATAATACAAAAGGTAAGGCATCTGGCCATTTCAGTTTGGTATCGGCACATGTTTTTGCAAGCTTATTCTTTAAGATACCATTATGTCTTTCCACCAACCCAGCACTTTGAGGGTGTCTAGCTGAGTGAAATTGTTTCTCAATATGTAACGCTGTGCATATCTGCAAAATTACTGCTGCAACAAAATGGGGACCATTGTCCGACCAAGTTACCCTTGGGAGCTCAAATCGAGGAAAGAATTCTTTTACCATAGTCTTTGCAGTGGCCATGGCAGTAGCATCTTTAACGGGGAAAGCCTCGACCCATTTACTAAAAGCACAAATAATTACAAGAACATATTTTAAATTGTTACACCGTTCCATCTCAATAAAATCAAAGTGAATGACCTCGAAGGGAACAGAAGGTGGCCCAAAGCTTCCCCTTGGAGTTACTGTCCCCTTCCCCACATTGTGCTGCAAGCAAATCATACAGTTCTGGACGTGACGTCGTGCAGTCTCCAGAATCTTGTTATTCACCCAAACTTGTTCTAACATTTTCGTGATCTGCTGAGCACACACATGTGTAGGACCATGTGCCATTGTAACCATTGCCAGTACATATGAATCAGGGAGCAACCATTTTCCTTCAGATGTATCCACCCAACACCCATCAGCATCTAGTTTCCCCATTCCTTCGGCCCATCTCTTAGACTCTTCTACTGTGGCATCATATCTCGTATCGCACAGACCCAATACCTTCATCCATTACATAGGCATCTTTTGTTTCCCTTAGAGCATACATGTCCGTGCTAAGGTCTGTGGCCGTTTGCCTGGCTATCAGGTCCGCAAAAGCGTTCCCTTTCCCCACATCATCTATGACCTTACGATGTGCTGCACATTTCATGATCGCTAACTGCCTAGGGAGCGAGAGTGCCGGGAGCAATTGCACTATCAGGGGGCCATGCTGAATCTTGGTCCCATCTGAGGTCAGGAACCCTCTTTCTGACCAGAGCCTCCCAAAGCTGTGAGCCATCCCAAAGGCGTACTGGCTATCAGTATATATATTTACTATACGCCCTTCGGAGAGTTCACAAGCTCAGGTCAACGCTATAATCTCTGCGGCCTGCGCGAAATGAAAGGTATGAAATTCTCTTAGTTTCGACAACTGTACTCAACGTAGTAACTGCGTAAGCAGCTGTAGATCTACCATCTGAAAGTTTGAAGCAGGAGCCATCACAAAACAGCTCCCCTTCTGCATTGTCCAAAGGAGTATCTATAAGATCTATCCTGCCCTTCGTTTCTTGTTCAGTGGTATACAGGCAGTCATGTAATTCATTGTCACCGCAAACAGTGTTTTGCGGGAAAGGAAAGTGTTCAGCCGGATTAAGGACACAACACCTCTTAATTTGAATGTGAGGGGCAAACAGAATTAATTCATACCTTGTTAGCCGTGCAGAGGTGAGGTGTTACGTTTGGGTTTTGTTCAATAGGATATCTACAGAGTGAGGTACCATCAAAATCAAATCATGGCCTAGGACCATTCCCTCACTCTGTTTTACAGACGCGGCAGCAGCAGCGACATCTCGCAAACATCTTGGCAAAGCGCATTTGACAGGATCAAGGGCGGAGGAGTAGTAGCCGCACGGCCTATTCTTCCCTCCGTGTTCCTGTGTTAACACAGCCAAAGCACATCCATCACATTCATGCACAAACAACACAAAGGCCTTGTCATAATTTGGAGTACCCAGAACCGGTGCAGAGCATAACGCAGTTTTGAGAAGCTCAAATGATCGTTGATGTTCCGATTTCCATGGCAGTGGCAGAGAAATGCCCTTCTCCGTCAAAGCCAACATCGGTTTTATCACTAGTGAAAAGTTCGGGATCCACAACCTACAGTAAGAAGCCATACCTATTAAGGCTCTGACTTCCTTCTTTGTATTTGGAACAGACATGCCAGAAATGTGTTTTATTCTTTCAGGTGTCAATCTTCTCCCCTCCTTTGACCGGAGGTAGCCTAAATAGGCGACCTCCTGACAACAATATTGACATTTTTTGAGCAAAGCTTTATGACCATTTTTAGCTAGATGAACAAGCAACAGTACAGTGCCTTCTTTACAAGCACTTTCAGAATCTGCAGCCAAAAGAAAATCATCGACATACTGAAGTAGTGTACAAGTAGGTGGCAATTCAAGGGTGTCGAGCTGCTCTTTCACAGCTCTACTATAAATGCTTGGACTTTCAGTATACCCTTGAGGTGCCCGAGTAAATGTAAATGAACGTCCCCCCAAGGTGAACGCAAACAAATATCTACTCTCCTTATGTATAGGAATGCTAAAGAAAGCATTTTTTAAATCCACAACGCTGAAGTGCGTAGCCGTAGCAGGGATCATTGTCAATATCGTTGTTACATCAGGCACGATTGGAAATTGTGGGGCGACAACTCTGTTAATAGCACGAAGATCAATTATGAACCGGTATGGGATTGCATTGTCGCCTTTCTTATATACAGGCAAAATCGGACTGTTAAATAAACTTCCTGCGATTTCCTCGATCACCCCACGATGCACAAAATCGGAGACAATGCATTTCAAAGCACGCTCGCCCTCAACTGATATTTTATACTGCGGAATGCGTGGTAGTTTAACTCCATGTTTCAAAACTATCTTAACGGGCTCAATCTGTAGTACCCCAACATCATTGTGGTCAACCGCCCATAAACATTCCGGGACAACGCTAAACTCAGGAGGCAAAGGTCGAATCAGAAACGGAGAATTAGGAAGTTGCTGTGGTGAAACCGTCAGCCGTACTCCATCAGAGGAACAATGAATTACTGCATTCAATTTCTTTAACAAATTTAACCCCAGCAAATTTTCTCCACAGTTCGAAGTCAGAAGAAAAGGGCAATGGTCCGTAAAGGAACCCAAAGAAACAGACACCGGTGAAGAAACCGGACAGACAATTGGTATACCAGAAAACCCTACAGAAACATTTCTTTGCCCTGACAGTGGAATGTTTGGAACCCGAGAATGATCAATGGAGCACTTCTGTGCTCCAGTGTCTATCAAAAACTGGTGTTTCCTATTCCCCACTAATAATTCAACGTAGGGGCCTCTCTGATTAACGGGAATAGGTGAAGGTTCCAAACCCTGCTTCGGGCAGTCCTAATGAAATAGATTATCGTCGGAAGGAAGTTCTTCAGAAAGGTAGGCAGCAGAAGGGTGATCAAATATGTTCCTCGAGTCCACACTCGAGGTCTGATTTTCCGGTGAAAAAGGTTGCTGAGGATCTAGCAAAAACTGACCTCTATCAGGGCCCCCTGCTCCAGGGCGGCCCCTAGGTCGTCTACCCATACTCCCAAACGCACTGTTTGACCTTTGTCAAAGGACGGGGCACTCTGCTCGCCAATGACCTTCCTGGCGGCAATAAGCACATTGATTAATATTCACAGAACCCAAAGGAGCATTTCCTTTTGGGACATACTGACCTCTGGTCTGTGTCGTGCCTCCTCTGGGGTTTCTACCAATTTGTTGTAATAATACTTTAGTTTTCAAGTCTCCTTTCCTCTTCTCTATTTTCTCCTTCTCATTATTAACACGGTTCTCATAATACTGAGCCATGTGCAAAACTTCAGATTGAGATTTTGCCTGCCAAGCACTCGCAGAGGACATAATCTGTGACTGGATGTCGGGCAACAATCCGCGTACAAATTTGTCCACAAACAACCTTTTCCCAGACTCTGTACCCAAGTCCTGCCCACTGAAGTCAGAAAATACATGCTCAAATCTATTAAAGAATTCGGTGGCGCCTTCAGTTTTCCCTTGAACACAGGCCGTAAGCTTGTCCCAAATAATTCTTTTCTCTGGAATTATAGTTTTTAATTTTGCGACAATTCTATCAGGTAAAGTAAGTATTACCTGAGGTGGTTTCTCACCAGCTGGTCTTTCCCCATCAACCCGAATCATATTAGCCCACGTATCTCCCAACCCTGGCACATCGTCTATTGTCCGGACCTGCTTCCATACATCCACGGGTAGGAGTACAGGGAATAGCAAGTCAATATCACTTAAGGTGAACACAGAGGACTGCAAGACGGACTCTATCTCTTTGTAAAACCCTGTTGGGTTTTTCCTGATATCGGGAACTGATTGTTTAATAGTGTTCACTTCCTGTCGTGAAAACGGGACGTGAACGAATTGCGATACATAATGCGTAGGGATATCCACAGCGGGTGCACCAGTCCCAGCGTTAGCGGGAATCTCAACCTTTGGGACGAATGTCGGAGGAACCTCTCTCATAGGCAACTGAGATATAGGTACCTCCGACCGCTTACTAAGCAACAGAGTCAGGTCAAGGAAGAGGAGATAGTGGACAGGATGTCCTGAGTTTTAGCGGAGAAGCGAGAGGCCAAAGCTGTACAGAGGGCCTGTTCAGGGAACAGGAGAGGTAGAAACCGCAACATGATTGGCCAGTTCCTTGCCGATTTTAAAGAGTTTTTAAGGCAGCCGAAGAAGTGTCGGGCGAAAAAGCCCTTTTACAAATTCCCAACAACTCTATAGGGCAACTAACCTTCTTCCTTACATATTCTTCTTGCAGGTACTGTACCATTACCTGAATTACCTTCCTTTGCATTTCTACTGTATACTGACTATACGTATCATATACTTCATCTGGCGGAATCGATGAATCCGAGATCCATAGAATCGCTTCTTTGGTACAAATCCGTACTTCCTCAGGTGCCGATCTACGACACGGAAGGAACCGTTTCTGTACATACATACTATCGTCTTCATCATCCTCATCTCGTGACTTTTCAAAGTCCTTCCTATACTCAAACAATCTTTCAACATGATCATGTACTTTCTGCTCTGTGTCCCTCGAAAGTGCCAAAGCATTTAGATCTCTTACCCCTTGTGGAAGATCCGAATTTTGTAATCTACCCCACATCACACATAAATGAGTCCCTAAACCTTCGATAAAAACATTTTTCTCGGGAAAACTGTGCAAATTAGATAATGTGGAAAAAACATTTACTTGATCACCTTTCTCCATACAGTGCTTAGCCCATGCAAACAATTCCCGTTTCTTATCTGCAGAAACAGTACTACGAGTGACAATCTTCGACCCTGCACCTTGATCAACTTCAGTCAATACGGGACCACTCGGGAGCGGAGGTGCAGGTAAATTTAATAAGGGTGCAACTATCGGCGCAAGCAGAAGGGGCGGTGCGATAGGTGGAGGAACAACAACTAGAGGAATAGGAACAATAGGTTGTGCAGGGGGAGCAGGGATAACAGCAGGGACAACAGCAGGAATGGGCAGAGCACCCAGGAGAGGATCATACGGAGGTGGCGCAGAGGCGCCAGGCCTGCGTTAGTTTAACATTTTTTCAATAAATTCTTCAGAAACATGGAAATCTTTGGAGGGAGCAAAAACAAAGAGGTGATGGCTGGAAGGTTTAGACTGAATCTTAACCACTGGCATTGCTCGGGGCAACCCTCCAGACCATCGTTCTTCGCCTGCCAAGCCATTCCAGAAGGGGAAAAACCATATGCAAATCAGGCTTGGCCCCCCCCCAAAAGGGGAAGTCCAGCCCGAACTGCTAGGTCACATCCCTTCTGCACGAGACCACAAGCATCCCCAAACATGTTTCACCCTTGTTGGGGCTCATCAGTGAGGAGTAGCTTGGGTCTCTAGGCCCAGCAGGCACGGGACCCACGTCTGGGCATACCCGTCCCACTCGGGGTGACAAAGCAAAAACAAAGAGGTGATGGCTGGAAGGTTTAGACTGAATCTTAACCACTGGCATTGCTCGGGGCAACCCTCCAGACCATCGTTCTTCGCCTGCCAAGCCATTCCAGAAGGGGAAAAACCATATGCAAATCAGGCTTGGCCCCACCCCAAAAGGGGAAGTCCAGCCCGAACTGCTAGGTCACATCCCTTCTGCACGAGACCACAAGCATCCCCAAACATGTTTCACCCTTGTTGGGGCTCATCAGTGAGGAGTAGCTTGGGTCTCTAGGCCCAGCAGGCACGGGACCCACGTCTGGGCATACCCGTCCCACTCGGGGTGACAAAGCAAAAACAAAGAGGTGATGGCTGGAAGGTTTAGACTGAATCTTAACCACTGGCATTGCTCGGGGCAACCCTCCAGACCATCGTTCTTCGCCTGCCAAGCCATTCCAGAAGGGGAAAAACCATATGCAAATCAGGCTTGGCCCCACCCCAAAAGGGGAAGTCCAGCCCGAACTGCTAGGTCACATCCCTTCTGCACGAGACCACAAGCATCCCCAAACATGTTTCACCCTTGTTGGGGCTCATCAGTGAGGAGTAGCTTGGGTCTCTAGGCCCAGCAGGCACGGGCTGGACTGTTCGGGCTGGACTGCCCCTTTTGGGGTGGGGCCAAGCCTGATTTGCATATGGTCTTTCCCTTCTGTAATGGCTTGGCAGGCGAAGAACGGTGGTCTGGAGGGTTGCCCAGAGCATTGCCAGTGGTTAAGATTAATTCTAAACCTTCCAGCCATCACCTCTTTGTTTTTGATATGTCACCCCGAGTGGGACGGGTATGCCCAGACGTGGGTCCCGTGCCTGCTGGGCCTAGAAACCCAAGCTACTCCTCACTGATGAGCCCCAACAAGGGCGAAACATGTTTGGGGATGCTTGTGGTCTCGTGCAGAAGGGATGTGGCCTAGCAGTTCGGGCTGGACTGCCCCTTTTGGGGTGGGGCCAAGCCTGATTTGCATATGGTCTTTCCCTTCTGTAATGGCTTGGCAGGCGAAGAACGGTGGTCTGGAGGGTTGCCCAGAGCATTGCCAGTGGTTAAGATTAATTCTAAACCTTCCAGCCATCACCTCTTTGTTTTTGATATGTCACCCCGAGTGGGACGGGTATGCCCAGACGTGGGTCCCGTGCCTGCTGGGCCTAGAGACCCAAGCTACTCCTCACTGATGAGCCCCAACAAGGGCGAAACATGTTTGGGGATGCTTGTGGTCTCGTGCAGAAGGGATGTGGCCTAGCAGTTCGGGCTGGACTGCCCCTTTTGGGGTGGGGCCAAGCCTGATTTGCATATGGTCTTTCCCTTCTGTAATGGCTTGGCAGGCGAAGAACGGTGGTCTGGAGGGTTGCCCAGAGCATTGCCAGTGGTTAAGATTAATTCTAAACCTTCCAGCCATCACCTCTTTGTTTTTGATATGTCACCCCGAGTGGGACGGGTATGCCCAGACGTGGGTCCCGTGCCTGCTGGGCCTAGAGACCCAAGCTACTCCTCACTGATGAGCCCCAACAAGGGCGAAACATGTTTGGGGATGCTTGTGGTCTCGTGCAGAAGGGATGTGGCCTAGCAGTTCGGGCTGGACTGCCCCTTTTGGGGTGGGGCCAAGCCTGATTTGCATATGGTCTTTCCCTTCTGTAATGGCTTGGCAGGCGAAGAACGGTGGTCTGGAGGGTTGCCCAGAGCATTGCCAGTGGTTAAGATTAATTCTAAACCTTCCAGCCATCACCTCTTTGTTTTTGATAAATCTTTGGAGGGATACATTTTCTGGATTCCGAGTGAAAAAGCCCTATCCATATTTTTAACTGACTCTGAATGTTTTTCCTTATCATATAACAACGCTTTTTTGGCATTTGTTTTATGACGGCGTGCATGTTTATCCCTACTTTTAAGCTGCTGCAATGCTTCTTTTTTCCAATTCTGCAAAACATCAAAGGCTGCAGGTCTAGCCTTCTTTTTTAGCAAGACCGATTCTAGGTATTCAATACGGGGGATCTCAAAACTGCCATTTATTGGCCACTGAAATTGGGAGGCATGTCTGGTCTGTCTGTGCCAAATATCATTAAATACTATACTACCAATGCCATACTTACAGTACATAGTACATGCCGGCGACCCCTCCTGTGGTGCCGGCCGGCTAAATTCCAAATATTGTCGATCGCTGCGGAACAGAGCCCTAAAGCAGCTAGACAAATTCCCAGGCATTCACAAAAAATTGGTGTTACCTGGTCAATAATTGTGTCTGCAGATACAATACGCCAAATTCAAATTGTCAGGGTTAAATTAAGAGCCTGGTCACGACTGCACCTGACCAAACCTAAGGAGGACTGTACGGTTTACCAAAGAACTTACCTAATTAATTTTACCTTGTGTTTGGTGGTTTCGACAAATCTGCCCGCCTCAAAAATGGACCCTCGTCAAGATGCCGTGTCAGACCACACGACTATCGTCCAAGGATCGGAACGTGCAGCGCTGCCGAGGTATCGCGTCTCGTTCGGTCGGGCCCGCAGTATCACACCGTCCGATCCCGGTTCGATAGTCTGCGTCAACCTTCAATGATCCGGCATCAATCTTGAGGGTCCCTATTCGGGCGCCAACTGTGAAAACATACAATTGATATGAGGCTGGGAAGCCCAAAAGAAACACACCAACACAGGTTACAAAGGACATACAAGTGCTTTATTTAAAAGCTACAACAGTTACCAAAAGTCAATTGACAAACGGATAGCTATTCGGCTCTCAGAGTAACGTAACGAACTTCAACGAGGGTTCGATGCATTAGTAGAGAGACCGTACATTGGAATACTGAGGTCTTTTATATGATTTGTCCAGCCCTCTGCCAACCCTCTTGCGGGTTAACCATTCTTGGGATCAGGCCTAGGGTTCCTTGCCAGGTCAATCCTATAATTTATGCATTTTGATCAGTTTCGCTGATATAGTTGTACATTTACACATAGGTCAGCAATAGGACAAGGTCTCAGTTTGCGACCCCGACAAGTGGCCTGCAGGCATATTAATTATTCGTGTGTGCGGAGGTCACAACGGCCAGAATCTCACTCAGAATGTCATTCAGCCTCCATTTTGATGTTCAGGGTGAACTTCCACATTTACAAGAGAACCTAAAATGGCGGCTAAATCCAAGATGGCGACTTACATTTCTTTCGTTAAGGTCAACACCTTGCCGCGGAGTCTATTCGCATGATATTTTAGACAACTTGGTGTAGGCCAATACACATTCAATTTCTGCGATAGGAGGCATAATATTATTTCAATTCCAACAAGTCAGTAAATAGCCTCATGACTGAAGGAATATATTGGCAGACGTCCTGGAACCATAGTCCAACTGCAACACTGCAACAGCTACTATCAAGGTTGTGGAAAACACGATGTGTATCCTAGACAACGGAGACCTCACTAAACTATTACTCCCTGATGTTCCAGCTATAGTTGATACTGTTGACCCCCACTTAACAGCATGTTCACCACACGCATGAGAATAAATGAACGGTTTCTCAAATGGAAACCATGATGATCCAGACCACTGATTGTCACATGTGCGGTTCCTCAGGAACTCTTCCCCGATCAGTCACACTGAGCATCTAAGGATATTCCTTATCTATGACGGAATACATATTCACCAGCTTGCCGCTGATCTCCAACTCTACCTCAAGGTACCATCAGTGAATGAAATACATGGCAGCACAACCTTTACCTTCTTTAAACATAATTGCCAAGTATATACCTCAGAAGCTGCCTGTTATATCTGAGCAGTACTCATGAACACAGCAAAATACACTTCCACATGGCATTGTGGCACTGAGGCATGCATGCTTAAGTCTTCTCCACACAATTGACTCCTTTTGCAGTCACTCTGCTTTTTGCGCCGACAGCTTCATACCCTTCCTAACACCCATTGCAAAGAAAAATCTGGCAAACTCCTTTTCGCTGCAGTCTCTCCTATATCTGGTCATCTTCTCTAGCTCTCCGGTAACCAGAGTGATTAGGTGCACACAGGCACCTGAAGCTGCTTGCTATTCCCGTCTTTCTCCTTCACTTTCACCAGAAGAAGCCACGTCCATCAATGTCAGTAGATCATACTATTAATTATTTTGGTAGATTTGTTTAGTGTGTCCACCTCGGCCATGTTGTGCCCGGACAGGCAAAAGAAAACCTGGATAGCTCATGTAGCTAAGCATTAACCTATCATTCTGGTTACACTTAGAGGTTCATTGTCAGTGATTAACTGTACTCTAAAACACAACACAAACTCCATTTACATGTTGTAAGCATATTTTAGATGATTGTATTATTTGATCTTTCTCTATAATTTCCTTAGGTTTAGAACTTACTTGTACATGTGGAAGGTTTTTATAGTCCTCAGAACACACATTGCCACAAGATACCCTGGTCAGGGTCTCCTTTGTGGGAGTCTATTTAGGAGACAGGTAAAATACTAGATCTAAATCTGGGTATGAAATTATGGAAGGCAGCAAATCCATTTTGTAGATGCTGGAAGGACAAGGAAGTCCAATACTTCAAACACAGCCAAACTTAACCTTATCCAGGCTTCAGCTTCCAAGACACATCCTGACCAGTTAGGGACTCTAGCTGACTACAGACACCTTACACCTTTTCCAAGCAGTCTGATTTGTACAGTCACTTATAATTATGAGAGTGGGAATACTGGATCTAGAATTCTTTTCCAGAAAAGGCTTAATTTCCACCAATTATTTGAAGATATATTCCAAGGCTTGGGGACCTCATTTCCTAGAATCTAGTGTTCTAGTTAATCCTTTGCTCCAGTGTGCATCTTTTTGAATGCATAGAGCCTGGATTCCTCCAGAGGCCCAGACAGCTCTAGAAGACCCTGACACAACTAAGACATGCATTAACAGTTATTTTCCGAATGCCTGACTCCAGAGCCTTTCCCAGTCATCCTCCATTCAAGTCCTTCAAGGAAGGACCTCAGTAAACACCTTAGTCTGGTCTTGAACTGCACCCCACTCATATCTGCTCACACATCAGGAATACGTAATCTTCACTCAGTAAGTGCTCTGGTGTGTATCTACTCCCAGCAAGACCTGAGGCAGGTGCTGAAAGGGCCTGTCACTGTGAAATGCATGGAAACTAAAAATCATTTCTATCAACGTTTGAGGGATAGTAATACAAAAGCCAATCAGTGGATCCTACCACTGCGGTTCCACTTTACAATAAAGTATGTTTAAGTCAGGAATGACCCGTCATGCAATGCACATCCCTCTGCACCTGTTACAAACAGGCACAGGATGGATTGGGCCTCATTACGAATTTGGCGGTGCAGAAGATCATTATTGGTAATTCCATTACCGCCCCTTTTTTGGCAGGAACGGAATAACTGCCCTCTTTACCATACTGCTGAATACCAGGTTTGGGAGGGGGGGGAGAGTGGAGGATTTACTGCCAGCAAAAAGCTGGAGGGAAATCCGGAATTTTCCCTCCAGAAATCGGCAGATTTACCACAGCAGAATTACTGCTCACTAAAAATCTGTCAACATCTCAATGGAGTCCTCCAGGAATGGGGAATTACACCACCCTACCACCATTAGTAGTTCCATGGTAAGCCCAAGGGACTGACTGGAGGTAACGGTAAATGAGTTTGCCAGTAATTCTGTAGATTTGCCACCGAATTTCTGCCAAACTGAAAGGTCTTTTTTTTCATGAATTTCCTTCTGATCTCCTACTCCACGATGTGCCTCATAAACCTCTGATGCATGGGTTTCCGCTATGCTTCAGGTCAGTGGCGGATCCTTTTCCTTCTCCCGTCAGTGTGTTTTTAAATTGTTGCAGTACTTGGTGGTCGGGGTCAATTTCAGTGACAAACGTTTATTTAGAATTTAAGATAACCCATCAAAATACGTCTAAAATTGATGAATTTTTTCACCACCTAAACTTTTGTCCCACTGTGTATTTTTCCCTTCTTACATTCTCTATATTGGGACTTGAACAAAGTATATGCTTTTGCCTCTTTCTAAAAGAGCTACTACTTTGGGATCCCCATTTATTGAGCTCTTCATGGCAAATCTTTTCTTCCAACAAAAACATAAGTAACTGTTCAGTGCCCAGAGATTCAAAGACATCCTATCCAATACACGCCTAATCAATTGGCTAGAGGTACTCTGCTTCAAGCCTAGAAGCTGACTCCAAAATTTGCCATCAGTAGCACCCAAATCTTTCTCCTCTGCTGCGTACCAGACCTCTTCTCCAAATAACAGACCTGCTGCCACTTTCACTAGATGGGCGTTTTCGCGGTGGCTCAACAGTCATCCTTCCATTGCAACAGTTAACGTTCCCCAAGGCTGTTGCTAATTGAGCAGCTTTCCGTTTCTTCACTCCATATTGTTGCAAATAGTTATTTCTTGCATCAAACATTATTCCCAAGCACACATATTCTGTG
This sequence comes from Ambystoma mexicanum, assembly GCF_040938575.1. NCBI lineage: Eukaryota > Metazoa > Chordata > Amphibia > Caudata > Ambystomatidae > Ambystoma > Ambystoma mexicanum. Next base: position 1,227,408,078 of record NC_090922.1, read on the forward strand.
ACCCACTCCAACATGTGATTATCGATTTTCCACACAAACTACTATTTACAATTTCTCTTGCACATTATTGTCATCTCACACTCAGTTTGATTTTGATGTGGTTTTTTGATAACTTTATTATTGTAACTGCCAGTCACATAATAAAAACCTTTAGAATCAGAGCAAAATGTAAATGACGATTGTGTTTAAAGACACACTTAAACATGTGTCTCATGTCAAGGCACAACGAGTATGTTATTTCATGTGTATGTTGGTTGGTATTTGTAAACCACACATCTGCTGTAGGTACCGAATACACCCATTACCCACAATAAGCCGGTGGGAGTTACAGCATTAACCCATTATATGTTGACAGCATGGGGAACAGGCACGGGTGGTGGCAACAGTGGGCAGGGAGCTGCCCATCCTGTCGCGTCATGGGAATGTTAGAAAATATTTGGGCCCTGGCACTTATGGTTTACAAATTAAGCTCTGTAGCAATGTGCCTTTTGCATAGGAAATTATATGTAAATGGGATCTCACCAAGCGGGGTGGAAAGAGTCCGCCCTTCAACAAGGCCCTTTGCAGGTTAGCGACCTAAAGCAAGGAACTATAGCATGCACGCTGGCACCATTACCACCCAGTTAAGCCAGCTACCAATGGTTTTATGCCTACTAGTGCACCTCCATATTCTCTGGGGTGCTTCATTGTTCCTTTCAGAAATGGCACACAAAGCATTGGATGTTACTCAAGTAAAAAGAAATACAGACAGAATTGCTACCGGGGTAATAGAGACAGGAACTACTTTTAGACCATGAAGACGATCTTCCAGAAGTTCTCGGGAAACCAGTCAGTAGGCAAACAGGTCTTTCATCCACTCCTTTTCAAATATAGCGGGTTGTAGTCATTCTATTGTTTTGTTATTATACCTATAACTCACTCCTCGAGTAATGATTAGATCCTGTCTGGTGATACCTTTAGTTTGGCGCAGTCTTCTGGAGACTGACAGCCCCTGGTCATGGCACATGTTTCGGGCTTGCAAACTCTGGCCTGGATTCTGCTGCGGAAGGGGTACTCTGATGTGGACATCTGTGCCACCTGAGCCTCTCTTGCCAATATGGATCAGGTCAGTGCTCATGCGAGGAGCCCTACATTAGGCATAATGAACTTTGCAGCTTCCCTGAAGCCGCACCTCTGCCGCCGGGTGGCTTAACGTCTCCTACTTTCCCGCCGGGACCGGATTGACACATGACCTTGGATCTTTGCACCTGCCACTTGATGGCTTCACTTCTTGTTATTGTTTTCATCGCTTGTACAGTACTGCCCCTCCCCGTTCCCACAGAACGTTTCCCCTTCCCCTGCACTTGCGCGATCTCAATGTCACTTGGCCTAGTAAGATCGTTGTTTCCGTCCTCCCTCTGTTCCCCCTTCCTTGCCTCGTCCCGCCTTGAAACACTTGTGTATAGGCGTGTAACAAATACCATATCATATCATATCATATTATATCATATCCAGAGATTAGTCAGGAAATAAGAAACCACATGTTATGATTTCCATCTGGTGAATTAGGAATGAAGAGTGTGCCAATTCATTGGATGGCTACAGAAATGGCAAAACCAGATAGACCTGGTTATGAATGTTGGTGGGGAAAAAACTTGCCTACTGATTTTGCCACTCTTTGATCTATCCATTCGACCTACGATTCTTCCATGGTCTATGCCAAAAAACAATATTTTTCTAATCTCATTCTTTCACACTCCCCTCATCCTCGTCGTATTTTCAACTACTTAATCATATTCTTTATTCTCTTTCTCCTGCCCCTCACTGTCCTCTTCCCTTACTCATACTGATCTGACTATTTCATCACAAAAGTGGAGCTATTACTCTCCTCATTACAGACTCCTAGAAACTCATCTACTTCTTGCCTTCCTCTTGTATCTTCCTCCTTCCCACATTTCTCCCCTCTCTTACTTCTTTTCTTGCCAGAGTCCATCTTACCACTCCACCTCTGGACCATGCCCCCCACCCCCCTCATCACTAATATCTTTCCTCTCTTGCTACTATAACGGACCTCTCTTATGAACTTATCTCTGTTCTCTGCAACTTGATATGCCAACTTCAAAAACACTCTTATCCTGGCCCCCTTCAAAATTCCTTCAGTAGACCATCCTAACCTTTATGCTAACATCTAATCTCACTTCTCTACTTCCTTTCTAAAATTGTAGAACGAGTAGTGTTTACCCAAGTCACATCTTATATTGACCTTCATTATCTTCTCCCACAAGCACAATGTGTCTTTCGCCCTTTTCATTCCTCCAAAACTGCCCACTTCTCTGTTTCTAATTGTATTTTGTCTGCACACCATTCTGAGTGTTCTTTCATTTTTATCTTGCTTGACGCTTCTGCTGGCTTTTCATACGGTTGACCACACTACTTTCCTTGTTACTTTACATTCCTTGGACTTTTCAGGTACTGTTCTTTGCTGGTTGAAATCTTATCTGACCGACCGTTCCTTTTATGTCTCCAGGGGTGGCTTAACGGCTCCGACTGTTACACCTTTCCGTCATCGCTGCTTTTTACATTTGCATAAGTGGAGACTGTGCAGTTCCGCGCTTTATTGTACGGCAGCGCTGTCTATTCCTGTCAATGATATCAGTTTTAGCGGTACTGTTGTTCCGCGCTGCCAGCGCACGTCAAGAATAGGTCACATGATTCATCCACGCAACCAGCTGACTCTTACGACAAGTCATGTGGCACTATTTCAGAACCGAAGGCTTTCGCCCTCTCGCGTCGCTACTGACTTGCATGACGCTCCGTAAGTTCGAATTCTAGGTACTCCTTACTCTCGTGTATCCAAGCTATCCTGCCTGTGACTCCTTATTCCTTTTTCTCTCCTACCGTCTAGCGTTCCCTTCCAGCGCTCCCTTCCAGCTATTACTACCGTTCAGCCTGCATTTCCGGGAACCCGTTCGCTATCCTATCTCAAGCCTTTATTACAAAGTGAAAACAGCGGAATCCCAAGTCTTCCTGACTCGGTGAGTTCCTTCCCCGGTCCTCGGTTTCTTCTCCGTTCCTGGTTAGTTTTTCATCCGTTCTTTCCCGCTCCTGTTTAGTATTCTTTCCTCTCATTACTACAGAAGTTCCTGAAGGAACTAGAACTCCAGTCCTTACCTACCTTTCACTCCGAGAAATCTTCACCTCTCATCAACAGCTAGAATCTACCAACACCATCCGTAAGAACATACTCACCTGTATTAATTCTGTTCTTCTATTCCGGTTTCCTCCTATATTTACCTGTTATTTTCTCCCGATAGAACCTGTGATACTGCCATCGAGCCAGGAGTTCTGTGCCTTGGATAGCCATCTTTCTGCAAGGATCTCCGACAACGCGTCCAGGGTTTTTTACCCTTTGAGAGTTTCCCTGGGGGTTCTGCCTCTCCCTGTTGAGGTTTTCTTTCCTTCCGAAGGGGCAGGGGGCTCAGGACTCTCAGGGAGGCTCTTCATTTCCGCCGTTGCTGTCCCGGTTCCGGCGTTCTGACCAGGTTGGTGGAAACTTGTATGTACATTCACCCGCTTGTGGGTTTTCATTTGATTTGCCGGATTAGAGTGTCACAGTTAGCGACGCCTCTGCTCATTAACCTGGTCGGAGCGGTAGTGCTGGGATGGAACAACAAATGCAGCAATTGATGGCTGCTATGCAGTCCATGTCTCTTGAAATGCAGAGTCTTAAACAGGACAATGCACAGTTGAAGCAACAGTTTGCCCAGGCCTTTTCTGAAACCCCTCCCGTTACCCTCTCCACGGGCAAATATGATGGTGACCCTCATAGGTTAAAAGAATTTCTTGATAGTTGCACCATCCAGTTTACGTTTAAATCTCGATTCTTCCCCACCGATAAGGACAAAGTGGGCTTTCTTATTTCACACCTAACGGGCCACGCCCTTGCTTGGGCTACTCCGTTAGTCACTTCCGGAAACGCTATATTGGATTCCTACCCAGCGTTCTCCAACAGTCTCCGGTCCATGTTTGGTCGGCAAGAGATTTCGGTAGCCACGCAGGAAAGGCTTTTAGATCTAAGGCAAGGTCATAAGGACCTTATGTCCTACATTACCCAATTCAAACAGTTATCTTCCGAAACCGGTTGGCCTGATGACGGACTACTCACCCTCTTTCGACGAGGACTTGCTGAGGATTTGAAGGATGAGGTGTCCAAGATTCCACGGCCTGCAAACCTGGCTGAGATGATATCCTTGACTATGCAAATAGACTACCGTCTCCAAGAGCGTTCAATAGAAAGGAAGAAGGTGAAAGGCCCTCGTCTTAACCCAGATCTCTTGACCCTTCCACATAAGACCATTCCCTCTGAGGAACCCATGCAGATAGGATCAGTTAGGGGTCCTATTTCAGCAATAGAGAGAGAACGAAGGAAAGCCTTAAATTTGTGTATGTATTGTGGGTCTTCTTCCCATTTGTTGCGAGATTGTCCAGTTGTTCCTCCTCGCAGATCCAGACCTTTGCTGTCGGGAAACCCCAAGCCCCTACCGTAAGGGGAACCACGGTAGGAGTCCAGCTTCAGGGTTCCCCGACCGAAGATGAGTCCACTCCTGAACCGTTGGCTCATAACCCATCCATGATTGTACTTTCATTAACCATCTTGTTGCCTGACCGGAACTTGATGGGTATACCGGCTCTGCTCGACTGCGGAGCCGCTGGAAACTTCATTGACGATAAATGGGCAGCCAAGAATGGGATAGACAGAACTCCTAAGTCCTTTACTACACCCATCCTAGGGGTAGATGGAAGTCCATTAAGCTCGGGACCTATACGAGAACAAACCAAGCAGCTAACTTGTTTGATCGCCTCTCATAAAGAGACATTGGTGTTTGATTTAATCAGAGCGGCACACTTCCCCATAATTCTTGGTCTGCCTTGGCTGCGATTACACAACCCCTACATAAACTGGAAGGCAGGAACACTTTTTCTGGGTTCGGAGTACTGTGTCGCTCATTGTCTTTCACACAATTCTGTAGGCATCTATATTCCATCAGAGCCTCCTCTTACCACCGAGTTGCCTTCCATCGGTCACTTGGGTCTGATTCCCGAATGTCACCAGCACTTTCTCAGGGTTTTCTCTACTCCCCAGTTTCCAACACTTCCTCCTCATCGAAGAGATGATTGTCATATAGACCTGCTTCCAGATCAACCGGTTCCGTTTGGACCATGTATGTGTTGTCCCAACGTGAGAAGAGTGCCCTTCGAGAATACCTCCATGCTAATCTCCAGAACGGTCTCATTACCGAATCTAAGTCTCCTGCTGGAGCTTCCTTATTTTTTATTCCAAAGAAAGATACAGAAGAATTGAGACCGTGCATCGATTACAGAGGACTTAATAAGATCACTATTCCTGACAAGTATCCGATGCCATTGATTAAAGACATTCTCAAAGCCGTCCGTGGAGCGGCACTTTACACTAAATTGGACCTTAGGGGGGCCTATCACCTCATCCGAATCACTCCTAATGACGAATGGAAGACAGCCTTTCGAACACCTTTCGGACACTTCCAATACCAAGTCATGCCCTTTGGTCTAGTTAATGCGCCTGCTGTGTTTCAGCGGTTTATGGATCACCTCTTCGCCGATTTGCTTCTTCACTGTGTCGTCATTTACCTCAATGACATTTTGATATTCTCAGCTACTCTTGAAGACCACATCCAGCACGTCAACCTAGTCCTGAGTCGCTTACAGACGAATCATTTGTATTGTAAGGCGGAGAAGTGTGAGTTCCATCAAACACAGATAACCTACCTAGGATTTGTCCTTTCAGCAAACGGGATCTCCATGGATCCAAGAAAAGTTTCTGCCGTGCTGGATTGGCCAGCACCTTCCACCGTAAAGGAGGTTCAGCGATTCCTCGGATTCGCAAATTTCTATCGGAAATTCATTCCCTGTTACTCTGAGACTATCCTACCTATTACTCGACTACTCAAGAAGGGTATCGCCTTCTCTTGGGACCCTTCAGCCCAACAAGCCTTTGAGACTTTAAAGGGTTTATTCATCTCTGCCAGGGTTTTACTCAATCCGGATCAATCTCGTCAGTTCATCATTGAGACGGACGCTTCTCACCACGCTCTAGGAGCCGTCCTTCTACAAACAACAGATTCAGGGGAGGAGAGACCGGTGGCCTATCTGTCAAAAACGTTTAACTCCTCGGAACTACACTACTCGGTACTTGAAAAAGAGTTATTGGCCATTAAGAAGGCCTTCGAAGAATGGAGACATCTTCTACTAGGCTCTCCCCATGCCATAGTGGTCCGAACAGATCATCAGAACTTAAAAGTACTACAACAGGCTCAAACCACCAATAGTAGACAAGCACGGTGGGCGTATTTTTTTTTGCCTTATCGGATCGAATTCACCTTTCTCCCAGGAAGCCAGAACCTGAGAGCCGATGCCTTATCTCGAAAGAAACCACATGTTTCTCAATTCTGTTCAGAGAAGATGTTTCCTCAAGCGAGATTTGTGGCAGTCATTTCCGACTTTCTACATTTACTAAAGCAGGATACCATTAAGAATCAATCCAGATGTGAAAATCTTCTTTCTACTCACCATCTTACAAGGGATCGAGGATTATTTTTCCACGCAAAACAAGTACTAATTCCTTCCAGCGTTCTTCAATCTGAGGTCCTTCGGATGTGCCATGACTCTAGAGCGGCAGGGCACCGGGGAATACAGACTACTCTGGATTTGATAAAACGATATTTCTGGTGGCCAACTCTTCAGGTCGATGTTCATGATTATGTAAACTCTTGTGCAACATGTATCCAGTCTAAATCTTCACGAGCTCCTCCTTTTGGTTTACTTACCCGCATGCCTATACCAGAGAAACCTTGGCAAGTCATCTCCACCGACTTTATAGTGGATCTTCCCCCTTCCTCAGGTTATACGACCATAATGGTCACCATAGACTACTTGACCAAGATGGCACACTTCATTCCCTTGGTCAAATTGCCAGGGGCAGCCCAAATGGCTAGGATCTTCATTTCTGAAGTGGTTTCCAGACACGGACTACCTGAAGTCATAGTCTCTGACAGAGGGCCCCAATACACTTCACAATATTGGAAGGGAGTCTGTCACTTTTTGGGCATCAAGAGGGCACTCAGTTCGGGATATCATCCTCAGACCAACGGGCAGACGGAACGTCTTAACCAAACACTGGAGGGATACCTACGTTGTTACGTCTCAGCAGCTCAAGATAATTGGGCTGAACTGTTATCAATAGCAGAGTTTGCTTACAATAATGCCAAGCACACAGCTCTTAAGACTAGCCCCTTCTTCTGTTCATACGGATTTCACCCCTCTTTTGTCCCTACTGCTACTCCTTCCTCCTCTAAACTACCAGGGGTAGACTGTCTAATAGACAACATCCAGTCTGGCCAAAAGAAGGCTCGTTTGGCTCTTCAAGAAGCCCAGGATCGAGCCAAGCGATATGCAGATCGACATTGACGCAAATTTCCAGAACTACAAGTAGGAGACAAGGTTTGGTTGGCCTCTCGGTTTCTCCCAAGACACTTAGTCCCTTCTAAGTTATCTCCTAAGTTTTATGGTCCTTTCAAGTTGTTATCCAAAGTGGGCTCGGCAGCTGTTCGACTGGCTCTCCCAGCTGCCTGGTCCCGCATTCATCCTGTTTTTTATCTATCTCAAGTGAAACCAACTGTAGCCGATCGTTTCCGACGCTCTACTAAGACCATTCCACCTCCGGTAATCACTGTTACCGGGACAGAATATGAGGTGGCCGGTATCTGTGATTCCCGCTACCACAGGGGTCAGCTGCAATTTCTCATTGATTGGAAGGGGTATTCTCCGGCTGAAAGAACGTGGGAACCTGCTTCTGGTGTTCACTCTCCCCTTTTGGTTCGACGTTTTTTTCGTCTACACCCCGGGAAGCCCGGATCACCCCTCAGGAGGAGAGGGCATACTGTTACACCTTTCCGTCATCGCTGCTTTTTACATTTGCATAAGTGGAGACTGTGCAGTTCCGCGCTTTATTGTACGGCAGCGCTGTCTATTCCTGTCAATGATATCAGTTTTAGCGGTACTGTTGTTCCGCGCTGCCAGCGCACGTCAAGAATAGGTCACATGATTCATCCACGCAACCAGCTGACTCTTACGACAAGTCATGTGGCACTATTTCAGAACCGAAGGCTTTCGCCCTCTCGCGTCGCTACTGACTTGCATGACGCGCCGTAAGTTCGAATTCTAGGTACTCCTTACTCTCGTGTATCCAAGCTATCCTGCCTGTGACTCCTTATTCCTTTTTCTCTCCTACCGTCTAGCGTTCCCTTCCAGCGCTCCCTTCCAGCTATTACTACCGTTCAGCCTGCATTTCCGGGAACCCGTTCGCTATCCTATCTCAAGCCTTTATTACAAAGTGAAAACAGCGGAATCCCAAGTCTTCCTGACTCGGTGAGTTCCTTCCCCGGTCCTCCGTTTCTTCTCCGTTCCTGGTTAGTTTTTTATCCGTTCTTTCCCGCTCCTGTTTAGTATTCTTTCCTTTCATTACTACAGAAGTTCCTGAAGGAACTAGAACTCCAGTCCTTACCTACCTTTCACTCCGAGAAATCTTCACCTCTCATCAACAGCTAGAATCTACCAACACCATCCGTAAGAACATACTCACCTGTATTAATTCTGTTCTTCTATTCCGGTTTCCTCCTATATTTACCTGTTATTTTCTCCCGATAGAACCTGTGATACTGCCATCGAGCCAGGAGTTCTGTGCCTTGGATAGCCATCTTTCTGCAAGGATCTCCGACAACGCGTCCAGGGTTTTTTCCCCTTTGAGGGTTTCCCTGGGGGTCCTGCCTCTCCCTGTTGAGGTTTTCTTTCCTTCCGAAGGGGTAGGGGGCTCAGGACTCTCAGGGAGGCTCTTCATTTCTGCCGTTGCTGTCCCGGTTCCGGCGTTCTGACCAGGTTGGTGGAAACTTGTATGTACATTCACCCGCTTGTTGATTTTCATTTGATTTGCCGGATTAGAGTGTCACACCGACTTTCACGCCGGCACGTGGTGTTCCACAAGGCTCGGTCCTGGGCCCGCTCCCCTTTTCCCTTTAGATTTGCCCCTTGTCTTCTAGTGTTTCCTCCTTTGGACTTTCTTCACATTTTTACACAGATGACTCTCAGCTCTTTGTCTCTTTCTCCACTTTTTCTGATAGTCTTCACATTACCAACTCTCACTGTCTTCTTGTCATCCAATCCAGATTTAACTCTCCTTTCTTACATCTTAATGCTTCAAATATTGAAGTCCTGTTCTTTCTGGCTTCTACCACCCCACCTCTCATCCCTCCTTCATCCATTATTTTCCCAATACCTCTCTTCCTTTCTCTACATCTGCTCTGAACTTGGGTGTCCTCCTTGATTCCGCTCTCTCTTTCTTACCACACATATATAACATTGCAGTTTCTTCCATTTCCAACTCTTCAATATTTGCAAAGCCCATCCTTTTCACACGCTTCATGCAACTAAACTTCTTATTACTGCTTTAGTTTTCGCTCATCTCAACTATTGTTCCTGTCTTCTTGTTGGTCATCCTGCTTCTCATCTTGCTTCTCTTTGCTCTGTCTTTAATTCTGCTAGTGGCAATCTATGCCGTATCCCTCTTCAGGCCCGATTACTTCTTCCTTACTCTCTCTCCATTGGCCATCCTCTGAATCTTGATTACTGTTTCGTTTTCTTTGCATTATGTTCAAATGACTTCATGGGCTCGCTCCTCCCCATATTTGTTCTCTTGTTTCTTTATATGTCCCCCCCCACCCGGCTCTCTTGGGTCTCAATCTCCTCTAACTGTCCCTAGGCTTCCCTGTACCCAATTTCGCTTTTGCTCTTTCTCTCTTTTAGTCCCAAAACTTTGTAATACCCTGCTGCTCCACTTTAGGTCTATCTTTAGCCTATTCCATTGTTCACACTCCTCTCGAAAATCACATACTTTCTAATATGTCTGATATGTCCTCCCTTTTGGTTTTTATGATAACAAAGCATTACATTGGAATGACCTTTTGACTTTTTGTGTCTTGCGCTTTGGCAAAAGTGCCTTATAAATCAGTAAATACAAATAAAGATGTTGGCTGTTGAGATCAGATGGGACCAATCAAATTATATGTCCATTAGGAAATACCCCTTTCACCTTTTGTAGGGGTGTATGGAAGGAGAATGTTACTGTGCCTTGCACTCCCCGAAATCCTCTATTAAGTTGAAGATCAAATTTTGAGTAGATGTACACATGCTCAGAAAATCTGATTGTGTGCTGGATCCTGGATTGATCTTGAATCTCAAATGGTGAAGGGTGCACACTGACACCATACAAAATGATGGTATGACACAAGACAACATTTTTTATAGAACAAGAGCCAGAACAATATAATACGTGTACATTTTCCTTATTTTTTATGTTAAGGCAAAGGCATTGTTGGAATAAATACATGAAGACAAGATGAAAGAATAATTAATTTAGCAGTAATATCACTCTCACTTTTTGTATTCCACTAAATACCCAGTCAATTGTATTTATTGAAATGTGTATCTCGCTTTCGCCAAAGCACTGGAGATGCAGAGAACTCAGTACAAACAAAAATGCAAAGAAGGCGGTACAATATATCAGGTCAAGTGTTAAGCATCTGCCAGGAGGGACAGAAAATGAGTTTTAAGATGAGTCCGAAAAACGTGATAGCGAGAAGATGAGCGGACCACAAGAGGGAGAGAATTCCAGTTATAGGGCGCGAGTAGAGAAAATGAGCAAAAGTGAGAGGATGTGCAGGGAGGTTTGGGAACAACGAGACGGGAGGAGGACTAAGAGCTAAGAGGACGAGTAGGGGTGTAGAAGGAAATTAAATATGAAAGAGAGGAAGGAGCACGACTGTGAAGACATTTAAAGATGACAGAGAGAAAATGAAACAGGAGCTGTGATTCCAACAGTACGATAGCGGCCCATAGTAGGGAGGAGGAGAAGCCAATACGAATAGCAGAATTATTGATAGAACGAAAGGGGATGAGATAAGAGGTGGGGAGGCCAAACAAGAGGGCAGTTATCGACTCTGAAGAAAATTAGTACCTAGATCAGGAGTCAAAAGATTATGGCCTGAAGAAGAGATGGAGAGCTGAGAGGGGGTGGGAGAGGAAAGAGGGGGGGAAGGAGAAGTAGATGATGGATGAAAGAACAGTACCTCTACTTTGAATGTGTTATGGTGAGGAAAATAGGGATGACATCCAGGATTGAATGGCCGAGAGACACACAGAGACTTGGGATTGAAAAACGTCTGTGAATTCTGGAAAAGAAAATAACATTGGAGAATGATCGGCGTAGAAATGATAGGCTAGATTAATAGAAGAAATAAGTGATGAAAGGAGAATAGTGTAGAGGGAAAAGCAGAGAGGGCAAAGGACAGACCCTTGGGACACCCCATATAGAAGGGGATGAGAGGAGGAAAGACAGCCAGCCCAGGACACAGAGTAAGAAAGACCAGAGCGATAGGATTGAAACAGAGCTGAAACGGAGGGAGAGCTGGACCAGACATGCCCAAGGAAGAGATAGAGGAAATTATTTACAGTATCAAAAGCTGCTGCTAAGTCGAGAAGAATTAGGATGGAGGAAAGTTTGTTCTGATGTGCAGAAAGAAATGAGTTTGAGACGTGTAAAAGAGCTGTTTCCGTGGAGTGTGCCGGTCGAAAGCCCGACTGGAAAGGAGGGAGAAGGGAGCAAAGATGTAGGTAAGAATATACCTGGGAATATGCAATTAGCTCTAGGATTTTGGATAAGAAAGGAAGTATAGAGATACGGCGGAAGTTAGAAGAGAGAGAGGGATCCTGAGAGGCCTTTTCACAATGGGAATAATGGCATCATGTTTAAAATTAGAGGGGAAAGTAGACGAAGCGAAGGAGAGATTAATGAGAATAGTACGATTGGGACGATTGTGAGGATAGACAGAAAGAATAAGTGCTCTAGGGAGAGGGTCCATTGGGGAGGTAGTAGGATGGGCACCGAATAGAAACTGGGCAGTATCAAGGTTAGTAAGAGGAGAGAAAACAGAAAGAAGGGGGAGGGAGTGGAAGAGGAAGAGAGATATGGAGTGTGGAGTGAAGGGAGTGTTGCAAAGGCAGAGCAAAGAGTAGTAACCTTAGAAGTAAAGTAATCCGCCAAGCCAGAAGCAGCTAGAGAGGAGGAAAGAGCGGGGTCAGATCGGCACAGAGAGAGGATGTTGTTTACGAGTTGAAAAAGACAGTGCGGATGAACAGTGCGGTTGATGAGATAGAGAAAGAGTAAGTATTGTTTTTTAGTGGTGAGTAGGAGAGAATTGTATGAGGAGTGGGAAGAGGAAAGAGGAAAGTGAATCAAAATCCGAGGAGATTGGATCTTTTTCCAGTAGTGCTCTAACTTCCTGAGGGAGGAACAGAGGGATACAAGGAATGGACTGAGCCATTGCTGGATTACAGAAGAGGGTAAATGGATGGGCAGGATAAAGAGATTTGAGGGTGGTAGAAGACAGATAGTGTCTGAATTAGCAGATATCTGAGAACATGATTGGAGGGAGGGGAGAGAGAAAGTAAGAGAGGATAGAAAGGAAGAGGCATCAAAAGAACAAAGAAAAAAGTGAAGTAAAAGAAAGAACAAAATGATCAGACGAGTAAATGGGAGATGAAGAGGACAATACCTCTCAGGGAGCAGAAGAAACGATAAGATCTAAGGATGATCCAGAGATATGAGATGGTGGCAATCTAAAGGAGAAAGATGTTAAGAGTCCAAACGGGGAAGAAAGCAGAAGTAGAGCTAGTTGAGTCAAGATGTCAGTTAAAATCACCAGTGATAAATAGGGGAGGGACAGAAGGAAGACTAGAAGAGAGAAAAGCATCAGGAATGGAGAGAAAAGTTGACAGTGGAGTAGGTGGGCAAGAGATAATAGGAAAAATACATTGGAAAAGGCTTGCAAATGAAGAGATATGATTTCCAAAAGTTGGGAAGGAACGAGGAGAGGAGGAAGAAGGGTGCAGAGACCAGGAGGAATGAGCGAGAATGCCAATATGCCACCTTTCCCGTCGGATATGGAGTATGGAAGTAGTAAGAGAAAGAGAAGGAGAGGGCGGCGGCAGTAGCTGTAGTGGTAGGAGTGATCCAAGTTTCTGTAAAACAGAGAAATTGAAGATTTAGCCATTGAAAAAGGTCAAGAATGCAGTGTGATTTGATGTAGATAGACCGGGCATTCCATAGCCCAATGGAGATTGGGGAAGGAGGACAGGAAGAGACAGGTGGGGAGATGAGATTGGAGGGAGGATGTGGCGAGTATGAAAAAATGCTGAGGGGCGAGAAATTAAGTAAGCTTGGATCTCAAATTCGATTAGGGAAAAACAGAGGCAGATAAACAGAAAAGACTTAGTAAGTACAGGGTAGTAGGAAGTGAGTGGCATGACGAGGGCAAATATATCATGTCATAGTGAAAATATGCAGCGTGATTCGTGGATCAGGTGTGAACAAAGGCAAATAGGAGAAATGGATGCCCTTATAAAGTCTGCCCTTTGAAAGGATGCTGATGGCGAGAACTCCCAATAGGGATCAATATAAGGGAGAAGTGGCAAGTCACGTGACCGTGGACAGTCACCATCAGCCTAGGAGGCATGGGAGGGCTGGGCAGCACAGAGACCGCCATGGGTGTCAGCGCCTCAGGCAGTGTTTATCCAGGAAACTGCGAGTGAAGCAGCTGTTAGGTGGAGATTACAGCACGCAGTGATGGGCAGCGTCAGGCAGCAGATGCTATGGATTCCCGGAAGAGTCACCCGATGAGTCATGTGACCGTGGACAATCACCAACCTCCAGCAACCTGTGAGTGGAGCGGGAGGTAGGTGGAGAGTCCAGCACACAGTTCACAGCAGCGTCAGGTAGCAGATAGTATGGGCTTCCTGGAAGAGTAACATGACGATTCACGTGACCATGGACAGTCACCATAACCGGAGAAGGCAGGGGAGGGCTGCAAGACACAGAGACCATAATAGGTGGTGGCTCTTCAGGCAGCATTCCTCCAGGAACCTGTGAGTGGAGCGGCAGGTAGGTTGGAGAGTCCAGAACACAGTGCGTGTCAAGATGAGAGAGCAAATGGTATGGGCTTCCTGGAAGAGTCACATGACTGTGGACAGTCACAGGAGATGGTAGGGAAGGGCCAGTTGGCACAGAGACCGCGATGGGTGGCGGTGCCTCAGGCAAATGTTCCTCCTGGAACCTGGGAGTGGAGTGGCAGGTAGGTGGAGAGTCCAACAAGACAGTGTCTGCAGCAGATGGTATGGGCCTCCTAAAAGAATCAGGTGACGAGTCACGAGACTGTGGACAGTCAATGTCACTGTTAAGCTCACCTGGTTCCACTGGGACGCCACCCAGCAGTTGGGACTCAGGTATCCTTCTCTGCGGTTCCCAGGTGTGACCAGCGGGAGGGTTCTGCCTGGAATACAGGTGGGCAATGTTCAAGACTGGGCAACTGGGGTAAACAGCCTCCCACCACCCTGTATACCCACGACCTCACTGGACCTCTCCTCACCTTGTTTTTAATGCAGGTGTGTTCTCCATCCTGCCTTCTTGGCAGGGGCGCGTTGTGCTTGGTGGGCTTTTGCGATCGAGTTACTTCACTGATGCCAGCCCGCTTTGAGTCTTTCAGGTAGGTCTTATTGCTGTGCTATATTATTGTACATGCATGCCTTTTGGTTTAACTAATGTCTTTTCTCTTCCTTAGGTGCGCGGAAGCCCAATATGTGGCATAGACTGAATTGGGTCTCGCCGGTAAGTAATGGCGTTTTTAGAGCACCTTGATGCGGTGAGTAGGTGCTAAGCACAGCGCTATGATGCCTTGCCTCTTTCTAACCTGTTGTCTTGTCTTCCCACAGGTCGCAGTGCTCACCCGGTGCATGGAATTCCTGAGGCGATGCTGGTCGAGGAGCGGCTTGCGAGGTAAGCTTTTCGGCACCGTTCATTAAATTGTAAAAATGTCTAATGCCTTGTTTCTTTCTTTTTTGCAGATCCGTCAGTTCGGGAGGAGCGCTGGTTCCAGGATGCTGATCTCAAGAGCCGTGGACAGCTAACGAAGTAATTACAGGTAAGCTGCTGCTGCTAACGATGTCCTTTTTCTCCTTTACAGATGCTGTTCTTCCGAGGTTTGCGGGTGCAGCTGAACACGGTGAGTGTCACGTTGCAGAATTGCAAAGTAACGCGAAGCGTGTTATCCCAGTCGGGTGTGGTTTAAATAGCTTCAAGAATGTATTCCAGGTAAAATAGTTCCTATGATACCACACCCAAAAATACTATACCGCATAGCTTGGTTCCAACGAGCCAAGCTATGTGGATGCCTCCATGTTGATTGACACTGAAATAAAGTAGTTCCCAATACAAGTCCTTTATCAAGTATGAGCCTGGCGCCAAAGGCACCAGGACTGGCCCCAAGAAGGCCTAGGCCAAGGATGCCTGGTTTTAGTGGAGACCCTTCCTGGCCCATGGGCTTGCCAGGGGGTCTTCTGGATGGGGGTCGTGACAGTCACTGGAGGAGGCGGGGAAGGCCTGGGCAGCACACAGACCATATGTGGTGGCACCTCAGTCAAGGGTCCTTCGGGAACCTGCGAGTGGAGTGACAGGTAGGCGGGGAGCCCAGCATGCAGTCACCTCAATGAACTGCCCTATCCTCACTAATTTTCATTCATATTTGTCACACCTTTGGTCTGACCTTTCCGAATTATGTTGATGACACACAAATCCTTTGTTGACTAGATAGTAAAACAGCATCATTGAAAAAAAATTTCAATTTGCATGTCCACAGTTAGCGAGTGGATGGACACAAGGTTCAAATGTAATGATGGCAAGACCAAGGTTTTAGTTTGGGGATGACACCCTAATATGTGGAACAATAATATTAGACTCCACTCAATACGTGTACCTCCCGTTTGTGATGCTGTTCCATGCAGGAGGCAAGAGTTTGAGGACTGGGGCAGCCTGAGGGCCAGGGTCTACTGCCTGCTTAATGTTGTTGGTCATCGAGGTGGTGTACAAAGGATCCCCAGGTTCCCCACTTCATCCATAGCCTCAAATGCAAGGTCAGGGAACAGCCCTCAAATCCACCCTTGCACCAGGATTAGACCTGCAATCCCATGGTTCTGGGAACCACATTTAGGAATGTATACGAATGGGGATAAACAATCCTCCTGACACCACTCAAGAGGGTGGTTTTGAACTTCACCCACTCCAGACTGTGGCGGGGCCAGCACTCGTGAAACAGGGATAAGACTTGGTGTCTCATTGCTCAGCATGCCTCAACATCAGGCAAACAAGGGGTCTGAAAAGACGCTTTGTGACTCCAAGATAGTAACTGTCCCGAAAATAACCTCAGTGTGTGGTTCCACATGGCAGATCGCTGTGCAAGTGACCTTAGCTGGGAAATGTGTCATTTGCCAAAGTCTGCACCAATTCTTTGGCGTGCCCGAGGTCCATGGAAAGATACCGAGCCCCCCATGCCTAATGCACCAATTTAAAGCCCACATGCTATGTAAAAAGGGAAGAAATTCGATGGAGGATGTGGGTGCTAGGAGTTGAATGGAGGAGGTGCAGGGGAGGTGCAGAGTGTAGAGTAGAGCATGGTGGAGGGGTTCGGAGCTGTAGAACAGAGGGAGAGTGGCCAGAAGAGTGAGAGAGGAGTTGAGAATGAGAGGGAGCAGAGAGGAGGAAGTGATGAAAAGGAGGGAGAGTGTAGAAGAGGTGTGGGAAAGGAACGAGAGAAGAGGGAGAGGAGAAGAAAACCAACATTACGAAGGAACAGACAGGTGGAGTGAATGAGGTAAACCATCAAGTAGGTAATGAAGTAAAGAGGTAAGAAATACCTTGCCCGAATGGGTGTTCTGGGAGTGGTGATGGAGCGACCAGAATAAGGGGGTGAAAAAAAGTCTTAGTTACTTACCTGTAACTGTATTTCTCAAGCATTGGTATCTTTTTCACATGCTTGAATATTCCCCTTCGTCAGACTGGGAATCCTCTGTAATTTAAAATAAATATATATATATATATATATGGGAAAACAAGGGAAGATGCGCACTACAATTCTCTGCATGACCTTCCAGGCCACTGGTGTACTCCTCCGACCGGTTTCTGTGCCAATACACGTCATCAGGGAGGCTGGGTGGACTTGCAGCTCACCGCAGGTGCAGGTGATAAAAATCTGCTGCAAGGGCTACTGGTAGATGTAGTCATCTGGTCAGCAGAGAAAACGCTCACGCCCAATCCCACAGTGGAGAAAGGGGGGGAGTGTAGCCTCAAGTGAGGTACTCCAAAGCCGGGCATATATAACCCTGGTGCGGCACCCTGTCAGGCCCTGAGAACAGGCCCCCCCCCCCTTTCTCCACTGTGGCACTTCGGCAGGAAATGTGTGTGTGGTGGGAGGACCACACGATTTTTTAGAAAAACTGTAAAGGGGGCTTTTGTAGAGAGGGCTTGAAGTTCACTGATTTGTCTTGCGGATGTGAACACCACTAAGAAGGGTACTTTCCAAGAGAGAAAGCATAGAGCACACCTATGAATAGGATGGTAAGGAGGAGCCATTTTCGCTGGTAAGGCAGTAGAACTTGTGGGGAAAGGCGCAGCAAACCTCACATGAATGTCTTTACTGCAGTGTCAGTAACAAGGGATGTGTGTCCAGGGCCTCTGGAATAGAATGTGATGGCTGAAAGGCGAACTTTGATAGAGGACTGCAATAGTCCTGTATTGGTCAAATGCAACAGATAGGGCAACAGTTGTTCCACTGAGACAGATAGCGGATCGCGTTGCGAAGCCGCGCACCAGGTGGTAAAGCACTTCCATTTTCTGGCTTATCTATGTTGAAGGTGCCCTGGATGCACGAATAGCATCTCAGCATTCTTGTGGCAGTGTTAAGTTGGCATATTATCACTGTTCAGGGACCAATCCCTGAGGTAGAGGGCAGCGGTGTTGTGATGAAGGATTTTCCCTTCTGGCTGCTTTAATAAGGATTGGTGAGCCTTGAGGCGAATGGGTGTGCCTTGTGATATTTGTAGGAGAGTCGGGTACTAAATTTGACATGCCCACGCTGGTGCTATTAGTATCTTCCTGCATGGCTATGCTCTCGCTCTCCTCAGCACACAGGCTAGTAGTGTTGTTGGTGGGAAAGCATACAGGAGCTGTCCCCTCCATGTTAGAGAGAAAGCATCCTCCAGCGAGTTGTTCTCCAGATACCTGGATGCAAAACAAGGGCATTTCATGTTTGGATCGGTCACAAAGAGGTCAATTTGAAGATGGCCCCATCTCTTGAAGATTCAGATGATCTTGCCATTGTCGATCTCCCATTCGTGGCATGAGGAGAAGTCCCTACTTATTTTGAAAGCTAGAACATTGTCCTTCTCCGGATGGTGCTCCAACTTGACATCCACTCTGTGCTGGAGGTCCCACTTCCGGAGTTCTTGAACTTCTGCGTATAGCAGTGTCAACCTTGTGCCTCCTTGCTTATTGGTGTAGTGCATGGAGGTTGTGTTGTCCATCTGTATGGTGATGACTTGGCCTGCAAGGAATGGTTGGAAAGACTTCAGTGCCCACCAAATGGCCCTGAGCTCTAACACGTTGATGTGAAGATTCGATTCATGTTTGGACCACGTGTCTCTTGCTTGTAGGTCTCCAAGATGCGCTCCCCATCCCGACAGGAATGTTTCTGTTCTGAGAAGGAGAGTGGAGGTTGGTGCCTGAAAAGGCATTCCCTGACTGAGGTTCTGCTCTGTGTGCTACCGGTATAGTTCTGCGTGAAATGATGGTGTTAGGAGTACGTACAACATCCTCCCACAAGCCTGTTGTTTGTGCTGATTATTGGTCTAACAGCTCCTGGATTGATCTCATCCTCAATCTGCAATTTGGGATTTGAAATATACATGAGGACATCATGCCCAGCACGGATTGAAATGACACACCATGGAGGAGCATGCTTTGAGAAACCACTGGACTAGTTGCCTCATGGTGGCTATTCTGTCAGCGGATGGCCATACTCAAGGAATACGAGTGTCCAGTTCCGCTCTTAGGAAGTGAGCAGTCTGTGCTGGTGTAAGCACTGACTTGGCTTTGTTGCTGGAGAAACCTAGCTTTTTTGGTATCAGGTAATATTATCCCGATAAATAATGTCGCCATACATATAGTCGCCGGGAAACGGCAAAGGCGACATTATTCAGTGGGATAATATATGGGGTAAATAGGAGCAGGGGTTGTGGGGGTGTCCCCCGCAGGTTCCATGGGATAATATTGCAGCAAAAAAACGGCGCCATTCTTGTATGGTGACAATTTTGCGGGGTATTATCACATGCAACTACTTTTTTAAGGTTGTACTTGTTTGGTTGATGGCCATGGCTGTTTGTTGTTGTGACTTTGCCTTTATCAGCCAGTTGTCGAAATATGGGAATACTTCTACTCTGGTCTGCCTGAGGTGCACTGCCAATGGGGCAAGAGACTTGGTAAAGACCGTTGGAGCTGATCTGGTGGTGCATGTTCCCCACTGTGAATCTGATGTAGCGCCTATACCAGATGTATGAAACATGTAAATATGCATCCTGTTGTCAGGAAAATGCCCTTCGAGAGTCAGGGTAGAACCTGTTGGAGAGAGGTCCTCTTGAACTTCACGCATTTCACGTATTTGTTCAAAGCACGTAGGTCTAGGAATTGACACTACTAGCCATTTTTCTATCGGACTAGGAAGTAACGAGAGTAGAATACCCTTACTCTTTAGCTGATTGGAACAGGCTCTATGGCTGCCTTCTGTAACAGTGTATCTACCTCCAGCTTGAGCTGCGTCATATGGTGTACATTGTGCACCCGCGGTGGTGAGGTTAGTGGACGGTCTATGACATCAATGGTATGTCCTTTACCTACTATTTGAAGCACCCATTTGTCCTATGTAATGTTGTGCCAATGGTGTAGATGTTGGCGGATACTTCCTTCCACAGGGGTGCGGTGTGGAAGTGGAGGGGGATCTCTATCCATTTTGTTTTTATTGGGCCTTCATCTGGCCCAAACCACATCTACCTCTTTGCTTGTTGTACCTGGCAGAGGATTGTTGGTATCTTTTTCCTGATGGAAATGAGGAAGAAGAAGAACTCTGTGTGGTATAAGATCTATTTTACCCTCGATACCTTCCTGATTAACAACTCCTGGCTGTTGTATGGCATTTTGAGAATTTGGGCTTGGACCTCTGGCCTGAAATCTTTCACCTACATCCAAGCTTGGCGTCTGTCATGATCTCTGCTTCCAAAAGGTCAGGGTTTTCCCAACTCCCTTGGAAGCAGATCCATAACCCAGGTTCCGAGTGCCAACCAGTCCCAATTGGGACCTTTTGGACCCAGTCCTGGCGCCAGTGGCACCAGGCTCATAAATATGCCCAGTCCCAGCGCTGGAAGCGCCGGGCTCATAATGCTTGGGTGGACTTACCTTCAGCAGACCATGCTGCTTACTTGCCTGCCAGTTGAGCCTCTGATCCTCTTCTGTTTGGAACTACTTTTCCTGTTGGGTGGGGCTGGAGCCACTCCCTAGATTCAGAACACTGGAACTCTTCTGGAAGGCAGGAACTCTTTTCTTACCAGGAACTCTTTTCTTACTTAGGCGTGGCTGTGGAAGGAGACACCTAAGCACTACAGGAGGCTATTTAAACCACACCCGGTGGATGAATCTTGCTTTGCGTTATTCTGCAACCTCTGCAGCAGAACGCTCATCGTGTCTTCTGCATCCGGTCCTGGGCCTAAGGAAAAAGGCTTACCATCCTGAATCCAGTCTTCAGCAACACCTATAAAGACAAGAAAGAACAGGTTAGCATTCCGGCATCTGAAAGGCAAAGGCTTACCATCCTGAATCCAGTCTTCAGCAACACCTATAAAGACAAGAAAGAACAGGTTAGCATTCCGGCATCTGAAAGGCAAAGGCTTACCTACTCTTCGTGCGCTCCGGAGGTCTTCACACTGCATTCCGGCATCTGAAAGACAAAAGTTTACCAACTCTTTGCACGCTCCGGAGGCCTTCGGCGCTGCATCCCGCATCTGAAAGACAAAACAAGGTGCGTTTAAAGACATTGGGGAACTTTAATACTCATGTGCCATTACTCCTTTCCACATCTAATCCAGTGGGTATTCCGGCACCCTGCAGCCGCTCCGAACTAGTACCTGCAAAATAAAAAGACAGTTAGAGCGCATAGTGAAGCAGGCAACAAGCGCTTACTTACGTGCTTCCAGGCGCTTCTATTCATCACACGGGCTCCATCTTCAACTCACTTCAGCCCGTCATCCGCCATCGCCGGAACCCTGCAAAACAAGAGACATCATTACTAAAGACTTTAAAGACATTTGAATGACTCGAAACTTACCGTTCGTGCAGTAAACGACGGACAGCAGTCCTCTGAAGTCAAGAGGCCTGCGCTACCTATCCAGTGAAGAAACTGGTTACAGCACCCTGCCCCGAGGCAGATGGAGAGCTCGGCATTCACTTACCTAGTACATCTTACTCTACACGTCAGGCATACAGTGCACAGAGGTCCAGCCCAAAGAGCCAACCGGGTGCTACACATCACCTTTGAAGATACGGTAGTCGCCCAGTCAAGACCGGCGCCTCTGCGAGAATCAGGTGAGCGTTACAGAACGCAAAGCCTACCGCAAAACTCTCGCCCAGGTGCTATGGAAACCTCGGATACTGACCCCCTAGCCCGGTTACTTGGGGAACTAAGGGCAGAAGTGCATGCAGCTCGTCAGGAAACGAATGCTCTAAGAAGGGAACTAATTATTTCCAAGGAGAGAACAGACAATCTTGCTAGACAAGTGCTACAGTCACAAGCCGGACAGACCCCGTTACCCGCATCAGGGGCAAATCTTCCATCAACATCCTCTATGAATCCAGTGCAGATCAACCTACCTGGGAATGTACCTCTGGCTCCGCCCGAACGATTTTCTGGTGACCCAAAGAGGTTTGCAGTATTTATCAATCAGTGCCGGTTGCACTTCTTATGCCGGCCAGCAGCCTTTCCAACTGATCAAGCAAAAGTAGCTTTTGTACTTTCGTACCTTAGTGGCAATGCGGCAGACTGGTCGATCCCTCTAGTTAATCAAGATGATCCGGTTCTCCATGATTTTCAAGCCTTTCAGCTTAGTATGGAAAAACTGTTCGCAAGACATTCACAGGGGCAGGCCTTGGACAATGAGCTTCTTTCGTTGCGACAGGGTAATCAAGACCTTTTGGCTTATATTGCATCTTTCAATAGACTAATAGTGGAAACTCAATGGCCTGAGGACAAAAGGATTACGCTGTTTTATAGAGGTCTACGTGGAGAGCTCAAAGACGTTTTAGCCCAAGTAGTGAATCCCCCGCAAGACTGTTCGGATTATATAGACTTGGTCGTTCAAATAGATCACAGGCTGCAGAACAGGAAGGCCGATCGTTCCAAGTTTGATGCTCGAGTATTTTCCAAACCGCCAACTCCTTCCAAAGGAGTAGACTCCGGGGAACCCATGCAAATAGGGGGTCTGAAAGGTCCTCTAACACAAAGGGAGCGGGAAAGGAGGAAACAGTTGCAATTATGCCTATATTGCGGAAACTCAGGGCACTTTCTTCGAGACTGTCCGGTGAAACCTGCCAAGTAGGAGCTGCAGTTACCAAAGTTACAAACTCTGAGCACGGAAACGACCTCGCCCGACAAGAATAGAGGTCCTCTTGCCGAGCGTGAAAACCAGTTCCGTGACCTCGCATTTCGTGATACCTATGGTATCATTAGCCCTGATAATCCGGATCGATTACATGCAATTGAAGCTTACGTCGACAGCGGTGCCATCGGCAATTATGTGGATCATGAAATGGTTTTGAGGATGAACCTAACTCTTTGTCCCAAGGCTGTAAAGGACGTCATTACTACGGTGGATGGTACGGAGATAGCCTCCGGGCCAGTAACGCATACCACTCAAGAGGTGACGCTAGTAAGTCAAGATGGACACCATGAGAAGATCGTGTTCGATGTGATCAAGGCCCCTCAGTTTCAGATTATTCTAGGAATACCTTGGTTAGAGAAACACAATCCTCTGATCGATTGGCGAGCAAGAACGGTCCAGTTTCCAGAATGTGTCTCTACTTGTCACCCTCCACCTGGTGTTGCACTGGCCGCAATTTCTTCAGAGACTCCCCAGTTACCTCCCGAATACCTAGAATACCAAGATGTTTTCCGGAAGGATCAGGCTAACTCTCTACCTCCTCATAGGTCTTATGACTGCCAGATAGACCTGATACCTGGATCTACTCCTCCTTGTAGTAGAATTTATGCCCTCACCGAGCCTGAGAACCTTCACCTTCGACAATACCTGGATCAATACCTGGCAAATGGGTTTATTCGTCCTTCCAAGTCCCCTGCTTCTTCAGCTTTGTTCTTCGTTCCAAAAAAGGAAGGAGACCTTAGAACTTGTATCGATTATCGCTCCCTGAACCAGATCACCGTTAAGAATAGATATCCGTTACCTTTGATCCCTGAACTCCTGGACCAAGTCAGAAAAGCATGCATATATACAAAGCTGGATCTTAGAGGAGCTTACCACTTGGTACGAGTAAAAGAGGGCGATGAATGGAAGACGGCCTTCCGCACCAAGTATGGGCTATTTGAATATCAGGTCATGCCCTTCGGACTTTGCAATGCCCCGGCCGCCTTTCAATATTTTATGAACGATGTCCTCAGAGAGCTCATAGATGTATGTGTTGTTGTTTACATTGACGACATCCTCGTTTATTCTTCATCGGAATCTGAACATCGGAAACACGTGAAAATGGTCCTCGAAAGATTGCGTCAACAAAAACTTTTCGCTAAGTTGGAAAAATGTGTTTTCAACGTGACTGAAGTTGAATTCTTGGGATTCATATTATCACCTGGCGGAGTGCGTATGGATTCAAAGAAGGTCGATGCAGTTCTCAAATGGCCATCACCATCCTCCGTAAAAGGTGTGCAAAGCATGTTAGGCTTCGCTAACTTTTACCGCAGGTTTATCCCCGAATTCTCTCGAATAGTCCAGCCCATCACTGCCTTGTTAAAGAAAAACAAAAGTTTTGAATCAGGTGAGCGTTACAGCGTCTGAGTACTGTACCATGCACCATTTGCCTGAAACCGGATTCAGCCACATAAACTGCAGAATCTATCATATGATCTCAAGTAGCTTTGCTGTCTGTAAGGGTAGAACTTGCCTCCTCCTGGACCTCAGCCGGGAGGTGCTTGATAAAATTGGACTTTCTATGACATAGTTCTCTATTGTACCTCGACAACATGGTGAGGGAATTTGTTGCTGTAATAGACAATGAGGGTGCCGACGACACCTTGAGTTTTCTACCCTCCTTGTCTGGGAGGGTTGTTACAGGAGAAGCAGGGTTAGAAAGCTTCTTTCTGACCGCACTGTGATAAATGTGTGTGGCTTAGGATGCCCTTATGTATGATTTGTATTTCTTTCTTGAACAAGCAGCTATTGTGGGTGTAGACTGAGGATTTGCTAATATTTTTTCTTCCTCCTCCCATATGGTGTCAAGGATGGGAATGGCAGTAATTGTTTTCCTCCTCTTGTCCCTGTGTTCATATAGCACTGATATTTTGTCTTTACAGGACAATTGAAGATTGACTTATTCTGCTGCTTTGGCTATGATGGTGTGAAAGGAAACAACATCATCTGCTGGTGAGGAGCACTCGGGAGAGTCCTGCAGTTTCTGTTTTTCGATGACATACTGATCCCACCTGTCGATGTCCTGCTGGGGTGATTCCTGGGGACTCTCGTCCTTCTTCAGGTACATCATTCCGAGCATCCGGATTGGAGATATCCCTGTATGGGCCATCCACAGTATCTTGTCAATCAGGTAGTGATAGAGTGGATGGAGCTCTGGTACCCTGTAACAGGGGTCATGGTGGGGGAGAGCTTGATTGTCTCAGTGGTGACAAGAGTCATGGTGGGGGAGGTTGATTGTCTCCATGGGGGAGAAACTCTCCTTGGCCTCCTGAAGGAGATGCTGGACTTGGAGGGGGGGGGGAATGTACCTTTGCCTCTTGGAGGGCTCTTCAACAGGTGGTCTGTGGATCTGTCAGGCTGTTATGTGCACCCTTTGTCTTCTCTGGAACTCTCCTATGATGTTCTTCAAGGATTGCAATAATGCAAGTTGGAAGGGATCAGAGGTATCTTCTGAGGTGTGCTGCCACGGTGTCCTGTAATCCTTGGGCACAGAGTGTGGTTCTTCTGATGCGTCCTCTAAGTCTGGAACTCCTTCTGAAGGATTATATCAGGCAATTCCACCATCTTTCTGATGGGGGATAGGTTGAGTGGGTTGTGATGATTTTGGCATAGACAGCGTATGATTTGGGCTCTCGCCATTAGACGGAGACGGCAGCAGGTTCTTTTTTTTAAACAATATTTATTTGTATTTACATTATATCTGTCCGTATACAGTTACATATTGTAAGTAAACAGGTACATAAATCCATCTAATATTCCACACCCACAGCCCCGAACAACAATCCTGCCTTAGCAACCCAACCCAGTCGCTGTCCAGATGAATGCCATTACATAAGATGCTGCAGTTCTCTGTTGTGAAGCTGCCAGGTTAGGGTTCTCAGGCAGGTTCCATATCGCTCCACTTTAGAGGCGCACCATATTTATATAGCGACAAGTGCAGTTTTGTATTGCGGCTAGCAGAGCTCTTCTCTTCCACGTTGCAGCAGAGACTTGTTCCGTTGCCCTCCACTTTATCTTGCCAGAAACCCCTGACAGGTACCAATCATTGTCAGTTATTGGCCCCGTCTGAGCTGCGGTCCTCCCAGCTCACCTCCGATCCTCTTTTGCCGGCATTCGTCTGGCATGGGTGGCCTGCCCCAGTCCTCTGCCCGACACAGCTGTCCTCTGTGGGCAATGGTGATGGGCAAGTAGGGCAGGCTGGTGCTTCAGTTGTCCCGCAGTCGGAACCGCCTTCCTCCTCAGCTTTCTGCGGGTCACACACAAGAGCAGTTGCCTCTGGCGTTTTCAGCTACAGTGCACGGGAGGCCGCCCAGTTTCAGTGCCAACATTGACATCGCTCAAGTAACAGCTTAGCACTCTAGGGAATCTTCTTACCGGGTGGTCCCAAATTTTACCAGCTCCTCCTCCACTCATTCATTTACGCATTTGGATCATTCGGTTTAGCCAAGTGAAGCTGTTGAACAGGAAATATTTGTGAAATATCGCCGTTCTGACAAGGAGTTCGTTCACTCAGCAGCCATCTTGCTCAGGCTCTCGAGAGCCCCTGACAGGGTTCTTTTCAATCAGAAACACATGATCATTTCATTTTGTTGATTGCGTAGAACATGAGAAATGGGAAGCATCAACAAAATGTATAGTACTTACAATTGAACATACTATTAAACTCATGATCACAAAATAGAAATATCCATCCCGGAGAGTAACAGATTAATCATTTACTCCTGGAAACCTAAATGTTAAAACTTTGAGCTTAGTAACAATTCTATCTCACTGATGTTCACTGCTTTGGGCTACTGGTTCTAGTCCACAACACCACATCCTGGTCTACTTCCTTGATGAGTTGTAATGGTCTCGTGCCTAAGGGGACCTCTCCTGAACTTCATGCTACTTTCTTTATGACTGCCTCCCTCTCCATGCTTCACCATGTGCTGATGCTTTCAGCCCTCCTCCACTCAATCCCCTAAGCATTAGAGTCTGCCTATTTCTCTCTTATCTTTCTCTGGCTTTCTCCTTTGACCTCCCCTTTGATGCCTCACACCCCCTTAATCTCCTCCTGGTTGTACTCCTTTTTCTTGCAAGCTCAGAACACCTACTCCTGATTTTATGCCCCCACCTATCACTTGATATTTCCCCTAACCTCTTTTATCCTCCTTCCTCTCCCTAATACCATCTCCATCCCCTTTTGAACTGCTTGCCCTCTCTTCTCCTGTGATGTTCCCTCCATCCTCCTTTATAGTCTTTTCTCCCTCTTCTCTTACCTCTTTCTCCAATTACCTAATTTCCTCCAAAATTCGCGGCCTACAATTCTTGGCCTCCTCTACCTCCCCTCTCCTTTATATTCCCATGGCTTCCACTCTCCAGCTTACTTCCTCTTGCTCCAACTCTCTCTGCTTCTGTCCCCTTCATGCAATTTATCCACCTCCAAACACCAACCACACTGTCTAAAGACAGTTCATGTAAGACGCTAGCCACGCCTCCTAAACCTCCCCTGCTTAATTGTATTCATGTGAATATGTTAATTAGTTATGCAAATGAATTGGTGTATTTTATACTGAGGGCAGTTTTCCCACAGTCCTTACCTTCATGAAGTCAGCCCACCATTTTGGAATTCCATCCCACAAACGTCTGGAGCTAATCCATGTCAGTGGAGCTCCATATTTGGCAACCGCCTATGGTATTACGCGTCTCTCTTTGGGAATTCGTGAGGTAACAGGTTCTTGGTGTGGAGGTGGTCGTGTGTAGTAATCTGGTTTATGTGTTTCCTAGGGGAGGAGAAGTGTAGTAATCTGGTTTACAGAGTAGCTGTCTGTAGCAGTGTGTGTGAGGTCATCTGCTTGTGGAATGTTTGGGTGGAAGTGTTCTGCTGGGTGACGGTTGGTCAGAGAGAGAGAAAGCTGTGAGCAGAGAAGATGGGTGTGGGGGTGAGCCCGGTGTTTCCCATGTTATCTTGTGTCCCCTACCATCCCTGTGTCTTGTGGAGGAGTACAGGACAAGGACAATAAAGACTCTGAGAATTTACCTGGATTCTGGCAGTCATCATTGTTACACTGGTGACGAGGATGGGATGGTACTGCCTGTTCATTGGCGCTGCTGGGGGGGGTGCAGCACTCCTGGAACACCGCCCCCGTGAGTCCCCCCACACCCAGGCGGGCCTGTGTCCAGTTGGCCCGTGGTATTAAGTTTGTTGCCCTCAGAGAGGCCTGTGCCAGGAATGCCTCATTTGTTGGAGGGGCAGCTATGGTTTTTGTTCCCATTCCGGGTGATGGCTGGTTGTCCTGGAGGTGCACGCCTGCGAAGCCGATAGATTGCATGCGCTCCTCTGGCCAGGAAGAGAGAGCCGCTTCTGAGCTCTGCCAGGGTATCGGGCGCAGGAGCTCTGGAGGAGTTTTGGGGCCGTTGGTGTGCTTGGCGTAGTCGGCTATAGTGAAGGCAGTCCTTCAAGTTGGCAGCCGTTGTGGGGCACACTCGAGTTCCTGCGGTTCCCGGCCTTCCTGGAGTGGGAGTATACAATGGTGCTCCTTTGACATTTGAGCATGACGTGCTACCGGAATTTATCTTCACGGAGAACCGGCCCTTTGCTGCAGTGGCAGAGGGATGAGTGGCAGCAGTTCAAGTTCCCGACCTCCATCCCGCATAAAGTCAGCTGGTCCGTAGTCGCAAGGTGGATGGAGGAGGAGCCGGTCCTGTCTCAAACGTGAGATCGAGCTAGTGCCTGAGTTCCATGTAGGCAGCGCCTGGTTAGTCCGTGAGGAAGCCAGCCCTGTGGTGTTGCCAGGTCGGTGCTCTCTGAAGTGTGGTGACGTCACAGCTGGGGGCGCAGCTCTTACAGCAGTCACATGTTCTGTGCTGTTGTTGTTCTATGCTGAGCTTGGCGCGATCAGGACGAGAGTCCACAAAGTTCAGGAAGTCGCATTCGGAGTTCGTAGTCTTCACCAACAGTTATGGTGCCATTTCAGATGGCAGAGTCATGCCCAGTTTGTCACGTGTGCAGCGAACGTTGTTTTCCTGCGTTGCAAGCCTCGTCCCCAGCAGGTCTAAAGGAAGCAGGAACTCGCCTCTGAAGGAGTGTACATTGGAATAGATCAAGCCCGGAGAGTGCATCAGTGATTTGATCTGTTTTTTTGTGTTGGCGAACTCTTGCCTGTCGTTCCATGGAGCTGGAGCAGTTGGAGCATCTGTTGCAGAGTTCGCCGATTCCGTACTGGGCAATAATTGGTTTGGAATTTGCCTGGTGTACGGTGTGGACATGCGACTTTGGTCAGGTTAGTGTATCGGGCCGTGTGAGTGAGCATGGGTGCATATCACATGCTGGGACCCAATTGTTTTAGAAGGTACCTAGCTCCCTTAATAAAGTCCCGGGGGGGGGTGTCATTAGTAAGGTTTTGAAGGCTGTTGTTCGTATCCTTGTGGTGTCAAGTGTTGTGGCCTTTCGTGGGAGAATAGAACCCTGTGGGTGGGTTAGTGTTCTTTCCTCTTTCATCTCCCGGGTCGGGGTTGTAATGTAATTAATTGCAAATGTGTAATGTAATCATTTCTGCAAATGTCTAGTACCATTGCATGTGTTTCATCTTGGGGGTGGAACGCCTTAACCTCAAGGGGTGTGGATTGGGGTTTGAACTTATTTATGGGAAATGATGCGAAAACGCATTACTGTGACTTTCATCATTTAGAACACTGACTTTCATGCAACATTGACATTGTTTGGTGCCCAAGAGCTCATGCCGTTTTTTTTTTCATCTGTGGGCAGTGCTGGGGGGTCATCTTCCAAATTCTTCACATGTATTATGCAATGTTTTCAGCTTTGAACATGTGCTTTTCATGATGTCTGCATTTGTGCACCCTGTTTGACTGCAGTCCACAATATTCCAGCAGTAGGCCACATTCTCCTCAAATTTGAATGCTTCTAACAACACGCTACATTTTGCAAGCAGGACTTGGTAAGCCCCTCTCCTCTAATATCCCAAGAGTTATCTTGTCAAAGATTGTAACCATTTTAACCATATTCAGCTCGAGGCGGCATGTCTTGTGTAAAGTTGTTCTGTCAGGGTGTTTGTGTGTGAACTACTCTAACAGATTAGTGCAGATTCTAAACAAATAGGGGTCCTACCAACCTATGGTCATGGTGTTGTAGGCTAGGAGATCCTGTCCTGCTGCACCAGTCCTGGGATCACCTAGCAGGTTGTGGCACCCGGGAGGATAGCTCATGGGCAACACATTTCTCTTGGAAGCAAGACAATGCATAGCAACACAGGTTTGAATCCCGGTCTTGAGCTTAGAAACAGGTCTCTGGTATTAAGTGCGTTATAAAAGAACAATTCTAATTAATTAAAATTATAATGAACCCACCCTCTACCGTAGGGACAGGCAGTGCACTTTGTCAAAGTACTTGGGCACCATTGGGACAGAGCTCCTTGACAGCAGTCATTTCCACTTTGCGTCGGCTTGATCTAGACTGTTGCATTCTGGGGCTGCCGCTAAAATCCTTCTGGAAGACAGACAGACTGCTGACACAAATCCTAGAGTGCTATTAGAAGTATTCTCTAGAAGCAACTTCCAGAAAAATGGCGTCCACTGAGCTGCCTGATCACTGCACATCGTGTTGACAGATGAGAGACCGCTTTTACAATTGTGGCAACAGATGGAATTCACCAGCTCAGATAATAGATCGCCTGCGTCAGACACGTCATTTTGACCTTTTAACTGTCCAATATTGGTAGATATAATGCAAACCATTACTCTGTATTTTGGAGGGTAATGACAACGTATGTATGCATGTATTAATGGGTTGTACAATAGTGCAAATCAATCTGGGAGCCTCGAAGTCATATACAATAGGAAGGAACACTGCACTGTTGAGTTGGGTGGGGTATCCGCCTACCTCGTTGCAGCCATTTTACCGCATTTATCGTGGCATTTTCTTAGGGAGGGGGCAGGGTAGGTAATATAAAATAGGGAATTTTAAGTTAGTGGTGGTGAGGGAAGGGACTAGGAGAGGGTAAAGGGGGATACTGGCCTCCCAAAAAAATAATGCTGCAAAATGATGATGCCTTGTTGTTACTGCCTCGCATGTGAGGCAGGGTATCTTGAAGGTAATGCGAGAGTTGAAGGGCAGCCAGTGCTGCTCCTTTGGGATGGGCGTCCTGTGGGCACGTCATTGCGTCTTTCCTTAGAGAGGTTATGCCATCCTGGACAAATTGCAGCTGCGCCAGCATAGTGGCTAGAAACCTAAAAAATGAACGCAAATTTAAAAAAGCGCTTTTTTAATTTGTGTTTATTTCAGAAATGCACAGGTCACCTTATTCTGAAAGGACAGCAGTGCAAAAAAATGCCTAGGCCAGCCACACCAATGTGTACAGGCTCTCAGCACCCACATATGCGCTGGGAGCATATTGCACAGAGACAGGCCCTTTAAGGGCCTGTGCCTGTGAAATGCTGTAGAAAAGAAAAATGCACTTTGTTTGATCCTTGTTTGAAGAATAGGAATGAAAGTAGGAGAGTAGTCAGTCAGACCGCTGCTCCCCCCACTTCAAAAGAAGTGCATCAAAGGTTCAGAAATGAACCTCGTCTGCATTGCAGCTTCCCTGTGCCTAGTCCAATGAAAGGTCTTTGATTGTTGCACATTTCAAAATGCATTCTATTTGTGGATTTCGGATGCACATTGAAATATGCAGAAAGGCCCCTTTTTTGTCTAAATGCACAGAAGAAGTGAAAAAGAGCATCTGAATGTGTGCATCCCAGATGCACACATTCAGATGATGTCGCAGCTTTGTCTAGAGAATCTGGCCCTATGGCACCTGCGAGAAGTGTATTGACACTGCTCAGGTGGGAAAGAATGAGGGGGTTGAATGACAGTTCTGAAGTCTGAGGCTGGGATGAACTTATTGTGCAGAATACACGTTGGTAGCTGATCGTTGGTTTTCTTGCGAATGGGAGCCGCGAAGGCGAGGTTGCCATGGATGGTAAAGCCAAGTGGCGTGGTGGCCATTGGACTAAGCTGGTGGGTGGGTGAACTGTTAAGCATCATTTCTGTCAGCCAACTTTGGACCCTAGGTGTGCATGAACTGCAGAAGAGGTTGATTCCAGTCTTCTTAGGGTATATAGCTACAGGTGACACTTGCCTTACAGACTTTAAGATGGAGGATGCCATCAAGAATGTTAACCTTAACATAATAGGTGTATTTGTAAAGCACACGTTCACCCCTGAAGTGGCATCTTGGCGCCAATAACAGATGTTTATTGTTACCCAACTTATTGGTACTTATTTTATCGACCTCGGAAGGATGAAGGGGTGAGTGGAGCTGCCGGGATTCGAACCTGTCACCATGAGGTCAAACACAGGTCCTTGTAGTGGATGCATGAGTCCATTGAGCCACAGACCCGGCTTTCGTTTAGAGCTTTGTGCCATCATTCAATCTGGTGTTTCTGGACTTTGTTAGATGGCCATGACTTTAACAAGTGATGACATATACTTGGCATCAACATTTGTACTCTTGGCTGACACGCAATGTACTCTTTGAGTATGAATGGCCACGTATCTCATGCAGTCCACTTTCTTTGTTGCCTCCGACATTGCTCTTCCAAAAATAGAAGGAACGCCAAATGGCAGATGCGTGGAGGTTATCTTGGAATGACAATTTTAGCCAATAAACTACCGTTTTCTACCACATTTTCTAAAGTATTTACTATAAATAACTTTCCTGACTCCATGTGCATTCACAACTATTGTTAATATTGTTTTTATTTTGTGTTGGATTTCCTTTTTACGTATTGTGAGGAATCACAGGTATGCGTCCCTTCTCCCCAGGGGGGAGCCACCCCCTTTGAGGCTAGGGATGTGCAAGACCCCCCCTGTTGGTATGGGCAAGTGCAATGGGAGTGGCTCCCCCTTGGGATCTTACTCCTATTCCGACGAGGAATCCCCTAGACCCAATAGCATATCTGCATATATGGGATTACCTGCTATGAAGACTAATCTGTAATCCTTATGTTCGGCTTCAGGCAATATAGGAACAAAACAGCCATACCAAGGAAAAGGAGAAGTCACTTTAAAAACGGCCTTGAATATAAGTTGAATGAGTAGCTTTTGTGAGGAGAGAGTGTATGGTACGCAGGGGTAGCTTCCTGACGTGATTACTCCTTTAGAAAGGCAGAGCAGAAGGCAGTTGCGGAGCCCGCACCTTTTGGAGAGGTGGGAAATCCCAGTGTGCCACCCCAGAGAGCTGACGAATCCAGCAATGGGAGAATCTTGAATGTCTTAAATGTGGATTTAATACTCGTGCAAGGTGGTCGCGCAACCACGGCTGCATTGTGGTGGGCGAGACAACCAGTGTTCATTTTTGCAATAAGGTGAGCGTTTGTCTCCTTCTCTTCCTCCATGCAACGCCTGAACTCTTGTCTGGTCCATCAAACCAGTGCTAAGCGCCACTCTCTCCACCTTTCCTGGCCACATTATCACTTTCTGGACTGTAACGCCTCTAAAGTCCCCCCCAGTCTCCCAACTGTATAGTCCATTATAATACCCTGTTCTGACAGTGTTCTCCAATCCTTTCTTCTCTCCAGTTCATTGTTTGCACACTATTTTGTGCTCTCTGACTCTTGATATTTTCCTGAACTATAAGATCTTTAAATTTAGGAATTTTTCTGTGCTAAATGATTTTTAAATGTGGGTATTTTTGTGTGCTAAATGATTTTTAAATTTGGGAATTTTTCTGTGCTAAACCTCTGTGCTCTGACATTCCTCGTATATATCTAAACCTCAAAACCTGTACCTCTAACCCTGCTGCCCTCACTTGTTTTTAGTGCTGATATCTCTGCTACTATTTTGACTAATAGGCCGCATTGGGAGTTCTGACGTGCACTGTGCAGTTCTGACCCTCTCTCACACTCCACTGCACACCAATCTCATCCCCCCCACCCGTATGGTGCTCTTCATCTCTCCTATCTATTCTAACTGCTTCTCCATCACCATCCTCCCTCTCTCTTGATGTCTGGAAGTAAGAAATTTAAGAAGGCTCTCCTGGTCTCGAAACCTGGTCTGTCCATTGCCGACACCTACGTCAATGCTTCCTCTAGTAAACTGTCGCCAACATTCTCATAGTCGTTCCTTCTCCTGACCAATGGACTCCCCATATGGTCTCTGTCCTACCCCCATTCTCTACTTCACCCATTAATGGTGGTACCAGATGGGAAAGGCTCTTGGCCCACTTATCATCCTCCGGGTGCATCATCAATGTCTATTGTAATGGCACTATGATGGCCTTGATCTGGACAGGCGTCTACCATCTCTCTTCAACTCCCCCCTTCTTTCTCCCCACTGTCTTCCATTACCGCTCCTTCTCCCCATCCAGTGGTGGTACCCCGGCCCTGTACACCACCTCGGAAAACATTCAAAAGTGGCAACCAGCTTCACTTAGCAACCCTCAATTCTTGCTTGGCTATCAAACACTCCTCTGACATCAGCCCATTTGAGTAACGTTCATCCCATCTCAAAAAACATTCTTTTTGCATATTAATATTTGTGTAGCAGCCACACAAAGATTTGGGCCTACACATGCAGACAACCGATTTGCCACAAGAGCTGGCGCCAAAGGGAGAGCTTTGCTGGTTTGCTAAACTTCCTTCTTTTGAAAGTACTCCTCTGACATCTGTCTCCTCCTTGAAGAGCTTGACGTCCTTGCACTTACCGAGACATGGTTCAAGGACAGCTCCATCATTGCTTTTGATAACCTCCCTGAGTGGGTTCCGGTCACCATCATCCCTACTCAATCTTACTCTTCCTTTGAATGCCTCGTCTTTAGGCTGTCTTTCTCTCCTTCTTTCTCCCTCACTCTTGCCACTATTTACTGGCCCACCTAATCCACCCCCCTTTTCTTGGGTGGGTGGGCCTCTCCTCCTCTTTCCTGGCTTCCTCCCCTGAACTTTTCTTCCTTGGGGATTTTTTCTTCCATCTTGATTTGGCCACTGTTCTATTTCGTGACCTCTGTGACTTCCTTTCTATCAAAATTCTTCCTTATGGGCCAACCCACTCTGCCGGTCTCACCTTGGATGCTCTCATCTCAACAGACATCCCACTCTCCAATCCTCTAACTACTTCTCTCTCCTGGTCTGACCACTCTCTCCTCTCCTCCCATCTTGAGCTCCCTGACTCCTGGACAATGCCTCCACCCACACTGCCAGTCTCATTGTCCGTCATTAGACCAATGAAGCGTGTGTCAGTCGCTGCATTTGCCTCCACTTTCATCCATCCTCCCTCCCCTACTTTTGAATCTCCTATTGACTCTGTACTGGCTAACCTCCATCTATCAACCTCTAACACTCTGGACATCCTTGCCGCTGCCATGAGAATCTACATGAAGCCTGCTTCCAAATGCATTGGTATGACTCTTACTTGGCAGCTTTGAAATGCTAGTGCAAAGCTGCTGAGTAGAAGTGGCAGTCCTCAAATTCATCCTCTGACAAACTGGCCGGTTTTTGGCTCCAAAGGCAAAACCGTCCCACCATAAACTCCAACAACAGGGCTAATGTCCAGGCCTGCATTTCTGGGGCAACTAATAACAGAGCTGAATTCTTCAAATCTGCAAGGACCTTGCCAATCCTATTGCAGTCTCTTCCTCTCTTCTTCCCACCCAGGCACTTTGCTCAGCACTTGCCTCCCACTTCTCCACCAAAACGCAGGACATCCTGTCCTCATTGTCATCTACTCACCCCTCGCCCACTCTTCTCTTGCCTCCTGTGGCATCCCTCCTCCTCTCCCCTCTTTCTCTCCGATTGCAACAAACGAGGTATCTAGAGTAGTCCGCTCTATGAAAGTCTCCTCCAATCAGGTGCTCCCCTGTTCTTCCAGAACTTTCAAGGACAACATCTCCTCCCTCGCCCCTTCCTTGGCTGACCTCTGTAACCACTCCTTTGCCACTGGCTCCTTCCCACACCATTTCAAGCACTCTCTTGTGCACCGTCTCCTAAGAAAGCCATCTGCAGACCCCTCATGCCCGGCTAACTATCACCCTATTTCTATCACCCCTTCTTGGGCAAACTCATGGAGAAACTGGTCATCACCCAACTAACCCAGCACACCGAATTGGCTGGCTGCCTCCATGATCACCGGTCTGGCTTCAGAGCATCAAGAGGCACGGAAACTGCTCTCCTGAACACGCGTGAAGACTGGTTTAGGGAGATTTGACCGAAAGAAAAGTGGTCATAAAAAATAGACCAAAAAAAATGGACTGCGTGCAACATCATATCGTGTGGTGTTGCATGCGGTCAGATTAGCGGGAGTAAAAACAATTATGCATTCTCCACTCCCCAACCCCCACTTACCTGTTACCTTCGCCGCCTGGTCCACTTCTTCCATACAGCGTTAGATCCATCCCTCCAACGCGGGTCGGATCCGACACCGCAGGGTCCCTTTTTCTTTCTTTTTTTTTTCCTCCCCCTCCTCCAATATCAAGAAAGTGGGGGACACCCCTGCAACCCCCCAAGGCCAATACACACCAATCATGGGGAGCGGGGGACACCCCTGCCACCCCCGCTCCACATGTTTGGTATGTATTAGCCAATTTGTTTTAATATATTCGATCAAATGCTTCAGGCCAAATTCGGTCAAATGTACCATTCGGCAAATATATACGAACAAATATACTAATACTGTGAAGACTTGCTTTCAAAGCTGTACTCTAACTCTCCATATGTTTTGATTCTTATTGATCTTTCCTGTGCCTTTGACACAGTCATGCCATCCTCATAAATTGTCTTTGTGATACCCTAGGCATCACAGTCCGGGCCTTGGCATGGCTGACCTCTTTACTTTCAAACCGACCCTCCAAAGTGCAGATGGGCCCTTTCATATCCTCCACCTCACTCTCTACTTGTGGCCTACCTCAGGGCTCTATCCTATCGCCATTGCTCTTCAACATCTACCTTGCCCCTCTGGCCCACTTGATTTCCACTTTCTCGCTCTACTTTCAGTGCTATGCTGATGACACTCAACTTTCCTTTAAGCTTCCATACTCTACCTCCTCCCATTCCTCTTCATACCTGATTGCCTGACTGCTATCCAGGCGTGGTGCTCTGGTAACGATCTCTGCCTTAATGAA
Organism: Ambystoma mexicanum; assembly: GCF_040938575.1. Classification (NCBI taxonomy): domain Eukaryota; kingdom Metazoa; phylum Chordata; class Amphibia; order Caudata; family Ambystomatidae; genus Ambystoma; species Ambystoma mexicanum. The sequence continues at coordinate 1,227,444,923 of NC_090922.1, forward strand.
AGCAAGACAGAGATCCTTCTCATTGGGACACCTGCTCCCTCTTTCTCCTCCACTCTCTGGCCCCCCTCCTTGGGTCCCCTCCCCCTCATCCTCCTGTGAGGCTAAAAACCTTGCGGTTATCTTCGACTCTCTCTCCTTCTCTCTGCATATCGTGGAGTTTCCCAAGAAGTCCAATTTCCAGCTACACCTCCTCAGGGACATTCTACCTTTCCTCACTTTCCCCCAGTAGCTCAATCTCTCCAGACCTCTGGTTTTATCTGGTCTGAACTACTGCAAAGGCCTTTTCCTCAATCTGCATCTGTCTTCTCTCCACCCTATTCAACTAATCCATAATAGGGCTGCAAGACTTATCATTGGCCTCAAGTCCAGGGACTGCATCTCTCCAGCCCTAGAATATCTCCACTGGCTCCTGGTGACTGCAAAGATCAAATTCAAGACCCTCTACATCATCCACAGGGCTGTCTGAGGCCCGGGACCTTTATACATCCAGATTTTTCTATGTGATCCTCTAGCTCTAGCTCTCTGCAGGTCAAGCGCTTCTCCAAGCAGAGAGTGGGCGATAGATCCCTTTCGTCGGCAGGACCCTTCCTCTGGAATGCCTCCCTGCACCCCTCAGACCTGAGCCGGATCATCTTAAATTCCGGAAACTCTTCAAGACTTTCCTTTTCTCCTCCTCCTTCCTTCTCCCCCACCTGTGCTAATGTTCCGCTGCTGCTGTAACTGGTGTGTAGAAGAGCAGGTAGTCGCTATTCTGCCAGTCCCCACTCTCTCGCCACTGTCATATTGGAACAGTCAGAGAAGAGCTGTAGATGGGACACCCTGTATCGTTCCTGTACTGCATCGAGTGTATGAGAGGCGGTGTACACCGAGAGAGCCATACCGAATATACCCTCGCACTGAAGGTGTGGAAGGATGTGGCATGGAAGAATGTTACATGGAAGGATGTCGCTTGCCAAGATATCAGACTGCATCAATGAATATTATAGATGGACGTTAAATGAAATCTGACAAGGACAAAGTGATATCATGAACAAGATATATGAACCTATGTTGAAACAATATGAAAATACTAAGTAAAAAAGTAACTGAAGTACTAAGAGTAACATGAATCTGAAGTTAAAGTGATCATGAATCTAAAAAGAAATTAAGTTAATTATTGACCAATAACTGTAAATATACAGTAACACAAGGTAGAAAGACAACGTATAGAAGCTTGCTATAGAGGAATATATAATATGGCAGGAATGGCCATATTAGGAAAAAGGACAACGGTTCACGTTGAATGTAACCAAGCTACCTCAGAAACAAGCTGAAGCTGTAAGAATCAGAAGGCATGAAAAAGACAGCCCTGAAAGCAAACCCGATGATGAGTCAAGATTGGCCTAAAGCAAAGATTCTATTTTGAAAGGATAAGTACAGAGCAAAAAGGGAGTACATGGATAAGCTCTGAAAGTGAGACATTCTTCTTAGATGAAGGAAGATGAAAACATCTGTGAGAGCCTAACTGCTGGTCAAAGAAAATTGTATGAAGTTCATATGAGATAGAGTGAGCAAGTCTCTAGAGGCCAAGAGGAGCAACAGCACCTTGCATAATTAAATCAAATAGCAGTAAATGGAAGGCTGAAATTGACAAATTCGTTGTCTACTCACACGTGTCCCAGAAGTCAAAAATAAAGACTATTCATTAGTGCTTTAAGCTAAGACAGTGGTGTGCTCATACTCCCTTGAATGTTCCAGAACGGTGAGAAGCAACAAGGCCAACTACAAATGAAAGGCTTTGACTGATGGCCTACTGGTGACAGATGATGGTCTAATTGGGAAAATGGGGCGTAGTCTGATAGGATTCAAACACCTAAATTTTGTTTGACATACGTGCTGCTAAAGAGCCGAACATCCAAGGTTGGGATAGTATGGCAATCAATCAGTGGGGTTGGGGCACAATCTAACGTTGCAAGAGCCAATCCCCTAATGTTTTTTCTATCATAATCAGTGCTGTGTGCATTTAGAGGTAGTTCAAGGCCTTCCCTAAGGGGTAGCCAATGAAGCACTAATACTTATATATTTTATAAGTAGATATGTTCGGATAACCAATCCCTCCCTTCAATAGGTTTTGTATTTTGCCACATAGAATGATGTCATAGATTACATAAATTGGGGTATAAGACCTCCATGTAATCGTTACTGTGTGAGTGTGCAAACATCAGTCCTCTTTATTAAACTGATAATAAAGTAGCACTTTGCCATATTCTTTGAGTCTGTCCGGTTATTTGGTCTAAAATCTATTATTGTAATTCCATCTAGCACAAAAGACACTTCTAGGTGCCAGAGCACAGGTGCCAGAGCACAGGTGCCTGGTCCCTTATGAGTCTCCTGTGGCTAGGCCCCCTTGAACAGTCCCCCCACCAGCATTTGTAACCAGTACTTGCCATTGGGACTCCTTCCTGGACTAACCTGATTCTGGACCACCCTGCCCTCGCACTTCTCCCTTCCCCTCTTCCCCTGCACTTGCCCTCCGTGGCTCTCCCTAGCACTTGCTCAGTCCCCCTGGGATTCCTACTCCTGCACTTCGTCCCCTCACTCCAACCTTCTCTCCCCTCTCCAGCCCTGCCCCCTATTTCCACCCTCCCTTGCACTTTTTGTCTCTGCACTTGCACGGTAAGAATGTCACAAGACCTAGTATGACCGTTACTGTTTTTTATTTTGGATCCTATGTCAGCCCTCTCCCCCCTCCTTTTTGTCTTTTGGCACCTGGAAACACTTGTGTATAGGCACCATACAAATGACCAATAAATAAATGAACAACGCTGAGACCACCGGAGAAGGAAATACTGCCAGTTACCAGCAGCCCACATCCGTAGACGGTATCTGAAGTCATAGGAGCTGAGAACGATACGCCAGCGAAGCCAGGCACAGAGAAGAGCAACCAAGAAGACGAATACCCAAGGGCGCGCTGAGCTTTGCAAGGTTCTCCCGTGTGGATGAAGGTACTGGGGAGAATGGGAGAGGGGGGGAGGCCACCGGGGCAGCTTATTGGTAGGAAAGAAAATGTCAATGTTACAAGTATGAAAGTCAAACATTGCATGCAGAATGGGAGGTATCTGAATTCAATACAAACCATGACGAAAAAGGCTGCCTCAGAAATAGGAGGTGGAAGCAAATACCCTGGGAGGAAGGGAGAAGCACCCCGGTGCTCAGGCTTGAAGAGAAGAGAGAACCCACCACAAAGAAGAGTAACTAGCCTTGTGAAATTAGACTGTCAAAGAAACAGAATTATAAAAAAGAGAATCCAATACCAAGAACCCATGAATACCATGGGGCATGGATGACGACTGTGTCCATCAGTGTGAAGCTCAGTGTTCAGAATACGTCTTGTAGATTTGCTAACAAGAGTGATGGTATCTGCTCGGGAGATGTTATAATACATCAATAGGGACATTCTTGAAGGAACAGGCTGGTGTCTTGGTCGGTTCTGGGTGGCTGTGATGGCTGGAGATAGATGATTATGGTGCTGTGGTCGGCCCAATAGAGCAGCAGGGGAGGAAGGCAGTGGATGTTTGCATTTATTTCCTTTGTTGTGGGTGATTTCGCGGATGAAATATTTTATGTTTATGGTCTCTAGTAGTTTGAAAATTGCTTTTGTGGTGTTCCTGCTGGTTTTCGATATCTGGTCAGTGTTGGGGCAAAGTCTATGATTTCCATGTGGAAGGTTGTGTTGGTCGAGCATGATTAGGAGATGAAGTGGAAAGTGGATGTTTTTGTGTGAGTGCCTGTGAGTGGGGAATGGCAGGTTAAGATCTCAATGGACTACAATGTAAAGGCTTCTTATAAAGTGCATATCCTCAAGGTCTTGTGGATGAATACAAGTCCTGTTCTTGTTTCCCCATTATGGGAAATATTCTTCTATGCTTTTGCCTACAGTGATGACTATGTTAAAGGATGTGCCTGGATGTAGGGTGTGCCTCAGTGATGAAGAGTGAGTTGAAGCTGTGTACTATGGTGAGGCCAGGGTTGGAGTGCTGTGAAGTGTGCTTTAATGAACATGAGGTTGCGTGACTGTTTAGTGGTGTTGCATAAGTGTGGGTACATGGGATACATATGAGACTGTGAGGGTTGGAGCTGCATGTGCAATGCATGTGTGATGATTTAGTGGTGATTTCATGGGCTTTGTGGAGTATGAGTTGCATGACGCTGTGCTTACCTGAGGTGCGCTGTGCAGTGATCCTGGCTCAAAATGGCCCTACCAGGAGTTGCCCTTGTACTTAATACCCTTGGCCCATGATGCCTGGATGTGTGACACCCAGTATCCCTGGTAGTGAACGCTGTGGGCAAGGTACCCCACCAACAAGTCTGCAGGTCCTTCCTTCCTCTTTATTGGTGTTACAGGGGGGGTTTGGGAGTTTTGCAGTCAGAGGCTTAGTATAAGTGCCGTGTCCATGAGTGACGGCAGGATCATGCCTGATCATGTGACCAGAGATTGCCCGATGTATGAACAATCGAGGTTGCTTTTTTATGACATTGACAAATGTCTTCCCAAGGGTCTGTGAATTTGTATGCATTCTTCAATAAATTCATCTCATTTAGTGGGAGAGCAACGTGACGTGTGGCCTGCTCATGTGGAAGGCCGGTTACAAGGGATGCTCTAGCTTGTTGCAGGCTCTCTCAGAATGTACTAACAGATTTGAAGTCTCCCTTGTCGACTACATTTTCAAAGACAAAGCTATCATTCTATCTGTTCTGTGCGTTAAAAGGCACCTGGAAAAGAAGTCCAGGTTTCCTTAAAAACATAGGCGTATGCTCTCTAACAGTAAGAGGTTATGCTTGATTGCAGAGGTTTCTAACACTGCTTCTGTCCTCTGTAGGCCAGCCAACATTGTGCAACATGTGGCGTCCTGCTACACTGCCAAATCTCTTTGTACTTCGTCTGGTCCATGACTGGCTTAAAACATGGGCACGTTTTCACAAAGTTTGGAAAAGGGGACAAAGGCAAGCTTCAGAAACATTTTTTATTTATTTATTTTAATGTTCATTTAGCCCTTAATACCAGCAAGTGGTTTCTAAGCGCAGGATCAGGATTCAAACCTGTGTTCTTGCTTCCAAGACAAACACGTTGCCCCTGAGCTATCCTATCCTGTTTGTGCTACTTCAATAGGGTGGATGTAAACAGGCTTTGGCGAGTCACACTTATTCACAGCTGTACGTGAATGCATAAACTGGGGCTGCTTGTACTCAAAATCGTGTTCCATCATTATTTTTTTTTTTCTTTATCGTTTAATCAAAATAAGATTTTACAATACATTATTTCTTTCAGCATTTCATCAGACGATCATCGCAAAACAGGACTTTGATACTTTTGCACAGTTTTGTTGAGGCCGTAACAGGCTTCGATGTTGTATTTCAGTTTCGCTGAATGGATTGGGTTAGAGACTATTTATCTGCTTGGCGACCTCCTTTGCCATTTAGTAGATTGGTCTCAATGTGTTTGATCATTTTGGCCAATGCAATTTACCATGTAGTTTTCTCACCTCCTATCAATCGGCACCACCATGTGTCTTCTTCGGCCAAGATGTCAAAGCCTGCCATTCGTGATAGATATTGTTGCCTGATGGCAGTTGTGGCTGGACAAATCATGATCAGGTGCCTTAAAGTTTCTTTTGATGGATAAGGATCGTGTTTACAAAAGCGGCAGTCATTAGTTGATGTCTGTCCTCGAATATGCAGAATCACATTTGTTTTGAATAAATTCAGCCGTGCTCGTAAAATTAAGTTTCGTGCCTGTCTGCTTGGGCATTGATTTACATAGTTTTGCAACTCATTTCTTTTTAATGTGTTGCTAGGTAGATGGAGAGTGAGTTTTAGTTTTGCGGCATTGTCTATCGTGGAGGCCCAATCATTGTCTTTTATTTTCCTTAAAATTTTGCATGGGTTAGTTATGAGTTCTTCCTTATTTCACGCGATATTATTTAGAACCACTTGATTTTGGTCTTGCCAGGTACTTAGCATGTTACAGTTTCTGCTGTCCATTTCCCATTTTAACAACCTAAAAACTTCATTGTCATGGGCCAGTCAACATTTTCTGTATAACATAATGGAATTGCAGAGCACTGTGCATTCTAGTGATAACAGACTTAGTTCTCGTCTGATGGCTGGCCCTGGTGTTGAATTTGGTAGGTGCAGCACTGTGCGCCAAAACAGTGCCTCTAACTTGGGCCATAGTTGTGTTGGTATCGTGGGCATTGCTTCAACGCCATATGTCACTGTCGGCACCACCTTCATTTTGTAGAAATTGATCGTTGGAACCAAGGAAAATTTTCCGAATTTGCCATCGATGACTTTGGCTTGGGCAGCTAGTTTTTTGATCTTTGAGTAAAGTTCTGCCTGCATGGCGGTTTCTTTTCCTGAGCTGTCCATAATCACTCCTAGGTATTTGAATTGGGCAATGGTCTCAATGCTGGTTTCTCCCAGGTCCCATTTGAAGTTGTTTTTTTGTTTTTTCTCACAGTTTTGGAGAATCATAATCTTCGTTTTGCTCGTATTGATTTCAAGGTAACTTTTTGTAGCATACACTTGAAGAGACTGAGTTTCCGCTGGAGCCCTATTTCTGTCTGATCAAAAATTGTCAGGTTATCTGCATACAAGAGATGACTGATCTGTCGTGGACCCAATTTTGGTGGAAAGGCCCTGGTTGAGTCTTCTATGCATTTGATGTCGCCGATATAAGTGAGAAAGAGTGCTGATGCCAGCGGTCACCCTTGTTTTACACCTCATTCACTGTGAATTTTGTCTGATAGCACACCTTCACGATTCAGACGTACTCTCAGTGAGGTGTGGTGGTGTAGTGCTTGAATAGGGGCGAGTATGTCTTTAGGACACTGCCAGGCTTTTAGTTTGTCCCATAATACCTGTCTCTCCACCCGATCAAAAGCTTGAGTGAAGTCGATGTATACAACAAACAGATGGCGGCTGTTTTGTAGAGTCTTAGCTTTTAACGTGGTGCATGCTAAGATGTTGCTGGTCGTACCTGCATTTTTCTTGAAACCGGCCTGAAAGGGATCATTGCATTTGGCTCCAGCTGCCCATTTTTGGAATTTGGTCATGAGTAATGAGGCGTATACCTTGCCCATTACATCGAGTAAGGCAATCGGTCGAAAGTTCTCGGGATTTGTTAAAATTCCTTTCTTGTAGATTGGAATGATTATGCTTTGGTCCATGATTGTGGGATAGATTGTGTTTCAGTACACCGGCAGAAGATAGTGCTCATTAAGGTTGCCCATTCTTTGGGATGGCTTTTTAGTTCTGCGTTTGAGATGCCGTCCGGACCTGGAGCTCTGGAGTTTTTTAGCTTTTTAATGGTGTCAAGAATATCTTCTTCTTTTTCTAAATTAATCTGCGTTGCACCATTTTCTTGTTGCTCTTGAGACGGAGGACTTGCAGCTGATCGAAATACTTTGGTAAAGTGCTTTTCCCCAAGTAGCTTGACAAATGTTGTTTAAAATATGGTTGTCTAGCGTTTTGTCTGCGTCACGTATTAGCGTCCAGAAATCTCTGCTGTTGTTGGTGACGAGAGCTTTGGTTATGTGCTCGGCATCTGCCTGATGTAATTTGTGCCTTTGAAATCCTACCCAGTCCTTATACCTTTTCTTTATATCTTTGATGTCATTTAACACTTCTGTGCTAGCGGACTTACGAGCTGCTCTTAGCGCTCTTCTGTAATCGCGCCTTTTCTCGACAAGTTCTTTGTTGTAGACGTGTTTAGTGTTTTGATTAGATGCAAACCCATTTCCCCTTTTTTGGCGGATGTACGGGATCAATAATGGTTGATAGTCGATACTATCAGTGCCTGCTGAGTATCTGTTTTCATTGTACTTGTTTGTCACTTTGGTGATATCTGAAGCATTTATTCTTAGCCTTGTGCCTTGCGCATTGGGCACAATTTGGGTGGTGAATTTAAGATTCTTATTACTTTTTAAATTCCAAGCAGTTTCGAGCAGGTTGTGGTCGCTTGTTGATGTACGACGCACCATGAAAGATTTGGTAATACGGTGTAATGGCTGTGAAACGAAGATATAATCAATGGGTGTGGCTGCGGGTGGGAGCTCCCACGTCGGTATTCTGTCCGATGCTGGAAATGCGTCATCTAGGTTATAAAGCCCTTGCGATTTGCTGAACTTTAGCCATTCTTTGCCTCGTTGTGCCGATGCCTGATAGGCTGCCGATGCTTTCTTTGACTCTTTGCAGATGGCATTTAGGTCTCCACACATTAAGACGGCGGTGGCGGGATGTTCGGTCGTGACTGCAACAAGCAGATTTTCACACAGATCGATGAATATTTCTGCGGTGATTATTGCTGGGTTCCAATATAGATTGACTATGATGACATGTCTTAGTCCTGGATTTGAGTTAGACGTGTCTTGCAAAGAGACTAGTACTGCTAGCAGCGATTGGTTTGCCATAAGCGTTTTCTCTACTTGAACTCCGGATCCGTTACGGCAGGCTGTCAGCAAACCTGATGTTGGACGCCCTTTGCTTCCTCTGGCAGCTGGTGCTAGGATGGTCTGATATCCTTCCATCTTAGGTGTTTGTTGGAGCCAGGTTTCCTGGAGACATATGATATCAAATTCCCCTAGGTTGGGCCCAACTGGCGTCGTCAGATGGGAGTGGCCGCGTGTATTCCAGGAGCAGAGGGTGAGTTGGGTTGGCCCTTCTTTTGACGTGTCACTTGTCGCAGGGTCACCCTTCAGGGATGGCTATTTCGTACGATGTGTGATAAGTACCTTTGGCAGCCAAGCCCATAGCCCTGTTTTGTTTCTTGAAGGTATGTATTTCTTATTTTGTGCACTCTTAGATTCCTCTTTTGTTTGTAAATTCATTTTTTTGTTTGGCTTTCGACTGTTGTCTGATCTTTGCTCTTTTGTGTCTCGGCTTCTCTCCCTTGGTTTGGAAGATATTTGTTTGTGTGCAGGTATTTGCTTCTCTCTCTTATGTGTGTCGTGATGGGCCTTATGATGTTGTGAGTCTGAGTTGGCCATTTTGTTGAAGTTGGAGTTTTTCTGATGATTCACTTCTGCTTTTTTGTACAGGGAGACCCTGTGTGTAGAGTTATCATGTCTGGCTCTGGAACCACTTTGCCGTCTGCGTACTGAGGCATCCGGACTTTTGTGAGCCTGATGAGCCGATTGGTCTTCAATGTGAAATCCATGACTGTGGATATCATGCTTATGCTTTAGTATCTTTGTGTATACCGTGTGGGAATTCAGATGGAGTAGAGTAGCTGCACCAGATCGATTATGCCATGGCTCCACAATTTTTATATCTGCCGAGTGTATGTCTCGCAGTTTCTCAATTAGGCTGAATGTGGCCATGACAGATCTCCTATTTAGGATGATATCGTCAGTGTTGCATCTTCTTTGCGTCATCCGTATCAGCCATCTGTGGCTCGTTTGTCTGTTCGGTTTGTGGTGCGGGTCTTTTAGTGTTAGTCCTCTGACCCTGTAGTCCTCGTTATTTCTCCGGCTTGATCTGTTTTTTGCTTTTTCGTCTGTTCGTGTATATTCATCTCTATCATGATGATTTTTCGTTGTATTTCTATTGTGTTTCTCATTTTGGTCACCATGAATGGTGAGACGTGAGCCTTGACGTGATGTTTGTGGTTTCTTTGTTTTGCAGGGTTGTCACTTGGTTGCCAGTCAGACACATCTCTCTCCCTCCTGGATTTCCTGTCTGGGTCAATGTATTGTTACTCTTTGGTTTCTTGTGGTTAGTTTCTTTGTCAGGCGTCTTCGTCGTGTTGTTCGCCTTTCTGTGACGCTTGTCCGCCTCAGTGGTTTTGAAGTGATATTCCAAGCGGTTACGTTTTTCTTCCAGGGTTTCAAAATCACGTTCTTTTTGATCTTTATTATTTCCTCCCATGAATGTGGTTACTTCTTGATTTGTTGAATGGCCATTTTCCTTAGCTTTGCTGATTCGTTCTGGTGTTACAGTTGAGTTTGGATCATCGTCGGGGTAGACGCTAAGATTCAGTAGTGCGTCTACTGTGTCTGAACCTTCTGAAAAGTTTCTTGCCGCTGAATTCCTTCTAACGTTGTATCTTTCATTTGCCTCGTTCCCCCTGGAACATGCTGCGTTGCCAATGAGAGCCTTTTGACTTAATTCTGCTCGCGGAGATGTTCTTCCCGTTGTTTGCCCTCTACGTGAGGTATCGCTGTTAGAGTTACTTTTTTGGGGTGGATTGTTGTTTTTTTGAGAGATGGAGTTGTTGTGTAAGGTTGCTGAGGCAGATCCCGCACCCAGTTTGTCTTTACAGTTGGTAGGTTCAAAGATTGCATATGTTGGTTCACTTATATCTTCCTCCATGTGGTTGTTTACGGGTGCCTTATTTAGGACTAGCAGCACTTTGGCTGCCTGGGTTTGTGGCTTCAAGGGTGACCTCACCTTGTGGTTACATTTGTCGGTTTGATCTTGAGCTTTTGTCTGAGCTGTCGCGGTGCCAATTGCACTCTTTTCTGCTGTGAGGTTAATAACTATATTGGTTTGTGTTCCAACTTCATTTGCAGTGTGTTCTTTGGCTTTGGACGTTGGTACTTCATCATGAGAGGATGTGGCTTTATTTGTTATGTTTGTGACTTGCTGATCCAGCCTATCTTTGATGCTTGCGGCATTTTCTTTTGCTGTTATATAGCCCTTCAGGTGCAAGACTTTTGTCAGAATCATGGCTAAGACGACCTGTTGATCTTTGACAGACTTGTTCATCGTTTCATACAGTTTGCAGAAAGGGTTCAAGGCGATGGTTATGACTGACATTATGCCTTGCAGGTCTGTTTTCTTTGACGCTGAGTCTTGTGTTACAGTTGGTGATTGGTGGACCATATTTTCATTGTACATGTATCCAGGGGCAGAGTGCCTTTTGATCAGTGTTTTTGTCATCTGTGTGGCTCTTCCCATTTGCAGTGGCGACATGATGTTTCTTGCCGATAATCGATGTGCATGTGGCCTTTGGGAATTGGATACGGCTTCCTTTGCTGCCGTTATCAAACTATCGTTAGGCGTCGTAGTTTTTGTTACACGAGGATTGAGATGCACGAATGAGTGATCTTGTCCTGTGAAGGCATCTAGCAATGGTGACTCTGGAAACCGGTGTTGGACTTGAGGTGGAGGTTCAACAGCTACTTCCTCATGCTCCTTCGAGTGTGCACCGTTTAGCTCATTTTGTTTGACGGTGTGGGACGATGCCTCTGTAGTGATGATAGGGGTTACAGAACGTTGTAGATCTACGTTAATTTCATCATTGGATTCTTCGATGTTGGCGTCAACCGGGTGATGAGATATATTTAGTTTCTTTGGCACACAGTCGCTTTGAGCTGACTGTTGGTTGGTTAGGGTTTGTACCCTTGTCAAAGGAATTTTGTTAGGGCTGACCCTTGTTGATGTTTCAGTGATTCGCACTGTGGGGTTTTCGCACAGTTCCGGCCTCTTTGCCATCTGGTTCTCAGCTTTGTTTTGTTCTCCCATGTTGGGCTGTTCCTGGTCTATACCCAGGAGTTGCGTTTGAGATTGAGGGTTGCGTGATGCAGCCTTATCTTTTGATGCATCTGATTTAGTTGAAGTTGGTTGTTTGGGGGCTTCTACAGACTGAGAGTCGGATTCTTCTGCCTTTTCTGACTCTATTTTCTTTGCACGGTCAAGTTTTCTTTGTTTTGCCAGAGGCATCTGCTCCATCTCTGCGGCAAGCATTTCTGCATCGGAGACTTCAATGAAAAGATTAGATTTTGTTTGCGGCTGAATTTCGAAAAAGTCAGTCAACATTCGCAGTGTGTGGTTTTTCCGTAGCTTTGTGTAATTTAGGTTTTTGGTCGTGTTGCCACTCGTGGATGGTTGAGTCTTTTTTTTGTATCTGTTTGCTTTGTTTATTGTCTGTTCAGTTTGCTTTCTGATTTGTTGCTTTTTGGCATGTGGCAGATCGTTCTTGATGGTTTTTGTGCATTTGGCTCTTGCTCTCTTCTTACAGTTTTAAGCAGTTGTTGAGGTACTTTCTGGACAAATGCCTATTTGTTGTTCTGGCGGTAACGGTGACCGCTCTGCCATGCCTTGGGATTTGTCTGCTTCACTGGAAGCATGAACTTGTGCCGTCGTTCCTTGTGTTGGTGAGGAGGCAGATCTAGTTTTATCATTCCATTTAGCCTCCTTAAGCTCAGCACTGGACATCAAGGTCTGTTGCGCGGTTGTTCGGCCGTGTTCTTGACTCTGAGTCTGAACCATCTCCTGCCGCGTGTGGACTATTGACCTGTCCGACTGCAGGGGAGCATCATTGTTCGCACATGGTGCTACGTTAGTGCCTGCCTGGTGTTCGAGAGCGTCTTGCACCTTAGCAGGCTCAGGGGCGCGGCTATTGCTTTGTCCGGTCTCCCCTCTGGGGGACCGCAGCTTAGCTAATACATCTGTGCCGAGCCTCGCTACGGTGAGCGCTATGTTCGACAAGTTCCCTGGCAACAGCTGCCCCACCTCTCCTGTGTTCGCTGCCTCTGCTGCCGGTGAGTTTGTTGAGGTGTTGGGAAGGGAAGCCGAATTGCAATTTTTTGTGGGGGGGGGGACGCCCTCCAACACTCTCTGCGCCTGTGGTCTAGGCATGAGTAGGATGCGGGGGCGTGGGGTACGCTTTGTGGCGAGTCTCGTGTCATCATTATATGCGCTCACATCCCCTTACTTCGAACTTCGTAGGTGCATGTCTTCCTCCATATGAGGGTGACGGAATACGGCGTGGGATGTTATGCTCAACTTCTAGATTACAATGTACTTTTTACGGCGTGTTTTCCTACCGCGTATGTCTGTTGAATGATTGTCGTCCACGATCCGCGGCTCCCACCGGGCCACGACAGACCACTTCGTACCCACTTTGCTTTGCGCGCACTCCGCGCGGCAAAAGCTATTTTGTAGTATCTGTTGCTGCAGCTCCTCCTTACAATGGAAACAGCAAAAAGACTTGGATAGTGGACCACGACAGACCACTTCGCTCCGCCTCGTGTTCCATAATACCGTTTCTAGTGTTAAATAAGGGAAAGACACCAAAAAGAACATTTATTTCTTAGAGCTCTTACCCACATGTGCGGCAGTGTGGGCTTGGGCTGACTCACTGACCAACCAATTAAAACCGTTGTATGCCTCTGTAGAATAATATGAGCCGACATGAGACAGCATTATTTTGACTCTTTAACCAGCAGCACCAAACTGTTCAAACTTAAAAAGCACCAACAAATCAAACATGTAATGTTGTTCAGTTGAATCCTAATGGGGACATGGGCCAAATAAGGTGTAACCAACCACCATATTTGGAAACTAATGTGCATGCAGAATTATGGAACAGGATTATAGAAGCTGAAGGAGGCTAGTGGGAAGATGCATAGCAGAGCACCTTTCCAGGTCATAGTCTGATAGGTGCATCAATGCAATTGTATTTCGCACATTGTGTAGTTTGCAAACAAGTGAAAATCTATTGTACAATCAATACTTGTGAACATACCTTTGCAGAGAGGAACAACCAATGCAACCCTGCAATGCGTTGCACTGGAGTCCATGATCTGCAGCCTTTGTGAAAAGTTGACACCCCAGTAGAGTACAGAGAAGCGGCTCGGCCATCACATGTCCTGAAGTGCACATACATTCATGTCCTAAATGTTCGTGGAATCGTGCGGCAGGGGTAAACCACATGTTTGACCCTGCACCTTTTGTTGATGATTCTAACATTGGATCCACTGCAGACTTTCGTCATTCTTCCAATTACATCAATTTGATTTTGAATTGTAGATCATATTATTAATAGCTCATGCCTTTAGTGAATGTCATGCTTTTCTATCACCAGATAAATACATTCACACAACAATGAAGGCATCATACGATACTGATGTTGGGTGAAGCATGGATCGATGCTCACTTCAAAGAAGCCTACACAATTATTACATGACTAGGGTTTTCTAAAACAAATGCCTATATTTAATAGATAACATATTGTTAAAGTATGAATTGCATGGAATGAAGTTTGTAACATATTCTGTGACAACGTTTCTCTATGATGTTATTTCCAATGTGGAATAACTGACCACACAATTTAAAAAAATGAAAGGACGCAAACATATAAAATGCAGGGATGTATTTTCATTTCTGCCATAAAAAAAAAATTACCACGCCTTTGTGCAAAACATTTGAAAATGAACACCTACTATAAAATGCTGTCAAATGAGCAAAATGTTTTTTTTTTCATTTTCAGAAAACAAAAGTACTAGTTTAATACAAAAATGGAATCTGCGAAGTTGTAATAATCACAGGGCATTTGCATATCTTTACAAGTGGTTTCAAAATGCACAATCTAAATGATTATACCCGAACTTTCAGTAACTGTCTGTACACATTGCAGAATAATAAGCAATTTCTTGATAAAAAATATCATTTTTCTATCGTATTGTTTGATTTTTTTTATACAATGTTGCTTGAATTTTTCTTTAAGATAATGATTTTAATGTCAGATGAATGTTAAAGGGTGCAAATAGAAGTACGAATGTGTTACAACTATGTATTGACACAAAAACAATAAATATTCTTGGGGAAGATATGATTGTCATGTACAATTGCGGTTTGGGGAGCTATTAAACAGTTGCATAGCAACAAAATATACACATATTCTAGTTGTCTAGTTGTATTTTCACGTGGTGCCATATTCATCAAAATAAAATAAAGAAAAAACAGGGTCAGGAACCTTCTAGGGGTTGAGTTATAATTCACAAATGGAATGAAGCATTGTAAATACAATTATGTTCTAAAGATAATTTCTTTGAGTAGTACAGTTTCTATGTGTAGGGGCTACACGTTTGGTCACTTAGAGTTGTACAACCCATGATTTGGTAATGTAAGACATAACATAACAAGATGTTATGGTCAGTGAGTGCTAACTATGAAGATGTTGCATAGCTTAACATTAGACTCACTTGAGACAGCTATGACGAAGCCATGAAGTCCTCATGTACTGTCTCTTTGGAATTGCCTACGTACATATTCTCTTTGAAATGGACTTTTTCTGACTTTTGATCATGCATGCCCATGGCAGTGGAAAGCGGCAATGGATGAGAAGGCAGTGTGTACTGATACTGTAAAGAACACAGACGTAGAGAGTTGTAGTTCATCAACAAATGCAATACAAATCAGAAGCAATATCAAGTATTCTAATAGCCATTCATTTAGAGTGGATGTAGACTTCAATGATTGCTCTGGAAACATGAATTTGGCTTCTTCAATGTATGAACATCGTTCCTTTGTGGACTTAAAGATGTTTTGACCACATTATTCTGGAAGCTATCAACATACATTTTACTGTCCATACATGGTATGTTTGTTTTCTTGCCTGTAGCATCCATAGGTCTTTCTTGAAAATAAGTGAACAGATGCACTTCACTGAAGATACTATTTGGAAATGTTTCTTTTTCAGCCAGGAGCATAGCTCAGGGTAACACATTTGTCTTGAAAGCAAGACAACCCAGAGTGTCATGGGTTTGAATCCCGCTGCTGCACTTAGAGGCTGGTCTCTGGCATCAAGGGCATTATAAAAGCTCAAATTACATTTTTATCACCCAGAGGAATTTCACTTTAATAAAATATTTGAATATAAATCTATGTCTTTCTAGGTTTTTTTGCTGTATGTAGTATTTACAAAAACACCAAGTTCTTACAACTCCGCTGAAATCACAGATTCATTATGTCCATGGGTATTCGAGTCCCCTAGTAGCGATGACTGCTTTGAGTCTATTTTGTATGTTTTTTGAGTTTTGTTTCCAAAAGCTGTTGCAGCAGTTCCACTTGGATGGCTCATTGACATATGCGACAGTAAAGGAATGTTTGCTTCGTGGTTGGAACCTGATGATGGCAAGCTTGTTACGTGACCCGTGCTTGTTGATCCACTTGCACTGCTTGGTGAGCGGCTCTTTGGTGGTGGGCAATGCTGAATTACTCTCGGCGGACCCTGTGGTTGGAAGTGGGTTGCTGGAAAAGCTGCATATCCTTGTGGTATAGGATAACCATTTATTGGAATGAACCGTTGATTCTGAGACATTGGTGGCCCTATGAAACCAGCAATTTGACCTTGTGGCATACCCTGTGTGGTGAACAAGAAATTTGGGTACCTTTGATTACTAAGGTTGCTAACTGGGCTTGCACTCAGTGAAGTTGTTTGAGTGGTGGCATTTCCACCGGAAGGTGTAGTGGAACTGGTGTGACTTGAAAGTCCTTCCCATGACCGCAGTCTGGCATAGATGTCTTTAAACCTTGGCCTCCTCTGTGGAATCTCCTGCCAGCACTCTGTCATCAAGCTATACATCCTAGGTGGGCAGTCTTCCGAACATGGCAAGAGTTGACGTTTCCTGACCATTTCTATGACTTCCTGATTACTGAACCCATAATACGGCTGCAGACCAAAACTGAATATTTCCCATAAGACCACTCCAAAGGACCAAATATCTGAATCTGAAGAAAAGTTTCCGTACATGATTGCCTCTGGAGGCATCCATCGGATTGGTAAGAGGGACTTGTTTTGAACTCTATAATAATCTGAGGAATATATTTCTCTGGAAAGTCCAAGGTCGGAGATTTTTACATGTAGTTGTTCTCCAACTAAGATGTTGCGAGCCGCAAGATCTTTATGGACAAAATAGTGACTGGACAAGTATTCCATCCCAGCAGCTATTTGTATTGAAATGTGCAGGAAATCACCATGGTCCAGACTGGATTTGACTGTGCCATCTTCATCACTGCTGCAGCCAACATCAGAGTGCGGCGATCGCATTATGAGAAACTCATGAAGGTCTCCTTGATTCATGTATTCAAAAAGCATACACACGGGCTGCTCTTGAGTGACCACACCTAGGAGGCAAACAATGTTCGGCTGATGCAATTCTGCCATTAGAGAGGCTTCCTGCTGAAACTCTGCCCATTGCTGAGGATTGCCGCAGTCCTTCAGTGTCTTGATGGCAACCAGCTGCGCATGATCCATGCCCGGAAGGTAGAGGTGCCCCTTGTAGATCTTCCCAAAGGCACACTCGCCGAGTTCTTCCATGAAACGTACAGCCGAAAGAGGCAGTTCCTTGGCTTTACCCTGTTGAACATAAGAGAAAAGAATTGTTATAGATGAAGTACCAGAGCAGGGTGCCTAGTTGATTGATGCATAATATTCAACCAGTAATACGTAACATTCAACTAGTAATACGTAATATTCAACTATTAATACGTAAATGGCGTATTGATGAAGTCAATTCGAATCACACGTCTCTAGTCAAAAAGTTGCATATTAAAGGGAATGCAAGGAGAGTCGCCACTGTTAAAACGTTTTCTTGTTTACTGCTACGAAATCAAAATTAAGATTTTGATAGTGTTAACATGTACACAGATGGGCCCAACTAAATGGCAAGCAAGTGTTATCAAGATTTAATTAAATGTAATGTTGAATTGGAATCTCGCTGCCTCACAAGCTCTCTTAATTTGTTATCAACTTTTTCAAGAATAACAGTAATGACCTTAAACCATTGAATTCCCTAATTTGTATTTCCATTTCACTAAATACATGATCCTACAGCGTTTTTCAGCCCGGGGGCATCAGGCACCCTTTCCCCCAGTTTCTGCTTCTGACCCTTCTGCCTCTTGTGCCCCCTCCCTACCCTACCACAAGAGATTAAGAAAATCCCCACCGCGGCAGGCTTTAAAATCACTCGCGCTTGAATGTTCTTGCAACGCCTGCATTGTTATTATCCTGAACTACGAATCTTTGATCCCAACTGTAGTTATGTAAATATTATTTACTGAGTTGTGTGTATTAGCTGTACTGGGAGTTTCATGCTCGGATATAACACTCTCTCTTCTCTCTCTCTCTGTCCCTTTCTCTGCATTCTAGTTCTCTATCTCTCTCCAGGTCCATGCCTGTCTCCCTCTGTGGGTGTGAGCCCTGTTGTCGGGTGCATACTTGCTGGAGTCATCCTAGCCTTAGGTGCCCACAAAGAAAGTACTCATATATCTTGAACAGGAAGAAGTGCTATATTTCTTTTTTTAAATAAGCTATTTAAAAAAAGGAAAATAGTTAATTGTTCCTGCATTGTAATGTTTTTTTTAATTTTACAATTTTGAATTGTAATGTTCACTTCCAGTATTTATTGTAGCCATAATAAGAATGTTACACTTGTCTAACTGAGCAAACCACTTTATCAAAACTAAATCAATTATTTTCTGAAAGAAGATCACCATTCGTATTGTACTCTTTTGAAATACCCCATGAGAAAAGAGAGAGGACAAATAGAACCAATGATGGTTCTTGGCTGGTTTGCTTAATCCCAAAGAGCTTTTTGGGAAGATAGGAATAACTACACAGCTTTATATTTGACAAAAAAAAAGTTGTATGCATGAATCACTACGTATGTAATACACTATGGGATTGGTGTTCATTTAACCTTTCAAAATACACACCCTAACATTAAAATGTGTGTAACCATGAACTATATGTACTAATTTGAACAGCCTAGCGATTTAGGTTGGAGGTTAAATGACAGCAACAACTGTTGCTCCTTTGGTGTGTCCTCTGTCCTTAGGATGTCTTACTTCTTATTCCAGACAATTTCGATAGAGAAGGGGCTGGTTCTCAGGGTGATTACAATATATAAGCATATAACATGCATGCACAGTCTCAGTGCCAGCATGCCCTATATTTTGTAAATATTGCTAACTTGTACCTGATACCTTGTACTTTTCTGTCTGTGTAGTCCCCTTCCACACCAATAACTGGTTTATGTGCTACATGTTAGAATTTGCTACCATTGTTTGTAAATCACACATTAATGGGATTACTGCTGCCAGAGGCGTCGCTAGGGGAGGGAGCCTGGGAGTCGGGGGGCATAGCCCCTGGTCGTTTGGTTGTAACCCCAGATATATAGCCGGTAAGATAGCTCAGCGGGTTGAGCGCTCGCTACTGCGATCTGAGCATGATCTGCAGGTCGCAGGTTCGAATTGTGGCAAGGCCAACTCAGCCTTTTATCCTTCTGAGGTGGATAAATGAGTACCAATTTCGGTTGACTGATATTGTATGTAAATATGTGCTCTGTAAAGCGCTTTGAATTAAGGCGCTATATAAATAACACATCATTATCATTATAGAAAGAAGTTCAGGGGCTACAACCAAAAGTCTAGCTAGCCCTGAGTCCCGACAGTGCCGATATTAGCGTAGTCCCGGATCTTTTCCAGACCTAGCAACACCTGTGGCTTCTGCTGCTGAGAGTAGAACCCTCTGAATTGAATTTCTTTGCAAAGCAATTCACCTTCAAATAACTAAATGGAAATACAAAAAAAATGGTCCACCGAAAGCAGCCTTTTCAAATTCCTATTCTCAGCCACAAATACAATTTTCAAAATCCCTTGTTGTGAAGCGGTTTTTTCCATAGAAATGAGTAACTCATCAGACTCCTCCTGAGTTATCTGCAAGCACTGAAAGCGCGGTTCAAATGCACCGCTGTCTTCAAGGCAGTGGAATACATCGTGACCACAGTCTTCACTGTGCTCTAAAAATAACAGATGGTTTATATTATACGTAGAACAAATGCATTCCGCGCTGGCATACTGTAAATTGCATTTCAGAAATGGAAGTGAAGCAACCTCTTCTTAACCTCGCTGAGGGCTTCCATGTTTGAACCAACTTAGCGCAGTTCTGTTACAGAAGATGAAATCATGCTTCCTTGGAACCAAGCTCTCCCATGCAGTGGAGTGGTTCAAAATCTGTTTACTTTGTGTTTGACAAGTATGTGCCATACAGTGATGTGCAAAATGTGAAGAAGTGCACAATTCACATCCAGGCAAGACCAAAGTAAACCGAACATAATGGCGTCTTGAAGCGATGACTCTCGATTTCCATATCTCTCCATCAGCGGCTTCCATTAGCTGGATTTGGTGTATGACATTATTTAGAGGAATTAAGCACTTTAAAAGTAAAAATGCTTTTAGTGTAAACAATACAAAATATTATAGAGTGTTAACACCCATTTACATAGACATTCTAAGTAAAAAGCAAGAGATTGTATCAAGGCTGCTTAGCTTTGCCCGCTAAGGGATGTGTGTCCATGTCTGTGACACAAAGAGTTTCAACTTTCCAAGTGCTCACAAAAATTGGGGGGAAAAGCCAATGGGTTCATGCACAAATGTGGTCCAGATGCACATTTTGTTTTTACTAATAGTTCATTTAGGGTGATTCAGGTGGAGGGCCCCCATATTGTTTGGAGGCAGATGAATATGTCATACATAGCTTCGGCCCCTCATCCACAGAGGGTGAGCAACGTTACTCACTGAGACAGCTGTTTCCCCCTTGTCCCCCCTCAAGAACAGCAGATCTTGGGGACAATGTGACTGTGAGCTGAAGATGGCAAAAACATTCAAACTAACGTTGTAACAGTGAAAGAGCATTCATAGCATCCACAGACATGCCCAAATCATAAGGAGAATACAACATGAACGACACACAAATGTCTCTCATTAACATGGATGCAAGAGTGTAATTGGGCATTCATTTTCTTAAAGATGGAAGCCACAGCATATCTCAGAAATAGAAAAGACCTCAAGGCTTTCCCGAAAAGCCCAAAAGGCTGACCCCAAAAACACATATCCGTGCAGAACTCAGACAGTAGCTTGCAACTAGTGTCAAGGTTAGAGTGAAATAAGGGAGGATGGGGACGGCAGAACCAAGGCATGAGATATCAATTTCCAAGACGCAGACAGTAAACTCCCAGATTAATTAAAGTTTCAGAAGGGCACAAACAACCTTTGATGGTCAGATGCAGTAGAGCAATAAGCCAAAAGACTCCATGAAGAATAACTCAAGAGTGTCCCTGGTGGAAACATAAAAAATGACACATGCATTAACATTAGCTAAAATCTCAATAAATAGGAGGTACACAGAGAACACTAGATACATTAGATGCGCACATAGATAGGACACCTGCCGTACTCCCTAAATGCACACGTAGACAGAAGGCGCCAAACAAGGCCAAGTTCAAAGGGATTGCCCAGTCTCATGGCTTGAGAGTGAGGGATGGTAACTTATTTAATTGGAAGATGAACAGTCCATGGGCCTCTCGCCTCCTACTCTGTGTCTGGCTCATATCTTGACGACCTGTCAAGTGTCCAAGGTTGGTTAGCAGAAAGTAAACCTATCAGAATCATTGTTGTCGTGCCACCCATGAAATAGTATGCCAACCGTCGTGAAGATGATGCATTTTAACCTTTAAGGGTTTGGGCCAGGTGGAGCCATCAGATACTTGTAACCCAATGAAAAGTTTAAACCCTATGGAATCTATATGTTGCCAAACTCACTAAACTGTCCCAATTCCCGGTAGGTTTTGTAAACTGATATTATGTTATGACATTGTTGATGATGAGTTTGTAGTACTTATGCTATTGTTTCCAATTAACATGTTGAGAGCAATGAGATTTTAATACTTGTATGCTGTGCCGGCTTTGTTTCGATGTGAATAAAGTTGTCTATTCCGTTATTGAGTCTGGTTTGAACTGACTCCGATTTGCCTGGGTCTATTTGGGATTTTGAGACCACCTTAACAATATCGCCAACACCAATGACCTGTCTGAGCACCAGAGGGGTTTTCGCTCACGCCTTTATCGTTTGATGTTTAAGTATGGCCACTGGTTCCCATCATTAGGGTCCTGTTTGAAGATCATCAATGCTACGCAGAAGAAACCCGGATCTGTGTAAAGCTCGCAGTTGATGATAATACTAAACTACTGACAAGATTCTGATACACTGCAGAGGATGCTGAGCTGGAGAAGGCAATTAAGCTAGAAGAGGCAGGCTGTACTGACCAGTAACTACTCAACACCCTGAGGTAATGACATGGATAGACCCTGCCTTCTGTTTCCCAGTCAATTAACAGAACTGGGGAGGTGCGGATGTGGTCTTGAGGGGGCCTGGCAGGCATCAGAGTAATCCATGGAATGAGAGAGGCTAGACTATTTTAGTTTTATTGTAAGGCAATATGATGCAGGGACAGGGGCAGCAGACAGCGAGAGGTATGCAATGTGATTGGTATGGATGGAGATGGAAGAAGGCGAGAGGGGCCAACAGATTTCAAGCAACACATGGGTATAGCTGTTGGTATAAACTTGTAGTTCAAGCAACCTGATTGAGTACTTGCACCCAAGATAGACTCAAGCATGCTCAGGGCTCAAAGAAACCTCCTCCGCCTAAAATGCAGCGCCAGAGATCAATAAAGATCCACACACAGTGATTGTGAAAAATAAGAATATATTCAAAGTGCCCTTTTTGAGACACATGTTTCGGCGACAAACTCGCCTTTTTCAATCAGAGCTAATAGGTGTGAGTGTTGGTCAAATTTACAATTTGTTGGTTGCCTTGTTTATGGGATAACGACGCTTGAGAACGGACTCACCTCTGGCGAGGTGGGATTTATCCCATGAACAAGGCAACCAACAAATTGTAGATTTGACCAACACTCACACCCGTTAGCCCTGATTGAAAAAGGCCAGTTTGTCGCTGAAAAACGTGTCTCAAAAAGGGCACTTTGAATATATTCTTATTTTTCACAATCACTGTGTGGATCTTTATTGACATCTGGTGCTGCATTTTAGGTGGAGGAGGGTTCTTTGAGCCCTGAGCATGTTTTACCTTCTACCGGAGCAGGGGGACCTACTCTGTTACTCCCCTGAGCAGCCGCCACCCACCCCTTAGCGCGGAACACTGATGGTTGATACCTTAAGACCCCCTTGTTCATTTACATTACTCAAGATAGACTAATGACTGGAATTAATTAGCACAATGTTTTGTATCTACATGTAGCAGTTATATTCTTAAAAGCCTGAGAAGAATGACACTTTTCTTGCCAAAGGCAATTTTTTAAAGAGTAGCAGAGTTTGGGATTTTATTGAAAAGTGATTAAAGCAATTAATCACTTTATAACGTATGTCCAGTGAAACATTTAGACAAACTGAACTTTATCCAGAAAAATGTTGTCCAGTTGCTTACACGCCATGCCAAGAGAGCTTTCAGGCTATCAAACCAGTATCGGATAAAATCAGTATTAGATTAAATCAGTATCGGATAAGCTTCAATGGTTTACCCTTCAGGAACATTGCGAGTTTTAGTTTCTAGCGATCACAGGTGTGATCCTTTATGGAAAATCAGTGACTTATTTGATCATTCCTTTTAGAGTATTCATATCAAATAGGTTCTTAAGCTCTACATAGCAAAGGTAAATACACATTTTTGTTTAAATCCAAAACCATTCAAAGGTGCTTGCTTGAGGTCCAGGTGTCAAAGTTGCTAAGGATGATGCGTCAGAAAGCCATTCTTACTTGCCTTTGGCTGAAACCATAGAGTGATTTATGATCTACACCGAAGTTACGATAACTCTTACCTATTCCTAGTATGTCCGGACTAAATCATATTCACTCCTAGTAACTGAGGAGTCTGAGTTATTCATAGGAACGTCTTTGTGAATTGGCCCCGGGATTTCTGTTCTTGTCATGAGTGAAATTCCAGGACTGCAATCTTTCAGAAAGCCAAGGAAACATGTTGTTTTAGAAGAGATTTTTTTTATTTATGTATGTACTTTGAGCATCTATTCCTCAATGGCCCCTTGATGCACCTTGGCTGACTCCCTCAGTAGCGGAGCTCAGAAACCTAGCTGAGATAGAACGACATAAAAATCACAGAAAATGAAAATAACTAAATGCTCAATTCATGAGGTGCCAGCATAGCACTAACATGCACGCTGGTGTGAGCCTGGCCATCAGCAAGGTATTCATGTAAGAAGTTGGGAAGGCTATGTGGGAGGGGTGGGATATATTCATATACGATGCGAGAGGGTTTTTCTTTTAAACATGCAAGTCTAGGATAGGAAATGCTACTGCTGGAACATCTGAGAGCACTTAAAGAGTTAAATCCCCAGTGAGTTGCCATTAAAACAGCTGTGAATGATTGTAGGACATTGCAGAAGTATTCGATCTTCCGCTCTGCTGTGCTGTGGGCTTTTGGAAGAGGTTATAGAGAGGTCAGAACTAGCTTTACAGGTGAATCAGAAGCTCTTGAAAAGCATCATTGTGTGTATCAGATGACATTGGAAGTCCAGGAGTGTTGAGATGATACTGGCAGGGTGGCAAAAGCCCCTGCACACTGATGCTTAAGGGGTCTGGTCTTGATCAACAATCAACCACTATACAAGAGTCTGTCTGGATCAAACATTTCTCAGATGTATTGGGCTCAACAGGCTCTCATGGCTCTAAGAGAGAATTGTCTCCTGTGTGGTCCCTAAGTTTCACACGTGAGGACATAGAATCTCTTAAAAAAAATATTCAATCTCTAGGGCTGCTGTCCAGGGTCTTGAAGACTCTGTTTGATAATATAATTTTCAGTAAAACACTTCCTAAACCTTGGAGAAAATCGATTATTATTCCTTTTTATAAAAAAAGCAACCGATAAGTTCCATCGATTATCGGCCTATATCACTCTTAGACGCCGATGGGAAGATCTTCTCAGGACTCATTTTGGCTGAGTTAGCGAAATGGGCGGAGGTAAAAAGTATCATCCCCAACCAACAGGCAGGCTTTAGGAGAGGACTGTCTACATCTCTTAACACCTTGATTCTTGGCTGTTTAAGCTCGAACTCTCTGAAAAAGGGAGGATCCCCCCTGTTTGGAGCCTGGGTGGATCTTTCCCAGGCTTTTGACTCCATAAATAGAAACATATTATGGACTAAATTAAAATTGTGGGGACTCCCAGACAATTTACTCTGCATTCTGATTGAATTGCATGAAAAATTATCATTAAGAGTCTATCTGTCTAAATCAGGGGTTCTGTCGCAGTCTATTCAAATATTTAGAGGGGTTTGTCAAGGTTGTCTGTTGGCACCTTTTCTCTTTATTTTATACCTCTCAGATCTCTCGCAGTGGTTGGGGAAGTGCAGTTTGGTGGGACCCAAATTAGGAAATATGAGAATCAGTTGGTTAGCCTATAGAGACAATATCGTTGTCTTTGATTATACTTACTCACTGGCCTCTCAGAGTACGCCAAAGAAAACGACTTAAAAATCAATCCTGAAAAGTCAAAAATTATTATTTTCAAACACCCTTTAAAGGAGATAAAACCTTTTGTTCTATGATCTCCACCTCCAAAGAGGTCATTTATTTGGGTTCCAACAAACAGCCTTTCCCACCAGGTGAGATCTTCTCTCCTCAATCGATTTGAAGGTGGTTAATTTGGCTGCACAGATGAAGAAATTTAGTTTGCAATAATGTACATTTTCTTTGCTACCACTGATAAAGTCTTATGTTGGGAAGGTAGTCCCGGTCGTTACTTTCGGCATGGGGTGTAACCTGTTAGCTCTTGATATTGATTGGGGCAAGATCGAAAGTAAAGTCTGGAAAAAAACTTTAGGGCTTCCCAATTGTGTTCCGATTGCATGTCTAAGGTTTGAGTTGGGCCTTATTTCTTTAAATAAATGGATGGAGTGGAAATGGATCTCGACCTATAGACTAATCCTGGATCCTCCTAAGTCATCCCTCTATGAGGAAGTTGCAGTAGACATGCATAAATCAACAAATTAAGGAATAGATGCGATGATCTACTTGCTCTTTCAGACACTGATGTTGACACCCTTATCCAAAATTCCTTGAAAACTAAGGAAAGATTACATCGTATGGATTGGATCAGAGCCACTGATAAAATGAGGAGAGCTAAATTATCCTCATCACCACTACCAATTGATAAACCTGGGTCTTTTCTACTGCAATATCTAAAGAAATCAGCAGATGCGGTAAAAAGGATGGACTTTTTAAGATTAAGACTTAATTTGTTGCCAACTCTGGAAATCCTCCATGTTCGTTACAGTGGTCTCTATCCTAGAGATATCTGTGACAAATGTAATGCAAATGTAATCCTGGCGACACGTCATCTTCTGATTGATTGTATAGGTACTTGGCCTTTGAGGCTATTGAGATTTCAGTGTTTTGTTCAAGATACTGTTTTTTTGTTTTCAGATATGTTTTGGGATAGATTCATTTCTGTTAATGAAGTGTTTCCTACTTCCGTGGTGGTTTTACTTTTAAAAGATCTTAATTTGATCAGTAAAAGGGTGATCCCGATCAGTATTTCAACGGGTTGAGGATAACTGCTTTGTATCTACTAATGTGTTACTCTGTTATTTATTTCTCTTTTTCTTTTAGTTGCTTTTTGATTTATATTTGTATTTTTGATCATGGTTTTATAAAAATACAGTGTAAAAAATGGTTTTCTGGATAATGCACAATAAATAAAAAAAAGATATGATTATACAGACTGGTAAAGCCACACCACCTGTTACAAGGGCTACATCAGGCAGCATATGAGTCAAATAGATACGATTACACAGATTGGTAAAGCCACATCTCATGTTACAGGGGGCTACATTAGGCAGCATATGAGTCAAATAGGTAGGTTACACAGATTGGTAAAGCCACACCTCATGTTACAGGGGCTACATAAGGCAGCATATAGGGCAAATATGTAAAATGACACAGACTTGCAGAGCCACACCTCATGGAGTAGGCGGCAACAATCAGGGTGCCACATAGTAAGGACTACGTAGGTAAGTGAAAAGTAAGCAGTGAGCATAGGAAAGGTCTTACCCATATCAAGGACACTCTGAAGGCACTTCAAGCACAGAAAAACGAACATGACTATACAGATGTAAAAGCTTTAAGTTCGTTTTTTTCAAACAAGGTGGGGATGTGAGTGGTGGACAGGAAGCCATTGATGGGACAGAGGGGGAAAAGCACGCAGCTGTTTGATAAACATGCCTACATTTAAGTTTAACAGCAGCACAGGAATGCATTAGAGAGAGGGGATACACTAAGGCATACAAGGGAGGAATAGTGTAGGCACACCTAAGTTCACCTGTGCTGAGACTTAGTGAATTAGCATTGCAGTGTCCAGGACATGACTCACAGTATTCTTGGTTGGGTAGCAAAGCTTCTGAGGCTTAAGATCTGACAGGGCCTTTGTGTGGGCCTTGGTGAGGGGGCTGGCATTCGACTGCTGGCTCCCTGGATTGGCCGAAGGTTGTAGGTGGTGCAGCCAATCAGGATGGAGGCTCAATGGAGGGCTGGTCTGCAGTCTTGGCACTTCGGTACTACCGAGGCCAGGCGGCGGCCATGATGGAGAAAGGAAGGCCATGTTGGAACAGCATTGGATTTCTTTCAAACCCACCTGCTCCAAACACCTGCTAAAAAGCTAAAGGCACATGGTACCTCCTACATTTAAATTTCCAGATGCATTTACACAATTTTCACTATGATGTGCAAAGGGAAGGTATTAAGGGATTCTTCCTGTTTTTTACCTATGCTTTTTGCACTTTGCAGTGCAAATGACAAAAGCGACACGAAAGGGACATATGTAATAGGCTTCGTCCGGGCAATTTACCTGGTTGTAGTAAATGACCCCAGAAGTGTTTTAGACAAACGAGATTTCAATTACCTCTGGTCTGTAAGAATCACTTTTCCATCATGTAGTGTTTCAGACAAATTATAATTTAGTTTGCTCTAAACTTTAGGACTCACTTTCCAAGAAAGCAGTGATTCAGACAAATGACGATTCAGGTCATTGCGGGAGTTAAATATTCACCTTTTCAGCGTGTAAACTTTTAGACAAACAACCGTTCATATCTTTCTGCGCCTTGACTTATTTTCCCAGCATCAGGCGTTTTATATAAATGATCATTCAGTTGGCCTTTGCTTTTAAGATTCACTTTCACAGCGTTGTGTTTTACACCAGGCTTTCCAAGGCCTTACTGGCTTTCCTTATCGTGCTTCAACCATCTTTCCCGGATCCTTCTGGCTCTGGGGGCTCTGGCTTCTGGCTTTGGAAACGTCACATTTGGGTTTACAGACTCCTTTTTGCCACTCCGTGCTGAACGATGTGGCTTGCTCCTCCCATCCCCTGGTGTTCCCTATTCCTCTCGCTTGCGTGGATAGGTTTCTCATCTCCGGTGTAATCTAGCGTATTCGACCTGGTTGCATGGTTCTCCAGCTAACATCGACCTTTGGGTTATTCTCCACTTGCAAGGGCTTTTCAGCATATCTTCCCCAGAACTCATTACCTCTCTATCCAAAGGGCAGTCAATGGCTTTGCTTTCCAAATCCTTCCTTTGAGGTCAGCTCTCCGGGTAAACAGGTTCTGCAATTTCACTTAGATTGCCAGTGATGTTGTCTCCCCAGGTGTCCTCCACTGGCCATCCTCTGTGCTCCAGTGCATGAAGATTTTGCCTCTCTCTCCAGACGTGCCTTTTGAAGCCCTGACAGTGCTACTTCCTGAACCAGCTGAGGGCTGTCTACAGGGAAGGAAGAATTGGCAATGCCAACAGTTTGGGCTTTTATCTCAGCATGGCAAGGCACTTGCCAGGCACTGGCACAGCAGTGCCAACACGGTTACCCTACCCTTCCTCAGCCTTCATAGGGTATTGCCAATTCTATCCCATCCTTCCCACTTTATTCCCACAACGTACTGAGACGCGGAAGAAACATCAAAGAGCAATATACACTTCCTACAGAAAACACAACTATAGTACTGGGACAAAGAAAAGGGGTTTGGAGGAATACAAGACTGAAGGTCAGGCATGTCCCATTGATTGGGCTGAATGCAGTCAGGCAGGACAAGCCAAGGACTCACACCTGAGGCCCTTTAATAGGGATCAGGTGTATAAAGGGTGGAACCCACAAGAGAAGAGAGAGCAGCAGGGAGACCAGCCCAACCAGTTGTGGAACTATGGAGATGCTGGAGAATTGCAGAGCAAAACAGTCTGAGAAAGTGTGGTGAGAAAGCTGTGTCTCCAGGGAGCTGATGGATTCGGAAGAAGGGATCTGTGTGGACTATCGATCCCTTCATCATAGCTGCAAGGAGCTCGTTCTGTGGGGTGGAGAAACCAACCCAGGAGTGCCTGAGGGGTGGGAGGTGGTACCCTGACCTGTGAGCGGAGAAGCAGAAGGAACCAAGAACGCAACCAGTGAGTTTCTCGTATTACAAGAAACCCGGTGCTCAAGCGTGTGAAAGTTGCTAGCTACATTGTATCAGAGTGGTCACGTGCAGTCGACGCATTTTTGAAAGTCTCTGAACCTGTTGAAGTATTAATGAGAGAACAAATTAATGTTAAGCCAACAATGGGTTGCCTGAAGACATTGCATCAGAGTGGCTGTGTATAAAGGAAATGTACATTTCCAAAGGTCTCTGAACAATTGGCAAAGCACTGAAAGTATCAAGAGCTGATGTTCAACATTGTGAAAGGGAAGCAGTGAAGTGTGAGCAAAATGTCTAACTTGAAAATGCTAAGTTAGGTGAAACAGAGTAAAGGTCTATCATTGGGAGCCGGCAAAGTAAACTCGATGTAAGATCATAAAAGGGGTGAAGAACAAAGCAGATCACCTACAAGTGAGATTTTAGTGTTTGAGTAAAACACAGTATAGGAAGGTAAGTAAAGGTGAAAGAAAGAATTAAGAACAATTAAGAAGCCAAGGGCCCCTGGTTGCGTGACCTGTAGTGGGTGGACCATGCGGTCTGTCTACTGCGCCGAGACCAGAGAGCCCCAACAAACCCATCAGTGTTTTTTTATTTTTTATTTTTTTATTTTTGTATTTGTAAAGCGCCTAGAGCCCAGGGGCATCGAGGTGCTGTTTCAAGAAGATGTCTTTGTTGCGTGAACAAAAGGATTTGCACAGTTTACAGGGATCAAGTGCCTTAAGGAATACATTTATATTCATATGATACATACAGAGGATGTCTTAGTTGCGTGAACAGTAGTCATTGCTTGGTTACAGAGAGAACATATGTCTTGAGGAGTACACTTATACATAGAATAAACATATAAGACGGCTGGGAAATAGGCAATGATTCTACACAAACAACAGTGTTTTAATTGCTTTCCTGAAAGCTGTATGTGGCTCGATGCTCCTGAGTGCGGTGGGGTGGGGGTAGAAGGTGCCAGTTGGTGGCTGCGATGACTGGGAAAATTGATCCCCCTGCTCGTGCCCTGACGCTTTTGGGGATGACTAAACGGTTAGTGTAGGCTGTTCTTTTGGGTCTGTCAGTGTGTGGTAGGGTGAAACTCTGAGAGAGGTAGCAACGTGTGAGTCATGAAGACATTTGTGGGTGAGTGCCAGAGTCTTAAAAATAATATGCTCCTTGATGGGGAGCCAGTGAACAGATTTTCTGGTGGCCGAAATGTGGTATCTTCTTGAGATGCCAGTGGCTGCTCGGAGGGCATTGTTTTGTACCGTCTGGAGTTTCCTGGAGTTTCTAATGTTTCTAGCAGACGTACCTAGTAGCAGTGCTGTTTAAGGAACTTTGAAAGCATGTAACAGTTGAACATTGTGAACAAGTGCTTTTGAGCTTGGTGAAGGGAACCCAAAGCTCCTGTTGAATACTGTGAACCCAGTTGAACATTGTGAACTAGTGTGGTTTTGAGCTTGGGAAAAGAAACCCTGAGTTCCTGTTGAACATTGTGAAAAAGTGTGGTTTTGAGCTTGGGAAAAGGAACCCTTAACTCCTGTTGAACATTTTGAACAAGTGAGCTTTGAACTTGGGAAGGGAATCCCAAAACTTGGTGGAACGTTTTAAAGCAAGTAACTATTGGAACTATTGAACTTGGGGAAGGGAGCCAAAGAACAGCCCAAGCTGGACACAGCTTTACACTTTATTTTTTAACACTGTTTTAGTTGGTTGAGAAGATCATCGACGTTACCCTACACCGCAGCATTTATGCTTCCTCTCTTATCTTCCCTATTTATCAATTACCTTGTCTAATGGTCTTCGTACATGGTCTTTGCCTTGTTTCTATTTCTTTGGACTTCTTACTTTCACGGCAGGATCAGATTCACTCACCCGTATTTCTCACTCTCTTACCTGCACAATGCCTTTTTTTCTATACCGTAAATTGACCAACCACCTAGTTTTGCTTTGTATTTTGCTTTATACCGTTGCTGATGATTATTGGTTGGATCTGTGTCTTTGTGCCTTTTGTGTTACGTTGCGTCAACAGCTTTGAAAACTTAATAGGTTTAGACCCACCCATTGACGCATATAAGATGAGAAAGCCTTCTGATGCAATGTTGCTGGGGAAAGCCAACATTGACTGGCACGGTCCGCTTTTCTGGGGACTCGGCTCCAAGAGACGACTTTGGCCGTGAATTGTGCACTATAAGCAATCTACTCAATCAGGGACTTATTGACTGTAAGGTCTAGACAGAGTTTTTCAACTTCTCTTGCAACTTCATCAGGACTACCTTGTGGAGGTGGAAATGCAACCTTTTTGAAGAGATTGTCGCAAGCCACTAATAGAAATAGTGGCTTGCGACAATCTCAATGCATGATTGAAATAGCACATAGTCCATAGAAGTCCGGTCGGCAGTGTCCTAATTCACTTGTATTTGTACTTTGCATTTGGTGGTTTATACAGAGTGAACCTGGCTAGGGAGCAACACAGCCGTCACTGTAGATGTCTTCTAGGGTAATATATGAGATCAGAAGAAGGCAAGGGATATCCAGGCACGGTGGTGCGATGTAATGCAGCAACGCAAAAAGCCTGGGTGGCACCTAGGTATTGACAGACGAATCATGTCTTGAGTTCCTACTGGAACTGCCAGAGCGTTGCCCGGATTGCCACTGGGATCGTGTGCCAGTAGGCAGGGGACATAGCAAGAGAAGGCGTGTCTATACCCTGTGCACCATTTTCATCTGAAACCGAGCGATGGCCTGCCTTCTTTTATCGCATTCCCCAAAATGTTTCATTCTGTGTGTTTGCCTTTACATGGTCTATCCTCATCAATGAACTCAGACCCCACACAGTTTCCTTTCTCACAGGGATGTTTTGCTCACGTTAATCCAAAATGTGCATTAGTGGATTTTTAAAGCAACAGTTCTGAGATTCCAGGTACCATGCATTTAGCCCTGTAATTTTCTGAGACAGCAGTGAGAGGCGACGATATAACGACTCAGAGCACTTACTATCCAAGTGATCAATGCCAAATTGTCTCCGGCTGTGTTCTCACCGACAGCGTTGTAGATTTTTAACCAGACTAGGTGGTATTCAGACGAATGTGTTTGTAGAGGTGCCTCTCACATACTCCCTTACACTGTTGCAGCACACAGTCACCCCTGGACATCGAGGGCTCTATTTCCATGTGCCCCCTCTACTCGTTTGCAATAGCTCTTTCAATTTGGCAACTTAGCATGAACTGTAATTGGCGAAATGACAGTCATAGTAGTTTGTTCCTACAAGAATGAGTGGCTAATAGACATGCAGGGGGTCATTACGAGTTGGGCGGTAAGGAGTTAACGGCGCCGGTAAAGGTGCCGGCGCCGTTAACCCCTTACCGCCCTATTACCAGTCTGCTTGCGGGACCCGCAAACGGCGCCTGGTACAAACCAGGTACCTTTAGCGGGTCCCGCTAGCAGACCAGGGAGCTAACAACAGGCACGTTATTAACTGGCCCGTTTCTAGCTCCGTCCCCATTCCTATTGAGCCCTATGGGGGCTCGAATGGGAATGGGGATGGGTTTCTCGAATGAGGAAGTACCAGCTCCAAGGTTGGAATGGCCCGGTAATTCCTCATTCAAGGAACCCGGACCCGAGTTTAGAGGCAACCATGCCCTTATTAAGGGCATGGCTACCTCCAAACTCGTAATGACCCCCGCAGTCTTTCACCGGCACGGTCCAACAGGCTGTCATTTGTTCCTCATATCAATATGCAAACACAAAGAGCATTCAAGCTGGATCTACAAGCCTGTTAGCAAACCTTTGTTTTTTATACTCTTTGCACACTGTGAAATGACATGCACGTGTGCTTGAAACGATTCTCTGAAGGTGGCAGGGGGTACTTATTTGGATGCTGTACTACACCATGGCCCTCATTACAAAAACCTTTCACTGGTGCAGTGCAATTTTGCCCAGTATTGGCACTTGGTCAAAAATGCCCTGCTGCAAAAATGCATTGAAGCAATCTGTATTTTCACTAGGGCCTTTTTTGACTCGGTGATAATACCATGCAAAATTGCACTTGCATGGCTCTGATCTCTAACAACCAGCTCAACAGAGCTGCTGCACTAAGCAGGAAGTGCAGTGACAGCTACAGTACATTGGATGGAACAGATGTAAGGATGATGGGCGCTTAATCATGAACGTCCTCTGGAGAACGCTATTCTATCTTTGAAGATTGCAGAAAAAGAGCAGCAGGGAAGTTAGTCATTGCAATTTCTGGCAGATTCAATCCCTGCTGAACTACTTAATGCACTCTAACAGCTGAATCCTTGCTAACCTTGGTCCCGGGGGGCCAAAGTGAACTATTTTGACTTTTTAAGAAAGACACATGTGACGATATTCCTTAACAGGGATGGAGAACATTTTTCGAAGAACAGGAGAAACCAAAAAATAAAACAGAAATGGGTGCACTTGGGGCTGATCTTGAGAGACGGCATCAGCAACGGGGTCCTGAAGAAGCATTATGAGTAGCATGAAACACGTGCAGAAATTCTCTAGTTGAACATAACCTGGGGTGTTGCTAGGTCTGGAAAAGATCTGGGGCTAGGCTAATGTCGGGACTGTCGGGACTCAGGGCAAACTTGCCTTTTTAGTTGTAGCCGGCACTATAGCCCTCTCAACCCACTGAACATAACCACATTCTGATGAACTGCAGTTTGTGTTAAACAATATCTATTAAATGGATGTGGGGACGACGTGGTGATATGGTGCTCACTTTAAGTTCTTTCAGCTGCACTGGACAGTGTGTCATCACCACTTAGCAGATCTGCTCCCCCATTTCTTGGGATCGTTTTTATGCACCGGTGAGAAGCATCTCATAGCACTGCTTGATATGCTTTCCACAAAATAAGAAATAGAAATGGCCTTGGCTATGTCTGACAACCAGGGATCAGTGTATTATTTGTGTTATTATTATTAGGTTATTTATTGAGCGTGGACCTAACTTTCGGGAAGCAACCGAGCACTTTACAAGTCATAGAGAGAAGTACGCAGGTAGGAAAGCAGAAATACAAAGGAGCGGGGAGTTAGCAATGCGCGAGGTGGAATGTGCACAATTTGGCAGCAGCAGATCCATAAGCAACAGAGGTAGGAAACGGCACAGAAGTTCACTGAGTCTCAGGTTAAGTAGGGAGAGGGTGGTGTGTGGATCTAGGTGTTAGGGACGAGCTCTTCCTTGAGGAGGAAGGCCTTGAACTCCTTCCTGAAATTTATCAGCAAGTGTACATATGTGTGTTTAGAGTGCAGTGTTGTGAGTTTGGTTGTCTGTGTGTCGGAACCGATCCGGGGGGAGAGTGGCTGTGCACCTTAGGTTGAAGACTGGGAAGGACAGAAGAGGATGAATTTGGCCGATGTTGTACAGATAAAAACAATTTATTTAAAAAGCATGGGGATGTACTAAGCCACTGGTTGAAGTTATAATTGGTTATTTATAAAGCGCTTAATACCCAAAGGTTTCTAAGCACAGACCAAGGGATTGAACCTGTGCAGCTCCATGTCGTCTTGCTTCCAAGGCGAGCGCGTTGCCTCTCAGCTATCGTCCCGAGGCTAGTTAGATTTGGTGGTATAAATGGATGAGATGAGTACAAAAAAGGCATTATTCAGAGGTAGGAATGAAATTCAGAAAGAAGCAAATCGGGTCAAAGGCTCTCTGCCAAGCCATACCCTGGACTCTCTACATAATTCCAGGAAAACAATCCAGATTTCAATAGGCAAAGCCCAAACAACTGAAAGAAGTACAGAGCAATTTTGAGAAGATGGGGAACCTCGATGTTACGATGTAAGGCGCGTATATGCATGCGCGAGCCTCTTTGGGCTCACGCATGCGCAAAGGAAATAAATGCGTCCCGAACGGCAGTTGCCGCCGGGACCTTGCAAGCCACAGACGTGTCTCTGCGTTCCTCAATATATGCATGTATTTGTGTGATGTAAGGCGGCCCGAGGCGCTAGGGAAGCCCAAAATTGGCAACGAGGACATCGGCTAGTGGTAGGAGCATGAGTGCAACGCAGTTGCGACCCGCAAGGCGTGGCAACCGTTCTTCCTACGCAGCCGGAATCCGACGCTGATACGGTCGGCCCTCTTGGATTTGCGCGTGGTGCAGTAGCAACCTGCGAGGGTGCTTGTGCGCTGCCACGTGTTGCAGAACTACAATGTTTGGAACTTTTATGGTTCTCCTTCCAGGAGAGCTGCGATTTTGGCCCTGGGGGCCCACAAATTTAAATAAAATATGTAAGAGAGTCATCCCAGCCTGAAGGCCCTATCCAAAGAGGCCACTGGAAAAGGAGCCTGCGTGCTACACATAAGGTCAGTGGTCACCAGTGCTGGACTGGAAGCTCACTGCTGCCAATATTCTTTCGTCAGTGAAGTGTCACCCAAGGGAGGAAGGTTTGTGGCGGTATACACGTGGATGAGGTGCCTGTGCGACCAGTGACAATGAATGACCAAGAAGGTGAAGCAGCGGCACCTGTGCAAGTGTCACGTCGGCAGCATGGCACCCTGGCACCCATGCCGGAGTTCGACACTTCAGGTCCACCCTCCAAGTTGGGGCCCAAGTGGCTCGTATGGATCAAGAAGCTGGACATGTTCTTCAGAGCGAATAGGGAAGATGACGACGATGGAAAGGCTGCAACGCTGCTATACTTAGCAGGAACCGAGGTACTACGCATCTATGAATCACTACACATTCAAGTGGTAACATATGCCACCGTCAAGACTGCTCTTCAGAATCACTTCATTCTGCTCTCGAATGTAGACTTTGACAGGTTCTTGATGTGTGGTGAAAAACAACACGACGATGAGTCCCTGGACCAGTTCTGTGCACGTCTGCGCCAACTGTCGAGCATGTGAGGAGGTGATGATCAGAAACCAACTAATACAAGGGTGCAGTTCAAGTAAGTTGCGGAGGCAAATCCTGCGGGAACCCGCAATGACATTGATCCAAATCCTAGACTCTGGAAGGGTGTATGAACTGGCAGAAAGCAGGGGGGCGAAAATGGACACAGCTGTGCGCCCAAGCAAAGGGGAAGAGGCTTTTGTCCTGGGAAAGTCTGCCCCATCGAAGTCCCGATGGTGCCAAAAGCGCCAAGAGACATCCTCCGCCCAAGGCACCCCGGCAGTTTGTCAATACTGCGGGTACGATCTACCGCACACAGAGGACGGCCCCGCAAAGTCAAGGGTACGTGGTAGGTGCAACACACCGGGCCACTACGCAAGAATGTGCAGGGCTGCAGCGCCAGTGATGACCCACAGGGGCTCTGCAAGCTGGGGTAACTTCAGGAGACCATGGAGCGTAGCCACGCTGGAAAAAGACACACAGAGACTGAACCTGGCTGAAGAGGAGGAGGAGGAAGAAATATTCTTCAGTTCCAATATAGCTACTGGAGCCAAGAAAAGACGGCAACCCACATGTGTAGTGGACATCAAGGGCACCCCCACACCAGTCCTCATAGACACAGGTGCATCTGTATGCGTTCTGGCCACAGAGCATTACAAGGCCCTCCCTGGCCCACCACAGCTGCCAGAATCTACACATTCGGAGGTGACACGCCCCTGCCGATCCAAGGTGTCTTCGTTGTACCAGTGACCCATGGCCCCAATGCGATCAAAGCCTGTTTTTATGTGACAGACGTCAGCCCACACTCTCTCCTGAGCTGCGCAGCGTCGGAGGCTCTGAACATCGTCCATTTTACGCTAGCAGGGTACCAGGCAGACATTGAACAGCTCCTGAGCGTGTTTGGAAACATTTTCCAAGGGGTGGGCAAGCTCAAAGCGGCACCGATCCGCCTACACATTGACAAGACTGTAAGGCCCACTTCTCTCAAGCATAGGAGGATACCCTTCCATTTGAGAACGCAAGTGGAGAAGGAACTGCAGACTCTAATCGAGGTGGACATTATCGAGAAAGTTGAAGGGCCAACACTGTGGGTATCGCCAATCATCATAGCACCTAAACCCAAACAACCTGATGCTGTCCGCATCTGTGTGGACATGCGGTTGCCTAATGCGGCCATAAAAAGGGAACGTCACATTACCCCCACGCTAGACGACGTTGTAAGTGAGCTGCAAGGGGCCAAAGTCTTTTCAAAGTTAGACCTACGTTCCGGGTACCATCAGCTTGAGCTTCACCCGGAATCAAGGTACATAACAACCTTCACAACTCATGAGGGGCTCTATCAATTTAAGCGACTGAGTTTTGGCGTATCCTCCGCCGCCTTAGTGTTTCAGAACACGATCAGGGGTGCATTGGCCGGCCTACACGGGGTCCTCAACATGAGCGACGATATATTAGTGTTCGCGTCGTCGGAAATGGAACACATGAAGCGGCTAGAACTGACACTGCAGAGATTGAGCGAACTGGGTTTGACGCTGCACTGAAGTAAGTGTGAATTTTTTAGAGATCGAATTGAGTTTTTCGGGTTCGTTTTTCATGCAGGGGGGATCTCGCCCGAACCCGGAAAAGGTTTGCGATATTCGCGAGGCCGCAGCACCTGAGTCACCCGCCTAAGTGCGCAGTTTCCTCGGAATGGTGAATTACTGCGGCCGATTCATCAAGGGACTTGCTTTGCTCTCGGCACCTCTCTGAGCTCTGACGAAGAGTGACGTGCCATGGATGTGGGACAAAAGGGACATAAAGCTAGCACTGTCTGGTCAAGACACCATGGCCTACTTTGATCCAGTAGTCGAGTAGGAGATTGTGGTGGATGCCAGCCCAGTGGGTTTGGGGGCTGGACTGCTGTAGGCGCACAAGGAAGCATGCGTCCAATTGCATACGCAAGCAAGGCGCTGTCAGAGACAGAAAAAAGGTATTCTCAAATCGAGAGAGAAACGCTCGCAATCTTGTGGGGCTGCCGGCATTTCCGCCTCTACATCCTTGGGAAGCCAGCGGTCGTGGTCACCGATAACAAGACTCTTATCCCCATCATGGCAGGGGCATCCTCAAAACCGTCCCCTTGCATTGAATGCTGGATGCTGTCAATCATAAAATATGTGGTGAAACTTCAGTACAGGCTTGGGACAAACAACTCTGCTGACTACCTGTCACACCACCCAAATGACAAACGGGAGCAAAGCCAAGGAGAAATCGTGGCGTGTCAGGAAATAATTCACAGCATCGTGGAGGTGGCCATGCCCGTGGCACTGTCGAGAGAGGTCTTCACCAGTGCGTCCGATGAAGACGAGATATTCAAGGACATCCAATTGGCCATCAGGAGTGGAGAGTGGAAGGAGGTCCTGAACAACAACGCAAAGCGGGAAGTGAGAGTACAACGGGACCTACAGGCATTGTGGAAGGTGAGACACGAACTGTCAATCTCGGAGGAAGGCCTGCTCCTACGGGGCCAACAGATAGTGATCCTGTGTGCACTTGTGTCAAAAGTGCTAGAACTTGCGCATACAGGTCACCAGGAGTCCGCCAAAACCAAGGCGAGGCTGAGGCCAAAAGTGTGGTT
Organism: Ambystoma mexicanum; assembly: GCF_040938575.1. NCBI lineage: Eukaryota > Metazoa > Chordata > Amphibia > Caudata > Ambystomatidae > Ambystoma > Ambystoma mexicanum. The sequence continues at coordinate 1,227,483,456 of NC_090922.1, forward strand.
TCAAGACCTGGAAGAAAGGGTGGATGAACATGTGCGGAAATGCCTGCCGTGTCAGACTGCAAGTCCAGCAGAAAGTACACCCCCCATCAAATCTATGGACAGGAGCGAACATCCGTGGGGAACGGTACACGCAAATTTCGGCTCAACTGGCAGAGGGATGTACTTCCTAGCCATCATAGACCAGTGTTCAAGGTACCCCGAAGTAGAGCTGGTAGAATCTACCGTGTGTGACCACACAATCCTAGCCCTAGAGAAAATGTTTGCGACCCACAGATTCTCGACCGTCCTATGCTCCGACAATGGGCCCGCGTTCATGGGGAGTCTGTTCACAAAGTACATGGAGGAGAGGGGGATACAACACAGGAAAGTGACACCTCTATGGCCCAGGGCAAACGGAGAAGCGGAGAGATTTATGAGGACTCTGAACAAAGTATTTCGGATCTCTGAGAATGGAGGGGGAGAACTAAGGAGGAACCTATTTGAGTTCTTGCGGGAGTGCAGAACAACCCCTCATAAATCCACGGGGGTTTCCCCAGCGGAGGCCCTGTTCAGACGATGCCCAGGAGGGCTCCTCCTAGAGCTGGAAGGGAGGACGCCCGGAGTGATTGATGACACCCGGGTCAGACAGGAAGGAATGGCCGGGAACGAGAAAGATAGTGAGAGGAGACACCTACAGGAGAAGGAGGTGACCGTGGGTGATACTGTGCTGGTCAAGAACCGTCACCCAGAGGGCAAACTGTTGCTCACCTACAAGCCACGTCCCTGGAAGGTGACACACGTGAAAAGGGTTAATGATAACCGCAGCCAACGAGAGGGGAACTGTGACCAGGAACAAGTCTTTCTTCAAGAAAGTGGACTCGAGTCTCGCGGAGGGATCACAGGAAGAGGCCTCGGGCCAGAAGTGAGGGAACATATCCCAGAGGCAGAGACACCCGAGGGACCTGCGCCCAACAAGTTTGCACCGCTGCCGACCTGCGGGAGCAGCAGTCAGTATCCGACCAGACCGGGTCGACAACCTCTGACGCGGTTCAAAGACTACATCATGGACTCAGGTGACTGAGCCGGCAACAGCCAAGGTTGTTGGGTCATTGTTATGTTACATATTGTTAATCGTGTTCTGTTTAAAGAAAAGGAGGGATGTTACGATGTAATGCGCGTATACGCATGCGCGAGCCTCGTTTGGGCTCACGCATGCGCAAAGGAAGAAACGCGTCCCGAACGGCAGTTCCCGCCGGGACCTTGCAAGCCACAGACGTGTCTCTGCGTTCCTCAATGTATGCATGTATGTGTGGGATGTAAGGCGGCCCGAGGCACTCTGGAAGCCCAACACTCACCAGGGATGAGAAGATGGAACGCCCAATGCCACCTGTCCATGGATGGAGGAGACCTAGGCCTGTCATTGACAGTAAGGACGTAGGCCTGCCCTAGAAATCCAATTAAGTATAACTAAAAAATACTGGGGCTCATTACGGGTCCGGCGGTAAATATTTACTGGTGCCTGACTTCCCGGTGCCACCAGGAGATTACAACCCTGGCGGCCCGGAAAGTCAGGTGCCGGTAAATTGTAAGTCCCCATTCCCATAGAGTCCTAAAGGACTCTATGGGATTGGGGAACACGGAAGCACTGGCAGCGTTGTTAACGGTGCCGTTGCTTCCGTGATGGTCTGCCTACCATGGCCGCTGTGCCCGGCAGGGTCAGATCTGTCAGTCATGGTGGCTCCGGCAGGCAGACCTGTAGTAGGCCGGTCCGGAAACAACGGTGTCGGTAAGCTTACGGGAATGCTTGTAATGAGCCCCACTGTCTTGATTGCATTTTATATGCACAAGACCCCGGGACTTTTATTTCCAAAAGGTGTACGCATACGAATGACCTGTATAACAATACATAAACCTGAAAAAAAATCCCTTTTGTAAACTACAAAATTGCATTAATAGCTATTGGTATTACCAAATGTAATGATACTCAATTCATCAACCTCACATTACATCACTAGCTCACAAGGCACCCTTTAACTATTACATGGCTGTGAGCTACCTATCATTTAATGAAAGCGATGCAATGTTATGAGTATGCATACTCTTTGAACAGCAGGTTCATGTAACTAAATGTTGTATCTATGCATACCCTGTTAACAATAAGTTCTATGCTTTTCCTATGTAACCAGCAAGTATCTCTGTGACAGCGCCAAGATGCCTAAAGGCTAATAAATAAATAAATAAATGTGCAGTAGTGTGTATTGGAGATTTAGTTTATTTGGACTGAATATGTCTGGTCTTTTGTTGGCACTGGCAGGCTTTGCAGTTTGCCGTTTTGTTCCGTTTCATCATGTATTTGTGGTGCTTGCATCCGCTCGTTGCACATTTTGCGGGTGGTATCATCCACACAAGTGAATTCGCTGCTGCAAATGCCATTGTACAGAGGGAGTTCTGCCACATGCAGAACCTGTGGGTACATGTGGCATGCGGTGGGAATGGCTGCCGCATCCCTGAATCGTGAAGGGATGCGTTCAGGGAAACGGCATGCCCTGTATCTGTTTCCCTGGTTACAGACCAGGACCAGGATAACGCTCAATACAGACACAGGTGTGCAAAGCATAAGCATTTCTTGGATTTATTTTAAACCCCTACCACTGAAATACACATTTAAAAACATATTTTTGGAGTGACATTCTCTGTATGGCCCATAAGTGCGGGTACACATCTTTCACCCTCACGGGTATGGGGCTGAAATCATCTCACCACACGCACAGGCACATTGCATATGTGTGTGTCGGGCACATGCCAGGCATTTACATATGCATGGTGGTGATAGGTGGGGGTTCCTTGCACCCATAGCCTGTTCTTCGCCACGCACATAAGCGGTCCTCTGCACACCAGGCTGAAGAAAGCGAGTTTGGGAAAATACAAATGCTGTTTTCCTTTAACAGGACACTTTAACTATGATACATTTTTTAGGAAATCTTTAATATCTGGTCACACGTGCTTTGCCAGCAGGACATGAGCTGGAAAAGAGCAGCTGTGTGTGAGTCTTGGCCATTGCCTCTTTGTAGCTTAGAATTATGAATTGGGCCCTAACATGTGGCTGAATGATGCGGCCACACAGCATTGGTTACCGCCTAAACTAAAACAGAGCTCCCCGCAGACAAAATGGCCACCCATTGAGAGAAATGAATGCGAAGCGCCCTCTTAACTTTCTATTATTAGGTTTCAGGTCATGGCAGCCCGTCGGCCGGGGGATGCAAAAAAGATTACACAGTGTGGCTGCTCTGAGACGCATTCAAGGGAAAAAGAAGCTTACATTAAGAAAATGGTAACAACACTAATCCATCTGTTTGCTAAATAACTCTTCTCGGCATTGAGGCTGCACATCTACTCCCAGCACACTTCCCAGTTTTTCAGTGGCCTACCAAGAACAACATTGGAATTATTTATGTTAATGAATCATGGTAATGACTGTTAGTATAAAGACTTGCTTGTGTTAACAATGCGCAGAGTAGTACGATTGGTTTTAAATAGACAGCATTGAGGAGGCTGCTGATTATATGATGGGTTATTTATAACACGCTTAATACCCAGTGGTTTCTAAGCGCGGATCCAGGGATCGAACCTGTGTTCCTCCGTGTCATCTTGCTTCCAAGGCGAGCACGTTGCCGCTGAGCTATCCTCCTGAGACTTAGGGCACCAGGCCCAGCTGCTCAGCGCTCTGCCCACCACCAGGTTTTATGCCTTCCAACAGCTTCTTTAGGGCCCCAGGCCAGCTGCAGGCAAACAGCATTGAGGACGCTGCTGACCCTGCTGGCCCTGCCACTCAGATGCTCCACTCACCACCAGCTTTCGTGCCTTCCAGGGAGCTGCTTAAGGACTCCAGGCCAGCTGCAGGCAGACAGTATTGATGAGGCTGCTGGTCACGTGACCAGGCCCTGCCACTCAGCTGCTCCACCCACAACCTTTTTCTCCAGTCCTCCTTAGGCGTCCTCATCAAAAGAAGGATGAAAAGAAGGACCTCTGTTTGTGCCTGTTCGGCCCAACGGCCAGTACCACAATCCTGCATTTCACCTACAGCGTAGTCTCTACTACTACTACGTGCCAAAGAAATTACTGTGGGTCTCCTCCCTCGACAGCCTATCCCCACCCTTGCTAGGCTTTGAATGGCCATGGGCACACTCTTGACTTGCCCCACCCAACACTCATGAATCAAAGGTTTTTTTTTTAATCTCTCACCTGCTGGTTCCCTTTATCTCACAAGTAATCCATCACCTTTCACCTCATCCACAGACCACCTCAGATGAGTGACTCTTTTATTCATGACATCTTCAACTTATTCTCCTCTGCCAAATTAGAACACACTAATAATCTCTTTCTCTGGGATTTGAATGTCCTTGAGTCTCACGCCGACAACCATACTTGAAGAATGCTTTGCGCATTGACTGGATCCATGGACCCTAAGCAAATTGTGCTCTACCCCACACACAACAAAGTTAACACCCTAGACCCTAGGGTCAGTCTTAACACCAAACCACCACATCAGCTGCACAGATCCCATCCAACACGAATGGTCTGATCATGTCACCATCCCACTTGATCACGGCCCACAAAGGTCAGGTTAGACGCCCCCTAGCTCAGCATTGCTCATTCAAAACCTTCCCGGGCAATGAGCTAGAAGCAAACTTTGCAGACTTATCACAACAGGGAATACATTCCTCCTAGAACTAATCAACAATTCCACTAAGAAACTGGCGGACACTTAAGATTCTGATTACCAAGGTCAATGTTGCTTACTACTCAACCACCATCGCATCAACCTCTAACAGGAGCAAGGCTCGCTTAAAATTGTACAGCATTGTACCAAGCCTTCACCAGACACTGATGTGCCAGCAACTCAGGAAAAATGAGACAGAATTAAAAACTTTTTTATTGAAAAAACAAACAAAATAGTTCTGAAAGATCGGTAGTCAGATAGCACAGTGAGTAGAGTGCTCGCTTTGACATCTGTACAGAGCCTGCTGACACAAGTTCGAATCCCGGCAAGGCCAAACTCAGCCTTTTATCCTTCCGAGCTTGATAAATGAGCACCACACACCGTGGGTGATAATAAGCAGGGTTCAGATACCTTAGGGTTCGTAGCACTATATAAATGCTAAATTATTATTATTATCGAATCAACAGCCCACAGCATTAGCATCCTTTTCACTCCCGCACGTTCAATGCTTCTCTGGACTGAATTCTTGCCCCTCTCTCGCCCAGACCTCCTAAATACAATCGCTTCCCTCTATTACTCTGGCAATATCATCCCAACCTCCATCATTAAGCAATTGATAGCACAATGCACAATGCTCAACGCACTCATTAATGCCTCCCACACAGATGGGTCATTCCAGGGCACCCTCAAGACTGGTCTCATACAATCTCTTTTGAAAAAAGTTACCATAGAACCAGACGACCTGGCAAACTACCGGCCCATTTCCAACAGTAGTTACTATACAACTATTTACCAAAATCGAACAACTACACCGCCCCAAGTGTAGCATTGAGACAGCCACCATCCAGGTGATCGATGTTGTGAGATATATTGACTCACTCAATGGCATTGCCTTACATCACTGAGCTGCCTTTGCGCAAGAAACAGTAACCTGGCTGCGCTGGCTCCTGTGTGCACCAGGACCTTAAAACTGCTTTTGGCAGCAACAACAGAAAAATGGCTGCACCATCTTGCCTCACACACTTCGGGCAAAATGGAACAAGAGGACACACTGAAAAATATGCCGGTGTGTTCTGAAACATACATGGGATCAAGGGAAAAGGAAAGCCTGCCATTGCTGCAAAAGCCAAAATCCCCTTCAAAATGAAACCGTTTTCACCCTTTCAAAATGCTGCTTTGATGTCAATTTCATTTGTCATTCTGAAACCATGGTGAGTAAACAGGCCCAGTTAAACCAACTATCAGAGAAATCAAAAGCAACTTCATTTTTCACTCGCACAGGAAACACGCATTTATTTCGTGATACACTGTATCCAGGCGCAGCAGTTCAAAGAGACTTTTTACTCTCCGAGCCAGGTCAAGGAGAATTGTATCTATACTTTAGATAAGAGTCCTGCTGCATAGAAAATGACTACAGCTGCCAAGACAGTGGCAATCTGAGGAGCTGCAAACCGAATTAAAGAAATAAATGATAGCAGTTTTTGATACATGTGGAAAAGGGAGGGCTGCACTGACTGAAGAGAAAAAAAATACCTTTTTAAAACTCAATTGTTAATGAAAGCCTGCTTACTTAGCAATGTAAAGGAGTTATGTTAGTGGTGACAATACACACATAGGATATCTTCAGTCATAGGTTGGTGTAATGCAAGTCAAATTAAGAAATTAAACAGTTTATAACCCATAGGCTGGAGTTGTAAGGTCTCAGAAACCTGTAATTCCAGTTGGCAGCTATGAAACTCCTACTAGGAAGGGAGATACACCCTAAATCCAGGACACTTAGGTGCGAAGTGCCAGCATGAAAATCTTTGAATGGGTTCGGACAATGAGAGTTCACATGCTCATCAGACATTCGTCAGTGCTCCAGACTGGGACAATAGCAGTCCTGGGACACTCACCTGTCAAGTGTTAAAGGGCAATAGAATCTTCAATTAAGACTGGAAACCCCTTTCCTGGAAGGAATTGACAGCTGCTTGCAGTTGAAGGAAGGAAAAAAAACAGGATCAAGTAACAAAGGGACTGCCTTTTGGTGTTTGGTGCCAGAGACTATGTTACAAAGAAACTTTAAAGTCTCTTATTTCTGTAGCAAGAATTAGCAGAAATTTAAAAGTTGGCAGTGTTAAATCTAATTTTGGGAGGCAAATTTTAAAACTTGGAATAACTCATTGCCTCAAGGGGAATAGAAGTTACGAAATATGACCAATTCTAAGGAAAGTATTAATGTGGCAAATATAAGCGTTTGTACATACATCACTGGGGACAATTCACATTTGTGTACAAAATTGTGGAATTTTAGGCCAAATCTTTAAGGTGTAAAATAACCAAAATGTGTCAGAAAGGCAAAACAAGGTTGCACAGACTGGAGGTTTGGACTTATCTGTGCTGCACATCATATGTAACCTGTGGGTATAATTTGCCAAGAGATTGCAAGTGTATAACTGTATGTTTTTGGCAAAATCAGATTTTTAGTAAAGTAAATGTGGGAGTTTCTGGACATTGTAAACCTCACCTCATAAACCTGATATCATTTCCTTAGAAATCCAACCAGCAGAGAGCAAGGCAGAGATTACTACCCTTGCCCAATCCTATTGTTAGGGGTGTGTGTAGTAAAGCCTTCCTCTGTCATATACTGCGATGATGTCACCTGGCATTATAAATAAGAACCCCTGACAACACACTGGACACACACTGATTCCTGATTCCTACGCTGGCGTCCTGTTCCTGTCTGTTCCTGTCTTCATCTTGCATCTATCCATCTAAACTCCAGATCCCAACCGCGAGGCCAAGCAATTGCTGATCCGGCTTCAGCTAGGCCTCAATTCTAAAATAATCCCCATAACCAAGTGAATCGCTGTGGTGTTTTGGGAAGAATCCTGAATTAAACTGGCTAGCTGCCTCTCACTGCATGCTGCTGCCAACCTGCTCTCCTGATGCCCTATCGTATCCAGTAACCAGAATTGCTAGTCCAGAAGAACTATCCTTTGGTATCCAGTCCCTGCCCAGCTGACCCTGTCCTGTTGAGTTTGTCCGGCTGCCCTGTGTTAGACCCGACCCGTGTGGCGACCAGAACCGCTGACTGTCCAAAAACCAAACTAAAAGTGGACTGTGAGTATCAATAGGAACCATAGAAACATAGTAAACCTTGCCTTGCTTTGTTCCATCCCAATCTCTAAGTCGTCCTATCCTTATCCTGATAATTGTAATATTGTCACAATCATTCTTGCTACCCTGCTTTGATTCCTTGTGCTAGCACCAACATCTTTAATAATTTTGTCTTGTGAAATCCTAAACCCTTAGTCCTCCCTCGGGGTAATAATTGTTTTTTCGCTGTGTTGCAACTAACCAACGATCCGCGACCTTTCGGAGATAAGCATGCCGTTCTGTCCATGTTACCAAAATTGGACAAGGCGATTTATAATTTGTGTTTCCAATCTGTTCAGATCCCTTCTGGTGTACTAGAGGTGTGGGGCTGATTGATGGTTTAGAAGCCAATATTCATCCCTGGATCACTGGTGCCCTGGAAGTTGATTAATCACATTGGATTTTGCCCTCCAAATCATGTATAAGGGTGACTCATGCCTCCTCAAACTCCGTGACCTCTTGGCTGCATTTAATATAGTCAACCACTGCATCCTCCTCTCCCTTCTTGCCAAGATTCTCTTGCACTGTCCTCAATTGGTTCACCTCCTACACCAGGCCATCCAGATGAATATGTTCCATTCTAACTGTCTCCTGCAGAGCCATCTAAGATTGCATCCTCTAACAACCCCTTTTAACCTTTACTTGGAACCTCTGTGTAGCCTTCTCAAATATCCCAATATAGCCATCAACCAATATGCAGATGATTCTCAGTTGTACATGAGAGAAAAATCCCACAGGACATCAGTCATCTATGTGATTACCTAGACATCATCTATTCCTGGATGCCAACTACCTACCGCAAACATAACCCATCCAAGACCAAATGTGTCCCCATCGGTCATCCTGCAAAACAGCGACTTGTCCTGCCCTTCTAGAAACACATGGAAAAGAAGGCCCAAACTGCCTGGCTCCAAATGCCCACCCTTTGCAAAATCAAACCCATCATCCTGCAGCAGGTCCAGCAGGACGTCTGGACCACTACGCAAGCCTTTGTGATCTCATACAGAAATGCCCACCCATAAGGGGCTCCCGGCCACTCACCTGGCTCCCTTAAAAGCAGTCCACCAAGCTGCAGCACATCTTATCATGGGTGTGTGGAAATGCGACCGAATCACCCCGTTCCACGCAAACTACATTGGATTCCTTTCCAGTCCAGAATACTGTTTAAGACTGCAAGATCCATCGACTAAGCAGTCACTAGTAGCACACCAGTCCATCTGGCAGCTAAGCTCCACATAACTGGTGGCACACACACTTGCGCAGAAAATTGACCAACCCAGCTCGAATGACAACTCGTCCGCAAAGAGATGACCCATATACAATCCTTCTCTTGTCACGCACCCTCCCTCTGGAAAACGATGCCAGTATCGGCTCTGAATGCCCCCACAATGCTCCAATTTTGAAAAGCTCTCAAATCATGGCTTTCTCAACAACACCTGAACAAGGACTAATCCCAATGGACACATAGACGGACGCACAGATCAGGACTCACAGTACTGCGCTACTGTTAAAAGATGCCAGCCCCAACACTGGCTACCGAAGCTCATTAGAGCTCTCCACTGCTCTAGAGCTATCTCCCAATTTAAAAAAGAAAATAAAAAAATAATACAGCACTATCCCAACATGCATCCTTGAACAAAGCATACCGATTTAGTTTGTAAGTACATTAAATAGAAGATCCACACTCCTCAGATAGTATTTTAATTAATATTAGTATTAGTAATAGCAATAGTTGTTATGAAGCTTGATGAATGAAGGGGGGGGATTTGAGTGTAGGTAGTCTCTGTTCAATCGGGGTCTGTGAAGTTATTTAAGAGCAGGCCACGCCTCCTCAGGGCCCCGATCAGTTTGACCACCTATAATCGCATTGATCAGTTTGACCACCTATAATCGCATTCATCTTGCTGGCAACGCAACGTACATATATCGACATACTCCCATAGACTGAACATCATCAGTCTGGCTATATATGTGCAGCCCAATAGCACTCAATCCATCCACCTAGCTGGTACGATAACTCAGCAGGCAGCCAGTAAAACAGCTCAGTGGGTTCAGCACTTGATGCTGAGATCTGTGTGTGATCTGCAGGTTGAAGGTTCGAATCCCAGCAAGGCCACCTCGCCCTTTTATCCTTCTGAGGTCAATGAATGAATAACAGCTTCACTTGCGTAATAATTGCATATGAAATTATTCAATGTATAGCACTTTGGTGAAAGTGCTATACAAATAACAAATTAATATTATGACTACTTTTCTACTGTGATTCTGTTCAGTGTGCGGAACGTCAGCCTGGTAATGACAGAAAACCTATGCAAGATTATCTGAAAATGGCATTCGTGGTGTCATGGTGTCATGCACACTTTGTGGAAATAAAGGCGCATAGCTAGGTTTCATCCTCGCATCACGGAAGGCGCGCACACAAGCATGGTTACCGCCTAACCAAATCTTGAAGTATTGCTCTACAGGCGCTGACTAGTCTTGCTGGCATGGATTCTGTCTGAATTACACTTTCGGGTCCTCCTTGTGAGTTAGGCAACATTCCGCCCCTGATTACTGTAATTGTATTGACCGTCTCTGCACGAAGAAGTCTGAGGATTATCAGTTCACCGTCTCTGCGGTGGTAAACTCGTGGCAAACAAGCAGACTTTTTTCATTTCCGCATGTGGTACTCCATGTCGTGTTTTGAGAACATTATTTCTATCGCTACTTGGGGGGGGGGGGTCATAGAAGGACATGTGGTTCAATTGTGGGTCACACCACTACTGTTCAGGGGGAAGAATGCACTATGCTGCCAAGCGTGTGAGGACGTGGCCAGATTTGTTCTCCCTTATAGGTACATTCTGTCACGTAAAGGACATAAACATTGCACTTTGCTGTGGGCTTTCAACGTTGTCACAATGCAGGTTTATAATCATTCAGTATTTACTGCACAGGGTAGTCCCGTAATATTGCATGAGGGCTCATAAATTGATGGACGTTAAAAAAAAGTGGTATTTGAAATAGCGCCTGTTTCACCATTACCGCCGAATTGATATTGGCCCCATCAGTGTCAATCTAGCAGCAGCAGAAGCAGCTCCAGACATGGCTCCAGCACAGCTGAGCATCTGGCAGATCTGTTGCCGAGGGTCTATTTGCCTTCTGGGAGGCGGCTCCCTGTTTCCTCCCCAGCATGCACTCGAGTTGCCAGTATTGTTGTGTTTCAGTTCTGCAGGGGCCTCTGCATCAGTTTACAGACTGACAAGCCATGTCAACAGAACAAGCCACAGTCATTGCATCGTTTATAAATGTGAACGTTCAACAATGTTACAACTGAGCAGCCAAGCTTCCTCACAAATAAAATATTGTAAACTCTTGGCCTGTTCAGAAACCCATTAGCAGAGGCCCCATTGAAAGATGTCCTATTAATAGTGTGTAGTGCTCCAGACAGATGGTCTGCATCCTCCCTGTCAGTGTAGTGTAAGTAATTGCCCTTGCAATGCTAACAAGTTGTAATTGTTGCGTTGGACACAGGAACAGGACTGAGGATATAAATAGAGATTAGAAGCTACAAGCCAGATGCCTCAGTAATTGCCAGACAAGACGCCAACGCTACTGTAGGCTCTGGGGAATGCTCGCTACACAATGATGCACGGGCTGATGGCACAGGAGGAGAGCTCTGGCTGCAGCATCGTAGGCTCTCGGGAATGCTCAGTACACATTGATGCACGGGCTGATGGCATTGGCGGAGAGCTCTGGCCGTCGCATCGTAGGTTCTCGGGAATGCTCGGTACACATTGATGCACGGGCTGATGGCATTGGCGGAGAGCTCTGGCCGCCGCATCGTAGGTTCTCGGGAATGCTCGGTACACATTGATACACGGACTGATGGCATCGGTGGAGAGCTCTGGCTGCCGCATCGTAGGCTCTCGGGAATGCTCGGTACACATTGATGCACGGGCTGATGGCATTGGCGGAGAGCTCTGGCCGCCGCATCGTAGGTTCTCGGGAATGCTCGGTACACATTGATACATGGACTGATGGCATCGGTGGAGAGCTCTGGCTGCCGCATCGTAGGCTCTTGGGAATGCTCGGTACACATTGATGCACGGGCTGATGGCATTGGAGGAGAGTTCTGGCCGCCACATTGCAGGGCTCCACGTAATGATAATTCTGGTGTTGTATATAGAGCTGAGCAATGTTGCCTTCCATTATTTTTCCCTTTATGTGGAAATGATTAGCCTTTGTGCGTACATTATTTTCCATGTGCGCAACTGAATATCGAGGTAAGCCACTTTGTGAGCATCCGTAGTTAGTGAGATACCACCGGCAAAGAGTTTGGAAGACAATTTCCCCTTCCCAACCACTGCAATTCTTTACAAATCAATGTGAAAGGATCCTCTTACAACTATTTTTCCAAACATATAGGCTACAAAAATACACATTTCATATGAGGTTATAGGGAGAGCTCATCAACCAGTCTGGGACTTTAAGATATGCCATAGTACTTACCAAAAGCACTCCGGCACGGAGCGGAAAACGTGCATGCAGAAGGAAAGCTCTGCATGCTCAGAATAAAATGCAGTTGTGGCTATTCATTTGTCAACATTGCTCAGAGAGAATACAGACAGTGTTTAATGCCAATGTTAAAAAACCTTATGCTTATTACAAAAAAAGGTATTGCTAATCACTCATGTGGCTGTCGAAAAATTCAGACATTATGCAATTTTTGCAAATGGAATAATTGCAACTGAAAGGAATCTGTCAGTAAACATGCCAGTGGGAGCTCATGTGCCACTTTAAGGAAGTCATTCAAGGGCCAGGAGAAAATGCCTCACATAATTTGTGTGAGGATGATAATTGTATCAGAATAACTGCACCACAGAATATGATGATCTGAATTCCTGGGCCGCTGCTTATTATTCACATTATGTTGTTCTGTGGCTTGTGACAACATTCACTCAAAACCAGTTTACAGCGAAGAGGCGTACATACCCTCCATTTTACTCCCCAAAAACAGGGCAATGTGCCCAACAAAAATGGAAAACTATGAACATATGGGAATCTACCCCCTGCTTCTACCCACAAAGTTTCACTGATATCTTTTCGAATCAGTGACCAGCAGAGCAGTGGCATTGGTAGGAACTCGAATTATATTCCGGCACGATCTCAAGAGGAATTTTAAGGGGAAAGAACATATTTTAATAAGCATGAAATATCCTTACTGGCAAAGCCAATTACTTTCTTACTCCCTAGAAAATCGTATGATTCCAAGTATGGAGTTAAAGCAGATCAGAGCCCTGATTGTAACCCTGACATAGGAAGTGAAATCATAGGGCACATAATACAGCTTTTAGTTTTCCCACCCTTGTTTACTATAGCCTAGACAGAAATCAAAACGAGCCTTACTGAGGTTCCTTCTGGCTCCCGTTGAAGAAAATCACATATATTTTCCTTTTACGTCAACAGCAGCAATGCTCACAGGTACAACATACTGAGTACCTTCCTCTTTAACTAAGGACTCCTCTTCTGAAATCCACTGTTATCAATTGAACAAGATGCATGGGGATGCTAGAGGCAATAAATAGTGTGTCTAATAGTATTATGGAGCAAATATATCCTTGGTAACTGGTCTATTAGTGCTCTTCATTCATAAAGGCAGAGAAAGGATTCTGAGAAGGTGCCATCTAGACAGGAAACTTATCTTGGTCACTAACTTGGTAACTGGTCTTTTGATGCTCTTCCAGTAATGTGAACTCTCTAATGCCTTTAGGGTTTGAGTGCTGTTGAACAATGGGAAAACACAACATAACTCTGATAGGAATCGCTGATGGAAAGAAATGGCTGGAAAATGGACAGAAGTATGAAAACAACTGAAAGCAAAAATGAAGAGAAAAACAAAGGATTCATGTAGAGGAGACATACTGAAGGATGTGACAGTATCCCTCGCAGTTGTGGGAGATGATTCCTCGACAAAGAGTTGATGGGAATATGGATATTTGTACGAAAAATACTGCATAAATCTTGTCTTTTTCCCATCCATATTATTTTTAAGGGTAACGTCTTCCCTTGCAGAGCCAACACTCCAATAGCCTGTGCGCTCTCAGATTTCTTCGCTTCTGGTTCAGCTCTTCTCTCTAGTTCTTTTACACACTTGTGCATGTGCTCAACTTCCTACGCAACACTAATCACTTCCTTTAAAGAGGGATTGCTCTTCAATCATAGAGCTTTCCTTACTTTACCGTCACTGCATTCAAGCAAGAACACTGTGAGAATGGTCACCGAGAAATACATAGCTCAAGAACGGTGGCAGCTGTGAGTAGATTTAGAGTCAGGAGTGTATTTGTGCCATACAAGTGCAAACACTCCATGGTGGTGGGTTACGAGAAGCTAGATCCAGGTGTTGAAGCTAGACCCAGGTGTTGAGCACAAAATAAATATCACTGAGCGGTCAGAATTAAAATAATCATTATCTACAGTATGCCACACTGTTAACTTGGCAGAGTGCATATAATTATGATCCTAATTGCAAGTATATTGCATTAGTTTCCATGCACGACTGCAGTAAATAAAACCACATTTTATACAAGGGCACAAATGAATCATGCCTGTGTTACTGGATTGCAGTAACAGATGCTTTCTGAAATATGAGGTCTAGCAAAAGCTAAGTTCACTTATAAGAATGGGTATTAAGTTCTGAATTGTCAATGAAATTGTATTTGCATTTGTTTGAAGAACAGGGATGTCAATTTCGAACGGAAATGACTTGCAATAACCCATTTACAAATGGTGGAAGCATTCCCGTGAAGGGTGTCTGTACAATAGCATAAAGAGAACAAGTAAATATGCAGCGTTAACATTGTTTACGTTCATCTCTAGCAGCAACTGAAATAAAAAGTTTGGCATCTTAAAAATGGTGACAACGGGGTCAATACGAGTATGCCGGTCCGGAAATAAGGTGCCGGTAACAACGTGCTGGCATACTCCGAATCTGGCGGTAGGGGCCAGAACTACCGGCAGGTCTAATTCACTGAATCACCGGCACTGTCAACAGCGATGCCAGTGATTCAGTGGTTCCCATCCCATGGAGTCCTACCGTTACTCCACCACCTGCAATATCCCGGTAATACCGTGATATGATGTGGCTGAAACGGTAAGCCGAGATTGCCGGTAAGCCGACGGTACTACCAGTGGTTTACCGGCAATCTCGTAATGGCCACAATGTGTTGAAGGTAGAAATCTGCAGTAAATCTTTACAATCATCCCCTGTGTTGTGTGTTTCGATCTTTCGGCAGCGATTTCCTATCTTTCATAGTGTTACTTGCATTATTCCATTTTATACCACTGACAAATATAGTAAAAAAAGCAAAAAGGATGTAGCGCCTCTTCTAAATCTTTTATGAACATGTCAAACTTTACTGGTACTTTACTGGTCTCAGGCGCGCTGCTTAAGGTACACAACATGTGACCCTGATAACGACTCGTATGTTATGTAGTGAATATAAAGCTGGCCTTTGCAGAACAAGTGAAATAGCCTCTGATCAGGCAACCTGGATCCATGGACACACCCGAGGCCAAGGATCCTGTGACAAGGAAGCTCTGGACTTCGCAATTAAAGCAATTCCTGGACTTTAAACTGAACACACCTCTGGACTTGACATCCCCGCACTCCTAGGAACGGTTCTCATCGCATCCTCTAATGCGTGTTTCGCTTTAGGATGTCGAGCAACACCAAAGAGATAATGGCCCTGATTTGCAAAGCGTTTTTCAATTGGAAAATTCGCAAGTCCCTTCAAGCTGTTTCCTGATGTACCAGGGGCTCAAATTTCAGATACGAATGCCATTAAAGGGAAACGATCACACAAAGCATTTCTGATGAGGACGTGACATGTAGACATGTTTACAAAATGGCATTTTAAAAATGAGGAACATTCGTAAATTGAAGAATCGTATGATATGAAACTATCATATTTGAGATTTTGCATTGACCCTGCTCGTGTTCCACTCCAATATGTACACCTGCAGCCATCTCACTAGCCCACGCAGAGTAGGGACCAGCAACAGCAGGGCCTCACTCATCCGTGCAACGCATCAGCTCCCTCCGGCGCACATTGTCCGTACAGATAAGGGCACACCAGTTAATACAATGTCAGCACTTTGTGAGTAGACGGGAGAGCACACCCGCATCTGAAAGTTGCCCAATGGGGGTGACCACTCCCCAGGCCTTGCCCTAACATCTTATGCAGTCGTAAAACAAATAGATTCCTATGAAATCCTCCTCTGTTTTGCTCAAAACCAGGTGGATTCCATAGGAATCCATTAGTAAAGGCCATCTGAGAAGCATCATTTTCAGGAGGCGTTCACTTGTTTGCGAGAGGGAATGGATAATGGATGAGTAAAAGCGAGTCCGCCTCGCTGTTACTCTTCACTTGCCGCCCTCCACATAGTTTACGTTTAAAATGGCACGCAGGGGACCAAACGGCGCTTGATTTACATTTGTAAGAAAATAAGGCGGTATGCGTTTTCAAACCCTTATATAATGCAGTGAAATACCTTTTGTTTGTATGCGTTGAGCATTGCCATCTCCACGTTCTGCCCGCGGACGTGTTTCGGCGGCCTTGGCACCGGAGGAGAGGCGGCGTTTTGGTTGTTGCGGCAGATGCAGATGAAGAAGAACAGGAGGGCGCTTGCTAGAGGGATGGCCACACTTGGCACCAGTATGTATAGAATTTCCATTTTACTCTTCTCATTGGTGTCCTTGGAATCTATTTAACGATAAAAAAGGGAATCCTTCCTCATTATAATGACACAAGAAAGTCATTACATTCTCCCCAAGGCCTCTGTAGTTTCTGTTGCCTCACTTCGCTACCAGAGGGAATTTACACGTGTGGTTTTGTAGTAATATTCAGTCTGAATAATAAGGCCATTAAAGCATCAGATGTAAACAAGCATTGACCAAGGCAATAGCGTTGGCTTTGTTTCATGTCTTTGCAACGACAATAAAAATAGTGACAAACATTTCAGTGACTCTAAAATAACAAACAAAATGTCGAATTAGTTTCTCTTTTTTATTTGGTGGGTCGCCCCCGCCCCCACCCATTTCCCCTGCTTTACTAATTCCCCTGTACACCCCTCCTTTTTTAATCCCTTACCCCACCCCCTATATACTTTTATATTATACGTTTGTCGTTATTTATGTTTCACTGAAAATGTTTGTCACTATTTTACTTTCGTTATAAACACTGTATACCGTTGGCTTTTGTTTATGCATTGTGTAAGCAGTTGTCAGACATTAACAGACATTACACATATAGCCAGGCAATAGGCTCTGCCGCTCACATCATATGTATTGTCATCATGCATCAGTTATTGTCATCAAACACCCAGGTACACACACCATTGATCCAGATTACCAATAAAGGCTCTAGTCCTCAGAATTGCAGTGAGAAGCAAAGCGATGCTCCCAGGGCCGCACTGTTCTGCCACTTTGGAGACTGTAAGGGCCCATACTGCGCCCCCCCCCGGCATTAGGCAGTCTGCGTTCCATGTCGTGCTGTGCTGTGTGGATCCTTTTGCAATGCACTATTTTGCATTAGGAAGTATATGCACAGCACAGACTGGGATGCAGTATGTAGTCCAGTCGATCCTCTTGGCCCTACGCCTACTCAGCCCCACGCCACTACTAGCCAGCACTGACCCACATAATAAAGGAGCAACAGGTAAACATGCAGTGGTCCACCTCCTTCATCTCTTTAAGGTAGCAAGGGCCAGGGGCAGGCACCACCCCTCAAGAGGGAAGCGAGCCTGAAAAAAAGCATTTAAGCAACAATAGTACTGTGATATCAAAATCAAGGGCATGTCCATTCATGGTTCCATACAAAATAAGGCACTGATTAAACTTATAATAATACAAACAAACTAATAAAAACACTAGTAACACTCCCCTGTAAAGGAAGAGTCCGAATATGCAGACTTTGAGAGGAAAGGGGCACTTTTGTTCTGAATACATAGTTTCAGCAGCAATGATCACGATCAAGGATATGCTGTAAAAAAGAAATGGAGTGGGGTCTTAAATTGTCACTACGGTCTGCAAATTCAAGGCAGGGGGACCGAACCACTTCTTTCTGTGTGGCTCGACAGTGTTGAGTCAGGCTGCTTCGAGCTTTCTAGTGGGTCGAGTTAGCGTTGAGACAGTTGCGTCAGGTGCTCCTGAAAGATCGAATCAGCATCGAGACAGTCGAGTTGGTTCGATGCGATCTAGAAATGCTTTGCAGTCCTGCAGCAGTGATTGTCTCGAATCAGCTGAAGAATAGGCAGGCGATGGGCAAGTCAGCGGTTTGAAACAATCGAGTCGGTTTGACGAGGGCCAGGGGTGCAATGCGCTTCTTCAGCAGCAATTGGCATGAAGACAACTGGAGGGCAGGAAGCTGAGGATTGAGTCAGTGGTTTGACGGCTCAACGTGGTTTGAAAAATCAGTGAGCGTCAAAGTAGCTTCGGGGGTTCATCAGCAGCTGGAAAATGACTCAAACATGGCTGAGTCAGCACAGAACCAGTTTGAGGTGGGAAACAGAGCCCAGAGCTGTTCCTTGACTTCTTGGTTGCTGGGGGACCCTGCCCAGGGTCTGCAGAGATAAGGTGAGTCGTGTTCTGGCCTTCCCAGCCAGGCAAGGTGCCACAATGCACTTCCAGGGGCTGCCAGGGGGTGAAGGGTAGCTCTTGCTCCCTCCAAAGACTATGTTGTCTTCTCGCCTATGGTAGAGGTCTTTTGATATACTGTACCCCAATAAAGTTCCAGGTGAAAACGTATTCTTCTTGTGATCCAAAGAAGATTCAAATTAAGAGTGGGGAGGGGTCTCATCCCCTTAAATACTAATTTGGTCACAGAGCATTGGTCCATTGCAAGACATATGGTTCCAGCCATCTCTGCTGTAACAAGCATTTTTCTGGTGATGTCAGTCCCCATCTGATTTATCTGCAGCAGGTGGGGAGGGGTCAGATGACGATTCAGTGGCCCAAGAGATTTCAAAATGGTGGGACCCTTCTCCTGGCTGTAACTTCTTTTCTGGGCTATTCTAACTCATCCCTCTCACCTGTCAGCCTTACATCAAAGTTACTACAGTAGTTATCACCCTGGTGTGATCTTGCTATCGTCCGGCCTGGGCTTTCCTTTGAAGCATAGGTCCCCACCTTACTCTCTTGGGGTAAATCCTGTTCTCTTGGGACTGTGACAAGCCATCCCAGAGAGAACAATTGTGATTTCTAGGATGCTGCCCTAGTGCTCACTTTTGGGTTTAACTCAGCCAGAGACAGTAATGCACAACTCTAGCACTAGAAACCACGCTGCAATAAAATTACATCGAAAGGGTTTGGCTAGTATAATTGCATATTTACATAGGCCACTATATCAATTCAGATAGAGATTGTATTTATGTATCAATCTGCTGCCAGGCCCTGGGGATGTACAAATAGATATAGTTTGGATCAGGGTTGGCCATGGTTAAGGGCAGCCCTTGGCTGCTGGAACTCTGGACTCCAGAAGGCGCTTACAGGAATGCTTGGTGAATTTAGATTTAAATCCCAAAGTGCATTAGGTGTACAAGCCATCTCTTTTTAGGAGGGTCTGGGAAGGCAGATTTGAATTCCCAAAGTGCATTGTCTCTTCCTTCAAAGATTTGTTTTAACTGTGTCTGGGTTTCTTCTCCGTATCTGCTTTTTGTTCCCTCAACAGTTGGCTCCTCATCCTCTCTGCTTCTACGCCAGAATTGACACCTCCCTCAGCAGCATATGGTTACTGCTGTGGCCTGGCACATCAGTACCTCTCTCTCTCTCACTCACCTCTTCACCAGGAATTTTTTGAGCGGCTCTGTGTCTCTCAGGATTGGCATCTCTCTCTCTCTCTCTCTCTCTCCCTCTCTCACTCACTTTCCTCATCACTATTCACTATCTCTCCTATGACATACTTCAGCCAGCATTACATGGTTTGGGCTCTTCTCTGCAAACTCCACTCTCTGACTTGACAATAGTTCTGTAGCAGCTTACAGAAGTCTGACGTTCTCAGGGCTGCACCTCCAGTCGACTTTCTCTAACTGCTTCTGCCTCTTTTGATTCTCTGTCACACATGATGACAGTCATGTAAAAAAGGTTTCTTGTTGTCATAAACATTTCACTGGCTTGGAGGGCACCACACTACACTTGAGTTGGGTTGATGATCTTGAGGTTCTTGCTAGCTCATACTCTCTGCACTCCCTCCACCTCATGGACTTAATCGCAAACCTGGATGCCCTGTGTACAGAACAACAGGTGTTTTCGCAAAGGTAGGATTGAAGGCCTTGTATACCACCAAATATTGTGCCTGGCTTATCAAGAGGTTGTAGTGCTGTGTTCCCAAAATAACTCGTCCACTAGTCCTGAATCGAAGGTAGCCCTGGCTCCTTGCATGCCATAACCAGGTGTCATCTTCCTTTGTAATATCGTGGGGCCCTACCCTCAGCCCTAATGTTACTCTATGTCCTGACTGTCAAACATACTATTCATGTGTATGATTACATTGTAGAAAATAATGTTGACATTATGTGTTTTACGGAAACCTGGCTCCTGGACTCACATGGTCCCATAATAGAGCAGGTGACCCCTCTGGGTTATGTCTTTTTTGGTAAGAACTGGGTACTTTGACATGGGGGCGGCGTCACTATCATCTGGAAAAGTCACCTTGGCATATACAAGGTCAAATTAGATTGTGAAATCCTACATAATAAGACCACCCCAAATCATAACAATAGTGTCAGTTTTAGTCTGCCGTATAGACCTCCTGGTGAAATGCCCTTGTTCATGAAAATATAATTTATTTGTTATCCCTTTTGCAGAAAAGGAATTGCTCTAAAATTCTCGTGGGTGACTTAAATATATGGAAGGGAGAACCAAGAGATAAGAGAGCCTTGGATTTGGAACACTCCTTAAACAATATGAATATCCTTGTACATAACTCTGATCCCTCACATATAAAGGGCTACATTTTAGATTGACTTGCCAGTGGAAATATTCAACTGACAAATGTGACCACGACCCCCTGTGTGTGGTTGGATCACTTCTTCTTTACAAGTTTGGTAGAACTTCGGAACCCCTCTATCATAAACATGAGGTACCACGTAAAGTTCTCGGAAGAAATTACTGAACAATAAAGACTGCTGACCTAGCTGGATGTATGAGTAACTTGATGTCTACCATTACAGACCAAGACTCTCCTAACTCTTTAGCAAAGAGTTATAACATGTACATTGAATCATTGCTAAACAGGATCGCCCTGATCAAATTTAGAAGCGTCAGGGAATGCCCCATTCACCAGCAGTGGTTTAGCCCAGAATTCACCTTGCTTAAACAAAGAAAAAGGTAGGCTGAACATAACTGGCTCAAAGATAAAGTACAGAAGAACAAAGAGCTTTTGAAACTTCGGGAGAGAGAATACAAACTCAAGATACTGGAGGCAAAACTAAATTATTATAATGAACAAATTACAAAAGCAACTAATGAAACTAAGGAGCCTTTTAAATTGTTCAAGACTTGGGAAAAACCCAGTGCCCTGAATCAGACCATCAATCCGGACAAAGACAATTGCATTAGGGTCCGAAAAGCATTTGAAGACAAAATCAAATCTGCACGGGTCAGAATACGTAAGGACCTGGACCAATTAAACCCCCCGGATATCTCAGACACTATTGGAGAAAAGAACAAAAAAAACAAAAGACCTCTCTCCCCAGTTTTACTTCTCTTCGGTTACGGATAAAGAGGATGTTGAACTATTGCGTGATATGCACCCCTCTAGTTGTAGAGATTTGTTACCTTCTAAACTCATTCTTGAGCACCATGATCTATTTGCACCATTTCTTCGAAGATTTATTAATACTTCCTTTGGTTCCCGCTACTTTTAAAGATGTGGTGGTCACCCCTCTCCTGAAGAAACAAGGGCTGGGTCCGAAGGACCCCTCTAACTTTAGGCCTATTACTAATACCCCCTTTCTTCTTAAGATAAACGACAAAGTGGCCACTATGCAAATGTAATTGCATGTGGAAGCTTAGGGCCTTCTCCATAAGAAACAGTCTGGTTTTCAGTGTGCTCATGGGAGCAAAAGTCCCTTGTTAGACCTTCAAATCCATATGCTTTCTGCCTTGGAAAGGAGTGGCTCAGAACTGCTAATTCCTTTAGACCTATCAGCAGCTTTCAACCTCCTTGACCATAAAAGGCTGCTGTGTAGGTTGATTGATATTGGTGGTTGCTCAAGGGAAGCCAAAACATGGATGGAATCATTCCTCTGTGGCCGAAACCCTAGGATCCATTGGGGAGATGCTTCCTCTGATTCAGAGCCAATTCTGTGTGATGTCCAGCAGGGGGCCTGTCTATTCCCATATCTTTTCAATATGTATATCCAACCATTGTGTGGTGAGGAAATAGAGAGATTGGGTGTATTCTTTGCTAATTATGCAGATGACTTCCAGCTCTGTATAGAACTCAGTGGGCATCATGCAGCTGATCAAGAACACTTAAGTGAAATCTACATGCTCATTAAAGGCTGGATGCCCTCTAACTGGCTCTGCTTAAACGCTAGTAAAACCGAGCTTATGGTGTATGGGTCAAAGCATGCCCATGATGGCCTGGGACGGGAATACCTTGAGCTTCCGCATTGATGGCCAGTAAGGATAAAACCCTTGGCACTTTCATGGAGGCCACGCTTAACGCAGGTGCCCATGTTAACTGTATAATCAAGAACTCAAATTGCTACTTAAGAGTCCCGAGACAGATTTGTCTGCTGGTCTTCAAGAAAAATTGTCTGGAAAAACTGGTCTGAGCTATTATTCTACTGTGGCTCAACTATTGTAATTCTTTGCTTGGGGGAGCAAGCACAGATGTATGAACAAGCTTCAGAAGCTTCAAAATAATGCAGTACTCATAGTGTGCAACATTGCACGCAGACACCCGGTATCTAAGGCCCGCAGGGAGCTCCATTGGCTCCCTGTGGCAGCCAGATTTCAATTTAAGGTACTCACTCTGGGCCACAAGTGCCTATTTGGGACTGCATTGTACTATTTGAAGGCGAAACTAGAGTTTTATAAACAAGGCAGAAGCCTGAGATCATCTTGTGCTTGCAGTTTTAGGGTTCACCGGTTCAAGAGAACCCAGCGGAATGGTCAGCCTTTTCCCATTCTGATTGCACAGGCTCGGAATGAGCTCCCAGAATCTCTATGGAAGGAAGAAAATCATTTTATATTCCGAAAACTCTTGAAAAATAGATTATTTGCCTGGGGAAGTCTTTTGACTGTCCCATCTGGATTTTTGTCTTGTATGTATGTCCCTGTTCTATGTAGCATCCGGATGCCTATGGGCTTTGGCGCTCTAGAAATATATAGAACTAGAAATAGAAAAATAGGGCACCATTGCCCACTGTTGAGAACTCAGTGGCCACGTCAAGAGAGTAGTGATTTCAGAAATGTAGGCATATGGGTGCTAGGAATGGCCCAGGTAGCTGCCTTGTTATGTGCTGAGGAGGAAGTCAGTGATAGTACTATAGCATGTAATCTGACTCTAAGTCATTCAAAAGGGTAGAGTCCTGGAGAGGGGATTAGGTGTAAACCTGCTAAAAGGTTAAGCTTAGTTGACTTAGGGCATTAACTTGCACTGATTATGTATAGATGCTAATCAATATCCTGAACCTACTCAAAGATAAATGTTGTCTGGTTTAGATATACAGGGTTATGGTAGTGAAAAAGGGAGTAACACAATCATTTGACCCGAACACACATATTCTGGTAACAGTTTAATCCCCAGTTGTAAATCTTTTTAATTATGAGTGTTGACTCTAAGTAAGGGCAAGATACATACATTTATTGCATGAAGATGGTCCCCAGTTTTCATTTAATTAAGCATTCAATATAGTTTTTTTTTGTTTAAATAAACAATGATATGGTGACTGGTCAAGAGGGCCTCTTTGTTCAAACTGAGTATTTTTGTGGGTGATTGGGCAAAGTCGGGATTCAATTGTCCAATGTTCTTACAGATGTGTTTTAATTGATTGTCTTCGTTACTGAGTTTTAACACGTCTGCTGAATCATTTAATATTACATACCAAGGGACCTAGCAGGATTCAGCATCAGCCTGGCTTCAGGATGGTGGTCTGTATTCTGGTGAGATTTTCAGATCAAATATTGTGGGGTTTGTTATTTAAGCAATATGCCAAGAGTGGTGGGGGCATTACCTGACTCAGTAATACCCCCGCCGCGAGGGGCATATTGCTATTAGTACCCTGGCCTGCAAGACCGGGGTACTAAAAGCATTTGTTTCTGTACTGAAATGCTGCAGCATTTCGAGCCAGAAAAAGAAAAATTATAAAGAAAATGGCCGCCGGGAAAAGGAAAACAGAGTCCGTTTTCCCTTTCCATGGCGGCCTTCGGGAGCAGACACCCTGGTAACAGAAGTGTTCCCAGCGCATCTGCTCCTGAAAAAAGAGAAATCAGAAGGTAAGAGGAGTTGGGAGGGTAGGGAGAAAAGGAAAAAAAAAGAAAAACATACCTGAGTCCCCGGCGCAGGGCGATGGCAGCTTCTCAGCCGCGTGGAGGCTCGGAACGGGTTTAGCCCAGCTTCGAGCCTCTTCATTGGCTGAGGGCCTGCCACGCCCCCGCTGGGAACAATGGCCATGGAATCCAGGCCGAGCGATTCCGGGCCATGTAACGACCCGGTGAGAGGCAATCAGAATGTGTTTTACATTCTGGTTGACTCTTGCTGGGCACTAATGCAGCTCATAGGTTGAAAGGGGTTCCCATATAGCCTGGTTTAAGGATTGTCGCCAGTGAACAGTAAAGTTGTTTTTTTCTGCCAGAGAATCCTGCAGGAAGAGCCTGGCTGCTACCAGACTGTGCCTATTTTTTTCACTTGCAGAAACAGTGGGCACAGTCTGCAGGGATCCAACCTTTCCGCAGGATTCAGAATTCTGACCACCCAGGGCTAGGTTTTGGGTTCCTTGCACGGAGAGGAAACTCTGCAGGAAAACTCTAGTTCAGAATGTTCTTGCGAGATTCCTGCTCCATGAGGGGAGTCATTGTGGAGTTATCAAATGCTGTGAAAGGCACAAAAAATGTGGTTGCTTCCCTAGCCAGAATGAGGCTATGTGTCCTATTATAACTGTTATAAAGCATTGTATTTCATGTTTACAACTACATTTGTGTAATTGTTTCAGAATCAGAATGTTTAATACCCTGAAAGTCTAAAACAGTCGAACCAATTCACAAAGGCAAGCTTGCTCCCAATGCCACTTAACCCATTATGGAAGTGTAATACACAGAAATACATTGGACTGCTTGAGCAAATCTCAAACCCATCACACAACTAATTACACTCCCTCTAAGCCCAGCTAAGTGGTAGTTTCAGATCTGTCGGCTAGATATACCTCTAAAATTATGGGCATTTCAATACTACAATGCTAGTTTTCTGCACTTCCTCTCACTCGAACTAGACAAGTCGAGTCCACATTCAGCCAAATCACCCTCACCCCACCACACTGTCTTTTCTTACATACCTTCTGCTAAGTGTTTTCTGCTGCTGCTTCCTACCCTCCCCCTCAACCCAACACCTCATCTTCACACCCGAGGCCTAGATCCAGAAACCAAGACATGGGCACAGTGTACCATAGCCACTTGGCAAAAAGCGCAAATTCACAAGCAAAACAGACGTGAAAATTACTCACATCTGTCTTCATCTTTGTGAGAAGCTCTAATGGAGCCCACATCAGATCGAAACACTTTTGCTCATGTGCAAATTACACCGTGGAGTGTAAGTGCTGGAACACACTCTATGCCTTCAAATCTGGTTAAATTCTGCTCATTGGGCACTGGATTGGTTGACCTCCTTCCTAACTGACCACCCTTCCCAAGTGCTTCTGGGCTCTTTCTCCTCCACCACCACTCTCTCTACACGTGGTGTTCCCCAGGGCTCCATCCTCTCGCCTTGGCTTTTCAACATCTACCTTGCACCTCTTTCTCACCTGATGTCTTCCTTCTCTCCTCATTTCCAGTGTTACGCAGATGACACACAACTCTTCCTCTTCCTCCTCACTCTTCATCCCTGACTGACTGTAGCACCTCTAATGATCATTGTATTAATGCCAGTAGGACTGAGATTCTTCCTATTGGGACACCTGCTCCCCGTGTCCCTCCTGCATTCAGGCCACCCTCTAAGTGCTCACCTCCCTCACCTTCCACTGAGGCCAGCAATCTTGGGGTTGTCTTTGATTCCTCTCTCTCCTTTACTCCTCACATCGTGGACCTTGCCAAGAAGGCCTACTTTCAGCATCCCTTCCTTAGAGGCATTCTCCCTTTCCCCTTCCCCCTGAAGCTCAACATCACTAGAGCTCTGGTCCTCTTCAGGATGGATTACTGTAACAGCCTAGTCCTCAACCTGCCTCATTCTTCACTCTGTCCTCTTCAACTAACCCAGAACAGGGCTGCAAGGCTTATCTTTGACCTGAATCCCTGGGACCATATCTCTCCAGTTCTATAATCTCTCCACTGACTTCCAGCGGCTGCAAGACTCTTTGCATCATCCCCAAGGTTGCCTGGTGCCTGGGACCACACTATCAGCAGCTCTCTCTTACTAAATACTCTCCTTCCCAAACCTTTCAATCCTCTGGCTCCAACTCTCTGCTGATCAAACATTTCTCCAAGCAGAGGGCTGGGGGCAGGTCTTTCTCCTCAGCTGGCTCCTTCCTAGTCTTCAAGTTCCGCACACAACTCAAGACCTACCCTCTTCTCCTTCTCCTTCCCTCTCCTCCTCCCATGCTAACCTCCACTCTTCTCTGAGATTGGTAGCCTGGTCCTTCAAGAGTTCAATTGGGTCCTGGCCTTTTGCCCAATCGACACCAGCAGCCACCCACACCCGCCTGTCAGGTCTGTTTTGCCCAGTTGCCACCAGCACCTCCTCTGCACTGCCCTCTGGGCCCAAACCCGCCTTTGGGTGGATTGTCTCCACCCTGCACTTACCTGATGAGCGGTTGACTTTGCCCGTGCACTTCCCTGCTGATTCCCTCAACAGGCACCTCTTGCACTTCCACCCTTGCACTACCCCCATTTTAGCACGTACCCATGCACCCCCTTTCTCTCTTACTGCTCTTGCACGTTCAGAACGTCAGAAAGTTTAGTAGTACCGTTGTTTGCGTTATTATTAATTAATTGGGCCTCATTACACGGAATGCGGTAAGGGTTAACGGTCACCGGTAAAGGTACCGGTGACCGTTAACCCTTACCGCCTTACTACGAGGTCCCTTTGCGTGACCCGACCTTAACGCCTGGTGTAGACCAGCCGTTAAAGTTGGGTCCCGCAAAGGGGTCTTGGTGCTAATTACGGTACCGCAATTTGCAGTACCGTAATTAGCTCCTTCCCCATTCCCATTATGCCCTATGGGGCAAAAATGGGAATGGGGAAGGGCCATGGAGAAAGGGGGAATTACCGCCCCGCCAACCTTGGAATGGGGTGGTAATTCCCCTTTTCTCCATGGTGGTACCGGTATGGTACCGGCGGCAACCAGGTGCTGATAGCACCATGGTTTACCGCCTTCCGTATAATGAGGTCCATTGTCTTTTTCCATTGTTTATTCACTCCTTTGTTCCCTCCACATTTGCCCTGTGGTGCTTTGGGACACTGTCTTGTTGTAAAAGCGCCTAATAAATAAACAATAAACACATTTAAAAATTGAGACATTTTCTGTTGTACATTCATCACTTCACTTTCACAAACCCCCCTTTTCAAACACCATACGTGCTACCTGGGCGCCTCGCGAGGCTCCCAAAGTGACGGCACTGCATGCAGCACAGATGGCTACTTCACAGTACTCTTTCAAATTTAATAAAGAAGCTTAATATTTACCACATGTGTGAATGTCACACAGGTCGGACTTGACGTGTTCATCTAAAGTAAGGCACCACGGGGCTTCCTTCTGGTTTCCGGGGTTTCGGCAGTAGGAGTGCCCCCCGTTCAGCTCCGGATACCTGAGTGCTGTGAAGCTGTGGGTGTGGGGATACTGGGAATTCCACGGCTGACACTGCCGGCCGGACCGGGTTACGCTGGCGGTTCCGCGGTAATCCACTCCAGTGCTGTTGTAGCATTTGTGATCTGAAAAAGTATGAATGGAACAATATGATCCTACCTTCGAATGGCAGCAGTTAACCCTTTCATTGCTGCATGAGCGAGGCCTGAACCACACCACCTTTATGCAGATCTACCACAGAACTGACTTTGAACTCATTGCCTAAATGTGTTCCCTTTATACACATTGCATGTACAAGTAGAGAATAACTAATACTGCAACCGTAATGACATGCATTGGGGGAGCAGGTAACATTACATCGAAGAATATTTACAACACTATTAAAACTCTTCAGAGGTTATTTTAGATAGCTAATGCATCAGTAATGACCTGCTGCAATCAGGTTCAGCAGGGAGAACTATTTCATGGGCTATTTCATGGGCATAGGTCTGGCTATGTTAAATATGGCCTTGTGCACAATGGAACCAATCTGGGAGACATGGTTTATGCCTCCAAGCACACGTGTCTTATTCCATCAATCCATATTTGGCCATCATGTCCTTATTTTAGAAGATGTACCACAGAGTCCATCAACAAGTTTATTATCAGACCTTGATACTGGCAGCCCCACTGCAGAACATTGAGGAGATAGTTCACCCCGAAAGGAGTGAGGATGGAGGTCTCCATCAGAAATCTCCCACACCACTGCACTCTCCAGCTCATGATTTCTCCATTGTGTTTACTCCTTATGTCGTTGGGGTGTGTGGCATTAGTCAACAATAATGCATTGGAGGGGACCTTAAAAGATTACACAAACTGTGCACGGAGCACTGCACACCTCAGTTTGGGCGGTTTAATTTGTACCACTTTAGTTATCCAGGATGATGTAGCCCCTATTTCAATAGGGAATGCACCGGCCGAGATTGCCTAGTGTGAATTTCACGAGGTAATAATATCATTTGCATTAGAACCACCGACCACAGTGCATGGATGTGATGTGTGCATTCAGGTGCAGTGTGCACAATGAGATGCTTGTTCGAAGTGTGCATTATCGTCCGGATAACTTGTCCTGTACTAGCCACATAAATCCCCTTTTTATGCCATATGTAAGATGGGATTCTGAGATCGAAAGTCAACGGCCCTATTGTATATTGGTTGGAAACGTGCCGTCTGGGGATGACCACCCATCAAGTAGGTGGCAGGGTTTACACAATGGTGCCGCAGAGCAAAGCGATGTAGAAACTGCCGACCTATATATGCCGATGCACACTGTGACCTTATAAAAGAAGTCAGTGTTCATCCTCTATTTGGTAAAAGAAATCCTTGGTGACTTGTTGCAGACGTGCACTAGGGTAATAGTATATGGAAGGTGACTCTCTATCCCATATATTACTCATAGTGATGTGCAGGAGAACCTCAGGACACTGAGGATAAAGGTTTTCTCCATCATAGCAAAAAATAAGGTAGAAATAGTAAAATGGTTGTGTGGTTACCCTTGTTGTTATTCAGCATTAGTACCCGGCAAGCAGTTGTAACAATGTTACAGTGCCCACGATTGGCTGTAATCATCATCCGGCAACTGACATATCTTTTTCGGCTGCCATGGAAAGGGAGATGGGACTCCCATCTCCCTTTCCATGGTGGCCATTAAAAAAAAAAAGGAAAAAGAGGTAAACGAAGAAAATGGCCACCATGAAAGGGAGAACGACTACCTATAGTCCCCTTTCCCTTTCCATGGCGGCCATCTTATTTGTTTCATTTTTTTACTCTTTTCAATGGCCGTCGTGAACAGGGAGAACAGACTTTGTTTCCCCTTCGATGGCGGCCATTTTCTTTTTTTTTTTAATGTCAGTTATGAAGCGCTGGAGTGTCTGGCAGTTGAAGAAGTTGCTTTTAGTACCCTGGTTCAACGGGTCAGGGTACTAATAACAATTATCCCCTCACCGGGGGCATTACCGCATCTGGTAAACTCCCGGGCCTTCCTTAAGGCCATC
This sequence comes from Ambystoma mexicanum, assembly GCF_040938575.1. Classification (NCBI taxonomy): domain Eukaryota; kingdom Metazoa; phylum Chordata; class Amphibia; order Caudata; family Ambystomatidae; genus Ambystoma; species Ambystoma mexicanum. The sequence continues at coordinate 1,227,513,327 of NC_090922.1, forward strand.
GTGGATCAGCGCTTATTGCTTAAGTCTTCACCTTGTTGAAATATCAATTGTTATTAAACTGATTCCAAACTCTGAAATCTCATTGAACACCAAGAAAAGACAGAAATCTGATCAAATGCTGTATTGACAATGTAGGCCTTTGAGATGCTTGTTAGAAGTGTGCATTATCGTCAATATAACTTGTCCTGTACTAGCCACATAGATCCCCTTGTTATGCCATATGTAAGATGGAATTGTGGGATAGAAAGTCCACGGCCCTATTGTATACTGCCCATCTGCTGTAACCCAGGGGAAGGCATCGGGTACTTTTATCATCCGAGCAACGACATTCCGAAAAGGCTGCCAAATATTAAGTAGCTCTTCTTTCTCTGATTGTTTGGAGCCCAGCCATATCGCAGGCTTGGCATTTGGTAAGGACACAATGCAGATAGTTGGGTTCTGAGCCTTAACTGTGTGCTGCCTGGGATGCAGAATATTGGCTCTGCACAAGATTCATCTTGTTTTCACTTTGGGATAGTCTGATATCCAAGCTTATTTTTTCCAATTATGGTGTGAAGATTGTATTAATATTATCCAAATGTTGGAAGGTGTGTTGGATCTATGGATCTTATTCTGTTCCCATATGTTTATCCCGCCATGTTCATATGGGGATTATTTTTTTGTAATGTGTCCATCAGAAATCCACCTAAACTGGTGAACTCCACCCTTCCATGAGAAATCCCTTTGGTACTATTGTGTTTGAGTATGTTTTGGTTTGCCCAGGTTTATACAAATAAGAAAACAACAGATACAGGGAGTGGGACATCACTCGCAATGACGTTCCACCACTCGTTTTATTTATGCGGGGCGGCATTAAAGAAAGAACATAAAGCGGAGCATCCCAACCTTTTCCTGCAATGGTTGGAGGGCTGGCGTATTCCATGGTTGCCACTGTATGCATTATTATTATTATTTTGGAATTAATTGAGTGCGGCCCAGCCTCAGGAAGGAAAGGAGTGCTTAACAGGGCATGGAGCGGGACTGGGGGGTGGACATACATACAAGGGAGTGGGGCACTAACAATGGGGCAGGGGCAATTTGGCAGCAAGCGATCTATAAGAAACCAGGGGAGGACACAGGGGGATACAGACTGTCCATTGTGCAAGACCTGAGGAAGCTGATTGGAGGTCTGCCGGTGGGCACCTCCAATCAGCTTTGCAGGGACACGCAGGCTATAGCTGCATGCGGGCATGACTAATGCGAATGCGCCCCTACCCCTGACTCCCGTGGTGCACTGGGAAGATTTGACGTTATAGTAACAGCCGGGTAAAGTCAAACAAATTACAGAATATGGCCAGTCCTTCGCTGATCTAATCCAGGATAGTAGTGAGGGATGTGGTTGGAGTTCCACAACACCAAAAAGGTGTGAGGGAGACCCGCTGCCCAGGGTCGGACTGGGGCATAAAATTGTCTCGGGCTCCAACGAAAAAAGTGGCCCACAGTTACAAATGGGAATTGATTCCTTTTGTGACACTGTTTGAATAGTATCCAAGGAGGATTATTTGATAAATGTGATGCAAATTGTACATTTTAAAGAGTATTTATTCAGCAACACTTGTCAAAATTATTAGCTGCATAGTGAAGTAACTCATCAAACGGGCCCACATTGGCCAAAAAAGTGCCCCACTTTGACCCAAAAAACTGGTCCACACAAGCATTTTGTGTTTTTGGTTCGGCCGTGGGCCTACTGCCCTATAAGCTAACCCGAGCCTGCCGCTGCCAGTAACAAACTCAGGAGAGTATCCCAAGCTGCTCCTCCATCGGGAATGAGAGCGGTGTCCCCCCTCAACACAGTCGTGCAATTTCTGCCTGGTGCTTGAGTGGCAGACTAGGCAGAAAGTAACCTTGCAAGGTTAACTGTACTTGATCCTTTTTGACACTCAGTTGGCCAGAGAGAGAACACTTTTCTGTGATACTTAAAGGTTGTCCGATGGGCACAAAAACAAAACAAATGGGGCGATGGCTGGAAGGCTTAGAATTAATCTTGACCTCTGGCATGGCCGATGATGGGCACAAGAACACAGTCTTCTTAGCTGAATATTATTTTCGTACTTATTTTGGAAATTAGCGCCGTCTGGATCATCTGAAGGTGCTAATTGGCATTATGAGTAATGAGCAATTCTGGGACAGATAGACTTGCGCTGCTGCACTAGTCCCTGCTTTTAGAAAAGCATGAATGTGCAATTGGTGGTATCTGCTGCTAGTAATCGAGCGAAGGAAGACCCAGTGCACCACGGGACCTGTGTTTACATGAATTCAAGTAAAACACGATCACACTGTGTGGATAAGTCAACCGTTCAAGATATCTATTTAATCCAAAAAGAAAAAACAGCCGACACGTGTTTCGACCTCACAGTGTTCTTCCAGGCTGTGCACAGACACAATGATATGATATGACATTTATAATGCGCCTATACACAAGTGTTTCAAGGCGCGACGAGGCAAGGGAGGGGGAAAAGAGGGAAGTCAGGCAACGATCTTACTAGGCCAGGTGTCATTCAGATCGCGCAAGTGCAAGGGAAGGGGGAAAAAGAAAAGTGCAGAGGGCTGGGGAAGGGAAAAGTGCAGTACATGGGATAATAAGTAATAACATAAAATAAATAAAGAGTGGCCAGCTGGTGGCAAGTGCAGGGTGAATGCAGACATAAGTGCTGGTTTGGGGACTGCAGCGATACAGAAAACAGTCCCCAGCTGCAGGGATTGGGTCCGAGATCAGATAGGTGGCCAGGTAAGCCGTGCAGTCCCATTATCAGCCAGGACTACCACATTTCACAATGCAATAGTCAATAAATAGCCACAAAAGTAAAAAACCACGATAAAGAAACCAAGAACAATGACAATGATACATTTTGTTCAGAGCAGGGAGTACAATTGAGGAATGAATAGAGATGAAAAGCGCACAATATTGATTAAACAATGTAGGCATTATATAACACAATACACCTAATACGGTGTTCCCCATCATTGATGGAAACATGTGAACCCCTTTTGAGGCCCTTGAGTAATTAGCAAATGTGTCAAAGTGGTTTCCTTCATTAAAACCTAAGCTATCAGCACACTGAAAAATCTGACCACGAAAGTGCATGTTGACGGAAAGCCGAAGTGTCACTTACTTTTATTGATAGGCTCGGCTATCGGGATTCCAATGCGTATACAATTGGCCGCCTCTGGGCTATCTGGCTGTGGAAGGTCTTCGCAGTTTGGCAACTTCAACCTCATCAAAATCATTGGGTTCGACCGGGCAAAGATGTACTCGGCCTGGCAGAGAACGTTCTCTAGAATTTCGCACTCATCGCGGCACAGGTCACGGGGCTTTGGCACTGCCGAGGTTTCGTCGCAGTATGGGAAGGCATAGTGGCATAGAGAAGGAATGGCAAACTGCGAGCATTTATCGGATAAATGATTGGACGTGCCAATCATCGTGAAAGCAGCTGAAAAACAAATAAAAACACTTTAGTTCAGATGGAAGAAGAAGCACCTTTTCGTACAAAGGTCGATAAAATGAGAATGCAGAATTGTACAGGATTTAAAGAGACGTGGTACACGAATGCTTCCGCTCTAAGGGTGGGTAGCACAACGTGGTGAGTGGGCTTATTCAATAGAGGACACACTGCTGTCATGTTACCAAAACCTCTGACTGCAGAACCGAACATCAAGAAAGCCAATGAGGGCATGGCTGGCACTTTTCTGCACGGCCAGTGGAGCATCCAGCATTCCTATATACTCCAGTCCCCAATTTCGGCATCGCTCTGAAACAGGTGGCAGAGTGTAACGACCTGCCGGTGCCCAGATCAGGTCCTACCCAGGGTACATTAGCCATCCTCCGACCAATGAAATCTGAATTTTGAGAAGTTTACCACGATTATTGTTAAAATAAATAGCTCTTAGTTTAGGAGCCCAGATTGGGACCTCCTATGACATGTGTGCAAGATGTGTGATTTCCCACCTCTGTCACACAGGGCTTCATAAGGCTAATATAAATCCCCCGCCTTGTAAGAACTTTACCTCAAAGGAAGCCAAAGTTCTCCTTTGGTGAGTACTTCTACTCTACTGGAACAGGATGGACTCCCATAGGTCTCTTTGATTATATACGTCACTTCTCGTGTTCTCCAGTTCATGATGCCCGGCACTTTCAAGCAAAGTGACTTGCGATATAGCACAATGTATAAAATGCCAACTGCATACACATGAATGTCATTTTAGACCAGAGGCTTTAAAGGGCAGGTTCTGATGCTTAGCTAGAAACTGTTCTCTTGAATGGATTCCCTTCTGGGACACAGCTCATGCAGGGCTCAAGTTCAAAGACTTCTGGAGACCACAGCGTGCATATTCTTACCATGAAAGCCGGACCTTAGACCCCCATCGCAGAATAAACAGCTCTTCAGAAGCAGAAATGTTCTGTGCTGCCTCACCTGGGCACCACGTATGAAGCACAGAAATGACCTCAGGGTTCCAATGATTCATTAATATCCTAACCCTTTCGCTACTGGGACTTCAACGCTTTCTTAGGAACTTAGGCAGTATATATGCGTGCTAAGGACAGTGATAGCCTTCATCTACTCTCTGAGGAACTGTGCTAGGCACCCTCCCACTGGTTATCAATTGTCGCACCCCATCAGCATAGACACCTCCCCAGACTCAAAGACCGAATTCCCAGTGGAGAGGTGGGGCGTTGGAAGATCCCTGCCAACTTTCCCTGCACCCGAATGGACTCTGCAGCCTAATGTTTCCATGCGCCTCTCTTGCACCATAGGATGCAGCCTGTGGGGGATGAGTTGTGCAATGCTGCTTCCTTTGAAGGAGGATAACATAATAGCGGGGAGGTGTCAATCTTATCGTCTTCCTGTCTTCAACCCTGCCAGCACCTTTTCAGTAGTGACACAAAAAAGGTGGGTGTCTTCACACATGACAGGTCAAGTGTGTGCCTGCCTGATCATTCATAGGTTTTAAGCTAGGCCCAAAGTAGTGCTTTACAGAGGTGTACACCAATACAGATACATAACGGAGTGCCCAGGGGAACAGGGATGGCATATTGGTGGGGTGTGGAGTCAGTACCTTGCCCATCTATCTGAGACAGTGTAAATATTTGCCCATGGGCTCCTTGAAACTTGGACTTGTAGGCTGAACTTTATCTGCCGTCTGAAACATTGAACTAATGGGTTTTTTCACTGGTCTTCTCATATTGTGTCCACTTTGCTTTGTTCCTCTCTGTTTTTTGTTATGTGTGTCTGTATTATCTGTAAATCACGTTTCTTTGTAGCGCTTTGAGGCCTCTGGGCAAAATGCGCTTTATAAGAAATGTAAATAAATAAATAAAATACAAGTACAGAGGTATAAAACAATACAGATGCATAATGGAGGGCTTTTCAGAGGTAAAAACAGAACGGATATCTAGCGGGGAGTAGGATACAGAGGGATAACACCATACGGGGAACCTACATTTCCAATGGATACCCATACAAATGGGTAGACTTCAATACAACACTACTTGATACCGCTCTAATAATTCAACGTGTAGGAGAAGAGCGAAGCTATTGAAAGCATGCCTGCAAGGAGACACATATTTCCAGGTGCGCTATGCGAGCTGTTGTCCGCACATCGCAGCACCCAGTGACTTGCCCATCTATCAAAGAAGCTGTGGTAAATGTGAGCCTTGAATGAGAACAATTCAGCACACTAGAACACCGGTCCTCTAGCTGGTGGGAGAAACTGTCTCTAGACCATCCGGGTAAGCACACCTTAGGCACGCAGAATGCCAAGAGGTACTGGCATTCCGTACGTTTGGCAAGATTTATTTTACCCCTAGTGAACTGGAAGAAGAACAGCAAGAAGCTCATGGGCCAATCACTGGCCACACGGCTCCCAGCCATGAATGGAGGGCACCTGGGCACTTTCCCACTTAGGCTAAGCGAGCATTATACGCTTGATCCTCCACTGGACTCCAGGGATTGGTGGCCGTACTGGAAGGACACCTGCGATCCTTTGAATGCATGTGACCAGGTGGCGAAAAGAAGGTCTCAACGAGTGCCCTCAGCTTAACAACAGAGTACCCCACTTGCGCATCTTGATGGTGTCTATTTCATACTTTCATTAACTCCCAATTTCACCTCTATGTCGTCACAGCAGCCCCTGAAGAAACAAGTCACACTCTATGGCTTGAGAAGTATCTAATGTCTGCACAGTTTATATGGTCTTCTAAAGCAAGAGCAGTGCCTCCTGCCTGAATACCTCTGTTGAATAGATTTCAGTGGTAGTAGAAATCCTGCAAATCTCATCTGGTCCTAGAACGGTGCTCATACAATCCTCCAGAATCATAGCAGAGTGGGGGGGTCAGGAGAACCTTTGACAATATTGTAGCACAACTCAGCATAGCTGTCCATGGCAATTCATGTGCATGTGTGGAATGATATGATATAGCAATTATAACGCAACCTATACACAAGTGTTTCAAGGAGCGAGTATTTCAATACTTGCCTTGGATCACATGACCAAATGTGGAATACTTGCCTTGGATCACATGACCAAATGTGGAATACCTGCTTTGGATCACATGACCAAATGTGGAATACTTGCCTTGGATCACATGACCAAATGTGGAATACTTGCCTTAGACTACATGACCAAATGTGGAATATTTGCCTGGGACTATATGACCAAATGTGGAATAGTTGCCTGAAACTACATGAGCAAATGTGCAATACTTGCCTGGTATGACATGACCAAATGTGGAATACTTGCCTTAGACTACATGACCAAATGTGGAATATTTGCCTGGGACTATATGACCAAATGTGGAATAGTTGCCTGAAACTACATGAGCAAATGTGCAATACTTGCCTGGTATGACATGACCAAATGTGGAATACTTGCCTTAGACTACATGACCAAATGTGGAATATTTGCCTGGGACTATATGACCAAATGTGGAATAGTTGCCTGAAACTACATGAGCAAATCTGCAATACTTGCCTGGTATGACATGACCAAATGTGGAATTCTTGCCTTGGACTACATGGCCAAATGTGGAATACTTGCCTGGGACTAGATGATCAAATGTGGAAGACTTGCCTTGGAACACATGACCAAATGTGCAATACTTGCCAGGATCACATGACGATATTTAGAATACTTGCCTGGGCCTACATGACCAAATGTGGAATACTTGCCTTGGACTACATGACCAAATGTGAAATACTTGCCTTGGATCACATGACCAAATGTGAAATACTTGCCTTGGATCACATGACCAAATGTGGAATACTTGCCTTTTGCTACATGACCAAATGTGGAATAGTTGCCTTGGATCACATGACCGAATGTGGAATACTTGCCTTGGCCTACATGACCAAATGTGGAATACTTGCCTTGGATCACATGACCGAATGGGGAATACTTGCCTGGGACTACATGACCAAATGTGGAATACTTGCCTTGGACTACATGACCAAATGTGAAATACTTGCCTTGGATCACATGACCAAATGTGGAATACTTGCCTTGGATCACATGACCGAATGGGGAATACTTGCCTGGGACTACATGACCAAATGTGGAATACTTGCCTTGGACTACATGACCAAATGTGAAATACTTGCCTTGGATCACATGACCAAATGTGAAATACTTGCCTTGGATCACATGACCAAATGTGGAATACTTGACTTTTGCTACATGACCAAATGTGGAATAGTTGCCTTGGATCACATGACCGAATGTGGAATACTTGCCTTGGCCTACATGACCAAATGTGGAATACTTGCCTTGGATCACATGACCGAATGGGGAATACTTGCCTGGGACTACATGACCAAATGTGGAATACTTGCCTTGGACTACATGACCAAATGTGAAATACTTGCCTTGGATTACATGACCAAATGTGGAATACTTGTCTTGGATCACATGACCAAATGGGGAATACTTGCCTGGGACTACATGACCAAATGTGGAATACTTGCCTTGGACTACATGACCAAATGTGAAATACTTGCCTTGGATCACATGACCAAATGTGAAATACTTGCCTTGGATCACATGACCAAATGTGAAATACTTGCCTTGGATCACATGACCAAATGTGGAATACTTGCCTTGGATCACATGACCGAATGGGGAATACTTGCCTGGGACTACATGACCAAATGTGGAATACTTGCCTTGGACTACATGACCAAATGTGAAATACTTGCCTTGGATCACATGACCAAATGTGAAATACTTGCCTTGGATCACATGACCAAATGTGGAATACTTGCCTTTTGCTACATGACCAAATGTGGAATAGTTGCCTTGGATCACATGACCGAATGGGGAATACTTGCCTTGGACTACATGACCAAATGTGGAATAGTTGCCTTGGATCACATGACCGAATGTGGAATACTTGCCTTGGATCACATGACCGAATGTGGAATACTTGCCTTGGCCTACATGACCAAATGTGGAATACTTGCCTTGGATCACATGACCGAATGTGGAATACTTGCCTTGGATCACATGACCGAATGGGGAATACTTGCCTGGGACTACATGACCAAATGTGGAATACTTGCCTTGGACTACATCGCCAAATGTGGAATACTTGCCTTGGGTCGAACCAGGAAGCCAGACAGTAGCGGGGCTGGGCAGCAGGGAAGGGAGGCTGAAGAGTGAACAGGAGCAGGCAGCCAGGTGACCATCTTCTTAGGGGTAGATTTATGGTTCATTACTAGTCTCTATAGCAGCTTTATGCAACTTTGTTTGAATAGGGGTATCAGAGCACTATGGTATGGTTACTACAGTGACAGTCCACAGTCAAATCAGCTCACTGGGCCACGCGTGGCATCAGCCAGTTTCCCTCATTGTACGATCAATGGCCTGGTATTTGAAGAATTAGTGTTTTTGGTGCTGACCTCTCTCTGAGGACAGGAATCCTATAAACACCAGGCCGTTCTGCCATTTTTGCCTGAATGGTTTCAAATGTATCAACATGCGGTGCAGAGCAATCCCAAGCGCCTGAGTCAGAGAAGGCCCACGCCTTTACAATTGGCCAGTTTGCACTACTTCTAATTCCCTATTCTTCATTCCAGGAGACCGGCTTGAGTTGTGAGTAGAACAAATGAAAGCTTGACACCTGACACAAGGGATGTGCGTAAGGCAAGAGCAGCATAGCTTCAAATGGGAGGCACTCAAACAAGTGTTTTGAAGGGTTTCTGGTTTTACAACAAAGAGTAGTTGGTTCTAAGAAAAAATCATTGGCACTGATATGGGAACTAGACCTTAAACCAGAATCGTAAAGCGGTGCCGAGCGCTGAGAAACAGGAATGGCCCTGGTTCCTCCACCACCAGAAGGAAGAAAGAAGACAGTCAATGTTATGTGCCCATGTCCTTAGTAAAGGTTTCTCGATAAGACTCAAGACTGTGGAGACCCATATTCCAGTAAAACCCATATTACCAAACATGTGATCCCCGTCGCCTGACCACCCCTTGCTCTCAAAATAGACAAAGCTGCACAGAGACCATTGTAAAACATCAAGAAAAGAAACCGCAACAGAGAGAGAATGGCAAAAACCTAAACACCTTACCTAATTCAATTTACCTAAGCTAACATTACGTGATATATTATACCATAAGATAGCATATGCCATGCACAGATCATGTAGACATGATACAGTAGCTTTAAGAAGAGATTGACCGAATGGTTATCCCTGGAATTAATGGCTCTGGAACATTCTGGGCAGGCACTGGCATAGTTTGGAGTACGTCGAGTTCTCTAACAGTGATGTCAGGCTGAAAAAGCTTTGTGTGGGAGAGAGGGTATTCCAGGCATAGGGAAGCACCCAACTCTGAGTACAATCATAGGCTCTACAACTTGAGCCAGTGCAGTTCATGGACAGGGAGGTGGACAGTTCCAGAAGACCAGAGGACAAGTACAAAAAGGGAAAGCAGAGGCGACATGAATTCAATGCAGCTCCAAGGTAAATTAGCTTCCTGCAACCTCTAACCAGAGTTTAGGGAAACCTGTCACCAAAACGAAGCATGCCCAGCAACTACAAACAGAGACCAAGGAGGAAGGCACAATGAAGGACCTCTCAGAACGGCGCCATGTATTGAGGGCTGGACTGGAATGCTGTGGCTGTGCTATTCTTCCAAAGACGGACGATGTTAGACAGCCTCCTCCCGTGTTTCCCGCTTCCACTCAGCCGTACATTTGAGTAGGTGACGGCCTTGAGGTGCTTACCCAGAATGAAGCTGTAGCCTCTTTCCTGGCATAAGAACCAGATACAATATTAAGACAACAAGGAGCTGAAGCCATACCACATGACACTCAGCAAGGTCCCAAGTATTGTTAATTCTTTAAGCATTGATAACTCCATGTGAGTTTCTGCACAAGTCTGCATATCACGTGCAATGACATGGAAACGGATGGAGTGCTCCACTCATCATGGTGCTGAATCTGTGTTACATGCTCTGACATGGAAAGAGCACAAAGACTGCATTTAACGGACAGCTGAAGCTGTATCACATGACCTTGCATGGAGGCAGAAGAAAGACTGCACATGGTTTTGTGATAAAGCTGTATCACATTCCCTGACATGGAAACAGAAGGAGAGCTCCACGCGTCAGGGTGCTGAAGCTGTGTTACATGCTCTGACATGGAAGAGAGCAAAGACTGCACTTATCAGGCTGCTGAATCTGTATCACATGACCTTCAATGGAAGCAGAGGAAATACTGCACAGGGTATTGTGCTAAGGCTGTATCACATGCCCTGACATGGAAACGTATGGAGTGCTCCACTCGTCAGGGTGCTGAACATATGCTACATGCTCTGGCATGGAAAGCGGACAAAGACTTCACTCAACGGTGTACTGAAGCTGTACCACGTGACCTTGCATGGAGGCAGAAGAAAAGACTGCACAGGTTGCCGCGTATGTCCTACCATGGGAACTGAAGACTGTCACTCAGATTTCCTTCATTCACTGTCTTCTCATAGGTGCCCAATGGTCGCAAGCTTGGCCTTGACACCACAGCAAAGACTCATCTTGAGGCAGCTGGAGACTACAAAGACTTGGAGTCGAATTTTTGTCCATAGCTTCTAAACAACCTAGATCTCTAACAGGACTCCAATTCTATGATCCACGATTAGTGTGCAGCCTTGTTTCCCTGTTCCTACCAGGCAATGGCATGCATTATTTTCACTGTCATGACCTGGGAAGAAATGTGTATATTACTGAAGCTTATTTCTAGCCATCGTTATTTCAATAATAACTTTTTTCCAGCATGAACACGTTTTAAGCATATATATAATACGTGTCAGCCTGCAATATTTCTATACAAGCTTCACCATTTGTTTCTTATTTCAGGCTAGTTGTCACATCACAACTCACCTGTAATAAAAAAAATGACATCAAAACTTCTCTGTAATCAGTTATTACGCTTCAGTTGTGACGTCACAGTGCCTGCTGCTTGACCGAGCAGAGATAATTCCAGTTGTCCCTGCAGCACTTAAAGCTGTGGGAAGCTATTCAAATTCCTTGTTTGCAGAGTAGTTTTTGGTGTCACCTTATAGCCATTAATTGAAAAAGAACGGTTTATGGTAGAATGTTGCATTTGTGCAGTGCTGAAGTTTAACACACGTGAGCAAGAATCTTTATGAAATCACTTATTTTAAAGCACTATATAAAAATCCCTTTTCAATACATTTTACTAAACTGCTTGAACTATTTTGCTGCAACACACTATAGGAGCTGCAGTTTGGCTTTTTAAATCCAGATTCTATATTGATTTTATGGATAAGAAAATTGAAGATTGCTTACATTATATTATGCAAGACACAAGCTATTAAAGGGAATGACAGTGTCTGACTGTGTATTATAAGGAATAAAATACTCCCAACCATTCCACCTTGTAGAAGACCTCTCAAACTACAGACCAATCTCAAACATTCCCTATCCAGCAAAACAATTAGAGACCTATATCTACGAACAAACACTGGAACACGTAGAAAATCACCAACTATTGGACCAGTCACTAGTCGGATTCAGACCCAGGAGAGGGACGGAGACGTCACTTCTCTCTATATGGGATGACATTAAGACCAACGCAGACTCCAACACAAACTCAGAACTGATAGTACTCGACCTCTACGCAGCTTTAAACGCAGTCAGTCACAACACCCTTATCAAGAGACTCGAAGAAATAGACATCACTGACACAGCACTGTTCTGGATTAAATCCTTGCTGTCTGAAAGAACCGAAACAGAATGGCTAAATCCATTCAAATCAGAACCACAGGACACCACCTGTGGAGTACCCCAAGTATCCTCAATATCCCCAATAACCTCAAACTCAACCTGGGCAAGACGGAAATCATGATTACATCCAACAACTAATGAAGCAACCAGTAAATCTCATGGCCCACAGAACTGGGATCAGCACACACATCATTCAAAGTTGTCAAAAACCATGGAATCCTAATAGACAACGAGCTAACCCTAGAACCACAAGTAAACGCGATAATCAAAAAATTATTCTTCAATCTACACATGATCAAAAAGATTCTACCATTCCTCTCCTTCATGCACAAAACACAGGCTATCATCTCCCTCGTGTCCAGGATAGACTATGCCAACATCCTAAACCTCAGAATGCCGTATTATTTACTGAAGAAACTGCAACATATACAGAACGAAGAAGCCAGACTTCTCAAAATCTCATGAAGGGACCACATCACTCCAGCACTAAAGATGATACATTGGCTGCCAGTCAAAAAAAGAATCAGCTTCAAAACAATGTGCATAACACACAGAGCAATCCACAGCATAGGAGCGGAATTCATACAAAGGATCTACCAGCTGACTAGACCACTCAGATCGAGCAACGACATCCGCTTATAACCTAAACCATACACGAGGAATATACTTGGTGAAACAGCATTCTTTTGCCTAGCCGTTAAACTTTGGAACTCCCTTCCTAGAGAAATACGAACCATGAAGTGACATCTGAAATTCAGAAAACTTCTAAAAACCTGGCTCTTTAACTCAGAATAGGACGAAAACCAATGAACATCACTCACTCCCCATGAATCAAACACACAGCGTTAAAAGAAGGGTGAGTGGCCAGATTAGAGTGAAGTGCAGGGAAGTAGAGTGCCGTCTGAATGGGAGGGAGACCCAGGTGTAGCCATCCCCTTAGAGGGTAAAACCGGAAACAGGGGTGAAAGATGGGACCAACTCAGTTGGAGCACAGATAGAGGCAGCAACTGGTATAAATACTGTGGCTGGGGAGGGTACCACCACTGAATAGCCCTGTTGACAACCCACACCTCGGCACACAATATAGGAGTGTTAATTTTGCATACCACAATGTACAACGGGGGAATAAATATGTACCGCAGGGAGTCAAAACAGAGTGGGTAAGAAAGGGTATTGCCACTAACCAGCCCTACTAAAAAGAAAAACTCATCCTTTTGCATACACCTCTCAAACTCTGCACTAAACACAACCATACCTCTACAGCACTACAAACCGAACACATTACACTTCACCACAACAACTAAACAAACCACGCATATACTCGCGCAACAGCACATGACGCCTACCGACTGAAAATCACACCTATGCTCAGCGAACGGTGTAAACCGAACTGAAGCTGCCAACAGCACATCACAGTTCTCTTGCTCCTTTCTCCCGCTCATTCCCACTAACGTCCACCTCCCCCTACCCTCTTGCTTTACAGATCTGCCAGAGTGCCAAGGGACCACACAGGTGGTGACAGTGCATGGTATAAAAACCTTTAACATAACATTACATAACATTACATAACATAACTAAAAAGTATATTGCAAGTCACTTTGGAGTTCCATGATCGTATAAAGGAACTCTACCTTTGTCCTTGTTCCTCTATTTGGTGATAAAACTCATCGGTCCCTTACAATATCCATATGGTTGTGTGTACTTTATCCAATAGATTCTACAGGGAATGATGACATTTCTTTTTTTCTGGATTACATTTTTTTCTATATTCAATGGCAAGCTTACCTGTGTCCGGGATACCATCTTATCCAGGAAAGATTTCCTTCCAAGTTACAGACTAGTTTTCTGGATTAATACATATTGCCTGCCGGAGACCCCTGCACACCACCAGATCCCTTTCTAAGTCCAGTGGATCAGGCCACTACTACAAAAACTAGACTTCCATAGTGGAAACAAGGAAAGTACGTGTAGGAAGGGCGGGCGATGAGAGCTCATGCCACGTTTTCACGCCTACACCTCAACGTAATCATTCCATTAATGGCCATAAGCGTCACTATCCCAAGACATTCTAAAAGAGGCCTCCTTCTAAGATGCCATGGCAGTCCTTTTTTCTAACCCTCAGTGCACTGTCAGCTTGTGGCGAGGCTTACGATTGCTTAAAATGTCCCCCTTGGCCCACGTCCACACACTCACTATACATAGATTCTCATATGCTTTTCATGTTTTCAATGCCTTTGAACGGCCCAACAGTTTGTCTCTCAGTGAGTGTAAAGTTGTTTCCAAGTACTAAGTCAATATTCTCCCCACTGACCGCCAGAACTCACTCCCTCACTCACTAAACATGGACCTCTGCTATGTCCATCTTATTTTCATAACGTTTTAATATTTTAGTGGACTCAAGCCCATTCGTCTCCGCTGAGACTTCCTCCCAGCACCGTTTCGCATTTTGCCTCCCACAGCCTTTTGCCGCCTTTCAGCATCCTCTCCCCTCTCTTTTGACCCCAACTTTCCTTCCTACCCAGAGCTTTGCTCATTTTCAGACATTATCGGTTGCGCTCAGTCTTTAGGCCGCCCTCCTTGAGTGCATCGCTACACTATACATCTCCCCTCGTGACTATAGCCAATGATAGTTTTTTTGTGACTGTCTGATCTCAGGAATGCACGGCAATGGCACACTGAACTACAAGTATGGGAGGACCCTGACCTGGACTTCCTAGAAATCTTAACCCACTACATTCTTGGATTTGAGATGAGAGGCATGGGGTGGCCCTGCAATCACCTCCTCATGGATAGTATCATTTTCGGGGTACCAGGACCATTGCCACAGGCTCATCCAGAGAGGCAAGTTTGGCTCTGTTCTTCTTTCCCACTTCACATCCTCTGAAAGCACGAAACTGCAATGCACCATTCTAATGCCTTTCAAATGGAGGCCCGAATTGTCTGTTGGTAATGACATGATTAGCCTAGAGCATGGGCCTGCAACCTTTGGCTCATCAGGTGTTTTGGACTACAAATCCCAAGAGCCCTGGTCAGTATAGTCAATGGTGAGTGATTATGGGATTTGAAGTCCACAACACCTGGAGAACCACAGGTTGCAGACCCCTGGCCTAGAACATAAAGACTATTTCCTCTCTCCTCACAAAAACGTCCCAGTCAGATTGTGCACCTTCGCTCGGTAGCTCTCTGGAAATGCCACTGGGAGTGCCCCAATTAGATATTGACGTAGGGGGTTGAAGCTTTGTGCCTTCCCTCATAGCAATATATTCAGGAGCGCCCGCCTTTGCAAAGTTTGCCTAATCTGAGCCAGTAATAGCTTAATTTAGCCTACATTATCTGGTCACCACCCCTTGGAAAGTAGACCCCCAAGGTATCTGAAGAAAAGTCTAGCCCCACTTCATCTGCTAACCTTTATAATCAATGGTATGACAACCTGTGGAAAGTGGCAGGATCTCCAATGTGTGCCACATCATCCTGTATCCTGATAGGCCCCCGAAGTTCACAATTATTTCCAGGATTACAGGGAAGGAGCTGTCAGGATCCCTCGCTGAGAACACTGCATTGAGATCCTCATAATGAGTGACCCCATTTAGTTCCACCCCAATACTGATTCCTTCTTGCATATCCTTCTCAGAATAAACTACATAAGTAGGTGAAACACCAACAGGGACCAGAGGCATCCCTGGCGCGTGCCTCTAAAGATCTGATAATCCTCATGCATCACACCGCTCATTACTACTAATGTTTCCAGTTTCTTGTAAAGGAAACTGAAGATTCTTTTCAATGCGCTATTCGAGTCTGAAGGCCTCTAACGTTAACAAACGATTTCCCTGCCAGCATCTGCAGCAGGCCCCCGAATTCAATCATTACCTCCCCGTCCATCTTCCTCATCACAGTTCTTGCTCTATGAGGTGAGTCCTCTCCCAGGACACAGTTGCTCCACAAGCCCCATAAACAAAAGTTTTGCTCTTCCCATTTTTCCTTTAACTCCTCCAGTAACCAAGGCAACAAAAGAACACACACAATGGTCTCACAAGTGTTTGCTTACCAAGTGGTTTAAAACCAGAATGAGGCAGAGGATGTCAGTGACTGTCACGAGGAGCACCTGGACTAGGAGTAATGAGGATTACTGAATTTCTGAAAACAGCTCCATATTAATCATACATCTTAAGTGTAATTTATGATGGGCTCTCAGTTACATTTGTGTAATTTTAAGAAGCTTGAAAACAAATATAAACAAGTATAAGTAAAGGGAAATTTAAAAAAACGAAAAACGTGTTGCCTTGAAATGGATACGAATGTAATCAGTATATTTTACAACAGCCTTGCAACTTGAATTCAAATGTTCTTATGTAGCCTTCTGTTGATATTGCACTTACATTTAAAAATCATGCAGTACATATTGTTTCTGTTGAAATCACGGAGAAATTGCAAAACTGAAATTAGATGGGTGGGAAAATATGCTGCTAAAATAACGTGATGGCCCATACCTGTGATTTGATTTTCGATTTCCCCTTGCATGTGCAAGGATTCCATATAGACAGTGCGATTGCCGATAAATCGAGCACACGCAATCCCTCTGTACGGTTGACAGAATCCATCCTCTTCGAATTCATCACTGAAATCAGTAGAAACGAGAATAACTCAGCAAGCAAGTCGGCGCGTGCAGTGCATGCTATGCCCGCTAGGCGGAGCTCGAATTCCACTGTGGTTTATCTTGACACTGCAAAGATTTAGTATGTAACAATAATGACATCACGTCTCATAGGCATATCCAAAAAATACAAGAACTTCGTCAAACCTTGAATGGAAGGAAGGCCGTTTTTTTAAAGTTTTTCAAGGCTGCGATTTCACATCAACGTGCAAACGTTGCTTTGAATTATGAGGACGTTGTGCAGGCCGGGTTAATCATGAGCAAAGCTTGTTTCTATTTGCCAAACTTGCGCACATCTGAGCTTTCACCTATGTACCACACAGAGGTAAATTACCACAAACCACTGGGCGCACAGTTTTGTATCGTGAGGCGAAGAACACTTACTTAATCACTGCACAATGTCCTTCTTCAGGTAGGCCCCCGTAAACTACAATGCTTACATGTTATGTTTCTGCATTGGGGTCTAGGGAAGCTCACAATGAGAAACCCCCTTCCCTTCTAAAATTCGGCCTCTGTCCCAGTGTGGAACCCAATGGAGTGAACGATGTCGCAGTCATTTTAACTTCGTATTCATATTTTGGGGCTCTCTGAAACAGTATTCATGGTTACAAACCCGTTAAATACTAGGGGGACTGATGAGAAAAAATAAATGAACACCACTGCAAACGTGCATTATCAGGGGTCGGCAACCTTTGGCACTCCAGATGTTTTGCACAGCAACGCCCATTATTCTTATCCAGTGGTCGAAGTGTACGGAAAGAAGTAGTGGAGCTGTGCTCCGCACTGGCTTGCCCATGCTCCCCACAAACCCCATCGCCACGCCCCTCCCACGCACCAAACAAACCCTCCATCCCAGGCTGTTTAAGGGAAAGTTCGGTGCAGTGCACTAAAAGTGCAAGTTTCAACTGTTTCCTACACTTTTCTAAAATGAAACCATTCTGGAACGGTTTCTTTTTCTTTTTTTAAATAAAAGTTTAGGAACAGTACAACTTAATCTAAAAAGTAGAGGAGCACCGCTCCCAACTGCTCCTGTGCACTTCGACAACTTATCCAGTATGGGCAATGGTGAGGGATCACAAAATCATAGTCCCACACATCAGGATTGCCGCAGGAGGCAGACAAGCCCACGAGCCCACCTATCACAGATATATTTGTCAAACATAAATAAAGAGCGATTATTATCCCATGTTCCCTGTTTTTCATGCAAAGCAGCCAGGAACCATCTATATTTGAAGATTTATTCCTCTAGGTTTCTCAAAAGAGTTCAATGGAAATAATCCAGACTGTCGATCTATGAATGATAATCTTCAACTAGAAACTAATGTATATGGTAATTTTAAAATGTGCCTTGCTTGGTAAGAAACGTATAGTATTCCTATTTTGACTACAATACACAATGGAAGTGATCATCAGAAATGGACAATGACAAGTTTTAAAAAATAAGACCACAACGTTAGTACAATTAAATCATTCTCTTTTTTAATTAGCTTCTTCTGCTTATATACACCCCATTTTGTCTCTCAGAATGACTTTCCTTATTGAACAGGGTCCTGCTCAGATTAAAACCAATGTTCTTTTTATTCAGTGAGTTCCTGTTCAATTTGGAGTGCTGGCCACTGATTAGTTGGTGCTGCTCCCCCTGCACATGTGTGCACATATGCTAATGATAAACAAGAAATAGAAAATAACAAACACACCTGAAGACCATGTAGCCTAGTCCTTTGGTCTCTTCCACGGTCTGTCAGAACTCCTGCACACAGCTGGAGCCAATTCTCACCCTGTCATCTGCCCCTTATAGACGCATGGATGGCAATATTCCTGCAGGACACATGCAATGACATGATGTATGATTCCAAATACCAGGACTGTCCCCACCTTGACTATGCCCCCTTTTGCTGATGATCTCATTCTACTTTTAACCACAAAAAAACAGAGCACCCCTCCACATTCAAAATATATGTGTTTCCCTCTGTGCACCTGACAATGTGACCCTCATCCACAAGGAGGGAGACAAAGAGAGAGTCAAAGAGAAAGACATCAAAAGAGACAAAGAGGGGGACCAAGAATGAGACAGCGAGAGACAGAGGGATAGCAAACGAGGGAGAGACAGAGGAAGCGAGCGCCAAGTGAGGTAGAATGCTAAACCAGCCTATGCTATGCCGGGTACTCATAGTTTTGTAAAAACTTGATAATGTGGACATTCAGTGCACTTATCGAGGCTTTGCCAGCCTAACTGTGAGTACGATGAGTGTTCGAATCCTGCTGTACTGGTCGAACCCTGCATGGTGTATTCACACCACGTATAACAATATAAGGAACGGTTGGATAGCCTTCAAGCTCCTATCTTCTATACAATTGACCAGGTTCAATGATGGCAACCTGGAGAATATATAAAAGATGCACATTGGCCATTTTGTATCACATTTACATGGTTACAACAGTATTACTATAGCACTGTAGCCTTTATATATGGTACTTAATTACCCTAATTGCTGTGACTCGCCAAATCTTAGAAAACCGACAAGATATTGTTAAGGACATGAAAAAGACTTAGGAGGGTCGAAACACGTGTTGGCTGTGCTTGATAAAATATATGAACAGCAGGTTTTTCAACATGATCAGACATTACACGTCTTTATATAGTATTGGAATATGGCATTTTTGTTCTGTCTATACTTGGGATGGACCAGCGTGGGAATGCTATAGGCATTCTGCCACGACTTTACTCTAAGCTACCATCTGGGATATGCTCCCAATCAAATCTCATGTGCATCCACTCTTTCCATAAAGCCTCCTTAGGTCGGTGACCAACTTTGCAAAATAACGTTCCACCTTTACACTTAGCGGGTGACCAAATGCAGTCTGTGGCCCATGCAGGTCCTAATGGCGCCAATCACTCTCCTCTCCCCTGTCCCCAGTTCCTTTTCTGGGTGACATTAGTGTGTAAATGGCACTTTGTCAACATTTTTCAGAGTCGGTTTGTTGTCACCACTCAGTAAAATAATGTTTGTGTGGGGATGTTATTAGTCCTGAAGAATCTTCCCCTCTCGAGCAAATTGGATCATCTGCCAGTATCCTCTCTCCCAGTTCCTGCTCCCTTAAATAATGCAGTGGGAACAAAACGTCCTTTGTTCTAAAACGTCATCATTAATGGCATTTCACACAAATTGTGCAAGCGCAAGCATGAGCACGTTATGCTCACAATGAGTAAGGGCAACTAATCACCATGTTAGGACACATAGCGATAGCTTAACAGGGTGACATGTGAACGTAAATGACTGTGGCAGATGGCATTCCAGGTTTTTGTGATTTCCATCCTGACAGCTTCATCCTGATGGGCTTTCAGGATATCCCTCATTAATATTCATGAGAAGAATTGTGCATACATTTAGAATCATTGTGTGCAAATTTATCAACCTCTCACAGCATTAGCATGCCTGCACCCCGGCACACACACTGCCCCTCTGGATCGAGTTCGCTCCTCTCTTTCCCCAAATCTCCTAACAATGATTGCCTCCCTCAAACCTACTTCTTACTATGATGATATCATTCCGGCCTCCATAATTAAACAATTGATGGGCCCGGCACTCAATGTGCTCCTCAGCATCATCCATGCCTCCCTCAAAGAAGGATCACTCCTGGACACACTCAATACTTGTCTCATACAACCTCTTCTGAAAAGAAACAACGCTAGAGCCAGACGACCTGGCCAACTACATGCCATTACAAAGCTCCCCTTTATTGGAAAAATCTTGGAAAAAGTACACAACTACTTGCCAGAATCGAACAACTCCACTTCCGAAATTACTATCAGTCAGGGTTCCGCCTAAAGTGTACCATTAAGACAGCAACCATTCAGGTGGTGGATGACGCTCTACAAATCATGGATAAGGATGACTCATGCCTCCTCGTCCTCCTTGACCTCTCGGCTGTATTCATCACCATCGACCACTGCATCCTTCTTTCCCTCCTTGCTGACAGGATGGTATTCTCTAGCACTGTCCTGAATTGGTTTACCTTTTACCTCTTAGGTAGACACTAGGGCGTCCAGATTGACTTGTGTTCTAACTGACTCCAGGTCGCCTGCATAGAGCTCCAAAGCTACATCCTCTCACCAATCCTTTTCTACCTTTACATGGAGCCTGTGGGCACTCATCTCAAAGATCCCAATATAGCCATCCAGCATTACACAGATGATAATCAGTTGTACATGAGAGTGAATAGCGAGCAGGACATCATTCGTCTCTGGGATTACCTAGCCATCATCTGAACTGGATGTCGACTGCCTGTGGAAATGGCAGTTTCTGTGTCCCTTTTCATTTTTCAATGTAGTACATGACTTTTAATTTGCCCACTGTATTCAGTGTATTGCATGACTTCATTTTCCAAAGTATTGGGTGTTTTATTTCTCCAAATGTATTTTGCTCTGTGTCCCCTGCACTGTGGGGGGGGGGGGGGGTTGTGGACCCAAGCCATGATCCATCCAAGAACCAGATCTACCTGTTGCTCCGCTGCAGCCTGGAACCCCTTTCAACTCTTCTTCTCACTTGCACCTGCCCGATAATTTCTATCTCCCCTTTGTCCTGACATGAAGCCTCTCTGAACCCTGCAAAACGAGTTGCACTTGTTGTGTCCATCATTGGTGGGGGGCTCTGGAAAGCCACTTGTCCATACCCTGTAATTATCCTGCCCTCTGCCAAGTCACCGAGCTAGCCCCTGACCTCTTGCACCCTTTCGGGGAACCTCCTCCATTCCCCAGTCCTGCAATTAACCTCCCCTCTGGGCCCCAACTGCCCTGCACTCTATAATTTCAACTCCTCTGACCAGGGAATCACACAGAATACCTGAAAAGCTGTCCAGTCATTTGGTCGAAAGAAAAAGGTTGACAGGACAAATGGTCGACACCATTTGGTCGAAAGCCAAATGGTTGAATTTTTTTTTATTTATATACATATATTTTTTAGGTTTTCGTTTAGGGAAAAAAAGGGTTTTTTTGAAAAAAAGGGGGTTGGGGGGACCTCCCCGCCCCCCCCAAAAAAAAGTGAAAAGACAAAAAGAAAAGACAAAAAAAAACAATTTCGACCATTTGGCTTTCGACCAAATGGTGTCGACCATTTGTCCTGTCGACCTTTTTTTTTTCGACCAAATGACTGGTAACCCCTGAAAATGTGTGCCCAGCCATGCATCCCATCTCCTCTGGAAACCACAAATAATGTCAAACAAACCAATTGCATATGTTGTGTTCCTGGGGGGAGGGATGGTGGCCCTGGAGTGGGTGGGAGAAACAGCCTTATAAGGGTCTGTGGACAGTGGACTGGGGGTCTCTTTTCTAGCTGCTGGCGATGTGTGCTGACCCTTGTTCCCAGTCTACCATTCATTGTCTCCCTCTTCCCCAAACTGCTCTATTTCTCCTCTCTGCCCTGTTCCCCCTGGTCTCTCTCTCTGTCTCTCTCTCTCTCTGTCTCTCTCTCTCTCTCTATCTCTCTCTCTCTCTCTCTCTCTCTCTTTCTTTGTCTCTTTCTCCCTCTCTTTCTTTGTCTCTTTCTCCTGCTCCTTCTTTCTCTCTTTCTCCCTTGCATGCCCCTGTGTGCGCTCTATCACTGAGCAACCCCTATTTCACTGGGCACCCCCTCTTTGTACCTTCCTTTTTGTTTCTGACCCCTCTCTCAGCCCTCTGCCTCTACCAACCCCCTTCTCCCATTTCCTCTCCAACCCTTCACTTTGGATCCCTTGACCCACCGACCCCTGCATCCAAGAGTACTCCCTGGGCCCACGCGTTCCATGCCAGTGGGTATGCTTAGTTAGTATGCCTGCCATCAATGGCAAGTCTTGTGCCCGCATGCCAGTGTAGACAATCACATGTGTCCAGTGTGCCTAATTTGTCCTGTGGCAAGGAGTTTACTCCTCTTCCGGTAATAGAATCTGCTCCTGGTTTCTACAAAGACTTTGGTGCCTTCATTGTGTTGCCACTTTTTAGTGCAGCCTGCTTGTTATTGCCAGATGGTGGTCCCAGTCAGTCTGTGTACACAACACACCCCCACCGGGTCTGTAGACTCCCTGATCCACAACTGTGGCCCTGACTGAGGTCTCCCACACAGCCTCCCCCATTTTGGCCTGTCTCCCACTTCCACATGCCTACCTCAAACCAAACCCATCTGAGAATGAGTTTGTCCTCATTGGTCCACCCGCTAAAAAACAACTTGTCCAACAATGGCTCAATGATATGCACCTAGAAGGATTTGATCCCCAACTCTCGCACTCAGCAAAATCCTTAAGCTTCACCATGGACAGGAATCTGTCCTTCCAGAAACACATGACCAAGAAGGCCCAAAAAGCCTAGCTGAGAATCTCTACCTTTTGAAAAATCAAACCCTTCATCCAGCCACAGGACCTCTGGACCGTAGTGCAGGCCCTTGTGGTTTTCGCACATTGATGGGGGAAATGCTTTCCTCTCAGAGCTCTCAGCTATTCGCTTGTCTACCCTAAAAACAATCCATCACGCTGCAGCACGTCTTATTACGGGAACACAGAACTTTGACTTAATTGCCCTCATCCTAAACAAACTACATTGGCTTCCACTCCAAGCTAGGATACTGTTCAAGACTGCATATATCCTCTACAAAGCAGTCACGAGTAGCACACGAGCGTACCTGGTGGCATAGCTCACCATATCTAGTGGTACACATTCCTATTGTGGCAAATCGACTAACTGGCTTGAATCACAAAGAGAGGACCTGCAATCCTTCTCTTGTCATGCAGCCACCCTCTGGAACTCAATCCTGGTGTCGACTCGGAAGGCCCCCACAATTCTCCAATTTCACGAATCTCAAAACATGGGTCTTGACCAAGGACTAATTCCAATGGACGCACTTAGCTACACACAGACCTTACAGTACTGCGCTACTGTTAAAAGATGCCAGCCCAAGTGCCAGCTACCCACTCTATGTACAGTGCTCTGCTGCTCTTAAGCTAGGTACATGCTTTAAACCATAAAATAAAATAAAAATAAAATCTCATGAATATTAATGAGGGATATCCTGAAAAGCTTAAATGTTTCCAGCCCTTGCGGCCTGCGGTTAGACAACCCTGGAAGATGGAGCGATGCTTAAAACATTTCACACCACTTGAACACATTCCTTTCCAGAAAACCTTCTGGCATCCCAGAGTATGGAACAATTCAAGAGGAGAGAAAAAGAGACGCTTACTAACATGAAACCTGTAGATACAAGTCACAGAGAGGTGAAGCACCGTCTCAGAGTGGGATTGTAGTTTTATTTCCCCACATCCTGGCTGGAAAGCTACAAGTACCGGCTACAAAATAATGTCAGACTAAACAAATATTCTCCGGATTTTTACAACTATACTTGCCACACTTAAAAATAAATAATGAAAAAAGCATGATTGCTCGTTCAGTCTACTCACACTACAATATTATAAGTCAGCCGAGAACCACTGCTAGGGGCAGGGTCTTGGCAATCATACATAAATCACTCTTGATTTATTTCAATTGCAGCAAGCAGAATAGAAAGTGAAGAAAGACAACTGCACGCCACTCTCATCGCAAACAATGTTAAAAGGCCACTGAAGCATGGCAAGGCCGCCCCTGTTCACTGACTTTCTGAACCAAAGCAGGGTCGTCTTCATCTGTGGGCCTCGAGCGTCAAGAATAGAGGAGCAGCTGATATAGAAGGCCTTGGGGCAGGCTCTACATGGGCCTATGGAGGTGGTGACGGTAAATTATGGGAAGGGATGTCCTGTTGAGTGTCTGCATTTCTTTCATACTCCTGCAAATGGAAATAAATGAATAGAGTGTGGCATAATCCTCGTCACTGGGTACTAATAACATGCCATCCTTACATCGTAAACTATCAAATTGCTATTTCTAATGACAAAATAGAAGAGCATTCACTGAATCGTTATGTGGTCCATGTCAATCTCCCTCACTGATGACAATACATTTTTTGTCACATATCAGCCCCAAGACCTAGTCTTTGTGTTTGTTGTCCCAATGTCTGTGCTGTCACTGGTGGTTATTTTTCATTCTTATTATTATTATTATTATTATTCTCACCCGGGGAAGGGCGCTGAGCCAATCAGGTGGCTGGAACAGGTGGCGGGAATATACATTCTCTGCAAGCTGTTTCCAGCCACCCGAGGCCTTTCACCGGGTGGAGACATTTTTTATCATTTTGAATGTGGGGAGGCAACATGGAGCCTCTCCCAGTTGCCTGTAAAATCAAACCGAACCTCTTCCGTACCCCTCCTAGCCTCCCCACTCATGTGCAGGTCCAGAGCTTTATGCTCCAGTCCGGCGCACCACCTGTTCCGCCCGCAATAGAAGCGGAAAAGTGACTATGGAGGCGGCCATCTTGGTTTCATTTCTTTTTTTTTTTTCTAACTCTGGATATAGGAAGAAAAAAAAATATTTGCACCACGAATAAACCCCAGGGTGTGAAAGGATTTCACCCCAGCTGCATAGCCGGTAACAGCCATGGCCAGCCCCCACAGTGGGAGTAAAAGCCATATTCATTTCATTATTTCATAATTAATGTTCCATAAAAACATACATATCAAAGAAAAATTATAAAACTTATAAAACAATGAGACTAATTCAGAACAACAATGAAACATCCTTAATAGAAAACATGTTATGTTAGGTACATTTGTATAGCGCACGTTTGCATATCGACAGATCAACAGACCCCAGCTTGTCCTTTAATAATCGGAATAGACTTTGGTTCTAAATCGATCTCTACGAATATCTGGACATCCTTTTTATACTGAAACATATCAGTCACCAGCCGCACTTCACTTTGTGTTTAGAGCCACAGGATTTCTCACAAATGCCACTGTTTTTCCTTTGCTCTGATCTCTTAATTGAGCCACGTCCTTTCAGATGACAGCCTACTGGAGTTGCACAGGGCACACAGGTAGGTTTGGGCTGGCTGTGCTGATGTGACGGAGCAGGCAAACACATACAGCAGGCGGGTAAACAAGAATGAAGAATAGACCAGGTAATTCAGAACATCGGAACAGGAAGAAAGGTGCAGACCTCAATGGTGAATAAGAAGGGATGGGAACCATGCACTGGAAAAACAATGATAAATTCGACTAGAGGTGTATATACAGGTTGGACTAGAGACTACCCACAGATAAAAGGGAAGCTCAGTGCCTCTATGTAAGTTACTTTTACCGGCACCACTCCCTGCAAGCCCATGGAACGGTACAGCAAGAGTGGCTTCTGTGTCTGGACCCTATGGCCCAAACAAGCAGTGTACTCACACGAGACAAACTGGTATGCTCCAGCCAGAACCTACAGTGGAGGCCTTCTGAGGGAACAGGACACAACACACTGTTACATTAAATTCACTATAGAGTACAAGTAAAATAAGACAAAGGAAGGGGCAGCGATTGCCTGCTGGGAAACCCAGCAGCCAAACTCTGAACAAAGCAATAACAAAAGCACGAGTGAAGACAAGAACAGTAACAGAACTATCTAGGGAAGAATATGCAGTCCAAGTAAGCAAGGTTCAGGACAGAGACCAGGAATGAAAGAGGAAAAGCAAATAGAAAAGAATCTAAGTCCAATGGTACAGGAGAGTGGAACTGCAGACTAGAAACTATGGACCGGAATCAAGGAACAGCAGACTGAACTGTAGACTAGGAACAAGGAAACCTCAGGACTAAAACTCTGGACTAGGATAACAAGGACTGGACTGTAGGATGTAACAGGAACACAAGGGACTGTAACTCTTGGCTAGAATAACAGGGGCGGAACTGACGTCAGAGAACAACGACACTCAGGACTGGAATCTAGGAAGCTAAAGCCAGTAAACACAGACTGTGGGCACAGAGCAAGGAACTGCAAGCATGGAGAAATATAATTGGTAGTAGGGAGCAAAGGGCTGCAGGCAAGGAACAGAAGACCACAAACAGGAGAGCAGGGCTGCAGTGCAGGAAGCACAGAGGTGCAGGGCAGAAGACAGGGGAGAGTAGGCAGAGTAGTTGGGCTGCCAGGCAGGGAGCACAGGGCACTGGAGCAGGAGCAGGTTCTGGCAGCAACAGGAAACAGCAACATTCTGAGGATTCAAGGCACAAAGGTCTGGGAGCAAATTCAATGCAAGAACCCTGTGCTCCTGCAGGCAGCTGGTTAAATACTAACCCGCCCTGTGCTGAAGCAGGCTCATTAGCACCACCTGGAGCAGCACACCTGAAGGTAATCTGCCTCCTGCCTCTCTGGTCCTGGGAAAGTGAAAGCAGCACTGATCTCTAGGGCTTCTGGGGATTGTGGTTCCAAGACTGATGCATAGGAATAACTAGGCAAAGAGAACTGCCACAAGGTGCATTATGGGAATTGAAGTCCATTTCTTTTGTCGGATATACAGATTTGTAAAAGGAAATGTTAAATAATGATGTAGGCTCTTCTCCGAATATGTAAGAAAACACCCTGCGGGTCTGCAGACAGCACCACCCAGAGGGAGAGATGCAGAAACATGACACTCCTGCCCTGTATCACTCCTAGTCATTTTTTGCTTTGGATGCCCTAATAATGTACCATGAAGCAAGGCATGGCAGGGAAAACTAAAACTCATGGTTCTCCTAAAAGTTACTGACCACAAAAGCAATGAGAAATGAAAGTTAATGGCGCAAGAGATATGAGATCACAATATCTTAACAAAGCAGAAAAGTTAACACATTGATCATAGCGACAACAGTGCACTTCTTTGACTACCAAATTATGAATGCACAGAAATTCCTTTTTTTGAACATTGTTTGAGAACGTTCACAGCCAGAGGCTTTTATGCCTAACTGCCTGACCCTCAGGACCATGATGCATTGAGCTCCCCTAAAGGACTGTTTGGAATTGTTTAAGAGCTTTCACGGCCAGGGGCTTTGCATGCACAACTACCGGACCCTCAAGAATGTGCTGCCATGTAAGGCTGAAAAAAATCAGATGATTTGGATGGAGATTGATTCCACTCAAAATTCCATATCTTCTCCTGCCACTCCAATAGTATTGTGATTGGTCGGTTCTTCTGAGTAATTTCGACTGGCAAAATCCTTGATGTTAAGGTTTTGTTACCTATCTCCTGATTGATGAAAGTAGTTGCATAATTAACAGGCCAGGTGACTGCTTCGATCGGAAACATTCTATGTAAGCAATGCACCAGAGAGTGGAGTCATCTCTTTGGAGGGCACTTTATAAAACATGATCAGGATCCCAGAGCAGGATAGGATCCAGAGAGCAGAGGACATCAGTGGGAACACTGATCATAGAGTTAAAATCAGGAACTGGGCACGAGACTATAAACCCAGATCCATGACCGCTGTACGCTAAGGCAAGACAATCATCCCAGTGATATCTGAGGAGCTACTAGAGAAATTGGTAGCTGACAACTACCTAACAGGCAGCACCTTCAGTTCTAAATGTGCTTCATCATAAGCAGACGTACGACAACAATGGACCAGCAGACCACTTATTACATGTTGTCAGGGGCTCTACAGGCCACGGTCCTTCTATGGCACCTGACAGGGGGTCATTACACTATACGCCTAGAAAGCCCTTTTCCCTGGATATGATGTTTGTTTTTAGAGCAGGCTTAAAGGCCTGGAATTTGATTGTGTTCTTAATATTAAGGCATAAGGATTATTAGGAAAAAAGTAACAATTTGTGAACACTGGAAGGTGTCTGCCTTCTCTGCACTGTAAACCCTACCCCAAACACTTCTGACCCTTCAAGGCAATAGCTAACGTATACATTCTTTGAGTGGTCAAAAGAATATTAAAAAAGTATCCATAGGCTGATCTGAAATTGATCAAGTTCGACCTATCCTGAAATGTACATATGCAATCCAACTATTGGGAGTAGTGGACCCACAGTTATAACAGTATTTGTTGTTAAATAGTGTAGGAGATATTGATGGGGCATCCATTAATGCAGGTACGTGTTTCTCCCACCAATCAAAAGTGCCACACCAATATACCTATTTGTATTATTCAATCTAGCCCTGTCTATGTACCATATCATACCACGTAGATCCCCCAACCTGTGCCATAGATAGACCAAGACTCAGGCTGATGCGTAGAATTAATATATATTTATTGATGACTAGGGACATTAATATTTGTACAACATCTCAATTCACGCCCCCTCACTCTATGGCCCAAATGCTTTGCTTTCCTAACAATTCACTTTTCACACAAATATAACACACTATTTGGTTCAGGAAAACACAGATCACAGACTCTTTAACCTCAAAACATGTACAGTTTTCCTTCATTGGTTATTTCTACCCTGGTTACATAGAAAAATAGAAACACGGGTCTATAGAATACTTTAGATACTGGGGTCACTCTCAAAATACTTTTAATGTACAGAATTGTGCAGCACCCTACACATGACATAACCATTTACCTTCACCATATACTTTGCATGGGGTTCACCTTATAACATGTAGCACCTTGAAAACTGACTGGATCATGCATTTGGCAAAACACTTCACATGAAGTTTAATTTAAATAACATACAGCACTTCTCTATTGACAAAAGCAATTTCACACATGCAGTGCTCTTTATTTTTAATCTCCATGCATGCTTGGCAATGCTAGCGGTGTTGGAGCACTACAGACTTTTAAAAACAAAACACTTTATATATATATATATATATATGGAACCCTTTTTCCACCACCATGCAATGAAGAATCTCTCTTCTATCAGGGGTCACTTTCTCACCCTCTGCAGAGATGTGCTTTTAAATCAGTGACTTCACTCTGATTTAAGTTGGCAAGACACTTTTCTGCCCCAGCACAAACCCAGATATTAAGTTCACTATGTAAACCCCTCTGCTTTAAAGCAAGGTTGGGGGAATATGGTGGAGTTGGGAATTTCTTTTTTATGCATCCCTCCCTTTATGGAATTTTGGGGCTGGCAAAAAGAAATAGGAGTACCCAATTACTTTAACAGACTATATTTCTATCCACACTTAAAGCAATGTTGTTGATATCAAATTTCAACAAAATCACCACGTGCCAGTTGGCTATATTAAATTATTATTTAGTAAAAATTTTAAGGATCTACATGGTCTGCCCACCCAATCAATAAGGGAAGATATTACATCAAAGGGATCCCCACAAGATTTGGATTGGTTGGACAGGTTACTTACAAAGAATGTCTCTGGGTTTTGGGTTCAGGAAAAGACACCACCATCTAGATCATCTCATGAGGAAAGGACAAGGATCTGGTTAGATGACCTCTCCAGGTTCAGTCATGGAGACCTCCAGAATCCATCCCTTTATTTGCCTTTCCAGGTTCCCTCCATCAATCCTTCCAGCACTTCCTACTCAGATGATTTCCGACAGCTCTCCGCTTTTCCCATTGTGCGTCTCCTTATAAATATTTAACCACTCCCAAACTTATCTAAATTATCAGGTGCCATCTTATTGGCTCTTGATTTGGATTGGCCATCTCCTCCCATTTTCTCTGATTAGTGCCTTTTAGTTACTGGTTTCCATTCTTGGTAGTTTATGACTCCACCCCTTTAAAATTGCATTTTAGACCACTTCAGTTGTGACCTTAAAAACGACATTGCAAAAAATGTATTTACAAATAAGAGTCACAATCTATATAGGGCGTCATCAGAAGTTGGGCGGTAGCCCTTAATTGCGGCAGTAATGCTATTAACGTTGTATTTAAGGGTTGGTCCAATCATGAGTCTGGTGGAAAGTTGGAGTTTTACCTCCAGCTTTTTGCTGGAGGTAAACATATCCACTTTCTGCCTGCTTTCAGCACTATTAGCACAGTGCTAATTGCACTGCCGCTAATAGCAATGAAAAACCCCATTGGGTCCAGCAGATCCAATGGGGAATGGGGATTTAGCGCCTTTCTGCTACTCGTGATCCGGCGCTAATAGCACAAGACTGAGTAGCAGTAACGCTATTTGCATGGGTGGTATCCCGGCGCAATTACTGCCCGGGATACCATCAACCGCATGATGAGGCCCTATATGCAAACCATTATGGTGTGAATTATGGTTCCCAAGATAATGGCCAAAGTATGATCCTGCATACACATCTATGTAAAAATTATTGGCATGCATATTTTTCCCTTCAATTAACTGACTTATTTTTGTTCCCAAGATCTGTGTCTAGAACTGGGCTCTGGCCTTTGTTGACCTACGCCTTCCATGAAAGCACTTAACATATCATTCTCCGTGGGATGATTGACCACCTGTTTCTTTTCTTTCAGAGCAGATAAAGACAACCCCACCCCCTGACTCATGTGACCCCTCTGTTTCCTGTCAAATGTGAACAGCTCAGGGAGAGGGACCAGGCATTTGAATTTTAATTCAACTATTTTCCAAAGTTCAACCCATTAAGGGTTGCCTCTCTGTTTACACAGTTGTAGGCACATTAGCCCCATACATTGCTTGCAAGCCAGGCTCTACCCCTCTCCCTGGCTCAGGTACAGCTTCAAAGACAATCTCACAGTCTGATAAGGTTAGGGGGTAGGTGAGCAGTTCTTGGCTTCGAATCAAATGGGGAACGGTCTCTTTGGACTGAACACAGCATCATTTATTCATGCACTGAAAACTCATACTTTTAAATGTTACAATGTTACAATATATTTACACATGAGGCCTTTTTATAATGTAATTGCATCAGGCCAACTATGTCCAACGTCACATTATAACATACATTTGAATGGTTCAGGCCAAGGAGTTTCCTCTGTAAACAGTTCCTTTCAAACCAAAATGCAAAATGTATTTGTTTCAATGACATCTTTTCTCTGTTTTAGTAAACCTGCACTTTGGGCATCAGTCATACATATGTAATGGAAAGTAGTTTCAAGCCTTTGCACTGGTCACTTAAATACTGGGCCCATTTAGTGTTTGTATTTCTCTTTCTACGAAAACAGAATTTTGATGTTAGGCAGTTGCGAGATGAAGGCTGCCTTTTTGTCTGACAGCCAGCAGCATGTCTTTGAATTCTCTTCCGCAGTGTAGTTTCATACTTAAAATGTTCCTTGTTCCAAGGTGAACACTGCACACATTTCCATGGTCTCTCTATTTTGGCAAATGAACCAGCATCTTCTTGGTTTTGCAGTTAAAATAATATGCAAGCATTTTCTCTGCCATTCCACGGTGTGCTTTCCAATTCCAAAGTATTTCTGCACTTTTAGGCTCAAGGTGGTGAGTGCAGTTCATCAATCTGTGGGCTATATTTAACCCCACAATCGGCTGCTTGCTCAGTATCATGCAACTATCTGGCTGCTATGGATTCCGTCATGTTAACACCCAGGGAAGAGGCACTGATCAATGATGATGCGTAACATGGGCAGAATCTCCCAGTTTCTGCCTGCATTTGCCCTTGCCATAACGTCCTTTCCTCTGGGTTCCTCTATTTCTCCAACCCCTCTAATTCAACTCCAGCCCCCTCACCATCCTGGAGTTCTATGCACTTCCCCCACAAGCACTGCAGTTACTCCACTCACCTGCCTCCATCCTCTTCCTTGTGGACTGCAGCTCCCTCCTGTCTGAGTCATGGCCGCCATGGGAATTGGACTTACTCCCTCCACTTACTTACATGGTGACCAACCTTTTTTGTGGGTAATATGGAATGCGCAAAATTCGAGGCTCCAATTTCCCAGGGAAAAAACTGTTAGCGCAGCTTGGTTGCCTGTACCTAGGACTGCTGGTTTATATTTAGTGCACTGTGACTTCAGAAGTTGTCCCCTTGAGGCAGCAAGTACCAAATGGACTAAAAAAGTACTCATTGTTGTCTTTGACTGAAAAAGCTATATTTACGATGCTGGGTGTCCTGCACAGAGGCTACTGTAGTGTATGGCCTTTTTCTTAAGTAGTACAGTTCAACAATGTCAACCTGTTTGTACTCTCAGATCCACATAAAATATAGCCTCAAGACTCCTACATTTTGCAAATCCTGCATAGGTTGTTGATCCTTTTCATTTCTGGCTCCGAAATCATAGAACTGTCCCTCCTATACCACTTATAATAACTTCTGACCATCTTATTTTATGAAAAAACTAGAGGCTTGACTATTCACAGCGTCAGTCCATGTTTTGCAGTGTCTGTGTTCCCTACTTGTGAAAATACGCATTACAGGCCCATAACAACTGAAAGCAACTGTGCGTGTTTCCCACTCAAGAAACTAGGCCTAAACCACTTTTTGATCCTTAACTATAGACGCAGCTTTATCCTCACACTATTCACCAATCTCCTGAGACTGCTGCCTGAACAGATTCAGCATCACATCAAGAATAATTTCATCCTCAACCTCAACGGCACTTTCGATTTGATCCTTCTGGATCTCTTGGCAACCTTCGACTCTGTTGACCACTAGATCCTGGTATCCTGTGCCCGTGCTGTAGCGAGCCTCCAGGATTTGTCCCTACTCTAGCTTATATTTTTCATCAAAAACAGAACCAATACGGTCATGATATTCCCCTTTTTTTCTGAACAATTCCCCAAAGCATTTGGTGCCTATTTGGGCTATGCCCGACCCCCCCCCCCCTTATCATCATCCTCTACTTTCATCGTTAGCAAACATCATGTACGCGAATGGATTTAATTTCTGAGTGTATTCCGTGGAGACAGACCCTGCATTATCTGGACAGGAATCATTGCCTCACTGAACCCCATTATTCATTCAATCTTACATTAATGAATCCTGGATGAACTTGAATTGTTCTGTATCTGTTCTCCTTTAAAACCGAAATTCTGCTACTGCGTTAAGGTCTTCACCTCTGGAATAAGCATGTCTAGGACCGAGCACTTGGAGCGATTCCACCCCACCCGAATCTGCAAAGAACATGGGATTTATCATTGATCAAGAAGTAGCCGTTATTTCCTAAACGAGGTCTATCATAATATCTTGCCTCTTCCAGCTCAAATCTCTCTGCTGCATATTCCCTTTTAGTACCCTCTCCAGAATTTCCCGATTGGTGCAGATATGCAGAAATAAGGATTAGCACGAAAATCCTCAAATCTAATTGGCTGGGCTGATCAGAAGACTCTTGGTCCCCACGCCCCCGCTCCGCCTTACCATCTCCCTGGTTTTTGGATCACTCTTTCGCTTTGCTCTCTTACCCACCACGTTCCACCATGGCCTGGGAGGAGGCAGTTCGTCAAACATCTGTGTTGCTTTCTGCTTGTGATGACCGTTCACACACCCTCACATGCAAAGTGCTTTCAACGCATAGTTCCCTATTACAGCCATGCTTCTTTGAGTGAGATGGGCAAAGCAAAAGCTGTAGCCCACCCTATTTGTTTGGTTGGGAGGAGGGGAAGCTAGGTGATGCCCGGGCACTGAAACCCTTTGTGCCTTGATGGGGTGGAATTTCAGGGCATTAGGAGGCAGAAACTCTTCTTTAATGCCCTCGCGTTGCTCTGCACCTTAATTGGGCTTACAAACACCTAATGTCCAGAAATTTTGCACGCCACCGGGTGCTAACGCTTAACTATCACCTTTCATGATAGAATCACTGGGTAAATATTATTGTCTTATCCTGTGTGGATTAAGTCAACAGTCTCTAATCACCTTGCAAATCCAGACAAATTCAATGACTACAAGGGGTCCAGAACTAAGCATCTAGGCTCGTACCATGACTTGTTCACAGGACATCCATTTCGTCCACCAATTCTTTTCTTCATTGGCTTTGCTCACAAAAGGAACCCAATTCAGTGCCATCTATATAGCACAGAAATGTCTTCATGGCTAAGCCCAGAGTTCCTAATTTCTAAATTCACTCCCTACACCACCTAAGGCAATGTACGATGTATTGATAAAGGAGGTATACATGTCCCAAAAAGTGGGCAGAAGACCAAAAGAGGGAAAGGAATCTCTTCTCTTGGTGAAAAGGTGGAAGTCTCTCCCGATATCAATCTACCTCAAGCCCAACCTTCTCTGGTTCAGATAGGAACTAAAACCCTGGGGATTGCGAACCTAACTTTATTTACTTTTTTTATGTATATAGCACACAAACAGCCCTTGGGCATCGAGGCACTTTTACATGTGATGAGCTTAGTTACATGAGGCATCTCAATGGCGTTTGGAAACAATGCACACTTAGTACTTACATTACATATATTACAGGCAGGTATATTAAAAGCATTGTATCCAGATAGCACATAGTCAGGATTAGGTGAAGAGTAGAGTCTTGACAGCTCTGCAGAGGTTTATGTGGGATTTTCAGCTCTTAGTGCCAGGGGAAGGGCATTCTATTACAGGACTGCTAAGTAGGGCAAGCTGGCTCCTCCTGCTCTAACTCGCTTGATTTTGGGAACTGTGAGCATGGAAGAGTAAGGAATTCTGATAGGTCTTGAGGATGCAACTCTGTGTATTCTTTGGGACAAGTAGAGGGGGGCCATTTAGTTGACACATTTGTGGGTTAGAGAAAGGGTTTTAAAGAGGACACGCTCTTTGACGGGTAGCCTATGAGCCTATTTCCTGGCTGCAGTTATATGTTCCTTTTTGGGGATACCTATGGCTGCACGGAGGGTGATGTTTTGAATAATCTGCAGCTTCTCCATATTTTTTACTGACTTTCCCAAAAAGAGGGCATTACAGTAGTCGAGTCTTTATCGTGTTATAGCTCTGGAAATGGCAAGGCAATTGTCTCTGGATAAGAATGGTATACCTGCGTTTAATAGTTTGGCGTATCATGCTGCGGCTGAGGCGATGACATTAACTTGTCGGATCATAGAGAGGTTTCAGTCTAGTAGTATACTCCGAGAGTTTTTGCTGATTCAGAGACTGAGAGTCCAGGATGTGAAAGAGGGGTCTAGTGAAAATACTGTAGAGGGTGGGCGAGATGCAGGACCTTTGTGGCACTCCGTATAAATGATGGTAGGAGAAGCAGAGGCTAGGTCGGAGAAAACTTGCGTTGTCCTACCTTTCAAAAGGATGTGATCCAGGCAGTGCCGTTGGTTGAGAAGTTGGCTGTCGATGTCAGGTGGTGGCAGAGGACGTTGTGATCAACAAGATCAAATGCTGCAGAAAGGTCTAAGAGTAGAAGTAGAGCAGGTTTACCCGAATCTCTTGAATCATCCATTTGGTTTTTTAAGATCAAGTAGGGCTGTTTTCATACAGTGCCCTGGGCGAAACCCCAATTGACGCAGCCCAAGGAGTTTGTTCTCCTTAATGAATTGTTGCACTTGTATGGGACAGGGACTGGACTAGGGGCACACCTACCGGCCATCCTCACACACCCACAGCTTGGACCCAACTGTCACTCTCAAAACATTTACCAGAACAAATACACCAACATTCCACCAAGCTGTCAATCATTCGACTCCTGAATATTCCACAGTAGCACAGATGGCTGGTAGTGCAAACAAGACACCTGAATAGATCACAACATCCCCCTTTGCACCCAAACATAACACAGGAGAAATGTATCACCAGACTCAGCCAACTCCCAACACACATCACGCTCGAAACAACCCTCAGCAACAACACACACCTGCCACCTGAAACTGCCACTCCCAGGTACAGGGTTTGCCACACCCATGCACACTCTCCAAACGAGGAAACCCTCAGAAACACAAGCAACCACCATCGACAACAAAGCAGAAGAGCCGACAGGCTAACCAGACACATACACGGAAGCAGCAAACAACCCATTTGCTTGCTTCCCAACATCAACACACAAGAGGTTGGTGCCACACCATTATCTAGTGTGACAACACAAACGGGGTGCGTAATCCAAACGTTTCCACCCACCAATAAGCTGTATCAATCACCAAATCGCCCCACATTTGCTCTTAATGTGCTGGTAAAGCATATCATCTATTCTCATATCAGGCTTACATTAATTTTCTTGACATATCAATGTATTTAAAGTCTGCTCATATAGGAAAACCCTGAGGTTTTAAATAGTTCCTTAAATAACCTTGACAAATAAAAGTCTATTAAATTGAAATATAACTCCCAACTGTCTCAGTGACTGGACCATTTCTCCAAACGGGATAGTCGCGTCTTAACGACTAACACGTGTACGTTTTCTGTATTCTCCGCAACAATGGGAGGCACGTCGGAGGTCAGGCTTTGGCGTGAGAATGCATCTATTGGGAGGCGAGGCTGCAATGTAAAAAGTTTGAAAAGTACAGGTCTACCTTTTTTAAAGTATCTTCTCCTTCCATTAATTGCATTTTGCTTTGGTTAAATATTTATCTTGGCCTTTTCTTCACGGCTCTCGGGTCCTGCTGGTGTATGCTAAGTGACTTTGCAGTTTCAAAGATGATATTAAGTTACACAGTGTCTTGGAACCATGAGCTGAAAGGAATATTTGAGTTTTTGGCGCAATTTATATATTTTTCATATATAATAAGTTTTAAAGGGTCCATTTTGTGGCGTAGTTCATTGCTTGCATTTTGCAGGCTTGCCTAAAGATCATTGAATATGAACTAAAACATTTTAGGGCACAAAATATCTGACATTTTGCGCGTAAACTATCTGTGATTTCCTGCATCGACCACACTTTGCCTTCCCGGTAAAAGTAAAATCTTTTTCTCAAGGGAGAAAATTCTATGGCATTGAAAAATAAAAAATAAAAAAAATACAGGAGATGGAAAAAAAACACAAGGCCATTCATGGGAGCCTTCGTTTACGATCTGACGTGGAATAAAAATGAAACATTGACTGCGGGCCAAATAATTTGTGCATGAAATTGAATCCATCACGTGCCCTTTGGCTGGTGTTGGTTATCTACACCCCGGCGTTGTCCAAAGGCGGAGGTGCTTTGTGATGGGAGTGCGTGGTGCTGGTCCTTGCACATGTTTCTTAATTGCCATTCCCCTTTTGTTCCCGGCCTTCCCACGTCACTGTACTGGCACTTTTCATTGAGAGCACAGGGAAAAGGTGTTGCAAGATGGAGGGCCTCTGGCAGTCTTTCAAGGAAATCATAAATTCTTGTGTACAGAGCGAGAGCTTCATTTGCAGAGTTATGCATTGCAGGAATGAGTTGCAAACACTGCTTCTATGTGCTGCCCTTGACCCCTTTATAAAAAGCCGCAGAGACGAGAGGATTTCAACAGCTTTTTATGGACATGCTCCGAAAGGCAAGTTTGCATTTTTGGTCTAAATAGCATGCCCCTTGGACCCTGTTGAAACTGGTGCTTGGACTCCGGGTCAGATCACATAAATTGATCCTGTCGCGGTCAGTTTTGATCAACTGGCGTAAAATGTTTTCTTTGCCCTGTCAAAGGCCGCAGGAAAAACAGAAGATTGGCGCTCAAAGAGAGTGCGTGCAACTATGTTTATAGGAGTCAAACACAGAGGTAGGAGTAATACCTATCAGAGGTCAGAGGGAGTGGCTATAACAAAAAAGAGACGCGTCTCACTATAAAAGAGCGACGGCACAAGGAACACGCAAGTGAGCGAGCGGGATAGTCAAACTCTAGTGTAATGTAGGACCATGGTCCTGAGTCCAAGGTCCCTTGTTTACAACTGTTCATGGTTGTGGCGCCCTGAATGATCCACACAAAGTCACTCATAATGCCTGGGTGTCCCACGAGTTCTGGGGAACCTTTTCCAAAGGTTGTATGAAGGTGGGCCCTCCTGGGTATTTAGCACAGTGTTCAAAGAGGAGACACTGGTGACTTGCTGTGCAGCTGATGACAGTGCTTTTTTCCCATATGCCCCAGGGCAATTTTCAGGCTACAGTAGTTATTATTATCCCCCCCCAACCCACTAGCTAAGGTAGGTATGGCAGTTCCAGATCCCACAAATACGGCAGGCTGCCGCCAGACTCATGGAGATTTACCGGCTCCGGACTTGCTGGAATTACCGGGGCATTACAGTCCCGGTGGTCCGGTAATTCCAGAGCCGGCAATCCGTTACTCCCCATTCCCGTGGAGTCCCATAGGACTCCACGGGAATGGGGGCTGTGGAAACTCAGGCACCATGCGGTAATGCGATAATGGTGCCATTGTTTCCACGTCCGTCTGCGGCCGTTGGCCTTAGGCCGGCCAGGTCAAACCTGGCAGGTGTAACAGCCACAAAACTCGTAGTTAGCCGGTCCGGAAAACGGTGCCGGTATGGTTTTACCGGCACCGTTAAATCCGGAGCAACTAACTTGTAATGAGGCCCATCTAAAAGAAATCATGTTTCTCTTCTAATGCTGTTCATTGTATGTTTTGTCGCCACGTCGTGATTCTCTTGTCATTGTGTCTTTGTGCAACCCTTTTTTACCATCCCCTTGTCCTTAGACACCCCCCACTATTCTACTCTGTCACAGCCTTGCTTCCCTGTATGTGAGGGATACTCCTGCAACCCCTGTCTTCGCCCCTGCCCGATGCCCTCACACCCTTACGCCCCATTCCTATTCTGTTTTGTGTTTAGTGTCGGAGGGGAACCCTCGGAATGAACATCCCACCTATCCTTTTCTCTGTTGCTCAGTGGTTAAAGCCTCGCCATTTCCCTCCCATTTCCCTCCCTTCTCTTTACCTTCTTCACGTTGCACGAAAACTCTGCCAGCCGTTGCCACACTCCTTCGCATGTACTATTTCCCTTCCTCACTTACTGCTCACATGCCAATGGACCCAATGGGGATTTACAGTTAATGCAAAATCCATGATTCAGCAGTAATAACTCCGGACCGGTGGGTACTAACGCTATTACAGTTGTGCGGTAGTTGGGCGGCCTAACTTGTGATGAGGCCCAAAGTCTGTTCTCGCCACAAACTTCAAGGGAGATCTGCGCTTTGATCAAGAGTCACAGAGAGCTCAATTAACCAGAGAGACACTTTGATCCACAACAGACAGGATGATGGGTGGGACTTAGTAGTACATGTTGTCACCCCTTACCTTTCCTGTTGCAAAGCACTCTGGTTATGGCCTCATGCATAACAGAAGAGTGTTGGTAGGGACACAGGATTGGTTCAATAAGGTAGGTTTAGCCTGCACCAATCACTGGGGCCCATTTGGCTTTAAAAGAGAATTGAGGCCTTCTTTTGGCAGATCAGCCGACGACTTTGAAGGAAGTAATGAGAAGAACTCATTTGGACCCTGGCTGAAGGTACAGTCTGCCTTACAGTTTCTGCACGTGAAGGAAGGCCAGGATTCGCAATAGGGAAGCAAGATCCCTCCCCTAAACATCTCACAGGAAACAGAGGGAGATACTGGACTCAGAGGACCTGTTCAGCAGCTTCAGAACCGGTACCCAGCCAGCACACAGCGTGCCCTGCTAGGTTCTGCCAGCAAGCTTCCTAGGTGTGAAGTGCCACAGACTCTCTGAACAAAGGACAATGCCGTTGCCTGCAAACACTCTCCTCAGCTTTGGGACATCCGCATTAAAGGATGACACGAGGCCTGCAAAGAAGCTAGGAGGAGTGCCACAACAAGCAACAACCAGCGTCCATATTTTGAGGACATTTCCGAGGCAGTCTGAGACCTCAAACCGCCACCGACTGCACCACTGACTGCTGTCACGCTGCAGTCACTAGAGCCATCTTATACGCCTCGACCAGCGTTCCAGAACCACTAACTAGCACAGAGACAACGATTCTTGATCCTGAGCCGCCGTGCAGGACAGCCTGCAGCCATCCATCCAGCCTTGCTTACCGAACTACCTGCCGCCTGATACCCACAGCTGTCTCCCATCTTGAACTCTGTTGCAGGAGCTGCAAAGCGTCCAAGAACCGACTCAATGCTGTCGAGCACCAAGACCATCTCAAGCACCAAGTACAATGTGGTTTTGTCCCCCTCGTGACATTTACGACCACTTGCTCCCTTGGTGCTGAAACCAAATCACAGTGAAGAGTTAAGACTGATTGCTTTACTGACTACCCTCCTGTCAGTATCCAGGGTGCATCCCTTTCCTTTGTGAAACTGTCTGTCCTCTGTGTTACTTTACAGGGTGAGTTGTAATTTGTAGTGTGCTAGAACTGTCTGGTGTAATAAAATTAAAGGAGAAATGTGTGTACAACCTTGACTGGACAGTCCCTTTAATCATTGGGTAATAATTGTATTTTCGCTGTGTTGCAACTAACCAACGATCCACAACCTTGCGGAGATAAGCCTGCTGTTCCGGTCATGTTACCTAAATTGGACAAGGAGGTTTATAATTTACTTGTGTTTTCAATCTGTTCAGATCCCTTCTGGTGTAGTAGAGGTGTGGGGCTGATTGATGGTTTAGAAACCAATATTCATCCCTGGACCACTGGTGCCCCGGAATTTGATTTGTCACACCTTTGCTCTTTGTAAAGCATGGCCGGCAGCTCCATTTAAAGTGACGGGTGGCTTCGAGATGGCTTTTTTGTTGGTGAGGAGGGGGCTTCTTCTCTTGCCTAATGGGTGATTGGGAAGTTCTGTCTGGGAATGATCAGACTCCAGACTCCAGGTGTACCCGGCCCTCACCTCAGCACTGGAGGGCAGGTGTTTGTTGGATAGTGGAGTCGTTGTAGGAAGGCCTCTCCTTCGACCTTTCTCATTCTTACTATATGTGAGAGGACTAAGGGAGATCCCCTGCATCCCAAGTACAGGGTTTACATCATGTCACAGAGTGGAATGGCACTTGAATGTGAGAAATAAAGAGGCCAGAGTCAGTTATGAGGACTCACCAAATTCACAGGCCTGTACAGAGATGATGTCCAACATAAGGCCTGTGGAACCATAGTAATAAAGGGAGAAATTGGGCCTAAAAACGTCCAGATGCCAAAAGATGCTAAACTGTGCGCAAAACTTCACATGAAGGAAAGACAGGTGGCAATGTATGACAAATTATTGGAGAGCTGCAATGACATAGCCAGAAACAGCAGTGACCAGCATCTTAAGTGAAATGCCAGAATTCGGTTTCAAGCCACCTTAGTGAAACAAAGCATTTTGCATGGCAAATAAATAAAAGCATGTCATTTTGTTTTTCCCTCCAAGACTAATAATATATTCAGCAAAATGTTCGCAAGACTTTCAAAATGTGAACTTGGCTTCTGTCTATCAGGAGCCCATCACATATGAAACAGCAGTGCACAGAATCTATAATGGGATGCTGAACTGGGTTCAAGCAGCTGCAATAAAATGGAGTTCCTTTCATGGGTGAAATAAATAAAATGTAATTTTGTTTTCCCTCTAATGTGACAATTTGCAAAACCTCTAAAAGTGTGAACATGATGTTCTCATTTAACAGCGTATGCAAGGGGCAACTTTGTAGTTATATATGCTGAAACTGTGTGCCTTCTAAGAGTTTATTTAAAAGTGAAATGTGAGTTAAGAGGCAATTTGTGGCTGAGTTTGAAAGGCCTTGTGCTGCTTGACTTTTCGTCAAGATGTGAAACTACATTCCAGGGTCCCTATTATCCTGGAGATCTAAGCCTGCAACTTCAAACCTCAATGCCTTTCCTTATAAATACAGCCATAAATACTTTTGAGATGGGAGACACGGGGTGGACCAGATAAGAGTGGGTCTGTTCTCTGGCCTTTGTAACCGTAGATCACAAGCCTCAATAAAAAAGTGCATTAGCTTAGTCATTAGCCCTTGGAATTGGTAAGGTAAATCTAAACACAGACCCCCCCCCCCCCTGCTGACATCATTTGCTCCAGGAGGGTGAGGGCCTTGCTAGATGAGGAGTGAGATTGCACATTGACCACAATGGGAGAAATTTATTTTATCATGTAAAATTCATAATATTCATCGCACCACAGTCATGGTAGGATTTTTGGAAAGATGACAGTAAACTTATCCTGATCATACCAAAATGATTTGTGTGAGATATTTACAACTAAAGTTATTCATGAAAAGGTGATTTGGCCCTCCTTGTGAATTCCAGAGACATGAAAATTTGATATAACATTCCGATCATAATTCCTATGACATCCATAAAGGGCCATGTTTTTCACTAATACGGTTCTGGAGTAAATGAGGAAAAACTGTAGCTCTGCACAGGAATGACATACAGACTTCCGATTAGTGTCATTTGACTCGCATTAAAATATAGTTGTCAAAAATGTATTCATACATGTAAAGTTTTGGAAGTTAAGGGTACTTGCAAAGTAATGAGATTTTAAGTGCAAAAACATGACTGAGCCCCCCTGTCGAAGTAAAATGATGGAGTGCTCTCCTCCCCTAGTGTCCCAAAACATTCCTCCATCCACTTGTCCTATCGACGCACGGGTGGGAGGGGGTTAGTGGAGGCTAGCCAATCCCTTTTGCGAGAATCATGACACATTAGTGATGTCATCTGCCCTATAACTAAGCTAACTTGCTTCAGAGCAGGACTCTTGCCACTAATCACATGAGGTGTCCTGCTGGCAAAATCTGGCATGAACATCCCAGCAGAGAGAGGCCTAGCTTGCAGTGGAGCCAGGAGACATAGATATTGGTTGGAACCCTGGGAGCAAGGAGAGGAGGCCTTTGACTGATCCCCTTTGGCTGTCCCCAGCAGTGTGATCTGACACTCTCTGATGTCCAATCCTGATGGCTCCTGCAAGTAGAAAGACCCCAAGCCATAGATTGTATAGGCCTTGTATTCTTTCAGTATTGTCTTAGTCATTTCCCCATTGAAAAATCGCCTGCTTGTGTATTTAGTTATTTCCCCATTGAATAATCCCATGTTGGCCCGTGTAGATCCTTAGCATATTAATTTCCCCCATTCATTTCACGGGATCATTATTGTTGGCATTCAAAACCAACCATCTTTTCCCAGAGTATTGTGAGCTGGTATAGTCACAAAGAGTTGCCCAAAAGAATTAATCCCATTGTGATCTGCAAAACGAATGTGTCCCTGTGTTGCAATTGTGCTCAGCAAAATGAATTTCCATTTGCATTTCCTTTTCTCATTGCATCTGTCATCCCAAACCAAAACAATTTTCTTATTCTGTTCTGACCATAATCCTAAAGCCTTGTGTGTTATGGTCAGGCACAGCAAAACACATTTTCCCCTTACCTTTGTTACTGACATATTTTTTCTGTGAATCACAACCCAAAACTGATTTTTCCATTGTGTGCTGACTAATATTCCGCAACGCCCTGCCTGTCCTTTTGGTGTAACAAAGCAAATTTCCCATTTCTTTCTATGCTTTTCCATTGCAACTGTGTAAGGTAACTGAAAACCGATTTTTCCTTTCTGTTCTGATCATAATCCTAAAGCCCTGTGTGTTATTATCAGGTGTAGCAAAACAAATTTGTCCCATGGCCTTTCTGTCTTCCCTATTGTTTCTGTGTCTCACAATTTCTAAATCCAATTTTTCCCTTTTGTTCTTCACTCCCTGCCACTGCCTTCCATTCAAAGAAATCAAGTCAAATTGAT
Source organism: Ambystoma mexicanum (assembly GCF_040938575.1). Classification (NCBI taxonomy): domain Eukaryota; kingdom Metazoa; phylum Chordata; class Amphibia; order Caudata; family Ambystomatidae; genus Ambystoma; species Ambystoma mexicanum. The sequence continues at coordinate 1,227,557,510 of NC_090922.1, forward strand.
GTTTGGAGGGTGAGGGTTGCTGGGACAAAGGTATCACTTTCCTGTCTGTTTGCATTCAGTTTCCTGCTGTGCTTTGAATCGTTCTCTGCTTGGGGGTTGGGCAGGATGACGTAAATGGTAGCTATTGTAACTGCATAATCTGGTGTCAGCTCTGTGGTGGTACTCTACTAAAAAGGATATTTTGTCTTTGTGTTGCCACAACTTTGGTGGCTGCTGTAATCTGTTGGTTTTAATTTGCTTAAATAAATAAATTAATAAATATCTTATTAATACACACCGGACTGGTTCCTAGTCCATTGTGGCACTGGGTGTTTGTTGAGGTTGTGTGTGAGACGGGTTGGAGGCCTCACCATAGTGAACCAACTAAAAACTCATAGTGATTTGTTGTGCGCCAAATTAATTGTAGGGGAAGGAGCTCCCTGACTTGATTGTGACCGTACAATAAACCACGACAATGGACAGCTAACTATTCATACCAGAGTTTCCTGGTCCTCCCCAATCTGTATGTCTAATGTGACACATTGGTTAGTGCAAATACAGGTAGAAACGTCACTCTGCTTATACTGCCATTTAATCTGACTCTCTAGTTCTAAAATAACATTTGCACCATATAACCAGTGCAAAATGTAATTTTTCAATGCTCAGGTGGTGCAAACATAGGTGAAAAATTGCCTGTGACAACTGGTGCTATTTAAGTGATTTGGCCCCTGATGTTAAAGTCTGTTGATCAAATGCCAATTGAACTTTAGCACTTTGAAGCACAACATTTTCGGTTACTGAATATATTGGACCATGAACTGCACTTATTTGGACTTCTTGTGGATTGTTTAACATATAGTAGTAAGGGGATTGGATGTGCATTTTTCTCCTCATTTTTCTCCTCATTCACTCACAATTGATGTCACAAAACTGTGTTTTCATTGTTTCCGGGGCTGATTTGGCAAATGGTGGCATTTCAAACGGTCACCAGACAACCGAAAAAGCATTTGGCAAGACCCAGATACATTGCAACAACCCCATTCATCGCCGCATTGCCCTTAACCCAAGTACAGAGTGGCATTAGGACAAAGAAACCGCAGTGAATGTGTTCTGTGCTCTAGAGTGACGTGTGGACATGGCACTCTTTTAAAGGACCCAAAATATCAGCATTACCGACAAATATCAACAAAACTCTGCCCCCACAATATCTTTACAAAACAGAATGAGTAGCTGTGTGAGGTGCTGTCGTCTCCCCATATGTGGTGCCTCGCCATTGAGCAGGGCCCCCACACTTGCCCATGAGTTCTCTGTGCACAGTGCAGAGGTGGGCGTAGGTTCCTGTGCCTTCAGGCACGGGTCATTGCCAGATTACTGGTGGTCCAGAGGTTGGAACACATACTTTGGAATCAAGCAGCTCCAGGAAAGGATGGCTCTACCCTCCCCAAGGATGATCTAATATTATTAATTGTCCTCCAGTTTTTATTGCTCATTATACAATTATTCTTTGTGCAATATACAAAAAAATGCTCCTCCGAGTAAAGTGCTTCTTAAGGGTTCAATAACATTGAAGTGCTGTATGTTAAATTCACATGTTATGACCATAAACACTATACAGTAGGTTCTGAGCTTGCAACAATAGTCGCAGGGAACTAGCTGAGCGGATAGACTGCCATCATCAGCCTAACCCCATAGATGCACCTAGTTTTGTCTCCCCATGGCAACCAGTGCTTGTAGTGAAACTGGCAAACCCAGCCACTGTAGCAGCACCACCAGTCAAATGTGGCCCCTGACTCCTTTCAAATAGCAACTCCGTCTTTCAAAGTCCAGTCCCCCAGATGACCATTGTTTGTTTTCTTTTAATTTGTGCAACTCTGCCTCTTTAGCGCCTAGAAACACTTGTGTACAGGCGTGTTATAAATACCAAATCATATCATATCATATCAAGTCATATTAATAGTAATGACAGAAGTCGACTTCTCAGAAACGCCCAACACCCCTTCAGTATTGGGTGAGCCATAGCAATATTCAGTCTATTCCATTTTCAGTACACCAAACCTATTTGGCTGGAAATAATTGCCCAGGAGCTTTCTTTGCATTCTGTGTCCTGTCTCCTGCAGTCCTGGAATTATAATGGCCTATCAGAAGTACTATATCAGGGGCACTCAGTATGTGCTACTGTACAGGCCATCGCAGAATGGACTGGGCATGTTGGTATGCTCTTTGCTCCTATGAATATATTAATCACACAGCACAGCAAGTAGAACGCTCGCTTTCACATCCGTGCAGAGCCTGCTTACGCAGGTTTCTTATCCATTCCCGGCAATGCCAAACTCCGCCTTTCATCCTTCTGAGGTTGATAAACGAGAACCGCACACTGTGGGTAATAAAAAGCAGTGCTCAGATGCCTTAGGGTTCGTAGCGCTATATAAAGGCAAGATTATTATTAATTATACACCCACTTGTCAGGAAGCAACCGACAACTTTACTAAAATCTATGCTAAATGTGAGTTCCCTGGTATTGCTGACTCTGCTATTTGGCTACTGATGCACTAATTCAACCCACCTCCTACACGCTTCAAAGCTGACAGGCATATTTCATAATCGCTGATACCTTGTGCCTGCTTTGTACATGCCCTCCACCACATCAGAGACACTGCCCAGTCTTCTGCTTTGAGAAGAGCAATCCATACCAGAACTGCAATGACGAAAGTAGGTGTCAATATCCTGTGAATGAGCGTGATATAAATAAAATATCATATCATCATATCCTTCTGGGGAAATATCTGAGCTGCGCAGGGCCTCACTGCTGGCACCTTCCGACCCTAGCACGACACAGTTTGCCCTCATACACATTGTGACCACAGAGGGATCATTTGATAACTCAACGCCAGGTTGTATCACTCCACCAGAAAATGGGATTGGGTCTAACAAAAGTTAAAGAGTAAGACTTCAACATAACACAAATGAGTCTTCTTTATAGGACGAAGGTCCTCCATCTTTCGCTCTCTCCCTTAAGCTCCACCTTCCTGTGGGAAACAAAACATCATTTACAGTCTTCTGGGATTTGAGTGCATCACACTCCTTACTTGGCAGTTGTAGAAGCCTGGTCTACCCTCATTGATGGTGTGAGGATGTTACACTTCACCTTCAGAACAGATGAGCCCCACCATCCTGGTGTGCCTTGGGTCATCTAGATGGGGGGGAAGAGTAGGAGGAGGGGGCCGGCATCAGGCTCCTTCAAGTCATTTGCAGATATGTTGTATGTCTTCTGGTTGTTAGGCTTAACCCATTCACAGGCTATCAGAGACCTTCATGGTTATTACCCGGCCACCAAATTAGGAGTCTCTTTAGTTATCTTCTCCTTATCACTATCTATTTCCTGTTCTCTAATTTGTATCTCCTCCCTCTCTCTCTCTCTCTCGGTCTTCCTCACCTCCCTTCCTCTGTGGCAAACTGTAATGCTCTATTCTGCTGACCCCCTGCCCCTCATGGTCTTTCTCTTGCCTTCTACTTCTCCTTTTTATGATTCTCTTCACCTCTGTCATCTCTTCTCCCCCAGACTCTAATGGCCTCTTCTCTTGCCTACTCTGCTTCACCTTTGTCACCACCTCTCCTCGTTTTATCTATGATGGTGTTCTCTTCCCCACTTCTCAACTCTTCTCCTCCCCAGGAAGTGATGTAATTTGATCCCATCCCGAAGTGACATCACAGGAAGTGATGGGACACGATCTTTCACCCCTTAACAAAACAGGAAGTGGCATCACATAACATTGTTCCTAATTACACTACGAAGAAATATGGTTATGATATCACTGTAATTAAGCAATATGCCCCGAGCGGGGCCATTAGTTATAGGCCCAAGCAAAGCGACTCGGTAATGCCCCCGCCACGAAGGTCATATTGCTATTAGTACCCCAGCCCACAAGACCTGCAAGAATGGAGTCCGTTTTCCCTTTCCATGGCGACCATCAGGAGTGGACGCGCTGGTAACACTTCTGTTTGCAGCGTGTCCGCTCCCGAAAAAATTAAGATAAGAAGGTAAGTGGGGTTGGGAGGGCGGGGGAGAGGAGGAAGGGAGGGAAAAAAAAACAACAACAACAAAAAGTACCTGAGTCCCCGGAGGGGGACGATGGCAGCCTCCAGCCGTGTGGAGGCTCAGAGCGGGGATGGCTCGCTTTGAGCCTCCTCATTGGCTGAGGGGCTACCATGTCCCCCGCCATGGACAAAGCAGGGAAATCCCGGATGAGGGATTCTCGACGGCTAACGTCCCGGCGAGAACCAATCAGAATGTGTTTTACATTCTGCCTGACTCTCGTCGGGTACTAATTTGATATACATTTCATGCAAGAATGGATCAACATATGTATCATTAATATTAATGTGTATAGGCCCATATTACCAAATTACTGTTAATGCAAGCAGACGTCCAAGGCCAAATGATAATTATGTGTTATTATATAGCACTTACGCTTATGTGCTTTATATAGAACAAATATACACCCAATATCACCCAACCTGTGTTGGTAATCATATATCAACCTCAGAAGGATGAATGGCTTAGTTGGCCTTGTCGGGATTGGAACCTGCATCCTGCAGATCACACACACATCGCTGCAGCGAGGGCTCAACACGCTGAGCTATCTTACTGGCTATAGTAAAATTAGCAATTACATGTCTGAATGTTCGCAAAGTCAGAAAGCAAATTGCACTCTGTAGTGGATACCATTAAACTGGCAACAGATTTAACATCAGGCCAGTTCATCTGCAGGTCTGGTGCAAAGTTGGCCACTTGTCAAGCCTGCGAGGATCTACTTTTCAGGCTTCAGAGGTTGGCCTCACATGGCATCCCATACTCTGGGCATTCGTTACCTCATACATGCAAACAAACATCATGAACAGCATGCCATGGAGATAGGAAAGAGAAACACATTACAACAAAGCCCACTTCTCCAACAACGCCATAAACTGGATTGAATCATTCCTTTTTGAATCGACCAATGCGAGTCTTCTCAGACTCGGCAGCTGCACACCCTACTCCAGTCTTATGCAGTATCCCACAGGGATCATCCGTGTCCCCTACCATGTACAACACATTCACCAAACCACTGTTTGATAAACTAGATAACTTGGGTGTCACATACACAAACTAAGCTGATGACACCCAAATACTCCTAGCAATCACAGGATCCTATGACACAGACTCCAAAGCTCTTAATGCGATCTACCTCACAATTCAAGCCTGGATGGCCGAAAACGAACTCGGTCTTAACAATGATAAAAAAAAGATTTTTTGATCATAGGTAGCCCAGCAAAACTTAAGAACCTCCCACCTTCCTACCAAACTTTTGGCATAGACAGAAACAACATCAAAATCTCCAAAGAAGTCAAGACACTAGGGGTGTACCTTGACTCCTCACTCACCCTCTCCTGGCAAGTGAACGCCATCTCCTCAGCCTCCTCATACACCGCAAAACTCATCACTGTATGTAGACCCTACCTCTCGATTGAGAATCGCTTCAGGTTAGCCAGAGCAATAATCGTCTCGAGGATAAACTACTGCAATGCCATCTTTGCTGGTACCTCTACTAAAAACATCAAGAAGCTCCAAATTATTCAAAACAACGCCATCATCGCAGCCCTCAATATTCGGAAGTCAGACCAGACCTCCGCTGCCAGAAGAAACATCCACTGGTTACCAGTCAGAGAGCGTGTTAAATTCAAAGTATTATCCCTCACCCATAAATGCCTGGCTAACACCGCTCTGTGCTATCTTTCCAACCTGATCTCAAAAACGCAATCAGCCAGGCCTACGCGTTCAGCCTACTTAGGGCAACTGAACTCACGAAGATTCAAAAGATAGAAATCAGGTGGCTCCAGTTTCCCTGTTCTCGCAACAAACTATTGGAATGCCATGCCCCCTGAACTCAGGACGGACCCACCCCTATGGTCCTTCAGAAAAAAACTGAAAACCTGGCTTTTTAACCAGGACACCAGGAATTAGCGCAGCTCCTGTTAACAAGTATTAAGTACTAAATACCAAGTACTAACTACCTCCCCTTCAGGACCCACTGCAACCTAGCCACTCTCCGACTACGCCTACACCGTGTCTGTCCCCTGCAAGCCTGTGCAACGGTAATAACTACCCTGCAATCCACAGGTGAATGATACCGCCTGCTCAACCTATAGCAAACTGCTGCTTGACGCTTATAGGATTTTGCTACTGTTTAACTTTGCTATACAATAGCAAGCACATGTCTGTCTACAATAACGCAATGTACAAATATGTAACTCACGTACAAACAAGCAATGCATAGGTAATCGTATTCTCATTCTCATCAAGAGCCCAAATAACTAAGGGCTAGGCACACAATATACATGTAATAAATACAATAAATAAAATAAAAGGAATTCATTGTGGCACAATGAAATCAAGGGCCACTTTATGTGCTGTGGTCAAACATTTCTACACTGTACACACGCTTTTAGGCACAAGGATTTTGTTAAGTGTCAGAGGACACCGAGATGGAATGTCTTGTGATGATCATAACAGAGACAACAGTAGAAAGAAACCCTGCTATAACTGCAACTTGCCAAAAGCAAAATGCATAGTCCAACATGGATGCTTATTCTACGCAAAATGCTTTATGGACGTTTTTGTCTGCATTGTGAATTTGAGGTATTTAATAACAGACTAAATCAGTGACTCACCAACTGAAGTGTGCCTGAAATAAACCTTTAGTGAGTATAGCAATTTTTGTTTTTTTAAGAGGCCTGAACAAGAAAGCCAGTCACTCCCGAAACAAAGCGCCTCATGGTGCTGTTTCCAGCCCAGGGTCTTCCTTTTTTTAGGGGTAGCAAGGGAGACCTCAGAGGTCACAGTGGTGACCTCTGGTGACCCCTAAATGACGTCCATGTCTTCTGGGGTTTGGGGGTGCAGTTGCAGTGCTGTACGCTACCTATGCTGGGGCCTGGGCTAGGTATGGTTATCTTTCTCCAATCCGCTTGGATGCAATGCTGTGCTTGTAACCATAGGGTGTTATGGTCTGTTGTGGCAGGCATTGCAGAAATAGGGTGATTGTGTTTTGCTAACTGAAGCAAACTGCTATATTTTCAAAAGTTTCACACTTGCTTTTATTTTCATTGTGGATATGTTTGGTCATATTTTCCAAACTAGCAATATGCTTTTATTTCAGTAGCTACATATATGGATTATTTTGACTGTCAAAAGAACTGAACTATAAGCAAATTCCAAGGATGGCATGTGATGTCAGGACAGGTATTGGGCGTGGGGCAGAGAGAGAAGGTTGCGTGTACTGCAGGATTGCCTTATAGTGCAATAGAGTCTAATTTACCTGGCAAGTCTTAAGACAGGGAAGCAAGTATTTTTCAGGGCTGAAGTCCTTAAAAAAGATGCTGTGGTGGGGGGCTCAATAATATATGCATCGGCACTGAGTAAATGGAGGCAGAGGGTGTAGGTGCACCCGTTCTCCTTGCCACGCTCATCTAAATCACTGGCTGTGGCAGGGATTCATTCTCCTCTCCTGCTGGGTTCAGGCTTGGTGACTGTTAGCATGCATCTTGCAGAATTAGCAACTGCTGCTCACCTCATAATTGGAAAGAAGCCTAATTGGGCATGGAGGAGCAGGCCAAATCTGCTTTGCAGGAGTAGCAGGGGATCCTTTAGCAGAATTCTGCAAAGACAACTCAGTAGGTTAGGAGACTGTTGCTGAGATGTGTTTTCTTTAGACCTTCCTGTAAATTACATGGCGTTTTTCTATTCCTGCTGCAAAATGTGCTGTAAACGGATGCCACACATGGACTGAAATGTTGCTGTTTTTTCCCTCTGCGCATTTCCGGCGAGCGGATTAACATTGGCAATATATGGGTATTTAATGCTTCCAGAAGCGGGTCGCTTTCTGGGTAAAAAAACCCTGCCAGTTTTGTATTGAATAGGAAGCATCCCAATAAGCAGTTTGCAGACAGTGAAGGAGAAAAATAATGCTCAAACATACACATTATAGTAATTGTTTTAATTTAGAATTGAACACCAAATAACTGCTGCAACATACAGACATAATGCACAAAAAAGTATGCCTCTTAGTAATACCCACAAAAAGTCAGGAAATGGTAGTGACCCGCCCCCTCTGACCCAACTGATGCAGTGCCCCCCGAGGAGCACTTGGCCCTCCCTGGCATCAAAGCCTGGCTCCGCCACTGAACAGCAGAAGCTGATTCATGGCCTGCTAGGGTCAAAACATCCAGTCTTTGTTGTTAGTTACAAGCGCTGTGCTCCATGTGAATCATGCTACATTTATCCTTTCTAATGTCCACAGCATTTCATCTCATAAGTTCCATGGGCAGCCTTCTGTTAAGGGCAAAACTGAACACTTCACGCGCTCCATAATAGCCTCACTACATAACCAGAGAAGAGTTGTTCTGGGTTAATGAAGGGGGTCAAGTAAAGCAGGCTAGGGAGGGCTGGGGAGCCTAGGCTATCCCCCCATTTACCTCTTCCGTGGTCTACATCACAGAGTGGGTGGCGGTACTCTACCCCCCAATGGCTCCACAGTCCCATCCACTAGACATGGACCTACATGAGAGGACTGAAACACATGGCTTGTAAGAGTTCAATCAATGACTCGCCTTCTAGGGGATCTATCTGTGCCACTCACTTTAAACACTGGAAAGAGTCTATGTAGTTCCCATCCCCGTTTAAACACCCTACCCACTTTGATGGCATTAACGTGGGGGTGGGGGCAGAAGAGCACTGTGCGAATGACCTAAAGCAGCCAGAGAGAGAAGGGCACAGTACTCAATGAATGCAGTGAGTTTTAAACAATGGCCTCATTCAGATCCATTTGAGAATTCACATTGAAGGAAATAAAAAACAGACAAAAAAGTCACACAATGGTTGAGAAGTTCAAACCCAGCTAACATGGCTTCTCCTTTGTAGTTCTTTCTAATGCAACCCTTTTTGTATATCTTTTGTTTTTTGTACTTAGCCAATCAATATCATACATTTCAGTCAAACATTAGGCCTCATTCTAGGTCAACTAGTCCGGTACAAAAGTCCCAGTATTCATGGATACCAGAACTTTACCAGATAGGCTGACTACGGGTTTGCCGGTGGGGCACCTGGGTTACCGCCAGCTGGAGGTAAGCCAGGCGCCCTACCGGCAGAAAAAGCCCTTATTACCAGCACTGGCACTTCTGGTGCCGTTAATGGCAGCAAATCCCCTCATCGAGACCTATGGGACTCCATGAATGGGGATTTACTCCGTCACTCTGGCACCCATAATCCAGCGGCAATACCGCCGGACCAGGTGTCGGAAACTGTATCGATATTTGCCGGTATCCTGCCGGCTCGACTGCCAGGCTACTGGCATAGTTAGCATGAGGCCCATTGTTTTTTAATTGCAGACCATTTTATGTCATAAGATAATACATTTGATTTTAAATAGGTAGAGCTCTGACAGAGAGGTTTTAACCCAGCTCATAAGACTGAACCTTTTCATCAAAGTCACTGCACGTTCCTATACACTACCGATTCTTTGGTTATAATGCTTCAACACGTGTATAAAACCTGTGTACCTGGGATGGCATTCATTGCCTACACTGGAGGGCAGTAGATGATGTAACATGGGGGTGATGAGACCATACCATGAAGAGGTGCCGCTAGTTATTTTATAGTCATATGGGTGGTGGGGTAAAATAAATACATGTGCTGTGAGGGAGGCTCTCTGAGATGCTTTGTATCGTATTGCAGTAAAAAGCAATTTGTGTGTCAGCCGAGATTAGAAATAGCACTGACAAGTCCTATGAAATGAAAAGCTTATGCATGCTTCTTTCACAATTGCCTCGCTTAAACAGGGGATGCAGTAAATCTTGCTCCTTGGGAGGCTCCCCTCTATATGAAGGCATGAACAACGTTCTGTGTTATCCATTTGTTCAACCACATTACTGGCAGTGGTTCCTCTTTAAAGTGTGTTCTTTCTTCATGGAAATCTTTTGTTATTATTTTTTTATTATTATTATTAGTTGTTTTTGTCGCGAATCAAATCGAGACCTTTCAATTTTAAGAAACATACCACATATACAAAAATGTACAACAATTTACAAAAAGAAGAAAAGGAAAAAAATGGTATGTGAATAAAAAAATTTAAATCTCTGCATATAAAAGAATTAAAAACATCACTCATTTAGAGATTTCAGCAGTAGACATCGCAGATTACAGTATACAAAATAATCAACATCTTGACACTGTATACATCGGGATTTTTAGCTCATGCAAATAATTAACCACTGCATATCTTACGGCCTTTCTATTAGTATGGAATAATAAGTCCCATAGGTTTTGTGGGGTCAGGACCTGTTGGTCCCGAAATAAAAGCTTATAGTGAGCACAGCGGATTGATAATAATTCATAACATTCTGTACACAAGTCCTGAAGGGTTTCTGCTTGTTTTTCACAGAATCTGCAGGGTAAATGGGTGTTAACATTGCCCCGCCGATTCAATACATCATTGGTCAACCACAGATTTAACCTGAATCTCATGAAGCCATTCCAGTGGCTAGAGCTGGGGGATCTCACCATATAGTCAGCCACTGTATTATAACGCTTTAATGCAAATGGAAAGGCCTCAAAATTTTTGTAGTTGACACAAGAAAGACGGATCCAGTCAGCTTCCCAGACTTTTGATCTTGCTTTGTCTGGATTTTCTAATAGTAGAGTTGGTGCTATCTGGGCTTTTTCTAAAATCGATTGGATTTTTTGGCGCCAAGCTTTCGGAAAAGTGTCCATGGAGCTTAATAGATATCCTTTGTATGTACTGCAATCTATTCCTCACTATTGTAAAATCACTTGACTTTATAGGCTCTCATACTGTAAAAAAAACACGTACACATGTTGATAATTATCGCTGAGAGTAAAATACAGCCCATTGCAGAGAGGGAAAATATCACCTCTGCTAATGATAATTAGGCAGGTTACCACCAGTGTTAAAATTAACACCAGTAGTAAATGCATTGCTGTTGCAGTAATTGGTTTTCCAACAGCAATGACAGAAATGACTGGCCAAATTAAGGACACTTCTGAGCTGGTCTTAAAAAGGGTGAAACCTGTAGCTGCCTTAATGTGTTTCTATTGTTATATGTGGTCAAAAAACACTCAGGTAATGATATTCAAGTGGTCTGTGGTGCAGGGCAATGCACAATTTCAATATGTTATGGTCCATGGTATTTTCTACCATGAGCAGTACAAATGTAGCCAATTGACTGATGGAAATAGAGGAAAGTATTCCTTCCATGTACAGTAATGCTTAAGCCTTAAGGTATTTAACTTAATGTGAATTCCGTACCATACCTGGTATTGCATAATCACAATACAGCCAAGACAGAACTATGATCCACTATCCAAGATCATTTACCACATGTGGTATTTCTTACGTAACAGGGATGTTCTTTTTTATTTTTGTGCTCAATTCTGTTCCTCCTAACCGAGGAGAGCCAAAGAGAGCCCTGAGACCAACATAACACATCTGGTATACTAAGGTATGTTTCAAGGCTCTTCTACACATCTCGGTCTCTGCCATCTACAGATATCCCAATAGTAGTTTGAATGCTGAAGCTCATCCCAGTAGTGAATAACTTACCTGCTCAACAGGTATGGCATGGTGGAAGACATCAGTGATGATATGAGAGATATCAGAAAAGTTGAATGACCATCACAGGCCAGTGCAGGCTGTATAACAATGTGCACCCGCCTATGTTACTCATTCTCAGAAGCGTGCAGCCCCGGCTCTCGGGATGTTTTGGGCTCTCACCATGGACTATGTTGACTTGTAGACAGTCCAAAACAATTGTATGGCCATAGGTATGTCCATATGACATTGTTTGCAATAAACATTAATACAAATGTATTGTAGGAACAACTACATTTGCTGTGTTGCGCACTATTAAACATTTCAGAACTATAAGAAAAATAGCTCAAATAATTCAGGCAAAATCTTTAAAATCGGATAATGCTGGATGTGAGATTGCATACATTGTACCAGTGCGCATCAATTTTGCACATGGGCCTAACAATTGAACACAAGTGCCAAGCAACTGTGAACCAACTTCACTGACCAACTGGTGTAAATATTTTTGAACTGGCTGGCCTGTGCAAATGTTGGGGCATGCTTTCAAAGCACAAGTACACAATTGTCTGGAAGTGGTGCATTCTATGTGTTCTAGACCAGTCCTGGGCTATTGACTTTCTTTGTGAGGATGTGGGCATTCCTAAACCGTGAATATTGACAAAGGAATTTCATGTCCCTTGTTTGTATGTTGTAATCCCTAACTGTGAATATTGACAAAGGAAGTTAACTTTCCTCGTTTGCATGTTATCATTCCTGAACTGTGAATATCGACAAACGATGTTCACTTTACTTGTGTGCATGTTGTCATTCTTGAACTGTGAACATTGGCAAACGATGTTCACTTTACTTGTGTGCATGTTGTCATTCTTGAACTGTGATTTATTTCGACATAAGTCATGGGTTTTGCACATTGATTGACACAAATGTGGGGAAATAGACCTCTTTTAGTCACTTACTAGTAAAGGAGAACTAGAATAATGTTATTGTAGAATGATTATGAACAGTTAACTGATCATGCATTTCGATGTCTATGAACAGTGCCTGTTGCTCATTCTTCATCGCCCCACCGCCACTGCAGACCAGGGTCTTAGGAAAACAGACTCGTGGCAGCCCTTCCCCATTTAAAGGCTAATACAGGCAAACACGCCAGTTACAGTGACGACCTTCTAGGGAGCGTCATTGCAATTCAGCTTCCTGAACTTGTGTTTAGGAGTCTGACCCCAGCCCCATGGGTTCAATAGGCCAATGCATATTTGGGTATCATGAATGTGCTGTACATTTCGATATGCAGAGAGGACTTAGTTGCAAGTCCCTTGGACTGATAGCCAATCCCTCTCCCTGTGCGCAAATACTGATCATTCTTCAGAGGTTTCTCTGCTTCAAAATGCGGCTGCAGAATGCAATGCGCTTTTTTGTACTTCCCATTCTTGGGACCCCTTGTGTACCAAAGATCTAAAATTCTAAAATTGCACTATTGATAAGACTCATTTAAGTTTGACCTTTTAAATTATATTTAAAAAAAGTGGAGGTGAGAGTGATTCATTCAGCATTCTAAAGGCTACTGATGGGTGAAATATATGTTCTGAAAATAGCAAAACTGTCTTTAGGACCTCGAGCTGTGACCAAACAAATGTTATAATGGATATGTGTGAATTGTCCGATTCTATGTTGATGTATTTCTCCCTTGCCATAGAAATGTTCAGGATACCTGCTTGATAAAAATGATATTCGTCCTAAGAAATTCAGAGGTTTCTGAAAATAGGGGAGTTTCATCTGATTTCTAATTTGATCTTCCCTCACTGGCCTTGGTACTTTCTCCCCTGTAGGAGGGATCCTTCCTGTGAAAGGATTAGTGGTGTCTGGGTTTCCTAGTAGGATCCACTGTTTTCCTCCATTGGGTTGCTAATGGTGCTCTGTGATCCAGTACTTAACTGAGCCAAATGCCGTCACAGGGCAGAGAATGATGATTGGTCAACTCGTAACTTGACCAAGAGTAGGGTATCATCTGGCTAAGATTGACTAATGATAAAAAAAAACACTGAAGGTTTACTGCTTTGTCTAAGTAAGTAGTAAACATTTGGGGAGCCCGATGATGAGGTGGGATATGTCTGAGATTGAAAGCTAGAACCCACTGTTACAAGTCTATTAGGAAATCTAGGAAATTGTGGAACCAAGACCTTGCCTACACCCTTTCCCACCTGGTCCCCATTGCCGCCATCCAATGATCAAAGTGTGGCGTGGCCATCCTCGGCTATGATAGTCAGGCACTGCACCCAGACATCCATCAGTATAGATTCCTTCAAGATCTTGGGGAACAGGAGCTCCACTCTTAGAGAAACAACTGTGATCCTACCCAGGAAAACCTCAAGACTGGGACACCACCAATTTTCAGAATTTTGGCAAAGGTCCGTTCTTTCGATATTCCACTTTATTTGGTAGCTTGGGAATTATAGTGTAAGGACAGCACGATATGACAATATGGATAACGTTACCCACCCTTGCAGATTATTGCTCGTAAGGACAGTTCAAAGCAAGCAACGAAAATGATCAAGCATTCTTCGTTCCTCATTTGACCAAACTTGCATTTCCTTTCAATAGCAGTACTATCACCTTTTTAATACAATGTGTCTGTGTCGTTTGGTATGCCTCACGATTTTCAACACTGTAATAGGTATTGTTTATAGACTAAGAAGCGCTCATTGAGGCAGGATACTGACCAGCCTTCAAGTTATTGCATGGGATAAAGTCAAAAGTTATTGCATGGGATAAAGTCAAAAGTTATTGCATGGGATAAAGTCAAAAGCTATAATTTGTGTAAGGATCATAATCCAATGAATTCATGACCTCTGCTGAGGTCAACTAAGGCTACAAGCACATGTACTTATGCAATGGAAAGGTAAGGGGATCATTGTAGGCTGCTGTTAAGTCAGAATGCTTGGTAAGAGGTCTATACCAGAGAATATAGACTACATTCTGAGCATTCTTATTGGCTGATAGGAGGTCTAAATTAGAATCCATGTGCTAATTAAGCTTTATAGACTCTGCTCGATTGCTGTGCCCTGAGTTATAGGCTCTGAAAATTGAGGGCATTTAACAAGGGTTACGGGCCAATAACTCACAGTATGGAAATCAGGTAGGGTCTCTAAATGTATTATAAGCCAAGGCAAAAGGCTAACTATGATGGCTTGCACAATTCTAGGGCAATCTGTAGGGAATTGTTGTGATCTCAATAACGACTCAGACCACTGTCAGTGGGTTGGAGGAATCCCTGCCTTCATCCAGGTGTGGCCTCCCTTTATTCATGTACACCCCTCCCACACAGAGGTGAGTCATCACCTGACAAACGTGACGGCTCACGTTATAAAAGGACCTATCTGTGGCTTACTCTTTATTTTTCAGTATTGGGCGGATGTGTGGAATGGCTTGAGCTTTCTGCAATGTCTGCAATGTTCTTGGTCCTGGAATCAGCTGAGGAGATGAGTGGTGTGGCAATAACAGGTAAGTGGGCACAGGTGGGGGAATTGCTGCTTGTAATGGCAGTGCTGGGGGAATGGAAAGGTAGGTGGCAGCAAGGAGCTTAAGGTGCATCTTACGTATTGAATAATGTTCGGGATGAATGAGAATTTACGGGCTATACCAGCTCATATAGCCCGCCGATTGTCCAAAGGGTTACCCACCTCAATATTCTAAATGTTATAGTATAGCTTTATAGCCCTGCAGCGAGGGCCGTACCAGGCGTTATGGGCCCTGAAGACTGAGTTAAAGGCCCGAGCGAAGCAAGGGCCTTTAACGAGGTATGAGGGACCATTACGCCCGGTATGGCCCGAGCTGCAGGTTTATAAAGCAGCCCTAGTATTTAATTAAATTAGAAAAAAGACAAATGTAAATTGCAAATGTAGGGCCAAAGCAGTTACACATTTTAATATAATATTTATTTATATAAACCACAAATACTAGTGTTTAATAACAGTTAGCAGGTTTGTATTGGGAGGAATCAACACTGTGTGTTATTTACTTACTTTTTTTTAGGTGTTTCTTTTAGTTGTAGCGTTTCCCATATTATGTAGCCCGACAGACAGCGTTTAGTTTGCTTCCGTGAGGGGCTGGGAGCCACGTTATGCATGGCTGCACAGGAATGTGGCAGATAAATAGTTGCCGGAATGGGACTAGAGCGAAATATGAAAGCTGCTCGAGGGGGTGAGGACTTGTTAGGCACGTTAAGCATAGCCCAGCAATGCAGCATATATACAATTGAAAATACAGTGTTGCCAGTGTGCAATGGGATCCAGGTGCCTTAGGAAGGCGCTGACCGAAAAGAAAGCATTTCTGATCGAGGCACATCTTACAGAAATGTGGCCTTTTGATATGCTAGCAAAATGTGCCTTTTTCACAATGCAGCCCTCCAGATTAAGCTTCCTGCAAAGGTACCGGGCATGAACAGAGCAGGAAATAGAAAGTAGATGGGAGAAGATGAGATATGCCTGGTGCGACGCTTCAGCGCGTCATTTAGTGAGTATGATATAATTTCCATGAGTGGGTTGGGCCACGTCAGGCACGCTTGCGGAAAATTAACTGTTGAAGTTTCGAAATGGGATGTCGGTGGAGGAGGAGAAACGCTTCAATTTACTTGCAGGTGGCCCGTGCGTTTTCCGGGCTATAATGGTTGGTGGCGGTGGCAGAGGTATGCGGCTTCAGTTATTTTCTGTGCTGGCCTGTTTTGTATCTGCGGGATATACCAGCTCTTATAGCCCGCAGATTAACCAATCAGATTAATGAAACACCAAAAGGGTGTTCTAATATAGCTTTATAGACCTGCAGCGAGGGCCGTACCTATGCGCAGACCTTTAACTCGGTCGTCAGGGCCCATAACGCCTGGTACGGCCCGAGGTGCAGGTCTATTAAGCTATTAGAACACCCTTAGTATTTAATTAAATTATAAAATAGAAATGTAGTATTTATATGCTTATGAGAGGTCCTTAGCAGTGGGTAGGTGGAGTATTTAATTGGGGAAGTGACCAATTAGTTACAAAACAATAATGAAGACACATATTTTACAACGTTCAGCATTTGGGTATTGGTAGTATTTAAAAATGTGCTACACTTACTTTAGGATGTGTGCTTTCATTATTTTCAGCATTCTTACCCAACAGAAAACATTAATTTTGTTTTGAGCAGGGGCAACGTCATACAGGGTTGCAGGGCAGGCAGATTCAAAAGTTGCTGGCATGCTTGCGCAAGATAACACTTGCAGGCACCGTGTTTTCTGAGCTGTAAAGGGCGGCGGCAGCGGTGGCGGCAGTGAAGGTAAGCCCTCTCAATTAAGTTCTTGTCTTTATTCAATCTGCAGGCTATACCAGTTTGTTTGGCCCGCAGTTTGACCAATCACGATTAAGGAAACATTGTCAGGGTGTTCTAATAGGTGTTATATATTAATATCCAATTTAATGGGACGGGTTTCACAACCACGGAAAGGGCAGAGTCAGCCCTGCTGGAATTCATAGTTGCATTCTGTCGGCTGAAACTGTTGTCTTTGGTGGATGCATATCTCGCTGTGCTATTGTTCATAGTTAAAGACGATTAGACCCCCCTTGTCTATATATGAAGTTCCTATTTCAGTACTGCACCTGAAGGTTGGCCAGCTATGCCCTAATGAATCCCCCACACCAGACCTCATTGGGAAGTATCAGAGTACTTCCTGGCTCCCATGATCCGTGGGAGCACCCCTCTTCCGTAATCCACCATTAGCAACATAAGTAAATGTTTATGGATCATATACATTAAATTACTATAGAGGTCACAAACAAGAAAGCTGGTCAACCTCAGTTAGAGATTGGAGAACAGAACTCAACTGCAGAAGGTGCCCACTGAAAGGTGAGAAGAGGGGGGGGGGCAGAGCTACGGTAAATAGAAGCAATTCGTGTAAGAGACGCGTTTCTCGTGGGGGTGACTGTCTTCTTTCATTTACGTTGCCACTTCAGTCACTGCTGTTGGAACCGAACCATCCAAAAGACCTGTAAAATGAAAAAACCCCTCATATAAACCATGGTGCCTGTTGCGGCGGACTGTCTCTTTAAGACAGCCCTCCTGATAGAGCGTCACGGAGAGGAAGTGACGCTGTGGAGGAATGCAAGTTGTGGGGAGGAGTTGAAGGGAGTTCGTTCCAGTTTTGTAAAAGAATAAAGCGGTTGTGTTTCCCTTACGCTGTTGTCTGTCCTCTTTCTTGCGGCGTTGCCCGCTAACATTTTGCGACGAGGAACACTCCCACTCACCAGCAGTCCTCCTTTGCTTTGCGCCGGTGATCCCACTGTCAGCCTACCCGCGCGAAACAGCGAGCCCGCTTCTCTATCCACCGCAGTACTCCTTCATACAACGGAGGCATTCCTACCTGCGGGAGCCAGCGATCCCGCTGTGCCCGCTCTCCAGCCTTCCACAGCAACGTGGGGGCAGCGATCCCACTGAGCCCGCTCTCCAGCCTTCCACAGCAACATGGGGGCAGCGATCCCGCTGAGCCCGCTTTCCAGCTTTCCACAACAACATGAAGCCAGTGATCCGCTGTACCCGCTCTCCAGCTTTCCACAACAATGTGGAGCCAGCAATCCCACTGCGCCTGACACCAGCTTCCCACAACAACATCTGTCCGGCAGTGATGCCTGATCCCGGGCCCACACGCATCTACAAGCAGCCCGATCCTGGGCCTCATGCGCATCCATGAGCAGCATTTAATCTGGGCCCTGCAGTCTACCCGG
Source organism: Ambystoma mexicanum (assembly GCF_040938575.1). Taxonomy (NCBI): domain Eukaryota; kingdom Metazoa; phylum Chordata; class Amphibia; order Caudata; family Ambystomatidae; genus Ambystoma; species Ambystoma mexicanum. The sequence continues at coordinate 1,227,575,874 of NC_090922.1, forward strand.
CCCGTCAAGCCAAAGGTCACGCTCGTAACTGCATTGATCTAGCATCTAATGTGAAGCCTCTCCACACATTCAGGGCCAGGGGTGACCCACACGTGCCCCTCAGAAGCATCCTAGCCAAACTGGCACGGTGCACATCCAAGCCTGAGAAGTACATAATCAGCCCACAGCGGAACCACAAGTCAAGCCGACGACCACAGCAGATGGGTGCCGCCTCTCCCCCAGTGGACTCATCAACTCAACAGTGGACAAAAACAGTGAGTGCCCAACAGCAGGCTGTGAAAGGAGCCTAACCCAAACTAAGGACTCTCACCCAAATATCCCCTCTGTACCACCATGAGCACGTCCTCTGACAGTGCCGGGCACGCCCCGCAGCCCCCTGCACCAGTAACTCAGTCAACAGCGACGGCATGGCGCATGCCCCCCCCTTTTTCCGTAACCCCACAAGCAGACAAAGGCCTGAGGTGGGTCGAATGGCTCGAGGACTTCAACAACTTCATAGCCGCTGCAGGCGAGCAGTGCTCCCCACGCCTACACAGTATGTTTATTAACATGGCTGGCACAGAAATAAAAACATTAATCAAAACCATCCCGCCCACAGATCACACTGATTTTGCAGCCTTAATAACAGCCCTGTACAAAAGACTGGTCATAGAACCCAACAGGGACTATGAAAGGTATATGTTAAATCAAAGCACCCAATGTAGCGAAGAAACGGTGGATGAGTTCATCACTCGACTCCAAATCAAAGGGACACATTGCCAATTCGACGCTTTTTCTCTAGAATAGGCCATTCGCCTAAGAGTAATAGAAGGATGCCTTTCACCCACACTAAAAAAGCAACTTCTCAAGAAACCCCTCACCATTGCAGAAGTTAGCGAAATGGCCAGAATCCTTGAAAGAGTCGATAAGCAAGCCACCCAAATGACCAGCACGACAACACTCAAGCAAGAGAGAAACAATGTGATAGCGGCAGTCCACACAGGTGGCACTAGGGTGAACAAAAGGCCCAGTGGATCAAACTACACATCTACCCCACGAATGCAAAGGCAATGCTACAGGTTCATGCCCTGAACTCACTCGAAAGTGCAGAAATTGTGGCAGGGAAGGACATTTCCAATCTGTCTGCAGAGAAGGCAGACCTTTTCCAATGTCACAAACAACCTCATCACTGAAGTAAAGATCGTTTCAAAGGGCACCTCCAAGTCAATCATACCAGGTACGCCCTTACCAACAAGGGCCAAGGAGATATGTGAGAGTAGTAGAAGAACTTTATCCGGAAGACGAACCTCAAGAGTACGAGCCACCAGAGCTAAACCCACGGATTTGGAATGAATATGACAGCCCACCTCCATCACGACCAAACTTAAACGCCATGTCACAGGTTAGTCAAGACTATGGGCCTCATTACACGGTAGGAGGTAACCATGGCGCTAATAGCGCTATGGCTACCTCCAAAACCTTACCGACTACGCCCTGGTGAATGGAGCAATTACCGGTCCATTCCGAGGTTGGAGGGACCGGTAATTCCCCATTCACCAGGGCCCTTCCCCATTCCCATTTGAGCCCCCATAGGGCTCAGTGGGAATGGGGAAGGCGCTAATAACAGTACCGCAAATTGCGGTACCGTTATTAGCTCTAAAGTCCCTTTGTGGGTTCAGTCCTTAATGCCTGGAAAAACCAGGCGTTAAGGGAGGACCCCCAAAGAGAACTCGTATTAGGGCGGTAGGGGATTACCGGCACCGGTGCCCTTAACGGTGCCAGTAATCCCCTACCGTGTAATGAGGCCCTATGAGAGTAATCACTATGACCAGTACGCACAGGACAAATTTGTGAACCTCATCAAGGACAAGGACGAGGCACGAGAAGCACCAAGGATACTGGTAGACATCTGTGACAAACGGTTCTGTTTTCTCATTGACTCAGGGGCCACAGTAAACATTATGGGGGAAAAAGAATTCCAACAACTTCAAAACAAAACCTTACTAATGCAGACACCCTCCAGGATATTCCAATGGGTAGCCGACACTCCTCCACACTGTGTTGGGTCATTCAAAAGACAACTCATCCATGGTGACAAGTCAACCACCACCATAATACACATTATCAGGAGCCCGACCAAAGGGCGATGCCTGCTGAGCTACAAAACGGCTTCCTGCTTGGGCCTAATCAACATACATGTACAGGAAGGCGACACCATCAGCTCAACAGCACCTCGATGCGAAACCCAAGGTCACATATACAACATGGACCATGCACCACCCATGACCCCAACCATCATGAAGGACGACATTCTGAAAGAATATCCATGTCTATGTCAAGGCCTGGGCAAAATTAAAGTTCCACCAGTCAAGTTACACATTGACCCAGCAGTTCGCCCGGTCCCACAACACCCGTGCAGAGTTGGGTTCCACCTCCAAGAAACAGACTCAACCAACTCCTACAGGATGACATAATACAACTGGCCACGGGACCAACACGATGGGTCTCTCCACTTGTAATCGTCCTGAAGGAAGGGGCTCACCTATGACTGTGTGTTGACATGAGGGTGGCCAACACAGCCATCCAAAGGGAACGCCACCCAGGTTCCAAGATCGAAGACATGGCCATTCAACTGAACAAAGCTGTCCTCTTGTCAAAATTAGATTTGAACCAAGGGTAACACCAATTGGTACTCCATCCCGATTCGCGATGAATCACCACGTTTGCATCCCATGATGGACTATTTCGTTATAAACGACTGAACTTTGGGATATCGTCAGCAGCTGAAATCTTTCATGAAACCATTAGACAGATCATACGACCTGTAAAAGGGACCTTGAATTACAGCGATGACATCCTCGGGTTTGGGAAGACTCGTAAAGAACATGATGATGCACTCTGTGCAGCTTGCACAGAGGTACAAGACACGGGACTGACTCTTAACCTGGAGAAATGTCGATTCAGTAAGTCCAAGCTCAAATTCTTTGGGCACATTTTGTCAGCCGACGGAGTGACCCCTGATCCAGACAAAGTCTCCACCATTTTCCACCTGCAGAAACCTGAACAGGCGGCCAACGTAGGATCATTCCTAGGGATGGCCAGATAATGTGCCCGTTATGTACCCCACTTTGCCACCATCACTGAACCCATAAGGCGACTGTTACAAAAAGAAGCCCCGTTTGCCTGGACAGACGAATGGCAAGGTGCTTTTCACGAGTAAACTGGAGGGAAAACCCTAAGTATTGGGAAGGTCAGGTTAAGGGCATCAAAACTGCTGTTATACAAACAAGGAACTGACCATATCCCATCAAAAATATTACTCTTTTTACACACACTGTTTTTTCGTGTGGTGCTCTACAAACAAAGGCTGAAAACTAGTACGCCTATAAAACAGTAAATGTTGAACCCAAATGCTCTGGATATCTAATTAATTTGATATCTCAGGCTACCCCGGAGCATCGAGTGTTACTACCTTGGAGCAAAAGAAAATATATAGAGAAAACTGCTGTGATAGCTTAATGGCTATTTTTAATTATACAGTTATTGTTTAACAAATAAACATGATCTCCCAAAGGAGCATTTACAAAAAAGTGGTACTTTCAAAAATCGAAACCATGATCATTAAAATGCACAGTGGATTACATCAAATACTATGGAACATACATTCTGGTATTTGACAAGAAATAAACATTTTCAAACAAAAAACCATCCAACCAATGTGTGATTAAATCCACAATCAACGTCGGTGGTTGTATTCCTGCTGATTTGAAAAATGGGCCGTATAGCAATTACGTGTCCAATAAGACGTTTCGGCGGGCAGTGAAGGCTACCTTCATCTGGACCTGCGGATGTCGCTCTACATGGGAAAACAGAGCAAAGGAAAGAAATCAGAAGGGGAGAGAAGGTAAGAACAAATCACCCCTAGCATCTCATCAGTCTATACATGCCTACCAATGGTAGAGCACGTGAAGCACTAGTATTAAAAAAGGGGAGGGTTCGAGAAAGAAGCAGACATTAAGCTTTAAAAGGTTGCCAAAAGGAGAGAACATTTGGCACCTGTAGGCTGGCATTACCCACCTGAACAGAGAAGAGGGGGAAAGTAGAAAAAAGCTCCAATGGTCAGAGTGACCAAGGAGAGGGCCCGTGCCAAATTAGCACAGGTACTGTATGGAGCCGTGGTTCCAAAAGGCTGGTGCCTCCATGGGGTCCCGGAACCAGTCGAGCAGAGGGTGAGTTAGAGACCCGATGTATCAAAGCTGGGAGGCCTATCAAAGGAATACAAGAAACAGAGACAAAAGGGATCAGAAAGAACTGAAGTACCTCTAAACTGCATCCCTGCAGGTCAAATAATGTGTAGCACCGAAAAATAGCAGGAAGACAACACTTACTACAGACATGTTGTGATTTATGTCAGGATCCGGTGTGCGTCAATCAGTCAAACCTTGTACTTGCAGGTAAGTGGATCGTTCCAAAGAAGAAATCAAAGTGTAGCTGGAGATCCTACAGCAGGAGCAGACCAAAGTTTTGAAGTGAATATGAGGCTGCTGGCGATAGCTATATGAATGCTAACATAATTGAGAAAGTAGTGGCTCAAACAAAGTGTTGACCACATCCATGGAAAGGAAAAGGGCTGTGGTCCCAGGGACTAGGATAGATAAGGAGAGGGAAGGGGCATGTTGACTCAGTAGGGGGGGAAGCAGGGTGACCCCATTAAAGAGGAAAATGCTAGAGCCCTAGCGGTAAGGTGCCTACCCGTCTTCAAGCAGCGTGTGGAATGAAGCCGTCGCTGTAAAGAAATCTCAAAGATGCGCGCCGGTCCGCATCCCGTGTCGCAAGTGAGCGGTGCACAGTGAGAAACACTGCTAGAAATACTGAAGCGCGCATGATTCGCTTGAATGTAAGGGGAGAGCGCGCATGCGCGGGTGTAAAGACACCGGTCCCGTAAGTGCGGGCACCGCGCATGTGCGAAAACAGAACCACGGGCGCATGCGCATGGCACAATGCCGTAGTGTTCTAGTCGAGCGCATGCGTCCCGAGGGGCAGCGCCCATGCTGGCATACGAGTCAAGCCCGGAAAGAAGTAAGGGAGGAAAAGAAGAGGGGGGGGGAAGAGGGGAAAGGAGAGAAACTACGACAGCTGCCACGAAATGGTCAGTGGAGCAGAAGGTGGTTCCAGTATAAAGCCAAGGGGAATCACCGAGGACAGAAAGAGGGTGTGTGCTCAACTGGGTACATGAAACTGGTGAGTGCCTGGTGTGAAGAACTAATCAAGGCGCTGGGTCTGTGCAAGCAGAAACACAATGTAGTGGAAAATCCACTTTCTTAAAAAACAAACACCATACATAAAAGAGGCTTCTGATAGTTTAACAAGGTATGTATCAGAAATGATCAACATTATAATACAAATACAAAATTACAAAGGAGTCTCACGTTATCAGGTCACAGTTGGTACACATGTTAATGAATTCAATCATGTAATAGGTATCAGTGAACAAGAGGTTGGAGGCACATATCAACAACAGCACATGGGTACATTAGGAACCAATCCAAATCAAAAAGAGGGGAGGAAAAGGAGTCAGGGAGTGGTGTGGGTCATGCGTGTAGTGGAGTGGCCTCACTGAAGGCCCTGACCCCATACATCCACACCCTGTGTGTTTAGTCACAGAGAATCCAAACAGACAAGATCAACATTGTATATCAACACTAAGGTCTATAATCCACAACATTGGCCTCATTCAGTCCGTGTTTCACGGTGTCGAGTTTGAAAACCCACCAGGCTTCCTTGTGGTTCAGTGTATTAGCAGTGTTGGTGTTGCCTTGGACCATATCCACCACCCACCATTTCATGTCATCATGACTATGTTGGTATTCCACATAATGACCAACTAATGGGGATGTGTGAGTTCTACATCTGATTCGTGAGCGATGTTCCACTATTCTTTTGTGCACCGGTCGGCTTGTCTGGCCCACATATTTAAGTCCACATGGGCATTCGATAAGGTAAATCACGTTCTGGCTTTTGCAGTTGGAAAAGTGGCGGAACACCCACTGTTTCCCTGCGATGGCGAAACTTTCATTAATCCATTAAACAAGCCCTTGCCAAAGCCCGGAAACTTGCTTACTTTGATCCCGACTGGCACACTGAAATTGTTGTAGATGCCAGCCCAGTGGTCCTAGGGGCCATCCTTGCCCAAACCAGCGGCCCGGATAACTACCCGAGACACGTAGTAGCATACACCTGCAGGGCATTAGCTCCCCCTGAATCAACTTACTCTCAGGTGGAGAAGGAAAGCTTGGCGGCCGTCTGGGCCTGTGAACACTTTCACAACTTTGTTATAGGAAAGAAATTCAAACTTATCAATGACCATCAGGTACTACTATCCTTCTTCAGGAATCCAAGAATGAAAATGTCCCCCAGAATCGAACAATGGGGAATTTGCCTGCAAGAATATGATTTCGAGATCATTCACCAATCACGAGGCGAGAACAACCCCGCTGACTATCTGTCCAGGCACCCGACTGGCAAACCAGTCCCTAGGCCCAGCGACACCGAATACGTAAGCTACGTAACAACCAACGCATTACCCCTGACCATTTCCAAAGAAACCATTGCCGCTGCCTCGGCAGTCGATCCTTCCATGGCTTTAGCCATAAGCCTGATGGAGAACAATAAGTGAAAAGACTTTCGCCAAGCAGTCCAGAGACACCCAGGCACATGCAGAGATGAGCTTTAGAGGCTCCCCAGAATACACAAGGAGTTCGCTGTCCAAGTCAAAACCATCTTACTGAGGGGATGCAGACTAGTCATACCAGCGACGCTCAGGTCTGACGTCATCAAGACGGCCCATGAAGGCCACAAGGGTGCAGAGAACACAAAAATGCAACTCAAATGCCACGTCTGGTTCCCCTTCATGGACGATATGGTCGACTGGTGGGTGAAGAATTGTACGGCCTGTCAATGCACCACAAAAGCAGAACCCCCAGCGCCACTCAGAGTGACCAACATCCCAGATCACCCCTGGGAACGAGTCGCGGTAGACTTCTACGAGACTTCTTGAGTCGGGAGAGTACCTGCTACTTTTTATTGACGAACACTCCAGGTTCCCCATCGTACAGAAAGTGAAATCCACAGCGTTCGCTCATGTAGCTGCCACGTTCGACGAAGTCATTAGTGAATGGGGGATCCCAAACACAATAAAGTCGGACAATGGTCTGCCCTTGAGTGGACACGAGTTTGGAGTATTTGCGAAGCATTTGGGATTCATTCATCAAAGGATCACACCACGCTGGACCCAAGCCAACAGGATGGCAGAAAGATTCTTGGCCTCAATCAGAAAGACGATGCAAAGAGCACGAATCGAGGGGTCAGAACCCCACCAAGCGTTGTGCAGAATGCTGAGAGACTATCGGAACACCCCCCATAAGACCACCAACAAAACCCCAGCTGAACTCATGATGAAGTACCAAGTCAGAACCAGAATTATCAACAGCCCAATAACTTGGCTGGAACCGGATCGAGAGGTCATACTAAGGGACGCCGAACGAAAGGAGAAAGCCAGAGTTTAGACGGTCAGAAGAAGGAGAGCCCAAACAAAGGAGTTTCAAGTAGGAGATGAAGTCTGGGTCCAGAAAACGTGAACAAGAAAACTGACTCACAGTTTGCACCGGAGCCACTACAAGTGATTGCTGTAAAAGGGACAATGATAACGGCAGCAAACGACCTAAAGGAAGTGACCAGGAATAGTTTGTTATTCAAGAAAGCAATGAGAGGAGATGAAGAGAGACCTCCGCCTGTTGACCCAGACCCAGAACACTATGACGTACAAGATGAGGAGTGGGTTCCCCTCACACCGCAGGTTCTGCATCAGTTGGACCCAAATGGCAATATTTACGGTGGCTCGTGAGGACGACCCAGAGGGTCATTAAGAGACCTACACGACTAGTTGAAGAGTGTTAAGGCACAGTTAAAAAAAGTTCAAGTGAAATTCCTTGAAAAGACAATTGTCCGGGGGTGTTGTTGCGGGGGACTGTCTCTTTAAGACAGCCCTCCTGATAGAGTGTCACAGAGAGCAAGTGACGCTGTGGATGAATTCGAGTTGGGGGCAGGAGTTGAAGGGAGTTAGTTCCAGTTTTGTAAAAGAATAAAGAGGTTGTGTTTCCCTTACGCTGGTGTCTGTCCTCCCTCATGCGGCCTTGCCCGCTAACAGTGCCACTGCATAACTTGGAACTACCACCAATGCAGGGTTAACTCCATCCCTACACTGAACCCCATGGCGTTCCGTGGCAGCGGAATCGTTCCATCTCCACAAACGAGATCACACTTTCTGAGAACTCTTGCACTTTAGAAAGCATGAAGGTGTATGCCCTGTAGTACCTGCGATCGCTGTTGTATTTACCCTCCCCCTTTCCTTCCCTCTCCTTCTCGCATTACCTTATGCCTTCACCCCTCCTGCTAACGGTCACTGAAGTGAGTTTTTTGCACTTTGTAAATTTCCAATATAATGCATAATATTAACTCGCAATTTTCATACACGTATCCCGCGCTCTTCTTTCCAACTAGAGCATATCGTACACATGCAAAACAAATTGTGCGTGTTTTTGTGCATGCATCCCACCCACAGTGCCCTTGTATTGTGATAGGCATGCATTATCATGCACTTTTCCCCTCCCCCTCTCCCATGCACTTGCGCGTTCTCAATGTTACTGGGCCCAGTAAGATCGCTGTTTTGTTCTCCCCTGTTCCCCTCCCTTGCATTGTCGTGCTCTGAAACACTTGTGTACGAGCGCGATAGAAATAAAATATCAATCAATCAATCAATTATGGACATGCATACATTGTGTATTTTTTAGGGGAAATAGTAGGTTCTTTGGATACACTTATTTAAATGTAATTAAGAATATGCTGTTAAGGTTTCCCAGTTGAAACACACATGTAATGTAGTAATTCCCACTAATTAGCACCCATAATTCACGCTAAATTCACAGTAGTAGCCCATATCTTCTCATAAAAGGACATATCAAAGAGGTTCTACATGAAACTTTGCCATAAATACATTCAATGTAATTGTGAAAATAACACTACATTGAATAATGATATCTCAATTGTATATAGCACCTCATGCTGTATCCCTCCTACTCCTAAGCACTGTAATGCTAGGACTACTCTACAGGTCTCCGTAGTTATTTTGAGCATAAATAATGATATCTCAATTGTATATAGCACCTCATGCTGTATCCCTCCTACTTCTAAGCACTGTAATGCTAGGACTACTCTACAGGTCTCCGTAGTTATTTTGAGCATAAGTAAAACAAAATGGATTTTATGCTTACAAAAACCAACTAAAATAAGCAGAGGAAAAGTATTCTGTCATATTTTTCATAGGCGTATAAAATACTAATTTGGGTCCAAGTCGAACGGGAACATATTGGTCTTCTGGCCATGGTCAATTGTATTGTACTAAGAAAAGTCAAAATATTACGCAGATTTCTGTTTATGAATTGCAATTTAAAGTGCACATGAAGGTGCTCATTTATTGAGAAGAATAAACGCATTTGGTTGTGTATTCAAAATGATATTATCTTTTTTTTTACTATAGAGGGCAGCCTCCTCTATCACCTGCCATTCAATGCATGGGAAGTGACAGAGACAGGCAGCCTGTCCTTGGCCTCCTTCGGTCAGGGCATGCAGACAGGCCTAGCATCACTTGCACAGAGGCTGGCGCTAATGGCTACTTTCCACTAGGGCTGATGCATCATTGGGCACGCCCTGTCCTGGGGCGCCCTTCCAGCCCCCCAACCCTGAGGCCTTTGCACTATCGACGACCATGCAGGGAATGCTGCATGCAATCCCCCGGGGCAGAGTTCTGCAGATTGTGTACCACGGCCCAGATTTAAATCCCATAGCATAGGAAAAGAGCAATATCCCATGCTAATACATGGCATGGACGAGGTGGCTATTGGCTGGACGTTCCGGCACAACCATTATTTACCTTCCATAATAGAGATAGAATGAACAGCGCACTGAAGCCTAAACCCATTGCATGTATCCTACTCTACAAAACCTACAAACAATGGCTGCACATATGCGCAGCATATGCAGATCATTTCAAGGACGTGTGCTATGCAAGGTTCCATTTGTGTTATGAGTGGCCAGATTAGAACAGATTGGCAGAAAGAGAGAGTTGTTGGCCACTTAAAGCAGTGGCAGAGGAAAGATCTGGAGCCTAAAAGTATGATATTTTGACTATCATGCCCTTTCCTAATCTTTCCACCACTGTGAAGCCCCGAGGCATCCTGGCAAGATTTTCGGTTGTCTCCCACCCTTTCCACTCCACTCAGTATTGCAAAATGGGTTCTAGCATCCTAAGGTGTATGGGATTTTTTAAAAAAATATTTGCCTTCTTGTGAATAAATTCTGTTATTGCCTCAAAAAATGAATATGGCAAAATCACTTTCTTTGTCTACCCAATTGTCTCATCTGGTGCCTACAGAGAGCAGAAAGGGTGCAACAATGTGCCTGGTACTGGAATCTAGGAAATTACATCGTATTGCCCTGACTGTCAAGGCTGCTAGTTATCGTAGCCACATTAAATTTACATTTGTTTGTGTTAAAAGAAGACCTTCTATAATCAGTGCCAAACACCCTTTGCTCATTGGTAGTTTCCCTTCCCTCGTTCCAGTCTGCACCCCTTTTGCTCATTCATAGTTCCCTTTACCTCGGTCCAGCTAAGATTGAAAAAAGGACCATCCATAATCAGTGCCACATCCCCTTTGCTCAAGACCTTCTATAATCGGTGCCACCGCACCCCCCATTGCTCATAAATAGTTTCCCTTACCTCGTTCCAGTTGAGGTTGAAACAAGACCTTCTATAATCAGTGCCACCCCCCTTTGCTCAAGACCTTCTATAATCAGTTGCACACCCCGTTTCCCCATTGATAGCTTCCCTTATCTCGTTGCAGCTGAGATTGAAACACAACCTTCTATAATCAGTGCCAAACCCTCTTTGCTCATTGATAGTTTCCCTTACCTTATTCCAGCTGAGATTGAAACAAGACCTCATATAATCAATGCTGCACCCCCTTTTATCACTGATAGCTTCCCTTACCTCGTCCCGGCTGAGAATGAAACAAGAACTTCAATCCTAAGTGCTGCACCCCCTTTGCTCATTGATAGATTCCCTTACCTCGTTCCAGCTGAGACTGACACAAGACCTTCTATAATCATTACCAGACCCTCTTTGCTCATTGATAGAAGATTAAGAAACTCACACTGCACCCAGAAGGCCTTGCCAACTACCAACCCATCACCAGCCTCCCATTCATTGGTAAAATCATGCAGAAGATCGTGGTGGATAAAATTCACAAGCAAAGAAACCAGTCGGCCCTCATTCCTTCGGGACTACCAATCTGGGTCTGTCCCAAATGCAGCACAAACACAGCCACCATGCGGATCATGGACAATGCCCTGCTCTTCCTTCTCAGTCATTCTGATGACTCCATGATAAAGAAGTTAGGGGCCTACTTGTTTGTGGCCAGGAAGCATACATCTTAAAGGGAAATTGACTAATAGATAGAGGTCATCAGTTTACATGGGCTGCCTCTCCCCCTGTGCTGTACAAATCATTTCATGGGTCTGCAAGGTATAGCTCTGACATGGCTCCCTCTAGAAGAGCACAATGTTTTGTAAGCACGCAATGGTTTCTAAAATGTCTATTCAACTCATTGGTCAAAGGTTTTAGATTATTGTGTGTTATGGATTTTCTTGTAATTTACATGAAAGGCTGTGGGAGCTGAAAGTGCTAATATTGATCTATCTATCTAAAGGTTATGGACATAGGGGATTCGTGACTTCTGGACATCCTGGGCGTATCTTTCATCTTCGATACGCTGGACCACAAGACTCTGATCAGCCTCCTTGCACAAAGAATAGGCTTCAAAGGAAAAGTTCTCAACTGGTTCTCCTCCTGCCTCTCAAACAGATACCAGACTTTCCAGATGGGCATTCTCATGTCTGATCGCTGCCCGGTTACCTGTGGATTGCCACAGGGCATAATCCTCTCCCTGGTGATCTTTGATCTATACATGCAGTAACCCAGAGCCCATCACCAAAGAATATGACGGGGAAACAGGCAGAAAAGGCAGAGACAAGTTTTATTTCCATACAGCTTCACAGAAATGGGACAGGAAACCAGCAACCAATCCCCAACCCAAAAATGTAGCTCCCCTCACCAAACCTCTAGGTATTTATACCGTTTTACACAATGAGTCTCATACAGAAAAGTCAGTAAGATAAATTGGGTTTGTGTCAAGAACTTGGATTGGAGGGTCTGGAAACGCTGGAGGCTTTGATTGTCGCACGCGCATTTCAGTCCTCACCCAAGATGGCGGACGAGTTAGAGGATGGAAACGCTGGAGGCTTGGCTTTGATCGCCGCACACGCGTTTCAGTCCTCACCCAATATGGCGGACGAGTCCTTATATGCTGACTCCTCCCACCGACCGATGCGTTGTATCTGTTTTACCAACGCTACGGTTCGAGAGGAATTTTGTCCGAGAATTTCTCTTTGCCTCTTCCCGTCATTTCCTTTTCAGCCTTCCTGGTCCGTCTCGCCGGATCGTTTTTCTTCCTTTCTACCTTTCGTATCCTCCCGTTGCCTGCTCTTGTCCATTGCAATCCTTGCCACCTCCAGTCTTTCCGGTATAGTATTTTGGGTTCCTGTGTCCTAATACTTTACTTCCTTCTGTTTTTCTCTAGTTCCTTTCTAAGGTTGTTGCACACTCTACCTGGTTTTCTATCTTCCCGTTTTGTACCTTACTAGACTACTTTTGTTACGCCCGGTCCCGGCACCTCTATTTAGTTAATTGAGCGGTTCCCGTTTCGTAAGCACCTTACTGCTCCTTGTTCGGTACTTACTCACTGGCTCTGACTGTTTCTCTCTATTTCCCTGGTCCCTGTCTTTATCGGGTTTTTCTTCTACCCCTTTCCATTTTCGTTAACCTTCCTTTTCCAACTTCTGCCACCATCAAACCTTCCCTTGAATTCTACCAACACTGGCTGCCTTCAGGTCATCAAGGAAGTTACCACAGCCTACTGAACCCATCAGAAATTACAGGGTTTTTTCCGCCTTTGTGCTTTTTCCCTGTTTAGGGCTGGCCCCCTGGGGGTCCCCGCGGTTAGGGTTTCTTCTCTGCCAAGGTGGCCTCCGGAGGGGCCAGACCCTACTTGCACGAAAAGAAGAGCAGGACACCCAAGAGGGACACCCTTACGTCTCGGAAGGAAGGAAAGAAGACCGAGACCATCCCAATAGAGTACACCTCTGAGGAGCCAGGTGAGGAGGAGGGGGAGGAAGTACTTAAGCCTGACAGAATACAACGCCCAGAATCCAACATGGCGTCATTGGAACAGTATCAGGAACTAGTGGCAGCCATGCAGAATCTTACGATGGAGGTCCAGGCTTTAAGGACTGAAAATATCGCCCTCCGACAACAGGTTGTAATGCATCGTGACGGCCGTGGAGACTTGCCTACGATGCCGCTATCCTTTGGCAAGTATGAGGGGCACCCCGGAGGAATGAAGGATTTCCTCGATGCATGCAAGGTATACTTTGCCTTTCGTAGCCACACCTATGAGACTGCTCGATCAAAGGTTGGGTTTATAATAGCCAATCTAATGGGAAATGCACTTTCATGGGCTACACCTTTTGTCACCAGAAATGAACCAATATTGGACGACTATGATCGTTTCACGGAGGTGTTTAAGGAACGCTTCGATAGACCGGAGGTGTTTTACTCTTCTTTGGAAGCAATCTTAGATGTCGAACAAGGAAACACTGATGTCCAGACCTATCTCTCCCGTTTTCAGAGACTGGCAGCCAAGGCGGATTGGCCAGATTCCGCCCAGCAAACCATATATCGACGCGGCCTTCATGACGAGATCAAGGATGAGCTAGCCCGAGTAGCCCGACCTGTGTCTTTTCAGGACCTTGTTACATTGTCCCTTCAGATAGAGTTTCGTTTGAAGGAAAGACGATCCGAAAGAAGAAGAAACCGAGGCACAGCTCGACCAACCCCTCTACCCTCATCTAATCCTCCCACCAGGTCTTCTCATCCCCCTGATGAACCTATGCAGATCGGAACAACCCGAGGACCGTTAACGCAGGAAGAAAGAAAGAGAAGAAGAGACTATGGGTTGTGTATGTATTGCGGCTCTTCAAAGCACCTGTTAAGAGACTGTCCGGAAGTACCTCCTAGAAGACAGGGAAACTACAACCCCCGATCTACAGCAAGGGAGGTATCGGGGGAAGTCTTCAACACCCTTGCAACCATACAAGAGCAGTAAACACTCCGGAGGATTGCAGTTTGATGGTATTCCGAGTTCACCTTTGGCTGACAGAGGCCGGTCCCACTGAAGTATTAGCTATGCTTGACTGTGGAGCAGCAGGGAACTTTATGGACTCCAAGTGGGCAGCGGAACATCTTGTATCCACCAGAACCAAAGCCACACCTATTCCCGTGGAAGGGGTCGATGGTAGACCCTTGTCGTCTGGGCCGATAACTAAGGAGACAATCCCCTTGAGAATGCAGTTGAAACACCACGAGGAGGTTCTGGTCTTCGATCAGATCCGAGCAGCCCATTTTCCTTTGGTTATCGGTATTCCATGGTTAAGGAGGCACAACCCTCATATAGATTGGACCGCTAACAAGGTGCACTTCGACTCCAAGTTTTGTAAATCTCACTGTCTTGAATCACCTTCGGTTTCAAGGAGACCGGAGCCTTCCATAAGCAGAATCCCAGAACGGATCACTGTTGCTTCAGTTCCTCTCCACTATCAGGAATTCTCTGAGGTATTCCTAGATACCATACCACGACAACTCCCACCACATAGAGCGGAAGACTGCTGCATAGATCTAACACCAGATGCAGTGGTTCCCTTTGGGAGGATGTATCCTTTGTCGTTAACCGAAAGGAAGGCATTGAGGGATTACCTTGACGCAAACATACAGAACGGACTCATCCAAGAATCTAAGTCTGCTTGTGGAGCTTCGTTGTTCTTCATTCCGAAAAAAGACTCAGCTGAACTTCGCCCTTGTATAGATTACCGGGGCTTGAACAAGGTCACCATCCGGGATAGATACCCCATGCCCTTGATTCGAGATATCCTGGAGGCGGTTCAAGGAGCGGAGTACTTTACTAAGCTTGACCTTAGAGGAGCCTATCACCTTCTGAGAATAAGACAGGGGGACGAATGGAAGACAGCGTTCCGTACCCCTTTTGGACTCTTCGAGTATAGAGTGATGCCGTTTGGCCTAGTAAATGCTCCAGCTGTGTTCCAAAGGTACATGGACAAGGTTTTTTCGGACATGCTATTTGTCTCCGTGGTAGTGTATCTAGATGACATTCTCGTCTTCTCCAGGACTCTTCCAGATCACAGATCATCGGTCAAGCAGGTCCTCCAACGTCTTCAATCCCATCAGTTGCTGGTTAAACCAGAGAAATGCATTTTCGAATCCACCTCTGTGTCCTACTTGGGATTCGTTTTGTCCAAAGAAGGTATCGAAATGGATGCCAACAAGGTAAGGGCCATTACAGAGTGGAAGAATCCAGGTAACATCAAGGAGCTACAGAGCTTCTTAGGATTGGCCAATTTTTATCGGAGGTTCATCCCCAACTTCTCCAACAAGGTGTTACCTCTGACCTCTTTATTGAAGAAGGGTGTTAAGTTCATTTTTGGCGACGAACCCCAAAGGGCGCTCCAATTTCTAAAGAAATGCTTTTCCACAGCACCCATCTTGGTCCAACCTGATCCGACCAGTCCGTACATTCTGGAGACGGACGCCTCTTCAGGAGCTGTAGGGGCAGTCCTACTTCAAGAGCGGGAAGATGGATACGAACACCCTGTAGCATACTATTCTAAGACACTTACCTGTAGCGAACGCAATTATTCTGTCATCGAGAAGGAGCTTTTGGCGATTAAATTGGCTTGTCAAGAGTGGAGACATCTACTACAGGGAGCTAACCATCAATTTACCATTCGAACTGATCATCGCAACCTTCGGGTTTTACAGCAGATGGAATGTTCCAACGCCAGACATGCCAGATGGGCTTATTTCTTTTTACAGTATGATTTCGTTATTACCTTCATACCAGGAACAGAGAATAAGAAGGCTGACGCCTTGTCAAGAAGCCTGGGAGAAGAATCTGGTTCCTATAAGGGACAGGAGCTTATTTTCCCAAAACTTACTGTGTTGGCATCTACGGTTTCCTTTCTACAAGATCTGGTACCACAATATCAGATGTGCACGGAGTTTCCATCTAAAGTGAGCCGAGACAAGGACGGAATGTATTACCATGAAAGTGCACTCTATATTCCGACCAAGAAACTACAGGCACAGATATTGTCTTGGTGTCATGATACGCCTTTAACAGGACACTCAGGCATAAGGAAGACCTATGACCTCCTACGGAGAGGTTTTTGGTGGCCAACATTAAGAAGGGATGTAATTCAGTATGTTACTACTTGCTCAGTCTGTGCCTCGAACAAGAACCGAACTGGAAAACCCCTAGGTTTGTTGCAGCAACATTCCTTACCAAACCGTCCTTGGGAGCACATATCCACTGATTTTATAGTAGACCTCCCTTCATCCTATGGCATGACAGTCATCATGGTGACCATTGACTCATTCAGCAAATTGGCCCATTTTTCTGCTTTCAAACAGATACCATCTGCCTCCGAGATGGCAGCTACCTTTCTCCAGGACATAGTCCGTCTACATGGTCTACCCAGAACCATCGTGTCGGACAGAGGCCCCCAATTCACATCCAAATTTTGGACCTCTCTCTGCCAGATCCTGGGTATTCACAAGGCTCTCTCTTCAGGGTATCACCCGCAAAGCAATGGACAAACAGAAAGGTTAAACGCCAGCCTTGAACAATACCTCCGATGCTTCTGCAGTCCCCAACAAGAAGAATGGTACCGTTTCCTCCCCCAAGCAGAATTCGCCTACAATAACGCCTTACATACCTCGATCCAGATGAGTCCCTTCTATTGTACGTATGGGTACCATCCCCAACACTTACCTTGGCTTACTCCTCCTTCTACCAAGATCCCAGCTCTTGAGGGAGTTCTACAGGACTTACTAAATGTACACAGATTAGCCAAAGAAGCACATCAAGCAAGTCAACGGTCGCAAAAGAAATGGGCAGACAAGGGAAGGAGTAGCAATCCTGCATGGAAGATAGGGCAGTTGGTCTGGTTATCCACCAGATTCCTGCCGAAATGGGTTCATAAAGGCAAATTTTCCTCGCGCTTCCTTGGACCATTTCCTATTTTACAACAAATAAACCCTGTGGCATTTAAGCTCAAGCTTCCGGAATATCTCAAGAGGGTGCACCCAGTCTTCCACGTTTCCCTTTTGAAAGAACATAAGGAGGACCCTTTCGAGAGGCCTGTGTTCAGTGGGCGTACTCAAGTGTCTCCTGCCCCCGACGAGTATGAAGTATCCCATTTAGTGGATTCCAGATACCTTAAAGGACGACTGTACTATCTGGTCCACTGGAAGGGTTATCCAGTGGAAGAGCGGACTTGGGAACCAGTGAGCCATGTTCATGCCCCAAGATTAGTACGACAATTCCACCGACTTCATCCGGGCAAACCCGGGGGATCTCCGAGAAGAAGGGGGCATACTGTCAAGAACTTGGATTGGAGGGTCTGGGGGTCTGGAAACGCTGGAGGCTTTGATTGTCGCACGCGCATTTCAGTCCTCACCCAAGATGGCGGACGAGTTAGAGGATGGAAACGCTGGAGGCTTGGCTTTGATCGCCGCACACGCGTTTCAGTCCTCACCCAATATGGCGGACGAGTCCTTATATGCTGACTCCTCCCACCGACCGATGCGTTGTATCTGTTTTACCAACGCTACGGTTCGAGAGGAATTTTGTCCGAGAATTTCTCTTTGCCTCTTCCCGTCATTTCCTTTTCAGCCTTCCTGGTCCGTCTCGCCGGATCGTTTTTCTTCCTTTCTACCTTTCGTATCCTCCCGTTGCCTGCTCTTGTCCATTGCAATCCTTGCCACCTCCAGTCTTTCCGGTATAGTATTTTGGGTTCCTGTGTCCTAATACTTTACTTCCTTCTGTTTTTCTCTAGTTCCTTTCTAAGGTTGTTGCACACTCTACCTGGTTTTCTATCTTCCCGTTTTGTACCTTACTAGACTACTTTTGTTACGCCCGGTCCCGGCACTTCTATTTAGTTAATTGAGCGGTTCCCGTTTCGTAAGCACCTTACTGCTCCTTGTTCGGTACTTACTCACTGGCTCTGACTGTTTCTCTCTATTTCCCTGGTCCCTGTCTTTATCGGGTTTTTCTTCTACCCCTTTCCATTTTCGTTAACCTTCCTTTTCCAACTTCTGCCACCATCAAACCTTCCCTTGAATTCTACCAACACTGGCTGCCTTCAGGTCATCAAGGAAGTTACCACAGCCTACTGAACCCATCAGAAATTACAGGGTTTTTTCCGCCTTTGTGCTTTTTCCCTGTTTAGGGCTGGCCCCCTGGGGGTCCCCGCGGTTAGGGTTTCTTCTCTGCCAAGGTGGCCTCCGGAGGGGCCAGACCCTACTTGCACGAAAAGAAGAGCAGGACACCCAAGAGGGACACCCTTACGTCTCGGAAGGAAGGAAAGAAGACCGAGACCATCCCAATAGAGTACACCTCTGAGGAGCCAGGTGAGGAGGAGGGGGAGGAAGTACTTAAGCCTGACAGTTTGTTACATTAACAATGACCTTCCTCACAGTACATCCTGGGGGCATTTCTTCACAGGCCCATTGGAGCCATATACAATGCTGCTGTGTCCAACCATGTGACACAGGCCAACTCCTTCTCGGGATGTTTACATCGCACCTAATTGCACCAAAACCTGCTTTCATGATCTAATGCAGAGCATGTAGGTGGGCATACATGTGACTCGGGTGGTTGCTTACTTCATCCTCTCAAAGCCTCATGGGCTCCCGTGCCCTTGCCAACAATCTGTATTTGATCGGCACCACCACCACCAACACCCCGGAACCATTGTAATCTGTCCTATAGTTCCTTAAACTTTTGTACGGCACTCTGTTGCTCTCAAGCTATCTTGGATGACATAACATAACATAAAAAATACAAATACCCTAACTGCATTGAGCGGCCTAGTGGGAGATGATCAGCAGGGTGCTTCAGCTTTAATGGATCAAAATAACCGGGTGGTCGAAACTTTAAACAATGGCAAAGGGGGTCAAAAGGAATGGTGCAGTCACTGGTTAGAGGTCAAGTGCAGGGTTGCGGCTTGAATTTAGGGAGGCTATGCGACAAGCGACTGTGTACAGAATTATGTTTCAGACTTATTTATGTGAACACCTGAGAAACCAAACAAATATTGCTGCTTATTTTTGGGTCCTTCTCAATGCATGCTACACGTTTGACACCTCATGTTCAGTGCGGTCGGTGCTGTCTGAAGTGAGTATTTTCTTGGAGTTTTAGATCAGGTGAGAAGGTTTTTCATCTGTGGAAGGCAGAGAAGTCTCTCTTGGAAATTGCTGTAATCCAAGATGATGTTGGGAGGAAGAACGGATCCGCACTGCATGACATTGATGCTATATCCGCATTAGGTTCAAGGCGCTGTGCATTGTACACAAAGCCTTCCATGGGTTGGGTGCTGAATAAGAGGTTTGGGTTGTATCCACCTACCAGACCACTGCTCTCCCCGGACCTGAAAACTATACAGCCCCCGAGGGTCAGGCGGGCCCGAATGGGCTGCTGTGCGTTCTCGGTGGTGGCATCAAAGGCCTGGAATCAGTTTCCTTTCACTTTGCGCAGTAGAGTCGCACATTCTGTTCCGACGAGCGCTTAAGACCTTGTTTTAGTTACTGGATTGGACATTCCTCTCTTTTGCTTAGCGCCATGAAGCCTTTGAGCGTAAGTTGCGCTTTAGAAGATCTTTTAAGATAACAATGCTGATCATGGTGGTGTGGCAGTCATTAGGGTACAAGCTGCCCATTCCTAAAAAAGTATGCAGCACCTAATCTAATGCGGAGTAACATAGGATCATTGCGGTGCCCTCCACCTATTCTGGAGAAAGTATGTTGCATGTAATCTAGTGCAAAACCTCCTTTCTGGGTGAGGAAGGGCGGCGGTTCCGGGGCTGCCTCCTGGAGATGTTGCAAAGCAAGGAGGTGAATAGGGAATTGGGTGGAGAGCCTCAAGCATGGAAGCAGCGTTCTTGCAGCTTTCGTTGCGCTGCAGTCTCGGTGCAACGAGAGTCACGAATAAGGATGTGATTCAAAACAATCGCATAGGAACGTTATTAGTATCTAGCCACAGCTCTTTATTTATTTATTTATTTGACACTTTTATACCGCACAAAACCCAGAGGTATCTAGGCGCTTTTAACTTAAGAATACGGTTTCAGTAAGTGCTTCATGTTACAGAAGAGTTAACAAGTACAATAGGCAAATACATGGTGCCTACCCCATGTTGCAGCAGGGCGGCAGCAACACACAAATGCAAAAGTCAATCAGAGGCAAATACATGGTGCCTACCCCATGTTGCACTATGCATTTGCCTGCTCTGATTGGTGCACGTCAATATCATATCCTTGGGTAAAAGGACAGCTTTAAATGCTGAATATTGGGGGAGTTTAGTCCAGTTCCAAGCAGTGATAAAGGTACAAGTCTGGAATATGATAGTGATAAAACGTGACCCAATAGGCTGTGTTCTTTTGAGGAACAGTGACGCATAGAGTGTGAGGCTGGCGTAGTTCGGTACTCTAATTGTAATGCAAGGAAAATGCATGTCCTTTTCCCCCACTCTGGCCTTCCACTGGCTGAGGCGCAGACTTCCCATTCCTATTGACATAGGTGGAGGCTTGCTCGAAATGCAAGCTGGACTAAGGTTAAAACAGGAACTCCCCAAAGAGCTTCTTTTAGAAATGCACACTCTGGGCAAGGCGGGAAGGAGGGGAGGGAGGGTACCTGAGGGGGAGGAGGGGTCAGGTCCCGTGGTCAGCATCTGGAATGTATCTGCAATTGCCCTCGACAACACATCCTGAATGACTGCATGCTGCAAGAACAGCAACAGAAAGAGTGCAGTGTATTCGAGATTCTGCGCGAGGCCACCCTCTCCTGAATCCACCTGCCCTCGCCGAATCAATTTGCACCCTGCCTGGAGGAAATAAAAGTGACCGAGGAAGTGTGCTGTTGTGTTTTTACAGCTGGACATTGTGTGATGTGATATCTTAGAACCAAACACATGTCTGTGTGCAGCTTGCAAACTGGGAAACATGCTGAAATTTAATTTACAGTATTAGTCAGTCAGTAGATTAAAGTCGTTTAAATAAAATATTCATTCGTTTAAAAAGATGATGGCTATGGATGAGTACTTTTCAAATAGAGTAATATATTTTTTAACTGCAAATAGTTCCAATGCTGTATTTGAGTCAGCATGTCTTGCTGTCTGGTGAATGGTTGAAACGGGGCCAGTCTCTAGAAGAGAACACGAAGCACTCGCTGTTATCACTCATGACCTCGTCCTTAGGTGTTTTCGTCATGCTCCATACATTAATGACGGCCCAGGGAATACAGGGATTGCTGGTAATTTAGTTAGGAGTGGATTTTACCATCGACTTAAGGTCCTCGCTCCTCTCAACCTCCTGTATCCAGCATCTCTGCCTCTAATCCTTGAAGATGAACGGTTTGGCGCCCCATTTATGGGTTCCTTAACCCCTCAAGAGCTAAGGGTGAGTATGTTCGTCCTGAATTCCCATAAGAAATCATTGTTGGCTCCACCCACCCCCGCAGTTAAGTCCAATAGCCACCCGTTAGTCTTCCTTTTCAAATGGATGTACGGGCAGGGCAGCTAAGCCGTGGGAGTTCGATGTGTATCTGTTTCTGCAAGAGGGATTCAGGTTGGCATTGGTGGTAAATTACGCAAGTGTCCAATGGGCAGCAAGGGAGCCTTTATGGGATACGTTGGGTCATTGTTAATACATATCTTTGAATATGTCTAAGTCTGTTATGAGCACCACCCAGGGGTGTTGCTAGGTCTGGAATAGATCCGGGGCTAAGCTGATGTTGGAACTGTTGGGAATGGGGGCTGGATAGCCTTTTGGCTGTAGCTCCTGAGATTCTATCCGGGGCTACAACCAAAAGACCAGGGGCTATAGCCACCTTAGCCCCCCCAGCAACGGCTCTGGCACCATCTGTGATGTCCTGGTGTTTCCTAATGAATCAAAAGACCCGCAATTGGAGCCTTCGGACGCACCACTGTCTGCCCCACCCCAGGTACTCGCCCTTCAGCTCCTCGCTACTCCATCTAGATGCCAGACCCCTCGCCTCTCTGCCCTCCTCCCAATAAATTCCCCACCTACTTGCTTGCCTCGCACCACTACGGCTGCCCACCTGGACATGCACCTTTGAAAATAGCACACAGAAATGGAGAAGGGAATAGGATTATTTCCATGGCAGCCCTTTTGTAGTTTTCTCTTACCTTGAGAAACATCCAGTGCACTCTGAGTCTGCCGTTTCTCTACTTTAAAAGATAAAGCCATCAACGCAATGAACAACATCCGTGAAAAGCTAATAGTTATAATCAGTGGCGTTGCTAGGGAGGAACTGGGGGGGGGCCCTCCGTGAAACCCTGTGCCCCCCTTTGTGCCCCCCTACCTAAGACCAGCAGTGACCATGGTCTCCCCCTACTTTTGTCTGTGCCCCCGCTACTTTTGTCTTTGGCCCCCTCTGTGCCCCTCCAAAATTTGATTCCTGGCGACGCCACTGGCTATAATGCCCTGTGAAGCCAGGATTCCTGGGCTGGAACAACCTTGTTAGAAGTTTTCCCTTCGCTTGTGCCTGTACGTTGGTCTCAGTTGTCACCGCAGAGGAATGCCCAACTCCATGCATTCTATTGCCTTAGAATTTTAAAGCGGCTCAATTCTGGGTACCTGCATGCCCACGACCTGTCTTTCCAAACTCCTGTTCTGCTGTTCCCTCTATGAGAGGAGAGACGAGACGTGCGGCTGTCACCAGTGCAGGCCTTCATGTTAACTCCAGGATATTCCCCGGGAACCAGTACCTCCCACACAGACTCAGTCCCTAAGTGCTGCTCAGACATGGGTTATCTGTCGCCTCGAGTGGTAGAAGTGTACCAATAATAGTAGTGGGACTGTGATCCAGGTGGAGCAAAGGATAGGAGGGGAGCAACGTGCAACCCAGTTTTCAAGGTTTGCAGACATGCTGGTTGACAGCCAAATGAGTTTTTAAAAAAAGATGTCAGTTTAGCTGTAATTGCTATTGGGAAGTAAAGGGGAGAAGTCTGCTTTAACTTCACCAAGTTTTGGAATGGTGAAATGGTCGCAAAAGTAGTCAAACTGCTTACAGTGAAAAATAAAAGTAGTGGTACTACGCTCCTGATCGTTCCCGTTCACTTCGACCACTGGTTGTCTCTGTGACTGCCACAGTTTGTTGACGTTTTTAAGTTGACTGGAAAGGGGAGCTCTGGTGCATGTTCCATGACTCCACCACCCACCAAAGCTCGTGTATGACCAGCAGTCCATGCACGCATCCCTTTGTTCTCCACTGAGCAGGTGCTATCCACTTGACATAGTTCTTTTTACACAGTCTATTCTTGACTGGGCCACTCCTGGCTTCCAGGTTTGGTAGTTCCAGAATTACCTTTCTTGATCCCCCTCCCCCTGCCCCCCACTGTGATTAAAACGCAAATGTAAGCCTGGTCATTAAAGCCACTGTACTTTCAAACGAGCACATCTCGAGTCCATCATACATCCACACACTTCCTGCTTAATGACTTTCTATTCCCTGTCAAATCAAGCCAATTTCTGATGTATTGCAAATATATCAGACGATACCCTTTGCTGCATTATTTATCTATGGTGCCCCAAGGTATCATAAAACATACTTCCCCCCACGGCACCCCCGCCTCCATCTCCCTGTTTCACCTTCTCCCTAATGCCCATCCTCTTATCTTTCCTACCACAGAGTGAGAACTGGATACTCCGCGCAAGGACACAATCTGCCAGTTTCCATCTGCACTTGGTGCAGCCTGTGTGCCCCCAGACATGTGCTCACTGGGGATTTGCCTGTTCCACCCCAGTGCTGAACATGAATGTCTATTTTTGGGTTTACAGCAATTTCACCCTGATCTCTGAATCAGAATTTCATTATAAGTCATCAGAGGTAGGCAATGAAACCTACACTGCCCTCTACTGGCGAGGTATGGTAAGACGGTCTAATAACTGGACAAAAAGGAATTAACTTAATTGGTGAAGTATAAAACCTATTTTATTAATTGATGTTATTGAGCATTTGTTAGGCACCTATACAACCAATGCTGTTTCCAGGCGCCACAAGTCAAAAAACGGGGAGGCAACAAGGGAGTAATAAACAATAGTAAAAACAGCAAGTAATCAAACAATAAAGGTCCTACTAGGCCTTGTGACATTCGGATGAGAAAGTGCAAGGGAGAGGGAAGGGAGGATGTGGGAGTAGGAAAAAGGTAGGGCAATTGTTTGAGCAGCCACAGGAGGGGCAGTGCCAAGGGGTGCCGGGGGGGACCACTGGCTAAGTGCAGGGGTGGGGGCGTCCCAAGAGCGTGCACCTCCGTCCGGGAGGGGTCCAGAGGGGAGTGCTGAGGGTGCTGGTGTCGACTGGGCAGAGGGTCTGGTAACCTGTGAAGACTTGTGAGGACCAGGCCGCCAATCTCAGAGGCAGTGGGGTGTAAAATCATGCATTTTTATTTGTTGACACTCATCTGTTGCCCCGGTTCCTGCTTCCTAAAGTCCCTACTTGCTGCAAACGTATCTGTACTGCTATTTGTATTTAACACAATGTCTCGCAGCAGTCGTTGGCCAAACTACCCCAGCCATTTTCTCGGAAAACCATTGACGTGTGATGTCTAGGGATAAAAGGGACGTGTATTGGCCCACGTGGTATGGCCTACTCCTTGCAGCAAAGGGAAGCTCAGAGGCGCGAAGCTTTCCTTAATGAAGTATTTTTGGCTTCTCCATTTCAGATGGAATGCTATATAGTCCAGGCCGCCTTTCCAGAGCTCTTGGAAACTCTTCAGAGCTCCGTAAATAGCTTACCCAGCTGGTTTGCAGAAAGAATTGGCAAGATCCAGTCTCTGCTAATCCTGAACTAGGAATGAGATGAGACACTCTCCTCTCTGCCTTGCAGCTATCGCTGTATCTCTCTCGATCTGATTTCAAATTAGATCACCCAGTTGATAAATGCCATAGCATGAGAGATGTGCTGTTCTAGCTCCTAAATGATTCAAGGAATTCATTCGGTCTGTTGTGGCATAAAATGAGAGTGACAATGTCCCACAAGGAGTCCTGGTTGGCCTCTGTTCATGTGTGTTGAGTCTCGAGGGGTGTGGCAGCTTGGGCAGAGCGCATCAAGTCTACGAATAGCTTGACCACAAAAGCCATGCCTAAGACTGCTGGCAGCTACAAGTTTGGATTTTGAAACTCAAAAATTGAGCACAATTAATGCTTATTTTTTTATTATTATTTAAGACGAGTTTTGTAGAGGCAACATCTCACTCAGCATTAATCTGGAACACAGGTTTTCCATGAAGCGGTGTGGAAGGTGTGGTGAATGTTCCTGCCTGTGCTCCAGGCCACCCGGTCAGTCTAAAAGGAGGTTAAATGAGCAGAGGGTATTCATGCCATTTACGTGTGGGCGCGCGATCCCTGAAATATACTTATTTATTTCCTTATTCATTTCAGAGGCCCATTCCAGGTGTTTCTTGATGTTCTTTTTAGGAAACAAGTCTCAGTTTTACAAATGTATTTATATATTTGTAATAATAACAAGGCAAATAATAATTAGTGTATTATTCATTTTGATATTATTACTACTATTGTTAAAATCGTTGTTGTCACTATGCATCATCATAACGATATAGTGCTCACCATGAACTGAATTGTCTGTAGGTGCATGAAAAAAGTAATGTGTGATCATTACCCATCTCAATGTTCCCCATCTTAGCCCTATCGTAAGGATCAAAGGCTGAGCCAGCCTTACAAGCTACATTGCATTGGGGAGGGCCACCCAGTCCATCATGGAAGTGCGGCGTGGCACGTTGTGAGGGTTATCAGTTAAGTGTAATTTTTTTATATATGGTGTATAGGTGAATGTTTATGTGTAGGCATGTACATATGTGTGTGCAAGTGTTTGTTGATGTGTTTATTTTTTATGTTTGTGTGCAGGAAACGAGTTGTCTGAATGGTGTATGAATGCATGGGTGAAACTGTTGTATGTGAGGGTGTGCAAGTGTGCATGTGAAGAGGGAGCAGGGCTACAAAATGTAGCAGTTGCTCCTGACATGCCCCCAGCAGCCCAACCATGTGGGCATTCTTTTTTGCTTTACCCTTGATGGACAATAAGGATATTTTACTGTGCAGGGTAAAGCAGACATGATAAATGTTATTACGTGGCTATACTGGTCTACATTTAATGTGGGCAAGGCTAACCATGTAATCCACTTAACATGTTTGTTTTTCCCTTGATGTACAGTACTATGCATGAAGGGTTAAGCAACCATTGCAACTGTTATATTCTTTGCATCATGTGGCCAGTCTAGCCTCTTAATAACACTTAATTTTTGCTTTACCCTTGATGCAGATTAAAAATGACCATGCCACACTATGAAAGTATATGCAGATTGTCATTAGTAGCAGTGCCAGTCTGCATATTCTTTATTAATGTGGCATGACATTTTTACCGTGCATCAAGGGTGAAGCAAACATGATGAGTGTTATTCTGTCCTTAGACAGGAAACATTAGTGGTGCCAGTCTCCATATGCTTTCTTACTGTGGCATTACATTTGTTTTTTGCCATCAAAGGTAAAGGAAACATGATAAGTGTTACTTCCTGGCTAGAATGGCTTACATTGGTGTCTCCAGTATGGCCAAATATTCTAAGTGTGTCAGGGCATTTTTGTACTGAGCATCAAGGGTAAAAGCAAACATAGGTTTCACTACGTGGTACACTGGCTTATGTTTGGTTTAGCCAGTCTGTATATGCTTTATTTCTGTGGCATGGTATGTTTTGTACTGGCAGGAAGTCCTTATATGATAATACTGGCATACATTGGTGTAGCCTGCATGGATAACTATGGGCACATCCAGCAGGAAAGTGTTTTGTATACTTGCATATATTATGGTCAAATGGGATCTTGAAAATGTGCTGGAAAAGGCACCTGTGCAGTATTGGCGACGTGCATCTGTTGTGTTTTTTCCTGTGCTACTTACAAATCCGACTGGAAACTGTGTTACTTTTTACCCAGTTTCTCATGGAAAGTGCTGCAAAATGCACCCTGTTAAACCATTTAAAGAAACATGTCCTCGAGGAGAGAACCTCCCTCTCTCCACTCTTTTGTTCCGGACCCCCTCGCTAAACTCAGTCACTCATGCATAGTCGCTGCAAACATTTACGCCCCTCCAGTCTCCAAATTCACCAGCCGACACTGTCTCCGTTGACCCCTGAGCTGAAACTACTATTCTGCTTTTCGTCCAGGAGTGAATGGATACTGGCTTATGTTCCTTTAGGGGAACATACATGAGGCATCCCGGATTTGCTAATTTAAATGAGACAATAACCCCATGCAGATGAGGGAACGCCCAGTGTACAGACTATGCTTTTTCTAATAAGGCCTCGTTGAGTTTAGACAGGGTGACAACATTTTTTTAGCCAAATTCCCATCATCTGTTATCTGACTACATAGCAGTGTCATCATGTAATAGCTTATGCACGACTGATATGATCTATCTGTTTTAAAGAAAGCCGTTGGTTGTCTGCTCGGCTGAATTCTATAACAGCAGTTTCCCAGGAACCTCCACCCTTCTGGCTGTGTTGCTTTACAATCGTGTTTCAATCTGCGCTGTCACACAGTGTTGTTTCTGCCGGAGTCATGCGTGATAGCGCAGTGCTGCGCGCTTATGTGGGGAGCTGGTTTTTATCAATGCGCCTCCTTATCGCCGCGCTGCAAAGCAAAATAAACGGCCTGTTTATTCGAAGGGAAAACTGACACACGGCCCATGATTGTTGCGAGCGCCATAAACGCGTAATCGGAAAAAAGCTCCAGAAACATTTATTTGATAAAGAGTGCCTCTAATTTCTAGGGGATGCATGAGCGAATCCATATCTAATTGCTGGTAAGTGGTTCCACGTTGCTAGTTGCCTCCATATTTATGACGCGGTGCCAGGAAAGCACCGTTTTGAAACACTGCTGCCATGAGCCAGGTTGTTCCGGTTGTTAGAACGATTTTACGTATCCCTGTGCTCAGGGTATGACGTCGTATACTAATCTGGAAAGCAGGGGTTCCCACTAATCTGGAAAGCAGGGGTTCCCATAGACTAGGGTGACCAGATTTAAAATGTAAAAACCGAGACAGGGCAACTGACATAAAAGTAGGACTAACTCCCGGGAGGATAGCTCAGTGGCAATGTGCTCGCCTTCGAAGCAAGACGACACGAAGCAACGCAGGTTCGATCCCCGGGTCCGCGCTTAGAAAACTCCGGGTATTTAAGGGCGTTAAAAATACGCAACTAAGACAAACAACTACGCAACTAAAATAAAAAAGAATTCCTGTAACAGCGCCTTGATGCCTGCGATCTGTGTGAGTGCTTTAAAAATGCAAATAAAATGTTTAAAAAAAACTCTTGGAAGTGGCTGTAAAGGCACTACAATTCAGTAGCATTTGGAGGAGAAGGGGCTATAAGTGTTACTGTTCAAAGAAACACATATTATAATTAATTTATCGCAAACTAACACTATCTTAAATTGTACACTGCAGCATTTCTTCTGTGTGAGATTGTGAGATTGTGCATTCCTGCCTGCCAGCTATGAAGACCTACTACAAAACAACGGCGCCACTGCAGTTTCCAATTGGAACATAATCTTGATAAAGGGGGGCAGAGCACCAAATACCGGGACAGTCACCGGGAAAACTGGGACGTCTGGTCGCCCTACCATAGACTCATTCTTGCTCACCTAGAGTGGTGACTCTGCTTTGAGCAGTCAGCGTCCTCTCATAGGTCAGTACCTGGCCCTCTCAACTGCAGTGTAAATTGGTACTTAAAGCCCTCAAAGCGATTTGCTACAAAATGTATTCTTTTTTTTAGGTGTTGCAGAAGGTTGCAGTAGATGCAGTGATGATGCAAGACATATACAGAAAGTCTTGGCGGGTCTTTCGCAGAATAACCAACTGGTTGCAGCTCTCTGCGACGGCCGTGCAGGTGACTTGATGAGGATCGAAACATGTCCGTGCTGGAGATGTGAGGGAGTTCAGGACACCGCATGGTGCCCTTGCCACCTCTATGCGGAATGTGTGCATGGCTATGTTTCACAGACTCTACCGGTTAGTGAGCAGTGGCAGCTTTTGGTGCTGCAAAGGCTGGGGCAAGGGGCGGTGCAAGTGTCTCCTTGGGGGATCCGTCATTCTACATGATTCAATGTCAGTCTCGGCTGGGGAGTTTGTAGAGTGGCATTTAATATTTCCTCCAAATTAGTGTCGGTGACTGAGCTTAGCGAGGGAGTCCTGAGTAATACAGGGTGTTTGTGGTTCCTCCCCAGAGACATTTTTTAAAAGAATGTATTGAAATGGTACATTTTACAGAACAATTATAGAGAAAAGTGAGATAAAAGGTTGTATAATTGGCAATTGGATCTAAGGGTAATATAAGAAAAGGGCATTGTCTGGAGAGCTACCTGGCTGTTGGGCTGTGGCTGCTGTGTGACTGAAGAACTCCTTCGTTTTACAGTCTGCTTCCCTTGAGGTTCGCCTGTGCGGCACAGACACCCAGTGCGGAGGCAGGAGGGGAGACATCATTGCGCCGGAGCGCTGCCTGACCCCGCCTCTTTGCCCGCCCCCGGCTCCTCCCTCAGGAAGGAAGTAGAATTTAGGTCTGACCCAGACACCCTTGCGGCGCTAAGCCCGAGCGCGCAAAGGGTATCGTCTGGAGAGCTACCTGGCTGTTGGGCTGTGGCTGCTGTGTGACTGAAGAACTCTTTCGTTTTACAGTCTGCTTCCCTTGAGGTTCGCCTGTGCGGCGCGGACACCCAGTGCGGAGGCAGGAGGGGAAACATCATTGCGCCGGAGCGCTGTCTGACCCCGCCTCTTTGCCCGCCCCCGGCTCCTCCCTCAGGAAGGAAGTAGAATTTAGGTCTGACCCAGACACCCTTGCGGCGCTAAGCCCGAGCGCGCAAAGGGCATCGTCTGGAGAGCTACCTGGCTGTTGGGCTGTGGCTGCTGTGTGACTGAAGAACTCCTTCGTTTTACAGTCTGCTTCCCTTGAGGTTCGCCTGTGCGGCGCGGACACCCAGTGCGCAGGCAGGAGGGGAAACATCATTGCGCCGGAGCGCTGCCTGACCCCGCCTCTTTGCCCGCCCCCGGCTCCTCCCTCAGGAAGGAAGTAGAATTTAGGTCTGAACCAGACACCGTTGCAGCGCTAAACCCGAGCGCGCAAAGGGCATCGTCTGGAGAGCTACCTGGCTGTTGGGCTGCTTGCTGTAGCGGAGACCGCCCCGCAACGAGTAGAATTGGTAGTTCATTCACCCACTAGGAGGTTTGCATAGAGGAGCTGCACGACAGGATGAAACCAGCCCCAGCGTCCATGGACATCTCTGCAACGGGGCTGCGAACTAGACTCCAGGTAAGGCAAAGAGTTGCCTCTTT